>NC_079156.1:77360041-78698255 GCF_947563725.1 Argiope bruennichi
TTTGGAAATACAATTGACAAGGTAACAAGTGAATAAGATATGAACAAGGTTATAGGCGCATTTTACGGACAATTTTTGGTCGGCCGATTATGAATTGAATGCAATGAATGTTGAGCACTATATCCACAGATTTTCAGACACCTGGTTCAAATGTCGTTCATCAAACTTTTAATTTGCACTACTTTTGGCAATATAACCGACAAGGCGACAATATATCACATTTTACTAAGCATTTTTAATCGGTCGACTAAGAATTCAATGCGAGGGATGTCGACGATGTTAAGTCCGCAAATTTTCAGTCATCTGATTTAAATGCCGTTCATTCAATTTATAATTTGTTCTATATTTAGTAGAATAATCAATAAACTGGCAAGTGAATAAGTTATCGCTTTTTTTTTCTACTAAATTTTATCTTTCGGCTAAGTTATCATAGGTTATGGAGAAAAAAATTGTTTTCATGGGATAATCCGATTACCTGCCAGTGGAATTATAAGGGAAATTGAAGTTTTTATATTACACATGAATACGGCGATAGAGTTGGTTTTCCTGACTCATCATTCAAATTCAAGTTCTAAAATAAATCGTCAACTTTTTCATCTAATTGTTACTTCCACGGTAATGAACTAGCGATTTTTTTTTATCTATTTCACTATGACAAAAATCTGGTTAATGGTTAAATTAAATTTAATAAATCACTCTTTTTCTTTCGACACTCTTGTGCATATGCATGTTAAGAAGAGTTACTTAACTGTGAATTATGTGAATTCAATATAAATTTCTGGAATAAGTAAATTGCTTAAGTGTAAATTAAGTTAATTTAACAGCAAAATATCTGTTTAATGCAGTCTAATTTATCAGGCTGCAATTATTACGCTAAAGAAATAAAACCAAATAATAAATGACGACAAAAATAAATATATGTGGTATGATAGCTTTTTAGCTACACTAAAAAAATTTAATTTAATTTATTTAAAAAATTTAATTTAAAATTTATTTAATTTAATTTTGCATTAAATTTGTTAAATAAATTATTACCTAAATTCTTCATATTTTCAATTCAGTATAATAACTATGTATCTTTTAATTTTTTTCCAGTTTTTTGCCTTTGTGGCAAAGACTAATTACAGGTACTTCTAAATTTTTATTAAAATTTGGATAAGGATGTCTTGATAAAAAGATGACTAAAATAGTCATTCATAGAATATTTATATATAACATATTAACCCATTGATATACGAATTTACTTAACTTCTTAATTAAATGGCACATCGTTTTTGGGACAATTATTATTATTTCAACACCTAGAATAGTATAAAGGTATTTCAGGTAATGTTGGATTTTCAAGTGATTTGTGCATTTTAAATTACTTAATACTTTCATTTAATTGCTGATTTAAAATTAAAAATTTAGCAAATCTATGCGCGAGTCAGACTTGTCATTGAATATGAAGGGATTAAGAAAAATCAACACATGTAACTGAGGGGATAAAACTAACTTTTTGAGAGGCTTATGAGCTCACTTGCAAAACTTCGGAGGGAAAAAAGTACTTTACCATAAGAACGCATGACTAAAAATGAAGATGGGGACGTTCTATTCAAGATATAATTGTTTCCTAATAAAATGCATTGGTTTTTTTTAAGCCTACATATACACTGAAGAATAAATAGATGAAGAATCTAATGTTTAAGTAGTCAATTTTTCATAAGAACCTTTTTCATTTCTTATATAAAATATTTAGTTCATATATTTGCAAAACGTTTTTTCCAACCTTCACAAGAAACAGCGTCATTGTATCTTTTCCTCATTCTAAATTGTTCATGTCCGAATTAGAGAAAATTTTTGTTGAGCACACGCATTAATTCGAAATGTATCTGAATTCTTGCTCATTGTTCCATTCCTTATTTAAAAATTATTTTAAGTAGGGGACTACGTTAAAAAAATCTACTTTTTGCGAAAACATCGAATTTTTTTTATTATTCTGGATTTTTGAAAAAGTTTCTTTTATAAAACTTTTTAAATTTAATTTCAATAATCATTTCATATTGCTTCTGATATAAAATGATAAAAGCATGCATTAGTTCATTAATCGTGACACGTCATTCTGGCACAATTTGTATTTCTATCTATATACAAACTTTAGAATGAAATAAATTAGATCTCAGAAAAATTAAATCTTATGAGTCTCATAAAAAATAGACTCAAATATTGACAATATTTTGATGGTAAGGGGGAAAAAAATTGAGAACATTTTTTGTAAATACCTTTATAAATTTTTAGAGTGAAAACAAGGGTCAGCATCTGAATAAAAAAATTATAATAATTAATTTAAAATAATAATACTTAATTTTTGTTAATTAAATACCAAATTAATAAAATCAATGTAATTAATTAATGTAGAATTAATTATTATGTTATTTTGAAGCCAAATAAGAGAAATTGCGCTTGCCCCCTCGTCGGCAAATCTCTGCCGCCGCCTCTACATCCTCGCTTTGATTTTTCGTATTCTGAAGAAAAAGGGCGGAGGGAGCGTGTTCGGGAATATTTCTGCAGCAAAACCGGGCGTGAAACTTTACCCCCGGTCTTGCGAGTCAGTGGCGGTTTTCCGCACAGGCGGTGGAAGTGGGTGTCGCCTTGTGCTGGAGATCTAAATGTTATTTTATTTCGACGTATATCGTGGTGCTAATCGACAGAAAATTTTCTTTTTTACAGTCTCCCCTTCAGTCTGGTTCACAGAATTATTTCCTTTTACTTTTTAATTAAAAAGTAAAAAATAAAATAAATGAATAAAAAGCCAAATGAAACGTTGGGTGGGGTAAGCACTGACGGAACTACGGAGTTAAAAAAAAATAGTAAGCAGGCATTCTGTGAGGGTGTACCCTTTATATGTGCGGATGCATCGAAAACTGGCCTCACTTTCGTAGTAATGGTGTTCTCTTTAAATACAGGCTTGTGCGGGAGATAATATATATTTAACTCTTTTTTATCTTCGATTTCTTCAATGTCACCATCAGCAATCCATTTTTTAAAGACATCTGCATACACTCTAACCTGCTCGGATTTTAAGTTTTTTTATAAACAGAAGAAAGTCGTTTCTCGGCCATTTGTCTGTTGTCAGGGTGTCGGGATGATTCTAACACTCAAGGTAAAACGATTTCGGAACTCTCTTCCTCATTAATCGTCAGTGTTTCGAAAATAATCTAAAGTACCTTGATGCATTTCAGTCTTCTTTTTCGATTCAGCAGGATCAATCCAATGTCTTCTAACTTCCATAAGTCACTTATATTACAATCTTTTATAAGCAAGTTTGTCACTGTCATGCTTATAGAGTCTGAACTGCTTGGTGCTCTTCCCACAAGTGTCCAACCAAGCAAAGTCTCAATGGCAGTTAATTCACAAGTTAAATTGAGGATTTTTCCAGTCATCAATTTTCCTGCTATGTCAGCACTAATAAGCAAATGGATTGTGGGTGAAGAACAAGATAGTGAACATTCTTGATCCATTAGATGTATTCTATTATCCTCTAGTTCCTTTGACCAGAATCCGGTTGGTATCTGACAAATTTCAGCACAGATTTTCTCTTGATCAAATGCGTTAAAAGTGCAATGATAATTTTTTAAAAGATCTCTTACAAAAATCTTGTATTCTGAATGTTTCTGATCATTTTGTATCCCTCCAAACAAAGTATGAATAAAAGTTGTTTCTTTTAATGCAGGATACTTTATTTTCTTAGCAGTTTCTTTCGTAATATAAGATTTCTGACTTCCAGTGTTTATGAGGGTCCTCACAGCAAAATCCTGCGTTTCTCTCCAAAAAACTACGACCAGGGATTGTAGAAACACACTTGTAGAACATGTGGGATTGTCCAATGTATTGAACTGTCCGTTGCTTCTTGAGAGTTAGAAGACTCAACGGTCTTTCTATCAGGTCACATCACAGCATGATGTCTTTGACCACAGCTCCCAAAATTCATTTGGACCCTGCATAACTTTGACACATGTCCGTTAGTTAGACATTTGAAACAACAACCTCTTTCCTTCAACCGTTTCATTTAAATCCAAATTTCGAGCAACATGACATTCTTTGAATTCATGATTGTTCTGGTCACAAAATAACACACTTCAAAACAGATTTTTGGTTTCCTGTAAAAAGTCCCACAGCTGCCGGCAAGTCTCTTTTAATATTGATATTTTTGTTATTTTCTTTCAAAGAGAAGCCTTGCATGGCAAGAACTATCCTGTCCTCATTTTCAACTTCGTTCTTCAAAAATTTCATCATACTTTTCAACCAGGGGAAATAACATGGCCGCATACTTCGCTGTAGTAACGCCAAGAGTTTCTAATGATCACAGCTGGGTTTCAAAACGATCATAAACAGTTGATAATTTAACATGTTTCTCTTTAAGATTAAATGCGAGTGTCAATTTTAACAATTCTCTACCGTAATATTCAACCAACAAATCCTCTCTGCCGAATCTAGATTTCAGACAATCAATCGCCTTGCAATAATTTCCGTAGGTAGGGGGAAAACTTTCAAAATGTTTTCATTTAATTGCAAAAGTTCATTATTTTTCTCGCCATGCAGCAGGAAGGTTGACAAACAATCTAAATCTTCTGCAATGTTCCATTTTCGCTGACTCATTTAATTGATTAAATAATCTCGTAAATGCAGATTTAACTGTTTTCCGTTTAAGCTTTAAAGCTTCCATAATTTTTCTGAAACCGTTATTCTTACTTCAAAGTATCGACAAATTTCTAATAACTAAAAAATTATCGTCAAAATAATTCACTTGCCTTTCGAATCGTTAATTTCAAATCACAGTCCTGTCGCGGCCGCCATGTCGTGTACTCGCCAATGGTACACGGGATGTTTTACTGGGATTAAAAACTACTCTACTTGAAAAAAAGCTATAACATTTATTTCTACGACAAGACAAGTTATTCTATATACATATTAAATTGAAATGACTGCATTTCAGAAAGAAAATGGTTCAGAGTTTTTTCAGCTGCTGATCACAGCGTTTTTCAAGTTTTTAATTCCAATACGAAGTTGAGTTGTTACTCGCTTCGCCAAAGATAGCGGATTCACGCGACATAAGTAGAGAAAGTGGAATTGGATCATGAAATAAGAATGAACTTACTATGGGGTAAATAAAGCAGAGTATAAAATATCATTATATATATTTGATTTTTCGATTATTTAATCAATACTTTCAATAAATAATTAATTTAAAAATAGAAAATAATACAGTTGATTCAGAATTTGACTCCATTGAAATTGATTTGGATCATTAAAATGAATGTACTATTTCTTATGCTGATAAAATTATGAGTTTTTCTAACAGAAAAAGGACACTTTCAATCAAATACATTTATTAGTTTTTCAATTATAGGTAATTAATGATCAAATTCAGTACCAAAATAAATATAATTAAAAATATTTCTCTGTGTGATATATCTTAAAACATGGTTCCACACATAATGCAACATTACAATCTTCACACCACATTCTTGTTTCTTTTCTTATCCTTTTCCCATCTAATCCTGTTTTGGAACAACATATAGCACATCTTCTGCGAGGCTCTCTTTTGATGGGATTAGGAGGAATATGTGAAATAAAATGCCGTTCCACCAATCTTGAAGGCATTGTTTTCACTTTAATAAATAAAAATAATATTAAAATAAAAATGTTAATTTATCACAAGTTAATAATAATTATTTATGGAAAATCTGAAAAGCAAATACATACATTTAAAATGCTTGCACATCAAATTCCTCAACTTTTAAAATTAGGTATATACATTAATTAATTTAATATCTACATTTCCTTTTATAAGAAAATATGCATGAATGTTTATTAATCAATAATATATTTTCTCACCACAATAATTCAGTTAAGCTACATTCAACAGTGAAAGAAATATTTCACATAAAATAATCTAAATGCTTAAAATAATTTTGATAAAAGTAATAGAAAGAATAGGCATTTTACAACATTGTGTTTTAATACTTTATAATATGTTTAACTACACCTTTACATAAAATCATTAAACATTAATTAATTAAAACAATACTTAATATATTTTATTAATATTGATTTGGAATATTTTTATATATCTTCTAACATATTTCAGCAAAGAGTTCACTATATGTGTTTATGGCAAATTATATATATATATATATATATATATATATATATATATAACGATAGCATTTCAGAAAAATGTTTCAAATATTTTGATGGAAGCTTCATTTTAATATTATTCAGACAAATCAGCATATGATCAATTTATGAGGCAATAAGAAAACGCTCGCTAGTAATTATTACTTTTTTAATTTCTTGACATCTACAGAGTATGCATAGATTTAGTTTATATGCATGGATTATTTCATTTAATACTTCCCAGGCTTTTCAAATTAGTTAAATTTCATTAAACAAGGAAACAACAGCAACAACATCAAAAAAGCATAAATTAAATTCTTATTACACATTTTTTTTTATTTTCACATTTTGCTTTCCAATAAGAATGTTTAGATGCATTTTAATCATTTATTTTTCATTAGAACTTAATTAACAGCAATAATTTTATTTGTGCAAATTTATTAGCTATTTAGTTGGAGATAGGTTCTACTCCAAAAAAGCGAAAAACAAAAAACAAATAACTACATAATAGATTCTTAAAATATTGAATAATAATAATAAAATTATTTTGCCACTGATTTAAAAACAATCTTCTGACGAAAGAGAATTAAATATTTCAGCAGCTTTCAACAAAATTTTATCAACAATTGTTGACTTGAACAGTTGAAAACATTTTAAAACAGATTAACTGAAAATGCAAAACTATTTTTTAATTTTTTTTTATATATATAACTACACTAAATCATTTTAACAAAGTAAATGATTGAATTTGTGAACACTGAAACACAAAATCATAGAATATTTTTAAAAACTTTTTAAAAATAATAATGGGATAAGAAAATAATTGATATTTGGATGTCAAAAAGAGGTTTGATATGAAAATTGAATTTTTATATCAAACCAAATATTTGAATTTTCATATCAAATTTATACAAACTAGTATAAAGGTTTTAATTCAAAATATATACATCTCTGAATTAGAATAGAATACTTATAAAAAAAACAGTGTTCTTCTGTTAATAATCTTGTACACCTCAATTAGCCAATTATTCAGAAAACTTAGCAGAAAAAATAAATAATGAATTAATTTCAAATACAACAACAACAAAAAAAAAACATTTTGTGTTTTAATTAATAAATAAAATAAACTTCTTTGTTATAAATTACTTATTCAAATTACTCTTATCTTTATACTAGAAACCAAGATTTTATAAATGCTATGTATTTTCATAATACAATAATATTATATATTTTTTTAAAAAAGAGGACACTGAAAATTTCAGAAATAATATTATGAAACCAATCAAAATATTTAAAAATTTATTCAACAAATTAATGTTTTTAAATACAGATTTTTATCATTAGTAAAACACAATATATTAAACAGCATATATATTAAATAACTGAATAGCATATATATATTAAATTCAGAACATACTATCAAAAATTTGTATATCACAGCTGAACTGAGTAATAATATAAATTTCATGTGTAATTAAACAGAGTAATAAAAAATTAATTTACAATAAATTTCTTAAAATAATGAAACTAAAATAAGTAACAAATTACATATTCTATATCATAAACAATTCCAACAATCAATTACTAATGAAGAAATCCATGGTTTATGAAAAGTGATAATGGTTTCCTCATAATCAAAAATGTTTATAAATGTGATGAATAAAAGTACAGTGTCTTTTAAAATTTCCACGTTGTGAAAATGCTTTTCCACATAAATTGCAAACAAATGGTTGCTCTCCAGAATGAATTCTCAAATGAATGTTAAGGCCTTCCTTAGTAGTAAAACTTTTACTACACTCAGAGCAAGAAAATGGGCGTTCATTGGTATGAGATCTCATATGCCTGATTAAGTTGCTTTTTTGCAGTGAGGAATAACTACAAAATGAACAAGAGAATTGTCTAATAAATAAATCAGATGATATTCCTAGATTGTTTTCCTGCTTGTTTAAATCTAAAAAATAACAAAAGAGGATATAATTATTTTTCATTCTTGGCACAAAAAATATCATAAAATAATATATTTTATAAACAAGCAATGAATGCATGTAGCTTGAATGCAAATAAATATAAATATTTAATGCACTGTTTACCATATTTTAACAATTTTCAAAGTATCACTGCTGCAATGGATCCAAATACTATGTAATGAGAAAGAAAAACATTAACAATTTACATTTAATATACTAGCCACCTTTGACAACTATTTTGTTCATCCAGATAAATTATTTTTTAGACTATAAAGTGATTTCTGTATTGTATTATTTAAATTTTTTTTTCTTGTAATTTGATATGAATGATCAACATGAATTCAATCAAATTAGCTTACTGTAAATTAAAAAATGTATCTATAACAAAATAAAAGCTGAAGTGAAAATACTACTACAAAGTTAATGATTAGCAATAATAGGCAATTGAATGTTTTAATGGATGAGTTTGAATTCCACCATAACATTAAAAAAAAATTTACATTGTTTCAAAAAAAAATATTAATAAAATTAAAAGAAAAATTCTATAAAACTAAAATTAAGATAATTAAAAAGGTAATTTTTTGAAACTTAACACAGAGACTATGTTTTATTACCAAACAATTTTCTCTTGAAAGATAATTGATTTGGAAGATATGAACATCAAATTTCAAAGATACATCCTAACTATTACACATTTTATGATAATTAAGTCTATTTTTGTGCTCTATTAAAATTTCTATTAGAATCCTATTTCTTGATTGTTTTTATATCTTCTTTCCTCTGACAGAATATACTTAAGAGCAATTTCTATGGCATGTATGTTAATGATTTATATACAGAGATATTCACTATTCGACTTACTTCTTAATTGTAGAATTTCTGAAAGTCATATAAACATATATAGTAAAAATAATAAATAATGACTATACTTCACTATTTAAACTATAATAACAATTAGCACATCTTAAAAAGAAATTAAATAAAAGATATAATTTTTAAACAACTTTCAAATAATTTTTTAAAAATGTTGGAGGGTTATAATTCTGAAAGAAAAAAAATAAATAAAATGTGTAAAAAATGTGAAATTTTGTAAAGAAAATTAAGAAAGAATATTCAAATAACCACAGAATGTTTAACATATCAGTAGGAAACATATTATAAAATTATATAATACACATACAAAATTTTTTAATCAATTTTTAAATTCCTGATTACCAAGAAATGAGAATTTTTTGCTGTTTATTTTAAGAAGAAAGCTGCAAAGACACATGTGAATTGTTATTTGTTTTTATTAGGAAATAAACAATTTTACATAACAGAACTATACAAACTATTATTTTAAGTACTACAGGATTAAATAAATGCATATTTTTTAAAGATTATCTATATTAAATACAACTTAAATACTTCAACTTAAATTGGGGAAAAAAAAAAATTCCAAACATGAAAAAAAGTATTCATTTTACAAACATTATTGAGTATATCTCACAATAATGAGCTTACTAATTACAGTGCAATAAGACTAAAAATTAGTGTATAGTTTCTCATAAAACATAACAAAATCCTACCAAGTGAAAAAAAAAAAAAGCCAACAGTTCATTATTTTGGATGGTTATGAAAAATAGTAAAAAATGACTCTTTAAGTTAAGACAGAAATTACCAGATTTGACATATTTAAAGAAACAGAGACCAAAAAAAAAAAAAAAAAACAGTTTGCCAACTAGGAGTTATTTTTAAGTCAAACTAGAAGTGTTAAGATTTACATTTAAAATTGCCAGGTTATTGAGAAATTACATCACAAATATTTTAGTATTTAAAACAGGAGTATGTGACAGATGTAGAAATAATCTTTTAAATAGGAACATACTAATCATAAAAAAAATAACAGAAATCAAAAATAGTAAATAAAAAATTATCTTAATAATATTAATTTCAGCGAGAAATAATTTTACAGTTGAAATATAAAATATGTAAACATTCAAATAATAATTCATCATGTAACATTTATTCAGAATTATCTCTATATCTAATATGTTGATTTTATATTAATAAATGATATTTCAGCAAATCAGTTCATTGAATAAATTGGAACATTCAGAGAAGATGACAATTTAAAATGCCAATAATTGCAAACGTGCAGAAAGTCTAAAATATTATTAGGATGTAGAACACAATACAGGAAATATTCTAATGCTGTAGTATTATTTCCTTTAAAAGAATTGTGTAATCTAAGTATTCTTTGTATGATGTATTTCTTTTTAATCATTTTATTTTTTTTCTTCTGGTTAACACTTTTAAGGAAGGAAGGAAGGAAGGAATGAGGTTTGTTTTCCGGCGTATGCTCCTGAACGGATTCTTAGCTTGTGCCGGGTTCACAAAAATCAAAACTCGAATATCACAAAATTTTTTTTTAAAATCTGTCAGAAGCCACAAAGAAAGCCAACATAGCCTTCACTTTATCACGACCCTGTACGGAGAAATCACAAATCCAGTCAAAAGAGAGTGGAACACAACCCAACTTAGCACGGAGAGAATTTCTCGCTGACTCGTATCTACTGCAAGAAAGAACAAAATGTTCACAAGTTTCTGGAATCTGGCAATGGGCACAATTTGGTGATTCAATGAGCCTACATTTATGAAGAACTGCATTTACTGGAAGAGTCCTAGATATTAATCGTAATATTAAAACCTCATTACGTCTAGATAACTTAAGTTTTTTAAGATTGAAAGAAACAAGCCATTTGTATTTTTCATAGTATTTAGAATTTTCCCATTCTAAATCTTGTTTATGTCGTACGATTTTAGTATAAACTGAACAAGTGTCTTCGGGCGAGATCCAGTCACAAATATTTGAAGAAGTTAACGCTTGCTTAGCTAAATCATCAGCCCGTTCATTTTCTGCAATTCCAACGTGGGCAGGAGTGTATATCAGTTCTAACGAGGAACATGTCTTTAAGGCATCAAATATAACGCGGGCCACAAAAAGGGCACTTTTGGGAGAATGGAAATTTAGGCATCTCAGGGCTGTCAAATTAGATAAACTGTCAGTCAATAAAATATAATCTTTATGTTCTTTGACAAAGTTCATTACAGCCAGAGCTATGGCAAAACCCTCCCCTGAAAACACAGAGTTAATGTTGTGAACCGTTCCCTTAATGACTTCCTTCGAGGAGCAGTTTATAGCCGCCACCGCAGTAGAATTCTCATTCTTGGATGCGTCTGTGGCCAGTATAATTTGATTTGGGGATAGCTGTGATTTGAACTCGGCGAACAAACGTTTAATTGTAGTCGAATCCAAGCTCTTTTGTTGGAAGCCGAAGTCATGGGTTTTAATGGTAAAATGTTCACAATCATCCCAACTAACCGGGACCATAATCGGGATTATTTGGTCCAGGGACAGGTTTTTTTGATGGCAATATTCTTCTAAAGTGCCTGCGCAGGGAAGTCTTTGGAAAATGCGGTTAGAGATTACAGACTTCACCTCGGAAATTGATCTCGAAACTTCAGTGTATTCGCGGGCTGAGAACTGATTAACAAAGAATAACACGTTTTTCTTTTCAAACCTAAGTCTCATATTTATTTCATTTGATATTTTAAATAAAATTGGGATAGGTGTCCATCGTGGGAGTCCAAGAGCAAAACGAAGGATGTTGTTTTGAATCGTTTGTAAAGCTGCAAAACCAGCTTTATTCATCATGCCAACCGTATGTGCTCCAAATTCCATGGATTGTGTAATGCACGCATTGCAAATGTTTATCAAATTAGATGCGTTTGCACCCCATCTGGGAGCAGCCAAACTTTTGATCACATTTAACTTTTTAAAGGCTTTAGTTCTGATCTGGTCGATATGCGAACGGAAAGACAAGGTTGAAGCAAACTGAATGCCTAGATAGCGAACGTTATTAGACCAAGGGATACTACAGCCGTGAAAAAGGACTCCAAACCCCACTGGCGATTTACGAGATGAGAGGTTTATAATATTACTTTTCTGGGGAGCAATATCCATATGCCATTCGTCGCACCAGCTTTCCAGTTTAGTAACACAGAACCGCATCTTATTTTTGATCGCTTCGATATTGTTTTCTTCAACTAATATAAAAACGTCATCTGCATATATAAAGCAAAAAACATCATTGGGTAAAATGCTATATATGTCATTCATAAAAATTGTGAAGAGCAACGGAGAAAGAACACTTCCTTGCGGAACGCCCCTTTCATGCTTAAAAAGTGAGGAAGACACTCCTCTCCATGAAACAAATGCTTTCCTTTCATGTAAGAACTGTGAGATCCACAGGGCAATCTTACCCTTAATCCCCGATTGTAAAATTTTTAGCATCAAGCCGTCATGCCATACGTTGTCATACGCAGACTTTAGATCAAAAGACATACCATACACAAGTTTCTTATTAGCTCTGGCTGTTAAAATTTTATTGAACAGGGCTGCAGAGAGGCTGTCACAGCCTTTGTACGGGAGGAAACCAGCATGAAAAGGAGAGAAAAATCTTTTTTCCAAATAATACCGCAAAAGCCTGTCCAGAATAATCCGTTCAAAAATCTTTCCCAATACTGATGTTAACGCGATGGGTCTGTAGGATGTGATCTCTGCTGCATTTTTCTTGGGTTTTAAAATAGGAATAATCTTCGCTATTCTCCAGATTTCTGGAACAATCGTGTTCGCCCATAAGTTATTGAATAAATCGAGAATTTTAAATTTATTTTCATCGGAAAGACAAGACAACATTTTCTTATTTATCTTGTCCATGCCAGGGGATTTGTTTTTTGTTCTTTTTAATGCGTTTTGGAATTCCCTAAAGGAAAACGGACGGTTCAAACTCATTTCATCATAATTTTCTGGATCATCTACTGAGAAATCTAAAGGAATACGCACATTTGGTGCTCTCTTAATTAAGTTAGCTGCAATTGCATTTGCTTGAGCAGTCGGCGCTATCAGAGTAGTACCCGAAGAGAGAACAAGATTGGATTTACAGGGAGACTCATCTTTGTTTAGTAGGGCTTTAACGATGCTAAAAGCCTGATGGGAAGAAGCTACCTCCTGACAAGTTTTCTCCCAAAAACTGCGTTTTTTATACTTAACATATTTTCTGAGAGCTGCCGCCATTTCTTTGTATGCAGTCCAGTTTAAGATGGAGGGATATGATTTCGCCTTTCTTAACAATTTCCTTTTGAGGGCCTTAAGGTAGTTACATCTAGCGTCCCACCAAGGACAGTGCGAGTGTGTTGATTTAGAAAACGAGTACGATGATGAGTTTGCGCTTACCTGGAAGATATTGGTAAGTCTATCAAGGGAAGAGACATCCCCATTACCTTGAAGAAGAGCATTGACCTTCTTTGAGAATTGGCCCCAATTGATGTATTTTCGAGTATAGATAGACTTTGCATCTAAATTGCAAAAGGAAATAAAAATGGGACAGTGATCGCTGTCATACATATCATGCGAGATCTCAATATTAATCTTATTAATTATATCTGCGGAGCAGATGGACAAATCTAATAACGAAGGGGCTTGAGTCCCCTGGTATCTGGTATATTGTTTCGTGTTAAGCAAGCACATATGTTTTGTGCTAATCCAATCCAGGACCCGGTTTGCATCGGAAGATAAATGATCGCTCCCAAGTGCTGGATGGTGTATATTAAAATCCCCCAGTAAAACGAAAGGAGAAGAGATTTGCGAGTACAAGGATTCCAACCAGTTGTCATCAAATTTACCTCCAGGAGAGTAAAGATTGATAACCGTTAGTGGGAATTCTGAATTTGGTCCAATCCATATTTTAACCGCTAAGACCTCCACTGTTGACGGAGGAAGTGAGTGTGACAAAATCTGGGCAGGGATATTCTGTTCTACTGCAATTAACAATCCACCTCTAGTAGAATTTTGTCTTTCAGCTCGAAAGATTTTTTTGTTTTTAAGAGAAAAGGATGCAGACTCATTGAGCCATGTTTCCTGCAAAATTAAACACTGGGCCGCCGAAAAAGGGGGGGCCTGCAGCCAAGGGATCTTATTTTTGATCCCCCTAACATTCCACTGAATAAACCTCATGGAAAAAAATAAATAAAAAATAAAATTAATAAAAATTATAAAAAAAGTAAAAACTTTTAATTTTTCCCTTTTTTTTTTCTTTTAATTATCCGATACCCGAGAAATCCTCCGCAACACTGAAATGATTTATTTCAGCGAGGGACCGTTGATCGTGCACAACGCCTGGGCTCAGAACGTGACTATATTCAAGATTGGATTCCAGAAGGGCAATTTTAGATTGTAGCGAGTCAATCGTTGCCCTTTGAGTCTCGATTTGTTTCCGGAGAGTAATATTCTCTTCTACTTGTTTCTCTAAATTTCCTTGAGTCTCCCCAATACGTGCAATGCACTGTCTGTTGACTTCTTGGAGTTTTACGAGTTCATTCCCTTGGGGTATTAGAGCAGAAATTAGTTTTGTTAAGTCTTGTAAAGCCGAGTAGAGGTCCGTTATTTGTTTTTTGGGGATTTCGGTACACTGGACCGGCTGATCGCCCTTAACCTTTTGTGCAAAAGATTGCGATTTCGCTATCCTCCTTGCTTCCTGAAATGATATGTCTTTTTCTCTAACCAGGTTTATAATCTCTTTTTCTAGATTGTAAAACCTACATTTTTTGTCGAGAGCGTCGTGAGTCTCTTCGCATCTAAAACATTTAGTGGGTACCTTACAATCCTCGGCATGTGAGCCCCCACAATTTTTACACCTCTTATCTTGTTGACACCGGAGTTGTGTATGACCAAATCTTAAGCATTTATAACAAACTTTAGGGTTTTCAATAAATTTGGACACTTTAAAGATAAGTCTGCCGATCTTTATTTCGGATCGATTAGTTTTCCCAATTTCTTCAATAAGAACAATTGGGATAGGTTCTGCCGTCCCCTTCTTTTTAAATCTAACTATTTTTGTTGCGATGATATCCTGTGAAGATAGTTCTTCATTAATTTCCACTATGCTGTAATCCGTGTCAACATCACGGATGATGTATTTTGTTACAATATTCGTATCAATGATACGAATCCTTGCTTCCGGAACACTCTTTACAAAATCAGTTACTTTCTCCACTGAGCTTAAGTGCCGAGTAACTAGAACCAATTTTTTGTTTTTGTTTAGGGAAAAAGTGTCTTCTTTGTGGGTCAGTGGTCCGAACGTGGCATTGATTGATTTGGGTTTAATCCATGGCGACGGGCCATTATTACTATCAATGCACAATTTTATTTTGGGGCAACCCCTTTGAATTGCAATGTTTGCTTTGTCCCTCTCCGAGAACTCATTTGTAAGAATATAATTTAGTTTCCTATCCTTATATTTCCCCTCTGACTCAAAGTCTTCTGGTTTCCTCTTCGTCATTCCTGACGAAGAATCTAATACGATGCAGCCAGAATCAAAACTAGTAGAAAACGAAACAATTAAAAGGAAAAACTAGAAAAATCCTACCTTTATTTTCCAGAATCCAGTGCCAGCCACCTTGGCACCCCAAAAATAAAGAGAAAAACTTCAGCTGAAGTCAACGCAAAAACTGAAAAGCAAGCTAGGGAACCACCCCCAACAGAAACACCATAATGGATTTGTTTAGAGAAAACAAAAATCAAAAGCTGCGAACAAACCAATGGCAAAAACAAACACTCGAAACAAGAACAGCCTTCACTTCTAGCTGCCTTCCTTCCACGCACCAAAAATTAATACAGAAAGTAGAGCCGGAAAAACACAACCTTCTACCTTCCTTCCAAACCTCCTTTTTTCTACTTGATGAGGTGAGGGTTATACGACAGAATCTAACACTTTTAAAAATGTGTTCCGCATGAAATGAAAACAAATTAATTTATTGCTGTTATGGGCTGGTTTCACCTCTATTATTGTTAGAGATATTAATAAAGGGACTAGTATAAACCTTTATTGTTTTGGAATATCTTTGTAGTATTCTTAAAAAATCAAATACTAAATCCAACACAGAAGATTTGTATTTCTTTGCAAAATTTCCAAAGTATATTTTTCTGCCTTATTATCTTTTCAGCAAAAATTTATATTTCCGATCTGGCAATTTTAGAAACAGAAACGAAACACTGCGTTCCTTCCGTTTGAAACAGCTGAAAGACACTTTAGCAGTGTAGGTAGTTATGAACGTTAAAGAACAAACTCAACATGTGTTAGAAACGTACGGTGTTACACATCGGAGAATTTATCACATTAAACACTCAGAAGGTAAACTGGAAACTAAGGAAGAAAACCTGCACCGGCAGTCATTAACAAGTTTCTTTTTTGTATGTTTGAATCTTTATGTGTTTTCTATGAAATATTTGTGTACAGCGTTGTACATTTCTTCAATATCTTGTTCAGATTGCTCAAAAAAGTTATGAATGATTTTATTTCTACATGTAATGTTACAATGTTTAAAACGGGCTACCGCTTTATTTGATTATTACACATATTTTGTTATAGAAATTTTATATAGTTAAGTAATGTAACATTTGCCGGTATATCATATAATTTCATATACTGTGATATAATAAATAACATAACTGTGTGCGATATAACTGTGATATAATAATAAACAAATACTGTGATAGTTAATTATCGATTTTTTAAAAATTGTGTATAAAATTTTATGTATAATTATATGATTAAATTTTCTAATATTTTAGAATGCTTTCTTGCCTCATGGATATCCAGATAGTGTTAGCGAAGATTATGTAAAGTATCAAATTTGGGATAGCGTACAAGTAAATATTTATCATTTTTTTGTGTTATTCTTTAACAAATTCAATTAAGTTTTGTAAGAATTTTGATAAATTCATTTCTAATTAACATGCATCGACTAAAGAAGTTTGTTAATTAAAAAATATGAATGAATTTGAAAAACTTGATATATCTTTAGTTTTGTCAGTTAATTGGAGTAATAAATTAAACACATGTTGTTGAATATATTTTATATTTGTGTTTGAAATCTTAAAAATGCGCATTCTTTTAAATATATATTTTTTTCTTTTTTAAAATTATTAAAATTAAAATATTTCAGAGAATAATTGCTATGCTGATAATAAAAAGCAAATTGTTTCTATTTTCTTTCAACATTATCTCGTATTTCTATTTTATGTTACAAATGGTAGAAAACTGAATATTGCTCTTAAAATATTTTGCCATTATTTTAAATTTTTGCATTTGTAGTTCTTGAAACTAAACTTGCTGAATCTTAGTGATTACTTGTGGAATAGTGGCTATACTCACTATGGGAAATAGAATTAAACTAAATCTTTATTTTTTCTGGATAATTTTTATTGTGAAATATTGATATAGAAATTGATGACAGATATTGAAGTATGTTTTAATTTTGAACTCGAATTTTGTATTTGCTTATCATTACTCTCTTAAACATTGCCTAGATTTAGTTTCAAGAAGATATTATTACTTTGCAGTGTGATATCTTCTTTAGGTATTTCTTATACATTTACATTGCGTAACTACTATTGTCTAATTCTATAATGTATTCTTACTTTTTTTTTTTTTTTTACCCCCTTTGAAAAGAGTTGGTTAGCTTTCCATTGGGTCCTTAAGAAATAGGTGAAGTGTATATTCATTATTTTTTGGAAGAAGAAAGAAAACTATTTTGTAGACTTCAAAATATTCTCAATTTCTATTAACATTGTTCCATAAATTAAAATTCACTTTCATCAAAGCATTAGCCTATGCATTTTAAACATGCAATAATTTTTTGCAAATGAAGTTAAAGGATTTATACGTTCAATTTGGAAATTGAAAAAAAAAAAAAAAAAGTTTAAACTAGATATAGGGCACCAACTTTCATAGGCTTTATCACAATTAATGCTTAATAAATCTATTGTAATTTTATGAATTTTTTTTTATTTATCTCATTGAATGGATGGTTCATTAATATATCAGACATTTTTTTTACATTAAATGATCAAATGCAAAAGGAATTTTCAACATTGTTAATAAATGTGAGTAGTTGTAACCTATGCATTGCCAACACATTCATGAAAAACATACAATATCTTGTGTTAACAGAAGTGATTTGCAATTTAGTATAATTTGAGGGATTTAAAGTAACCAAGGATTGCATAGATAAGTTTTTATTAAAATATTTAAAAACTCAAAAATTTTATCAGAAATTATGAAACATAATTAATGTTTTCTGCTGATCTATTCCATACCTAAATCAAAGTTTTAAAAGGATTTTAATGAAACAAAATTAATGAAGGTGAACACATTAAAAAAGAAAAATATATTGCATAATGTTTGGTTTTAGATTATCTGATAAAGTGCGGTGGAATAGAGAATTTTGAAGCCACTAATGAACTTACATTTATGCAGAAGATTTCTGTTGTAAATATGTTAAAAAAAAACATGAACAAATATAGCGATTCTCTAAATGATTAAAACAATAAGTAAAGGAAACAATTTAGAGATAAACTAAATAATTTTAAATCAGGATAAAAATTTTAAGAGGCAATTTGTGTACTGCAAAAATCTCTATGTAAAATTTGAATTTGCATATCCCTTGATGGATTAAAAGGAAATTTGATATGTATTCTGTGTGTGGTCAAGAAACTCGTGTATTCTTTTATCCTTAGTTAATCCAGTTATCATCAGTTAGAACAATTAACAATCTACTAAAAAAATTTCTGTGCTCCTGTACAGAGCCTGAAATGTGGGGGAATAATTTTTTTACCCTAACTTTAGAACAAACAATAACACAAAAACTACTTTTACATCATCTTAAAATTTCAAAAATTAACTTTTCAGTATAATTTTCTCTAACTTTTAATGAATTTTTCAAAATTGATTTAAACATAATTTTTATCAATACCTGTTGTTTTTTTTGTTGTCGTTGAATTATAAAGCTTAATTTACTGTTTATTTAAATCTATCACTTATATATTTTTGTCTAATTTTGAATCTAAGTTATTTTCTTTGGACATTTTTATTTATGCTTTTGTTATGGAGTTTTTTTGTGTTGAATTTGTTATGAATTATTTTTTGATGCAAACATGCAATAATTTCTCTCAGCACTTTCTTTTAAAATTATTTCAATTTCTATAACTGTTTTAACTAATTTTTTCTCATATTTTAGGACTTTCAGAATTTTAGTGTGCATAATCAATATATCAAATAACTTTTTTTAAATATTTTCTTGCATGAGTTTATTAAAAAGGATTTTCTTTCGCTTAATTA
Source organism: Argiope bruennichi (assembly GCF_947563725.1). Classification (NCBI taxonomy): domain Eukaryota; kingdom Metazoa; phylum Arthropoda; class Arachnida; order Araneae; family Araneidae; genus Argiope; species Argiope bruennichi. The sequence continues at coordinate 77,379,390 of NC_079156.1, forward strand.
GTTTTTTTTATATGTTCTTAATCAAAATATTGAAGTTTGAATAGTTGATTAAACAAAATAGAAAATTTGTATATCAAGTCTTTTAAATGTGTGCGAGTTGATGTGAATGCAGATCATAAAATCTTCACCAAGCCAAAAATATCATCATAAAAAACAAATACATAAAACAGAATCAAAAATGTTTTTAAAATGTTTATTTCCGAATTTTGCATATCATATATGAGTATTGACATTCCCAGCATGCGCATTGCATCTTACTTCATGAAAATGACTTATTTATGAGTTATCTGAATTTTGTAATTGCTTAAATTCTATTTTAATTATTGATATTAAAATGCTTTATCACATCATGATTTATTGTTTCAATCAATCACCTTTTGAATTCATCCTTTTAACTCCATGCTCGCATCTGAAACTTGGGCTGTCAACCAAACTATGGATGCTCTTTCATTTCCTAAAAATATTGGCAATTTCTCTGTCCTTAAGCCTTGAAAAGTTTTATCTTTCAGATCATTAACAGCTATTTATTGATTAGCTTTAAAAAATATTAATTTGAACAAAACTAAACTAAAAATTCTATTGGTTTGGATTGCAGGGCCATAAATATTTCTTGAAATGAAAGGCTATATTTCCTCATAAAGATAGTCACAGAGTACTTTGAATCGATTACTATTGAAGATATTATATATTACGTGCAAATCTCTCTTCAAAATATGCGTTTAATTTAGTAAAATAACTAGTAACTCTGGAGAATATTTTTTCCATTTTAGAAGCCTTGTATCATTCTTTTTAGCTTCAGTCCATGGTGTAAAACTAACAGGTTTAATCACTCAGTTGGCTATTACTCGGATCTTATTTAATAAATTTTGACTTCATGATCATCCTTATTGTATTACAACCAAGAAAATGATATTGATGATATTCTCTTGCACTTCTTGAAATATTCAATTCATATAAGAGTGTGTGTGTGTGTGGGGGGGGGGGGTAATGGAACAAACTTGATCTTAATTATCAATCAATACCATTTTTCTAAATTTTTCTCCCAAAAGCTGTTCTCTGCTCCATCTGTGAATTCTTCTGCTATTAGTATATATTGATATTAGAGGATTATGGCATTTTTTTTCAAAGGATTCTCATAAGTACATTTTTAAAAAATCTCCAAAGAGCTCATGGATTGCCTTTTGCTTATTTTGTTAATCTTTTGTTATAATTTAATTTCTTAAAAACACCATTATTAGCCTAGTAATTTCATGTTTACCTAACAGCCAATTAATTATATGTAGCCAGATTCTAGTATGGGAACTCAAAGAAACTTTTACATATATGTAGCAAATGCCAATATTAAAAATGTTTTTTTCTTATCCTGATACTTTAAAAAAATAATTAATAAGGGTGGAGATAAAAATGTCCTAAGGGTTGAATGTGAAATCCCAAAGACTTAGAAATATTTGTGTTTACTATAAACCAGCAGGCACATCAGGTAATCTATGAATAAACTAGTTCAAAAGGCAGAGAACTGTAGAGATTTTCAATGCAAAATCAGATAGTTCATGGAATTGAAACTTCAAAACAATTTAAGATGGAAGTTTAACCCTCTCTCTGTATAACTTTTTTTTTTTTTTTTTTTTTTTTTTTATCAAAATAGGTTCAAAAATTGCAAAACATTTCCTGCCAGACATGTAAGCTTTGAAAAGAGCCCACAAAATGCTGAAAAGCATGCTTGTATATTTCGCAGAACCATAGAGAACTAACACTGTCTGTTAGTCCAAATTTGAATGAAACTAGAAAAGCCAAAATATAACCACTAATGGGAAAAGAGCTGGTGGCATAGCTAAATAGACTGAAATAAAATCCATCCCTGCTGAGATTGTGGGTTGTGCAAATTTTGCTTATTTTAAGCTGCCTGTGGAAATCACAGAATACACAGCAAGAGGATTAAACTGTTTTAATAGTACAATTCATTTATTTAATTGTAAATAAAATTTATCAATTTGTATCTGTCAGTTGCATTCAGTTATCCTTCATTCTGCCAAATGCTGATCGAATATTAGAAATTTTTGTGAGATTATATCATTTTTAAAGAGGTTTGTTTCATCTAAAGTTGAATGTCTTTGTGAAATAAGCATGCACTCAGTATTATTTTTGTAAAATTTGCATCTGGTGATAGTTATGTTGTTGTTAATGACAAGGGCACTTGCATTGTGCTCTCAAAACTCAGCTTAATATTTATGTTTTGGCTTCATAAAATGAATCTTAGTATTTTTGATTAAAACATCAAGACATGGTAACCAAGAAGATGATGGAAAGCTTAATTGGTAATAGTGAAAATATTTGAATTTTTCATGTGAATTTTTATCTCTAAAATAAATAATTTTTGAATTTTTCTCTTTTATAAGAGTGGGAACCATGTGTAGCCTCAATAACAATAAAAATCTTCGTGAAAGACTGCTTGAACCAAATATTGGATACAATTTCTTCCAAGCTGAGTTTATAGTCCAGGGAATTGCTTCTGTCAGGCTTTGGTAACAATAGTTAAGTAATAAAAAATGTTTCTAAAAGTACTAAGTGAGATTAGAAGCATATTTTAAATTGTTTTAATGTTATAAAAGAAATGTCAAACTTACTCAAAATTAGCATAGTTTTATATAAGTAAAAATGAAATGTAATTCTAACATTTTATTAGAGAAGTCATATCAGCTGTGATAATTTTCTACAGTGTCTTTAAAACTCTAGAAACCTACTTTATGTGCAGAAAATTTATTTGTTAGCTAAATGATTCATGAAATAATGTTATAATAATTATTAGAATTTTTTATTGAGTTTTCAATTTGTTTTGTAATGTATTTACTTGTGAAATAATTCTATATTTCTTCTAAGTCTAATGATATCAGAATATAAATTAAAGGAGTGGTTTCATCTATATTTTGAATGTTAAAGCAGTATATAATAAAACATCACTAGTTTTTATGCTATGCTATCTGGTAGAAATTTTATAATTTTAATTTGGAATTTTTTAAATTTGTAATAAAACAATTCTTTGCTGTATATTCAACCTAATTATATCAATATGGAAGTTTATGTATTGTTTTAGTTGTTTTTTAAATACATATTTTAGAAAACATTTATTACTATATTCAATGCACTGTATTATATTAATTATAATTTGAAGCTTTTTGTTTTGTTTTTTGTAGGCATTTGCTAGCAGTATAACTGGAAGCATTTGTACTCATGCTGTTTTAAAAGGGGTTGGTGTTGGTGATGAAAATGCATCTGCTATTGCTGCTACTGTTACATGGTTGTTGAAAGGTATGTTTCTCTTTTGAATTAACATTATTTTTGTAAAATTTTGCATGAATTTTCTGAGAGAAATTAAAATGTCAAGCAAACTTTTTTCACCCAGATCTTTTTGACATATGCAACCAAATATCTGTTGCTATATTTCATATTTCTTTATGACTAATTTCATCATCTGACTTTCAGATTTGCAAAATGATTTATATATATATGTTACCTTAGTGAAGTACTGTGGCAAAACTCCAAAATGTTTATTTTTGCATTCAGAAAGTAAATGGCATATAAATTTAAGTTTCTCCATTCATTAAACAGATGAAAATATATACCGGCTCTTTCCTTTTTCCAACATACAGCAAGCAAGGTGTTTTCTGCCACTGAGGAATGTTGATGTTCTACCATAATGAATCTTGAAAGACAATAATATGACACTAAAATAGTATTTTAGAACACATTTTTGAACTGTGTATTTTTGTACAGTCATCAACAAAAAAATGGATTACCTCTGTAACTTTTTGGCTTATTATTGTATTTTTGCAAAGTTAGTGTCAATGGAAATGTCTAGAGAGGATTCTTCCCAATCAAAAAATTGATTAGCCAAGTCTACTACCTTAACATTTTTTCTTTTTGACAATCAGATTTTTTTTTAGCTGAATCGATTTGTCAGCATAAAATTAATCTCTTAATAAAATGTAATAGAATTATAATGATAATTTTGAGAGTTAGAGGGTATAAATATTGCTTTCAATGTTAAGTGAATTGTATGAATGTTTGGCAATATCTCGGAAACTATTATATATTTCTCAAAAATTCTTTCACTCATGAAAAGAAAATTATCATATTTCATTAAATCATTACAAATGCATAAATAATACAAATTTAATATTTTTATGGATTTTAAAATATGAATGTGGGGAAAAAAATGAATTGTAACATAGTAAAATTTTTGCATAGAAGAAAAGCTGCTATACTAAAATGTCAGGATCCAAAAAAAATTGTGTGCATACCTCAAGTAGTTTTTGAGGTATGCACATAATACTATATATTAAATTTATTTCAATTTATAGTTTTACTTTTCATACCAGCTTAAATGGCTATTATAATATCACAGCTAAATATTAAATTTGTTTTTAAATCAGGCAATTTTAATCTATCATATATTCTTGCTTTCTTTTAATGAATGAATGTTTTTTTCCTCTCACTTGATATAAAATTTGATTGCAGAACAAATTGACTAGAGAAATGTTTAAGTAAATTTTACTCTTTTACTGGCAGTTGTCGTTTGCAAGTAGACGATGATATAGAGATAGAAATAATTTCATTTCTTTCCATTCAGTAAGTTAATTAATGCTAAAATATGAAAATTAGCATCTATTATTTATATTCTCAATAGCTTAAAGTTGTGTACTCATTTATAAATTCTTTTAATTTTGGGAAAGATAATTTCAAATTGTCCATAAAATGATTCCCTCTGAGTTACAAAATATTCTCCTCTTTGCAAATGCATTTATGAAAAATTATAGTTTTAAACTTCTAGTTTGAGAAATTGTAGCATGATAATATGCTTGGCAGAATTCATTAATTTATTTGTTATTTGTACAGTATTTGGCGAGTTTGGGCCCTTTCACCATTAATAAGTACCTTTATTTGAAAGTTCTTTGTCTTGTATAATTCATAAAATATTTATTTCAAATATTATTTCTAGCATTTCTTCTTTGTCATATTTCTAGCATGTTGTGTTTATGAGGAATCATGTTTTCAATACATAGGAATTGATAGGCTTAAAGGAGCTATCTGAACTGAAATTTCAAAAGTTGATAAAAATATACAAGTCTGATGATTAAGCTTTGCAAAGTTTCAGCCATCTAGTTTTTATTTTTGTTTGTTTTCTATTTGCACATAGGTGGTAAGATAGATGGAATTCTTTTAGATAATATTTTCCATAGAGCTGATATAAATGGAGGTAGTTGGTCGCTTGTTTCTAGTCTAAACAAGTGTACGCAACATGAGCCATGTGATTTGTAAGAAATCTGCCTTTTTTTGCGCCATGTTGCAAATTTTGGCATATTCAAAAACTGCCGCGCAAGGTTTTGTTTCCCGGCATTGTGTCCGGACGGTTTTCATTTCTGGTTAACATTTCCTAAACAATTTATATATATATATATAACCATTTATATACGTATATATATTCATTCTTTGAAAACTAAGCAAACTGGTTTCGAAAATAATGTTTTCTTTTTTACATTAATAGCCGAGTTTATTGATTTAAATTATATTTACTTTTTTACTTTGTTTTTCTGCACTAATCAAAGGTGAGTATTTCTCTTCTTTAAATAAACATTTTATTTCTTTTCTTTACTCAAAAACATCCTTTAATTTTACATTACATATTCAAATACTTTTATCATTATCTCATACAGATAAAAAAAAAAAAAACTTTTTATAATAAAAGCAGATTATAAAAGTGACCCAAGTCTTTTTATTTCCTTGAATATTCTGAATAATATTTATTTTTTCTTAAAAAATGAAAAAGATTTTAATTAAAACTGTTAAATTATTTTGAAAGAAAAAAAAAACAACACACACTAGTTTAGAATCGAATCCAGGTTTTCTGAATGCTATGCCAGTGCCCTAACTACTACACTACTCGAGCGCTCATTCGGGTAACACATTATTAGTATATAAGCTAATTTGAAAGTTTTAAGGTTGACTATTGAGTCTTATATTTTCATTAATAAACATTCTAAATGTATACTATCATTATACAAGATCTCATTCTGAACTCAATTTTAAACCTCGTGCCTTCTCCTTGTTAATATCAGTTTTAAATATTTCGCTTCTGGTTTATAGTGTTGATGGTAACTTTGCTTCTAACTACTGCAGAAACAAAATTAAATCATTTTTGGAATCTTAAATGTGTTGATTTAATACAAAATAATAAGGAAATTCAAAATTTTTACGAAAACAGTGATTTTAGGGTATGTGCATATCGCAAGTTATTAATAAATGTTAACATTCAGACAAAATTTTTATCTGTAAAGATAGCATTTCTTTTTTAATAGTTTATCTTTAGAATATCCACTATTTTCTTTTTAGATCTTAATTAAAATTTATAAAAACATGCAATTACTGCTAGCACATTTATGAAATTTTACTATATAACATTTTCAATAAAATGTTTTAGTTTCACTATTTCATTCACAATGATGATTTAATATCTTTTACAGTATAATACGATTCGAATATTTATGGTAAAAAAAGAAGTATATTGGAAATAATAAGGAACTTTATTTGCACTAAAATAAATACACAATTGTTAAATGGTCAATAGTGTTTATGTAAACACTTGTATTGGTGAGAAAAAATCACGCCAAGCACTTGCAACACATTCGAGATTAAAATAAAGCAAGTAACAAAATATAATGCAGTTATATGAGTTTAAATGAAGCTTAATAACAAATTAAATAAATGGAATACAATAACTAAACCAAACTATGAAATATTATTCAGTTTTAACACCAAAATCACTGAATGATGGAGGTTACGAAATTTTAAATTGACTTAAAATGGATATTAACAGAATAATGTACATACCTGTGAAATAATACAGAACTATCCTTAGAAGCTTTTTCTTTGCATCCAATTGCACAGAAATAGTTAACCTTGGCTTAAATAAGTTTTAAAATCCATCAGTTAAAAGCGAGAAAAAAATCTGCCATTGAAATATAATGGAGAACGGAGAATGCAGTTACAGTGAACACAAACTCTGTCCACAAGTCACGTGATTTTATCTTGTCCTACACCAAAGTAAGGTTGCACTCCCTCTATCAGTATCACAGCTCTATGATTTATCCAAAATTTCATTCAAATGCTCTAACTTGTTCCATTTTTGAGTTTAGCATGCTCAGAGACAAAATGATGTAATTTCAAATATGCCTTTTTCTTTTTTTTTTCTTAGGCCCAAAATGGCCTAAAATATAAAGATTCAAATTTAAAGAATTTATTTGGGTACTTATTAATTAACAGGAGGATTGGTAATTTAATGGCAAAAACAAACAACCAAACAACATGTTTATTAGTTTTTTTTAGTTAGAGTTTTGGCTCTTTCATCGTTAATTGTACTTAGAAATTAATGATGAGGGATTGACACTCGTTCCTACATTAATCTAGTTTTGGTACTGTTTTTGGTGAGTTTGGGCCATGGATTCCAACATGACTCGGTACCCAGCAGAAAATTATGTCAAAATCTCTGTTGACCAATATTGATAGTTGCTCCATGATTTGTGCAATAATTGGATGACAAGGATAATCAAAATTTTGTAACTGTTGCAAAACTCTGATGTTGTTTGTGTATATTCAAAATTTACGAGTGTCAAATGAAGAAGCACTTTGTAGAGCATATAAAATAGCAGTTGCTTCTGCCGTGCATACTGAACAGTATTTGGGGAGAATATAATTGTAAGAAGTGTTATCTAAAATAACGCCAAAATCGACATGATTCATCATTTTTGAACCATCCGTAAAGATTGTTTTATAATTGTTGAATTGAGCGCGATGCTCAAGGAATAGTCGCTGAAGTGAGTGTGTATCAATACAAGATTTTTTGAAGCCAATAAATGGGTTTATGTGAGAAATCAGTAGTGTATTCCAGGGAGGAAAGTAGAAATGGTCAACAGACAATATTCTCACTTCAGAGAGTTGTGTGTCAGAAATGAAAGATTTCATGCATTCATAAAATGGATGGGTAGCCGTAGGAAGAGCATTTTAAATTCGCTCTAAGAATTGATTCAGAGTGGTATAATTTAAAGGATGTTTAGGTATAGATAAAATCTTAAAATAATATTGCAATGATAATTTCTGGCAATGCAGAGAAAGTGGAAGTTGATGGCACATCACATATAAACTTTGCACTGGGGATGTGCGGAAAGTTCCAGAGCAAATCCTGAGAGCAGAATGATGGATTGTATCAAGTTTTTTCAAAGTAGAAATGTTGGTAGAATCATATGCTATACAACCATAGTCTATCCGAGATAGAATTAAAGCTTCATAAACTCGGATTAATGATGTCCTATCAGTCCCCCAAGATGTGTTGGAGAGAACCTTTAGAATAATTAGCATTTTTTTTTTTGCAATTCTTTCGTAGAAATGAGGTGTGAGGGTGAAAAAGCGAGTTTTCGGTCGAAAATTACCCCTAGAAAACGAAATTCTTGGACCACGGGAAGAACTTTATTGTGTATATAAATTTCAGGTTCATGGTGAATACTGTGTTTTCTACAAAAATGGATGCAACTACTTTTACTTGATGAAACTATGTATCTGTTCTGATCGCACCATTTGACAAGACTATTCACAGCAGTTTGCAACTGTCTTTCAATCAATCACATGTTTGATCCCTGGCAAGAAATTTGTAAATCATCAACATATAATGTGCTTAAAACTGATGAAGGAAGTATTAAAAGAATTTTAGAAATATGAATGATAAAAAGGGTAATGCTTAGTATGCTACCTTGAGAAACACCTTCCATTTGAATAAAAGAGTCAGAGAATGTTGCTCCAACATGGACCTTAAAAATCCGATGAGACAAAAAATTTTTAATAAAAAGCGGTAATTGACCACGAAACCCAAACTCAAAGAGGGTTCGAAGTATCCCATAATGCCAAGTCTGATCATATGCCTTTTCTATATCTATGAATATCGAGACTAAATGATTTCTGAACACAAATGCATTACGGATTTCCGTTTCCAGCTGTAGAATATTGTCTGGAGTAGATCTACCTTTGCGAAATCCACTTTGATGTAATGGTATGAGTTTTTCCAATTCTAGTTGATGGATAAGCCAAAAATTTAACCAGTCTTTCAAATGTTTTTTAGCATTTATTAGGACATAAGTACATGTGTATGGATATTTACATTTGTAGGTAAATGAGTGCATTTATTGCTAAGATGATGACAATACTTTCATTGTAAACATGTACACATAAAATATAATCAACAAATTAAGTTAAATTTATTTCTAAAAAAAATCCAGTAAAAAAAAGTTTCAATGAAGTCATTTTTAATCCAGACACTATGTAAAAATTTATAACCATATTGTAACATATACTTGGCCATATATGATTATGGCTAAGTGAAACACTTAGAAAATTATAGTGTATTGAACATGATTACAAGCCTGTTCTCTCCTTTTTTTCTTTCTCAAGGAACAATGTAACACTATAAAGAAAGAAAACACTGAAAAATATTATACATTTTTGAGAACAAGATGAGACTACTGTAAATCTAATGGGATATTGTATGCTTACTCAAATTAATAATTACATTTTCAAGTAAATGTATCAATGATTGTGCATATATTCATGAAGACAAAATTTGGGTGCATATCTAGAGCTAATCTTTTCCCTTGTTAGGAATAATTAGTTTTGTTTGCTTAATTTTTTTTATTAATAACAACTACCAAAACTCTTAAACTTCTATGCACTGCATTATTAAGTTATAATATGTTTGCACTGCTATCTTTCAACAGCTCCATTAGGGATTAGAGATTATAGGCTGACCACCCAGGCTTTCCTTATAAATATTACTATTCTGCTGACTTCCTTTAATTAAATTGAAAAAATGTTTATTCTCCATTTCACAATAAAAAGAAAAAAAAAAGCTTTATTGAAAAAATGTTAATGATTATATGTATTTAAATTTGATTATTTTATTACTACTTTTTATAGTACTAAAAAAGTTTTTTTTATTACTATTATTTTAGATGGAGTATCTATGGTTGGTCGTATAACGTTTGCGTGGTTTCAAGGGTAAGACTGAAATGTAAATTTTTTCTTCCTTGATTCTATAGTTTTAAAACTTAGATTTTCAGTTTTTTTAAAATGAAATTTTAATCATCTTATTGTTTAAAGAATAAAGGAAAAAGGAATGAAAGTGTATTAGTAATTTCTGGTTACTGTATTTATGTTGATTGATTTGAAAATATAATTTTAGATACATGAAACTATTTATTTTTTAATGCAATGTGGTCCAAATTAAACAGGAGGCACTTAGATTTCTCTGTAGGGAAACTTGCTTGACCAATTTCATCTACCTTTTGTATGCATGCTAATATGTGATTTGGGGGGAAAAAATATTTTGTTCACAAGAGGAAGAAATGACATTGCAGAGAAAACAATTTGCATATGTTTTTAACATGCCTAACAATATTTATTAATGTGCACTATTATGTGGAAATGGAATAAATGTCAATCATAAAAAAATATTTTAACATGCAAGATTTTTTTTTTTTTTTTGCAATAAAATATAATTAACTACAAAAAATAGATAGTATGAATAAAAAAAAGATTTGTGTAATAACTTTGTTATTGCATTTGGACCTTATTATCATTACGGATAAGGTACTGTTTATCTTTCACATTTTGCTCTAGGATTTTCATCTAATACAAATTTTAAGTTACAAGAGTGACTGAGGCAGTCAACATGTTGAAAACCTTCTACTAGTCATTCTGTCATTTCAAATGTTTTGCCATTATAATGCTTGAACAGTAAACAAGTTGTGCTGGGGTGCACCATCTTCTATGAAGAATGTGGAAGACAATTTCTCTGTCAAAGTGATAGAATGACAAAGTTCCATCAATGCATGCCTAGAATCAGTCACAGAACGTGCTATTGTCTCTGTTATCCTATCTTCTGTAAAGAAGTAACTGAATTCATATTTTAACATAGTTTTACTTTTGGAGCATGCTACAGACTTTGTTGATGAATGTGAAAATTTGTGTTCAACCAGGTATGGTTGTTGTGTGTGTTTAATGGGGTCATTTAAGTTTAAACGGGATTCATCACTTCATAATACCTGCCAAGGTCGTTCATCTTTTAAGCAATAAATGTTAAAGTAAATGTTTTCTTTACCTCATTATCACTAGAAAATAATTTCTGAATGTAGGATATCTCAAAAAAATAAAATTTCGGGACACTTCTCATAACTCTCTCCATTATCATACCTATATGGTATGTCCAATTTCCGTGATATACATTGCAATTGCTTGTGGTTGAATTAATTTTCAGAGTCATCGAGGTGTAAATTGCAAATATTCTGATCTCTACAAATTACAAGATAATTTGTAATTATCAGAAATCCTCTGTCTAAACCTTTTAAATGCCAAAATGCTGTAAGTACTATAGAAATATTGCTATCTTGTTGATAAAACACTTAAAAAAATAAGGTGTGATTTGATCAAATGAATTCCACCACTAAGTCTTCATTTGTTGAAAAATGCTTACATAACTTCTTATATAGTCAGAGCAAGTTGCATATATTCAGAAATATATGAATTTCATGTTTCACAGTGGAATTTCTTTCTATAATGGTCGAAATATGAATTGAATGTATTTTCCCCCAAAAAGTCAAAGTTGCTTAGAAGAAGTATACACAGTTTCCCTAATATTTGTTATATTATTGGTGAAGCCATTCAGGTACGATTAGAATAGAATGAGTATAGATATTTCTGCTTAAATCGTAATTGTGGATTTTTATATTTTGTAGGACCAATTTGGATAGTGATTGTAAAAAATGGAGGTAAGAAAAAAATTTTGGATTCTTCCTCAGTGAAAGTTTTTTAAGATCAGATCAATATATATATATTTCCTTTTAGGCTGTTTGCTGATGGTTTAAATGACCTTGCAATGTTTATAGATTTAGCTTCAGTTCATTTTCAAAAACATTTTATGCTCATGATATGCGTGTCTGGACTTATGAAGGTAATTCTTTGTTAATTATTTCTACATTTATTTCTTTTGTGTTATGATATGTAATTTAGTCTGCATTAGTTCACTTTTATAACAAGTATGTTTTTAAGTACAATTAGTATAGAAACAAGCAATACTTCAACATAGATACTTTCTTTAATAATTTACAAATTTAATAATGTTTACTAAAAACATGTTCAAATTTATTTTTGTGAAAATATTTTATTAATATCTATTAAGATACCTTTCCTTCCGTGATTATAATGTTAAGTTAGCTTATATCATTTGATTTTTTTAAATGCCTTGCAGACTTAAATTGCTTTGTTTTGTATAGCTTTCTGCACTTAATACTTTCGAAAATTGTGAATCTTTTGGACATATTGGATTTCTCTTCAGTTAGCATCGTCTTAAAATGCTAGATTTTCTTACGCTATAAATCGACGCATGTGAAATAGAAGGACTAATATATAAGATTAAGTTGACAGAAGTTAGGTAGCATTCTTAAAAAATTGTTTAAATACAATGAAAGAATGCAGTTCTCTATTTGTGGTTTGTTTTATTTTCAGTTTTCTTCTAATGATACTGTGTAACATATTTGACTTTCATGGTGAGATATTAACCTCTTATTCTTAATATCGGAATGCAGTTATGAATCTTAGGCTAACAATTTAGAAGTTGAGATCTATCATGATTATAATAAGAAAAATAACTAAATTGATTACTAAATCAAGTAAAAACAATTTTAATGGGGACGACAACATAATCCCTACCTTGAATGGAGATTTAATTTTTATTGAGAGATTTTAATAATAATGAAATATTCATATTCCTGTGTCATGGGATGAGTGAATGGGTAGAGAAAAGTCCACATCAAGCGATGAAAGCATAAATAAGAAATGTGGAATTCATGTAGACTAAAATAAAATCTTTCATAAGAAATAATAATATAAAAAATAATATAAGTACTAGATCAAGAAGCTGTTAAGGCTATTGATCTTGTCCATAGTGCTGAAGAAAATGCAGACTATCAAACTGAATTATAGCAACTAAACAAAGAGCTCCTAAAATAGAGTGAAAGTTAAGTCAATAAGAAAATTTGTGAAATTCCTAAAAATCATAGAAAGTTTGCTAGCATTTTGATGAGAAATCTTTGAATATTATATTTTCTTCAAGTGCTGACAAAAACATGAAGATAGTTATAAACTTCATTAGCCTGGCTAGTATAAGAATTCTAGTGCCTAAAAACCAGGGGTATATTTTTCAATGAAAACAGAATGGAATTTTCCCTTCCTTCAGAGTGATGACAGGAATCTATACTTGTTAAGCCATAATTGAAATGCCCATCCAATTTTGTACTCTAATAGTAAACATATATTTTAAAGATTTTAAATGCTTTTATATGTGTGCTCTTAATTAGTATTATATAATTAGAAGCAAATTATAGAAAATAAAATAGAGATAGCGAATAAACAAACATAAAACATTGTTTTTAATGACATTTCAAACAAGATGTTCGAATCTCCTTTAAATTTCTCTTCGTAAAATGTTTTGGTTATCATGTATGAAATCTTTTAATGATAAAAATAAAATTATTTTAAATTCACTGACTGATAAATTTTTCACATAATATTTTAAAAAGTTATATAATACATAAAAATTTATCAAAATACAAATAATTTTGAATGTATAGTACGAAATTTAAATGGTGACATAAACTACAAATCAATATTTTTTTTAAACATGTTCTCAATAACTTCGTTTGCAGTATGGTAAAGAGAAAACTGTTTTATTTATCGATATTATTTTTTATTGTTTAAAATAAGAATATCAACTTTGTTTTTATTTTTCACAGACAATTCATATTCAAGACATTTTTAGTTTTAGTTAATTCACTATTTTTGTCTAAAGAATTGTATATTTTAAGACAAATTCTCAATTTGAAATGTAAACAATAGCTTTCCTCTTTAAAACAAAAAGGTTTTTGGATTAAAAAAAATATTTGTGTAAGATTAAGTATGTATATTTAATTTGTCAATTTTTGCATTTTCTAATTGTGGAAATTATTTTTTTTATCATTTTTTTCAAATTTACAGAATATTTAAAAAATAAACATTTCTACAAGTTTAAAAGGACAAATTGTTTTATGGCATTTAATTTAAAAGAACGTATTTTTATTTGAAGAGGTGCATTCTTCTCTATAATAATGTCAAAATATATAGAGAAGAATGTTATTTTATAAATTTATACTTAAATTTTTTTAAAAATTAAAATTGAATGTATCAACTTTTATTTTATACCAAGATTATATTCACAATTGATTTTAACTGCATTAACAATCATTATTACTCTAAAATATAGTAATAAAATGTGCAAATCTTGAAAAATTGAGAAAAATAATATTGACAAAAAATTGTAATTTTATATATTTTCTTACTTTTTTGAAAACTGATTAGTAGTACATAATTTGACTAATATATATATATTGCGACAAATTGATAGCCTTAATGGAAAAACTTTGAGGTAGTAGTGAATTAATTCGGTTAATCAGTTTGTTTACCTCAATAAACCTGTTCTCTCAAGTCATTTCTGTCAATAGCAAATTTGTGAAGATTCGATGATAAATAACAAAGTTAGAAAAGTGTTCTTTTTTTTTGTTGACGACTTACCAACAAACTCTTTTATTGGTAACAAGTCATTAATTAATATAGGATTATGAATGTTATTATTATAGGATTATGAATGTTATTATAGGATTATGAATGTGTTTTGATATAGAATAACATTTTTCAATGACTTGTTTTTATTTTAAAAGCAATCTTAAAAAACGTTATAAAATTATTAAATTAAATTTTTTTTATTTAGGTTATTTTGAGACAATGATTCCTTTGAGTTAAACCAAATTTTTATTTTATGATATAGCCTTAAGATGCAGCTAATGGCCAATGCAAATTTAGAAGCTGAATGGCTCCTGTACTGCTTGACAAGTGAGTTAGTGATCCACAAGTATGAAAGTGTTCTTTTGTTTCACCGCAAATAGATCTTATTCGTTTTTCGGTGAATACAAAGAAATTCACAGTTGAAGAATAGACATGCTTGCCATCGTCACAAACTTTGCAATGAATCTGAAAATATTGGACCATAGCTGCTGATTTAAGGGATGACTAATGTCTCACATAGTGTTTGCCTCATTTTTATAGAATATGTTGTATTACATCTGAAAAAAATTTCCTCAAAATATATAAAAGAAGTTTGCTAACCATTCATCTTGCAATTAATATTATCAGAAGTTCCGGGAAGCTGTCAGCTTTCACTTATTTTAAATATATCCATTAATTTATTTAAATTAGCATAAACATCTTCAAGAAATGAAAAAAAGAAAATAATTTATAAAACTTTTAGGTTTCAATATTTCCATTAAGTGAAAAAAAATTGAGTCGCCTTTAGTAGAACATATTGCACTAAATAATTCTGTTTCTGTTATAAAAATTAGTATTCATTTGTGATCCTCTTCAATGAAAAATAACTTTTCATGATTGCTATCATATCCTTTTCATTCTAAATTCTGAATATAGTTTTGGATTATATTTTTATTGGTATTTTCTTCAGTCCATAGTTGGAGTTGCTGGTGGATGTACTAGAGCTGCATTAACGCAGCATCAAGCCAGAAAAAATAATATGGCAGATGTGTCTGCTAAAGATGGTAGCCAGGAGACTCTAGTGAATCTTTTTGCACTGCTTGTCAGCTTGATCATTCTTCCATTTGTTACTCAAAGCATGGTGTAAGTTTTGTCTAAAACTGAAAGTTTTAAATGAAAGTAGATATTTAGAGGAAATCTAAAACGTAACAAGAATTCTATGTATTCTTTATATTCTTCCTAAATTCCAACTTTTTTGCTCCATTTCATTAATGTAAATGTCTTTGTTCCAGGTACATGCATATAAGGTTATTCTATCTGTAAAAACACTTTTTATGTGCATTTTAATTTTTACTGTCTATTAATTTGGTACCTGTAAAATAATTGCATAATAATATTGTTTTGCTTGCATACCGTAAAAAATATGTATTTGATTGAAAAAAGTGTTAGATATGAGCTAACCTTTTATTTTATTTGTGTCAAAAAAAAGGAAGAAAAAAGAGTCAGATTTTGTATTGTGCTGAATTGTTTCTTTTTCTTTGGATACTAAATATGTATTTTGAATTTATGTTTTATTATGTTAAGTTGGAAAAGTAATATATATTTGGAAAAGTAATATGTTCTCTACACAAGAAAAAACAAGAATGTATTTTACGAATTTCCTCTAGATAAAAATGAAGTTTTCTTTTCAAATATAATTTTTGAAGAAATTTGAGTATATATTTGAAAATTTGTGCATTTATATCAAATTTTTGTTAAAACTGTTTCTATATACATTTTTTTAATCATCTTGATGAGTTTTGAGAACTTCTATCTTTTAAAATTTTCATTCTGTAAAAAAGGAATGTAAAATTATCTCTTGAAACTGTATTCCTTGCAATACTTTATTATTAGTAGTCAATGTTCTAAGTCTTTATACTAATTCATGGGCATAATAAAAAAGCCACTCAACGCTTGAAAACTAAATAGAAATTAATGTAAAATTTTAAATTGAATTTGTAACAATTTTTTTTTTTTGTCTATATGCATTACTTATATATATATATTTTTTATTTATAGGTTAACATGGATTGTATATGTATTGATGGCTTCTATTCATTTAATAGCAAATTATTGTGCTGTTACTTCGGTTGTTATGGAAACATTTAATGAATCTCGATTTCATATATATACTAATCATTATATGAATGAAGGATTACAAAACAGGAAATTCTTGACTGTAACTGAAGTAAATCAAAAAGAAAATTTATTTTATATGAGTTTTTTCGATAATTTTCAGATTAAAGCAGGATCTTCATTTAAGAATATTATTAGAAGAAGGCGGTAAGTTGTTCTTATTTAAATATTATAAATTTATTTAGATGTACAATGTATTAATATTTGAAGCACTTACATCCTGCTTTCAAATAAAACATTTGAAAAGAATTCTGAATGAAGTTTCAGTGTTATTGGATTCGAACAACATAGTGTTCTAACAAACCTTTTTTTATCATATATTCTTGACTTCAAAATTTAGATATAAAGGCAAAAATTTTACTCATAAAGGCTTTATTATTATTTTTTAAATTCTTATTTTTCAATTAATTTTATTCAGAGAAGAATTTTTTATGAAAAGGTTTATTTCCAAGTGTCTTTGAATATGACTTTATTTGCATATTCTGTACTTTCTGGTTAAAGGTTATCTGTAGATAGTTTAAGGTGCAAATAAAATGTTATTTGTAGGTGTATTATATGTAATATATTGTACATTCACTCCAATTATGTAAATATATATAATATGTGATGATATTTTAATTCTAATTTCAATTTAATTAATTTCCAAGATTTTATCTTAATTTAGCCCATAGTAACTTCATTCTAAAAATATTCTCTTATTTTGTGATCCAATTCCACTTTCAATTTAATTAATTTCTTTGTAAAACTAATGCGCCATCAGTACTATGTATCAAATGAAAGTGATATTTCTGTTGCCCTTGTCAAAGGTCAACATATGTATTCCATCGGCATGTGGCCGGAAATCCTATGTTATATAAGACTGGTGATCATTTGTTTCGTCTTTCTTTCTTACTTCTGCTTTTGTGCCGCACCCTGTCTGCTTGTAAATAAATTGCTTTCCCGAAATGGATATTAAAGAGAAAATAAAACAAAATTAAAAATACAACGTCTTGTTTATGTCTTCAAACCTGTACTCTACTTCAACCAAAATAATGTTATATACTTATTTAATAGAAACTCTTGAATGTCTTTGTAAATTGCTTTCCTACATTTGATTTGCTACTTTGATAACCTTTTCTTGCCACTACCAGGAAAACCTAAAAAAGTTAAAAAAAACAGGGGCTTTAAAAATTGACAAAAAAACACAAGAAAATTTGAAAATTTTGATAAAAACAGGAAATTTTAAGTTTCTTAGTTATTATTTTTTTTCCTCGTCTAAAAAAAGCCGAGCTCTAAAGATTGCAATAATAAAAGACTGCAGTCATGGAAAACACCATTTGTAATTGTGTAATACAGAAACTTGCCCCTTCTCTATTCTCTTCTCTTTTTTTCTGTATAGATCAGTCCAATTTTGATTTGCTGTTAGACTTATATTTCCATGGGATTCCCGAATTTTAGCTAATGAGCATGCACAAGACTTCTGTAATTGTGTGAAAGAATAGAATACAGTTCTCTGGTGGGAACATTTCAATATGTGGAGGCAGAGCAGTGGTATCATATTTGAGTCATTGATTAGTTTGTTTATTATTTGAGAAACTGTGAGCTTACTCAAAGTAGATTAGAAATTTTTTTAAAAACAATGAACTGCACAGAGTCTGTATTTAAAACAAATTGGACAGATTAAAAAAAAATCCCGATTTTGCTGAATGGGTTCAAGAAGTTCCACAAAATCCATTTGTTGCGTACTGCTCGCCTAGTAAGAAGATAATAAGTAAGTAATATTGGGAAATAGGCACTTACTGTGCATGCAAAAATAGGAAAACGTACAGGACTTGCCTGCCAGTTCCAAAGAGTCATCATTGATGTTGGATAAAAGGAATACAGGAAAAGATGACATGTCAAATCTGAAAACATCAAATTAAATGTCCAACTGATTTCAAACTATTTAGTTACAGAATAATAATTTAAGGCTGAATTTTTATAGGCTTTAAAACTTGTTGCATCACATTCCTTTATGCATGCAATGAAATCGGCAATATTTTCACATATGTTCCCTGGAAGTGAAGTAGCTAAAAAAATGTACATTAGGCCATACAAAAGTGTCACGAGTTATATGTCGAGGTTAAACTGTATGGAACTGATAGCTGAAAAATCTGCTGAAATGGATGCCCAAATACATAAATTTACAAAAATGACTAAATAAAATAATCTTGCTTTATATTATTTTTTTAGTAATCATTTAATGATTTGTATCATAATAACAAAATTGTTTTTATTTTGTTCACCATTTTCTATTTTATTTATTAATTTTGTGTGACTTACAGTTAAAGAGCATGAGAGGTAATATACCCCCCACCCCCTTAATATATAAATTTTGTTTTGCTAAATTCTGGATTATAAATAGAGAGATTTTTTTTCGTATGTAAATATAGACCTGTTAATTGTTGCTTCCTTTCTTTCATTTTTCCACTCCTTAAAATCATATTGCATTATAACTAGCACATGAGTACTATTGGAGCATTTCCTCGTATCTTAAATATATGTACAGGGAAAGAAAAAAAATGAAATTTTTTTTCCCAGATTTGAGTGGCAACCCTGTTATATTATTAATAAGATTTAAGTGTTATTCAATGTATTTTTACTTAAAAAATTTTCTTTCTGGAAAGCATGGTGAAAAATCATAATTAAAAAAAAATTGAATATTATTTTAATTTCTGTATTGCTTTAGTAAGGTCCGTATTGAAATTTTTTCCAACTGATATTGAAAGTAACTATAATTTATATATTAATATGATATCTGTAATCCTGATAAGAATTGATCTTCTATAAATGTAAATTGGGAAATGAAATTGTCATTATTACATTATTGAATATTACCCAAAAAAACAAATCCTATTAGATGTTACTAAGATAAATCCCCAATGAAATTAATCATTAAACTTACTAATCAATAAATTATTGCTTTAAATTGTAGAGTTAGTCTGGAATTTTAGTGCATTTAGAAATTTTCTTTCCAAACATCTTTGAATTTTACAATTTGAGAGAATTAAAAAAGTAACTGAAATAAGTTAGCAATATTTTCAACAAATTAAATTTTACAAGAAGTAATTCAATGTTTCATATCGACTTTCACAATGCCTTTCTTTAATCAAACAAGCAGTTAAACGAAAACAATATATATATATATATATATATATATATATATATATATATATATATATATATATATATATATATTTCTTTTATTCCTTCAATAGTTGAAACAACAAATGACATCTTTACTTGTTTTTGAAAGAATTGTTCATGCCAGTGGAAAAATAATAATAATAAAAAGAATTGCTTTATTTATTAAAAAACGGATTGCTTTTCAAACATGCAGTCTAATAATATATTATTTTACTTAAATCTGCAATTTTGTGAGAAATAATTATTAAAAATATTTAATTGCCATTAATTTGCTTGCTTAATTTATTAGAAATTTGCATTTTTTCTAAACAAATCGTTTTGCTAAATCATTTTCTCATTTTTCTTTTTTTTTCTTTTCTAGATGTGAAGAAGTGAAGCAGTTTTTAAAGATATATGAAAACTGTGATTATTTGTTGAGAGTTTCAAGAATAACATCTTCAAAAAGTAAGCCATTTGGAAACATTTTGCTAATTGAAAAGCGAGTGACATAAAATTTTATTCTTGTTATTATTATTTGCCTGTAAGATGGGGATTTGTTTCTATTTGGAATAAAATAATTACTTCAGCTTTATTATAAAGAAATATCACACTAAAAGTGTATGCACAGTTATTGCAAAGAAATATTGCATTTGAAGTATTAACAGGAATATTAATACTTATGCAGAATCAACCATTTTTTGGATTTTGGGTTCAAATAAAGGGTATTAAATTTGCTATTTCAAATTAAGATTTCACTAATTAACTGCTTAATAGATTATTGATAATGTATATATAGTTTTTTATAAATATAGTTTTATATAAATGCAGTATGAAAATTTGTGAAAATATTTATATCACAGTATGCTTATTTTCTGATTTCATAATTTAGGCCACTTATGATTATGCTTGTTAAAGAAATGAAAACTAGAATCCATTATTTGTAGAATTGAGGTGGATAAACAAAATGCATTTTTGTCACTTGAAGAGTTATAAAGGTTTAGAATACCTTTGAATATTAGTAAATAATTTTTGGATGTTTGTATTGTTTTCTGGTCTTTTATGAGAAGTAAATTATAAATAATTTAAAATAGAGGGAAAAAATTGCATGCAGATTAAATTTGTTTATCTCAATATTTTCTTGAAATATTGCTGTTGTATGCGCAACTGTCATATGCGTATCAAAAAATCTCTCAATTAAGACTTCTTGAACTATTTTTTTTTGTTGGCAAACATATTTTAGCTATTAATATATTCTGCACTTCCATCTTTAAATATATATTTTTCAGGACTTTAAAACTAGGGAAATGGAGATATTATTTTATGATAATACAAAAAAATTGTTCATCTGTGAAATTTTAATAAAATATCTGATTTTTTCTGAATTATTTTCTACTACTATAGAAGCACAGTACCAAATCAACTCATGATATCCCATGTCAAATTTTTTATTGAATATGTGCCACATATAGTCACACAAGTGGTGATTAAATATTACTATGGTGTTTATGTATAGTTTTAGAAATTTGTGTTTATCTTATGTGTTATTTAGTGGATAATATTCATATTTTAAGAAGCCATTTTTAAAGATTCTTTTCTTTTACTATTATTATTATTTTGTAGTTTATCCCCTAAAAGTTCTTGATCTAAAATAATGTTCTTCCATTTACTTTTGATATTATTATTACTAATGGCTCTTTTTGTGGTCACTGATTTTTTTTCTGCAAATGATTCTTCTTTTTGGTTAGAAAAGAAAATTAGCAGATTAATTTTACTTTGATTTTTTTTATATTCAAATTATTTTCTGTAGTATAATTTATAATTTTATCAACATTTATCACATTTTTCTTTTCTACTGTATTGCTTTCATTATGCTACAGAATGTAGGTAATGATACTAAAACTGTAAATGCTGAAAAAGGCTTTGTGATATAAAATATTTAAACATTTTATATTCATTTGTATTACTTTTTATATAAATATATCTTGTATACATTTTAAAATAAATGGTGTATGAAACTGCAACTACAATACAAATTATAATAATTGCATCAAAATATGCTATCCTTTTAGACTTTGTGTAAAAGTCTTGTATACATCAAAGTATACATCAAATACATACACAATACAATGAAATACATACACAATACATCAAATGAAAATTATTTAAAAAGTCTTTAATAAATGGGAAAAGACCCATTCTAAATTAAATTAACCACTTTTGGTAAATAGCTTATTTGTTTTCTTGTTTCTTAAACTATTAATATGGAATAAATAACTATGTAATATTTTTTAATAAAAGAGAAAAATAAGAATCTAATGGAAATAATGCTTACTAAACTCATGCAAAACAAAGTTTTCTCTATACTTAGAAATAATGTATTTTCATGTTAAGTATTTTAAGCTAAATGCTTGTGTAAGGCTAACTGGAGTGAAACAATTAACTGGTGTGAAAAAGTTTCAAACCATATATTTTATGTGAAGCAGAATGCAGCATCAAAGACTTAGAAGAGACATTTTGCATTTTTAAATTCGCTTTAATCCATCCCAGGAAGGCATAATTTATTTACAAGAAGGCGTGGACAAGGCAGGTCCGCTCTCTGTGTGACACAAAAGCAGAAGTGGGGGAAGAGAGAGAAATAAATTATCTCTCATCTTATATAACATGAGATATTGGTAGGGAAAAAAATTTTTTTACAGTGCTAATATATTAAGATTCTGATAGTGATTTCTGATGCATATCAATCACAAGTAAGGGAAAACATGGGTCTTTTAAAAAAGAATGTGCTTATTGAACATTTTTCTAGCCCTTCACGCAATGCGTGTGAAAGTGTCGGCTTTTAGCCGATTCAGCAGTTTTACAAAGCTTCTCTTGAATTAATTAAATAGAAACAGTGGAATCGGATCAGAAAATAAGAGAATATTCTAGAATGGCTTTGATATGTGCTAATTTAAGATAAAACTTTGGGAATTAATTTGGATTTAAATTAGAGGTTTAAAATATCATTTTATATATATATATTAATGAAAGAATAATGTGATGCACTTAGAAACTAAATGGAATAATCTGAGGAAGAAACTAAGATCCTCAGATTGAACCAGTGGGAGTAGTCTCCTCAAGTTTTTCTTGTATAATCTTTAATAAAGGTGTTATCCCACCTTCCTCCTATATGAAAATTATGGACTTTTGACAAGGCCAAGAGCATTCAGATTTTTAATTTTAGAACCTCTAAAAATAAACACCTTATTTCTAGCTATACCTGGCCATGTGTTGCTGTGGCTCAGTCTAGTTGAATATAAAAATATTTTTTGTTGCCCCATTGTCTCTATAGATATAGAGATTGTTTGGTTTACTGACTCAAGAACATGCAACATATAATTGTGCATGTGAGAAACACACCATGTCTAGATCTAACCCGATCCATGTCTTCTAAAGATTGATCCTAAAAAAGATACTCCATTCAAAATGGGATTTGCAATTTTTTAAATTGAAATCACATATCTCTTATTTAAAATGGTTGGAATCATAGGAATGCGAGGAATGAAAAACATCTTCACTTCTGAAAGGTCCTATTGCATCAAATCACACACCATCAAAGGCACATCAATTTTCAATTGCAGTATGTGTTGTGGCGTCCCTTGCAGATTGAGGGAATTCAAAAAATTTGTTGGATAATTAACCCTTCCATCTTCTTCCACAACATGCCAATGGACTTGTATGTGACTCCCACATTTTTAATATTAGACTGAATAATATTGTTAAGTTATTAGATGTCTTTTTTTCGTGGCCGCTAGAATAACTCATTCACTCAGTCAATTCTGATTCTTATAATTGACTTGAATATTGGGAAATACTTTTTTTCCTCACTACTAAATCGCAGAACTTATGACATAATAAAATTCGTCCTGAAGTCAGATTAACCATCACCTTTTTGTTCTCAATTTTCAATAATTGATGTGAGAATATCTCAGATCTCCGATCATTTTCCACCTGGACATGTAGTTAATTTCAGTATCTTTACATGTCACATGCATATTTGAGGCATGCAATTATTTAATCCACTGACGCCAAACGAGGAATTACAAATAATGTTTGCTTGAAATCTCCTGCAATCTATGGTAATGCATTCTTATGGCAGATCGATTTTACAGTTATCAATCAAGAGCCTTGAGTGTTTTTTTCTGTGTGCCATTGTATATTTATTCTTCCCAACAATAAGTTTGCATATACTTTTCTCTTACCAGTTACTCTGGGATTATGTTGCATGTGGGAGATGCACTTTCAAAGGCAATTTCAATGAGGAATAAATAATTCTTCCAGCTGGCAGTCCTTCCGACATTCTGGTATTAATGTCATAACTATTCTGGAACGCAAGAGCTGTTATTTTGGAACAGAATTGCTATCAGAATCAATCTTATTAAGAACAATTTGTCATTTCCTCCGGGGGCATCTAAGATTTCTCTAATCCCTTTATTGGCAGTTTGCAATATGTGGCATTTGCATATTTACTCAAGTATTAGTGTGGGTATTTGATTGCACATATGAAAAATTTTGTTCATGACACAATTTTGCACCGGATGAAGTAGAAGCAGATCGATTAGGTAACAGGATTCCCATTTGATTAAAAACTCCGCGATTTTTAAGCACAAATCTTCAGTCATTATTAACACTTTGTTGTAGATTTTTGCTGTGAAATCCATGTTTATACTTGAACTTCCCTTACCTATTTGACAGAAAATATCTTCATCCATATGTGAGTTATATTTCTCTTACAACTTTGTAGAAGGTGAAGGAGAGCAAGCTGTCAATATCATTGCAAACAATGCTTAAATTTAATTTAGAATATGATGTGTTGCAAGTGGCATTAATGCATGTATGCTAGTTTGGTACTTCTTCAATAAATTCAGAGTTTGACAAACACTGTGGAAAGTGGCATGTGTTATATTATTGAAAATTTGCAATTGCTGGATAAATATTGGACTGGGCACATTCACCAACAACATGCGAGAAAAGAAGCCCTCATTTTAGTTGGGATGAACAGCTTACAGTCTATCGATCATTTTTTAAAATATATTACTTCTAACATATGAAATTGTAAAACAGAATTAGAAAAATAAATAATAAAATAAAAATACTAATGAAATATTTCAATTTAAAAGCAGACTAATCGACACATTTTCTCGTTTTTTTTTAACATTTTAATTATTCATTATTAACAAATTAGCATTTTAAAATGAAGAAATTTTCAACATGCATTTTTTACTTTTTTAGTCTTTTTTTATGTCTGTATAATTAATTTTAAACATTTATTAGGCAAGACCCTGTTATTACAAAATATTTTTAAACATATGCACTAATATTGTGGTCACATTAATTCTTTGAGTTTTATTGAATTATAAATTTTTTTGCTTATAATTAATAGTAAATGTGCTTTATGTACTACAGATAGATGTTAAGTTGTTAGTGTGCAAATATATGTAAAGTGATAATAAAAGCTGGACATATGCTTGACAATAATTTATCCTCGAGCTTACACTGGATGCCTATTTCTTGGAAATGTAGCAGATTATGTTTCATACAAAATTAAAATTTTTAAAAAAATTGAACAAAATTTTAATTTAGTTCATTTGCTTGCACCAAATTGTTTACCCGAGCATTAAGAAATTTTTAATTTTTTTTGTGATTATAATTAGACTAGTTTGAATGCTTTGATTATATTACTTTACATGTGAATATATGAATATTTATTAGATTGCTGGATCAGTAACTTTATGTTGTTTATTTTGTAAATAAATGTTTATATTCATTTTAATTTGCTTTTATGTTTATTTAAATTTTTCCTTACCAATCACTATACGTAGGAAAAGTTTTTTTTACAAAAGTTTTAAAAAATACATTTGGAAAATCGTTATTTGGAAATCATTTAGAAATAAATTTAATATCTCTTCTATTAATTTAATTATCTCTTCTATATCTATATATATAAGTTAATTACCTGGTTAACAGAGGTCAATAGCTCTTTTCTTGCCTTTTCATGCTAATAATTTTACTTCTGTTTAAAAATTATTTTAAGAAATTCTTTCTATTAATTTGTGTATTTTTCTGTTTAATCAGCCATTTAGTATATAATTTGATTTGTTTATGGGGAGAGTTTTTTTTCCTTTTCTTTCACAATACGAACTTTTTAAAACATTCATAGACTTTCAGTCTGATTTTACATCACATAAGGTTTGTCCTTTTTTTAATTTTATAAAATATGAGATTAAATGATTATTAATATTTTCATGCTTTATTTTTGTAGAGATTTTGGCATGCCTTAAAAAAATTGGTTCACTGTTTCTCAATAGTTTTATAACCAATTCTTGCATGTTTGTATGAGATTGTTAGATAGAAGAAACAAATGAAAGGCTGATTGTTTAATTAGGGTAGGAACTAAAGTTGCCTAAATGTTTTATTTTGTCTATACATTATAAATATATGCTTATCTTGTATAGTCTTCGAAATATATATGTGTGTATATATATATATATATATATATATATATTGAGAAACAGAGCAATATATCTGCTTTAGACTGCATAATCAAATTGATGAAGCAATCGGGTGAAGAGGATAAAGAAAATCAAAGACATTACTAACTGTAACTACTGTTTTTTAACTGTAAAACTGAGCATCAAGAAAACTGAACATCTGCATATTAAAACAAACAGGAAAGATTAAGAGACTATTATAGTTACTGCTATTGATAATGATCTAGTGAGTAATCAATATTGAAATGATCATTTTGATCAGTAGGAGATGTTTCAGAATGAAGAATTTATATTTGAAAGCATTATTCATAGAAAAATAGTGAATACCCAACACATTACTTGACTATTTAAAACTTTCTGAAAGTGGAATTATTTCTTTTAATAAATTTCAGATTTTTTTTTTTTTTTTTTTTTTTTTTTTTTTAACTCTGAAACATACTAGTTTTCTACCTATCGTAATTTTTCAACTGGAGGAAATTATAGGTTTTGTCCAGTTGCAGTCATTCCAAAGTTTGGAGTTCTCTCTGTAGTTATTAAAAAAATTCCTTTCTTATTCCCTCAGTTATTTAAGCAAATCTTTTATATTAGGATTTAGAATTCATCAATGATATATAAAATATAATTCCAACAAAAAAATATGTGATGAAACTTATCAAAAATGATAAGTTTCATGTTATGCTATATACTAAAAAGAGGAACAGATTATGCACATATAATGCAGATGTCTTTATATTTTTCTTTAAAATCTCTCTTGTTAAGGTAATTTAATTAATTTGTAGGTTTATTACAGATAAATAAAAAAAAATCCATTTGAGTGAGACCCAAATTTTATTGTGTTGTATCTGTGAAGGATAATTATCAATGATTTTACTTAGTGTTCAACTATACCAATTTATTGAACAAAATCTATAAATTTTATTAAAATGTTGCCATATCTTTATTACAACATTTTTATATAAATATTTTTGTTATATAAGGAAACTTCTAAACACTTATAACTTCTATGCAATTATTTTTAGCTATCATCTACATTACATTTAGTCCAAAAGCTACAGCACTAACTCAAATTGAAGCATTTTACCAAGCTTGTTTTGTCAAATCTCTGTTACATCATCCTCATTTGCCTGTGGTAAGTCATTTTTTTTTTTTTTTTTTTCTTTCTGCCTAGTATTGTGTTTTCAAAATGCTATTCGAAAAATATGTTGGCTTTATTTACTTATTTCTATATAATTTTTTTTGTTTACTTATGCTATTTTTTTACATAAAGTGAACTAAAAAAAATTAACTAATTTTATTTATGAATACAAATTTAATTGCAAGATTTATGTAATTATGTTCTTTTTGAAATCTATTTTCGTCTTTCATTTTATTAATCTCCTATAAACAGTACTGCAAATCATTATAACTTCTATACTTTTTAATGGGTCATGGTTACATTTAATTTTTGAATGCATGTATTTTTTTAGCTCCCTAATTAATTGGCAAATTCTATTTGGGATATTTATTGTTATTTCAATCCATATCAGAAGTACGAAGATGTTTTTAGAATACCCATTTTATTTTTGTCTTTTAAATTAATCAGTACTGACATAATTAAATATGAAAAATTTAATTACAGAATCTTTCATATTCATTTCACAGAACTTTTACAATCTGAATATTTTAATTTATTATTTAGACCAAAATAAATATTTATTCATTTATTTTCAGCCATACTTTTTCTAGTTGATTTTTATAGAGACAATGATACATAGTTTTTAGATGTTTTTGTTCTGATAAAAGATGTTGAAAACTTATTAAATAAAGTTTTTTAAAGTTAAATATTAACATGATAAATTTTTACTAATAAGTATATAAAGAATTAAGTCTGCTCAAAGAACCTGTCCAGATAGTACATATTCAAGACCAAAATTCTTAAATAAATTTGTAGTAATAAAACCTTTTCGGTTTTATTTTAAATAAAGGTGAGTAATAAATTTGAAGTTATTTTTTCACTTGTATACTTAGAAAGAGGTGACTGGTGATCACAGAGTTACGAAAGTTTAACTGAATAGTAATTTACCAAAGATTGTTTGTGAAGTTTAAGCAAATCTTCAGAAGTAAAGAGGTATTCTAAATATATTAGTATAGAATTATTTAGAAAGTAAAGCTCTAATAAATCAGTTGTACTTTTAAAATTGCAAATAAGACAATATATTTAGAAAATATAGAGAGTGTCATGAATTTTTAAAAACCATTTGAAAATAAACCTCTATTTAAGCATGTAATTGTGTAATAAGTATAATATTATGTCTTACAACTATGAGTAACAAAAAACATAATTCTTATAGTTAAAATAAGTAATTTGTAAGTTTATTTTAAATTACGGTGACTTTTTTACCCCTCTAGATATTATTTCTGATAACTAAAGTACTTATACTTTTTTTTTCTTTTTCATGCTTTGTTTACTTTCCATCATTATACAGAAAGGTAAGTTTTACATTGAATCATTTACCATTCTGATATTTATATATTTTTATAAGTTATATTAGTGTTATATTTTTCTTTGCAATGACTAAGTATTAATGATTTTGTGATTTTAAATACCTACAAAAATAAAATATTAATGCTGAACTTTATAAATATGTGAAATAATAATTAATAATATATTTTAAGTGTTGGACTTTATAAAAAATTCTTATATTGATGAAAACCACCAGGTGTTGTCTCCCAAAACTTTCTTGCATACTTTATAATAAAAGTGTTATTTATGATCCTTGGGTAAAGCTGTGAATATCTCCTAAAACATTAACAAATAATAATTACAAAGTATTGAACCTTTGGCATGAATTTAACATTTTTACTGAGTGAATCATATGATTCATGATGTTTGTATTTAATTCCGGGTATTTAGTTGAAAGTAGCTAAAAACGAATTTGTGTCTTAGATGCATTTTTACCCATTGAAAACAAAATATAATGCAGAATTACAATTGTCATTTCAAAATCGCATACCATTTTTCATATATATATCAGTTATTGCATTTTTAAATTATTACGCTTGCATGCTTGTGAAAGTAGACTGATGGATAGTCAGTCCTTCAACAGGTTTGATTCAGAGTTTGTTATGGATCAAAATTATAGATGTTAAACCTCAGTACCAAATTATATCTGTTCGGCTCGTTGGTTTTGTAGTTGTACAAACTTTTATTCAGTGAGATAGATAGATTTTGCCCCAAATTTGATAGAAATTTACATATTTAGAATAAAGATCATACACCAAATTTCATTAGTCTAGCTCAATGCATTTTTGAAATATCTTTGTTATACAGATAGAGGGACAGATATATATAATGCCAGAATTATGCTTTTCAAACTTCAGGAGGTCTAAAACTTGGAGTTTATCAAAATCTCGAATTAGAATTTTTTAATGCTTACAATGCTTTCTCAAATACTTCAAGTGTGAGGAAATGAAAATGAGTAATAAAATTATTTTGAAAGAATGTAAACATGTAGAAATATGCTTTCTAATGGAAGAATGTTTTTAAATGCCTTACACAGGGAGACCACGAATTGGGAAATTTACTTTGAGGTGAGATATTATAAATAATTAGTGTATCTAGAGAAAGATCAGTCATTAAAATAGGATGTTCAGTAATTAAAATATGGAAGATCAATAGATAACCAATTCCGAGAAAAGAATCGTCAAATTATCTGTGTAGTTTATATATTAGTAAGTTGATCAGAAGTGAACTACCATGGGCAGTAATGTGATCTGCCAGCTGGCTAGTCTGGCTTCAATCTTCCATTGACTTTTTAAAATTAACGATTTAAAATTAAATCAGTTTTTGATTAAAATATTAATCATTCTTATCCATAAAATAACCATTTCTTCATGATACTTGAACAACATTTGACAACTTTAATTTTTAAACAGAATTCAGAAGTTTGAAGGTTATTCTCTCAGAATTGCCTACAATTGCATTTAATGAATACTTAAATGAATGAATAGTCTTAAGCTATATAACTAATGTACCATGCCCCATTCCAAACCGAATTTTTCAATCCATATTCTCTCATTGTTAATGCTAAATATTGCATTCTATTAATAAAGAGAAATTTCCAAATTATGTAAGATTTATTTTTTTTTCTTATATGTAAAATAAAATTAAAAAAAAATCATGTAAGCATCTCTCTTAACCGATACAATAGGATATCAATACCAGAAGAAAATTTTTAAGATAATTTAATATACATTTTAGAATTTCCCTTTTCATATTATATCGTAGCATCTGTAGAAATCATATATGTTGATATAAATATCATACATATTTATATCAACCACATTTAATGGATAATGAAATTCAATACTTGTGATTTTAAACTAAAATAGGATTTAATATACATTTTGTAATATCAAAAGCTAGGCATTTCTTAATATAACAAAAAAATTTCAATTGCCTGTCTGCGTATTAGATTGCCAGTAGGGTTTTAAAAATTCTGTATAAAAACAGAGTATCTTTACATAATGTGCTGAAAAGAATATATATTGTTTAATCCTTCATCGCTTTCATCCATGTAACTATTTCAGTCTCTGTGCAATCTTTCTCTTTCCCCTGTACATGTTTATTTTGTCATTATCAAGTGAGAATGTCATGAAAACAGGGACAGCCCTCTCACAATTAGCACATCCCTGTCATGCACCCATAACATATCTTTTATAATTTTATAGACTTAAATTGTATATTTAAATATTCACAAGTGCTTTGATATCAATATTGCCAGTTAAATAGAAGTTGCTTATGAGATTTTAACTAGTTTCTGCCTTTTAATTGATAAAAAAAAAGAAAAAGAAAGGAAGCATGAACTAGTACTCATGGTTGAAGATTTATATATTATTGGTGAATTTTTGGTTTTAAATTTTTAATTGTATTATGTGGTATAACACAGGAACAATGGTTTGTAATCGTGCAAGCTGGATGAAAAATGTAATTTATGTATATTGCTTGGAGACAGAAATGATAAAAATTGTTTTTAATAAGTAGGAATAAACACAGTTGTTGAGAACTATATTCATCAGTTCTTTCTTTTAATTTAATAAGTTTTAATTTGTCTTTTCTTTAATGTTCTTCAATATTCAATCAAGAAATCAGTGTAATTAGTATACATCATTTTATTGTTTGCTATATTTTTAAAGATCATTAAATATTTTTTTATTGAAAAGACAACAACAACATGCTGTTATATTTTAATAGATAAGGAATCTGAACCACATCTTGAAGCTGCATCAAGAGAATATGTATCTAGAACACTGAATGACTTTTTAAAAAGCTTGGAAGTAATGAATTTTAACATAAGTACTGTGACATTTAATGCTGATTCGTGGAGAGCTGAATGGTAGTATGTCATAACATACTCATTTCTAAGCAATGGAAATAATAATAATTTATTTGAATTGAAAAAAAAAATTGAAAATAGTTTCATATATTAAATATAAAGAGTTTGTATTATTTCCTTTGCAAATTTTTAAAATATATTTGTTTGATATTATAATATATATATATGTTTGATTATATATTGTATGCATTCTGACGGATAATACTATTCAATAATGTTTTATTAAAAAGCTGATGTGTATAATTTTTTTAAAAAATGAAGTCAATCATCTGAATATTTTCACAATATAAAATTGTAACTTTCTCATTTATACAGAACAGGATCAATATTGGCCATACTAAATATAAAAAAAAAGGCATTATTAGACAAATTTTGCATAATTTATTATTTTGTTGAAAATTTTTATATTACACATGAATTAAAGTTCTTTTTTTCTTGTTCTTTTGCTTTAAATTTATTATATTTAAACTAAAATTTGTCTGCTACCAATACATAAATAAGACAAACTACATTATGAATATTATTTCTAAAAATATATTCAATAAAATAATATATCTATAAAATAAAATATATAGTAATGGTAGTATTTACATGCTATTTCTTCTTAAATTTTAGAATATTTCATACATTAGCCATGAATATAATATTCTTATAAAGTATTGTAAAGATTAATGAATTAAGTAATTTCTCAAATTAGATTTATTCAATTAGTATTTTGAATAGAATACACATATGATTTTTAATTTCTAAAAGACAAGCAAGATTTTCTCAATATTATTATATCAAATTGCTACTTTATCTAGATTTTTAAGATAGTAATTTATGAGCTTTGATGTTAAATGCTTTCAGAGATAGCTAGTAACTATTAAATTTTATTTATTGTTGCATTGGTTAGATGTATTTTAAAATTCATGAAGTTATTATAAGGAGTTTCTATGCATAAATTCATTGCATTGTGTTTACATTTCAGAAAATATTTCAAAGAAAAATAACTAATATATTGCAAAGATTTATTTATAACTTTGCTGTGAATAACTTATTATGTAACTCATTATTAATGTTTTTTACATATGTATAGTCAAATAATACTCATATGACAATGGACTCTCGTGAAGAACATCAGTTAATGTAAATATATTGAATTATGCACTATTTAGAAGATTTTTTTATATATATATATTTAAAAAAATTACTTCATTAATAGATGATATTTATATATATATGACATTAAGCAACGATGAGAACAAGGAAAACGATTTATCAGGGATGGGGGGCTAGAAAAAGAACCAGTAAGAAAATTCTAAGCTTTTGTGATTTAGATCTCTTTTATTTCAGTAGTAATAGATCATTTAGTTTTAATTACATTATACCCAAAATAAATGCTTTTAGTTGAATGTTTATTTTCTTTAATATTGTTAAACTACATGATTACATTAGCTGATGGTTACTGCACAAAATTTAAAAAGCATCTTCCAGGACAGGTATAGATTATTGGATTATAGTGAATTTATTAAAGTTAAACATTATTTTGTCCATTTTTATAAAACATTCATAGTTATTCTTTTTATACAATGTTTTTTAATTGTTATGAAGATACAAATATATACATGTTATTTTATATTAATTCTAAGATTGCCTTGTAAGTTATTACAATTTTCTTTTTTTAAAGATTTTATCTTTATACTGCTTTATAAAAGTTGTATTATAATGTTTAAAATACATGTGTATATTTATTAAACTTCTCATTCTTAAAACGAAATTTGCATTGATTTATTTGTCTTATGAATTAAAAGAGAAATTTTTTTTATAAGATATATGTATTCAATAAAAAAAGACTCCTAAATGAAATGCATTTGAAGATATAATGTAGAGATATGACAATATGTAGAGACGTAGATAAAATAGTATTATAGACAGTTTAAGTATATAAAATTATATTTCTTAACTTTATATTGTTCAAATTTTTATAAGAATCTGAAAATAAAAATTTTATTGGCAATAAGTAAATAATATAAAAATATACATAAAACAGAGATATAATGATAAGTTTATTTCATAAAAAATACAGAAAAAATTTAGAAGGAAAAAAAAAAAACTTTGCAGCAAATCACATTTTATATGCATTGTCTAAGTTTAAAACGTCTTCAGCACAGAATGGAAAAAAGATAAGTTTGAGTTCTGGACAGCACTAACAGACATGGATAACTTCATTGAAAATTCAATAAGGTCAATATTCGTGTTTTCATCACTATTTACTTTCCCATATACTATTGTTCTTTACATATGAATATCATATACGATATTTGTAATCATTAAAAAATTTGAATTCAGGATTTTAACTAATCTTTATGTTTCAGACTTCCCTGAGTTTGAAAAACATACATTTGTCATTATGTCTGATTGTGTACATAACTCCAAAACACTTTGAACTAGACCAATAAAATTTGGTATACTTATCACCTATATTTGTAGATATTTATCAAATTTTGAACAAAATTCATTAATAGAAAAGCTGCCTGACAGTTTAATTACAATGAACTTGGTAACTCCAGATACAAAGAGTGAGGTAAATAAAATTTAGTACACAGGTTTAGCATTTAAAATAGAGATTCTTAGGAAATTTTGAACCAAATCTATCAAAAGGTTAACCATCTATTGGTATGCATTTTCATATGTATGTAATTGCAATAATTCACAATAATGGAATGGCTTAATGGAGCTCAGTACGTTATGTGACTACAACAGAGGTTGTCAAATTTTCATTTCATTTGGTCAGCAAAAATATGTTCTAAATATATATTTACATGATAGTTTTCAACAAAAATGTCAGATTCACAACAAAATCTATACTTTGCAGTGTTTGCTAATGCCATGCAAGGCATTTAGAGTTTTACCCTAAGTCCATAATTTTATGTAGGAAGTAGTGGATAAGATCTTCACTGGAGAGTTTGCTAGAAACTGGTTTCCTGCTAATTTCTTCAAAGAAATGCACTCTCTAGGGAATAAAACTTTCTTCTTTCAATTTTGGCTGATGGATGCTGTTGCATAATTTTAACTTCCTTATCACATGCAATTATTACTTTAACTGCATATGGATTTGGAAGCTCAAAACCTGCATGTAATTTGGTGGGAAGTAAAAATACTTATGTTTTTTTTTTTTTTTTTTTTTTTTTAACCTGGAGAATGTTATGAGATGTGCAGTTGCCATTTAAGTGAGCCAATAAGAGAGATTTTTCATCTCTTTTTAAACATCAAGGAGCCAGTATTGTTGATTTCCACCATCATCCAAATCTTGTTATTTGCCCTGTAGTCAACTGGCAAACTTTTTATATTTCCAAACACATTGGCTTTGCATACTTTTCACTGACATAATAGCTTCAATTCATTGGTTACAGTAGTGATTGAACCTAGCAGAGTTGTCAGTCTTTACACCGATTTCTTCCCACCTTCACAATTTTATCCTTTACAGGATATTGCTTTCTCTGGCATCTGTTAAAAGACAAGACTGGCTTCCTTTGCCCTCTACAATCATCAGGAGAATATATTTTTCAATCTTCTCTTTATCTTGTTTTCGGGATATGGTACCATTAATTGGAGTTGATTTTCTTCATTCGCGATAGTATTAAAGACAATCTCGTAACTTTCATGAAAGGAGGTAAGCCATTTTCTCAATTTTTCAGAAATCGCTAGTCTGTAACTGGCGCATTTTGCTTTCTATTCTCGTGGAAACACCTTAGGGTAGCTTTATGAACAGCATCAGTTTCGACACCTTTAAATCTTTGTCATTTGTTGTCAACTTTTTTTCTACAGCATTTTCCTTTTTTTTTTTTTCCCAAGCAGTTACTATCATGTGTGAAATCCCATATTTTTTACCAGCATCAACTTGCTTGTCTTTGGTCAATTTCCAAAAAATTAACATTTCACTCTGGGTTGCCATTTTAACATTTAACAAGTAATATATATAAAAAAAAATTTTAAGTCAATTCTTACTTAGGTCAACATTTTTTTTTTTTTTTTTTTTTTAATATTTCAGTTACTTTTTATTAAATTTGCAACAAACTTGATGACATGGGGACGGAATTAGCGACCAAATAGAAATTACTGGACAAATTTAATTAATATTTGAAAAAAAAAAATGTATTAACATCAAGTGTCATCCACTACAAGTTTTAAAAAATGTATTTGAACTTGAGTGTATGAAAAAAAAGTATTTTATTAACAATTAAAATTTGAACAAGATATATATAGGGTGAGTGTGAACTAATATTAGGAATTGATAAATGAATAGTACAGGAACCTTGGTCAATCCAAAGTAAGTAGTATCTAACCTACATTTGAAAAGTTTTAATTGTGATCACTCAGAAAAACTGAAAACCTCTACAATCTCCCTTCTAAAATAAGTTTAACAATGGCCACTTGCAGAAATTTAAATTCTGAATACAGTAAACAGACACTTTTCTTATGATGGCGATTCCCATAGATCAAGCTTCCATGAAAAAGAACACAAGGACAAACTTGACACCAATATCTAATTGAAAAGATGGACTGACTTGTAAAATCAAATTAATCAACAATGGATGATCGGGGGGGGGGCTGGATTATAAAGATTTGAAAATTTAGGGACTAATAATTATATGCAATACATTCTATAGGCAACAAACACCTGTGTGTATTCAAGTGTCCTTATCCTCCCCCACACACATTCTCTCACTTGATCTAGATATGTATTGCAAAAAGGTAAAAACAATGAAAAAGTGAACACCTGGACAAGGGTGAGGGCAAACACTATTCTTATGTTAAGCCACATTCTAGGCAATGTGATGTAAAATTTTAAAAAAAGGAGGAGGGGCTCAATAAGTTCCATAAGCTTTCTAAGTAGGGAAAATTATTATCGTGTACAGGTTTAAAATACCCTGAGTATGAATTTTGCTGAGACCAAAAAGAAATATCACAATAGATGGATTTATTGACATATACAGGTTTCGCTGACATATACAGGTTAAAATTATTAATAGAAGATGTGTATTACAATAAAGTACATACTGATTATTTGCAATTTATATTGAATGAATTATGGATTGATTGCATTAAATCTCTAGAAATAAATTCTTAATTTATTTAACAAAATTATTTGCAAATACGTTCCACCAATCAAAATAGTTGTGCAAATCTTGTAAAAGTTTTGAGATTTTTATAAAACTAAAACCACTGTATAGAGAGTGAAATTTTAATGAAAAGTTCTTTTAATACCAGTATGAATTTTCATGTTGAATTATATATTTTTGATTCAAAATTAACACTTTTCTTTCCCTTGGACAATTTTGTTATTTAAAATTTTTAAAAATGCAGCATTTGAATATTATTGATTTCATCTTTCAAATCTGCTACTGAAGAGTAGAAGATGATATTTTAATGTTAGCTTATTAATAACTTTAAACAATATTGTCTATCGAATTGCAAAATACTGATTTGTAATTAAGATTCTTGCAATAATGATAATCTCAACTAAAAAATAATTGTAGTTTGTATCTTCGATAAAATGTTTTATGGTGCAAATACAAGTAACATTATTTTAAGAACAAATAATATTATGAAAAGGCATATATTTAAAAAGATTAATCTTGCTGATATGCTAATGTCTATTTATGCATATTTTATCTTTTCAAATATGATAATACACTATGAATATAAAAATCAAGAACTGGATACGAATTAAACATCAGAACCCTCAGTTTAATTTTTTTTTAAAAATATCTACATTTAAGAAAGATTTTTGTAAATGGAAAATGCACATAGAAAAAACTTATATAATTTAGATAAAACAATATTCAGTTAAGCATATATATCAAAATCTGAAGAAATTTATGAACAATCAAATTTATATATATATATATATATATATATAGTGCTTATATGGATGCAAAATTTGGCCTAATTTGTTAATCATTATTTGAAAACAGCTTCCATATTTGGATTTACATGCTTGCTTCAGCAGAAAATCAAATGTAACATTTTTTTATTTTTTTGCTGATTAATATGAATTAATTTTAAATCACACAATTTGAATAATAAGTTGAAGCCATTGAAAATGAGAAGTTAGAGCTATGTTGAAGAATCATTCATAAGAAATCCAATTGAAATGAAAATAAATAACGTGTAAAGCACTTCGTTGTACAAAGTAAAATTTCTGAACTTAATTTTGGAACTCTGAAATATAGCCAACTATTCAAAATACTCTAACATTATTGCTTAAGTTTAATTTAAAATAATGTGATAAAAATAATATGGTATCATTTTATAATAAGATATAGTTCATCAAAATTGACTGACGTGACTGAATTAAACTTTTTAATACTTGGTGGCTTCGACAATTGTTTCAACTTTATTAACATTGTGTCAACCAATTTTGAAGAAATACATCTTAATAAAACAGGGGAAAAGAAGCAAATTCAGTTTTTAAATTTCTTAGAATTATATGTTTTTTGTTTTCTGATATTTACATATATCTCTCTGTTATCAGAAAATTTTAATTTCAGAAATTGATTATTTAGTCTTTAGTAATTGATGAAAAATTATGTTAATAAATTTACTTTTAGTAATGAACATATTTATGATTTCTTATTACTAGCAGAAATGCAAAACTAAATAGCAAGCAAGGGAAGTGAACAGGACTCGAGTAGCAATCCCAAAAGAATCGTGACACGAAGTTGGAAACAAGTAGTGTAAATCTTTAATTTGTATTAAAATCAAGTTAATATTCTGACAATTTTTTTTAAATCTCTCACTGAAGTAATATAGTTGGAAAATGATAAGCTATATTTATTAAATTTATTTTTTGGACAAAAAGATATAACGAGAGAGTTAAAAATGAATCTGATTTTAAATTTTCATGACAGTAACAGACATACATATTTTAAAAATCCTATTATAATATCTCTATTTCGAATTTAAAATATTTTACTGAAAAATTCACTGAGGAAATTTTAACACTAATGAATTAATATATTACTATACAAGTTTGCATTTAAATCATAGATGGTAATATTAATTAATTTAATAAATATATTAATTATTTATTAAATTAATTCCTAATACATCCGAATTCTTATTTTCAAAACCAAATCTTAAAATGTAAATATATACATATTTTAATAAATATTTATTATCAATAACCAATTATATACAACGAGAAATGTTTGTTAAATATATATTTCCAATTAGGGAATACTGACAAAAAAAAATGACAACATTTGACAGATTTATTTCGATTTATTATAAACTTTCATATACTTTTTTGGTGGTACCAGATCATCTTTCAGTCCACACCTTTTCTTCAATTTTACTTTAACACTTTCATTAGTTTCTTCTCCATCACTAGTTTTCCCATTCAAATTATTGATTTGAATAGACCTGCCATGCAGAAAAGGACATTTATCTCCAAGTTTACATTTACCCTTATTGAATTTAAAGCATACTTTTCGATTTTGGTCAGGTTCCTTTACTTGAGTCATTTTGACATGCTTCTCTAAAATAGACTGTTCGTAGTTTTCAGCCACACGATACGGATTTATAAATACAGAGCTGGAAGCATCACCACTTGAAGTTTTGCTCAATATTTCTGAAGCAGAGATTAAAGGTAGTGCACAGTTCTCTGAGCTAATAAATAAAAATGTAAAAAGTTACAAAACAAACAAATTGTAATTTTGCTAGGATTAGTTGGAAAAAATGAGATTGATTGTTTGCAATGAAATACTACAATTTTTTTTTCTAAGAATAAAAATAGTTATTATGGAATTTTGCAATAAAACTAATTAAATTCTGTTAATTCAACCATTTGTTTATGCCAAAATTTAAATTCCAAATGAATTTACATTTATCTGTCAAAATTAGATTAAATTTACTTTTAATGAATATGCAATCAGGTGAAATGTATCATAAAAAGATATACTTTTTGATTCTTGGAAATGAACTATGTTATCCTTCTTTGTGAATTGGATAAAAATAATAGAACATAAATTGGTATTGCATAAGTCTTTTCTGAATCTGTAAAAAATTTTTCCGCTGAATTTTATAATCACATTTACGATATATTTCAGAGAACGAAACACCATTAATAATTGTTTTTTCTCAGTTTTTTTAATGTTTGTTTATTTGCAAACCACTTCATTTAACTAGTTTGCATCTTTTAATAGAAGTGTAATTTTAATTGCTTCTCTGGGTATAAGAGAAATTCTTTTTAAACTCACAACTTTTTTTTAATTATTATTTATTATCTATAGAAACTTCTTTTGTTCAAATAAACTAACAAAAAAAATCCAATGCTCTACTGACATAAAAAAATAAACAAAACTAAATTTATTAACAAATAAAAAAAAGACGGTTCATTGAGAAAAGGAATTTACGAATTCAATATATATATATATTATAAGTATAAAATATCAATTACCTAAGTTTGGAATTCAGAGGTTCATCTTCATCGCTAGATGAATCATAATCTGCGACAAGTGATTTTGTAATAAGCAATGCCGCTTCAGATTGCATTTTTTGTCTTGAATTAGCTTTTATCCACAATATTATCATTCACAGTATAAAACAAAGCATTTTGCTTCGACACATCCAGTTCATATCGATGTTTACAAACAGAAATAATATGATATATTGTAGCAGTTATGATAGATCTTTCATTAAAAGTTAAGCAAGTCAGTTCCTAAAATTGGCCGCTAGATGACACTAACAGATTTGATGATGCCGTGTCCGCGTTCGCACGGAAAGGGGTTGCAGTAGCAATTGTAAAGACCCCTGAGCACAGAAGGGCAGAAGTCTGACTTCTAGCTCATATGAAGACGATCACTTCATTCGCTTGCACAACCCCTTTTTAAAGGGGGGGGGGGCACATTCACACATAGAACACAGATAAAGAACAACCATGCCCGAACCCGGGATGCCCAGATCACGAGGAAGACGCACTACCCCTATGCCAGCACGCCGGCAGTAGATTTGATGTATAGTACATATCATATTTAATATTTCTAGATATTTTTTTGCATTGAAATCATCTTCCACCATTGGCAAAATACCTTGTAAATTAATACTATTGTATTTATGATGTTACTAAAGAAGTTTTCAAAGTTTCTTTCATTTTTAACTGTTTTACAGTTTTCAGAGAGTCTTCGCAATTTTGAATTGTACAGTGATAACAATGGTACGTCTGACTCAGCATCCCTATTTTAAAACTTCTACACCACATCAGTGGAATGATGTTTGATTCTTGATCAAGATTTAATAATACAACAGGTATGGAATATGATGAATCTTCTATGAAATCCAATTCCGTAATTGAAATCATCCGATACCAATGCTAAAACCTAAGTACCTGCATTTTAGCACTGAGAATTTAACAACGACTCCACCTGTGGAATTTTTCCAGAAGAATATTTGTCAGTCAGCAAAGGATTTTTATAATTAAGCTGAAATACTGCACATATCTTGAATAAATTATTTGCTTAAAACAATAAATTCTCACCACAAAACAAACAATCAAATCAAGCAATAATTTTTTTTCTCGCATTTCTTTTCTCATTTCAGTTCACTTCCCTATTTTCGTCTCATTCTTTGGTCATGGTCATTGTCTTTCGCGAAAATGTTGTTTTTTCTACTAAAAGGTATGCAATTTAAAATACAATCGATATTTCATAAACTTGGAACTATTCATTCTATACTGTCCATTCTTAAGCAAGTTTTATTTTTTCTGGATAGAAGAGGGGTACCAATGTTCATGAGTAATTTTAAATCATTAGTCATTTGTGTGCGTGAACTTGAAAGAAAGTAATATAGACAGTTAAAAATGTTAATTAAATTTAAGAAAAATGATTTTTAGAAGCAGTATATCTGTAACAAAATAATTAGATTTGATTTTGAAATCGGTTTTTAAAAATTATATACATGCATTTATGTAAAGATAATTTCTGCTTTGTAATCTATAATCCTCCAAGTATAGTACGTTTTTGATAATTTCCCTTTTTAATTTTAAGTATTTTTAAAAAATTAATTACTGTTTAAAATATTCTCAGCATCTAAATATATTATTACTGGGTGATAACTAATGATATTATTTCAGATAATAGAAAAATCTAAACGTTTTTTTTGCCTTTCAAATTAGATATAATGCATCTCGCACGATTTCTGGCGACTTGATTTTCCAGGTTAAAAATATATTTTATGCTTTTCAAGTTAGTTTTTTTCTAAATTTAGCAAAAATAGTGGTATTATAAGCAATACTAAGGAAGAAATATTATTCATGTTTATTTTCTTCCATGAATGAGCATTCTGAATAACTCCGTTATCATTAAAAATTTAATTTCAATTCCAAATGACTGATTTCCTAAAATATCTTCCCCATTTTCCAAATTTAAAGAATATTTAGGAGGCTATTACTTTACATCATCAGAATATTTTCTTTTTTATGTTTTAAACGCCTAATCCGTTATTAAAAAAAATCGTTAATTAAAAAATCCATGTCTTTTACAATGCACAAAGTAGTAATAAAAACTCTTGCAAATGCATCTCATATGTAAAAAAATCATGCACAGGCATAGTTCCTAATTTTTAAGTAAATTCCACACAATGAAATAATTCTTTGGTTGAGTCATAGATTTATGCAAGTCAAAACTAAGCTTGAAATATTGCATGTTAAAACACTTTTTTTATATCCTTAGAAAAAGAATAAAATGAACATTGAAACAAACTTTTCTAGAAGATTGATGTGATATCTCCATGCAGGATTAAACTTTTTTTCTTGGTATTAATAGTTTTGAAATGTGAACATGGTTTACTAAAAAATATGTATATTTGTATTTTAAATTGTAACTTTTATTCTTCATAAAATTTATATCCACCCTTATATTTTAACAGTTTCTAAAATTAATATTAGTGCCAGTGCTTCTGCTAGTTAAGTAAATGTTATCAGAAATTGTTAATGTATATCACTTTTTAAGATCTTTTCTATTGTATTACCAAAATAGTGCAATTTTCTAACTTACTTAAGAGAAAGTTTAAGATATCTGAAATTAGATCTTAATAAATATTAATTGTCTGCTGGAGGTTGATTATATATTTTTTCAAACATGTTTATTAATTGATTTCTTAATTTTTACATTCACTCATCATAACTGTAAAATGTTTTTCCTCCCATTATCAAATTTTATAAAGTTAGCCTCTGCAAGTAAGCAAAAAAGAAAAGAAAAAAAAAATCCTTGAAAAATGTATATTAACTGTATTTTAACATTTTTTTGTGTATTTATGTTATTATATTCTTGGCTTAAAAGTTTAATTTTATTCTTGTTTAACTTCTATAATGTCAATTTTGATTGCATGGTTATTTAATATCTTCTCTTTCTTTACAGGCTAATTTTCCTAGTTTGTTGTTATAAATAGTGCTGCCTTCTGAAGGTATTCTGAACTACTCA
Organism: Argiope bruennichi; assembly: GCF_947563725.1. Classification (NCBI taxonomy): domain Eukaryota; kingdom Metazoa; phylum Arthropoda; class Arachnida; order Araneae; family Araneidae; genus Argiope; species Argiope bruennichi. The sequence goes on from NC_079156.1 coordinate 77,422,746, forward strand.
TCTGAAATGATCCAAACATGAAGTTCATTGCTTTCTTGTATAATTCAATGATACATAATTCAATATTGTTAAAAAAGTTAAGATTCTGATGATTCATAATTATTCAGAGTGACTATGATTTTTATCTTTTATTGCCAAAGGAAATCTTTAAAAATTCATTTGTGAGATTAAATCAAGTCATTTGCAGAAACTTTTATTTATAAAGGTCACACATCAAATATGTGTGATTCAAAAAAAGATGTTGAAAAAGAAAGTGAATCAAATTTTACTAGTACATCACCTTTGATAATACGGTTATGCAATAAAATGTCAAATACTAGTCCTGTTGACTCTAGTGTAGATATCAGAATCAAAGAAACTTCAAAATTCAAAAAACTGGTGGCAGATGATCATAGTATTAAGAGTGAAGCAGAACTGAATGCTAAAACTTTAAAAATTGACAATACAAATGAAAACCAACCAGTATCTAATGAATTCTTTCATCCTATTAAGAATTTGAAAGATGACAATTTATCAGTGCTTGAAAAATCAAATATCGTAAATGAAGTTAAAGTAATTGATTGTACTGATGTGACTAAATCCAATGAGTCAAGTATTTCAAATAAGCTGGAAGGTCGAGCTCCCAAACAGAAAAGAAGAAAAGTTGTGCAAAATTTTCTGGAAAAATCAAGCGAACTACCTCTTGTCATGCAATCGTCCAATTTGCATTCTGATTCTGGGTTGGACTTTGGGCATGATAGAGGTGGCACTTCTACAACTAATAGCAGCAAGGAAGTGGAGCAGCATTTTATTCACGATGATAATGTCCCCAAATTGTTTAATTTAAAACAGACTCTTGAGAAGGAGAAAGCTGACATAACAGCAAAATTCAAATGTCCAGAAAAGGTTTTGAAAGCAGAAGCTTTAAAATACAGCCACAAAAGAATGCAGAAAAATGAAAATTCTAATAACACTGATGCAAAAAAAATTAAAAATTATGAAACTGATATTACTTTATCTACATTATCTTGCAATAAAGAGCTTCATGGGATTACAGATCAAGATAAAAAAACAACTATTGCTCCAGAAATCCATCTTGCCTTTGCAACCAAGAAAGATAAATCACTTCACAAAGTAGATAATACTTCAACTAGTCAGTCATCATCTTCCCATTCATTGGTACTAAATGCAGCTAATAAAACTAACCTTCCTAAAGCAGCTGAATTAAATGAAGTTTGTCCACGAAAAAGAAAAAATTCTCGAAATGAAAGTAGTCAATCAGGAGATATTTTTTCTTGTCCTTTTAAACAATTTAGGAAAGAAAAACTTGAAATAAGTAATATGTCTTGTCAATCTGCTAATGAGACATCATTGTCTTTTGATGATGGAATAGATATTGATAATGATACTGTTGGTTATTTAGAAATATCTGAATTAGAAAAGATAAGAGAATCTCTAAAGAAGCAACTTTCACAAAATGATTCCTCGGAATCGCCTACCTATTCGGAAAAATTATGTGAGGAAAAGATTAAAAAAGATTCAATGAGTGATGAATCTAATGAACAATCCATTAATGATAAAAGCAGTAGTAATTACAAATCAAATAATATAAATAAAATTGATGAAAATTATTTTGAGCAAAAACAATGTCTTGTACCAAAAATTAATGATCAACATACAGTTGTTACTTCAGAAAAAAACTCACTGCCACTCTGCTGTTATACAGAAAAAAATAAAACAGAAATAATTAATGAGTTTACATCTGTGGCTGATACACCACCACTGGTCATGCAATCGTCCAATCTGCTTTTGAATGATGGGTTGGACAATAAGCATGGTGGAGGTGGTAAAGAAACATCTGTCTTAAAGCTGGATGTAAAGCAAGAGCCTTGTTTAGATAGTAATGATTCAAAAGATAAAGATAGCATTATTCACAATGATAGTAAAGCTACAGACAAAGAAACATTCATAAATGGAAAAGCTGTAGAATCTGATGATTCTGCTAGTAATACAGCTGGTAATTCTCATAATAAGTAAGTGAATATGTTTTTTATTTCTTCATAAAATCTAAAGACTCCTAAAATTTATTTTTATATTTAAATTGATTTTTTTTCAAGTTTTATATGTATATGAAAAGATATTTGCATATTTACAGTTTATCCTGTTGGTGTCATTCAGTTTGTATCTGAACCGCAGTATCATGTACACTGAATTGTCAAAGCTGCAGCAACTTCTGCAAATATATTTCAAAAATTTGAATAATATTCTTTAATATTTTCAACTCTTCCTCTGGAATTTCTATGATCTTGTATAGTTGCAGGGGTAAAAAAAGAGAGCTGCTCAGTTTTATTCTGGCATTGTTCATTGTACAATCATTAAAAAGATATTAATACACTTTAAAAAGATTTTTCTCTGAAAATTTCATCAAAGGCCATTTATATAGTGAAATAAGAATAAACTTTCTAATGGCAATACCATTTTTCTCATCGAAATTCAAAGTTAAATCAAAAGATATTCCAGAAAAACCAAATTTCATTAGTCTTGGTCAATTAGTTTCTAAATTTTGATATTCTCTTGTTAAAATATTGGGTTTTTATTTGCATCTTAAAAAAATATTATAGTTATTGATCTAATATTTTTTTGTTGTTTTGGAAACATTCGCTATTTGTGCATTTTGCACACATAATTATCATTAAAAAGTAATTTTTTATATGCTATAAAATTCAAAATTAGAGTTTAATAATTTTTAAATGGCAATATACATAATTTTGGACATAAATAAAAGGACAAGGCCATTTTATAGGGACATGTAAAATTTCAGTTCATTCCTGTGTGTAGTTCTGTTAATTTAAGTTTTCTGTGTTGCCTTTAAAAGAAGCATGTGGGGCACATTCACATAATAAAGCGGCTCCATTTAAATGTGGAAGCTAGAAGTTTTACTCATCAGCTCATATAATGTCTTATGCAGACTCTTATAGAAGAAATTACTGAAAAAAAGAGAATTTTAGTTCCTTATAAATACTTTATAAGGTTATAATTGTTTAAATTTGTAGATATTTATTTTCTCAGTATTTCATACAAAATTCTCAAATTTCATAAAAATAATCCAGTTAAATTGAAATTATTATATTGTATATAATACATGGAATAATAATATTCAGGTATCTAAATATTATTAAATTACAACATATAGTATCAATTTATTCATGCAAAACATATGTACGCCTATGAAAATGAAGAATTTCAAATAATTTTAATAATCAACAAAGTATTAAGATTTTAATTTACCACAGTTTTGATCAATATAAAATTATGCATTTTTTACGTAATATTTAAGAGAAAGGCAGAAATGGATCAAATAAAATTTAAAAGCAATTTACTTGAATATCAAAATGATTAAGTATGAAACTTAAGTCATCATTTTTTTTTTTTTTTTTTTTTTTTTTTTTTGTACTATCCTACTAGCCGAAAAAACTCCACAATACTTCAAAGACCCAGAGTAAGGATCAGTCATTTCCAAGAATTCTGACCCTCCTAAATAGTATTCTTTGAATTCAGTTCATTTTCTTTGAAACGAAGGCATAGGTGTTCTCTTTCCTTCATAGTGTCCCACTGTGTAGAATGATCCTGCAGTGTTCCAGTTAACAGAACACCTAATTTTATCAGCATGTTTTCACATTTAAAAATGTATAGAATAAATAGTTTAAAATACAACCAACAAAAGGTTGAACTTTTTTTTCCTTTTTTTTTTTTTTTTTTTTTGCTATTATTTTTTACTATGAAAAAAAAATTAGCAAAACCCTTTGAAAGAATAGATTTTTATGTGGTACTTTATAGCTGAAAATTGGGAATCTACTTGATTTATATTTGTATCTGTTCGTAAAAAAGAAAGTTAAAAGTGAATCCTATTTTTTCCCATTTATAATTGAATTTAATGAAGTTAGAAGCAAATGAAGCTAAGAATGTCATAAACACTTCACCACAAAGTGTTAAGTGCATTAAATTGCTATTTTTATATCCTTTTGAAAAGAATTTAAAATTTTTAAGAACAAATGAATGTAAACAACTTTACTTTTAATGAAAATGAATGTGTTGGTGTTGTACAGGCCAGATCCATTTGAACGTAAAGATACAAAACTTGGTACATGTATATTTTGGTGGGTAGAAATGTGCACTTCAGAGCTTCTTTTTTCCCCTTAAAATTTTAATTAAATAAAAATGATAGCGAAATTTTGGGATTTTTCCATAATGAGTGCCTAAAACATTACCGTACAATCATCATCATCCTAAAATTCAAAAAATGATCTTTTCAGTGATACTAATTAAGAAAAATATTTTAAGCATATTTTTCAACAATTGTAAGAATTCTGGATGATGATTAAATATATAACTAACGATAATGCAAAGAGATGAAGAAGAAAAATTAAATTTGGAAGAAGATCAAAATTGTTGATAAAAGTTGTAATTAAAGTTGCAGATATGTTTTTGTTTTACAATTCATCTTACTACTATATTTAAAATGCTATTAAGATGGGGGAAAAAATGTCAAATTTCAAATTGTTTTAGGTGAGAAATTAGTTACATTGTTTAAATACATCAATTTAATATATATATATAGGGGAAAATGCTTAGTAAAAGCACAATAGCATAAGACTTCACATAATGTATCATATATCTATTAAAATTTGAAATTTACAAATATCTTACTGAGATCTTTATTTCATTGGAACCCTATTGATTCTATTATTTCCTCATAAACAAATGTAACTTTTTGTTGTGATACAGAATGCAGTTCCATAAGTTCTTTGAAAATTCTGGCTATATTTTTCCATCAGCTCATCAGTGCTGTTGCTATCTCCTCTAGCTCCATTTTCTTGGGCAGAAAAATAATCTCATTGATTATGGTTCCACAGACACTTGCTCAAATCCCTCAAAGTCGCATTCAACAACACTGTTTGGCCAAAACCTCTTCCATCCAGATATAAGAGTTCTCTTCAAACAAGCACTCAGTATAGACTAATACAGGGTAGTCCAACTGCTGACATCACAATATCTTTTTGCATCTGATTTTTGCAAAATATTGTTCATTGAGTAAAGCTTGCCAAAACAAAAAAATTATTGAATTTTATTGTTCTTATTCTTACAACGAAACTTTCCTTATTAATACTTTCTGTGTAAAGTTGATTTAAATACAGATGGAATTTAAGCAAAATTTCCAGTACTTTTGAATATTTCTGTGTTGAAAATAATAAAATGTCTCCCAGAAAGTTTAGTTTAGCCAGTGTTAATATTTTGTCATTCATAACCTAACAATCAATTTTAACACGTAAATTGTAATTTTATAATTACTTTTTGATAAAAAAAATTTAAAAAATTGCTACTACTGATGTTTAAAGAATATCTAAATCTTATACAATGGTGTATAAGATTTAGATACTGGACGTTTTATTTATTTTCTAAAAAAAAACTCCTTAATATGTATTTTTGATAATTTTTCCATGGGGAATCAATTTATTACATAAAAAAGTGTGTTGCCATACGAAATTTTAAAGTTCGTACAATTGAGCATTTTGTGCACAGCATCTTTTACTATCTTTAGTACTGATTTTAAAATGATATTTTTTGTTTTCATATGTGATGATCAACAGCAAAATAAAGCTATATATCTCCTTCCTCCCTCACTGTGATTGTATATTCAAGATAGAAATCATGTATATATCTAATATCATATTTTTGGTTTGTTTGTGAAAGTCTGCTGCTATTTTAAAGAATAAGAATTCAAGATAGAGGAGTGCTTCTATCTGCTGAACAGAAAAGGTTAATTATTTGCTAAAAATTGCATATTATACTTGATATTATAAGACCAGCATTTCTTTTAGGTTTAGCTATTAACTAAATTATTTTCTCTTAATTTATAATTTTACTTATATATTTTTATTCTCTGATTAATATATATTATGAATTAACATTCTTTTTACTGTTTATTGGTCATTAAAGGAAATTATCTTATTTCATTAAAAATAGCAAGATAAATTCATAAATAACAAACAGTTATGAATTTTTATCAGAATTGGAGGGAGTGGGAAGGAAATTGTAACAAAGTAAAATTTTTAAGAGCCAAGCTAACATGCCAAAAATTAGAATCGAAAACATTTTGTGCATATCTTCAAGTTTCCAAAATATTTAGAAAAAAATGCAAAATTTTCATAGTTCTCACTCACTCTTTGAAGAACCTGGTTTTTATTTGTATTGATTGGTCTAATTTTTATAAAACAGGAAATTTAACAGCTAGTATAAAATTAAATTTGGTTAAATATTTTTTTAATCAGACTAAAATAATTATTATTAAAAATTTATAGTATTTAATCAGCAATATACAAATAATTAATAGCTCATATAGTTTAATATAGGAATAATTATATAGTTTAATATAGGAATAGGCAACTGTGCAAATGAAGCATATTTAGTAATTTTTAAATAAAATTTTGATATCAATAAAATAGTTGTAAAATTTGAATTACTGCCCAATATTAAAAGAAAACTGATGGTCACTGCCTTATCTATAAATAAAAGTCAAATATGTTTTACAAACATTTATCTTACATATATGAAAGTAACTGCTAAATATGGAATTAAAAAAGAATTCCAATTTATTTGTTTCAAATACTTAAATTTATTGGAGTCTTTGTTATCTGTTTTTTAAAGATAATTAAATACATTCCGAAATATATAAATTAGTATGATGTATAACTGAGAAATTTTTAATTACTGAACATCAGTTTTACAGTGGTCGACAAACTACCACATACATTAAAGTTGGCAAAATTTATCTTTGAATTGTATGTCACAGCAATGGAAATCTTATTCGAACTGAACCACATTCTTAAAAAGCTTGATTTTAGAAAACTGGAACACAGATACCAGTTGTAGTATTCATCAGAGCAACTTTGGGCTTAACAGTTGTAAGATGATTTTCCTTAGCTTCCTCTCAGTAGCATGAATTTGGACTTTTTTTCTTTCAGAGGTATTCTCTTTCATTTTCTTCCTGTCATAAAAAAATATCACCTGTTCCTTTTTCATAGCATATCATAGGTATAAATTTCAGTCATCTATTCTTGCTGTATTTCATGATTCGTATGACTAAACAAAAACATCCTTTATTCATTCATGTTACTATGTGTATTTCAATTAATCTTAATTGTAAGTAGTTGACGTTAAATAGGAACAAGAAATGGAACAGCGTATTGAAAATCTCGTAATTAGATATTTTAACATAGAATGCATTTTTGTTAAAGAGAATAAGATAGCACAAATAAAATATTGTTCTTATAATGGCAGTATTTTAGAGTAGTAACTAGGCATAGAAGTATTTTAGCCAACTTAGACTACTTTTGAATGAAGTTTAAGCATATGGTTATGTGCAGTTTTATAACAAAATTTTTTATTTTTATACATTTATGATTGTCTTGCATTATCAACAAAATATTTTAAAAGATTCTGCTCCATTTTTGCATCATTTTAAAATTCAGTTTCATTACAGTAATTTTCAGTTCCTTTCAATGTTTCTTGAGATTTGAGGACTCGTTTTCGGATTTAAATAAGTAAATATTTTAAAACAAAATTATGGGAATAAAATAATATTTTATTATAACATTCTGTGAATTGCATTAATAAAAAATACAAATTATTGTTTTTAACCCTTTGCCATTGATGCTTCCATAACTGATTTTTACAGCAATATGAGTTAATTCCAAGCAGAGGGTTTATTTAATAATTACCAAAGGTAAATTTCGAGATAATTATAAAAGTTAGATGCTAAACTCTTTACTCCAATTGTATATCATTATTCTCAAAAATTAAAACAAGTGAAACAATGTTATTATAAATGATTTTTTTTTTTAAATTCTGATATAGTTAAGACTGCATCAGGATTAAAAATTATATGATAACTTCTTCATTGAAATATAATTTAAAAAATTGAATGAAAATACATTTATGGTGTATATCTTTATTTTCTGAAATTATGTTAAATAATTTTAATTGTAAACAATAGAATTTTCATTTTAGTTATATTAATAAAAGCAAATGATTAATTTTTATTGTTTATGTAATTACTTTTATATAATTTTTAAAAAACTATAGTTTAAAAATGTCTTTGCACTAATTCTCTCAAAATGATTAAATATTTGTTAAATTGTTATAACATATACATAAAAAAAAAGGTTTAAATTACCATATATTCCATCAAGCTTTTTTAACCAATGAGAATATTTTCCTCGTGACTTCTTTCTGTATAATTGTAATAATGCAATGTTTTTTATTGATCCTTATTGCATTGTGATGAGAATTGAGTATACCTTTATAAATATTGCCCCTTCCAACTTCTTGGATCTGAAATTTGACACAGATATTTAAATTTTATGTCAAGGCTACTGCGTAAATTTTGTAAGACTGATCGTGTTTAACTGTACATTGTAATTTAAATACGATCTGATAATACAATATTGGTTTATAATTCTTATATTCTTTATCTAATACATCCTTATACTAATTTTTTTTATCTAGTTCTTTTTATTTTTGAGTTACCATGTTCAAATGCACACAAATAGGCAGATTTAGTCAGAATTCATACGCATTTAATACAAATCAACTGTTTTAGTACGAAGAACCACATAGAAAATTAGATTAATGTAGATTGTTTCATTTTTGAATTGGTTATTGTGTAGTTTAATGATGTAAGATTCAAAACATTTTTGAGTTATGTTCCTAGATAGACCGATATTCCAAAAATAGTTTTATCTGATATAAAAAAATAAGTAATAAGTGATAATTTTTTTAACTAAAAATGTCAATAGATTTATTTTTAATGCTTCTCAGTTTTAATAAACAGCAAATAATCTTAATAAATAAAGTGATAATAGTTGTAATTAAAAAGTAACATTTTTAATATATTCAATTCATAAATAATTTTAATAAATAAATATTAAGTAAAAGTTAGAAACATTAAATGTATTGTAAAACTTCGGACATTAATAGATCAGTTCACATTTAATTTTTTGAGATTTTTAAAATTCCAAAAATTTTTATTATATTGCATTGCTATAAAATCCTCAAATAATTTAGGATCTTAAAAAATTATTTATTTTATAATTATTCTGGATGCACTGTATGAGCATAATTAACTAGCAAAAATAATTCAAAATATTGAAAGTGTTTTACATTTATGATATTTTGATTTCAAATTAATCAAAATAAATTTGTTGATTAGTTTGAAGTAAAAAAAATATCTGAATTGATGCGATTTTTTTATAAAAATGTCAAGATACCTAGAGCCAAATGATATACATGTATTTTTTTTTTCAATATTATAAATATTTAAAGTGTTAAAGCTTCCTAGAGAAAATAAATGGATAATAATTATTTCTCTTTGCAGTAAATTTATTCTTTTTATTTCTGATCCTTTATATACTTCATTGTGAAAAGTTTCTGCTGGTAGAATTCGGCATGTTGTAATATAAAATTGAATTTTCATCCTTCAGAATAATTTTATTCTTGTTCCAAAACTGAAATGTTGCTATTTTTTACAATTTTTTTTATAACAATTGTAATAATCAAGGTCTTTTTGTTATTTTTGTCATGAAGATGATATGGGTTCATGCAATTTTTTAAATTTTATGTACAGTATTATTCTTATAAAAATGTACGAGTAAAAATTTTAAGTATTTGTTTAACGATTTTATATTGATTAATTATTGCTGACTACTTTTGAAATCCAGTTATTTCCCAAGATTAATAGTTGCTAAAAATTTGAATGAAAATATTTTGTGTAGTTATATTTTTGTGGCTTCCTCAGCAAAATATTTTGAAACTTCAAATTTTAATAGACATATTTAACTCAAACTATTTTAGAAGCCATATTCTATTCTGTACATTACATTAAGAATTTCCCTAATTTTCTGTTTATATCCTTCTATCTTATCCTTTCCTAATATCGTATCTATTTCCTTCTGTTTACATCCAATTATATTACAAGAAAAAACAGAGATACGTTTCAAAATATTTCACCATTGCTTGATTCTGAAATTAAATTTTAATTGTACATACAATTAAATTTTAAAAAATTATTAAAATCTTAACTTTTGTTGAAACCTACTTAATATGGGGAAAAAAACCCAAACGTTTATCATTAAAAAAATGGGAAAACTAAGGATAAAATATTAGTAGCAACAATAAAAATGAATGAAAATTGCATTGTTGTAAAAATAAACTTTAAATATTTTTTATACATATTAAAATTAGAAAAAAAAAATATGTCACTGGAGGATTTGTATTTTAACATGTTTTAAAAATAATTATTGTCATAATATTTTTGAAAATTTTAATTTAAAGTTTAAAAAAATAGTCCTGAGTTGCAAATTTCCACTTTTCAAAGTGTGTATTTGTGAAGTTTAGTAGCTCTGTGTCAAGTGATCTGGCCTGAACATTCATCTTTATTATTAATAAAGATAAAAATTTTAGAAATAATTTTAACTCTTAAATTAAAGTACAGTATGATTTTTTATGAAAGAAATTTAAAACTTAATATCCATATTTTAATACTTATTTTCTATTTGTTGTAAACATGAATGATAGTACATAATATGTTGATTAAATAGATTATTAACTTAATATTCAATAAAAGATATATGTTTAAATATTTCTTTTTAAAAATTGGCAGTTTTATATAATTATGCCATTAAAGTTATTAATTAAATGCTACTGATTATGAAATTTATAGATATTATGGATTATTTTGTTTTATTGCAATTTTTAATTTTACAATTTATTTATCAATGTGCTTGATCACCTACATATAGTGTACAGAATCGTTTGATGGAGTTTGATATTTTGGATGAATTTGAAAGTGATGATAATGATGGTGATGAAGACAATTCTGATGATTCAGATATATCGACAGATGAAATTGATGCTATGCTTGAAGAGGGTTTGATGCAAAGAAAACCCACAGATGGCACTAGTAAGGAAAGTGAACATGAAGAAAAAGAAAAAGTGATTCTTAAAGGTAAATTTTTTTTATTTTTATTTTATTCTCTAGAAAAGTATTTGTTCAATTATGGATAGTAAAGTAGTGAAAATAATTAATGTGCAAATCACATGGCTACTATTGAATATTGGCCCATCTTAAATATCTTAAACAATAATATAGTGGAATTATCCAATTCTTAATTTAAATTCTTGTATAATTGCAATTTTTCAGCGGTCCTTTGAATTTCCCATTTAACATTAATTGGACTTAATTTTTGGAACAATTATTCTCTCTCTCTCACTCTTTGTCCTTTTAACTGTGAATTGTCTGAATTCATCTGTATTTTTAATTGAATTTATGAATTAAATTCGTATTATTGAGTTGGCTGTTTTTCCTACAATAACCATCTTATTAATTAGACAGAATTACACTAAAATGTCGCTATAAATTTTTACATTAATACTTTTGAAAGTAGATCCTTAGAATGATTTTTTTTATAATTGTAATTTACTCTTAAAAGAAATTTTTTAGAAAATCACTCTCTAATTATTTTTGATGACTTAAATGGTCTGTGATTCAGACTTTTTCAGTAAGTGTTTTCTTAAATAAAATCTTATATTAAAATGTATTTTATGGTGTTGTGAAACATTGGATTTTATAACATCATAAAAGATTGAACAGGATTTCAAGAATTCTTTTAAAATAATGTTAATAAGAGTCTTTCCCAAATTTGTCCAAGTATAAACTAATTTTTGCATGTTTATTTTTTTTACACTGAACTGACCAAGCATTGCTTTTCAAAATAAATGATGAAACTCCCAGAAAACAGAGAATGCAATTAACATTTAGAAATAACTTTATATATTTGAAATATTTTAGAAAATAAATTATTTTATAATTCTATTGCTGTTTTGTAGTTTTTTTTTTTTTTTTTTTTTTTTACTTGTTTAATCCCAAATAACAGTGAATATAAATATTGTGCTTCTAGTTTTAATCAACAGACATTTTTCTTCTATTTATGATGTTGGCAGTATTTTTTTTAAAACTAAGCTCTGAATGCATAAAATTTCAGTAATTATTGTACTTGAGTACTTCAGTTTAATCATTTAATTTATTACTTATTTTTATATAGTGTTAAAATAATTTTTAATAGTTAGGGGAAAAGATCATTTCGATGTTTTACCAGAAGGCTGGATTGAAGTTACACATAACAGTGGGATGCCAATTTACTTGCATAAGCAGAGCAGGGTTTGTTCTGTATCTAAACCATATTTCTTAGGTCCTGGCAGCACACGGGTAAGTTGGTGCAGCATTCTTTAATGCTTTATTTATTATTTTTTCTAATTGTAATAATTAACACCTTAATCGGAAAATAGTGCACATATTGGGACTGTGGTGATTTTTTTTTTTTTTTTTAAATTTTAAGCAATTTTGTTGCAAATTTTTTTTAAAAAAGTAATTCATATTCCATAAAAAACATTAGAATCTCTCTTAACTCATAACAACAGAATCTTGTTAATGCTGGTTAAAGAATTTTCTATATATTCAAATATATGTTTCTAGAAATTATTTATTCCTGTTTTGTAACATCATATGTAAAAATCTTACTTACTGTTCATACCCAAATTAATTTATTTCAATGAACTCATAGTTCTATAATAATAATTTTTTAAAAAAACTACTTTATAATTTGTCTCTTTTTTTTTTTTTTTTTCCCCTAAAAGTGCTTATAAAGTGTTTATTTTACAAAGATAAAATTAGACAACACAGCCTGTTTATACATTCAATTATATCATAGGCAAGAGTAACAGTGTTTAAAAATGGTTACTTATTATTATTATTATTTTCCTTTTGCTTGTTACTGAAATTAAGTTATAAATGCAGCAAGATTTTAAAAATTAAATTAAAAACATAAATAAATTTTCTGCCTTGAAACCTACTCAACATTGAAAAATAAACTGAACCTTCATATCTTGAACAATAATAGAAAAAAACTGAAATGAAAGTAGGGAATTTTCATAGAAGCTGCAATGAAAATTATGTGAGTTCCACCTCAAAATATAAATATATTGTTATAAAACATAAAACATTTTTAAATTAATTAAAATAGAAAAAAAATGTATATGGCAAAATATAAAATTAGTGAAAAAGATAATTTTTTAAATTTTAAAATGATATAAAAAAATTTCTATGGTAATTTATGAATTTATCATTGAAAAACTTTTGCTTAATTTTTAATTCATTAAACTTTGTTACAGATTTGGTGACGCTATACAGTTTATAATGTAAAGCATCAATACACACAGATTCGCACATATTTATTTTTACTCTTAATAGAGATGAATGTGCATGTATTTGTTGACATCCTACAGGATAGAGTTTTAGTTCTAGAGCTACATAATTTGGCAGAAGTATAATTTTGTAGAGAATGTTTATCTGTTATTAACAAAACTCTTTGTGCAGTAATAGGTTTAAAATTCTTCTCGCATTTTGACAAATTTTAAAAAAATCTTTTTTGTGAAATTAGTTAAAGTAAATTCAGTTGTCGAATTTCAGTTCAACCTTTTTTAATTGTTTCTTCAAATACTTGATTGCATGAATTTTTTTTCCATTGTTGAAAGCTAAGGAAGAAGAATAATTCTGTTTAATATTTGTGTGATTTACTTAAAGAAAGTGAAATTTATAGTTGCATGAAAGTTAAAAGATAGATAAACTGGACAGTTAAATTTTTAAAAGCATTTTGATGTCATGTGACTTAACTTCATTAGGATGGTTTATATACACTATGAATTGAAATGTAAGATTATTTAAATAATACAACTTTAATATCTCTCACAATTTTATGCTTACAATTTTTTTTTTCTTTGGGGGGGGGATCATTTACATCATGAAAAGCAAAAGAAAATTTATTGAAAGTAAGCACTACCAATATTCCTGGCAACAAAGAATTTCTCAGAAAACAGTATAATATCATGTTGTCATGTTTTTATATCGTAGGCAATACATTATTTTTAATTTGCTTACATTAAATTTTTACTTATCATTTTTACTTACAGGAAAAATGATCAGATATTTTTGCTTAGTAAATTTGTTCTAAAAATAAGCAAGAAATCTTCCAATTTTTATCTAATTTCCAATTTTTAATTATTGAGATAATCGAAAATTTAAAAATAGGATTAACTTGTATATTTTGCCAATTATTTAAAAATGTCAAATATGAATTGAACAGTTTTTTTTTTTTTTGTACTACAATGGATTTTTTTTATGAGTTTTGCTAAAAAGTGGTGTCATATGGGTTTTTTTTTTATCATTCATGATAATTTTTAATATTTTGCATTTTCTACTTAAATGCTTTTATACTTAGCTTTCTAAAAAAGATTAATTTTTAACCATTACATATATTTAATACATCCATTTTACCATATCATTGGCATTGGGTAAAGGAATATTTTAATGCTGTTTTGAAAATCTTTCACATTCTTCAGTATTCATAAACAAACTTTACAGTGCTAACAGAATAATAAATTCTAATTAGACAACAAAGAATATTGTTATCAAATTGTCTCTCGACAGTTATATAGTGAAAACATCTCTTAAAAATATTGTTATTAGAAACACACACTACATAAATTTTTAGGAATATAATATTTTTACTTTAAAAATAATTTTATGTTAACGATTATAATACAGTAACGCTTATAATATTTCAAGCATTAATTTTAATTAAAAGAGAACATCAGTTAATTAAAGAGAACATCATCAAAACAATTTCTAAATCTTACAGAAAAATTGCAAATTTTATAAAATGATTCTATAATTACCCCAAACAGATTTTACTACCATTATTTAAAGTTTTTAAGTAATGATATAAATTTTAATTGAACAAATTTGAGTAGTGACTCATAGACAAGTAAATTGGTATGGTATAAAATAGATCCCTAATATTTTCATTTAGTTGGAATAGTAATTCTAAAGAGTAAATTATCTTTTTCTGTTTACAGAAATGTAGCTTTCAATTAATAAAGAAATTAATTATTCAAGTTTCAAAAAACTTCATTAAAATCTTTTTTTATGCTTTGTAGTATATTTGAATGGAATTTAAATGAAAAGGAAAAGATACATTTTAATTTTTTAAACATGTTAGTTATTTCTGAATTTGCAATATAGGTTTTTCATTTTTGCTTATAAGGAAATATAAAATTATTGCTTATAGGAAAGTAATAAATACCTAAATTATAGTTTAATTCTTAGGGGGGGGATGTATTTATTTTCAAGTATATATAACTAAATGTAAACCTCCTTCAACTTTTTTTTTAATTTATAGGGGGGAAATTATTTCCAAATGTAAAAAAATTTGATAGTTAAATGTAAATCTCTCTCTCTCTCTCTATATATATATATATATATATATTTCTTTTCAATTGAGATGCTCAAAACTGTTTTTTTTTAATACATAGAAACATGAAATTCCTGTATCTGCCATACCATGTCTTCATTACTTAAGAGAACTAGAAAAAGAAAAGGCACAAGAAGAGAAGAAAGAAGAGACGCAAGCTGATGAAAAAGAAGCCAATGGAAATAGTGTTTCTGATACTTCTAATGAGAATTCCAGTGAAACTAAAAATTCTTTGGCCTTAAATGAGGATGAAAACAAAGCAGCCATTTCAGAAAAAGCTAACGCTAATAAAGGTAATTTTGAGTTTTTGAAAAATGCATTAAATATATTAAAATTCATTTCTTATTAAATGAAATTTAATATATTTAATAAAGATTTTGAGAATATTAGTGTAGAATGTGAGATTTTCTAGAATAATTTAAAAAAGAATCTCTCATTACTTGTGTAGTTTGTAGATTCTTTCTTGATCTAAAATTAGGAAGTAAAAATATGTACTTTTAAATTATGTAACACAGCTAATTAGTAAATAAAAAATTTGCCAGTGCTTGTTTTCTTCCTTTTTTCATTGTTTTTTGGTGATTAAATCATAAATACAGCTAAAATATTTTTATTTGTTTTTAATTTTAATTCATTTTTGTCAATTTTTAAATAAAGAGCATATGAAACTTAATTACTAGTGAATTATGTAGAAGATTTTAAAAGCATAAATTGTGAGTCCGTATGTTTATGTCAGATGTTGAAAATTATATTGAAACAATGGCTTTCATATTTTTACTGCTCTACTATTAAAAAAATAAGTAGAATCATTTTGCATTTACTTAAGATATTATCTTTATGTGCATTTTTACATAAATGTGATGTGAAAAAATACACAAATATAGTTAACTTTTCTAGACAAGACTTTTCATGTTTAATCTCCTTTCAAATTTCCATAAAGAATTTTAAAATAGTAGGCCTAATTATTAAATAAATATAATTACATATTTAGATATTTATATGTTGCAAAGAGATAAAAATAATCTCCTTTTTTAACTAGGCAAATATGAAAATTAACCTGGAGAAGAATATTAAATTATTTGAATTTTTGTTCTGATGCTATTATTGGGTTGATAACCATCTTACAAAATTATGTATTGAGACCTTCAAACGGGTTTTAGCTGTTTACATAAGTACAGCATGTGATCTTTAATAATTATCTAATATAATAATCTTCATTGTTTATTTCCTTGTACTTTTTCTAGATTTTTTTTTTTTTTTTTTTTTTTTGAGAATTTGTGTCATTTGCTTTTTTTAAAAAAATTCCTTTCTGTAATAAAATTAAAATTAAATATTTATTATGGTATAGTAACATTCTTTTGCTGTTCATTACAAATGTATACTATGGATTATGCCAGAAAAATACTGTATAGTTATTTGTGAATTAGTTAATCTGTTTACTATTTTTCTGTGTTTTTTTATTAATTTGAAATTGAAAGATTTTTAAAAAATCCTTTATATAGTGAGAATAATATTTCTTAAAGTTAATATTTTAGTACACAACACTTTGTTATAATTGGCATTTTGCAGTATTTGGTTACGGCAATTTGTGTCTTATATTTGAAGTATTTTTTTTAATAGTTATTCTAATTTGTTTCTATTTTGTATTCCTTATAGCTGCTAATGGTATTTTTCTTGCTGCTAAATTAGAAACAGTTAAAGATACAAAAGAATCAGGCTCTCTTAGTAAGTATATTCTTCTGGCTGTGTTATCATAATTATCTACTTAAAAAAAATTGCATTGATAGATGAATATCACTATAGACTCTATAAACAGAAGACTTTCAATACTGTAGAAAGTATATGATCAATCTATTCTTGATATAGACTTGATAATAATGTAGAAACTAGAAAATGATCTGAATATTTAGTGCTAATAATGTATATAGTTATTAAAAAAATTTATGTTAGAAATCTGTTTTTGCTTTTTTTTAATAATTAGTTATTTTATAATTGCTTGAAAATTCTGAACTAATCCATAACTGAAACATTAAATAGCATTTCAACTTCTTTTGTAATTTTTCCCCATGTATTTTAATTCTTTATCTCTGAGTTGAACTTTAACAGACCTAAGTGTGTAATAAAAATGCTTTGATGATTTTTTATGGTATTCTAAATTATTTCTGAAAGCACTCAGCATTATTTTTTAAAGGTTTTTTTTTTATTTGTAAACAAAGTCTAAATTTTTCTTATATATTACTCTGTAATATTTAAAAAATTTCAATTATAATTTTTGTTATGATATATCATAAATCATCTGTTGCCTGCTTCACAAAGTTTGACATCTCATGCTAGTGAGAAAATTTTTTTTAATTAAGTCCTATTTGGTAAATAAATATCAGTTACAATATTTTAAACATAAAGAAAATTCCAACCCTAATAGTAATTTCATTCTCAAATTTTAGTTCTTTTCCTTATGTATAATTTCCTATGAAATTGCTGTTCATATTTTTTTTAATAATATGATAATGTTAATTTAAGCAAAAATTTTGTGTATGCTGCATACAGTACATTCTGTTGCCTAATTTTTATTTTTTTATTTCATTACTGAAGATTTTTTTATTATTTAATCTGAGCAATTTTTTTTTGTGTGTGTGTGGTGTGGTATTGGTCTTTGTATTCTTTTATATTGGAATATTCCTTTGTCTTGAATAATGGCTTTATTTTTGCACATAGATTATCTAGATGTAAGAGAATATTGCAAAAAGAGATTTGAATTCCAGACTATAACTGTAAAACGTTTCAGGTGAGTAACTGCATTCCTCTGTTTTCTTATTTTATTGTTAAAACTAGCCGCCTTTGGCGACCAGCCGGTTCGCCAATCTTAATGCTCGTTAAAATTTTAATACTTAAATATTTTATGTAATTCCTACTTTAATAGCTTCTTCATTAAAATATTTCAAATTTCAATTCACTCATAATATTATAAAGACCTTCAGTCATAACGTAATCTGTATATCTCTAATTTTCTGTTAGCTCCCATAGAATTTATGCTTTAAATTAAAGTGGAAAGGATTAATCTGCAATTAATATAATAATATTTTTTACTGAAACAAAGCATTTTTTTAAATAATATGATTACTGATAATAGAGTCACTGAGCATTGTTTGTTTTAAATGCATCAAACACTAAGAAAATAAAATGAATCGTTTAAAATAATCGGTCGAAAACAGGTTTAAAAAAACTACTTAAAAAACAATGTATTTAAAACTATAAGCATATACAAAAAATATATAACTAACATAAATATAATTTACTTACAAAAGCATGCAACTAATCTAAAAATAATTTAAATCGTCCGTTGATAATGGTTGTCATGGCAACAATCAGAACAGAATGCGCATGCGTGAATTTTCTTCTCCAATTACGGTAACGCAAATGCGTGAATTTTTCTACGCCAGTTGGGGTAACGCTATGCAGATTATACAGTTTTAATTTCCTTTATTCTGTGTTATTTTAATTCAAAAGTACTTCAGAATGAATCTGAAACATGGATTAATTAACAATGTTTAATTTTAAATGCATAAAACATTAAGAAAATAAACAGAATCGTTTGAAATAATCCACCAAAAAACGTTAACCCTAGCCTTATTTCTGTTGGGAGAAAAAAAAAGCTGAAGCCTTACTCTTTTGGAAGAGTTTTTTGGCGGAAAAGTTGGCGGTGGGAAAAATGGAAGATTTTTTTGGCGGAAAAGTTAGTTTTTAATTAATAATTAAAATTTCAAAAAAAGGGACCCCAGGTGCTCATTTCCTACCTCTAAGGTATGCACGTACCAAATTTGATAGCTGTATGTCAAATGACCTTGCCTGTAGAGCGCCAACACACACACACACACACATTGAGCTTTATTATAAGTATAGATAATAAGAGGTATCTATAAACTGTACTTTTGAGAATTTATCTAATGTCATTTTTTTTCTCCTTGATTGTGCAATTGCATTAAATATACAGGGTGTTTATAAAGTCCCGGACCCATTTTGATGTTTAATAACTCATAAAATAATAAAGATATAAACACACTTATGACATTTATTGATGGAATAACTCATATATTTTCCTTTTCAGGTTTGAATATTTTTACTTTTGTAAATATCGTCTGCGCGTGTGGTTAATTTCAGATAATTTCATTTTCCAGTCTAAATCTCTGTACTTTTCTAAATATTGTCTGCTTATTAATTGCATTTTTCTCTCTTTTGTTTTTGTCAACTATTGCAATGTTATGTTTACTTTTGATGTGTTTGTTCTATGTAGTACTTTTGTATGTGATGTTTTATTCGAGCGGATATTAAGGAGAATGCATACACCACAAGAGAAAGCACAGATTTTATGGTGGTTCATAGAAATGAAATCGATAGTGCAAGCACAGAGAAATTTCAGAAGAATTTACCAAAAAGATCCTCCATCCAACAACAGCACCTTGCAGTGGAAAAAGAATTTTCTAGAAATTGGAAGTATCGAAGATAAGAAACGTTCCAGACGTCCTTGCACAAGTGATTTTGATGTTGAGCGTGTCAGAGAGACATTTTTACACAATCCTAGAATATCTGTGAGATCAGCGGCAACATAATTGGATATGCCAATTTCGACGGTGTACAAGGTTATTAAGAAAAAATTAAGACTGCATGCATACAAAGTTCAAATTGTTCAAGTTTTGGAACCGAACGATAGACCTAGGAGGATGGCCTTTGCAGCAGATATGCTAAGGAGGATAGAAGATGCTGCTGATTTTCTGAAGAGCATAATGTTCTCCGATGAAGCATCCTTTCATGTTTCTGGCATTGTTAATCGCCATAAAGTGCGCAAATGGCTCTGTGGATGCCGACATGCTTGTCGCTACCTGGCGTGAAATTGACTATCGACTTGATATTCTCCGTGCGACGAAGGGGGCACACGTGGAAGTTCATTGACAAGGGTCATGAAACTTTTTGAGTCTATTTAACCATTTATGTTATTAATTTAAATCTATCTTTATTATTTTATGAGTTATTAAACATCAAAATGGATCCGGGACTTTATAAACACCCTGTATTTCAAAAAATATATTTTCTTTTGCATTCACTTTTCATACTCAAAATTACATTTCATTATGAGCACTTATGATTAGCATTTATTAACCTTCTAATAATTATTACTTTTCATTGTGACAACATTTTACTAGAAGAATTTCAATTTATATTATATGAAATTAAAATGTATGTATAGTAAATGTTTTTGCTTTAACTCTAGGACTTGGTCTGGAAGAAGGAGACATCAAAAACAAATAAAGCGTAAACAACGGCCATTTTTGGTAAATAATGACACAGCTTTTTTTGCTTGATATTAAAATCTATATTGCATGTTTCTTAATTTTATAAGTTGAAATTATAATGTTTATTTCTTTTTTTACTGTTACATAAAGTTGCCAATTGTTAGAAATTTATAGCATTTAAAACCCTCATCATCTTAATAAAACATATTTAGTTACAATTTTGCAAAATATAAAAGTAATTTATTCTTTTGATCATATCTATATATTTCTTTTTAAGGTGTTGATTGAAAGATTTTCTAATATATTCATCTGTTATTCTATTATAATATATTCATCTGTTAATATATTACACTACTGGTCAAAAGTATTGCAAACTCGAGAAATTTCACGTTTTTTCAAGAATAAGACCCAAAAGTAATATTTTTTCATTTATAGTGATATTTTTTTTAATGTAAGTATGATAAATTAGTCTAAAGGCAAAATATAATTAAGTTATTGAATAAAAAAAAATTTTAATTTCAAAAAGAATAAAATGTACAGATTATCAGTATTGGAAGCCATTTTGGTTTCCCAGAATAAAATGAAGTAAAGAAAAAAAGTTTTTTTGATCAGAAAACATAATAAAAGAGTTCAAGTTAACTGAAAAGCATTTAATATTTGGTTGGGTCGCCTCTGGCTTCGATCACAGCAGCCACTCTGTTAAGCATGGAATCAACAAGATTTTGCAACACTTCTTTCCGTATTTCATGGTGCACAACTTTAATTACTGTTTTCTGAAGTTCTCGTTTTTTCTAGGATGATTCTCAGTTAATTTCTTTCCCATTATATTCCATAAATTCTCAATGGGGTTGAAATCTAGTGAGTTTCCTGTCTATACAAGAACATCAATACCATGTTTTGCGCACACAGCCTTAACCTAAAATAACGAATGTTTTGATATAGAGGTCAGAACTGAACTGAAATGAAATTTAAAATTAATTGTAAGGTTTGTCTTACCTTTTTCGATGTATGGCTTTGTGCTAGATTTTGCTGAAATATCCATTTCTGCCTTGGGAACATGCTATATGCACTATAAAGCAATTGATCCTTCAGCACACCAATATACTTGCCACTATTCATGGTTCCCTGTACATAATATAGTTGTCCAGTTGCCTGATTTGACATAAACCCCACCATTACAGCAATGGCAGATGTAGACTCATTCCATTCTCTTGGAAGTGTAGCAGAACTTGCAAATCTATTTTTGAAGCATAATCCTGTCAATATAGCATCAGCACGTTTAGAAGATAACCTCAGACAACCATTTCTAGGCTTTTTGTCTACAGTTCCTTCTGTTTTGAATCTCTTTATGAGGTGTGAAACAATCAACTCACTGCAGTCGTACCAATGAGCAATCCTGACATTTGAAATGTTTTCTTGATGCATTAAAATAACAATCAGGTGCTTCTCACGAGTTAATTCACACATCTTAAAAATAAGAGATCAGTTTAATTTGAAAAGCAATGTACAGCGAATGCACTTCGACAGCGCAACAAATGAAATGAAATCTTTCACAGTCTTAACAATTTTATAATACGCTACTTGGATGGCAAAGTCATAGCAGATGATTATTTCACAATGGATGGCACAATAGCTTGAAACTTCTCCGCCACGTTTATACTAGAAAATATCACTTTAAGTAAAAAAATATATATATTATTTGGGAGGGGTTTTAATGAAAAAACAGGAAATTTCTCAAACTTGCAATAGAGAAAATAATGTCATGAATTGCATATTAAAATGTTTTATTTCTCCACCAAACATAAAAGTTTAGACTTAATTTGCTAATGAATTAATTTCCAAATTCAGGAAGTGTTTTATGTTTTTGATAACTACCTCTTTTGTATATTAAAGAATTGTTTATTGAGAGTCAGATAATAGTTTACAAGTTTTACAATAGTTTAGTTACAATAGTTTACATTCTTTTAAATAAAGACATTATGCATTTATATTATCAACATACAAATCCTATGTTATGATTGATGTTCTTACATTAATAAGAATTTTCTGTTCAGTTTTCTACTTTCATACATCAGATTTATGTTTTTTCTAAATATAAGAATCACTTTATTTTTTTATAGCCTGACAACACAAAATTGATAACTTGCCCGTTGCTTCCATCTGATAAAGCCTCTGCAACTGGTAATAATACAAAAAGAGGTAAGCCTCATTTTTTCTATCTAATTTCTCAGTTTTTCAAGAATTTTTAATTTTTTTTGTATTCTTATAAAAATCTATTTATTCTGTTAAATACAGAATAATTAGAAAAACTATTATTTGAGGAAAAATAAGGGCAAATATTACTTTTATTCAATATTTTTATTTGAAAGCAACATTAATCAACTTTATGAATTTAAAGTGATAGTTATGACTAAATGCATCGTTCTTAAACAATGCATAATTCATCAAATGAGATTATTAAAATAAAAATTCAATTATTCCCAATTACCTTATATAATCGTAATTAATATGAAGTATTATATATAAACTTATGTTGTTGTGAATTAATTTACAACCTTTAGATTCAGAATTTTGTTTCAGTCCAATTTGAGTTCCAATTTAATGTATACAAATATCTATGATTTTTTTATTTAAAAAAATGATGAAAAAGGTCTGGATATATATATATTTTAAAAAAAGTATTTTTTTAAAGTTAAGAAACAGGTTCTCATTTTATTTATTTCTTTATTAATTATAATATATACCATAAGTAGTATTTGTACTTTGGTGATTATTTTTTGCAAATTATCTATAACTTCAGAAATATTAAAGATTGAAAGATTTGTTGCATCCACTTTAATTGGTATTATTCAGTGCTTTTGAATTTTTCATATACCAGAGATCTTACATCTTTTGCCCAAATTCATATTAATATGAAACAATGCTGTAAACTCATCATATAAACTTTCATGTTTCATCAGTATTATTACTGTCTAGAAATTAGAGTTTTCTGTTTATATTATATATATTTACCATTAACTATTTATTTTTTTTTCAGAATTCATCATGAACCCAAGCGGAAAATCTCCAGTGTGTATTTTGCATGAATATGTACAGCATACACTAAGAGTTCAACCAAAATACATCTTCAAAGAATTAGGTTTGAATTTTGCTTGTTATGTTTGGAATTCCTGTAACTTTAAAAACTAAGTATAGTTTAAATCAGGTTTCTTCAAAATTGGGTGTTGCCATTTTTAATGTGATCATGAAGAAAAATATTGGGATTGCTGAAAAATTCACAGTACTTCAGTATTTGAAAAAGGGCAGACAAGGGTAATCTTGCCATAATATATTTAATTATAAATTGCTAAGTATCTGCTTTAAGTAAATTTTTTTTTAGTTATCTTTATTTTATAAATCCTTTTTCTTATTTATTTCCTTATTTGGAAGTATGAGTGTGTACGTGCATGTATGCAATTCAATTCCAGCCCTAACTTTGATTGTTTCTAATATCAACAATTTATGTTACAAATTTTGGGAGGGAAAAAAAAAAGAGGAATAAAACATGATATAAAACTTCTAGTTTTTTCTTTTTTATTTCCATAGTTTGGAATTGTTTAAATATACATTTAGTAAAGATTAAAGGCTTGAATAAAAGTAATTAAGTAAAAATAAAGGAAGAGAAAAATTTAATAGCAACATTATGTACAAATGATCAGCTTGAAAATTTCTAGAAGCTGCATGTTCTTTATATATATTTGTTCTTTGAATATTATATTGCAATCAGTAATATAAAAGATATCATTCAAAGTAATAAAGTTAACAATTTTTTAATTATATTTTATAATTTTTGTTAGATTTGTTGAATTTTTTAAAAAATATTTTTGTTTCAGAGAGTGCCAGTACACCCTATGGAGCAATTGTTCTTATAGACAATGTCGAATATGGTTATGGATTTGGCAGCAGTAAGAAACTGGCCAAATCTGATGCAGGTATTGTTTTAATGTATATTCTTGAAAATGATGAAAATGTAAATGTGATACTTTCCATTATTATTTTCATACTTTATGATCACATCTTTTTATTTTTCGTAGCAAAAGCAGCTTTGGAGATTCTCATTCCTAAGATGAAAATGTTTTCTCCAGATAAAAATGACAATGAAGCTCAAAATGTTGACGTAAGCTAATTTTTACAATCTTTTTTGTATTTATTTTAAAGGTTTGTTTTCTATGTAATATTGTACTTCATTTATGAATTTTTGTTTATATGTTTTTCATGTCAAAGTATGAATAGAAGAAAAACTTATTTTCAAGATTAAAAGTTTCTCTTTCACTTAACTATAAATATTAGTAAAAAAAATAATCTTAAATTTAAAATGAAATTTATAAAGGTAATTATTTATAGAATATTTCAATAAATTTTGTTTGTAGTGTTCTTGGTGAATGAAGTAATTATGCTATTAATATATTAAAAAAAAATAAGAAGAAAAATTTATCCAGTGGCTAAATCCATTTTGAAATTATAAGTTTGATAAATTTTGTAGAGTAAAATAGAACTGTTTAACCTGATTAGTTTACAAAAAAATTATAGGAATATTAATTGTATCTTGACCATTCTTAATATCATTGCTCTTTTAAGTCTTTGTTTTCGTTGATACATAAATTTTATTCAAGCTTTGTTTTTCAATTATAAATAATTTTACTACATTCTTACTGTTCATACTGGTTCATAAATTGAATAACTTAATTTATAAAATTATTAAGATGGCAGAAACAGAAATTTATTTACAGTTACAAATATTTGAAATATAAAAATTTATTTCAAATATTTATCCTTGATAAAACAGAAACAATTCATCCTTCATTAGATTATTACAGTTTAGTACATTAAGCCACATATGGAGCACAGGAAGAATTCAAAATGCAGTGTATAAATGGGTTTAAATTCTTGGTCTAATGCAATAGTTTTGTTTTGATCAAATGATACTGATGTTTGCTTATAATTTTTATTTAATGAAAGCAAACAGCAGTTAACCAATTATCAGTTGCATCAAGGTTTTTATGCACTCTTGTAAGATTCCCGGATTATCTGGAAAAGAATAGAAATGTCTTGATACCGAATCATGAGTCTAAAACTTTAAAATTGCTGCCTGTTTTGTCATCAAATAGCCAAATGTAACACCAAAATCTTCATGAAGCGTCCAAAATGAAATTCAGTTTATAGAATTTGCAATAATATAAAGGGAACTTGTCCTGTTAAATTCTTAATTAATTTAAGGTTCTTTTCTTAATTATTATTACTTACTATTTTTTATATTTCTTAAAACCTTCTAATCAATTCTACTATTTTTTGCATTATTTCAAATAGGATTTAGAATAATTGTTTTATATGATTTAATATTAGATTAGATATGTGTTTTTTTAGATAGTATATTTCAAATATTTTGGAATGATTTAAGCTCATTTATTTTTTATTTAGACAAAATGTCTTTAAAATATGTGTTTATAAAAATAAATTCTTGCAGATTTGAAAGAAAAATTCACAATTAATAATAATAATTATTATTGTTAGTTGAAATTAATTCAAGAATTTTTGTTGTCTTTCTATCATTGTAGATATTCTTTTAAAATTAAAAAGGCAATTTTTTTAAAAGAAAAAAAAATTTAAAAAAATTAAAAATGTAATAAATTGTTAAGTTTTCTGTGGTATTTTTGATGAACTTATATTTTTCTCTGAACTTATAAAACTTTCTAAGTTAAAATAGTTGTACATCTATGTAACTATTATTTTCATGAAATCTTTTCTTCTGATTCATCATTTATGCAAACAGATAGGCATTCTAGCTGTAATTATTTTTCTGAAGTTAATATATTTCTTCAAAAGAATAGATTTTGCTTTTATTAAAATAGTATTATTTTTAGCCATTTGTTCAATTTAGCCATTCTTATTTTAAAATACTCAAATTGCTTTAGTTTTTTGACCAAGTTCGTGTGGAAGATCCTCGTGTATGTGAGCTTTCTGTAAAAGCTGGTCAACCTTATCCATATCAGATATTATTGGAATGCTTGAAACGGTATGTTTACATATTTAGCATATATGTTTTGGGGAACTTTGAAATGAGCTTATTGTGCAGAACTGAAATTTATATTTACTGTCAGATGTGTTGTAATTTTAAATAATTGGTTATATTTAGACAACTGCAATATGTTTTAAGCTTACAATTTTAATCTATAAAGTAAGATATGAAATGCTTTTCTTTGGAAAGAAAATAGATGTGGTAACTGAAATCCACATTTCTTCTTCCTCTTTATTAAGGAAAGATTTCAATTTTTAAGATGTGTTTAAAAAGTTATTTGTTAAAACCATGGCTAGATGGTTCAGTGTATGGGAGAAAGGAGAGAGAGGCAACTTAAAAATACTATGAAATTTTATAGCTTCAGAATGGAATTTTTTTTTAAAAAAAAAGCATTTTTGGGTTTACTGTATGGAGTTTCAGCATGGGAGGGGGACCCTCCACAACTTAAAAGTAAAAGTTAAAATAAAGTCTGAGTTTGAGTGATTAAAAAATATTTTTTTAAATATAACTAAATTAAAATCTTGTTTAATTGAACTGGGTTATTTGAAATCTTTGAAAGTGCAAATCGAATCTGAATCATAAATCTAATATTGCATAAAAATAATTTATATCTGTGAGATCCGTTAAATAATGCAGTGAGTGAATGCTTGCTGACAAACTTTTAGTTAAACGATGATGGAAGATTACTGCTTGAAAACATTAAAAAGAGCATTAAAAAAATCAAGATTTTTTTAATGATTAATGTATACTTTCTAAACTATTTGTTGATTAATGATTAAATTTAGAGAGTTTAATGATTAAAAAAACTCTCTAAAGCAATAAATATTTGTTGGTATACTTACTTTTACCTTAAAATGTAATTTTGGGATATATCGTATTTTTACAATTCACATACTGTTATTTAAATATATATTAAGTTTATATGAGGTATGAAATGAATTTCTATTGAATTTGAAATATTTTGCTTATAATAGATTTCTGTATAATGGTAAAATTAATATTTCTTAATGTCATACTTTCCACTGAAATCATTATGTGTTCACTTTTCAACAAGCAATTTCTTCGCCATTGCTATGCTAGCTTTCATACATAAAAAATATTAACATAAAAATTTGCTTTGATTGATTGTAGAATTAAAACTCTGGAAAATTTTAAATATTAAGTCATAAAAAAAAAAGAAGTTTCAAGAGTTTCTTTGAGAATTGCATGCAGAACAACATTTATACGTACTTGTTTATTTTTGCAGCCCATGTGAAAAATAGTCAAAAAATGCAAACCGCCTCCAACTTGGTGATTGACAACTCGCAGTCGGCAATCATGACATGATCTTTCAGAAATCGCCAAGTAAACCTATTACCTTGGCACAATCTGAAAATTATCAAATAAACCAGGGGCTGTAAAAATAAATAAATACTCATATATCATTTATATAAAATTGATGATGCAAAAAATTTTAATATACGTATCATATTAAAAGGAAAGCAACTAAGTGAAAAAAATAAATTAAAATAGCATTTACTCTCTTATGCTATATACAATTTTCTAAAAAAAAAAAATTCTTGTCAGTTTAAACATTTATCTTAATGAACAACAATTTGGATACCTTCCTTATATATCTGCTGCATATGATTGTTAATTATATACTGCCATCTTCATTTATTCATCGGTATCTAATCACCTGCCACCGAGAAAGATCTTTAGAGTTAGGAAACAGCTTCCCATTAGGTACAAGACCTACACAATATAGTGGATAATCAAATACTTCCTAGTCAAAAGATTTTATCAAATTTTAGATTTTGAGCCAAATTTTGATTTGCATCATGCAATTTGACACAATCTTTTTTCTCGTCTTCTTTGCACAATTTCGAACATTATTCAATTTACAGTCTCTCATTGCTTGTCACCATAAACTTTAAGAAGTGGATGTCTGTCTTATCTCACAATCTGTATAATTCTTGATTTTTGTCAACATTTTAACATATTATTATGAAGTATGCAGTCTGAATAAAAATGACATATTCTGTATGCACACTCTCATGTACATGCAAAATTTGAAATGGTATTAATAAATAGACATTTCTTAAATATAACCTACATCTACATGATTAATTTCAGTATTGAAATTCTTGACTTAATAGCTAAAAATAAAAATGCTCCAGTTAGATTA
The DNA here is from genome assembly GCF_947563725.1 of Argiope bruennichi. Taxonomy (NCBI): domain Eukaryota; kingdom Metazoa; phylum Arthropoda; class Arachnida; order Araneae; family Araneidae; genus Argiope; species Argiope bruennichi. The sequence continues at coordinate 77,451,654 of NC_079156.1, forward strand.
TTTTAATTTGCATTTTCATAATAATACTTTTCATGAAAAATAACATTTATCCTTTTTTTTTTATGTGTATGTGCATGTATTCAATTAGAAACTATGGCATGGGCGATACAGAAATACAGTTCATGATGAAGAATTTGAAACACCAAAAGAATGAATTCTACATGAGAGTTGGAAAGCATGAAATATCGGTATGTGAAGATATGAAAAATTCTTACCACTTTAATGAATTAAAGAGCTATTTGTTTTTTAAAGAGATGGGATACAAACTGTAGATTTTCATCTATTTTAAATTCATTAGAGTTTAAATTAATTACAATTTTATATTCTAAACTATTCATTTAACTTATAATAATTTGATTTTAATTTAAAATTCAAGCTCTTCAGTATCCTTAGTCGGAGAGGAAAAATTTATCTAAATGAGTTTTCCTAAATAAATTTTCTGATTTGTTATTTTTATTTTATTTAAGAAAAATTGAATAATTGCATTGTGAAGAAAGTAAATAAATAATTTCCAACACCTTTTTAATTAGCAATAACAAACCTGTATGAAGACTTGCCAAAATAATTTATTGAAAGTAGAATTTTTTTTATTTTTTTTTCCTTATTTTACTTAGGTTGTCTGCAAAAATAAAAGAGATGGTAAACACAGAGCTTCTCAAGCCATTTTACAGGTAAGTTATTTTACTAGTAAGTTAAAATCATTTTGCAAAATTCAAACATAAAATATTTATTAAAAATAAGCATAAAACTATTAGAGTTAAAAACCTTTTTGTTTTTATTTGACATTTAATCTAAATCAAAATAAAGCTAACATCATGTAAATTTTGTATTTCTATTTTCAAAAATGTTTGTATAAATATATTTAATCATTAATAAAATTAAGATTTGTTAATTAAAAAAATATGCATGGGAAAATATGAATGTTGTGTGTTTTCTTTTTAATCTTTATTTTATCTCTAAATAGCAAATTGGAAATTTTTTGATTATAGATTTTTTTTTCTTTCAGTTTTGCATTACAAAAATAGAATTAAATTCCATTATTATTAAAACTTATTAAAAAATAAATTTTACTCAATCTCATTCAAATAGTTTCAAATATAAATCTATATGTTTTTTTTTCCCCTTTTAGAAGTTGCATCCTCATATAAATTCTTGGGGCTCTCTATTGCGAATGTATGGAAAAGGATCTCACAAAACTATGAAAGAAAAGAAAGTATGTATTCTTATTCTGATTTATGATTCAATGGAAAACTTTGCATTTTATATATCAAAAATCCTGAACTTTTCCCCCTTCTCCTCCTTTTGCCAATTTATTAACTAAAAAAATTGTATTTCCAAATTATAAAGGGAAAAAAATATTAATAAATAAAAAATAGAAGTTAATAACAAATTTTTAATGAACGATTTTGAATAGAATTAATGCAATTCTTTTTGCATGCAAATATTTAAGAATTTGAAAGAAAAATTGTTGTGCAAATATCCATGTTATAGTGTTATATATTATAAAACAGTGTAAGAAGTTTACTTCATAACACATATATATTTTTAAGATGAAAGATCCATAAATTATTTATATTTCAGTTACCTCCATCTTTACATGATATTTCTATTTATTCATAATGAAATTAAAGAAAATAGAAACAGGCAGTAAAATAGAAACAAAAGGGGAATGAAATAGGCACTCTTGTGGGAACCTTAGGAAAAAAATACCAATTCATTTGTATAATTTTTTTTTAAGTCAAATATACTTTGGGCATACTGTGTATAGGGGCCATACTGTGCAAACGATTTGCATCTGCCAAACCATTGATACAAATTGAAGAGGGAAATATAAAAATAAGCTATGCCTAGACTCTTTGTTTGCCATTAGAGAGAAAAAGTATTTTGTTCCTGACAGTGTTTTGATATTAATTGGGAAAAAAGCAACAAAAATACTACTGTAATTTTTTTTAATGAAATATAATGCTAAATTTATATACACATTTCCATTTGTAATTGCTTGCCTTTTAAATAGCTTTTTTTTATGTAGGAGGAAGAACAGCGGATAACTGAACTGCAAAGTCAAGCATGTGTTAATAAACCAAATATGTCTATTTTAAATAAACTGAAGGAAGAAATGTTAAAATACCGAGAGAAAGTTGTAAGTTTGTGTCCTTGTTTTTTACTATTACTTGTTTTAGTATACTTGGAAGTATCCTGAAATTAGCAGCATTAAAAATTAAAATATAGTCTCTTTTTGTTTCTCTAAGCTTGGCTTGAATAATTGTATATTATTTGTGAATGAACATATTCATGTATTTGATTCTTGATTTGATGAATTCTTTTCAGTTTGATACTGTTTAGCTAAAAAAAATTTAACATCTAGTTATTATATTAAATAATAATTTTTCCAGGTAATTTAAGGACATGTTTTTAATCTGTCATCATATTGCTTGCCTTTAAATTTGAAAATATACCAAAAAGAATTTACTTTTCACATCAGTGTGTAAAATCCCTGTTTTTTCAATAGAAAATTACTTTTCTACTAATTCAATTTTAAAATATTAATATATACATTTAGTATATTTTTAATTATTTCATGGTTTCCTACTGAAATTGCAGCTAATTTAAATAAGCAGTACTTAATGGTTCATTGCTTTATTCTTCGAAAAAAATTAAATTATTTTTAATTATACATATACATTATACATTTTTATTTTATATTTTTTATCATTACAAGTTTTTCCAGCATAAAAGCAAGAAATATTGCACTCTTCAGAAAAAGTAGAATATATCTCGCATTTCACCTATTTTGTGCATAACATTATATTAATTGGTTGTATTCTTTCAGAAAGTTTGAGTTTTTTCTTTTTGTTACAGAAATCAATGAAACCCATTGGAAAACTCATTCCAGAGAGAATGGAATGCTTTTCTACCTCAAGCTCAAATCTGAAAAATGTTGAACTGTGATTATCTCTTTTCATTTTACAAATGACCAAGAGTAATTTACTGCATTTAGTCAGTTTGGAGCTTTATTTTTCTTTTACTTAATAGCTAATATCGATGAAGAATGCCTTTTTTTTTTTTCTTTTCTTTTTTTGATATTGTCAATGCCAAATTTATTTTCTTTTTCCGCCATTCATCCTCTTATTTTGTTGTTTAATTTATAATACAGTGGGAGCTTTCTTAACTAACATCGATGAGATCCCATTATTATTGGATAAAACATTTCTGGATAATTGAATAAATTCTTGGATAATTTTTCCTTTAAGACGCTATTTGTAGACATCTACAGCATCTGATATCTTTTTTGTATGTTTTTCAAACTATCAGCCTCAATAAATAAATAAATAATTCAATTAAAAATCTTATACTTTATTTAAACTTAAAACACATGCATAAAATAAAAGAGAACAAAGATTTTTTTTTAAAAAAATTGAAAAACTACATATAAAATTTTAACACGTAGTATCATATGAAAATTATGCAATTCTTAAAAATGTTAACATATAAAGGTGTACATGTTATAAGATATTGGCCATAGTTTTAAAAGTCAATTGTATGTACAATGAAAGTTCGTAATATCATCTGATAATGTTGTGAATAATCTTCAGCAAAGTCTATGACAGTTTACAATCATTTGTCTAACTTTTTTTTAATCTTTGTGACTTCCCTATTTTTTACCCTCATCTTCTTTCCCATAATATGTTCTATTCCATTGTCATCATCAAAACATATTTGACTGAAAAAGAAAAGAAAAAAAAAGGAATTGTCTACATGCACTAAAGATAGAATGATTTAAAAAAGTATTTAGAGCATACACATTCATTTACACACAATTCCTCCTCATTAATTCATTGCATATATAGGACATCTACTTTTATTATGGGTCAAAAGTTTATTTCTAAACCATAGGAGATAGACATACAATTCCAGTTGGTAAAATGCATTGAATAACAGGAAGAATTATAATTTAGGATGTTTAAGTTAATCAATATATTGCTTTAAAGAATTACAAAATCTTTTATATAGTCCCCTGGTCCCATCAACCATATTTAGTAAAATATTCTCAAAACTGTAACATTTTAAAGAAAAAAAATGATAATAATTTTTCTATTGAATGTATAAATAAAATAAAACATTGTAACCAATGATATTTTTTAATTTTTTCCAAGGATTTTACTTTTTCAAATTATTTCTTATAATAAATTTATTCAATCCTTATCTATCTTAAACAACTGTAACTTGATCAGTTTTAATCATGAAACAATGGAACCATGATAAGAGAAGACACACACACACACACACACACACATATATATATATATATATAGTCACTGTGGTGGATTTAGATATTTTATGGTCCAAAGTATTACACCTTTGTTTAGTAAACTGGAAATTTATTTGTATATTTCTACATTTTTTTCTTTAACTTAGCATGTTAATAATTTATTTTAGGCAATTTTTTTTATTTATTTACTTTGTATGTTTGCACTTTAATATTAATGTTTTTATTTTGCTATACATGATTGCAACATTACAAAACACATCGTAATTTTTTTTGAATTTATAATGTCCTTCATATTATATAAAATTTTTTCTTTTAATAATCGCTTCATTATCATCTTTAACATTCACTGCTTTTCATAACACTATGCAATATGTCATGCTCCATAGAAATATTTAGCAATCATAGTATCTTCATCAACATGCAAAAAATTAAACAGTTTAGCAAAAGGTATCAGATGCTGTTCTCACAGTTTTTATTAGAACTTGCACTTGAAAAATGAAAAATCAAGCAATGTTAACAAAAAAGGTATGAAAAGCTTTAATATTTACAAGTTATCTTTTATAATATAAAGAGAAATAACATAAAATTTGAAATCAAGATTTGATTTCTTAGAAATTTTCATTAAATGAGTTTATTTAATGAAGACTTCTGTATATATCATTGACAAAAATTTCAGATTATCTTCAAAAATGATGTAGTTTGATGTCGTCAATTATATGAGTACTGATTATGAGATATTCAGCTGTATAATTTTAGCTGTATTGATTGATAAATTAATAATTTATTTTCTGTTGTCTCCTTATATATGATGAGGTTTCATTTCAATTTAACACGTTTCTCATGATTTTGAACAAAAGAAAATATTTTATTTACAGAATCCTTTGAATGAAATATCAAGAATGTACAAAACCCTACCTCCTTTAAGGTGCTTATTATGTGTGTATGTTGCCCAAACTTCCATGTAAGAATTTATTTCCTCTTTTATCAATCAAAGCAGTCATTTTAATTTATGTCATTGAATAACATTCCATAAGTTTGTACATAAGTGTGATGATTGTAACTGTGTTAAGCTGTTTACCTTTCATGTTACTTGTTCCTGATTTTAATTGAAATTGCATCCCCTTTCTATAGTAATGTGCCATAACAATCTGTTCTTATATGCTGCTAAATTAGCATTTAATATAATCACAAACCAGAGCTTCAGATTCAGTGCTTAATTGTCTGTAACAGTGCTTAATTGTCTTCACTATAAGCTATCTTTAAGAAATGTGTCCAAGTCCTATTTCAATCTTCTATGTACATTTAAAAAAAAATTAGGCATTTTATTCAAGTTTATTAAAATGTACGCCATAATTTTGACGAATGTTTGTTTTTAAATTGTCTTATTTGTTGTAAATGATCAAGTTGTTGATTTGGAAGACGATTGTCAATAAAGATGTTTAAATAATTGTACATTTTTTTTTATTGGTTTATAAAATAATTTACTGCATTCAGATTTTCACATGCTTTAAAGTTTAAATATTTTTCAAAGCATTATACTTTTTTTTTTTTTTTTTTTTGCTTAAGTTAAAACCAATTTCAAAAAGAATAATTCTTTTAATTAGTACCAGATTTGCTATGTATGTGGCTATGACATTATTAAATCTAATAGTATGTCAAATAAAAAGATGAATGGAAGAAGGAATTATGTGATCTCACCGGCTAGAAATGTGAGTAAAGAAGTATAATATAAATAAACATGTGAATAATTTTCAAGACCTTTTTATCCAAAATAGCTATAACATTATAACTTTAAATTTCTATTTTATTCTTTGACTTTCTGTCTTACTAAGCACAGTTGGTTATCGAAATAATGGAAAAACTACAAATAAATACAAGAATCTTTATTAATAATATGTAGGGCCACCTTTGGCATGTGATACAGCTTAGATTTACCTGGGAATTGAATCATACAAGTGCTGAATAAGTGTCTAGAACATTGTGCTACTTTAGATGGAGATATTATGAAAGTTCAGGGCGAGATGCCAGTGGAAGATATTGATTTAAAATCAAAAGCTGTAAAATAGACCATAATGGTTCAATTATATTGAGATCGAAGGACAGTGCAGGCCAAGGTAGATATTTCACTTCGTCCTTCAAACCATGATTAGACAAGTCTCACTTGATGAATAAGAGCATTATCATCTGGAAAAATTTCCATCTTCAGCAGGAAACAAAGGTTATATCATAGGATGAACAGGATCGTCTGAAACTTCTTTTTAGTGATCCTTCCTTTCAGAGAGTTGCAACAGGGACAGCAAAAATTACAATGGCTACCTATACCATGATAGATCCACCTCCATGTCTGACAGTTGGAAGGAAAACTTACGATCATATGCTTGTTTAGGTATCCTCCAAATGTGGGAAAAGGGTGAAAGTTTATTCGTCGGAGCATATAATTCTCTTCCACTTACCAATCGACTAGGTTTTGTGTTACGATACTATAGTAATAACATTTAACAAGTGGTTTGGAATGGCTGCTTTACCGTAAATGTTCTATTTAAGAAGATACCTCCTAATTGTAATTACTGACAAAGGAGAATCCAGATTCTGATTGAGCTCTATGGACACTTTGGCTGTCTTTTTCTTTTTAGGCATTACAGTCCGCTTCAATAACCATCCATCTCTTCGTTCTGTCAACATTTTTGTTTTACCAAGCTTGCCTTGCCATACGTACACTGTCACGACGCCATACCTCTAGAAACATTCTAAAACTGGGATATTTTGGTCATAATTACTTTAGCTAATCGGGCTCTTATAATTTGTCCTCTTTGAAAGTCTGCAAAGTCCAACATTTTATGCATTTTGACAAAAATCCAAGATGCATATAACTTCACTTAAGATACCTCATACAACCATGATATAAACTTTTTTATTTAAAAAACGACAGAATTGCATTTTAATATGAAGTTGCATTCTTAGGTGCTTCCATTATTTTGATAACTACTTATATTTAAACTAATTGCTTTTGGTGATCTGCTGATTCGCTGGGATATTTCTAGCATTTAATTCCAATTAAGTTTTTTAGATGTAATGTTTGCTTTCAACTATGGGGAAAAGATTACATGATTAAATATTTAATGAAAACAATTTAAATTTCAGGGTAACAATGCGTTTTATTGACGGAAATTAGACAAAGAATGTTTATTTAAATTTCCCAAATTCAGGAAATCAGCTGCACGACAGTTTAATTGCATTTTTTAAATGATGTAAAATTCGTTTTCTTTTGCAATATTTTTGGAAGTATCGCAAAAAAATGGAAAAATTCAGTGTAAAATTTCAAGATAATCGTTCCAAGGTATGCACTTCCAAGCTATATGGCCATGTCTGGTATTTGTAGATGACATGTAGTTACCGGCCAATACACATACATATAATTGTCTTTATAGACTAGTTACCTTTCGTAACCAGCAGGTTTGCAGGCGATATTGATTATATTTAATTTCAGTTAAATTGTTTAGATATAATTTCATAAAATATAATTACATTCAAATTAAGTTTTCATTATTAGCAAAGATTATCTTAAAGTATTTTCATTACATATTATTTTTGGTTTTTTTCATCATTGGTTTTTTTAAAACGATATATACTTTATTTTTAACGCATTATTCAAGTGGTAGCATGGTTTTCTTTTCATGTTGTAATTAATGATATCAATAGTAAAGATTTCAACATAAAATAAACATTATACTGTAAAAAGATCATTAATAGACTTTACAAGGAATATAAATTTTATAAAGGCAAAATTATCATTGTACATAGAATTCATTCATTGAAATCTGTGAGTAAAAAAAAAAAAACTAACATAATAAAAATTTCATGTACAACAGAACAAAAATTTCAAGACAGTTCAGAGGTTTGCATTTGGTAGCAAGAAATTTGCATTTTAAAATACTTTTTCTAATTGAATTAGATTCTGGAATTAGTGGTTAAAGAGAAATTATTTTAACAACAAGAAACTTCAGTACGTATGATAAGATCAATATGATTAATTGGTGGTTATTAATAATAATAACCATGTCTAATTTAATAATAAACAGTCAATGACAAATCAATTAATTTGAACATATGCACTCTAGTCAAAGGTCCTACAGCTAATTTCTAACCATTAAAGACAAGACATATTGGAAAAAAATGCCTAAAATCATATAAAGAACTATATTTAATGAAGTTTCAGTCAAAAAATGTACAACTGAAAGAATTATGAAATCTAGTTTTTTAAATACAGTCTTAACAGCCATAAATTTCTATTTAGTTACATACTCTTGGTACACCAACATTTAAAATAAGAATAAAGATTCTATTTTTCTGGGGAAAAAAATGAACCACATTATAAAGTTTAGAATGTTACTAATTTACAAAATTTTAATAATTTCATTAATGAACTTTTCTCAATATGACCATTGATTAATCTAAAATAATCAAAGTTTTATAATTTGTTCAGGTTTGATCTAAAAGATTCAAACTTTCTTTTATTTAAATTGTTAGTTGTCAAATATTTTATTAGATACAATCAGTAGAATAAGGAAATTCAGCATAAAAATTTCGATTCCATAATTTCTTTAATAGTAAATTAATTTATTGATTAAAATGACATAAACAACTTTTAAATAATTTAAAGCATTTTTTTTCTTTTTTTTTTTCAAATGGCACTACATGTCATTTGTTTTAGAAATTTAGTTTAAAAATTAATTTTTGGGTCATGATGTGAATGAACAAACAGTGGGCATTCATGTAAAAAAAAATTATAATAAAGATCTCAATTTAAATACTTTAAGTAAGACTTCAATATATTCACAATACATTTTATTGAATATTAAAAAACAAATAAAATTTAGCATTACAAAATAACCCGTAGAAAATATAGTTATATTTTTAATTTTCTAAGCCTCTGAGTATTTTTGATATCAGCTCTCCTCCAGAAATCTTCCAAAGATTCGCCATCATCATCATCTGAAATAACATTAGACATATCTTTACTTTCATTCTGGTCATCAAAAAGTGGTAATGGTGGGGGTCTAAAGCTTGGTTTTTCTTCTTCAGTTCTTTTCCCAACACTGGATCCATATGACATTAATTTAACTTCAATTTCCTAAATAGAACGAATGCTACACAATCAACTTATATTTCATCAGACTTATGAAATAAAAACATATTAAGCATTAATACTAATAAACAGATTGTCCTTATTTCAAAACTTTAGTTGGTAGGTAGTTGCTGCAATAACAACTGTGACATAGAATTTTAAATAAGTGAAAGACTTAAAGCATTTATGCACGCTCTTTTATTAACTCCCACAACATCAATTTACACATAGTGGAGATTCTAAATTCTAGTCTGAAACATCAAAATATGATAATACTTTCAATATAATTTGTCTATCCTTATGTTTTAAACCTACTTTTAATTACATAACAATAGCAGTGTAACTTAGAAAAAGCATTCAGTACTGTCAAAATGTGCAATTACATAAATACAGTAATAAAACATTGAAAAGTATTGTTGTAAAATATACTTAAAAATATTTTTAAATAATTAAAATTGTAAAACATAAAATTGACATAACTGAAAGTAATTTTAAGTGATGCAAAAGGATTTCGTTTTTTTTTTTTTTGCAATAATATGCTTTGAAGTTATAAGAATAAATGTTAAAATTCTGATTAATTTCTGTTAAACATTTTAGTTGAAATCCTTAAAAACATGTTCTTGGCGAGCTCTTACTACCCAAGAAAAAACAACATAAAAAAATTTGAAAGCTCTTAGTCCAACAGTCTGATTGGTGAAGTTCTCTGTTAAATTTTTTTAATCATACTTATTACAATTTATAAATAAAATGCCAGCCTGTAGTATTATCATGTCTAAAAAAATAAAAATATCTTTTGCTGTGATAAGATGAAATTTATCAAAGTTGACATTGTTACAAAGTTTATTCTTATTAATATTAGTTGCTTTCAGTGGCTATATTAATGACATTAATATATATCATGTTGACCAAAATTTAATGAAATGCATTTTATTAAAATAAAAAAAAGCATTAAATTTTAAATTATGATAGTATAATAATAGAACATTCTGATCAGTAGCCATGTTTTTAAAATTAATTAACAAAAGATAGATTTAGTTCTTAAGATTGGAAACTGTTCTTCTTTGATTTGTTAATATCTTGTAGAAATGAAGTTGGATGGGAGAATATGACCTTCATTTATGTATTTAAAAGTTTTGAACTTTCATATGAAATCAAAACTGATACATTACATACTTTATTTAGTGGTGATAACTCGGCAGCTCACTTATGTTTTTCCTTATAGGGAATATATAATCAAGCAGTGTCTGAGATTTCTCCCAAAAATTGATGATTGTGAGAGCAAATGTCATGACATATGTGACTGATTATTCAACAAAAAAGAAGGAATTGGATTCTTGATTGAATGAATTATGTTAATGAATAATAGTCCAAAGGTTTAAAATATTTCTTTCAATCTGCAACAAAGATAAAAGGAACATAGTAGCATAAAATAACATCACACTAATCCAAAATACATAATTAAGAGACATTGCTGTTTTAAAAAACTAAAATTTAATATTAAAAGTTTCCAAAATTAAATATTGCAATGAAAATATTCTGTTATTCAACCAATCTCAGTTCAATTTTGTATTAAAAGAATGTACGAATTTGTATACAGTTTTTAAAATTGAATTCTATATCATTATCAAGTAGCAATTATTGGTTGCATAATCTTACTTAAATATATATATTGGTTGCATAATATACTTAAATAAAATTTGAATTTCTTTGTGAAATTTTTTTATATATTTATAAAATATTACCTGTGAATTATCTTCAAAAATTAATGGAATATCATCATCATCATCATCATCTTTCAATAAATCATCAAAGAAAGTTTTGCTCTCTTTATTCTATTATAAAAAATACATTTCATTAGAATTAGTAAATGAGCAATTATATATTTGCATTTAGATATTATTTTATTTCATTTCATAGATAGATCATAAATATTATAAGAACCTATAAAATATGAATTTTATAGAAAACTAGTGGAGTAATTTTAATTTTAATCATTACAAGCATATTATTATCTATTAAGTATTATAGTTTTTTAGCTCATTTAATTTCTGATTTCACTGCATATTGCAATAATCCCTTCACAGGAACTAAACCATTTGTAAAAGATTTTTGAATCTAAAAAAGATAACAAAAGAATAGTATTATATGATTATGACTACAATACGAGTTTCTTAAACAAAACATCTGATAAAACAATGCAACAATCATATGAATATTTTAAAGGTTAAAACATCAAAAATGTTTAGAGTTGAAAAATAATTTTGTTTTTACAGGATATATATAGATCATCGACAGATTTTATTCAAAATTTGATATGGATCTATATTGTAGATATTTAAACTGTATACCAAATTTCATTTGTTCAAGTCACAAGGTTTATTTTTTTAATTTTATTTTTATTTTGTTTGCAAATATGTGGAAGTTCAGAGAAAAAGACTGTCAACTCCTTGATGGATTTTATTCAAAATTTAAAAATTTATACTTTAAGTGGATGGATTCTATACTTTAAGTGTCAAATCTGCATATAAATTTAATCCATCCATTTCTGTAGGTATCACATTTAAACTAAGACGGCCAAATAAACAGACTACTATGACTGGACTTCAATCAAAATAGAATTGAAATTAACAAATTTCATACAAAGATGCCCATCAACTTTTATCCACCTAGCTCAAAACATTCTTTGGTTATTATGTTCATAGACAGAACAATGAACAGACATAATCCTAAAGATAAACTTTTTCGGATTTAAAGATGTGTGAAACAGAGATATTCATCAAAATCTCAAGTTTGAATTCTTTGATGATTACAGTATTTTCTCTTTGCATATTGCATATAAGAGAAAGTGAAAATGATCAAATAATTTTACATCAGTAACAATCAGAAAGTTGTGAAAATCTGCATGAGGTATCATTGCACAAATTTAACAGTCTAGTTCAAAAATAACTTATACATTTTAAAGGAATTTGGGTTTTGTATATTGTTAACAAATGTCTGCAGTAATATGCATTTATATTCAAAGCAAAAGCAATTTAACTTTATAAACCTCTTTCTCTAACCCTATGTTATAGTTATCAATTTCTGAAGATGAAACTACTTTACCTTCTTTCAACATATATCACAGTCTACAGATACAACAAGTAAATACATTAAATTACAGTTAACCAAACAGAAATTATATAAAAGCTACTTTAAATTATTATACAGAATGTCAGCAAATAATCATACATCAACGAATAAAATTAACAATTGTTACATGAATTAAAAAAAAAATACTACAGTTTCATTACTTGCTTTTCTGTTGAGGCTTTAGTGGTCTCTCTTAAGACACTACTGGATACTTGCACTTTTGGTAAATCAGAAGATTTCTGCTTAACTTCTGCAACTTTTTGAGATTCAGGTGCTTTTGGTGAAACAGTTGCAACAGAGGCAACTGGTGCAAAATCATCAAAATTGAAATGCAGTAAATCTGGTCTACAGCCAGACTGGAAGGAAGAGACAGAAAATACAACTCTACAAATTTCTTCTTAGTTAAATGGTTTCAAATTAAAATGTTTACAGCCTTATTTTACTGTTGCTAATGTTGTGCAGCATTAAAAAATTTTTAATACAATTATTCAATAAAATAAAAAGAATGAAAATATTATAATACAAATAAGTGGCTGAAAATATTTCTGTTTAAAGCAAGATGTTTTAAAATATGATTTGAAGCTGATTAAAAAAACTTATAATACAAAGAAAAATTTCCTTTCTAATAAAAATGGAGTAGTAGTTTATAACTAAATGATATCCAATGTAGTATTATAAATAGCAATTTAAAATAAAAAAAAATTACGGCAAGAAAAATAATTCATAGTTTTTAATCAAGTATTCCTAGTTGATTTTACTGGAGAGAATCTTCATTAAGTAATGGGATATGCATTTAGAATTCTAGATGAGACAGCATGGTACATACAATGGTATGTCTTTAGAATATTTGTAACTTCAAATGAATTTTGTGATAAAAATATTTATGTCTCAATTAACAAGAAATCAGCACAGTTTAGTTCAGCTTGCTGTCAAGGTATAAACTGACATATAAATACATAAAAAATACAATAATTTAACATGTATTTTTAAAATTATATAAATATATTTATTTTTAGAAAATCAAATCAACTTATGGGTATAACAATAAAAAAGAAAATTTTTTAGTTTCATTTTTTACTTACTTGATGCTCCATTAAAAGTTCAAAAGGATAGAGTTCATTACAAAATTCACATGGAATCTCAACAACTGAAAATAAGATTAAGAACAAAGTTAAAATATGAACTATGAAGTATATAAAAAAAGTCATTTTTTTAATAATTTATTTTATAAATTATTAAATTTTATAATACTCAGAACCAGTTGTCATGGATCAAAGACAAAGAATTAAAGCCTATTTCTGAGCAAATCGATTATTTTCTAAGAATATAAAAAAATAACAGGACAATACAGTCTCAGTTTTATTAAGAGAATAAGTCATTACTAGAACTCACAGATTTTCAACAGGGGTGAAAACCCATAAGTTCATCACCTCCTAATCAGTATTAATAGTTTAGTAAAAGTAAATAATGGTCCAAGTATTGAATAATTTCTCTCTAAATTTAACAGAATCTCTCTCATACTCACAAAAACTTGCTCTCTAGAGAATCAGTACTAATGCGTACAACATGCAACGAAAATCATATAGACCATATTTTAACAAAATGTCCCGATTTTAACTCTTCTCATTTATACTATTTTAAAACTGTTTTAAGACTTAAAGGACATAGTGGGAGAGAGACTCCACCCAAATTTGCTTTTTTTCCTTAGAAATATTGGTTTCTTATCCCTAATTTAGGTTATAACCAATGTTTTTTACTAATTTTTAGGATTTTGAGTGTCTTTTAAGCTTTGTAACTGTATCTGATTTTCGTTTTGATTTTTTAAATAAAGCTGCAATCTTGTTTAAAAGCTTCCAACTGATAGTAATTCATATTAATTATTTACATCCATTTATGTGGTTTCATACTTTAATCTTGTGTTTGGTGCAGCATAGCCGACACCCCGGCTTTTGTGCCATAAAACGACAAATTCCAATTCCTCTCAAGACATCAATACTTTCTCATACTCGATTTAGTTACTCAAAAGTCAATCATAAACAAAATTAAATAGCAACACAAACCATGCATGAACATCAACAACTACAGAAAGATTATTTTACAAATACGCATGGGATAATTTCTTATAATAAATAAAATAAATACTCATGTAAAAATGAAGTATATTTTTAAAAAATTAAGGAGTATTGAAGGCTAAAAGGTAAATATATCATTTTTACAAATAGCTCAATCATAAAGGCATATTTCTAATTCAAAATACAGGTAAAATAGTATTTTAGTGCAGTAAAAAATCCTTAATATAACTTTTAGAGTTACGAAACTCACATCTCTCACTTGTAATTTAGTGAGTTGCAAGATTGACAGCAATTTTCAAAATGAAAACTGTGCAAACATTATATGCATCATCTGAAACGGTCATGAACAATTTTCCAACCTTAATAAACCTACATTTTGAAAAGCAACATGAATCACAATCTTTTCACTCCCTGAAAATAATACTTTATTTTTGAATAATGAGAATAAAGATAAACATATGTGTGACATTTAGAGCATTTGAAATAGCCAAAGGACAGATTTTTAAAACAATATCATAGAATTTTGCTTAGTTGTATTAACAGGAATATAGAGACTCTTATTAAAACAAAAAGGTTAAACAACAATGAACAACAGTAACTATATCAACAATTAAGCTGAATAATTGCACTAGCATATCATTTAGCTTGTTTATTTAGGTGGCCATATCAGCATAATGGATTAAATACAATTGGCAACCTACTTCTGCCTTTAACATATTACAATAAAACCACGAATGACAATACCAATAATACATATACATATATACCAACCATACCATGGTATCTGTCATAGAAACTGTATATGAGAGTTTCATCAAAATAAAATTTGGTAACTATAAATTGGTATCTCAATATCAGTACTCGTTACTAACTATATGCCATTAGTGAACATAATCAGATTTTAGTTATGACTAAAATGATATCTTAGCTGTTTTTTTTAATAATTAATAGATATTAATACACAAAGTCCAAAAAGGCAAAATAATAAATAAACAAAGATATAAATACTTACAATCAGTGCCAAAATAAGCTTCTTCATCAAACAGAGACATTGTTGCAAGTGATTAAAACTATTAAAAGAAATGAAAAAAATTCAGTTTAAAAAGTTTTATAATTATATTGTAGAAATTACAATTATATTAAATTCACTAATATAAAATTTTTCATCACATTGCAAAGCATATTATCTAATTAAAGTCTTAAAGTGTGTAAAAACTTAAATGAAAATACTAGACAATTATTTATTTTAAATAATAACAAGTAGTCACATAACTAGGGTGGGGCAGACAGGATAATTGCTTTAGCATTAATAAGGTGCTAAAAATTGTGGAATAAATTAGTTGAATTTAATTTTTAAAAAAATACTTTTTTAACTTTTATTCTCCAAAATAAAAATAAAGCTTATTAAAAAAGAAATTGAGATTTTTTTCCCTAGATTTCTCGGATTCTGGAAACTTTTTTAATGAAATTTCATTTTATTATTTCGGTATATTTAATTATCTCAATTAATTCCCGCTATTTAAGTTGCATGCGAAACATAATTTCTGAAGCAGTTAAGCAAGTGATGAAGGTTTGAAATGACTTGCTTGATAAATAAGTAGAGGTAAATTTATCTCTACAATAAAAGAAAATCATGCAAGTAATGTTTCATAATCTAGATTCAAAATTAAATCAGTCTTAATATAAATAAGCATGAAGGCCATATTTATTTACAATACTATCTTATCAATAGACAAAAGGCAGATTAATGTTTTAGAATGTCTAATGCATTTTTGAGATTTGTTATAAACTAATCTGAATGAGAGGAATTGTAAATAAATTACATTCATAATAAAACTACTAAGTAGAGAAATTATAGGCAAAAAAAAAAAAAAAAAGTTTTGTAGTGACTGAAAAGGACTGGAAAAGAAAAATTTAATATTTTTACTACTTTTTAAGATTGGAATAAATATAGTTAATTACAAATTTGAATTGGAATAACCAAGAAACCCTGACTCCCCCCCCCTCATAATATTATTACACTTGAGAATAAATTAATTTAAATCATGCTCCATTTTATGAACCAATTCTGTTTGAGAAAATCTTGTAGTCAATAATCATTTAATTGCTACACTGCATTGCTTCAGTGCATTTGACACTGAATAATTAATCAAACAACTCATTTAATTTAACTCCAGGACAAAATTCTTAGCAATTCAAAATATTGTTAACTATTAAAGCTTCATGATGAATTCTTAGTTTAATTTTTTAAGCATACAATTTAATTTCAATATATTTTTGAATTGAAAAAATTATTTAAGTCTTAAACTTATTTTTTGTAAAATTAAGATTATTAATCTTAGAATAAAACATAGTTAATCTTTTTTTTTTTTTTTTTTTTTTTTTTTTTTGCAAAAATTAAAAGATTTTAATCCATATTCTGTTACTTTTTATATTTTCAATTATTGTGACATTAAATGTAACATTAATTTCTTAAATATAAGTCAATAAAAAACAAGTTTCTAAATATTCGAAGTATATGCATATATTTTTAAAGACAAAAATCTCAAAGGCTCTATTGAAAGCTTATCCCAATTAAATTAACTCAATATTACTATAAAAATAATTCTAAATTGATAAACAGTTTAAATTTTGTATTATCAACACTGCTGACTCTAAATTAATCACAAATAATTGTGTTAATTATTTTTTTAAATCTTGAATTGGATTTTTATATTCTTTAGTTTCAAGTATAATTATTTTTAAGATTAAAATCAGTTATTTTTTGTGCTTTGTTATAAAATAAATGATTTTCTTAGTTTCAGTTTACAATAAATATTTGTATATTTAAATTTAAATTTCTGGATTAAATTCATATTCTAAAAGGCTTTTAAAAAAATGTGTCACGACATTAAATCTTTACATAAGAAGAGTTTTCATTTGCATAATTGAAAATATCTATAAAATTATTGCATTTCATGATTACACAATAATTTATTCGATAATGAAGATTGTGGTCTGGGTGAAATGACTTGAAGACACATGTTGTCTTTTATGTGGTTTATTGGTAATATCAACAACAAAATGCACATGAGTACGCCATAGTGTAGTAGGCATAGAGAACTACGCAAAAATTTCTCGGGAGAAAGAGAGAGCCGTGATCACACTCCCCCTAGTACAGGAGTGAAGTTCGCTTCTACTGGAAAAAAAATATATATTAAACAACAACAGGGAGACCACGTGATACAGGATTGACAGCTAGCTCCATCCAGGAAGATCATGTGGTTAATTAAGTTTTTAACAATATCTATAGCTTTATAAATTGCAAAAATATCCTAAATAATTCAAGTACATTTAAAAAATATGACATGAAAAAATCTTATAATTGAATAAAAGTCACCTTACACTTGAGACCAGAAAGAGAAATTTTATATTTGTAAACAACAAAATAATTTACCATTTTTCTATTGCTTCAGAGAAAAGTAAAATTTTAGTTTTAAAAAAATTATCAGAGATACAACAATTTTTTCAAAAGAAGAAAAACAAGTCATTTAAAAGGTTCATGAAGCAAAGAAATAGGTACAATTTAAATTCAACAAATGAAACTACTGTTACAAATTATACCCAAAAATATTTTTTTTTAATCTGTTAAGATTGATGGAAAATGAACAATATATGATTGAAAAGATGAGTATATGAATTTTGAGTGTTTAAGTTGGCGAAAAAAATTTTGAATTTTATGGTGGTAATTCTCTTTGTGTAAGGTAATATTCTCAGAAGTTATCATTAAAAGTATTGAAATTTCACTTCATTCTTAATTAATTAAAACTAATTAAAGTATTGGAAAATTTTTTTCGAAATGCCTGTTCCCATTCTTTATCTCTGCCAATTGTATATCAGTGTCAATTTTAATACCATTAATTTTAACAATTTGGCCTGTAATGTGCCAAAAGAAAAAAGGCAGATAAGATACATATCCACTCACAGTGTTGAAAGATACAACTGCACTGTGAACTTTAAATAAAGATAGCTCTTTAATTTAAATAGCATCATGATGCTAAATCACAAAAACATTTTTTTTTTAAAAATTCAATCATTTTGAAAGTTTCATTTTTGTAAGCATTGAAACGGATGCTTTAATAGTAGTTTTAAAAAGCATTTAAATCAAAACTTCACACAGTTATTTGTGTACAAATTTTGATATATTAGAAAAATATATAATTAATACACATTCCATTACTTTCATAAGGACCGGAATAAACTTACCAAGGGGCTGATGTTCTTTCTCGGTTCTCTGTCTGAAACAATCACATATATTTATGACTATCCTCTATCTTTGTTTACCTTTAAATTATTTCTACAATTATACTTTCTAATAAAAATAAAGAAAAATTAATCATACGGTTTAACGTATTTCAATATAAAACTTGTATGAATTTAATAACAAAAGGTGTATTTATTAACCAAAAATATATCGTATGTATTAAAAATATAAATTAAATCGTTTAATTTTGGACTTAAAAAATAGGCAGACAATTACTTTATCACTCTCTCCAACGGCCACGAAATATTAAAGCAAATATGAGAAATATCTAGAAACTCAGCGATACAAAATTTTGTAAAGTAATTTTCGCCCACAATTAAATAATTCTTTAAATGTTAAAAAAAAAAATTCAAATAACGATAGATTTTATTATTTAGCAGTGTATTATCAGCAACATCCATTCGAAACACGAACCGAAACTTAATATATTAACTCCGATTAAAATAATATCTATCGATTTATTTTCAATATTTTCAAACAATAAGACTAGATAAAGAGATAAGTCAAAATTTCAAATAATATAAAAGAAATCTTCTTGTTAAAAATTGAATTTTTTATACTATTTTATTTCTAAAGTGGGAAAGAAAAGAACGTTTTGATTATAATCATATAATTATGTATGTTGTCGTCTAATTTAAATAATGGCTAATAAAGATAACTGCAAAACACTTTAAAAGCATTGTAAATATAAATGCGTTGAAATTTCTATCATGCACTGACATGATAACTCTTTGCGTACAAGATTTAGTCTAGTTTAATTATATTAAATCCTGATTTTAAGCAATGCGTGCATTATTCTGTTAGACATTTTCGTGGTCAAATGATGCTGGACGCAATGATGTGGCAAAAATAACATCCGCCCGCATTCGTCCCTATCCTTCATCAGTGATTCAATAAATATAAAGGGGAACTCGAGGTATGGCATTATCTTTCCGCCCCTCTATGATATTTCATTTTTAAAAATTATATAAACATACCATGTTTTGTCTCGATGTGTGACTCTTGGGAGATATCTCTCGATGGCGCGCATTAAAATTGGAACCAAGGACATTTATAACTCCAATGCCTCCTAGTCAATATGCAATTTATTCACTCAAAGAATATAAATCTAAAAATTCTCTGACGGACTCACGACACCCAGTGATGTTGTAACCAGTATACAAGATCGTGTAGGTACCACGGGGGGCAGTCTTAAGGTTAAGGAACGCCATGGAGACAAAACATTAATGCTTTAATGGCACAGTTTCAAGCCAAATAATGATGAAAAAGCAAAAACCTATTACTATACGCCATTTATACATACTATACAACTAATGATGGCTAGGGGTGAAAATATCATGTTATGATCCAGGCGGGGGGGGGGGGTTACTTACCCACAGTATACCATTAATGACACGTAAGTGGAGTTCAAAGGCATAGTCCAGAAGTTTAATCAAATGATTTTAAATCACCTCTTTATTTTTTTTTTCAAGAATCACATCGAGTGTGATACACATTTGCCTTTTTTCACCTAGTTTGGTCCATGGATGGACGAGATATTAAGATTATCTGTGGATGACAGAAAAATAAGCCATCAAGGATCAAATGAATACATGAAGAATTTAGAGACGCACAATTAGAATTTGAAAGTAATACATTTGCCGGAGAACGAATTAACTTAATGCGACATCAACGCAACAGGAAACTATTATTTAAAGAGTGTGATCAAATTTGTATGTGCACCTGAAGAGACGAAATCTGAGACCGAAGAAGCAACAAAACAGAGAACCTTACACTATCATCAAGAAATTATGCCGTCCACAGAGTTCAAAAGTCGCCACTTTGTTCACATTAATCGATTAGTTACATGCTGAGCTGCAGATCACACTTCTATGTAATTAGACAGAAGGGACGTGCAATTTTTTAATGGAGGTAGTAATCTTACGAATCCATAATAATGCTTGCATCAATAGTATCATCGCTAAAAGGAGAAGTTTGCAGATATTTTTGATGTACACCAGATCAATGACCCCCTACCTTTGGAGACAAAGAAAGAAAAGAAAAAAAAGGGGGGGAGGGGCTTTGAAATTATATGAATTATGGCAATATCTCTATTAGAATCCGAAATCGTAGATTCTTCCAGAAAATTCCATACCTGTTAGAAGATGTAAAGTGTGAAGTGCTAACATTCTAAAAATTAATTATTAGCGTTTTCACTTTCGCTATTCTCTGTTCGTTTGTTATCGAAGTTTCTTCCGTTCCTTGTGTACGTCTTGCCTATGAATAACACCAAACATTGTTAACCTTTAACGAGTTATGATGACCAGAATATTCGCAATTTAGAAAATTTTGAACTATTTCAATGGCCGCTTCAATTTAAATCACCCACCTTAGTAATACAAATTGCCCCAAAACATTATAATGTCATCTTCACAATATCGGCTATAATTCAGAATATCTAACAACATTGTAGAAATATTGTGCAATATCTTGTAATCAATCATAGACTCTGGAGTTTCAAGGGAACAGATGGTTGACACATGTGTCAAGAATATTTTGTTAATAGAACTAAGATCTGTGTAAAAAATTTAGACATTAATTTTTAATGACTACAATGTGAAGTACAATTCTTTATGTCACTTGAAATTTTTTTCTAAATGGAACTATATGCTTTCAATATAAAAAATTATTTCGGTTTTAAAAGTTTAGAAATTAGCTATTTGGCTTTAATAAGAATAAACAACAAAAGTAAATGAATCTATATTTTATTTATCAAAATGGGGAATCATAATAAATAATGATAAATGATAATAATAATAAAATATTTTGCAAAATTAAAGATTTCACTACAATTATTTACAGTAAAAATTCACAATATCTTTTATTGAAATAAAATTCCAAACAAAATTTAACATTAGATAACAACAAATTCTCCGACTTTATTACAAAATTAAACAGAAGAATATGAAATTATAATTTTAGTTTTCTAAGCCTTTGTGTATTTTTGATTTCAGCTCTCCTCCAGAAATCTTCTAAAGATTCTCCAGCATCATCATCATCAGATATAACAGATGTATCCTTGGCTTCAGTTTGGTCATCAAAAAATGGCATTGGTGGGGGTCTGAAGCTTGGCTTTTCTTCCTCAGTTCTTTTCACAACACTTGATCCATATGACATTAATTTAATTCCACTTTCCTATATTGATTTACAATGGATACAATACAATTATAAAAATAATAATAAATTATTTCAAGTACATACACATTTATGATCTCCAAAGTAGTTAAATAATTAAACATCTGATATTGTAATTTAGAAAAAACAGTTTTAATTATTTTTTTATCTATGCACTTTAATTTTAGAAAACACACAAGCATATTGAGAAAAAAAATAAAAACTATACTTTTTTTACACATTGTAATTTTTATATTACAATCACAAGATTAGAGATTTAGAATATGATCTTAAAATGCTATTACAACATAAAAAATTATATTTATAACAAAAGAATAACCTTGCTATAGAGCACAGGCCTTATTATTTCTGATTATATCAGCAGCACATAAAGTAAATTCAGCTTGTTTTACCATACAGTACATGTGTGATTGAATCCTATCCTTTTCATGGTATTCAACAAATGTTTTATGACTTATGAGTTTATGGATACAACATCTTGGCAAGAATGGAAGCAGCATATGATAAAAAATGAGAAAACTGAACACTATACTTACCCTTAAAATAAGTTTTAAAAAAATAAGTAAGAAAAATTATTTTCTATTTCAACTGAAAAAAATTTGAAATTTTATGTACGTGTGTCCTCAATATGCAAAATTTTGTGTATGTGTGTCCTCAATATGCTAAATTTTGTATATGTGTGTCCTCAATATACAAAATTTTGAACCAGTACTCCTTCTAAAATAAGAGTTCCAGGTATAAACTCATTACTGGTTGTTGGTAAAAGTGCAATTTTCCCATCCAGCACAGAAAATAGTCATATAGTACCTGAACTTTTAACTAGAGAGAAGAATGAAGTACATTAAAGGAAAACTATTTTGTTCATACTTTTCTTTCCATAAAAATAACAGCTGACAAAAAGATATCACTTATATTAATCTGCTATCTTTGCCAACATTGAACAAGAATTAACAACAAAGAATAAATATATAATATTCTTTTCCATTTTATCTATTAGAAATGATAGATTTGCTTTAAAACTGTTTACAAATTATAAAAATATGCATTCAATAAACAAGGAATATAATGTACAATTCTATCGTAAAAGCAATTCAAATTGGTCAATTTTTTTTGAGGGGGGGGGAATCTTACACAATTTTAGGTACAATTTTTTAAGAGTGAGCCTGAACAATAATGATCTCCAAATCAATAAAACAGAAGCATGTAAATACATAATAAAATTTTTAATACAATATGTTTGTGAAGATTTTGTATATATGTAAGGAATATTACCTGTGAATTGTCTTCAAAAATTAATGGAGTTTCATCATCATCATCATCATCTTTCAGCAATTCATCAAAGACAGTTTTGTTATCTTTAGTCTACATCAAAAGATATATTTCTGTAAGGTTTAGCAAAAAACATTACATAATCATTATGCAAAAATACTATAAAGGTAAAAGATAACAAATGAGAAACCATATAACCATTTTGAAAAAAGGAGCTAAAATTACTTTTATTTTTAATAATAAATTATTATCCATTAAATATGACAGTTCAAATATAAATTTCTGATTTCATTTCATATAATATGATAAAAATTAATTTACTCATAAACAATTTTTAGATTTAAGAATTAAATAACATTGCAGCATTAATGAAAATTTTAAAGCTTAAAACATCAAAACTGTTGAACAAGAAAATTGATTTATAAAAGGTAAATGGTTTTTTTTTTTTTTTTTTTACTTTTTCTTTCACTGAATATTCTGGCTGATTTTAATTGCTTATTGAAATCAAATCCCATGTTATACTATCATAATTCATTCCTATATCAGATTCTTTTTCTTTTTTTAAAATTATCCATAAAATAAAATAACTACATAGAAACTGATTGAATATAAGAGCATAAAAATTTTAGATAACTTTTTTTTATTTAATTGAATAAAAAATATACCCATCAATGACAAATATAACAAAGAACCTAAGCAACACTGCATATATTATGCACCCCCTAGGTATTTTTATGTGCATTTAACAATTTTTATAAAATTACCTATTTTAGCCCTTAGCAACTGCTGTTACTTGTAGCCATCATAATCTGATTTACAAAACAGATAATATTTAAGGGAATAAAAATAATTATCAAATGATTTTGAATTAGTCACAACTCAAGTTGACAAATATGAAATAAATGGTGTTTTATTACACACAGTTTAACAGTCCTATTAAAAAAGAACAGATATATTTTTAACAAATGTTCATAATAATATGTATTTATTTAATTCAGCATAAAAGCCATTTAATTCCATAAAATTTTATTTCTAGATCTATGTTACAAAATCATACATAGAGAAATTATTTAATAGCTATTTTAACGTACTATACAAAACTTCAATAAATAATCATATATCAACCAACAAAATTAACCCAGGCTAAATGAATAATTTCATTACTTGCTTTCCTGCAGAGGCTACAGTAGTTTCTTTTGAAACAGGACTGGATATTGAAGGTTTTGGTAAATCAGGAGATTTCTGCTTAACTTCTACAGCTTTTCGAGGCTCAGAGGCTTTTGCAGAAACAGTTGCAATAGGAGCAATCGGTGCAACTTCATTATCAAAATTGGTTTGTTTAGTACAGTAAAACTGTCAGGAAGTGAAATAAAAAACCCTTCAATTTACAATTATACAGATTCTTTCTCAGTAAAATAAATTGTTTACAACATTATTTTTACTGCTGCTAACTTTAAAAAATACATTAGAATCAAAATGATTCAGATATCATGAAAGGAACAAGCAATTAAAATTAGTACGGTTTGAAATAATTTGTTTATCATATGAAGAGGACTAAATATAAGAAAGAAATTACAATACAAAGGATTTAAGAAAACTTACTTTTAAAGAAAATGTAAAAAAAAGTTATTAATATTAATGTAGTATGTTACCTCCAATGTAATATTATAATAAGTTTAAAATAATAAAGCTAAGCAACAAATATTCATTCATAATAATTAATCACTTCATTGGTTCAAACTATTTTTAAAACAGGGATTCTTAGATAAATAACAGAACATTAATTTGAAATTCTGTAAAACAACATAGTATTTGCAATATGAATGTCCTTAGAACATTTTAAATTTATTAATTTCAAATTAATTTCTATAGTAAAAATATTCATGTCAGAATAAAGGATAAAACAGAACAGTTTCAGTTTAAATCATATCAAGGTGTAACTTAGATATATACTTATTTATATACATACAAAATTTAATTTTTAACTATAATTTTATAAACATCATTCTTTTTAAAAATTCAAACCAATTTATGAGTATAACAATAAAAACTATATAAATAATTTTTACTTTTAATTTCTACTTACCTGATGCTCCATCAAAAGTTCAAAAGGAAAGAGTACATCACAAAATTCACATGGAACCTCAGCTGTGAAAACGATTCAGGCCAAAGTTAAAATAAAAACTAATGAATAAATATAATATTAAACAATTTTAATAAACTTTATAAATGTAAATGTATACACAACTATCCATTATAAATCAATGCAAAAGATTTGAGACAAAATTTCAGTGCAGATTAGTCATTTTTTTAAGAATATCAAAAAATAGTACAGGAAAACAAGAAACCCAGTTATGACCAGAACAAAACATGAATTTTTCTTCCCAGTCTTTATTAATAGTTTAGCAAATATAAATAGTGCCTATGGTATTGAATAATTTCTCTCTTCCTAAAAACATTCAGTTTTTTAAAAAAATGATATAATCACATGAATTTCTTATCTGCATAAAGTTTCCTCAGACAAGTGCTCAAGGAATTAAACCCTCTTGCTTATCAGATCTTCAGACTATTGTGAAGTCATCCATCCATATATAATATTAAATACCAACATACATTATGAAAGAAAAAGTATTAAAAAATTGCAAAGAAATATTTATTGTCCTCCATACAAGTATGACAGGAATAATTTTTAAAAATAAATGGCAAAATAAAATCTCATACAATAATGGAGTACTTTATACTTACGATATAATAATCATGTATTTCATAATCTTTCCTTCAAAAATTTAATACAGCTTCAATCAACACATAGCCAAAAAAAAAAAAAAAAAAAAAAAAAACGCGTAACTCAAACTGGTTGCCACAAAGGTAAAAATATTACCCCAAGTAAAACAAATGGAATGTTCTTTAACTAAATAACTATAAAGTAAACTGACAACACCAATGAGAATAGTTTTAACTTTTGTAACTGTATTTGAAGCTAGCATCTTTTCGCCCATTCATTTGCTGTTTTCTGCATGTATCTGTGCTAGTCTTATTTCCAATACTATTTCATTTTGTGTTTGAAAAAAGCAGGAAGAGAAATTCTAATAGAATTTAAAATTCGATACAGGTATTGTTCTATACAAATTTTAAACTATAGGTAGTCACATTTGCAGGAAATTCTAACACCACGGTTCTTCAGCATTTCTTCATAAATCCGCTGTCCAGCGCAACAAATTAATAATAAAAAATTTTGAAAATAAAATAAACAGTTAATGTAAATATTTTTTCTTAAGAAATATAAACTGTAGTAGAAAAAGTGCTGCATTTGGCAATATTTAGCAAATTATCATTTACAACCAGCTATTGAAAATATACTTTAAAGTATTTTTGAAGGATTAATGGATTTGTATCCAAGACAACCCAAATAGTACAGCTTTAAAAAAAAGCACCAAAAATTCTTGGTTTGTATGCGAAAATATATGGTATATCTAAAAAAAATTAAGAAGCTTTGAAATTTAAAAAAGAGAAAGAAGCATTTTCTATAAATAGACCAAATGCAGTATAATGGCATACTTCTAAAATAAAATATGATTACAAATTTGTGACAAAATTTTCAGAATTGCTAAACTGACATTTTCTTGATGTACTGAGATGGAAAGTTCATAGAACACTCTAGAGTGAAAATATGCATGTGTTCATTACATGCATCATCTGAAATAGGAACTGAGAGTTCTTTCAACCATAACACATTGCTTACGACGCTCTGACGGCACATTGTTTAGTCTGCACATTCTTGAACGCTCTAGAAGATGCTTGCCAAGCAATAGGATAGATATATGCACATTTTTAATTTGCATTTGGTATTATATTTACATAAAGTATTTTTAAATATTACTATATACTTTATTCATCTATTTATTATATAAGATTTTTTAGAGTTTAAAAAGCTGTTTCCTTACAAATTAAAACACGAATTTTGAAATAACAAAATGTACAATAATAAAACACTTTATAAGATACAGTACATGATTGGCACAAATCTACCAACATACTGCCTATACTGACTGATTGTTTCCATATGCTTGGAATGTTGACATTCAGTTATTTTGCTAATCATTTGTCATAAGAATGCATAAGGCTTCTTTACCCTGGTAATGTAACAAAAATATTTTCCTATGTTTAATTATACATCAATTCAGCCAAAAAAAAACCCATGAAAACGAGATACCTCGTGACCTGGCCACAAAGCTCATCCTGCTAAAAATAAGAAATCTTGTGACCCATATGTAATGTGTTATATACAGGATTATAACACATTACATATGGGATACAGTTACATACAGGATTTTAAAAAGCAATGGAAGAGAGACTTAATAAAAAAAAGGCAAAAAAAGGAAAATTTATCTTGGAATTAAATAAATTATGTAAGATATGCTATGCATGTGATGCCTAAAGCATATGAGAAAGTTAAAGGACAGACATTTAAAACAATTAGACCTCTTCTTATCATATTATTTCAGAGAGAGAGAGAATGACATGAAGCACTAATAAATATATAAACAATTCAGCTGAATATTTGTACTGAATTTTTTGCTGAATTTGAATGATGCATTCATTGATGAGATAAAGGTTTGCCACCTAATTTATATTTCATTCCCAAATATATTATAACACAAATAAAATATATATAATATCAATGATAAGCAACAGAATTCACATCCATGAATGAGTACTTCATCAAAATAAAACTTTGTAATTATAAAGTGGAATTTTTTAAATCAACTTCACAAATTTATGAATTATCAAAATATAATTATTTTAGAATTACATCTGCCTAGCTTGAAGGCATTAAGATTTATTCAAACAATCTGCTCAACAAGAATGAATCGGGAACCATAGTTGAATCTAATAGTCATCACCAGCCCCAGTACAAACTTTTCCATAGGAGGTAAATTTCATCAGCAGCAGGTTGTAACTCTACCCAACACCAAAACTACACCCTCTACGGAAGCAAGAACTAACCACTACACTGAAAGCCAGCTTCTTATCTCCACTTCTTACATTCTAGCCCCCCTTTTCATTCAGGGAAAAATGCAAAGCAATAAATAAAATATAACAAAACATATTAATGCAAGATACAAACAATAAAATACAATTCATAAAGAGTACAATACAAACAACAGTAATATGATACAAACAATAATATTCCAAAACAATAAAATATTAGTATACGTGTATAAGTAAGTAATACTTACTATCAACACCAAGAATTACTTCTTCAGCAAAACGAGACATCGTCACAAGTTATTAAAACTATTAAAATAAACAAGAAATTCAGTTTTAAAACAAGTTTATTTACTATATTGCAAAAATTAATTACAATGAATCCATTAATATATTAATTTTTATCAAATAGAATTGGATATAATTCTAAAATAACTACTAGCTAGATATTTATTCAATTTTAAGCAACAATGTAATAGTATAATTAAACTGCATTCATAAATAATGATTGACAACAGTTATATTCTAGGGAATATTTCATGAGAAAATTAAGTTTACTATAGAAATTTCAAATGAATTATACTAATAAAAATATAGAAAGAATGTAAAGTATGAAATAATTCTGATTGGCAATTAGATAATAAAAACTTGTAAGCCCTTTAATACTAATTATTTAAAGAATATAACACTCACAATTTTGTTGTTCACATGAACATTATTTAGCATTATACAAGCATTTAAAGTAAATGGTGGCTGGTCAACTTTTATTTAAGTCCTTTGCTGTAAACAGAGTGGCTTTGAAAATGACTGACAGAAAACAAAGCAAAGGTGTCCACTCACATCAGCATTACCATTATTCAATTTTTATAGCAAACAGATAATTTTAAAGAGTATATACAGGAGTTGAAATGAATAATATGTTCAAAAATAATATAATAGATACTAAATAATGGGCATGATACCAATATTATAGTAAATGTTAATACAGTTTATCATTATATATGAATTGAAAATGAAATTATGTAACCCTTTAACAACAAAACAACATTCCTCACCATTAAATAGTATGCATTAAATCGACCGATTTTTTGTTATAAGGATAAATAAAAGTGAATAGTTTGTATGATACATAAATTTAAAGATTTTCATCTAATTTTGACCAAAAATACTATAAATCAAATAAAGATTTAGTGACAATTATTGAAATGGTTTATTTTTTATTAGTTAATAATGAGTTTCCAGATATGGTAAAGATCAATAATCATTACTGTTATCATTCCAGTTGAATAAAAATATTACATTTATTCTAGCCATTTTATTTATTCCTCCATGAGATGCTACTCATGGTACTAATTTAAATTCTGAATCTTTCTTTAAAAAACATTAATAATTCATAAAAAAATCAGCATTCTGAATTTTAAAAATATTTTTTGATACTGCATGTAATTTTTCAAAGAGGACTTGAAATTTGAAAGTTATTTGGTGAAAATAGCAGTCATATTTTAATCAGAAATAATGCACATGAAAAGAGAATTTTAGTAGTATAATTAAAATGCTATTAATAATTAATAGTATTTTATATAATAGTACTGATTAAATAAAAACTATTATAATTACCTTTAAAAAATTTCATTTATTTGTGTATGTGTTGGCATTCTATCAAGAACTAATATTGAATCTGTATTTACATTTTTGCATAAAACCTGCAATAATTTATCTGACGTGATAACTGAAGTTTTTTTTTTTATAATATAAATACTTAGAATTTTGCATAAATATACCAATATATTATAGAAAAGGAAAAGTTTTATGATAATTATATAATTAAATTTTTATTAATAAATCAGTTGCCTATGCCAGTCACATGGCTCACCAAGATTACTGACTGTGTTTAATTTTAATTATATTTTTATGCTTAAATTGATGTTAACAATTTTCTCAATAAAGAATTTTGAAGCATAGATTGCAACAACATTGTGTGCCAAAAAGCCAAAATTTTATCCATCTATCTCTTTAGGTTACAAATTTATTGTTTCAGTTATATTCAAGCAAATGAACAAATTTTCTTCAAATGGATTTCATTCAAAATTTGATATAAAAAATCTACTGGTATAAAGATAGCATAACATTCTGTGTAACTCAAAAGCGTTTTAAGTTATGATGTTCAAAGGTAGATATCCTGGCAAAATAAAATATTTCAGATTTTGAGAAGTTTGAAATACAGAAACCTATGAAAATCACAAGACTGTATGCCTTGTTTATTTCAATACTTTCTTTGCATATTTCATACATGAAAAAGTCAATAAGTAATTGACCAGCTACATGACTTTAATATTCATGAGAATAGAAAAAGCAAGATATGAGAGAATTTTAACATTTAAATCTTAGCCTTGCACAAAAGTAAGTATTTGTAACATAAAATTACATGCCATTATGCTTAGGAAACTTGATTGAGCATTTCTTGCTTCTCTCGCATACACATATGCAGAGAACCATGTTGCCTTAATATGGCAAGCTGACCAATCCATCACTATGTCTCTATCGTCTTTTTTTCCCCCCTATGTATTATATATATATATATATATATATATATATATATATATATATATATATATATATATATATATATATATATATATATATATATATATATATATATATATATATATGAGATCGATAAATATACATTTTGATATTTAATGGATTAATTTAAAAAAGTGCATGTTCATTTTATAATAATAAAAAGTGATTCATCTTCCCATAAGTAGAAATTCTGTTACCTTTGTTATTTATAGGGGCTGTTTTCATTCATACAAGTTTAGAATTTACAGTCACGAAAAGTATTCATTTAAAATTTGCTACTTCTTACGAATAATAATTTTGGTAAAATACTTCCACAGTTATTTTCAACTTAATAATAAAAAGCATATATATTTAAATTACCTATCTTATACATGAACAAATAAAATATTATTTCATATTGATAATTTCAGGCGTCTAATTTTATACTTTAAAAAAATCAATAATTACTTTGTCTCTCCCACAGCAATAATTTTGTCATATAATAAAATAATTAGAAACATATAACGATAACCAGAAACAAAATTTTAAAATAAGTTCTAATTCACATTAAAATTTTTTTTTTTATCAATTCAAAATTAAAATACTAAAAAATTTTGATTCTTAGCAAAGAGACATTAAAGATAAGCATTCGAAACAGGAACCGAAACTTAACTTCGATTATCTAAAAATATCGATATATCTTCAATGTTTGATATAATGTGGCTGAACAAACAGTAAAATTAAGATTTTAATTATTATAACGAAATAAAAAAAAATTCTTTGCTCCAAAAATTATGCTTTTTTTCTATATCATTGTTTATCAACAGTGACAAAGTGTGAAACGTATTCATCATGCTGAGCAGTCAGCACGTTGGAAGAATGGCTAATATTGGAATTTCTATCATGATCATTCTGGTGTGGTTTAGGGCGGCTGATTGCAAAGACTTACCTATATAAAATGGTTCCCAAGCCAAATTCTTAAATAGCATCCCCATAAAAATTATATTTAAACAATTATATAAAAACATTTTTGACCCTATATAATTCATCTGCTAATCTCTACCTTGTAATTATCCAATCAGATATAGTAAATTAGTATGGATAAAAGCACTTGAAATCGCATTATTAAAAGTAATGACGGGCAATTAAAATGTATTATTTGTTATTATTTTAGAGGGAACTTTCTAACCATCATTGCTAGAGTTTAGCAATATCGTGATTGGTGGTAGTTATCGGTGTCAGCAAGTTTATTTTGCCCCGAACAATGGATGGAATCGAAGAGATACACATTCTTTTATATTTTTCTATTGTATCAAAAAAAATTCATAAATACAACTGTTCCATTTTTTTATTATTATTATTTAAGCTCATGTTAAAATTCAATGTATCAAAAACTTCCTGTGTAAACTTAACAAAATTTAATAAAAAAGTTTCGAGGCGGTTTTATGAAAAAATTTATGACATGCCCTTATGATACCTTAAAAATAAAAGAGTTGCTCATATAGAATGTTCATTGCGTAGATATCTCTGATAAAACTAAAAGAGAAAATGTATCTATGTAATGATATTTCTTAATTTAATTTATATCAAATTTCCTATTTTTTTAAAAATCTTAAATTATCTTGTTATCGTATTCTAAAATGTTCTCTCATTTCTTGCTCAAATTCCCACATTTTTTTATATTTTGTTATTTCTAATGCATGCTCTTAAAAACTGCCGAATCTGAAATTCCACACTCCGAGCGAAGGAATAAAAATTCCTAATGCCCACGGCATACCTTTTAAAAATATCTAAAATTCCCTATCCTAAATCAGCACGTGTCAAAGAAATCAGTATAAGAATCTTTTCTTAAAAGAAGTAAGGGGAAAATCAAACATTTCTCTGGCTTATATCCCGACGCGTTTCATCGCATCTTCCCGTGTAAAAAGCATGCCTCTCCATCGAAAATTAAATTGAAGTTAATTTTAAATTTGTCTTTATGGCAAGATTAAATTTGTCTTTTGTTCAGAATTTAAGTTGTCTGCTGAACTTCAAAACTATGTTACGTGTATCTGTTGTTTGTCTTTTCGTTTGTACATTACGTACAAATACCCTGCTTTTTATTGTTATCAATATTATCATACTTTGTGAAAATATACTTTTGGAGGATAGGAATATACAGTAAGGAATAGATTTTTTCGAAATTATGATATAAGTTTTTATTAATAAAAAATGAAGCTAAAAGTCGGCGGTTATAATAATGCTGTTGTCTGCAGCTATTGCCATGAAAAACAAATTTTACACCATCTTAAAATTCGAAATGTCTTTTCAATGATATATCCAGTTGCTGTGGAATTGTATACCAATGTTATTAAACTTTAAAAGATATTTCTGAAAATGACTGATTACAATAGTTTCCATTGCTGAAATGTAACGAACTTAGATTTAATGAACTTAAAATCCTTTTTCTAAAAATTCAGCAATAGTACTTTGAAATTAAATGAGGATTAAGAGAATAAGAATGCAACATTTTAAAACTAAAAAAAAAAAAAAAAAAATTAGCATTCAATTATAATATATGCTTTTTTTTAAATTTCAATGAAATGCATACCTTTTATTTCTCTTCTGGAACTCAATCAGCTTATGCCACAAGAAAAAAGTTTTTTTGACTAATTCTTAATCGTTAAATATTATTCAGAAATTATACGAAATAAGAAATAAATTTCTCCTTTTTGGCTGTGAGTACTTCTCCAACTGAACCAATTAACCAAGACAAGTTTGTATCACTGTTTCCAGCGAAGAATTTATTTTCTACAAACAGCTTTCCTTTTCAGGTTTTTTTCCCCCTTTTTTTATGAAAGATATAAAAAATGTCAAAACTTATTTCTTGCTGTTCCATAATTCAAAGCTCATATTTTTGTTGTTATATGACTTAAAATGAAATAAATTTATCCAATCTCAAGAAGTAGTCAAAATAGCCAATAAATAAATAGTTAGCTATTCTATCCGCTTCATCTTTCATCCAAACAAAATTTCATTGCTTATCTTATCATTTCACACATTTGATTTTTAACGAAATTTATTCCCGGTTCGTCTAATTCAGTTTAGTTTACAGAAATTCTGAAGAATATATTAACTTTCCCAAAACATTTATTAATTTATTTATTAACATTTATTTATTAACCTAATATTTCCCAAAACATTTACAATAATTCATTAGGATAACTTAAATCGACGATTTTTTTCCCTCTTATTTTAATATGATCGACTTTAGAAACTGTTGTAGATATTTTCAATGAAAATATCTTTTATTAACATTTTTATAATTTACTTTATTTTTATAGAATTTACGCAAATGAAAGACATGTCGCAACATAAACAATTCTTAGTGAGTAATTCTACCTGGTCTTTTAACACAACCACATATCATGAAAGTAGTCAATATAAGAGCGGTCATAAATTAATTAGCCCTCTGGCTGCGTAATTCTTTAAAATCACTATTTAGACGCGATATTTGCAAATAAGTTCAAATATTTTTCAAAGAAAGTTAACAGATACTATATGTTACACGATAATAATATAATATAATAAAAATCTTAAATCTTAAAAATAGACACTCTAAACTGCAAAAACGCGGGATGTAACAGAAAATGGACTGATTGTCAAACCGCGGAAATCGCGGATACACCGCTGGAGGTTTGTTTTTAAAGGAATCCTGCTCACATTAATGTTTACTCTCAGACATTGGAGACGTTCGCTTCGTACTTCCAGGCCGCAGAGGTTCAAACTCATCCAGAATACAATGGAGCGTTAAGCTGACATCAAATGTTCGACATTGCTAGGTAAAAAAAAATACCTCAAATTAATTTCATGCTTGTCGTCCCTAATTGACTAAATCCTCTCTGCATATACCAGAAAGCTGCTTACTCTAGGCTTAGAGCACTGGCATATCCACAGTTTGGTTACTCCAACCCACCACTAAGCCATACCAATTAAATCTGATTGACCGGACTGCCACGACATTATTGGGGGGAGCTAAGGTTGAATCCCAAGGTCCATAACCCGCCACGGAACAACCCTTTCCATGGGAAACATGTCCTGTCATCGTAGGAGATAGCCGCTTCCCATCATTCCTGTATCCATCTGAGTGGCGAGAATCACCCACCATACCGGAAGCTTCTCATCTTCATATCTGAGGTTCCCCCGCTGAGAGAGAGCACTGACGTAATTAAAATGGGGAAGGAAAGGTTTACGCTCTTGGTAGTTTTATCCGGAGATGCAAAATTGTGTTAAATATGTAAGTTTCTTTTTTTTTCTCTCAATCGTGTAAAAGTTACAGAAGGAAAGGTTTGAAACTATCAAAGAAATTTAACTTCAAGATTTCGGGAATGATATATACATTTCCGTGAATATGATAACTCGCAAATACAACCAGCAAGAGCAGATGTCCCCAACTTGTAATCTGCGCACTGCTGCTGGGGGGGGGGGAGGGGTACACTAAAGTAACATCGATAATTGTTGAAAACTCAAAATGTTAAGGTTTAAAACAAAATAAATGCTTTTTTTTATTTTAATGCATATGAGAAGTTAAAGCTATGCGGACTGGAAGCAATGAAAGATTTCCAAAGAAAACAGCATATATTGTTGTTTCTGATGGCACTTGTCATTGACAAGCCCGCTGACTATGTTAGCGAATTTAAGCCGAAATTTTTGCGTCTCTTGTTTTTCAGTAGCGCCATCTAGGGCCAAGAGTACGACTAAGTTACTCAAGCGTCACAGCCATTTCTACGAGGAGGACTTCATTCATGCATTTCATTCATTCAACGACAGATCGTAATTTAGACCTGAACCAGAGAACGATCACCTCTGATCCAATACCCCCAGTGATATTACTCTCGACATGGAGGACTTTGTGACCACGACGGATTTATACGTGCACCAGTCACCACCACCACACACGGAGAGTCTTCGATTGGTGGGTTCGAACTCACAACCCAAGGGATGAGAATCCAACGCCCTACCAACCAGGATATCCCGGCCCTCGAAAATAGCATATTCTTTAGAAATATGCTCATCACTAACATACTTCATTAATATGTTATTAATATGCCCATATATATAATTAATAGCATAATATATTTCGTAGTAAGTTTGACACAACTCTAAACATTAGATTATAATTGTCTTCATTTCACCTTAATATTATACAACTCATTCCCATTAAATAAAATCAATTATCCGATGAAATTGTTTTCGATTTGAACTGTTGATTATAATGATGAGTAATTATAAACTTTAATCTTAAATTGTGAAATTATTTAGTGTTTTATTTTCATTTGTGAAGATCTGGAAATTATACTATTATGAAAAATGGAATAAAATGCAAAATCAAAATTTAAAAAAAAACAACCCTGTAAATTATATTAATTCTAGTTGTCTGGTTTTTAAACTCCTCAGATTCCTCATGCTATAAATAAATACTTTATTGAGTAGAAGGTTTGTTAGAATAATAACAAATAATATGATAATTGAATGAGAGAGGACTCAACAATTAAAAGACTTATCATTGTTACGGAAGGAGAAAAGACTACACATTGCTGAGTTAGGAGTTGAAATTTAATTTTTTTATTTGATTAAAATTTTAATTAAAATTTTTTAAAAATCGAAAAACACTCCAGTTTTGCACTACCCGCGCCATTTTTTCTGCAACCT
Source organism: Argiope bruennichi (assembly GCF_947563725.1). Lineage (NCBI taxonomy): Eukaryota > Metazoa > Arthropoda > Arachnida > Araneae > Araneidae > Argiope > Argiope bruennichi. The sequence continues at coordinate 77,488,238 of NC_079156.1, forward strand.
AGGTATGTCTGTACAAAATCATGCCTTCTCCCAAAATATATCTGTTCCAAATTTGGTATTTCTAGTTATGCGGTCTGTCCTATAGAGAGTCAACACACACACAGTATTTTTTTTTTTTAGTAGAAATAGAGATCGATTAGACTAGTTTCTTTTTAAAATATTTTACTATTTTTATGTTTCTAAAGATAACATTTTGCAATCCATTTTTCACTCCAAATATATTAAAGTTCCAAAATTTTGAACAATTGTATGTTTCCGATGATAGTGCAATATTTTAATAATTTTGGAAATTAATTATCTATTAAAATTTGGATGCCTGAATGTGTGTGCAAATAAGATAACTCTTAAAAGCAATGAACTGCATCAACGAAATTTATTATGCTACTTTGACATAAAAAAAAACCGTAGGTCATTATCAATTTGTCTATGTATAAATGAACAAGTATTTTAAAATTGCTGAGAACTATATGATAAAATTTGACACACTGTCTCAAATATTGAACTTTGAATCAATTATATTAAATGGTAGATTGTTTCTTTTCTTATTTATATTTACATGTTTTAACACAAAAACTCTAAAACGCGGAGAGCTGGAGAAATGAAATTTAACAGGTGTTAATACTAAGACAGTATTTCTGCATTAGCTGTTGAGTTAAATTTATTAATAGAAAGAGAAAAATTTCAAAAAATGTACATATTTTTTTTTGTTTAGTTTTGTTTTTTGCATTGCATGTTTGTGTGTTGCAAGGAAGTAAAACACAAACATGCAATGTATTCTATTCGTATTAAAGTTGGTTTTGAAAAATACACTATATTCTATTAACAGAAGTGAAAACATACACACACACACACTTCCACTTTTATTACAGCTTTTATTAAATGAATGTTTTTCTTTATGTATAGATGGAATTTTTGCTATTGATTTTTTGCTCACTCTCTCATACAAACAAACAAAAAACAAATTAAGCCAAAGTTATTACCACAAGAAATAAAAATTCATAAATATTAAAAAATGTGATCAAAATTCCAATTAGACAATTATTTCTATCAATATTTTATATTTTTATGATTTTGCAAATTTTTATAAAAAAATATTATTTTGGAATTATTTTAGTATTCTAATAAAACATTAATTCTTTATTTTTTTTAAAAAAATATTCTTATATTAAGGTTTAATATTTTAAGGTTAATATGAAGGTTCTCGAATAATTTGAGATTGAAAAACATTCAATTTGACTGAGAGTTGAATAATGTGCAAGATTATTGTCTCAACGAATATTCTACGAATATTCTGCTTCATCCAATCGAAATATTCGAAATGAATATACTTGACTTAGCTTTTATTCTTTTATCATTAGCTAATTGTGCACTGGTATTTCAATTTTACTACTTACTAGCAGCCTTCAGCGACCAGCTGCTTGCTTACGGTTTTATTAGTATAAATTTAGCAATCTTAACCAATTTTGAAGAGTTGCATCTTATCACACAAAATGAAATTATTAATTCACAATAAATATACAGCATTCTGAGTGGTTCATTATACATGCAACGTTTTGAAATAAACTGGTTACTAAAACTGACGTAATTAGATCTGTTGTTGAGGCTCTGTCAAAGGTTTTATTTTAAGATATCTCTTAAAAATGGAATGAGAGAGGAGAAAGGAGCAAGTGATCATTAACGACGCATCTGTAAGTCATAAGCTTTCAACAAAGCAAAAATTGGTGAAATCGGTACAGTGATTGGGACTGGAGAAGGATGGACTATGCCGTGGTTTTTCCCCAAAAGAATACACACTGCACAGTAGAGTAATATTTTTCACATTTCAGAAAATGAGCTAAGAGACGGATGACCATTGATGATATTGTAGCGAAACTTGTTCGAACTTGGCGGGGGCTGAATGACTCAGTGGTAGAATACTATGAACTGAAAATGACAGTTCGTATCTGACTGCACGCAAGTTGCCTAAAATTTAATTTGTTATTTATTTACTTTCTGTTATTTCTCGTTTGTTCTAGAATGTCCTTATAATTTCTTTATCGTTCTAAATCTGGAAGATTCGAGTCATTTCATGTTGTGAATAAAAACAGATGTAATGTTTAGTTCCTTGAATAAAGTCTCGAGTTGAGATTAGCGAGTGTTATCTTTGACTTTAGTTAACACACGCTTTATCTACGCTAACTTCTTCTACACGACAATATCGTTAGTTTTAATATGAAATAAAAAATAGCGAAATCAGATCAGTGTTTGGTGCTGGGGGAATTTTTATTTAAATATCCAGATTGGCGAAATCATATCAATGGTTACTCCTGGGTATTCTGCTTAAGTTTTATTTGTGATATCTCGAGAAACTTCAGGATGGTAAGGGGAGGCGATCATTGATAATTATCATGAGTTGAAGTGAAAATTTGCAAATTCGATGCAGTAGTTGTGGTCAGAAAAATCTTTTATGGTTTTTCTGTAAAGAGAATGTACAGTAGAGTGAAGTAAGGTTTTTAAAACATCTACTGAAAACAGAGGGTGGAGAAAGGCAGTTGACTATTGGTGAGAGCGTTTTGAGCTAAAGGTCACAAATTTTGATATGAAAGTAAAATTGTCGGAAACGGTCTAGTGGACAGGTTATTTGGTTTTCTTCGTTAATTTAAATATATAAATGTGCACTCATGTAATTGAAAAAAAAAAATGCGTTCATAGATGGTTTTGTGAGTAGAAATATTTAACGCACCAACTAACCCCATCCTTTTTGCTGCGAACTTTTTCACTTCTGGAAAAGTATTTTTACGCTTTATTTTCATATTTACTCACTTTCGAAAAAGGGGGGGGATGATATGGCCCTCGATGTCATTAGTCTGTCCTCGTGGAAACAACGCGGAATGACAGATGACACAAAGGTCGTTCATCCGTATCCAATGTTGTCACCTTACGTCCCGACCGGGATGTAAGTAAAATGGATGGAGGAGGATACAGAAGAAGCAAGGGCGAAACACGATATTCCGGAATCCTCCCTCCCTCTTTTAAACTTTTAGCCAGCTCCAACCCCTCTTTTTTCCTGAATGACAGTTTTTGGATAGACTTTAGGTGGGCTTTTCCTAGGATTTTTTTTTTTTTTTTTTCCCCTTGCGGAAGTTGGAGGGCTTAGGTTAGTCCAGGTTTCGCCAAATTTGGCGTTTTCCAGCTGCTCCGATTTAAAAGTTAAGAAAATCGCACAAAGAGAGAAAGGGCTTGTTGGATTTAAGGGAAATGGAAATTGAAGATGAGCATGATGATTATATGATTGTTAATCATTCTGTAGAAGGGAACACACACTCACACACACACGGTGATCAGGAAAGTCTTTTTAATCTCATTAAATTGAAAACGCCTTTTTATATAACCATGCAAATAATGCATATTTATAGTAAAATGACTATGCTGAATTTATTGAGACAGGTTACAGTGGCATTAACAGTGAAATAAGGAAGTTACAAAAAATAACTTAAAAAAGAGAAAGGAGATTGGCCAGAACGTCCAACAGAAAAATATACGCTACATCAGAATAAAAACACAAGAAAAAGTTTCATGGAGTTATCTGTAAAACTGGAGAAGATATTTGTGATTAATGTTATGAATTTTCAGTAACTAGAAAAAGGGTTCGTTTAAAATTAAAAAAAAAAAAAATGTATTCACAAAATGTAAACAAAACTGCATCACACCTTTAAGGCACTTTTCTGTGAAGATCAATTTTTTGTCCAATAAAGACTTCTGGTATTCCTTGGCAAAAATAAATGAGCCAAATAGTTTTTTCAGATTTTTTAAAAACAAATATTACATAATTAAGAAAATATTTTCTTATATTCATTCATTTTAAAATCATAATAACATTTCTCTTATTAAATTTATTTTGAAACCGATCGAAAAAATCGATACATTTCAAACAACATCCTACTTTGCCAGATGGGAGTGACGTTTCCAAAGATATACGTCACTGCAACTATCTACGAATAAAATGTGAACAATTTTTTTCTTTAACCCAATCAATGTTCTATATCTCGTATATTACACAATGTTTTTACTTTCTCGTATACGTAGTATAGAGAAAGTATAGTAATTGTCAAAAATTGGAACTCGAGATTTTGACGAATCATTACGTTTTACATCTCCCTGAGTTCAAAAAACACATTTTTGGAAAATGTCCATCTATCTGTCTGTGACAAAGATAACTCAAAAACCCTTTGATCTAGACGGGTGAAATTTTGGTACATGGCCTTTATATCAAATTTGTAGATTTCTATCAAATTTTTAGCAAAATACGCTCTGAGGAAATCTGTCTGTCCAGCTGTTCGAATATAAGTTAACCCTTTTACTTCAGATTTTTAAAATTCTTTTCTTCTGCAATCGCGTAGAAAATGAAGATAATCGTTTCTATATTACAATAATCTATTCAATTTTTTTCAAATGTTTTTTAATCCCCGGGCTAGGACATGATGGCCAAATTCACTCTCTCACCCACCCACCACTGAAAAAAACCATTTTTACTTAGAACTATTTAAACTGATTTTAAAAGGTTATTGGGATATATATGTTCCGTTAGTAGTCAAAGGTTTAATACAACTACAAAACGAAGAGAGCTAGAGAGATAAAATTCGATATACACAAGTAACATCTATAGTCTAGACGCCTATCAAATTATGAGCCAAATCCAAAAAAGGATTGACCGTCTGTCGGTCTGTATTTTAGAGAAACATGTAAACGCGATAACTCAAAGACGCACTGACTTAAATAGATAAAATTTGGTGATTTTATGAGATTACAAGTGTAGTTTTGCGTTGAATTTTCGTTTCAGTCAGTTGTTTAAAAACGCATTTAAGACACAAATTCAATTTTCGGATACTATAAATCGCATGATAGTGATTAATCACCAAATAACTCGCCAAGGATAACACGATAGATCCAATAAAAATTCTAGATTCACACCAAAAGTTAGTATTTAGTAATGATTACACTCTAAAGCTATGCAAAGCGTTCTCTGAGATAACGTCTTTAAGCATCGACTATATGCGAGAAAAATTAGGGGAGACCATTTCAGCTTTTTATTATTATTATTATTGTTTTTCTGAACTGTTCTAACCATAATGCGCCACCAAGATTAAAAAAAAAAATTCAGTAATATTGGCGCAGTTTCGCTCGGTAGCTCCTACCCACACAAATGAATGAGCAACCCTAAAAAAACATAATGGCTGGAAGTACGGGTGGGCAAGCTGTTGGTCATGAGTATACTTCACCTGTTCCTCCCCCGAGCGTCGAAAGTTTTAGCGTGGCGCACAGCGCTGAGATTTGTAAAGACTGATGTTTACATTCCTGTAAGCGAGACGATTTCGAGGGTGGCACGGATGTAATCTGTTTTAAGCTTGCTCTTGATTTACATTCGCTCTTCTTCGAACTCCATTCCCCAGCTCGCACGCCCCCCATTTCTTCCTGGGTTGGTCTTGCTGGTATTAACTTCACGGAGTTTTTGAAATGGTAATAATTACTCAAAAATGAAAAATGTGTTTAAGTCAGTGATTCACAGTGCATGCGTCCTGGTATTTTACGGAGTTTCCCACTACAGCGCTTCGAAAAATTATATATTCTCTCCGTCCCATAATAATAGTAGTAAATAAACATTTAAACAGAAATTATTGACGAATGCAACTGCAAATCATGCTATAGTGCAGAACTACAAATCCTTCAATGCATATAAATTCTGCAAGACATTTGTCATTGAGCATCCCTAAAAATGGACACATCTTTCAATTTTTAGATTAACCTAAATACTAAGAATTGCAATTATTTTTCTAATTTCGTCCATTATCGCTATTTCATTTCAGATGAATATCAACCCATTATCAATCAGCCGGATAATGGATCAAATCAGCCGGAGTAATTTGCCCAAAACTTTCTCGCATACTCTGCACTAAAATTATAATGCCATAGAACGCCCTTACATGGATGACATTGCCATACAATAGTTACGAAATACAGTACACTCCCGATTATCCGCGGAATTGGGTGGCGCGGCGGCCGCGGATAACAAAAATCGCGGATAATCCGAAAAAAGCTAAAAACGGGTACAGCAAAAAAGAAAAGTCCTTCCAACTTGGAAAAATCGATTTATGTACAATAAAACGTAAAATAAACAGCAGGATGTTTAACTAACGCTTAATATTTTAGTATATCACTCAAAACTAACCTAAAATGCAGTTTGTTAATGAAAACAGAAAAGTGCTTTGTATTTACGAGAGGCGTCAAGAATACACAGAAAAATGAATACATATGTACTGTTTTAATACTGTAATGTATTATGTAATTACAAAAGCATAACTGTAAAACTGCACTTTTTGAAAAAATCAGTAAAAAAAAAAAAAAAAAAAAAAAAAAAAACTTTGTGGGGCAGGCGCGGATAATCCTCATCGCGGATAACCCGTCCGCGGATAATCGGGAGTCTACTGTATTAACTTTTGACGTGAATTTAGCATTTTCACTGAATCTATCATATCATCCTTGGCGAGCTATTTAGCGATTATTCCCTGGCATGTGTTAATAGTATCCAAAAATAGAATTTGTGTTTTAGACATATTTTTCTCCACGATTGAAAGAAAAATTTGACACAAAACTACACTTGTAACTACAAATTCCCATACCAAATGTTATATATTTAAATCATTGCTTTTTTTGTGCTATCACGTTTATATGTTTCTAAAAGTCCAGACAAACAGTCAAGCCCTTGTTGGATTTGCCTCAAAATTTAACAGGTGTATATATTACAGATGCTAAATATGTATACCCAATTTTATCCATCTAGCTTTCTTCGTTTTGTAGTTATCATTTTAACTTATATTCGAACAGCCGAACAGATAGGCTTCCCTTGAACGGATTTTGCTCAAAGTTTGACAGAAATTTAAAAATTTGGTATAAATACCATATATCAAATTTCATCCGTCTAGCTAAATGTATTTTTTTTTTCCTTCCAAAAATGTGTTTTTCGAATTCAGGGAGATCTAAAACGTGAAAATTCGTCAAAATCTCGAGTTCGAATTTTTTTGACGGTTACTATACTTTCCCTATACTGAGTATACGAAAAAAATAAAAATAAGGAGGGTTTACAAGCGAAGATCAAGTTACGATTGTCCAGTTCTTGATGTATCAAAAGAGAAACGAAACGTTGTTGAAAAATGCAATTACGTTAGCTACAAAAGGATTTAAGAACAACAGAAGGGTCATGTTAAGAATTTGGAAATATACTTCTGAAAATAACTGTCAAGCTGAATCTTATGCTAATGTTGATTCTTTGAAGAAACAAAAGTGCGGACGTAATAACAGATATGCAGAAAAACAGGCATATTGCTCTTAGCAGAAAACGCACCATTAAGATCAGTAGATCATTCTTTTGAAGTTTCATATCTACATTATTCAGAATTGTGAAAGAAGCAAAATCCATAAAATGAATCCAGAAATTTCAAGCGCTGTGAAATCATTTCTTAGAGAATAAATAAATAAAAATATAGTAGTAGATAGCATCGTCAAGGGACACTATCTACAAGTTCAAAATGCAGTAACGAAGTTAATGAAGAAATTCTAAAACTATCTAAACACTCAAAATAAAAATTAGTGGTAACATTTTTAAATTTATTTTTGTAATTTAATTTAGTTTTTTGATAATAAATGTTGTTTTCTGTATTTTGTATACTAACGTTATGGGACAAATTAAATCCATCAACAGCTGTTATTACTATAGCAGAAAGAAAGTATTTTTTTTAATTTACATTTTTAAACCGTTCTCATAATTTAAAACATACAGTGTGGTTGATTAGAACTATTACATGTATAAATATTATCCCACTTTTTTTAAAGAGATGTATCGTCAAAGCAATGACATAGCGACAGAGGGGGAGGACAGCGAAATACCGATAATGCCCTTGGCACTAGTCTTAGAAGATGCCATGGAGATTAAGATTTAAAAGATATTCAAATTATATATTCTCTAATCATGAACAGCACGATACTATTTTGCGCTTGATTCATTTATCAAATACATTATATTATTTTAAAAATTTATTTTCAATTGTAGCAATGATAATGTGTTCAAAAAGTATCTACTTACTATCGCCGCAACGTGCTTATGTGTAAAGATAGTATTTAAAACCTGGTGTACATGGTATTGTTGCAAAATATACTTTAAAATATTTTAAAGTATATTTAATAAATATTATTTAATTAAACTATTGTAGAAACATATAATTAATTTTATTAAAAAACTAATGTTTTGAATTTTAAAGTGGTGTAAAATCATTTTTATATTAATATGTTCAGAGAAGAAAAAATTATCAATCCAATTAATTTTTAGTTAAAAATCTAATTTAAAATTTTAATTACATCTTCGCCGGCGTCCTGGCATAGGGGTAGCGCATCTTCCCCGTGATCTGGGCTTCCCGGGTTCGATTGTCGGTTCGGGCATGGTTGTTCTTCATCTGTGTTCTATCTGTGAGGTGTGTGAATGTGCCCCCCTGTAAAAAGGAGTTGTGCAAGCGAATTTGTGTATGTCATCTACATATGAGCTAGAAGTCAGACTTCTGCAATCGGGTGCTCAGGGATCCTTCCCCTCAGAAGCTACTGCACCACCTTTCCGTGGAAACGCGGACACGACATCATCACCTCTTCGTGGTAAGCACTTATCAACCAAAAAAGTTTTATATTTCCGAATCGTATTGATAGATCTAACGATCTGCCACGTAGAATATTTTGAATCATAATGTCCCATCACTCAATTTAAGGATTTATTCTAGCCTACTAAGATTATTATGTCAAAGCATTGGTGCTCCGCTTTTGTACAACTTTTCATAGGAGACGACGGGACGAGGAGGCGAAAAAAACAAACAAACCAATAACACCATATCCCGGGCGGTTTTATTTATTAAACCACTGATTTTGACTGGAAATGAAAAGCATAACATGCCTTGCTCACTACTTATCCTCTCTATGTCACTAATTTACGTCATTAAAATATTATTTGAATGCCACTAAATATCTCTGAATCTTTAGAAAAATAATCAAAATCTTCTGATATTTTTTTAATTTTTACTTCCATTTAAAATTTAGAAATATATATTTAAGTTATCTTAATTTCATTAAGATGCATCGTTTGATCCATCCCAATCAGCAAATACCTCATTGGAGAAAAATTTATTTCCTTATTTTGCATAGAAGAAAATTGTTCCATTTTTATTTTAGATATAAATGGTGAATTTTTTCCATCAAATACGGCTGTCAAAAACTGATTTCGGATATTTAAAATAACTCTTTCAATATATTTAATAAAGAGTATGGAGACTCTCCAAAAAAATGTTAAGATAAGAACTAAAAGCCTTAATGGAAAAAAAATTCTAGATCAAAAATCGCTAGATATTACCTAACCATGCATTTGACAATGTCTAAGCGCAATGAGCAAGGTTCAAAAACAGGGAAAACGAGTCCTATATATATAAACAGAAAGAAAGAAAACATGGAAAACTAAAAAATGAATGCAAGCCGCTTTTTACAAGGCAACACACACACACACACACACATACACATCTAGGATGCATCTAAAGCAGGTATATCAGTCTCGAAACAGAGCATTTATGATAATTATAGTTGAATCTGAAAAGACCAAAAGATCATAATTAACAATGAAAAGGACCGGACTGAACTCCCTAGGAATCCTATGAGAATGAAAGATCTTGGAGCCCCATTTTTCTTCTTCCCGACTTCCAAAACCAGATTTTTTTTTATTTGAATTTAATCTCCATATAATTTAATAATAAAGCCTTGATTATGAATTGTTAAAAATGTGATAAATCATTAATGGTGAAAGTTGCAAACAACAGTCAGGAGTGGATATGATTACATTTTTATAAAAAAAAAATGTTTTCTCACTAAGCATTGATTAAACAAAATACTGAATTTCCATTTTCAACTATTACAATTTTTTTTTAATAATCATTAGTAGAAAAAGATAAATCAGTAAGTAAAACTATTCCATTTCCAAAAAGCCATTTGATTTCATTTGACTTATTAGATAATAATCATATTGGGAGTAGGGAATAAATTACTTCCAATTAGAAAACTCTCCTCAGCGTTGTGCCATATCATCCTAAATGTTCGATATTCTTTTAAAAGCTGAAATATCTTAATGCTTCTGTGTTATATTATCATGGGTAAGTTTGTAGTTTGCTAAAATATGACGAAGCCATTTGAGAAGCGAATCATAGTGTGACAAAAAAATTAAGTTTCGATTTTTTTTTGTCTGTTAAAAAAAACGATTAAATAAAAGGCTTGGCTTTACCGATTAAATTGAATGCTGACAAGGAATTTTCCGAATTCTTTTTGTAAATTTGTAATCTTATTTTAGACAAGCCACCTTTGGCAATTATCTGGCTTCCCTAGATTATTGGTTGAAAAACTTTCAATTAAATTTTATATACGTAATATATAATAGGAGATACATTTATTATGAAAGAATTTATTTCAATATCTTAATTGTTAATTTAAAAAAAAATATATTCGATAGAAAGAATCTTGTTTTCGATCAGTTTCTATCCTTGTTTAATATCCTTGTAAAGATTATGATATATATATATGTGTGTGTCTGTGTGTGTGTGATATTTTCAAATGGTTCCCAAGAAATCCTGCGCCAGCGGATCTCAACAAGTTTAATTTGCTTTCTTTGGTGAATTTACCCTCATCTCCTTGCCTACCTTGCACTTTGTCACTGACATACACTACATCATGTTGTTGTTGTTGTTTCAATCGATTTCGCAATTTTCAGATCAACGATTTACACTCTGTCAGTAATCATCATCGATCCAAATTTTCAGTATATTTACTATTAAAAATATTTAATTAAAATTTCAAATAATCACCACTTTGCCTGCACTAATATGCATCTAGACTTCAATAATTAAAGCCAATATTTTTTTCTGTAGACTAGCTGTCCGTCTGAAATAAAATATGTTATGAAGCCAGTTTAATCAGTCGAATGTGCTACTTCAACTTGTAAAGATACATTGAGAATTTTGCATGAGAAGAATGTTTTGAAATGACAGCCCAACATATGATAAAATGCCAACAGATATTACATTAGATAGCATGTGCAATTATATTTGTCAGTTGGTAGAGAATTAATCCTGTTAGATATGTTAAATCTTAGTATAGATTTAAACTCTTCTATTTTCGTTATGCCTCTCTTTTCGGACATTTCTATGTTGGCAATATTATTTCCCCACACTGTTTAGCTCAGAGAGAAATAAAGACCGCTTTCTCTTTACCGAGTTTACTCCAAATAACTCTGACGGGGAGCAGAAAAATAGATGTTCAGGTTTTCAACAGCTTCAAGAAGTTATATGCTTAGGAAATGCGTCACCCCCTCATATTTTAACTTTGTTTCCATTTTACAAGAGAAATTACTGCAGTGGTATTTATTATAGATTTTGCTTGACCCCATTTCATCTCATTCTGTTTGCAGCTTTTATTTTATTTTTTTTAAGAAGCACTTAATACACACCTCTAATATCAGAAGGGAATAACATTTAAATATTCGATTAGATTTAAAAACATGGTCTTTTTAAATATTTTGTTTCAAAATTTATTTTAGCTGATTTAGAGATTAGAGAATAGGGGGGGGGGGGTTAAAGCTTACTTTTAGCTGGCAACATTCTTTTTACATGCATAATGTATTTACTATTGTTTTTATCCAAGGTTCAGAAATAAGCTTAGATTAAAAGATAATTATTACAAAGCAAACACATTTTTGCAAATGAGAAATAAAATGTTCTGCTATTAATAAAATAAATAATTAATCTTTATACGTAAAGTATATCGTACTGTATAAAATCTGTATCTATTTTATATACTCGAACTGTATATATTCGAAATAAAATAGTTCTGTCAATTATATTTTAATTAGTCATTTAACCCTTTAAAGGACTATTTTTTTCTAGTCAGGATATATTAAAATATTTTTAGGATTGTGATTGGCTTAAGAAAAGGGACTCATTTAGCTTATTAGATAAATTTTTTTTGATTAATTAATTAATAATTAAGTAACAAATCAAGACACAACATTTTGTGTGAGATAAGGAAATCAAGCATCTAAGTATCCGTCTGACTGAAAAATTTGTCAGAACTTACGCAAAACTACATAATTCCATACAAATATTGATGAATTTGGTGGGAAGCATACTCCCCATGGCCCTAGAAAAGGTTAAATTAATCATAATTCCCCTTCATGAATTTTACTACAGCACATAATATTTTTAAATATATTTATAATATTATTCTATGTTCTGTTTATGATATATGTCTTATTGTGATATTACGTTTAAGCGCACAGTCACTAACTTTTTCATAAATACAGACAACTTATTTCACAATTTCAGATTGTATTAATGATTTTTGAACTGATATACCTGTTTATGAATATTGTAAAATCCATGAAGTCTAGTTAAAGTCCTATTCGTACTTTTGTCTTTAAGATAATTTAGATCCTAATCAAATAATTTTTTTAATATTAAAAATAATATAAAATCGGTATATTACAATTCTATGCGCCTTGGTTACAATCAGCCCATTGGATGAAATGCGGTATGATTAGATATGTGGCAGCTAAGGCGTCTATATATTGTCATACTATCAGCGTGACTATTGTTACAAAAACTGGGCTCAAAACAATTACTATTTTGCATGCATTCAGTGGCAAATTTCCAACTAAGCAGATTAGACAGTTGTCTAAGATCACTACGCTAAGAGGATGCTGCAAGCAAGTCAAATATATATATATATATAAATGTTGACTTTATAATAGAATAAAATTAACGTTTAATCAAGTATAATTGGTCAGGTTCGTATATGTTTCACTATGTTTATTAGTTACAAGCTATTTATAAATAATGAACATCTGCTTAAATAATATTGGGTACATACGAGGATGTCGGGCAGTATGGAATATAATAGATAACATATTTTCTCAAAGTCAATTAGAAGAAGAAGAAAAAAAGATTAATTTAAAAGAAATCTTTAGCATTTTAAAAATGTGCAGAAACTTGAAACTAATTTGATTATCTTGTTAAAAAAGAAACCTCATAATGTACATTGCCTAGGACCACAAGGTATCTAAATATGTCGTTGCATGTCTAAGTGTAGGTAGAAAATTGTTATAAAAAACTTGAAATAATCCCCTTTCGATGATGCAGCACTTTTACATCAAAAACTATGCGTTTTTCTTTTAAAATAAACCATTACTCACGGATTTTTTTTGTCCAAAATCTTGTACTTTATCTATACTTCGCAAGCGAGCAAGTAAAAAAAAATGATCTTAAAATGACTTCACCGATAGATTGTTTTGGTAATCATAATTGCTACAAAGAATTTCTACTATTTATTTCAATAATGATTTTTAAAAAAATTAATTGTATGAGTATTCTGTTATCTGAATTTCAATTAGGGTTTCCAATTTCCAACTTTACTTCCTCGAAATTGATGATTCATCGCTCATGAAAGCGGCAGAACCTCAGCCATCCACACATTAAAGTGAGATAAACGTTGAAGATAAAGATGAAAGCTCAAGTGTTGCTTGAATAATGTTCAGATTGTAGTCAATGCGTATGATGTTATAGTTACACTCGAAATACATACACTAAGGAGACAAAAGTCATGGGATACCTCCCAATAACGTGCTGGATTTTCTTTTGTCCAACGAAGTGGAGCAATTCTACGTGGCATGAACTCAATAAATTGTTGAAAGTACTCTGCAGAAATATTGAGCCATGCTACCTCTATAATTGTTCATAATTACGAAAATGTTGGTACAGCAGGATTGTGTGCACCAACTGACCTTTCGATTATGTCCCATAAATTCTCAACAGGATTCAAATCGGACAATCTAAGTGGCCAAATCATTCGATGGAACTATCTAGAATGTTCTTCAAACTAATCGCGATTTTAACTGCTCCAAGCTTACCGAACGGAGAAGGGATTTTATTGTGGATCTCGATGTCTGTAATATTAAGTTTCCACCTGTACTTCACGTTTTGGTCGACCACAAAATGGCTTTTTTCTCATTCTGTAAATTTATTGCCTTTGCTGCTTCAGTTTTTAATTAGCCTTGTTTTGTCTTTGTGTTTTTGATTTGTTTTTTTTCCCTGTTGTTTTTATCTTTATTTTTATCTATGTATGTAGTTGTTTCTACTAATTTCTGTAAGCCTTGTGGTGCACAAGGATTGTCTTATTACTAATAAATAAATAAATAAAAAAGACTGATCAAGGACATTTGTGGCGCCCAGTGACATGGCGCATTGTCAACCATAAAAAATTTTATCGTTAATTGGGTGCATGAAGTCCATGAAGGGCTGAAAGTGGTCTCCAAGTAGCTGAACATAACCATTTCCAGTCAATGAACGATTCATTTGGGTCAGAGAACCCAGTCCATTTCATGCAAAAATAGCCCACATAATTAAGGAGACACCACTAACTTGCACATTGCCTCATTGATAACTCAGTCCATGGCTTCGTGGGGTCTCCGCCGACACTCAAACCCTTTCATCAACTTTTATCAACTGAAGTCGTGATTCATCTGCCCAAGCTGTGGTTTTCCGCTCGAGGCGGTCTTCTGCTGCCATCGCCCTTTGAAGCCAAATTTTGCCACACTATTTGTTGTACTCCCCACATTGATTCCTGCAATTGTTTCACTCAATGCTCTTGTCTGTTAACACTAACAATTTTACGCACACTTCACTAGTCCTGGTCATTAAGTGCAAATGGTCGGCTATTGCGTTGACCATGATGGGAGATTATGCTTGAAATTAGGTATTCTCGTCATTCTCTTGACGTCGTGGATCTCGGAATGTTGATTACCTCGGATGGCTGATCCCCTTACGATTTCTGAAAGGGAATGTCTAATGCATCTAGCTCGAATTACTATTCCATGTTCAAACTCTGTTAATTCCTGTCTTGTGGTCGTAATCACGTCAGAAAGCTTTTCACATGAATCATTTGAATACAGTACACTCCCGATTATCCGCGGAATTGGGTGGCGCGGCCGCCGCGGATAACAAAAATCGCGGATAATCCGAAAAAAGCTAAAAATGGGTATAGCAAAAGAGAAAAACAGTCATTCCAACTTTGAAAAATCGTTTTATGTACAATAAAACGTAAAATAAACAGCAGGAAATGTTTAACTAACGCTTAATATTTTAGTATATCATTCAAAACTAACCTAAAATGCATTTTGTTAATGAAAACAGAAAAGTGCTTTGTACTTGCGAGAGGCGTCAAGGATACACAGAAAAATTAATACATATGTACTGTTTTAATACTGTAATGTATTATGTAATTACAAAAGCATAACTGTAAAACTGTACCTTTTTGAAAAAATCAGTCAAAAAAAAAAAAAAAAAAAAAAAACTTTGTGCGGCAGGCGCGGATAATCTGCACCGCGGATAACCCGCCCGCGGATAATCGGGAGTCTACTGTATAAATGAAAGTCCTGCCGAAGCATTGTCCTATTATACATTTTTTTTTATAAATGGACAGTATATTGGCGATACTGCTGCTATCTGTATATTCACATGTTGCTATCCCATGATTTTTGGAACTTCAGTGTATATTTTAATATTACGTTGTCTTCTTTGTGTGCGAGTTGTGTCAAAATTTCCACTTGTTATATTCACTATTATATTCCATAATCAAAGTGACGATGTGCATCACATGAATATGAATTGATTCAATTGTAGGTTTGTTCTAGGCAGCTTTTGTAAATTTTCAAAATTAAAGTTTTTTCATCAAATTTATTTTTCCTGTACTAAACTTGTGTAATGTATGTATATAAATGAAAAATAGAAACGAGCATGTAAATGTCTATATGATAAGATGTAGCAGTAAGACTTTCGATCATTTTTCCTTCATTTTAATGCATGAATACCAAACAAACAGTAAAAAAGGATATGAGATGCGACATACAGAGAATTTTAACGATATTTCCATTTTTTTTATTCAGATGTATGATAATCATTAAATAATTAAAATATGAACACTGGCTGCAAAGAAATGAAATGCAGCATTGACCAAAAAAGAATTTAAATAAGAGAACTAGCAAAATTTGACTCATTCGCCATTTTGCATGAAGAAGTTCTCAATTATATAATTTAAAGTAGAAATGAGGAAATGACTGAGAATTATTAGTTCAAAAAGAGTTCGTTTCCATTATTTTAATCCTAGTTTATTTTAAACCCTCCCTTATCAGAATTGAAAACTTTTTTTTTTACTCGTAAATTCTTTTCAAAAACACGTTTTCCCCGTAAACCTATCTTTAGTTTGTATCTCTTAACCTGCTGACTAACACGACACTATTCTTGTCCCATCTAACATTTACCAAGTACCCCACAGCATCGAAAATTGAAAAACAAGAATTATCTCTCGCGTGCATTTTATCAGAAAATGCAGATAAGTTTACATGGCTGCTCTTGTTGTGCATCATTCTAAAAACAGGGGGATAAATCTAACAGAAAACGGATTATGGGGGGTGCGAGAGGGGTGGGCGAGCTCACAGAAAGAAACGAGATCTCGCGTAACAGAGAAACAGGAACTATAAACTATCACTTGTGCTTCCTCCTGTTTCCGTTCCCATGTGCATCGCCTTCCAGAACAACAGCGACGAGAGAAACGATCCGATCCGTGCTCCGATAAAGGTCTCGGACGGGGTGGACGACACCGAAACGACTGTAAACCGTTACTTGAGGAATTAGCTGCCTCCGCTCATTCATTTTGCCCTCCCCCCAATGTTGGTCATAAACAAGAACGGCTCGCACGTACTGATAATCTTTAAACCTCTCGATGCGGATAAAAATACCTAAAGGAAAAATAAACAATAACACCTTGCGAAACAGCCGAGGCTGTTATCTATTTGGTTGGTAGGGTATTAAAAGAATTCAGTTTACTTGGACAGGCCTGGAGTTATTATTCAAAGTCGCCAATTATCTAAGACACTCACAACTTCAGGAGACTTGAACTTTCTGAAAGCTAACAAATTTCGTGCTTTCGTTTAATTATAAAGGTCGTGCAATCGAACTTCACCAAACTAAAATCAAGTATTGTTCAAATTAATTTTGGAATATTTATTCTAGTAACATTCCTAATTAATTACTATTTGCAAAGTAATTATTATCCATTAATATTACAATTCATATTGCTATTTTATAATTCTAAAAAAATGCAGTACATTATAATTAAAAAAAAATGCCCGGTCAACATTATTGAGCACAAGTTGACTAAGCAAAAATATAACAGATATTCTAGGTTCGCCAAAGATACGGGTAATATTTTATTTCAGTTAAATCGTTTAGATATAACTTCATATTTGTGATTTCCTTAAATTGTCAGTTATCAAAGTCGTGTTATTTTAATCGTCTTTCATTTATTTTGTTTATTCTGAACTTGAACTTTTCCAATGGAGACTAATCTCATGATATCATAGCGTAATTAAAAACATAATTGTAGGATTCATCTATTTTCTTAATTTTGAGGTACTGTAGCTCCATTTTTTTCATTCGTCTTTTTGACTACACATATATTAAATAGAATTCTTCTTCTTCAGCCTTCAACAGGGGAAAGAAATCATACGATTATGAAATAATAAAAAACAGTTTAAATTTCAGAGCAACAATAAAATCTAATTATAACTTAAGTGAAAATATTTTTTAAAAATTATCAAAATGCAAGACTATAATATCGGTATTATTAAAAGGGTAAATTTTAAATTTTGTAACATTGTGAAATTCATTTTTATGCAATAATATAAAACCGGAAATTATAGCTCAAAAACAATAAAATTTAGTTTAATTTTTAATTAATTACAATTATAATTAAAATTTCAAAAAAATCGCTCCAAAGTTGTTTATTCTCATCTTCCAATATATATATATATATATATATATATATATATATATATATATGCCAAATTTTTTAGTTGTAGGTCAAACAGCCTAGCCTGTAAAATGCTAATACACGCATACACACGCTTTCATTTTTAATAGAGATTATTTAGAATGTAATAAGAAAAACTTTATCAGTTTTTTCTTACTAATTCGTTTCAAATTACTTTAACATTGTAATTGTACATTTTTTATATTAGATATACTGAAACATTTTACAAAATGACCTACAATTAAATGTTTTGCTATATCAAACTACTTAATGATAGGTTCACTTGGATTAGAGAACCATAAAATATTTGCTATATAAATATTTTGAATCGAAAGCTGGAAGGAAAAAAGAAGCCCCGTTATTTCCATTGTTGAAGACTGCTCCAAAGAAGACTTAAATTTACCTTGTTCTTGGATATGGAAGCTTTTCCAATATTCACCTTATTTTCTGCAGTTGAGAATTGCATCAAACCATTTCCTCAGCATTTAAGATTACATTATAAACAAAACATGTGGGAACCCTATACCATTGATTATTTATACAAATCGGACTTAGTAACTTCGACTAGAGCAGAGCTTCATAAAGTATGTTCTAAACTCCAAATAATATCACGTCTCTAATTTTAGGATCGCAAAAACACAGATAACAGATATGTCTGTCAGAGACAAAGATTTTATTCGATATTACTAAAAAAATGAAGAGATATGCATTTAAGAATATTTTAATAAGATTTTACAAATAAACATAATTTTCTAACTATGTGCTATTTAGAATATTTTTTCATTATTTTTTGATGTTTCATTTCTATATTTTTAAATACAACCATGCACATTCTGGTTTTAAAATTTTATTAGTTTATTGATAGGGTTGTGAAAAAGTCTAGTAACCGGAATGGAATCAGAATTTTTAAAAAAAAATCTAAAAATGATTACACGAAAAATCTCTTCCTAGTGGGCATGGGATCGAAAAAAAGAAAAAAAAAAAGTCTTTATTCTCTTATTATTGCATAGAATGGAATACGAAATGTCCAAAAGAATTTAGCCTTCTTTTAGGAATATTTATTGCTTATTTTATATATTAAAGAGAATTTGAGCAATATTTAGACAATTAAACAGTTTTTTTCTTACTTACGGAATAAAATATGGGCTGAATACTCAATGTGGATTGTGCTGCAATTTTTAGAGGTGTAATCTAGTCAAATTCTCATGAAAAATATGAAAAGGTTGGGGGAAACATAACAACAATTTTGAACTTGCCAAATTGGCTATCTAAAGCAAGTCTCTAGATTTGCAGCCGAATGCAGTTTACAAATTATACAAATTATCGAATACGGTTCCAAATTTGATAGATGTCAACACTGTAAATGCTCAATCTGTGTATCAAATTTTATTCACCTAGCTCTCTTTGTAGTTATCGTGTTGACTTATACTCGGCAGCTGAACCGACAGATTTTTTATAAATGGATTTCTTTCGAAATGTTCAAATTTGGTATAAAAATCATGCATCAAAAATCATCCGCTAGATCCAAGCATTTTTAAATTATCGTGTCCACGAACAAACAGATGGACATACAAGCAGACCGTTATAATTCCAAAAATGTATTTTTAGGACTCAGGAATTTTTGAAACGTGAAGATTCATCAAAACTTTCAGATAAAATATTTTGATGATTATAATACTTTCTTTTTATATGCTTCGTATACGAGAAAATAAAAATTATCCGACTTTTAATGAAATTGCTGACTTAAAAATAATGGTCAATCCTAACATCTGAATTAACTACTTGCATAGTCCAATCTTCAATTTCAACATTCTGTATAAGAATGATCCAAAATGTTTTTAAAAAATGCCTTTGATTTCTTTTTATCATTGTCATTTCATTGTCAATGGACCACTTATACTAAATTGACCATTTCATGTAATCCGAGTTGGTCATTCCTCTTATAAGATTATTAACAGATTATATGCAATGAATAACTTATGATATCAACCATTGCTTTGAGGCTTCAGGGTTAACAATAAATAACTACACCTATGCTCAAATAGTTTATTATACAGAAATAAATAATCTGTCGCAAAGCATACTATTAATAAAACATAACTATTTTTGGTAAAATGCAGCATTATGATTTTCTGTTTTACCAAAAACAGCGGCATTTCTTGCATTTTGGAATAAGTGCATGACATTTTCGAATAGCGATTGGAAGTTTATTATGATACAAGGTGAGTACAGATGATGGATCCGATTTTAAAAAATCATATTTTCGAAACTTCTGCACATATTACAATAAGTTATACATGAATTTAAAAAGAAATATACCAAGTTTTTTTCAGTTACAAACGTTCGATGTGTGACTCTCTTGTTACACGGTATACGTCCGTCCCATCTGTAATCCAGTTCGTTCCAAACAATTCGTAGCATCACTCTGTCAATGGCTCTGAATGCCGCACAAATGCTTTCTTAAAGTTCTGAATATTTTGTGGGTTACGTCAAAGACATTGTTTATGCACCGCCAATGCCGAAAACACTGTAACCCACAAAATGTTCAGAACTTTAAGAAAGCTGGATTACAGATAAGGAACGAACTGGATTACAGATAAGATGTAAACTGTGTAACAAGAGAATCACACATCGAACATTTGTAACTAAAAAAAATTGGTATATTTATCTTTAAATTCATGTATAACTTATTGTAATATGTGCAGAAATTTCGAAAATATGATTTTTTTAAATCGGGTCCATCATCTGTACTCACCCTGTACTTGATAGAAAGTTTTTGTGACATTTGAATTTTTTCTAATAATTTATTAACCCTAAAAAAAAGGCTGAATAAAGAAATATCACCAATGTGAAATGCTTAAATAAAAAGAAACTAATTATATTGTCTCCACTTCTGTAAAATATATAATTATATTTTCTCCACTTCTGTAAAATGTTCCTATCATGATAATTAATTTGTCCCTTGATTTTATTCAGTAACAAAAAAAAAAAAAAAAATTATATAGTTTAGCTGAAAATCAATCTAACTTTAGCAATCACCCGTTATACCTTCACAAGGTTAGAGATAGATTTAAATTAGATCCAATGCACCGCATCAGCGTTTTTCCATATGCGATTTTAAATTAAAATCATTGACATACATTTAAAAAAATGAAATTATTATCTCTCTATATATTGAAGTCGGTTCACTAAAAAGATCACAAAATCATTAAAATAATAACTGAAAGATAACAAATGATAAAATGTGTCCTTTCGTTTTTGTCTATTATACTGGAGATTATATGGGATACCTCATTGGCAAATTGGCAGATCAATTTAAAGTTGATGGAATTTGCTTGATGAATAACTAGCAATTAATTTTGTGTTTCGAGTGGTACACACAAATCGGAATCTGTAAAACTAATCAATTTCAGTGTTCAATCAACCACTATGAACCTTCATGAAAGCCATTTCCCATAACGATGATTTTCATTCGTTAAAACCTTTCCTAGATTATAAAGAATTTTAATATTTTTTTTTAGCAGTAATAGATTGTTTGACCTTTTCATGGGAGTTATTTAACAATTGAAGATATATTCATTTTAAAAACAGAAAAACTCCTGGGATTATTTTTATGCGTTCGTTAATCAATTGATTCTTTAATCGATTTAAATCCATCAAAGCAATACTTTGATTTATTATAATCACATTTTTGATATTGGTTCGTTATAATCAAATTTTTGATCCGATTTAATATTTAATTTAAATATATATATTTCTTATTTTATATTATAGTGTATTTATTTTCTAATTTTTTCCACGGTATTTGGCCATAAAGTGCTTTTTTTAATGGTTAGCCAGAAGGACTTAGAAAGCTTAAAAAATTTTGTATATAAATCCATGTCCTGGACTCTCAAATTCAAAATTATAGAGTAAAATGCGATCAGTAATGTATTTTTTAAAAAAACCCCTTAAAGTCAAATATATAATTGCCCCAGTTAACGATGATGAAATATATAGCCAGTGACAGATTTCTTGCTCTAGGAAATGAAGTATTAATTTTTAAAGAAAATTAATTATTATATATTAAATTGAATCGTTAAAAAGTGTTCAATTCTCATTAGGAACAATCAGATTTACTTCGTGTTGAAGAATTTGTAGTATTCTTTCTTTTATTAGTTGAAAAATGAAATGCTATTAAACTTTCTTACAGGATCTGTTCAGATTTTTGTAATACCGATGTAAAATTTTCAGATTTGTATCTTTTCACAAGCTTCCGTACTTGTTCATTTCATTCGTATCCTAAGGGCGCGAAGGTTTCAATCGCTCTTGAAACAGCAACGATTTTTTTTCAACGAATTTTACATTCGTCTTGACTATGCAATTTTCCGATTCCGGGTAATCAGATATTGCGATGATGCAACATCTGAAGGCTGTTCTTTATCGAAACAGGAAACAGGAGTCATGGTGTCGAAAATAAGTTCAAAAAGAAAAACGATCCCTTGCTTCGAAAGAGCTCTCCTCTGTTCATAAGAATATACGCGTAAGGATTAAAACTATTCATTTAATATCAAAATTTACATTTTTAATTTAGAGGATGCATTCGATTTAAAGAAATATCTAAAGGACAATGAATCTAAAAATTAGAAATATTATATAGCTTATTTTTACTGCTTTAAGAGAAAGATATTTTAAAATTTGAATTGATCTTTAAATTATGGATACATACTGTTACATTACAAACTATTTTGAACGATGCTATGTTATGATTATGTCACTAACTATCATTAGCTTAAGAACTTTATTGTAATGATTGAAAAAATTAAATTAAATTTTAAATATTTAGTTATTTTTCAAACTTGTTTACAGCAATATAATAATCTGGTAACAGAAACGAGCTAAGCATATTTCTTTGTTTGTAAAATCCCATTGTTAGATAACTGAAAACTAAACTTATTTCGATAATAATTTATTATCCTGTTGGACATAGCCATAGTATGGGCTCAAGTTATTTCCAACTTAATGATAAAACAAGCCTCCTGGGCGAGAGAAGCTGTTATCATAGGCTATCTATAACCATCAGGTTTTCACCTTTAGGTTCAGTTTATGCTAGTGTGACGGCGATCATTCACATTAAATTATAAAAATTATTAAATAAGTGTGATTATAAAAATTTATTAAAATATAATTATTAAAAAAATGTGATTATAAAAATTTATTAAAATAAGTACAGTGCATAATTTTCTGGCCCTACATAAATCAGCTGCACATAAATTCTAACCTGTTCTTCAACCTGTTCTATTCTCATATAAACATTATTTTCATCAAAAAATAATTATCGTATAAAGAGAAATGAAATGTAAATGCAATAATCTAATATGGCTTCAGAAATTTAGAAAAAAATATGCACCATCAAAATAAATTTTTTGAAAAAATCATTCAAAATAAATTTTTCCACCATTAAAAAAAGCTAAAATAAAAAATAATATTCAATCCAGGATCTCATTAATTCAATAACTAAATAATTGTTTAAATGAAAAAAATCGTATCCTTTATATATGACGTCTTTTCTACGAGTTTAGACCCTTTATTGTGCTCTAGAAAATTGAAGAGAGGTGTGCCTACTGAGAAGGCTCCTCTTCAGTTATTCCGAACTCTAAATTACAAGATCCATCCCTAAATAGCATTCTTCAAAATGCTTAAGATTTATTAAGCTAATTTAAAAGTATAAAATAATTTTAAAGTTGTGAAATAAAATCTAATTTTAATAAAAAAAGCAATTATTGTACTCCAAATAATCACTATCTTGATATTTCATGCTTATTATATAGTAAAAATCTATATCATTGACTTTTTTCTAAACTTATTACTTAAAATATTACTAAATTATTACTATGCGCATGAAATTGCAGGAGCAAAAATTAAGCGTAATGATAATTCAAATAAATTCACTTTTTTAACTTTATGCTCCCAGAATTGTTCAATAGTCTGAGAAGAATGGAAACCGACTAAAAATAAACCAAGAGTATAAAGATTTCACCAGAAAAAGCTGAACCTTTAATGCAAGATTATTTTTATTTTAACTCGATTCCTGTAAGCAGAGCAGCACCAAAAACCATCATTTCTTGGAGATGATTAGAAAAAACGCATTTATAGCTAAAGAAAAATATGGAAGAGGACTTTATCTGTTAAGAACGTTGTAAAGATATGGATTAATGAGTTGATTGTTCATAAGTGTTTTTAAGTTCCAAGTATTTGTTTATAAATTTAATAAAAAAAAGCTTAAATCTAATATCAAAGATAAGGAACTGTAGTCAAAGTTTTACATTAAGTTTTTTACTTTCTCATAAACATACCAAATTTATAGATTTCTATCAAATTTTGAGCAAAATCCACTTAATAGAAGTCTGTCTGTCCAGATGTTCGAATATAATTTAACACGATAACTACGAAACAATGAGATCTAGACTGATAAAATTCGATGCACAGAATTAACATCTATAGTCTAGATACCTAACAAATTTTGAACCAAATCCAGCGAAGAATTGACCGTCTGTCGGTCTGTACTTTCAGAAACATGTAAACACGATAACTCAGAGTTGCAATGACTTAAATATATAAAATTTGGTAAGAGATTTTTTTGTGTCAAATTTTTATTTCAATCGGTTGAGAAAAACTCGTTTAAAACACAAATTCGATTTTCGGATACTATTAATCACATACCAGGGATTAATCATCAAATAACTCATCGAGGATTACACGATAGATTAGTAAAAATGCTAAATTTAAGTGAAAGAGAAATATTTCGTAGCTGTTGAAATCCAAATTATTATTTTTTTCTTGAAATGTGGTTTGTTAATACTAAAAGGGTAGGAATATTTTAGTGAAAGCTTGGTAAAAATGAATTAAGCAATAATTTTTTTTTATTAATTAATGTTCCCATAAAGGAAAAAGAAAATTATTTAGATATTAGTGTTACCATTTCTTTTGAAAGAAATTGTTATGGATGTTTAATCACATATATGATATTTCCTTTGTGAAAAGAACATGCTGAAAAAGTTTTAGCATTCTCTATATTTATAATGATTATATTGTATTATTTCTATATTGTTAATTCATTCTGAAAATTCTGTTGAAGTTAAGAAAGGCATCATTTACGACTATTTTAGACTGTTCACTTTTATCAAAAATTATTTGCAATCTTCTATTAATTGTATATAAAAATGCGTACTAATAACTAATGAAAAAAGCAGCTTTGAATAATATTTCATTTAAAATTATGAAACTGATCAGCATTTAAAGAAAATTAGAAGTTAGACAAGCTAATAATAAGTAAAAAATAATTTTTCTTTTCTTTCTCGATGTTTTTTTTTTTTTTTTTTTTTTTTTTTTTTTCAGAGAATCATACAAGTTTGTAGCTTGGACACTATAAGATAAATTCTTCCGAAGAATAACAGATAACGTGCATTTTTATTTCTAATGATTAATGTTCTATCTATATAAATTTTTATTATTCAACAACTGACGTTGTTAAAGTTAGTTGTTATTATTCAACAACTAACGTTAATTTAACGTTAACGAAAGTTATTATTCAACAACTAACGTTATTAACTATCGAATAATATTCTTAATGTAAGTTACTAACTTTCACTAAATGGGTCGTGCTTCTTTCAGAGTTCCATTCTACACCGTCCAAGAAACAAATAATAAAAATGACAATTATTTGAAATCTAGCAAAAGGGGAAAAAAGAACCTAAGAGTTGGCTATAATAAAATGAATATAAAATTTGAATCACTAATTCAAAGCACCTGCTATATTAACGATTCATTGAGGAAGATATTGATTTTTTTTCTTATTTTTTTTCATAAAATGTTAATATTTGAATAAGTTTTAACATAACCAACCGTAATGACAGCATGCTACATTTTGAATCTGATTTCAATGTTTCAAGAAATTACCACAAAATAAGCTTGAATATCTTAAGGGTTGTAAATGTATCTCTTATCGAAACTTATAATTTTTATAAGCATTATTTATGTTACACCAGAAATGATAACAATATTATAAACTTCAATGATAATATAAATCAAAAGCTTAGTGAATATTTGATTGTCATTATTAGTCCAAAGATCTAAGATTCCACTTTCTTTTCGCTTTTTATATAAAAATACGTACTGATTAAGCTTACACATATTTAAAAATAATTATTAATTAAAATAAAGGCTGCAATTTATAAATATTAATTTGAAAGAAAACCAGCTATTTGAAGAATTCGAGAACCACAATTATCAAATATAATAACATATTTAAATAAATATCAATATGTGATTGCCTACTTGCAGTAAATAAAAAAAAATGTGCTAACTGTGCTTTTTAGACAGAAATAATTTAAAAATCGAAATTTAGAACCATTTTACAAAAGTATTTTACATTTTTTTAATATGACAGTCATCAAAAAAGAAATTCACGATTTTCAGGATAACATTGGTAAAAGGATTATAATTTATTATTAAAAAGTGTCTTGTTTTATATCAGTGTGCTAAGTTTATATTTAAATCTTTGCTTACTCAAATAATGGCATTCCATTTCAGCTCATATCGATACATTTCTACATGCTTTCCCCCCTCTAAATATTGTAACATTTCAGAAAGTGTGGGTTGATTTAAATTGTTTGATCAAATAGTGTATTTCTCTATTTCAGCATTTGGTAAATTTCTATTAATGCAGATGATTTTATGAATAGAGAAAGAATAATTTCAAAAATGGTAACCCAAAGGATAATGATTTAAGGCCTCTTTCATCTCAGGTTTTCTGTAAGAAAAAGCCTTAAGCAATTAAAAAACTTGTTTTTAATAAAACACTTATCATAAGATTTTAAATTGATTAGATAATGCCTAGAGCAATAAAAATCGATCTAGTCTTGGGTATCAGCACTGAGTTCGTGCAAAGTGCTTTAAAAGAAGCATGAAAAGAGGCGAAGATATTCAAAATATTCTGGAATTAAAACTATTGCAAAAGAGAATGTGAGGAGTAGAATTTTGGAATTTATTATAAATGAAGATTTGGAGTTTCGTCTTCTAACAAATAAAAAGTTCGGAGTTTGAATCACTTACAAATAATAAAATACCTACAATGATGCATGTCAATTGAATAATATTTTACTGTAAGAACTTATTTTGTTCCATACAATGTTCTAAAATAATATTGTATAATCAACAGGTTCAAGGATATATTCAGAACAAAAATTCTAATATTGTTTGAACTGCAGTGTCAAACAAAGGGAAAAATCAGAAAATCATCGGTAAAAGCATAAAAATAAATGTTGAATATTACTATATTTTATTATTTATGTTATTATCTGCACATTTATTGCCATTTGCTGATGTATAGTATGTTCTAAAATAATATTGTATTACCAACAAACTTCAAAGATAAATTCAGAAATGATAAAACATCGATATTGATCGATTTTCAAAATTAATAGATTTTGTGTTAATAGAATCGATTTTAAATAAATTCATAAATTTTAAAGGAATTACTAAATTAATCAGACGACTGATGAATATGTGTAACGAGAAACGAGAGAGAAAAACGGA
Source organism: Argiope bruennichi (assembly GCF_947563725.1). NCBI lineage: Eukaryota > Metazoa > Arthropoda > Arachnida > Araneae > Araneidae > Argiope > Argiope bruennichi. The sequence continues at coordinate 77,515,781 of NC_079156.1, forward strand.
AAACTGAAGGGTTTATAGACACGCAGATATTTCAGTAACACATATAAAGTCAATCAAAATTAAAAAAAATATATATGTAAGAATTATTGTATTTTTTATGCTCTTTGTAGAATTTAAATGAGTGAAATATTTTACAAATTTTCACAAATTAAAGTATTAATATGTGTAAATGAAATTGTTGTAATTCACTTGAATAGTTTTTAAAAAATGCAGCTGAAGTAAAAGATATTTCAAGGAAAGCTGGTGAATCCCAGCAAAGTGAATATTCGCATTTTCCATTGATTGTTATTCACAACGGATAAAATGGAAAAGCTCTTGACGATAAGTTGGATTTTTCATTCCTTGCATTAATTTCAATACTACTCTGTCTTTCATTCAGCAAAAGATAGAAAATTAAAATAAATAAGAAAAAAAATATATAATTTACCTAGTGCGTATTCAGCTTTTATTTATATGCGTGTAATAAAATTGATGTATAGTAGTTACTCCCTTTTAGACATTATTCAGTATTATTATTTTGTTTCTTTTAAAGCTCTTTATCTTTAAAATAATTTCAACTTCACAATAAGAAACTTCACTAGAGAATCGATATACATACTATCACTATATACACTATATGGAATCACTATAGAAAAAAGAGTTGCTATCTACCCAATAAAAATGAATTAATTAATAGTAATCGAATATGAACTCAAGATATATTCGCAAAGAATGTTTCTTAAATATTTCGTATGGACTTTTTCGGCAAATTTTGGCAAAGTGTGACAAACTTCCCAGTTTGAAGGGCATTTCAAATGAGAGAGGGGTGGGGGTTATACCATCCTCCACATTTTCTCAGATATAAATTTCGCAAATAAAATAAATCATAGTAGCTACGAAATTACAATCATGTGTGATGTCATGCAACAAGTTTAAAAGAAATGGGACAGACTTTTAGGTTTGGAAAAACTTAAAAATGTAATAAATAAAGGGGAAGAAAACTCGTGCCTCCTTCAGAACTTTTACTGCAAGTTTTAAACGAAAAATTCGCATGCGCTTTAGAACAAAGTTGTTTTTGAAAATATTTTTTTGCAAATTGTAATTACACTTCTTATAAAAAATGGAAAAATATATTTCATTATTTGCCAATTATTGGGAATTATCTACTTTTATTGAAATGATGATTAAAATAATAAGGAAATATGATTGGTTAAAAGACACATAAACCTACATCCTTCGGTTAACGTTTCTCCATCTTGCCACCTATCATAGATTACCTGAGACGTAAAGCCAATCTCTCTGCTTCAATTACAGAAGCGTCGTAAACGACCAATTGCAGTGCAAAAGGTAGGCAATGGCGAAGTTTTAAGGCGGTCTTTTAGAATAGGCGGAGTTTTTGACTCCACCCTCTTTTGCCGTTATCCTCGTGTAGCCAGAGGCTACAGTTTAGAATGGATGTCAACGGCTTAGGGTTGGGCCGCAGTAATCCGTTTAGCATCGATTCCCTCATGTCGGAGCACACAAGTGAATACATGCCGCAGATGATGTCTGTGGGGGGCCAGCGGCCCCTGAGTTCTGTGGACTGTTGTTATGATTGGCAAACGGTCACTACTAATTGTTACACAGGAAATACCATGAAAGATATGGAAGGTAAGAAACATATTTTTTTTAATAAAATATTTATTTTATTGTAATTTACTTTAAAATCAGAACAATTTTTGAGAAGAACTAATTTCCGAGTTATAAAGATTTTTGTTTAACCATTTTTATAAGATGTAAAGACTTTTACTTGACATTTAAAATGATTATTTAATTTATGTTCGAATAATATAAACATAATCTAATAAGTCTTCGAAGAATTTAATAATATTATACTCTTGTAGTAACAATTTTCTTGAATGGGGCAGGACAGTTATGACATAACTAAACTTTATAAGTTCTACAACACATTTTACATTTGGGACCTTTTTTACAATCCTGGTGACAAAACACCAGTGGTATGGATGTTTCTACGTAACCGTAACATTCTGTTTAGTCCCCTCTCTTTTGCAAGGCTGTAGGTCCCTGATATTTTGCTAATCCTATCACCATGTAAATATTCCACTACAAGACATATTAAGTATCAATATAAAGTGACTATATATATGGCGGCAAATGCATAAGAATTAGAATCTTATGGTGGAAACATTATTTCATTGTATCTATATGTTTATCTACCTCGTGAGAGAAACTTAACGAACTCTTTTTCTTAAATTATATTCATAAAACTCACTAGTTATTTAAATACTATTATATTATTATAATCCATAATATTATTTATTTGCATCCTGTATGAAACTTAAATTTAATGCTTTATGAATGAGTAAATCATAACTATTTGACAATAAATTGTTATGACGATTTGCAGAGTGAATTATAAACAATTGTATTTTTTTAGAATTAAATTATTACTTCGTTATTTAATATTATAACTATTTTTGTATAGAATACAGTGTAAGATTTGACCTATAACAAAAATCCATCAAGTTAAAATAAATTCACAAAAATGTAACGATTGCTAAGTAATTATTTGCAGAACTCTCTATTATACTCACTACAAAATTACAATATTTTAAAAAATAAAGAATAAATTCTTGGTAATAATTTATTTATCATATCAGCATTAATTATAAATTTTCAAAACTGATAAAAGAATAAAATTATAGAATTTATCTTTTTTTTAAGAAAATTTTCAAAGCTGCCAATTTATATACCTTTGTTTTGTTTTTATATACCTTTTTTTTGTTTTATTGCAATAAAAAATATATATATAATACTTGATGCAGCCGTAGTTAGTAGTTTTTTTTTTAAATTATATATATATATATATATATATATATATATGTTTGATTTTAAGCTATGTTATCATTAGTTTTTCGTTCATTTGTTATATATTTATTATTTATATAAGTAATGAATATATATATATATATGTGTGTGTGTGTATGAAAATTGCGGAGAATTTTTTAAAGAATTATTTATTAACAGAATTATTAACAGAAAAATATCCTGTTTTAAAAGGGTGAATTTCACATGTGAAGTTTTTTTCATTGATTTTAAGCTATACAAAAACTTGAGGTAAAAAATTATCTGGAATAAATTCACTAAAAATATAATCAATATTCATGTGAATTAAAACCTTTTTCGGAGATTCATTAAAAGGAATCACTGAAAATAATTTAAGAAAAAAAAGGGGGGGACGCAAAGAAAAATGTTAGAAAGTACATAACTTTTTATTTTTATAAAAGTTTTTGATGTTTGGTTTCTCTCTGTAGAATATAGTTGTAGAAGGTATCTGTAAAATTAAATTCTTGGAACAAATTAACTATATGAATTAACGATACATGCTTAATCGAGGAAACCGTAAACTAATTCTTTCTTTTCTGTTTTCTCCAGTATGTCTTCTCAATTATATATTTGTGTGTGCGTTTTCAGATCATGAGTGTATTCATTTCTGATTTTTAGCTGTCTTAATATATACTTGAAAAATAAGTATATTTTACATCTAACTGATTATTGCTTTTGCAAGTGATTGAAAATAATGTCGTTTTTATAAATATGTAAAAGTAGATAATTCGCTACAAATATATCGAAAAAAAAAAAAAAAAAAAAGTGAAGAAGATAATTCCTAAGATCAGTGGCAGATTTCCAACCAGGCAGAAATAGAGTGGTGCATAGGGCCGGAATCAAGTCGATTAAAAACTTTATTTTCCTGATTGCCAAATAAATAAATTTGCTAAAAAAATAGCAGTTATGTGAATTATTATCAATTATCTATTAGTAAGATATTTTAAGATAATATTAACACTTAATTAAGCATAAATGAGCAAGTTCCTGTATATTTCATTGCTTTCACTTGATTATCAGAATATTTATAAACTGCGAACTTCTGTTTCAATATTATTGTGTATAAACAAAGTTTTCAGGTAATCTGGAATTTTAAAAATAGTGATATATATTTTCACGAAGTTAACAGGTTAAAAAATGAGTGACCTAGAATAAATCATTAACTTTTTTTAAAAAGTGGGGAAATGGGAAACTTAAATTGATAATCTTACTATACGAGCGGTTTCGTAATATGCCCTGTCTGGGTCTGCAAAATACTAAAATTCGCTACTATATGAGATAAGGTATTTTCAATAAATGTATAATTTTAGTCTTCCATAAGTTGAAAGCAGAAATACATTTAAAAAAACATGAAATTAATTTTAAAAATGCAAATTAAATGAATCGGTTTTAATTTTGGAAACAGACACACACATAATCCATTTAAAGAATACATAAAAATTAGTTGCAAATTTCAGAAATTTTTACAGTAAAATATTATCCAAATTAAATCGATATATGACTATGCAAATAAAGCATAGTGATGTAAATGTATAAAATTATTTGCATTTTAAGTAAATGAATATTTAAAATATTTTGTTTATTCATAAGATCTTTATCTTATTAATTATATTTAAGAAAATAAAACATATTGAAATGCTGCGAAGTATCAAAATTAGAACTTCTTTTCTTTGAATATTTATAAATTGATGGAAATAATCTTTATTCTTGTCCTTAAAAATTGATTCAATGCATTTCTCTATCCGAGATGTTGAATTTTATCCTAATAATTTCTAACGATAAATTGCAAATTATTCTACTCGAATTGAAGAATAAAGAATAATTAATATCACTTGAATGCATTTTCGATCAGTGATTTATTAAATAAAATGTCATTATCTGACATTTTGAAAATAATTCAATAAAATATCTTAAAAAGGAAATTTTATTTTAAAATTAAATATGTAAACAACAAAAAATTTTCAACATTTGATCTCAAAAAATAATTATATTATATCGTCATGTATAAAATTTTGCGCTATCAATTGTACATAATTTGTTGAAATTTATTTAAGAAGTGAAAAACTCTGAAAAATTACAAGCTACTAAATCACGCTGTTCTTTTTCGTACGACGATTATACAAAACTTAACTTATGACAACTGCAACAAAAAACATTTTAAAATATGAAGAAAATAATATTACATTTATGATACTTTATTGATAATTTTCTTTCTTTAATATAAAACATTGGATTTTCAGAAGAAAAATATTTTACAAAATATGAAATGCATTTATTATATATGAATTTTAGAAAGCCATTTCTTTTAAGGAAATACAAATTTGGAATAAATAGCTTAAGAAAAAAAATTGAAAAAAAAAAAAAAGTTCTTAGCCAACAAACATAAACCAATTAATATGGAGACAGATAATGGATATTATTATTACATGATGTTAATAGATGGAAAATATTGTATTATGAAAGAAGACGATATATCTCCTATTTCATTCAATTATATTTTTACTTTAATTCAAGAAAATAATAATTTTAAATGCCTTTATAAACATAAAATAATTTTTTGTCTCATAAATAAAATATAAATAACCTTTTATAATGCTCAAATAAATCAAATTTAATTGCATTTCTTTTTTTTATTTCCATCTATAAATCCTTAACTTTTATAACTTGCTTAAATAATAGTTTTCCCATTTATTTTTTTATTCAGTTTGCTTTTTAAAAGGATTATAATTTTCAAATTATTTTGAATTGGCGTGTAATCCTGTTAACAAAATTATATTTTATTTTCAACGTATTTCAAATATATTTCTACTGAATTAAATGTATCTTTAACAATTAAAATTATAAATAATTTCAGAGTATTGGGATATTAAATCGAAAGCAATATATAAATCGATGATTTATTGGAAATTGCAACTTACTATAAATAATTCTTTACAGTAAAATTCTCACATTTACCAATTACATCATGATATTTTTAAATCTTATTTCAATGCGCCCACGAATCTTTACGTTAAATATAAAATGCCAAGTTTTTTTTTTTTTTTTTTTTTTTTTTACTAAAATAACAAAATTCCATATAGACGTACTGTAATAAGCCTCATCTCGTGGCAGCTTATTAATAAATAATCATATAAAAACGATTATATACTTTTAGAATTCATTTCTGAATATTTTAATTGAGACATTGCATTGCAGTTTTCATTTTCACAACTTGTTTATGCGAACAATAATTCCACAGTTATTGCTTATTTTAGTTTATTGTTCAGTTTATTCAATTTAAATTTAAAGTCGAGGAAAAGATTTTTAAGGATCATTAAATAATTTCAGGAAAATCTTGTGAAAGAAAAGTCATGCTTTAAAATATAGCTTCTATAACCCCAGTTTCAGATTATCCAAAATAATTAATCAAGGTTACAGATAATCAAGGTTGTACTATATTTATTGGCACATACGAATACTTATCTATATCTATGAAATACCTATAAAAGAAAATAATTTTCTTTTAAAATTTAGAATCTCAAGCACAAGTATTTTTGAGATTAAATTTTAAGAAAGAATACATTTTTGCTAAAGAAAAATAGCGAATATATCCATTTTCAAGAAGTAAATATTAATTTTGTTTTTAATATGTGAATTTCTTTAGGAAATTTGTTGTACTAATTATTAACAGAAAAGTATTATCAGTTTAATTAATCATTAGTAAAAACAATATTAGAATGTTACTAAATATTATTAGGAAAATATGTGTTTTTAAAAGTGAAACTATTGTCACCGTGAAAGAACGAAATAAGAAAATGTCAACATTCTTTGCTGAGCGTCGACACTCCCTCCGGTGAATGCCATGTGGTAACTACGGGAATGCTGCATTTACCGGAGAATGTCGATCTTTGTCAGATATCGGCCTTTCACTATGACAACAGTCTTTTTTTTTTCTTTTTTCGTGGCACATTGGATCGCCCCTCCCTTCTAATAAATTATAGGTTCTACGGTTTCTATTCATTTGTACGATTTAGCATAAATTCTATATAGATGTTGTTAATTATAACAGAATAAATAACTAATATAAGACCATTTGCAATTTTGTCTGGAAACTCGTACACCATTTTCACTATATGTAAAAATCTTTCTGAAATCGTTTTAAATAATGAATCGCCTGGCTTTAAGAGACAAACCATAGTTTATATTCATATTCCAAGTTCATAAATAAAGCATTGTTAGAATATTACTAAGTATTATTAGGAAAATTTTTGTTTTAAAAGTGAGACTATTGTCCCTGAGAAAGAACGAAATAAGAAAATATCGACATTCTCTGATGAGTTTCGACACTCTCATCCGGCGAATGATATTTACCGGAGTAGTGACTACGTGAATGCTGCAATTCACCGGTGAATGTCGACCTCTGTCAAATATCGGTCTTTAACAGTAACAACTGTTATTTTTTTATGTCTTCTTTTTCAGTGGTTCATCATTACAATTCAACATTTCTACAACTTAGCATAAATTGTATATAAAATGCTGTTATACTTCCTTGCTTTCCTGCGAACAAGATCTCTCCTATCTCATGAAATTTTTTCAAAGAGGATCACAATAATCTATTCAAAGTCAAACTTTCTTAAAATTTCTCTCATCTACCGGAGATTAAGCACACTGACCTGGGATAGGCACTCCGTTAACAACATCGTCGGGAGAAAAACAGAATAAATAATCAATATAAGACCATTTTCAATTTTATCTTGAAACTCGTGCGCAATTTCATTATATGACGAAATCTTCCTGGATTAGCTCCAAATATGAATTGCCAGGCAAACCATAATTTATATTCATATTCCGAGCACTTAAATTATACGTCAAATTAATAGTTTTGAAATCCATATAGCTGGGAAACGGGTTTCAGTTTTAGTTATTGTTTATAAATTATACCTGTTTTGTATATACCAAATTCGATAGAATAGTGTCAAAGACAAATTTCTGCACAGTTAAAAAAACCCTTTTTAAATTATTTTATGCAAACTGCCTTCTGTTGTTTTATTTCCAAACTAATTTTTTTATAGACCATTGAACAAAGTAAATTTGAAATATTTATAACTGTGGAAATTTCAAATTTATTTATTACTATCTAAAGTACAATTTTGCTGCACCATGATATTTATATAAAGAGATAATAAAGATTTTGCAATTTTTATGATGGTATAACAAAGAAAAAAATGCTCAAGAAAATAGGCTTGAAATATCCTTTTCTTAAAAAGTGTTTTAAAATTGTATTTGGCACTAGTGTAATAACTAAGCATTACAACAAGGTAATTATGCTCTTTGTTTATCCAATGGCATTTTGATCTTCCTTAAACTATGAGTAGCCGATGTAAATTAAATTTACGCTTAAATTCAAAGATATAAACTTTTGAGTCGTGCGGGCATTTGCTTTTTTCCCCCTATGCGTCTCAAAATCTGATTACCTTAAATTTAGCTATCTGACATCGAACTAGTCTTGAAAATAATATCATGAGCTTCCAAAGAATTTTATAACCAGCAGTTTTCGAAAATTTCATTTTCCAAATGAGAGAAAAGTTCCCTTTCTGATACTTAGACTGCTTTTCGAACTGTCTTTTTTACGTTTGGCCATTTTTATGACTTGTAACAGTTATATAACTTAGAAATTATAACGAAGACAATATAAATATTGTCGCTTAAATGAAATTTCTGCCTAACTGTTAAGCAGAATAATAAGCGAGAGTATCCAACTGAAGATTCTCTTTCTTATTTATCACGGCTGTTTCATATTTTTTAAATAAATGATAGAATAAAACAGTACATATTAGCTGTTCAAGAATTTTATAAAAAAATAATGGAAACTCCTTCCATTTCCGTAAAATCTCTTTTCTGATTTGTAGATAAATCATCTCCGAAATGAGAGAAAAAAACCCATCTTTTTTGGTAGCTTATTTTATAAATCCTGAAATGATGTAAAAATAGTTAATGTGCTTTAATAATATATTTCAGAAGTATTGAAGTAAAACTTAAAATTTTATTTACTTTTAATTAAAAATCAGATTAAAATTTTGGAAAGCTCTTTCTTAACAAGTAAAATAAATACATGATTTTTTTTTTACCTCGGACATGTCTCATGACGCATATTACAGCCTACTTACATTATCATATTCGATGTTGTACTTCACTATTCTCTCTAGAAAACAAAACGAGTGAAAATATGCAGCATTTTATAAGTTTTTTTTTTTTTTTTTTTTTTTTTTTTCATTCTGTAACTATTTCCCGTGAATCGGATAAAATCTGCTCCGCAGGGCCGGATTATTAAATAGCCAAAGTAGGCAACTGCCTAAGGGCCTCGTAACTTTGGAGGGGGTGGGAGTGCAGGCGGAGGCATAGAATTATTTTTTTCTTTTCATTTTCCAATATTATCAAGGCAATTTAATTATGTTCTTTGATCTTTTATAGAGGTCTGCCAAATGATTTATGCGAAAAATAAAATATCATTTACTATAAAGTATCAGAACACTAATCTTGGGATATGTTTCAAATTCGCTAGCAAATAAATGGAATCCAATTTGTTACCAGTTGGCTAGTTTAGAATCGGATTTAGATATGTAGAGGTCTTTATGTAGTCCTTTCAGAATTTCTCTTTTCACCTTCCAAAATCAAATGTTTTTTTTTTAAAGAAAGATCTTAATTTATTATTTAAATTAGCAATTTTTAAATAACATATTTTTTTTTACAACAAATGGAAATAATAAAACATATATTTGCAGGTCATCAAACTGCTAAAAGTCTTGGCAATTTGTTGTATCAGAATATTTGATTTTATTCAAAAGTTTATATATTTTTCTTGTTATTAAAAATTACTTTTAAAAATATATATACAAGCGATGCATTGGAATCAATTCTTTTGAAATGTATAATAATAAATAAATGTTTTTAATTTTAATTTGCTATTATATTTATTATTTAAAAATTGTTTATATAGAGATAAAGATAAAATAAAAAATATTTTCGAAATTGGGGAAGCGAAAGAGGGACCCCGAATTTTTTTGCATTGCATAACAGACTCTACTAAGCTTAATCAGGCATTGTTACCGGACATTGTCAAGCAAATCATTTATTTAGGTTTTGATTCAGAATACTCACACATAAATTTCAATACTACCTAATTTGATTAAATGACTTAAAAAACACTTCAATATGGTGAAATCTTACTGACTACATTTTGTTACATTGACCATCTAAAAATAAATAAATAAATGTCTGCAGAACAAAGAAAGCTGATGGAAATAGAATAAACAGTAAAAAATAAAATTCATTTAAAAAAAAATTCTACAAAAAATATTTTAAAGGAAAGAACATTTTTTTAATATTAAAGAAAGGCATAATTTATTATAAAAATTTACTGGGTTAAATAATAATTACGTGTATTTTTTCAAATTTATTGTTAAAGAAATTCCTCTAATCGCTCTAGATTTTTTAAGTGCCAAAACCAACGAAGGCAACACTTGAATACAAGGATACTTCTTCCCATGCAAAGTTCAGAACTCACAAATAATTTTGGCGATCTTAATAACTCAATCAATGCCAAAAAGTGAATGCTATCAAAAATGCTCATATTTATTCACTTGATTATTCATTTTAATAATTTGAAAAAGAAAATTTTAATAAAAATTATTTAAAAAAAACTAAAATATACTATCTTTGGAATACTAAATTATTTTCCAAATAATATTAAAATTTTTTTGCTAATGTGCATGTTTTCTGCGCTCTTTTTTTAATATCGAAAAATAAAATGAAAACGCTTATAAATTATTCTCAACAAGGCATTTCCGCATGTTTGTATTATCACATGAACTCTCTAACTGTTATTGCTATCACTACAAAGCTTAAGTAAGAACAAAAATTTAATTTTAAATATCCATCTGGAACATAAATTGACCAAAACTTTCCTCTCTTGCTACAACAACGATATTAAAGTTTGATAAAGCATTGAAAATATTTACTTTTCAGAACAGCAATGAAAATAACTGTATTAAGTTGCTAAAAAAGTATTAAAATGAAAGATGGGAGGGAAAAAAACATCCCTATGAAAATCAAAGTTGAAAAATTGAAAAAAAAAAAAAATGAAAAACGGAAAATTATTATTTTTGCTATATTATTTTGATAACTATTGTTGAAAAATGTTCGTTAATTTGTTTAGATTCGAGTTATTGAAAATATAAATAAAATTTCAAAAAGCTAATTAAAAAGTTTCTTTCTTTTTCAACACACTGATAATTAAATTCGATTGTTTTTACTTTACTGTTAAATTAGCAGATCTCATTTATATAAATAATAATAATACTAATATTAATTAAACGGCCAGCTATGATTATGATTAGGACATGAATTGATATCAAAATCAGTCTAAAATTACTTGTTTATGATTTTGAAAAGATGTATTGGAATTTCATTGTGTAGTGGTGTCGATTAAGTATTAAAAAGATATGCGGGACCTTTAGAAGTTCGTGCTCCCTCCGCGATTTTTAATACCAACTATCATGAAGTATAGTAAAAAATTAACTTTGTTTAAAAATTAATTAAAAGTTAAGAAATAAATATACTGAATTAAACCTATTTTTATCAGTAAACTTTTTATTGGGTTATTTATTCTATGTACTTAGATGTTGAATATTTTTTGTCAATAAAAATTGAGTAGAAAGTGTGAGGACATTTCATGTGAGTAAGCAATTCTTAAACTTTTTCTGTCGTCAATGTTGCAGCTGTTAAAAATTATAATCCTAATCCAAATATTTCATATAAATAAAAAAATTAATGTTAAAGGAAATAATATTACAATTTTCATTGAAGTATTTGAAACCAAACTGAATTTCGTAATTATTATTATTATTATTTTTACTAATTGTAGAGGACCAGATAGAAACTTATGCTACCAACATTTTCCTGATTCGGTATTTAAAATTTGTATATTTATACAGCCAAGATCATTGGGAGACTTATTCACTGATAGGCACAATAAGACAAAGGCTCACATGAATATATACATCATCTTTTGTAGTAATAAAACACGTAACGCCTTTTTTTATTTATTTAACATTTAAAAACATTCCGCATTGCCAGTATAATTTTTTTTTTTTTTTTTTTTTTTTTTTTGTAAAAACAAATATTTTGATTTTTTTTTGCATTAAAGATTTGTTTATTAACAAAATTAAAAACGTTAACAACTTTCTTTTAATGTTAACAACTTAAAGAAAAATTCGTCTTAGATGATCTTCCACTTTGCTCAAACTGTATCGCTTCCAAACTAATAGTTCTGATTCATCAGTGCTCTACAGATATGTAGATATAGTAGCTTGCTTTCTGAATTATAATGGAATAATTCCATCAACAAAAGAGAAAGAATATGACATTAAGCGTTTAGATTTGATATTGAAATTAGTAACTTGTTAATGAAATAAAATTATTCCATATTCTTTTGTTGTATTTTTGATTTAAATTTTACTGAGAGTAATAATTTAAATGAATTAACTAGTTAATTAACTAATTAATTTTAATTAAATTTTTAACTAATGCTTTTATAACTTAAAAAAAATAACCTTATTTCCCCTTAAATAAACATATTCTGTCATTTTAACCAGTATTTCAATCATTCGAAGAAATGGTGATTTCAAAGGCTGAGATTAATCTTGCAATTCTCTTTGTTTAATTCAGTTTAATTGTATTAAATTTCCATTTTATAGCAAAACGAGAATATTTTAGGCCGAATATTGTAATTCTGAACCGGAATCAGACGCCTATGCCAGTCAGTCTGATTACGATTCGGTAAGGTTATAGTATAATGTGATTAAAGAACTGAATTTGATTTATTACTACGATATATCAACGTATAGCTACTTATCATCAGTGATAATATAGGTTACTGGGCATATTGTCGTTTATTTTAGATTTTTTCAGTGATTGTATGAATAGTTTTGACTGATATGCATTTTAAAATAAATAGATGATTGCTTAGTTCTTTTCTTAATTAAATTTAATATTTAAAATTACAATTGTTAAAAATTAAAATAAAATTAGTACGGCAAATTTTTACTCTCCTTAGTATACAACCCAATTAACTCATTGGATAAAACGTCCTGTTAGACGGCCTTCGAAAGTAAATATCGGAATCCTTAGTTTTTTTTTTTTAAAGGCGGGAGTATCTGATTTTAAAACAAAATACTGCACGTATCCTTTGTGCTTTTTACACCAAATTTGGCGATTTTTACATCATAAATCGTGCACGCAAACATAGTTAAAATCCTCAGCTCACTCCGACGACAACTGACCTTGATAATAACCACGAAGGCCGGTTCTTCGTTCCCTATGACCTGCAACTGGATTCATTCATTTTTTTCTTCTGTTGCAGCATGCTTACTGTCAGCTGCCAAGGAGCGGCCTAGCCTCGTGGACACCTACCGAAGTACATACGGCTCCTACCTGTCTGACTGCGACGGGAAGGAAGACGATCTATCTGGGAAGAGCACCTCGCCCGGGGTCGACGGTTCCGAAGGGGATGCCGATGTGAAGAAGCCCCTGCACCCCAAACTGGTGAACGTGAGCGGAACGCTAGAGACCAAGTCACTCTGGGACGAGTTCAATGAATTGGGCACAGAGATGATAGTCACCAAGGCTGGAAGGTGAGTCCTTAACAGTTTATTTCATTTATGTGTAAGCGCCATCTTCAAACTATATAACTTCGTAAAATTTGAAAGGATTTTTTAGAGGACGATTTAGAGAAATAACACATGAATCAGTTTTTCGATCCTTCTTCCTCTTCCCTCTTTCTTTACCCCCGTGATATTTCAATGATTTCAGCTTGTGAAGAATTTTTGGAACTTTTACTATTTTTTTTTAATTCACATTTATGTTATTCGTAAAACTGCTGATACTGTATGATGCACATACTATGCGTGCGTGCGCGTGTGTGTGTCTGAGAGGGGATTGGAGTTGAGAACGGCACGTAATAAAATTTTAAAGGATGTGACTTGAAAAAAATATATCAGGTTTTTGGATGGTAAATTAGAAATTTATTAGATTTGTTAAATTTTTAGATACTTTTTATTTTTATTTTGGGATAAAACTATATATAGGTATTTTTATTCTATTCACGCTGTCTCTATTAATAAGAAAGATGTGTATCTATGTTTCTACGCTCGCGTGTGTTGGCTCTCTGCTGGCAAAACCATTTGACCAACAGCTACAAAATGTTGCACATATATTTCTTGGAAGGTGGGAATGTCCCTCATGCGGCGTTTTTATTGAAATTTTAAACAGAATTTTAATTAAAAATTAAATAAAAAAATGTTAAGTTTCGATTTCGTTAAGCATTTTTTTAAAGTTTCACTTTCCGAAAATATTACTTCACAATAATAAATTTTACCCTGTTGCTAAATTTAAAAATTTATTTATTTAATGGTATAAATTTGAAAGTTCGTAAATTTTTTTTAAAATCTTGACGATTTAAAAACATAACTTTTTTCCCCCCAATCTCCAACTATAGTACATTTAGTACAACAACATTGTTGTACTAAAATTCAAACCATTTTCATTGTTTCATCACACATTTAGTCTTATGATTTTCTTCCATTGTTATAAGCTAAAGGAGAAGAATTTCGTTTAATATCTGTGTGGCTTGCAAAGCAAATAAATAATAATAATAAAAAAAATTGAAGTTGCCAATTGAAAATTAGACGACAGATAAACTAGATAATTAAGTTTTTAATTGAGTTTTAATGTATTAAAATTGGTTTATGTTGGAAAAATTCATGTTCAAAATGGAAAAAAAAAATCATGTAAAACCATTAAAATTGCGCGATATTAATATCTGATCTCTTTGCTTAACATTTTTTTGATGGAATTATGGACATGAAATGATCAAGAGATTTAATCAAAATTAAATATAATCAATATTCTTGGTGAAGCATCTAGTCACCAAAGGTGACTAATTTTAAATAAGTAAGCTGATGCCTTTAATTTTCCTAAAACTATTTATTTTTACAATCGTATGGAAGAGTTAAATGGAGAGAGAACAAACGCAATACATTATACCCGCAGTTTTATATTTTCCATTTCTTTTCATCATTTCTGATATTAGGTCTTGAACACATATTTAAACTTTATTACAGTTTTGGTAGAATGGAAGAAAAAGTTTGAAATTAAATATAACTCGATTTTATATCTTCGCAGTTCTTAATCTTATCTATTTAAACGAGAAGATTAAACTTTTAACTTGTATCTTTCCCCCGTGTATTGCACCATTAATGCAATACATTAATGCATTCATAACTGTGTAATGATCTATTTTAATTAAAGAATGGATTTGTTAATTTTAATGTAGTTTCAAAAACAAGCCTTTAAAAATATTTGGTCTTTGCAATTTAAAACTTTTTGCTTGAATCTTGGCTGCACAGTTAAAAGAAAAGATAAAAAGGATTAAATGTAAGATATAAATTGTGTGTTCACAGACCAATCCAAAAGCTTTGTTATATCAGTTAATTATTATGCATGCTTGCTTTTAACAGATTTCCTAGCATACAGTACACTCCCGATTATCCGCGGAATTGGGTGGCGCGGCCGCCGCGGATAACAAAAATCGCGGATAATCCGAAAAAAGCTAAAAACGGGTATAGCAAAACAGAAAACAGTCATTCCAAATTTGAAAAATCGTTTTATGTACAATTAAACATAAAATAAACAGCAGGAAATGTTTAACTAACGCTTAATATTTTAGTATATCACTCAAAACTAACCTAAAATGCATTTTGTTAATGAAAACAGAAAAGTGCTTTGTACTTACGAGCGGCGTCAAGGATGCACAGAAAAATTAATACATATGTACTGTTTTAATACTGTAATGTATTATGTAATTACAAAAGCATAACTGTAAAACTGCACCTTTTTGAAAAAATTAGTCAAAAAAAAAAAAAAAAAAAACTTTGTGCAGCAGGCGCGGATAATCCGCACCGCGGATAACCCGCCCGCGGATAATCGGGAGTCTACTGTACCATAATTTTGAAATTCAGGCAAGAAAAGCATTGAGTGTTCCGCAATGATGAACCCTCCCAAATGATTAACGAAGTATTTGGCGACATAATTTTATTTCAAATGGTTTATACCAAAATGACATAATTTAAATGTTATAGAAATATTTTATTTGTTAAGATGTTAGTAGTTAAAAAAAATAGTAAATTTAATATCTTGTGTTGTTATTTTTTTGGTTTTTAAGAAAAAAATGATATCGCATTTTCGTACCTCTAACTTTCTGAATATTTTACATTTTTTTTCTCGCTATGAATGATTTAATTTTTTGTATATTAAATATTACGTAATAGTGTATGAATAATAAATTATAAAAGTTAAGCAACTAAAGCGATTAAAAATCTTGCCTTTTAAAATAATAATAGACATTATAAGTTGGTATATTATGTGTAAATTGCGTAATGACATATGTGATACAATGAGCAAATGCAAAAATCGTTCAAAACGCTCTACAGGTTTTATCACTTGACTTTGAACCACATAGTTACTTATGAGTAAAAAAAAATATATATTTAAAAAATGATTTTTTTCACATATTTTAATTACATTTTTGCATCCGTCAAAATTTCAGTCTTTTAAATAATGTCAATTTTACTTCAGAACATCCTTCTCATATAATTCCATTTTCAATAAAATGTCCGTATATTTTTTTAAATTTTAATAATGTAAAAAACAATTTAACACAATTTTTGCAACAATACTTCTGATAATTTTATACTTGATTTATAGTCATGCTCTTTGTGACACTATTCAATACTTTTTTTTGTGTGCACGCTATCTCTGCTATATAATTAAGAAAAAGCTTCAAAAATAAAACTTGAGGGAGGGATCTTCCCAAAACTTCCTCGCTCATTCTCTAATAAAGGTGTTACACCATGAACGCTTTGCACGGCACTGGTGTACAATAGTTACGAAATATTAACATTCGATGTGAATTTAGCATTTTTACTAAATCTATCATGTCCTTGGAGAGTTATTTGGCGATTAAGTCCTAGTATAAGATTAGTAACAACCAAAAATCGAATCTGTATCTTAGATGCGTTTTTTCTAATCGATTAAAAAATATTTTTAAAAATTACACTAGTTTCAAAATCTCACTACCAAATTTAATATATTTAATTCATTACATTTTTGAGTTATCACTTTAATATGTTCCAAGAAAAACACAGTAAGGCGGTCAATCCCTCATTGGATTTGGCTCAAAATGTCTACACTATAGATGTTAAATATGTATGTGTCTACACTATAGATGTTAAATATGTATGTGTCTACATTATAGATGTTAAATATGCATGTGTCTACACAATAGGTGTTAAATATGTATGTGTCTACACTATAGATGTTAAATATGTATGTGGCTACACCATACATGTTAAATATGTATGTGTCTACATATAGATGTTAAATATGTGTACCGACTTTTATTCTTCTAGCTTTCTTCAATATGTTGCCAACGTGTTAACATTTATTCGAACTGCCGGACAGACAGGCGAACTTCCTCAGAAAGAATTTTATGCAAATTTTGACAGAAATCTATAAATTTAGTGTAAAGACCGTTAACCAAATTTCATTCTTCTAGCTCAAAGTGTTTTTGAGTTATCTTTGTCACAGACAGACGGATGGGCATTTTCCAAAAATGTTTTTCGAACTTAAGGAGATCTAAAAAGTGGAGATTCGTCAAAATCTCTGGTTTGAATTTTTAGATGATTACTATACTTTTTCTATACTACGTATACGAGAAAGTAATAAAGATAGTTTTAATCAATCTTAAAATATTCTTACACTGCATTGTTTCGGATTATAAATTCCTTAATTTCCGTAGAAATTCCGTCTTTAAATATTTTTTTTAAAATTAGCGTTCTTAATATGTCATCTGCATTAGTTGTAGAGGGAGAGAAGGAAAGACAGACTTCTGATTCTGATTTCCTAAAAAACTTAGGGGTAAAGAATCTAAAAAGAAAAAAGAAGGGAAAAAAAAAGAATGAACGAAAGAAATAAGCGGAAGACTCGAATTAATGACCTCTAAAAAAATTAGGAAACGGTATTGGGTACGAAAAATTAATCTCTCATCGCATCTCTTTTTATGCATATTTTGTTTCATTGGTATAGTAAGCGTGAAGTTAGGCTACTGTTTTCTCTCGTATGTTTTCATCCTCATAAAAATCCTTTTGCTTTTCCTCTAATTTCCTGTTATTACTTCGATGCTTTACGCAAATTATTCATCCAGTGTTTCTGCCATGTCTTTTATATTTTCTTAATTTGTGTTGTTTATGAGTAGAAATTCTTACATGTTTTTTCCCCCTGCTGGTCTATAAGGAAGTGTTGAGATCTTTTATTCATTCTCTCACTGTATTGCCAATTCGTTAAATGATAAAATAAGTTTTGGTAACTTCTTGAAATTCATTAACGATAACATTGACGATAATTTGCGTTAGAGTAATTTGGCACTCAAATTTCTGTAAAATATACTTCCTCCTTTCATAAATAAATAAATAAATATCAAGGATAGTTTTCTTAGAGAGCAGTTTCCTGAGATTGAGATATGTGCTTCTCAGTTTTTAAAAAATAGAGGTTATAGGATACTTTAATTTTCTTTTGCACGTAGGAGCATTTTCAATTTTCATTTTATCAATTTGGTTTGGAAAAACTGCAAAATAAATAAATAAATCATTACATTTGCCAAGGTTATAACTATTATATGGGTTTATTTTATTTTATTTTATAACCCATATGGACCCTATCTACCCAATAAGAGTATGACCTAGTATGGGAGCAATTATAGTCGTTATTAAAAAAGGGGCAGTAATTAAATTACAAGCAAACTAAAATACTACATTTGCTCAATCCGAAACAGTAGGGAATAAAAATAGTTATACAGCTCAAAAACCACTTAAAAATGAGAGTGCTTACTTACATAGAATTGCAGTATAAAATATATATACCACAGTAGGATTTTAAAATGTTACACAAATAATTGTCGAGTTATAAAATAGAAGATTACAAAGCGTGATATATATATAAAGATCAATTTCCCGAATAAATGAGTCTAAGATGATAACATAAAAATCGGATGATAACAATAATACAAATATATTCAAATCTTTTAAAGGCAAAAATCCCATTTAGCAGATGAGGGCATTGCCTTTAAAAGTTCATCCTATCTTATTTTAAAAACTTCCATTATTTTGTTGATAGTCACTAAATTTTTAATTAAATTCTCGAACCACGCTTTCCTGCTGTTAATAGCTAGTTTTCTTTAAAGATGATACTCCTTGGTGTATATGCATACACATAATGGTTCGTATAAAATGGTTTTTTCAATAGGCTTTGATTTATAGTTATTACTGCCATACATAAATTGAAATAAATAAATAAATTTGTCACATGACTATCATTATGTTATGCATCTTCGTCCAGGCTTGTTTAAATGATGCACAATAAATTGAAAATTCTAAAATACTTTCAATGAACACAATCCTTTTCCAAAATAAGAGCAATGACCAATAAATTAGAAACATTGTCTTTTTTACATCTTTATTATAAAAGATATTCGTAAACTTTAAAAAAAATTACAAAATATGAAACAAAGAAATCGTGAAAGATAGGATCAAATAGGATCTTTTTTATTTGTCAGTTTATGTTAAAATCCATTCTGGTACCTTAATTACAGGAAAATTCAGTAATAGCTTCGTTTAAAGTTCTTAAAATAAAGCTCTATTTTTGCCAGTTCAAAGATTGGAATTTGACTCAAACAGAAAAACATGTACCCCACTATAAATACTCCTGCGCTTTGTCACATTTAAAGTAACACTGTACATAAACTTATACATATTTTTTAACCATGAACTCAAAAAAAATATATACGCTCTAAAATAGCAGAAAAATATAGGATCTAAAATGAGATTGCCAGAACCACCATAAAAATACAAGTGAATTCAGCCGAATATAAAATTCCTGTCTGTACCAAAGCTAAAAACAAACAAAAAAAGTATCATAAAGGATCATAAATTAAAGATAAAAAAATGTCTTTTTATTTTTTAACGTATGATCTCATTAGAGACTTGTATTTTCCGTTAAGAAAGCCCATTTTGGATTATGATTACTAACAGTATCTCTAAAGTATACATTTTTATACCTGATATATCTTTAATATACTAACATATTCTTATACCCGAACAATATCATTAATATGGTATACACATGACTGTTTAATATTTCTAAGAAAACTTTATCACCACAGCCATCATCTTTTACCTAGATTGCTTATTATATCCTGTGCCCGTTTTTAGAGTACTTGTTTTTCCAATTTAGGGATAACTATAAGAATAATGACTCATTAAAAAAAGGGTATTTTATAATATCCTGGTTTCTCAGCTGTTGAATTTTCACCGGTAACCTTTAAAGATGTGAACCGGTAAAAAAAAAAAAAAAAAAATGAAACTCGGCTACCAATCTATGACCTCTTAAACTCGTATATATATTTTTTAATATTGGTATTAAATTTGGGAGAAATTCGCTAATTTAATCTAGTTCATTCTAGATTAAATTCGTGCTAGTGCTGTGAAAGCAACAGATTATTAATTTGCTTTCGAGTGCCTCCGCATTATCTCATTGAAATAATATTGAAAGGTAATATTGATTTTACAGTAAAAATATTACAGTTGGACAAAATTCGAAGAAAAAAAATTAAATTTTAGAAAGTGATATTAATTGATTAGGGAGATATTTACATACCTTGTCCATGTGAAACTTATTCAACGGTTTGTTTCAAATATGTTCTTTTTCCTGACGTCAAAAGTTTTAATATATGAATATATATTCTGTTGTTGATGATGTCGTGTCCGCATTACCAGGGGAAAGAGGGTGCAGTAGCTTCTGAGGGTAAAGACCCCTGAGCACCCGAGGGCAGAAGTCTGACTTTTAGCTCATATGAAGATGAAACTCATGCATTCGCTTGCACAACCCCTTTTTACAGGGAGGCACATTCACACACCTCACAGACAGAACACAGATAAAGAACAACCATGCCCGAACCGTGATTCGAACCTGGGACGGCCAGATCATGGGGAAGATGCGCTACCCCTGCGCCAGGCCGCCGGCATATTTTGTTGTTAGACCAACATAAAAAAACACACCCTGAATTTAGTAAACTGTAAAGCTCCAAAACTATATTAAACTAAAAAGATTCATCTTTATAACAAGAGGAAGATTCAATAATCAGGTTTGGCAGTAATATATTGTTTATATTAGTTAATTTTGTTCATGAATTCCTATAATTCCACGAATGATATCTTAAGTAGAAGTGAGATTAAAATTGCTTTAGTTAATGTATTTACTAATTTAGTATTTATAATACAGTTTTTGATTTATTTACTTTTGATTAATATTTTAAAATTGGTTTTTATTTTTTCCTGAAAAAATTAAACTTCTTTCAAATTAAAAATTCAAATTATTTAAGAAAAAATTCATTGATTAATTCATTCAGTTACGATTTTAAGAATTTCTTTACATTACTTTATTCTTTCATTTCAATTAATTTTAATTTATTAACTGGAATTAAAGTTATTGGAAAAAAGACGGATCTGTTTTATTAAAGTGAATTGAACAAAATATTATGCCGAACTTGAAAATATTATATATTGGGCTAAAAAGAATGAAATGAATAAAATTGATGACTAACTAATATTCTGTTAATTTCTCTTGAGGGAGGCGCCTTCAAATATGGGAATGAGAAGTTGCCGAATTAATAAGCAGTTCCTTGCTTTTCTCAAGAATACTGAAATTTGTGGTATTGCCTGGGTAACAGACCTGTCGCCGATGACGGTCTTAACTTTGTCTGAGGGTAATCTCATTCACCGCTCGCCATTTTGCGTCGGCCACAGAGTTCAAGAATACTCACCCGGCTATCGGGTTATGCCATTCACCCAGATCAGAGGGGTAATTCTTTACAATTACCATTAAATAATTTAAAGTAATGTTAATTTAATTAAATGGTTCATTGAAAGAAAAAAATATATGTTTTATTACATGTTTTTTTTATTTAACTTTAATTTATTATGAAATAATTTCTAATTAAATGAAACACTTTTCTTTTACTTTTTTCATACTGCATATCGTTCAAAAAACAATAATAATTATCCTAATATAAAAAAGTTAAATTTCGTGCATAATTATTGCTAATCATTTACTTTAATTATAATGTACCTCACAAATATTATTGAAATTGCTTTTTTGTTAGTGATTAATATAATATTCTAATTCCTCAAAAATTCATTTAACTCCAGAGTGAAGTATATAAAAAGTAAACTATGCGAAACTAACACTATTTTTATGAAGTTGAAACTCAAGGCTATGATTAAAAAAATATATCTTTTAGCACCTTTACTCTTACCTTTTTAGAAAACTTGCAGCTTTTGCTGTTTTTTTTTTTTTTTTTTTTTTAAATCGTTTGCTGACAACAAAAGTAGAAGTGTATTAGTTTTACTGATTTTTATCAAGAGTACGGAGCATCTGATTGAAGCTGTCAGTGTTGGAATACTTGGAGCAGGGCGAAGTTGACAAGAAGGCAAGAAAGATTTTTTTCCCCACCTGACTGAAAGAGTCACACAAAATATACTTTAGAATACCTATATTACTCTCGGAAAATCTTTTGAAGGATTTACTCTTCACGTAAATTTAACAAGCAGATATTGCTTTGCCACTGACACACTTCATTAAAGGGATTTTAACAAAATTATTTTTATTCAAAAGAAAACAATTTTTATTATATAAATTGAATTTTCCATTTATTTGGAGTCGTTCTGATCAGTCAATGTGTTAAGAGATGCTGCTTATAACTTATAACAACTATAAATAAATAATGATATTACGATATATCGAAAAATATCAATATGTGTTGGATGATATACCGCGATGATGAAGTTCCATCATCGCCCAGCCCTACTTAAGAATCTATATTATTTAATTACATCCCCCGATGTATCAGTTGAAAACTGATATTTAAAAGGTCCTTACTAATTCATGATTGACTGTTAACATATACGCTATATCATTTATGTTAATGAATAGTGACACAAAACGTATACGTTTATCGAATGAATATTAATTAAACAATTAATATCGGGTATCAAAGATTCATATTTCAATTTAAGCCGATGAGAACTATATTTATTGTATTTCTGTATTAATTACGTTAGATTTACATGTTATTTCATCGTATTCATTACTCAATTTAAATATGACTAATATCTCGGGCTTAGTCGATAAATGCTAATTCAATAATCCCATTATTGATTACGGATATTATTATTAACAAGGGACATAGAAAGATTGAATTATTATAAATGTGATAAAAATCACCTTTCTTTCATTTTTAAACAGATGGTTGATTCATAATGTTTTGCTGATTTGCTTGTTGATTTTTAATAAAATTACTGGTTCGAAAATGTTTGTCTGCAAAAGTACGTCGATGCGAAAATAGACCAAATGCAGTCAAACCGTTTTTGTGCAGTAAATAGGGACCGCGTGAAAGAAATCGCACAAAAAAAATATTCCGAATCTTCATAAATAGTTATTACAAATAATTTTTAAAAACATATGAAAAAAAATTTTATGCCGTGAAGGGGGGCTGCATAAAAAAAAAAGTCTGACTTAGAAAATCTGATGATCACTTTCGAAGATTTGCGAAATAATGTATGAGTAATGAGAAAGTGATTTCCAAATAAAATAAATAAATAAATTATACAAGTAAACATTTTTTAATAATTTAATTTCTCATTTTGAACATGGTGAAATTTTCATAATGCACATAATTCAATGCTACTCACCGTAATCCAAAATACGCATCTTATGATGAACTGTTTCAAAATCACTTTCATCACTTGAAGATATTAAAGTTGATCTTTTTGTGGAATATATTATTAATTTTATTTTGGAATTTTATTTACATTGTATACTATATATATTGCATTAGTGTATATTGTACACTGATAGAAAACATTACCACGTTGTTATAATGCCAATACCTTTTCCATTCATATACCGCATAAAAAAGGATTGCGCAAAACTAACTTTGACTACATTTAATTGAATGTAGGTATCGAGTAAAGTCTCTATCTGAAATAATTTTTGTTTTGTAACAAAAATAGGTTTATCGCATCCTAAATATTCTAAACCACTTTTTAAGATTTAATAATTTTTGACTATATAAGTTATTTACTTTTGAATCTATTAATTATAGTTCAAATAATATTTTATTTTATAACAAGTTATATCTATTTTAATTTTATAAAGATATTAATGCATTATCTTGTTAGATGTTATTCGCTAACTTACAAAAATCTGCTATTATACATTAAAAGAGCCCATCTTGATCGAATACATATATTAAGAACAATAAGAGCTATAGATGAATACATTTTTCAAGTGTTGTTTCAAAACCGCAATTTTCAAATTGTCGAAGTAGGTTTTCATAAACATGAATTCTACCTCAGACAAATGCTACTGCTCTTTAATATTTATAATATGAAATGAGTTTTTGTATGAAATATTTTGTAAATTGCAAGCGCCGATTTCTTATTTAATTCTAATTTAATAAAGATAGGTTTTTAAATTTTATTTTGAGCAATATGGCTATGCCACAAGCATAGAGATTTCTCACAAATATTTATATTAATTAAGATATCGATAATTTTTAGCATTTTCTATTTATAAATTATAATTATTTGTATCTATTAGAGAAATTATATGATCAATGACCATTACTGGTGTTTTGTTTTTGCATTATTAAAAAAATGTAACACTTTTTTAATATTTGCTTTGAGAAATTTTTCAAGAAAATGTGAGATATGAATTAAAAAATTGAAAAGTTAAATTCCATTATTTTTATCTACTCCCCTTTGTTATAATTAAGAACCACTGAGAGGATGTGAAAACTAAATTCCGAACAATATTCCAGTCTTTGTTAATTATTTTCATCGAACAACGTATTTAGTTTGTAGGAGATTATATTAAATGCGTATGAAAATTTTGTATTAATATAAACGTTTAAGTGCAAAATTTTTCGAATTCACATTTAATTCATGTGAATTATATGTGAATGTTTATGTTCATAATTACGATTCTGTATACTGATTTTTTAAACTGAAAACCAGATTACCCACATTTCTTATTACATTGTCGTAAAGAAATTTCTTTAAATTGTACTTTTATTTTGAATTTTCGATTCCTATGGCCCTTTTCTTAAATACTTTTTGTATTTAATTTTACTTTGTTATTATCATTTGTTTTAAATATTTCCAATGAATTGATCTAATATACAACTTACTTAATAAGCTTTCTATGCAACACACGAAGAGTAAGGATTAGGACAATTATACAACTAAACAATTAATTTTAAAGTTAATATGTATCCATTCTTAAAATAAATAAAATCATGTAGCCAGATGTTATGAATGTTCATATTTGTGAAGGATATAATCATAAAGACTTTAAGCAATATGTATTTGTCATTTTAAACTTAATATGGTACTTCCAACATACTTCCCCAATTTTTTGAACTGTTAGTCTCACGACCTGCTTAGGAATCTCATTCTCCACCCTAATCCTCTTCAGGAATCTGATCCTTTTTTCACCGGTAATCTCAAGAGCGTTGTCGTTTTCGAGCAGGGAGTTCGACATCGTAATCTTGCATCGTCGTAGTCCTGATTTAGCGGCGCATTTAACTTGGAGTGATCTTTTCTGTAAGAGGACTGGTTGGCCATCAATCCGCTGCCAACAAGACTTTCGCGTGCCCTCCGAGCCAGGAGATAAATTCTGTCAGAACTACAGATAGAGACTCGGAGTCCATTATTTTCCAGATATCAGCAGTTTCCGGATATTGAGTACTGTACTTTAGAATGACGAAAGTTGTTGCTTTTATGTCTTTTTGAGATGGGAGTTGGTGCTTTAGTGTTTCTGGAGATGGCAATAGTGAATAATATATTGTAGGTATTACCAATTCTGAAGTTAGAGTTCGATATTATTGTATGGATGCAGATTTTGGCATTTTGTTTTATGGTTCCTCTAAAAAATTAATAATTTAGTAAAATTACACATTTTTTTTTTTTTATTTTGAAGAGTGGAGTGGATGGATATTTTCAGATTAAAAATTTTTTGATTCTTTTCAAAATTTTAGGATGTTATAAAAGAATTATAATCTCGTAATAAGCGAATACATTTCATGTAAAAACAAAAAGCGCTGACGTCCTGGCCTAGGGGTAGCGCTTCTTCCCCGTGATCTGGACATCTCGGGTTCTGGCATGGTTGTTTTTTACACTATGATCTATCTGTGAGGTGCGTGAAAGAGCCCCCTCCCCCCAATCCTGTAAAAAGGGGTTGTGCAAGCGAGTGTGTGAGTGCCTTCATATGAGTTATAAGTCAGACTTCTGCTCAGGGACATTTACCCTCAGAAGCTATTGCACAAACTGGGCTTAAATCGCTGACTCTGTCAGCGGGCTTGTCTATGACAAGTTTCATAAGTAACAACAATGCTTTTGTATCATATTAAAAGATACATAAAGTTGAAGAACTACGTTGGTTTACTAGTAGATGCAGTTATTAGTTAACCAACCGTTCGTTGAATTTAGTGTCATAGCAAAGTGGCTAAGCTATATGATAACAAAGATGGCCGTTTTTTGTCAAATCAATTGTATATTGTTACTTCAAGAAGTAAAGATGCTTGTAGAGCTTTCGAGCAAAGGATTTACCTAATGCAAGTCCTTAGCCTTAAAAATGCCTTAAAGAAAGATAGTTCAATTATAATGAGCTATTAATTACGGACAAACTTCATTACGAAAAAGTCAATAGCATAAGCGATTTTTAAAATAATAAATAAAAATTTATCTAGCGTTTGTCGATTAAATGTATATTTGATTTGTAAAAAGAAAACGACGCTTGTACGAATATCGCATTATGGGATCACAGGCCATAATCTTTTTTCATCACTCAGTTCACATCAAATGCCCCCTTTAACTTACAACATAGGCGTCTCAAATTCCGATATTCCGCCATATAACAAACTGCAGTTCATCTCTAGTAATGTTTTGCTGCTTGGAGTGTATAACAATATTTCAAAAAAAAAAAAAAAAAAAAAAAATCACCCTCCTCCTCTATAAAAAGAAAGCCCATCTCCGAAATCGGGATGATGTAGAAAAAAAAGGGGAGCCTAAATCAAGCCATTCCCCATGCTGGCAGGGGCGTGGTGGAGGGAATGCTTGCTGACAGACAGAGCGCACGCTTCATGTCTTTGTGGGCTTTCGAATCCACGGACTTTTACGGCTGGAGGTGCAGCCGCTCCGCCGAAGAAGAAAATCCGGCCTCTTATTCGTTTTGCGATGGTTGCTATTTTCTGAATTACTCAGCTGGCGTGTCAAGATCCACAGTCACTCGCTAAATTATTTGAGGACTTGAAAAAGCTTTCGTAATGCTACGACATATTCAATCAGAATAAATATTTGTAAAGAATTTTTTTTAGACAGATTACTATGTTTCTTCTTAGTTTTAGGAAAATTTTGTAAGTTTAGTATCTTACGAAATTATTTATATTTGTAAGGTGCATTGGTTAGGTTTATTACTATTTTACTAAGTTTGACTCGCGGAAAATTATTAAGGAGATGTATTGGCTAGATTTATTATTATTTTACGAAATTTGATTTGCACAAGTTGGATAAAAGCCACATTTATAGAAAATGATGAATTCTTTTTCGATCAACTGTTTATAATTTTCATTTAGAAATTCCAGTTAAATATTTTATGCCTTTTTCTAAATTAAATATCAGAAAAATTTAAGGATTTTTTTTTCTCAATGAAATAAAATAAAATATATGTAGCATTTTTAAAATATGAAATATTTTTCTAAACGTTTTCCAAAACCAGAATCATTAAGAAATTTTAAAGCGCCTAAATAATTGTTCCAGTGACTATACATTCAGGGCGCAATTGAGTTCTGTTGAAGAGAGACCTTTTAACTTCAAAGAAATGGCGTAGTTTAAATTTTTTTAAAAAAAAATAGAAGTTTAAAATGTATTAATTTGGTAATATGACAAATTTAAAGAATAGACCAAATTTTAGAAAAGAATTCAAAATGGAACTCTACAATCCATGTTCAAATATTTAAGTATAAACCCTGTTCCGTTGCATATAAATGTCTGCAAACAATTCAATTTTTAACATAAGTTCCACTTGCCTCTTTTTTTTATTGATATTCTCTTAATTGTTATTTTTTCAGATATTTTCAGTAATAACTTGAATAGAATTGTTTCCTTCTGGATTCTAATCATTTTCATTTTCCTTCTTCAAATAAAATCTATAGAATCGTATACTCCGTTTTTCTAAGAAATTTAAAATATTTATTAAATGAATTTTTAACGATGGTTTTAAAATATCGCAATTTCGCAATGTACATGCATTAGTTCACTCTGAATTTCTTCTTATTATCGCGTGGCATTTTAATTTGAAAAGGGAGTTTTGTTTCAAAGACAGTTATTGTCATTTGCCCATTGTTTAAAATTATAAAAATTGACTCTTATAGAACCTGGATATATATATATATATATATATATATATATAATATATGTTTCCAAAAATGGAGTAATAATCTTAAATTTATAAACAAGCTTTTTAATAACCTTTAACTGCTAATGGGACATATTTCCCACTCACATTTTAAATCCGTAACAATTTAAAATCTCTCAATTAGAAAAAAATCCATATTAAAAGGTTAAGGCAATCTCTATAATGATATTTCATTTGTTCTGGATTGTTTATAAGGATTGTGTGTTTTTAATTTTTTTTGTAAAGTTTAACAAATTTTTTAAATAGAATCTTGCCTATTTTATATCACACGGAAAACAATGCGTAAATAAGAATATAAGATTAAAAACAAGTATTACATAAAAAAATATAATCTGTAATTTGGATATGCTATATGTACACTTGACTCACACTTGTCGAAACTAAATGCTACTTTAATTTAAAGATCAAGGTGAATATTTATTAAATAATGTTTAAGAAAATGAAATTCTAATTTATTGCATAAAATCGACAATTAAAATTCAGAACAAATAAAAATTATTTAATTATTTAACTTAATAAAGGAATTTATTATGCCAAACTTTGCTTTTAATTATTACAGTTCACTCAGATAACAAAAAAGCCGGATAAGCCGGAGTTCTTTGAATTCATTTCTTTGCCTGCCCATAACAGAAGACAAAGTTTTTATACCAAACGCATTACGTAATACGCATTTTCTCACTTCTTATTGTGTACTAAACCCTGCATTTATCTAAATCCATGTAGAAAGTGAACGCGGTGAATCATAGAAGCAGTTGGCGGTAATATGTCGGATTAAAATAGAAGACTCTGTACTGATAGTTTATATACTGCATTGCACGTTTCAAGAATTTATTAGAGAAAAAGTAAGTTAAAGGATATAAACTGTTCGCATTTTAATATAAATTCTATAATGCCTAACTTAAGTGCAGTAAACATAAACAAAATGTTAAAGTAAATCGTATGCCTAGTTCTTAAGAGAATTGACTCACACTGATTTTATATTTCACAGATAAATAATTACACAGATATGAAAAGGTAACCCTAAGATAAGAATCAAAACTCACAGTTTTTATTTGAAAAAGTCCTTAATAAATTACTGTTTCTGTTAATGATTAGTTGCCTTAATAGATGACTGTTCTAATTAATGATCAGTTGCTTTCCTCATTTATTTACGATAAAAGAAAACTAGGCCGAATTGTACAAAAGTCGGATAGTCGCGAACCAGATACTCGGGAGTGTACTAGATTCACTCAATAATGATAATGTGTTTTGTACAAACAGTCCCGTCCCACTTTTATTGGACAGTAAGTCACAAACGATTATTATGTGTAAAATAATTAAATCACAGCAGCTGATTAAAAGAAATGAAATATTAATTTCAATCGAGAATATTGCCTCATCCTTACTTTAAAAAAGCAGCCCCATTTTTGAACGACAACTTGGGTGTTCCGATGAATTTATCTGTCTGTTCCATACGTGCCGATTTTCAAGTTTATGCGCGTCAAGGATTCCTCAAGTGGACTCTTGAGGTGCATAAATCTCTCGCTTTTCAGTTTGGTAGTGCGAACAGTTATTTAAGCTCTTTACCTCCGTTCTCCGGAGATGTTGAGTCACGGATGAAATCGACGCCTCTTCAGAGGTGAAGATTTCCAGCGATCTGTTTTTCCATCAACTAATGCCATGATATAATTAAATATACGTTTAACACCAGCGATTAGATATACGTTTTCCGCTGCTGTTCGTCAACTTGATGATGCCAGAAAAGATATTATTTAGATGTAGGGAGAAAATAATTATTTTAATTCACTTACACAAGACATAAATCTTTCTTTAATGAGTATTCACTTGCAACAGATATATAGTTGCTGTAACTTACCATTTTGAGGTATGAACTAATTGATCATATTCTAGCGTTTTGCTTATGGATAGTTTAGCTATGACGGACTCGTGTTTTATTGTGAATGAGAAGTTTAATGTTTATTATCAATAATCATTATGAATAAATGGTATATTATTGTTTTTATGGTGTACATTTGGTCACGTGTTTTGTGAATACATTTTAACAGAACAGAAGCAGAAAATTTAGAAAAAGAAAAAAGAATCTAAAAAATTTATATTGCTTATCTATTTATTTTATTTTTTATGCGCACATATTTTATTATTTTGATGGGGGGAAAACTCATAACTTTGTTTCTTTTTAGTAATAAGAAAAATTAATTAATTTAAAAAAGGAAATAATATTTTTCTTTCTGATTCTGGTGTAAACTTTTATATAAAGATTGAAATGTCTGTAATTCTTAAAAGTTTTTTTTTTTAAACGACGTTAGTAATTATTTTCTTAACATTTTAGAAATGGCAAAGGTATTTTACATATTTTTAAGAACTATTTTCTATAACATATTGAAAGAACTATTTTGCATATTACTAAGAACTATATACATTTTTACATTTTCATGTGGCTAAATGGTATTGCGTAATTATATGAAAGTTAAATCATCTTTGAACTTTGAGATAACTATTTGTTAACTTATTTCAATTAGAAAAGCATTCTTGATGGTACTATTTGAATGAGTTATTTTTTAATTACTATTGAGTGAATATTTGATTTGAATCCTGTCAATAACAAAGAACATGAGTGTTATATTAAGAAAATGAATATTTAAAGCTGCCTTGTATTGTTTCTGAATTTACATAAGGAACATATAAATACAATACAAATATAAATATTAAGGAACATATAAATACAATGCGAGACGCATTATAGAATATAAAGCAATACATTTTTAAATCGTAGTTTGATTATTCAAACCAATGTTTAATAATTTATAAAAATATTTAATTGTTCCCTAAACTATAATATTTGTTTTTTGGGGGGAGGGGGGTTTGTATTCGCATAAATTTTTTTTATGATTTCTTCAAAATTCTGCCAAAATGAAGGTTTTTTTTTTTTTTTTTTTTTTAAATAAACACTTTTAGTGATTGTAAATTAATTTAGTACTTGCTTATTCAATCATTCGACTATTTTTTATAGCTTTAAACAAACAAACAAATTTTTCGACAATTTTTTAAAAAAGAAATTAGTGCTTTTTTTTGTAGTCTAACTATTATTTGTTTGGGTTTCAAAGAATTATATATTCTGCCATCGTCTAGTCGAATTTATGTTTAATTGCTATAAATAATAAATTTTTCCGATTCTTTGCAGCAAATTATTTTCTTTTTGTAATGACTGGAACTGTTTCTCCTTAGTATCCGTAACTAAATTTCTTATACATCAATAATTTTAAATTTAATTTTACTAATTACGGTATTAATATATCATTTAAAAAAGCATTTATTTTTTTGTTTCAGGAATAATAGTGTTCTATTTTTATACTGATTTTTTATTTATTTTATAAATACTGCCTTTTATAATGACTCTATTCAGAAAATTATTAGTTTGGCTACATTAAATCTGATTCTTAGTATCTGGATCAAGTTTGACTGTTTTATGTATTTACGTCTTTATCTAAATATAATTGGATATGTAATATATGTCCCTTATCTAAATATAATTAGATAAGGGATTTATTACGATAAAATATTTGGATGTTTTCAAAATTTTGTAATCATGAATGAATGCTAAAAATTTTTAACAACTTCTGTGAAACAGGAGATTTTCAAACTCCGAATATTCATAGGGATATATAGCTTGTTCTGACGTCATTTAAAATTCTGAAATTTTTCACAAAACCCTCAAATTTTGCATCATACTTCTTCAGCATCTTATTCGCTTAGAACTCTCCTATAAAATCATTTCATTTCTCATGGGTCCGAATGTACTTAATATTATATTGTTCTAATTCGCTATATAAACTTCTCAACTACATTTATTATATTCTTACTGAACTACATTTACTATATTTTTACTACATTTGTGCTATTCTGTTATGCTTTTTTTTTAATCTTAATATGTTTCAGATTGATGCTCTTTATTTCCTGTGAAAATTTACATATGGGGATTTGAAGTACTCTATGATTGCAAAATAAAATAAGCAAATGTTAAATTGTTAATGATAGACAACAAGAAAATAAAGAACCAAAAATTATTTAATTTTTGACATGTTTATGGGATTTTTTTTCCATTTAAGTTTTGTTTGAAATTCTCTGAATTCTTAATATGTACAGCTCTGAATTGAAGACTTATTTAAATAAAGTTAATTACAGAAGGAAAAACATTTTAGTTTTTCAGAATTAGGCATGAGAATTATTTTAAATAATCTTGCTATTTCTGCAGGAACAATTTTGCTTTAAAAAATTGGATAGGAGGACCAATTTTTCAAATAATTTAACAAACAAATACATAATCATATTTTAATATTCTCTCCTAATTATGGAGATCCTAAGGATCCTTTTCCTTATGAGTGGAAGGTCATTACCGGTTTTGTAATGAAAAATCGTGAAAAATTTTGGCAATTCGTATACTAGTAAGTTAGAAATTTTGGAGAT
Organism: Argiope bruennichi; assembly: GCF_947563725.1. NCBI lineage: Eukaryota > Metazoa > Arthropoda > Arachnida > Araneae > Araneidae > Argiope > Argiope bruennichi. Next base: position 77,548,793 of record NC_079156.1, read on the forward strand.
AGTTCGTTTATAAGTTTGTTTTTTCTTTATAATTACAATGTCGCACAGAAACAACCTTTACATGTTAAGGTTAACAAAAATGAAATATTTGTCAATATACTGTTGCTTTATTTTATAAATGAATGAAGTTTGTTGAGTACAATATATTTATGTTAATGAGATTTTCATCACAAAAAGCTGATGTAAAAGTCAATGGAATATAATATGTTTACGAAGGTATTTGTATGCGTGCGTATGTGTATGTATGTGCGCTGTGAACACGTCCAAAATTAGATTTCCTTTTCTTCTTGTTTCAAATAAATTGCAAATTTTTAGAAAAAAATTATGAATTAGAAAGGAAATTTGCTTAGTTCTCGGTTTTAGTTACAAAAATACTGTGGGTATCTTATCAATAAAACAAATAGTTCGATTCTTTTATACTTATTTCAATTAAATTTATATCTAGCTTTGAAAGGAAGTGAGGATATTTGGGATCGGATCATTTAATTTTAACCTTAATCAGAGGATGGAAACGACTCCTGAGCCTCATTGTTTTCCCAACATATGACCTCGACGGTTTTAATACGTCCCAAATTCATTTGCACAGAGTTTCTTTTGTTTCGAACCCATAATCTTCTAATCACCAATCTCAGAACACACCATCGTAGCCTTATGTATGGAATCAAATTTCTGTTTTTTTTTTTTTTTTTTTTTTTTTTTTTTTTGTAAATAAAAATTCTATCCCCATATTTACTTAAAGCTGTATGATACGCTTTTATTTAAACCGCTGAATTTCAATGTATTGCATAGTAACAATTTTACCTGGCACGAGGTTATTATAGCCGGGATAGTGAAACTTGAAAAAGATATCACGGGTAAAATATTGAAGGAAATTCATAATCTTTAATAATACATTGCGTTAAATTTTTAACAAGATTTAAAAAAATATAAATAAACTATTAATTTTTTAAAATTTGAAATAGAGCATTTGCTTTTTTTGTCATGTTATTTTATTTTAATCGTCTTATAAATAACGAAATAGTATTTTAAAAAAAAAACTGCTATTTTTATTTCTGAAAAACTTGAAAGTAAAATGAATAAATAAATGCGTGAAAAGTAAAAATCTATGTACAAAAGAGGGGGTGGGGGGGAGATCCCTAATTAATCATCGGTGCTCTCAATTAAAGTTATCCTTCTCTAACATATCTTCAAAATTCGCCTGCTCTTTGAAGTCCCCCCAAAAACGAATAAATTACTGACATCTCAGTCCGCAGCTTTCTGGCGGGTGTGAAATTTAAAATACAAGCTCTGTGAAAAATCGCCGCCGGCCCATAAGAAAATAAACTCCTTCTCAATAACAACACCATCATAAACCTTGCAGTGACAAATTCCGTAGTCACGTAATCTTTCCTTGATTCGTTCGTCAGAGCCAAGACCGCTGGCTGTCGACGCTCGCAAATAAGTTCGCATCATCGCCGGATCGTCTCCGCCTATTCTGGGTGTTTAAGGTCGAAAATTAAAACTCGAGAGTCAGTGTCTTTCGGAGTGAAACAGCGCCGAGCGAGTGAGATTGCAGCAGGAACTAATCCGTCTCCTTCCTGATTAACACGGTTCTTACCTTCAATGATTTTAGTTATTAAAAAAAAAAAACCTAAAATAGTTGTTTAAATCTAAAATTAAACATTAAAAGCTGCAATTTATGAAAAAAATTGGTAATTCCTTGGTTTTCTTCTTCTTCTTCTTTTTTTTTTGTTACAATTTGCTGGCAGATATATAAAGTAATTATGCACTCTGATGTTTTGTCTTAATTATTTACTAGGTAAGCTTTTTTTGTAAGGATTTCCTAGCAGTAATATAAAGTAATTATATACATTGTTTATTGTTTTTCTTAAATATTTAACTAAGTAGATTTTTTTTGCTAGAATTTGTTGACAGTAATATAAAGTATACACTTTGATGTTGTGTCCTATTTATTTAACTAAATAGGTGTGACAAATGCGAATCGTACGTATTAGTCTCACACCTAACCTATACTGACTCTCTTTACTATTAAGTCAACTCACACGGGGGGGGGCAACTCAGAAATGAGGATGAAAAGCTTCCGGTATAGTGGATGGTTCTCGCTACCCTGGTGGGTACAGAAATGGTGGGGGTCGGCTACGTATGTACTTTCCACTGGTAGGGTTGTGCCGTAGCCGGTGATGGCTCCTAGGATTCGACCGTAGTTCCCTCCAGTGGTCTGGCCATTCAGATTTCCCTGTATTCCTACATGCGGGTCAAAGTAGCCGGTTAAGGTTAAGATTTACTATAAGGCCAAGTATTTAGCTCTGATAAATTTCAAGCTTGCAAATTTATTATATGCGGATGAACAGACAGAAACATTCATTGATTTAATCTGTGAAATGAATTTGTTTTAATTATAAATATTGTAGTAAATGGACATAATACTGGAAACTACGAAAAAGGACAACGTTGTTAAATAACTTGATGACTTTTAGTTGTAGTAAATTAACTATTGCGTCTTTCTTTTTTATATCTATTTTTCATTTGTTATAATTTGTTTTTCAATTTTTAGAAGACAAAATTATGATTTGATACATTTGTATAATCACATATTAAAATGAAAATTAAAATGTTCTGCTATTGCGTGAATCCATTTTGTTGAAATTCTATCTTCTGCTATATAGTATTTTAAGAAGCCTCAAGCATTCATATCTATATCCACTTTATATAGATATGAATCATGAGAAAGCAACATTGATTGAAATAAAGAATGTCAACAAACTTGTTCTATTGAATTGTGCTTATTTGAATTGTAACGCTTCATCCTAACCCTTTGCAAAATGACAAAAATCAGAAAAGACTGAAAAAGGTCAAAATTTTGTTTAGTTTTTAATTAAATAAAATTCAAATAAAAACTTTTGTAACGCATTTTCACACCTTCTAAAGTATATCTAAGTCTATCCTGTAAAATATAAATACACGTATACGCATATACATTAACATTTCTTTACACAGGTATAGACTGAAAATCCAGACTATACAGTTCCGATATGCATTAATTTGATTGAATTTGTGAACAAAATTCTGAAAATTCCGTGAGAGAACGCCACGCCATATTTCTATTCTCGCTATGAATACAATTATTGCACAATGGATTCAATATAAGACTGCGGTTGAAATAAAAAATTTTTAAAAGCAAGACAAATTTTTTATTTGGTAGTTGACATAAAAACTATAAAGATGTTATTTTAGCGAGTTATTATTAAAATATTTAGAAAACCAAACTTTGCACGGCACTTATTTTATTTTATTTATTTATTTTGTAAAATCGTGTTTTTTTTTTTGGAGAGAATATTTAGATACGAATCACATACTTATTACATATGGTTATTTTTCAATCTTACCTACATTTGAATTAATCATTTAAATAAAAAAAAATTATGAATGCATATAGTTTAACATGTTATTCGAAACAATCTGCTATATTACAGTATTCATTTTACAGCTTATCTATCATTTCCTATGTTTTTGAACTTATACGCTCAGTTTTACTATGGTGAAATCTGGTCCGAAATGGCGCTATATGATAATGTCAGCATGAAATAAGATAGAAAAAGGCGCTAATAGTTAGTTATAAATAATTATGTATGTAAAATCTCGTTTTTTCAGGAAAATCACCTATATAGATCAACTTAACAAGTAAAAATATGAAATACATAAATAATAAACTAAAGCAAAAAGCGCGACTCGACCCGTGAACATCAGCAACACACGTGCCATTCATGTTGTTCTGACAACTATGCTGATTTGCTCACACTTCGAAGCGGAAGTTGAATATACTTATTCCAACAGTTAGTTATAATTTTTTTTTTATTTGTGTAAAATCACTTTTTTTTTCAGAAAAGACACCTGAAAAAGGTACTGGAAATAGCTGGAATACTTGGAAAGACAGACATACAAAAAGCAAAACCTTATCTAAATATAAAATTTGATTCAAATCGTTAGAGGAGTTTATGAGATGCACGAAATAAATTGATAAATACACAAAAATTGCTCATTTAAAGTCATAAGATTTAATGTGACTATACATATTACTACAGAATTCAATGCGTTTATAATATATCTTATAGAGTAGCAAAGTTAAATATTTAATTCATTTGAGTGAATTTCATTGTATTCTACTGAATCCAGCACTTACAGATGAACTATTAAATGACACGAGCAAGTCAAAAAGCAAATCGGAGGCATGAAATCGTGAGGAATGCCGGGAATGAGAAATGATGAGCTCCTAACGAGAGAAGGGAATGTGCAAGTGTCTTGCAATTCGCGAGAATGTATTTTAAAAGAAAAGAAAGAGAACTGAGCGAAAGCTCTTTAGATACGAACGCTGACGTAAACAAAGTGTGTGTTTAAGGACGTCGACTTGCTTTTAAAAAAGAAAATTCAACGAACAAAAATAAAATTGAGAAAATAACCCCTCTCGCACAAATCACGGAGTATACGTTTTTTGCTAATTGATGTTCTGTACCAATCTACATCTGTCTTCTTCAACAACAAACGCCGTGATATATATTACCGCTACTCTGAGCTGGGAAAAAGAATTCGCGAACAAGTAGAAAAAGAGAAAATGAAGTGAAGAGAAGAAAAAATTGTTAAAAAAAATGAAGAAACCGTTCTTTACACTTCCGCCATTCTGAGCTCTAAAGCTTGGTAGACTTTTACGATGCTTTTATTTTAGAAAATTCTTTGGTGTTTTAACTTGGTTTTCTTGGCCCAGCTTAATAAATAGAAAGATGTTTTTATTCTTATGCTTTTTTTTTTCGGAAGAAACGACAAACAAAAGTGAACCGTTACAGTTACGAAAATGATGAGGCTATCGTTGAAAAGACCAAAGATTTGTTCGCAAACGTTAAAAACGTTCTCCCCGCTTTTTTACAGTTTAATGCGTGCCGTTCAGGACTGTTGAAAAATTAAGTGTTGAAAGACGAATGAATCGTCTTGATTTGAAGACTTCAAGTAAAAAGAAGCAGACAGCGGACTAAAGAAAATATGAAGATATGAATCAAATTCAGCTGATTCAACCTGTTTTTTCCCCTGACTTTCTGTTATTCTCATTTCAAAGTAAATAGAGATTAATGTAATTGTACTTTTTTGCATAAGTTAAAATCTTTTCTGTAAAAACATACTAATTTAGAAATTTTTCATAGTTTGAATCTTTTCTTCTATCTGATTTATAAGAGCTTTCAAAATGTAGAACTTAAATTTACTTTTATATTGTATTTGTATTACGCAAGAATTTTTTTTGTAATAATATTATAGAATTTTAACACGCTCTATTGGTTGTCAGATCAGGTTAGAAAATGTTATTAGTCAGTTATAAAGTGTATCAAATTTTATCTACTTAACTCTCTTCAGTTTCTAGTTATTGTGTTAATTTATATTCGGATAGCTGCATAGTCAGAATTCCTCCGAATGGATTGCGTTCAAAATTTCATAGAAATCTACAAAATTTGATGTAAAAATCCTATACCAAATTTCAGCCATCTGGCTAAAATCTTTTTGAGTTATCGTATTTACGGACAGACGGATATAACTCTAAAAATGTGTTTTTTTCAGACTCAGAGAAAGCTGAAACGAGAAGATTCATCAAAATCTTGAATTTAAATTTTTCGGTAATTATACTATTTTCTCTTCGTATATACTATGTATACGAGAAAATAACAAAGAAGAAGAAGAGAAAAAAAGAAAAGAAGAAGAAGAGAAAAAAAAAGAAAAGAAAAGAAGAAGGAAAAAAGGAAATGAAGAAAGAATAAAAACGAAAGTACTATTAGATCGGTTTTGTAAAATTTAATCAGAACTGGCTCTCGTATGAAAAACACTTATTTAAGCAGAAGATTCCACTTGAATATAATAAATTTGCTTATTTGATCATTCGATAACAATAAGATTTAATGTTAAATTAAATTACAAATATTTCCAAAAGTTGCAAAATGAAAAAAATATCAGTTTTGGTCTCATTATCATTTTAAAAAGAAAGAAGTTTTTGAAAAATTCTTAAACAAAGAGAATAAATAATTATTAGTTGCATTAATTTCAACATATGCTTAAATTCATAATGCCATTTTGGACACAGTTTCAAAAATAAGATATTCTGATCAGGATCATATTAGCACTTATAAACAAAAAATATAGAAATTTACTATAACTATATATTGTAACATTTCAATCAATCATAAATGTTGTTCATTTCATTTAAACATATGTTTTGAAACTTATAAGTACTTATCTTATATGCAGTTAACTTCCTTACGATTTAGGAATTGGTGCTCTGCAAAATTTATTGCCTCTTTTTTATTTACAGAATGGAATATTTTCAGAATGTGTAATGAATATAGATATTCTTTAATACAAATTTCATTTAGATGGATGAGGGGGGGGGAGATATTCGGTTTCATCTAAAATAAAATTTATGAAAATGAATTTTAGCTATATTTAATATAGAATTTATTGAGGATTTTGTATTTTTTTTTCTTGCATTGAGTTGCCAATAGTTTATTCATCTTTATGAATCACCCATTTCTCCTCACCTCCAACTTTATTATTTCTTCAAAATAATTTTTGTCGCAAGTAAATTTCTTTTCAATTTATCTTCCTTTACTTATCAACTGTTATAAAATTCATCTTTTAATAATAATAATAAAAAAAAATATTTTTATCATAATCAAGTTGAAATGTAATACAGAAAAACAGATAGACACGGGCTTGTAATATTTTGGATATGCCAATAGTGCAGTTCTTCCCAGTCAGTGACCAAATGGGATTTATCTACACATCCCTCCCCCAAGGCGCACCTTAAAAATGAAGACGAGAAGCTTCTGTTATGGGGGTTGATTCTCGCCGCCCTAGTAGACACAGAAATGTTATGAGGTTAGCTACCCTTATCGATGATGGGACATGCTCTTATGGAAAGGGTTGTACCGTGACCGGTGATGGTTATTAGGATTAAATCGTAGTAGATTATAATTTTAAAAATAATTCTGTTATTTTTAAAACCTATATAAAATATCATGAGAAATAGAATCGCCTTTTGAGTAATCGCGAAAAAAATTTAGAGATTTTAGTAATCTTCAAAATAAAGCCGGAACAGATTGATAATGATTCATTGTTTAGATTAGTTGAATAATAAAGAACTTTAGAAATAAGTTATAATTTTAGAGTTAAAACGAGATGAAGTCAGTAGCATGGGAAGCAAACTGGCATCTAGAAACGGTTAGTTCCACAGATAGATCTTAAAAAATTTTTTTAATGATAATTGTATATGGAAGAAATTTGACAGAAAATATTTTTAAACTAAACCATTTGTTGGTTACTCCTTGTTTAAATTCTTGGCATAGCTTGGCCAGTATTGGCCCTTGCGCCATAAAAAACAATCAAATCAAATAAAACCTTATTTAAATTCAATAACCCTTCATCTATTACAGTTTAATGTGATATGATCGAATTGTTTGCTAAAATATATTTCCATATTGGAACGCTTCGACAAAACTAGAGACGATGCAAAATTAAATGTTAACAAATTAAATTTATATTATTTATTTTGATTCACTTTGTGAATCAAAGTTATAGCCCTTTCATGAAATGAATAGTAAATGCCTGAAAAAATAAAGACCCTAGAATTCTGAACCCATGATGAAATTATGATACATGAGTTCTTGGTAACAGTGGCCGTAAAAATTCAGTGCGCGTTTCATTGATGCTGGTGCATGCGTAGTGTAAATATTATAAATCTTTTAGAAAAGGGGGTATTCTTTTTTTCAATGAAAGCTTGGTTTTTAAAGATTTTAATTATTATCGTTTTCTTCAGAACTCTTTCATAGATAAGATCAAGCAATTATCTGCGGCACGAATGTCGATTTATTTCAACTAAGTCAAGGCCAAGTGTACGAATTGTCCTCAATAACCACAAACATAGTTATAAATTTATTCAACTTGTGAAAAAAAGAATGCATAAATGCAAAACACACTATGGATATAGTAATTAACTGAAAATATTTATGTTATACTTGGATTAAAATTCCATCACTCCCGGCTATAAATTTGAAAGGCAAATACACAAAACGCCATTGATGACGAGTCTATTCATCTTTTCTAATTTTCTTTCACAAACGAACCACTCCCTCATTTCTACTCGTAGTTCAAGTTTTGCAACAACTATTTACGACAGTCTGCATAAAAAAGCTATATATATCATCCACAAAGTGGAGAATTCTTTTTTCATACAAAGAAATAAAGGATGTCCGCAATAGTCGAAGCAGTTGTCGCAGTCGACAAACGATCGTGTCTTGTCTGCAATTCTCACTCGTAAAAGCGCCCTCTGGGGCCGAATTTACGACTTGACGTTCCCTATAACGTAGCAGTCAAAACAGAAGGTCATGAAAATTGGATGAATGAGTAAAAAAAGAAAGCTTGAGTCGTGAGGTTTAGGGTTATCTCTGCCCCGAGACAATTAATGTGAGAGAATCCACGGAAAAATCACCATATATCATACGATCTCCATCACCGAGGCACCAGGCGCTTCGCGGTGTCAGTTTACAGAGCAGAGGTCCATCGCCAATTCGGTAGAGTTTCTCCTTCTTGGCTGGTTTAAACTGAGTTTTGGCGCCCTGTGATCCCCTACTGATTCCGAAACTAATATTCCAAGAGCAGTGGATTAATTTATTTAATAATAAAATTGGGTAATTTGCAAATAACTAAATTCAATCATGCTATGTTCGTGAAATGAGTTTAAATTTGTAATTAGAAATTCACTATAAAAGATTTTTAACATACAAAATTTTTTTTCGATTTATTATTATTTTTTAATTATATTCCTGTAAAAATTATGAATTTTTGTTTAAAAAATCATATTATAAAACACATTTTATAAAAACTGATTTAAAAATGCAATTTTTTATTAGTACATTAGGAAGATATTTTTTATTTTAATTATTTTCTATCTTTTATATTTGAATTTTAAATTAACTTCTATAAACATCATTATAAATGTTACGAAATCATGGAATCAATTTTTCTTAAATTTCTTATCAAGTAGCATTATATGATGAGCAATACCTTGCTTCAAAGTATGTTTTTTATATTAGGAAGTAAATGTTAAAATATTGCATTGTCATTCTTCAAAATTTAAATATCACATTTTAATTATATCAAGATGAAAGTGAAATATCGATTATAAAATTTCACATTCATAAACATGAAACAAGTCAAGTTAAATAAAAATTTGAAAAAATTTAAATTTCTCTGCATACCTTGAAAATTATTTGCCTGTTTTTTAAATTTAATTCCATCGTCCGTTTTTATTCTTGCATATATTTATAAATAACATAAATGTATTAAGTTTGAATATAAAATATTAATTTTAATTGATGTTATTGCTTTCATATCACACTTCATTGAAATCTTTTTTTGGGAGAAGGGGCTTGAAAACTAACTAAGCATCGATATAATTTTTTTTTACAAATTTAACAATTATTATATTACTATGCTCAAGTATTATCCAAGGAGATATTATTCGTTCAGTAAATTTTCAAGACAATAGAACAATATGAATGAAAATATCTTTATTTAATTTTTACACTTCTAGCAATTACCAGCTACACCAAGAATATATATTGTACTTATTTTTAATTAAATCTCTTATGTATAACTGAATATTAATGATTCTCTCAAGAAATTAATTTTAAGCATCTGTTATAAAAATATAATTGTGAAGAAAGTCATCAAAATCCTTCTTTCTTAAGTTTCTACAGTGTGAGAAAATAATACGATCAAATATTTGATAAAACAAAGAAAACAGTTTGAATTTCATTGCAACAATAAAATCTTTTGAAAATTATATAATTAAAATTATTTTAAATGTATATATGTATTAAAAATTTCACGGTTTGCTTTATTCATAAAAGCATTTCTTAGTCTAAGTGTGCTGCTTTAGACATATATACAACAATATAAATTAACTTATATAGTTAAGTAACTGTCTAAAAGTCGTGTAAAAATTTTTTTTTGAATCTAACTAAGTTAGCAGAAATTACAAAAACATGAAAATTATTTTTTTTGCAAAGAAGATAAAACGGGTGGTTTTTTAATTGCTTGTTAACCATTAATGATAAATTATTTATATATTAATTATAAATAGTTGCATTAATTGTATTATCAATAACCTATCACTAATGTTTACAATAAACTAGATGTATATTACGCAAAACGATTTTGAGAACACAAAATAAATTAATCAAGAATTTCAAGGTTCAGTATCATAAGCAGAGATTATATTTATTTACCATGATTTCAAATTACTAATATCTCTCAGTCATGTCATGTCTTCGAAAAACGGTCTTAAAGATTGCGATTAAAAACATTCATATTGTTTAAACTTATAAAATAATAAAAAAATCGATATTGTATGTTTATTTATCTGCTCTGGCAATAAATTCTGCCAATTAGCTAAGTTGTGTAACTAAATTTATGTTAAGTGTTACGGTAAAATCTATCAGAATAAGACCTGAATTGTTCTGCAGTTATTAACTTCTTTTAATATATGACTATTTCGAAGACCTTATACTAAGTCTTTGACCGAAATCTCATCCAAGTTTGAATTTTATACTTAAAAAAATTTCACTGTCTATATTGCGCATACTGTATGTAGTACAGCAATCACAGTGTTATTTCAAAATTAAGTTGATCTATACGAAAATATAAATTTATTGAAAATTTCGTCTTTTGATAATTGTTGTGGTTAAACTGCAAATTGCTTTCCGCTATACTTTTAGAAGTATGACCACTAAACGGCAAATAAATTATCCCTTTTCACCTGCAAAAGTGGGGAAAAGATATTGAATTTCCTTGTACATAGAGAGTGACAAACACAATACGAAACTTGCAAACGTTATTTCTTCATTCATGAATTTTGAATTTACACCGCTTTGTTTCTAAATAGACGATGTGTCCAGGAAACCATCAAATCAAAACATATAGTAAAATTTTTAGTTCTAAAATACTTGGTAATGAGTGATAATATTAAAAAAAAATAATTTCATCAATTTAGAATTTAAAAATTTGACTTCTGGAACTTTTAAATCTCTAAAATAACTGGATGCAGCTAAGAAATACGGTACCAATTCTAAAATATTTATTTAGAATCAAAGTTGTTTTACAGAATACTCAAATTTTATATTTTTCTAAAATTATTTATTGTATTATAAATATTCTGTAGGGAAATTTGTAAACTTGGTTTCATGTTGCTCATACAGTGTACATTTTGGTATAGTTTGTAGTAGTGAACTCGAAATCCATAAAATAATAGTGGATTCTCGATTGCGTAATTGTTTTCAACTAGTTGTCTTCATTTCTATGCTTTTAATATTGAAAATTTTTTCCACCTTCAATATTTTGTAATTCTTTTTTCGTTCCTAGTTCTTAGAGAATTATTCTTCTTTCAATAAAAACAGTAATTCAAAAAATAGACGAAAAAGTTGTTAATAGATTATTTCTCATGAAATTTTAGATGAAAATGCGATATATTTTCCCATTTGGTCTATACAAAATTAGTCAGTTTCTCGAAAATGTCGGAAAGAGATGCAGAGCAGTTTGAAGATTCTGAGAAAGTTATTTAAAATGCTAATCACAAGGTATTCATCGAAATTGCCAATTTCATATTTAAATAGTCTCTTAAAATTAATTTGAAAGCATTTGGCTTTTTTTTAATTAAAAAAAGGCATCAGAAGATGAAATGAAAGAATCCTGGCAAAGCATGTAGCAAAAGTCAGTAAAACATTCTCCACCTTCAGCTAAAGGGAAATTACTTATATCGACCTATGCAGAAAAAAAAAACCTAATCGTGCATATAATAATATTTCTCTGCTACTATTTTTATTAAATCAGTATAGTTCTCTGTCTCAAAAAAATTACTAATTATTTTAACACTTATTTATATAACTGAAATTTTGTGATGAGTTTTGGTCTAAAATAATACCTAAAAATACAATCGAATTAATGTAAAAATAATACTTCAATTTATAAAAAATTTAACACGTAAAAATTTCAGCGTTACTTTACTAAAAAAAAAAAATTCATTTTTGTACTTTTATGGAAAATTCTTGGAATATTTCTCAGCTAGAAATATAAACACCAAACGATATTTTCTTAATACAATTTGAGAATTTATGATTCCAAATAATAAAGTTAGCCAGTACCGCTTATTAGTACGCTTGAATTATTAATATCAGTTAATAATTAAAAAAATAACTTTAACAAAGTAATGTTTGATTCTAAACCAGTTTATTTTGGAAAAAGTTAATCAAGTTAGATAATAAATAATAAAAATAATAATAAAAGAAAAGCAAGACAAGCTTTTTTAGGAATTTTTTTGGAAGTCTATTGATTAATTTGATGAGTCGTATTCGAAAGATTTGTTTACATGTAATAAAATAAATAAGAGTTCTAGAAATGTTTTGATTTGGGAATAAAAATGGATTTGAAAAAGTAGATTAAAGCGATTGGTTAACAAAATGAAATTAATCAAACATTGCCTAACAGTTGGCCAGACTCACAATTTGCAAATATGAACATTCTTACCTTATTTACTAAAGATAACAACTTTCAGATATTCTAAATTCTTGATTGGTTTATTTTATATACTTCAGTTAGTTTGAAAACGGATACACTTGCTCAAGAAAATCTAAAAATAAATAAATAAATAAATAAAAAATAACACTAAATTTATAAGAAATATTTAATATTCATTTAATGAGCTTTAAAAAACTATTTAAAACTTTTCATTTTATCAAAAATTAAGAAGTAGGTTTAAAATATACATGTTTCCTCTTTATTTATTATATAAAAATACAAATAAAAATTTATACTTCAATACGCCCACTTGAACCTGGTAAACTTCATATAACTTTTTTCTTCAGATTGGAACATTCTTATATATATTATTAATTTTAAAGCGGTGGTTAAAGTTTATTGAAATCGGATCCGTTAAAAAATATTTTAAGAAAAACAAACAACAGACGATTTTTTTTTCACTACACAGTTTTCAGAATAATATGATTTTAAATAATGAAGACAACTTTTGCCGCTTTTCGTTACGAATAAATTATCGAAACTAGTCAGTGAGTTATTTTCAAATAAATTCATCGGAAGTCAATATTGGCTTTTACTTGCTTTTTCTGGAAAAGAACTATGGATTATTTGAATAGTTATAATAATTGAAAAAAACAAAGATATTTTTTTTACTGTGCATTAGGAAAGCATCTGTATAATTTCACAAATCTAATGGCTTTACATAAATTCTAAAATAATTTATCGGCTGCAAAATTATTTCGTAACGCATGGAATTAAATATGCAAAGGAAAAAGGATAAAGTTAGGATAAAAATTAATTTTTTTGTTATGGGATATAAAATTTGTTTAAATTAGAACTATTTTTTTTTCAGATTTGTCTGCAAATCAGATTTCGTTCTTACCCTTTAAATTTCATATTTGCATAGCACTAAAGTAACGCCTAGAATTTTAATTTATTTTAGTCAAAATTTTAATTTATTTAGTTAAGAGCCATGAAAATTTATTTTCATTTATAAATTAATTTCGAAAATTGCGTTCGTCGGTATCTTGTATCCTCAGTAGGGGTCTAGTTTAAGACCTATTGCTTACATGAGTATGATGCACACTTAATCTGACGTTGTGGTTCAAACTCCTCTGTCAGGGTGCAACTCAGGTGTTGTCCTCGTAATCTGATCATGGCACTAAATTATTGGGACCGTCTCATAACAGCCTCTATCAAAACAGGTTGTTAATATAACTAAAGTAAAACTTGTTTCCTTTATAATAGGTGAACATATTTCGAAAGCCCTTAATTTACTCCATAACTTTATCGCTGTATAATGTATTTAATAAAAATAAAACAGTAAAAAAAATTAGGACTTTTTTATTTTGTTAAAATTATAGATATACGAATCTTAAAATTTATTATGAAGTTTTAATGTATGCTTATTTTATGTAAAATGCTTTATACTATATAATTATTGAAATATTTGATTTTTCAGTGAAATTATTAATTCTAAGACTAATTAATTTAATTATAGTTATTATTACTTTATTTATTAAAATTACTTACTATCTATCTATTAAACGCATATTAATTATTAAAACTAATAAATATTAAAAATAAATCTTCAGTGTTATATTTTTGTTTAAAACTGATCTTGATGCTCCCTTTTCTTAATTTTTTTTTAAATTCTAATTTTTGGATAAATCGAATTAATTATCATTAAATCATTAATTTGAATTAAACAGAACCACCATGAAAAATTCGTATTAAATATCTCTTTAAGAATCATCATAAAAATTATTTCTTTAAAAAAAGGGTGGAAATTTAAAAAAAAAGGTGGAATAAAGGGATGTAATTACAGAATTGAGAAAAGATTTCAAGTATACATAACGCATAATTTTCATTAAATATTACAGAAGAAACTATATATCTACATGCTTCTTAAATTAAACATAGTATTATAATAGTCTTTTATATATTAAATTGGAGGTCACATGAACTCTGGTAAATTGGATGCAAGTACACACAGAGCAAAACAATATTTGTTTCGCTATTGTAAAACTCTGTTCTGCTCATTTTTTTGGAAAAGTTTTAATCATTAAATTTATATGGGAAGTAAGAAATTTTCAAAAGAGAGAAAAAAACCAACGGATCTCTTTAAAAAACCTCTAAAAAATAGATTCTTAATTCTTTTAAAAATTTAAAACTTACAAATTTATTTGAAAAAAAGTAATTTCTGGTAGTTAGATGATGATGATATTATTGCGTTAATAACACTTTGTTTAAAATGAAATCCTATGAAGTTTATAGAAAAATTAAAAATTAAAATAATTAGTTGGTACTTTGTAAAGCCCGCATTAATTGGTGATGGTAATTTAAATGAAATATCGCCATTACCAATCTAAAGTGTGCAGGATAATATAAGCAATTATTTGATGCTTTGTAAAGCCAATATTGCTTATGGCAATTTAGGAGAAATATCATTATCAGTCTAAACTTTACAGAAGAATAAATAAAATGAAATAAAATAATTGATATTTTGTAAAGCAAACATCAGCTGATGAAGTAATTAAAATAAAATAGTGTCATAATCAATCTGAAATTTAGAAAAAATAAATAAATAAAAGCAATTAGTTTATACTTTGTAAAGCCAACATTAGTCGATGATGGCAATTTAAAAGAAATATCATCATTGCCAATCTAAAATTTAAAAAAAATGATAAATAAAAATGATTAAAAATAAAAATAAAAGAAATTAATTGATAGTTTGTGAAGACAATATTACTTGATAATGATAATTTAAATGAAATATCTTCATTATCAATCTAAAATTCTTTCTCATTTAATTCTTTAAAAATTCTTTAAAAATTTCGCATTCTTATAATAGGAATGCAAACGCCTTTGTATGTCCAAAATAGCATTCGATAATATCTTCAATATGCTGTGATTTTGTTTGCTTTAAAAATAAAAATAAGCTTTCAAAATACATCAATCAACAAAATCTTTGATGAATATATAAAAAAAAAGCTTTAAAGAAAAAAATACAATTTCAAACGAATACGAAAAGAATACAATTTCATTTTTTTTCCCTAAATTGCAAAACATAGAAGAAAAATAGGTTATTTCTTCCTTTTACCATTAATTTTTTTTCCTTGATCAAAGTATTTTTCAATGCAGTATTTTCTATCAAAACAATTATTGTGACATCAAATATGTTTTCCCAGGATAACAATGAAATGGAAAAAAAAATATTTAATATCACACAAAACTTCCTCATATTCTTATGAATTTTAAAATTCGGTTTTCTGTAAGTATAGTTTCGTTTTAGATCCTGAAATCGGTCAATTTATAAAAAATAGTGATGCACTGAAAACCAACTATTTTTAAATTTTTAATAAAGAAAAATCAATTATAACAATTGGGGCCCTAAAAATGTGTATTAGAAAAAAAATATTATTTTATGTGCCACTAATATATTTTTGTTTCATTTTACAATCTTAGACACAATTAAGGTTAAGAATTTATTATTTCTTCAATAACTGTTAATGTGAAGGGCTGGTCTGATTAATTGAAGGATTCGGCGGCCGCACCCCAATTATCATTACTTATCATTTTTTGTAAGGTCATTTTTTTTTGTGTGTATCTCCGAAGCAAACAGTTGAGTAGCAACTTTGCCACATGTGGAAATGGTGTATGAAGCAATATCACGTAACAAGTGTGACAGTCCGAGAAAATTTAAGAATCATCAGTGTGTTTTTAGAGAAAGGGACACTTGTTTCCACACTAGAGAATGTGCTTTTAGAGAAAAAGAAAAACAACGTAAGTGGGAAATCTTGATAATAAATTTAAAAAAATAAACGAAGTGAATAGTTAAAAATGAGAGTATAGACTCTGATTTTTTTTTTAAATGTAGTATATGTCTTATATATGAGGTGACTAGTTAATTTCCAGAAAATAAAAAATCAAATTCAGTTTTTAACATTTCAGAAACCTAATTACTTTTAATGTTGTCACTAGGAAATATATCTGAAACATTAAAAACAGATATATAAATAAATCTTTTTATTTTTTTAATCGTACGTTTTTTTAGGGGGGGGGATGAAAATGGTTAAAAATGCACACAATATTTAAGATATATCTCAACTAAATAATATAGATAGGAAACTAAAAAATTGTTAAATCCAAAATTCTTTAATAATTTCATTTTTATTAATTTTTAGAGGTATAAAGAAAGAATTTCCGTTGCTTATAGTATCAAAAATATATACCATTAATAAAGAGAAACTTCAGAAACAAATGAGGAAGAATTTTCTATTTTGTTTCGTTTGGATATTTATAAAACTTCCATGTGGAGGTTCAACATGCAGCATAATACTTTGTTTAAAAAAATCTAAAATTTTAGCATCCCATTTGAAGATATTACTAAGAATTTAAAAACTTTTTGCCACCGTTATATAATGAATATATCTTGAATAAGGCAAATTTGATGCTTATATTTTTGCATTTTCGAACGTCTTTCTAAATTAAGAGCCTCCTTTTAAGGAATAGATATCAAAACTTCCATGTGGAGGTTCAACATGCAGAAAAATACTTTGCTACTAAAATTTTAGCATCCCATTTGAAGATATTACTAAGAATTTAAATATTGAAGATATCTTGGATAAGACAAATTTGATGTTTATATTTTTGCATTTTTGAACGTCTTTCTAAATTAAGAGCTTCCTTTTAAGGAATAGATATCATAATTGATTCATTATCATTCTCACTAGAGATATATAAGCATGATCTAAGAATTAATGATATTTTTTCCAATTTAGATTAAAGTCAGATGCTATTTAGTCACTAGTTTAAATAAAACAATGGACGAAAGTTTTCTACATATGTATAGTATTTATGTCGAACATAAAGAGAGAGATGAATGTATATTTTTTATACAAATCTTTAGTTTTTGTCTCATCTTGATGAAATATAGCACACTTGCTTTCAAGATAAGAAGAAAGTTACTGTCAATTTTTTGTAGACCAAGGGCTAAACAAAATGTAATTAAAAATTGAGCAGGTTTTTAGTGCTTTTAAAATAAATCTTCTAAAAATATTTCTCACAAAAATAATTTTGGCTCTATCTTAAAACTCAAAAAATTATTTTTTTTAATAATACCAATTTTATTTCTCTCTTAAAGATACTAATTTTTACTCTTTCGAAGTAATTTTTTCTTTTCTGCGAAATAAAGAGAAAGTATTGTAATCGTCATTCGAAATTTTGACGAATCTCCACGTTTTTGATTTTTCTGAGTTTGAAAAACACATTTTTTTTTTAGCATTTATGTCTGTCAATGACAACGATAATTCAAAAATGCTTTGAGCTAGACTCATGAAATTTGGTACATAAATGGTATACGTTATATAAAATTCGTAGATTTCTATCATATTTTGCATGGAATCATATCAGAGAATATCTGTCTGACTGGCTGTCCGGTAATAAGTTAACACGATAAATATGAAACGAAGAGAGCTAGGTGGATAAGATTTAGTACACTTTAACATCTTACGTGTAGATAGATGCTCATTATATTTGGAATCAGACTCGTAAAGTACTTACTTTTCTTTCATAAGCATGTAAAAACAGTAATTCAAAAACGCAATGGCTCAAACATATGAAAATTAATATGTGATTTTTGTGACTACAATTGCAATTTTATGTCAAATTTTGGTTTCAACCAATTAGAAGAAAAGCGTCCTAAATGCATATTCGATTTTCGGGTACTTGTGTATTATCCGCATGCCAAGTATTAATCGCCACTTACTAATTTCAGTAAAGCTGCTAGACTCATGTCGAATAGGTATAATTTGTGACCATTATTATCAAAGGTCCAAAATTTTATGCGAGGGAGATTGGTAGCTTCTTTATCAGAGAGTATGTGAAAAACTTTCAGGAAATCACTCCCATCAGTTTATTTAATTTAATTTGATACATAATCTGTAATAAAATTATGAATTTTTTCAAACCCAAAGTATTGTTATGGCGAAATTCAAACCAATTTCATTATTATATTAAGGTATTTAATCTGGTGCTTCTGCCAATGTTAAAATTACGATTTTTGTGAAAGACTTTCTTTGGTTATTCAGCTTCGAAGCAGGATTTTTAACCTTCAATTTTATTTTATAATATATACACTTTTTAATTTTCAAACGCAGCAATTTATATAGACTGATTCCAACAAATTTAATCTTACCAAATAGCAAGGTAAAATTTTAAATAAATGCGTTCCGTATTAATAGTTTAGTACCGATTATTTCAGGCTAACACCGCGTTCGCCAAAGGCGATTGGTTACTGATAAAGACAAGGAATCTGATCAAAAGAGACAGTTAAATTGAATTTGCAATGGAGACAGCAGCCAAATGGATTTGGCTATAGCTTAATTCGATGGATTTCTGCACTGTAAGCTTGAAAAGTTATATTTAAATAAAACAAGAAATTGTAGATCGCATTTGTTAACCCATTTGCAATCTGCTATATCCTTAGATCACTTTGTGAAATGTGTATAACCATACAGTGTTGTCGTATCAAAGGGAAATGTCACCTGGAATACTACATTTATTTTTTACCACTCCCACGATCTGCCTGCAATGTTTGAAAAATATCCTAATTATAAAATGTCCTTACAGTCACTTATAACGCCTCCCCTTCGGCCACTCCTCGTTATGCCAATAGAAATGTATACAATTTTGTCAGACAAGATTGTTGGAATTTCTTGTAGTCACTCATCGTATATTTTTTTGTAGTCACTCATTGTGCCAAGTATTAAAAAATATGTTTGTTTTTTTTCACTTGACAAATCTCTGACAAATTTCAGCTCATTGAAACAATAGCACAAGAGTCTCTCTCTCTCTCTCTCTCTCTGACTTTACACTTTCCATCTCTCAGTCTTTGTATAGAACGTTCGGAAAGACACTGAAAGGGTCAAGTGGTTAAGAAGGACCACACGCGATTGAAGACGAACCCTGACGGGATAAGACCCAGGAAAGGGGAGAAGTGTCAAACCTTCCTCTTTCCTGGGGGTTAGGAGAGTGTTTGTAATAAATTTCGTGTCTCTGTTTTTCGTATTCGATTCTCTTATCTCCATTTGGGGTTAAATTTACAATATGAGATAGCACACGGGCAGATCATATTAAGCTTGAAAAAGAGATGGTATTCATGTACTTTTGAAGACTCGTGATTCATTTAGTTCAAAATTATTCATCATTTGTTTGCTGAAATATCACATGAGCAGATCATATTAAGCATACAAGAGATTACATTCTTGTATTTTTTAATCCTCGAGCTTTAATGCATTTTGTAAAGAATTTTTCTCTGTTTGTTTACATTTGGGAAATGAAACACAAGCATCCATTTAAAATGCTTTTTCATTGTAGCAGAAATCATGGACTATATTTAAAATAACAATCAGAACTAAAGAATTTTGGTTCAGAACAGATTTCACAAATGTTTGTATTATATGAGGACGCATGGCCGCTAGATACGCCATCAATAGCCACTTGCTCCCTCCTCTCATTACCTCGCTATTTTCGATAGAAATCTCAAAATCATTACTTTACGGTAAATTTTTCAATGGAGAAAAATAACTTTTACAGAGGCCCCTTGGCATCAATCACTGTCCTATAGTTCAATTTTTATTTTACTTCAAAGTTTATGATTTCTAGATCCAACATCAATACTCATCTGCACTTCAGTACTGTCCATTTTTGAGAGATATCAATCACAAAATAAAATTTTGATTAACTCTCGCAACCTTAACAAAGGACCATAAGGTAATGATCATAATAAAATGTAAATTTTATATAAGATACAGATATTTAATTAAAAAAGACAGTAAACACATTTTTTATGCAGAAAGAAACTACTCATCTTTTACATAATTAATTTTGTATGAATATTAAAAAAAGGTAGAAAAACTCATGAAAACACGGAGACAGGTTACTATTTTTTAAAAATTCTAGTCGAAAGGTGCATTTTTTCTGAGATACAACTTATGTACAAGGAAAAACAATATAAATATAATAAAGGGCATTTTTTTATTAGAAAAGTCAACAAAATAATGAAAAGTTATCTAACAATTAGGAGTTAAAAATGACCCTCCTCGTCTTTCAATCTTCCAAAAACAAGCGTTTGAGCTGAAGGGTTAAGAACCTAGTATTGCATTTGTAAAGAAGCAAACTGTAGTTTTTTGAATTCAATCATTTCCCATCTGTTATTTGTATTTTTTTTTTAACAGAGACGAAAAATTTGAATAAAAGTCTGAAATTAGTTAGGGTTTGCTTTCCATCTTTCTACTTTTAAATTAAATAATAATATAAGAATCTGTAATTATGTATATTTTGCTCGATGCCGATACTAACATTGAAATAACCGTTTATGAAATAACACTTCTATTTTATGAAACTAAGTTATAAAAATTGAATTAAAAACTATAATTTTAACATTTATTCTTTATTTTAATTTTATGTAATGAATATCTGTTGCATACGCGTTTATAAAGCCAGTTACTCTGTGAATTATGAAGATGAGTTTTAGTATTTCTTTTTAGAAATACATAATTACTTGGACTATGTATTGATAAATTAAATAATTGTATGACGTTAAGATAAATTTATAAATAACCGCTGAGGCCTGTGATCTTATGCCTTTACAGATAAAATAGTAAAATTTTTTGTTCGATTTACTGAAAAAGAATAAATCACAAATTTAATGAAAGAATTTATAATTTCTTGGAATACATTTAAAAAAAAACAAAAATACATTTTACCAGCGTAGAAAAAAAAAATAATTTTCAATTTTTCGAATACCTTTAAAAACCTGTTAATATTTGCTAAAGATTCGTACCCTGAAGTAATTCAAGCAGTAATTTGGATCTCGTCATGTTTCCATTATGCTTTAATTCCAGTAGATTAGGCTGGATCTATGAGAGCAAAAAAATAACATATAGGAATTGAAATGAAGAATAACATTTACCACCAGTAGCGGCTTTCAACTAAGCAGCAAGAATTTAGAGCTTCCAAGCTAAGAGGAGGCTGCATTCAAATCGATAAAAAAAATGTTATTAATTATCTACCAAACAAGTTCGTAAAATATTCTATTTTTATGAATTATAAACTTTTAGGACAAAATTAATGGCTTGTTAGAATATTGAGATAAAATGAACTCTTTGTCAAATACAACTGCTCATGTTTTTATCTGCTGCATTACATTAATTTAATTATTTCCGTATTAATAAGCACTAATCGTCGTTTATATATAATTGCATATATAGTTGTCGCGAAGTCACAAGCCATAAAAAATAAATTAAAAAATATATACATTTTGATAAAATTACTAAAATGATTACGAACATGTTAATAATGAAATTCATGAGCAAGGACGATATTTGTTGAAATAAGAAACTAAGTTGACAATTTTATTAAAAGAGTGACCTCATAACGAAAAATAAAAGTTTAAATAATAATTTCCAGTTACATTTCATGTAGAAAGATTGTGAACCAAAAAACAAATATCTACAGTATAAAAGGAATTGAGCTGACTTGGCAAAAACATTCGAAGCTGACCTAACCGCAATAAAAAATTGATCGATTCAAAAACTTTTAATTAAAAAAACTAATCAAATATGAATAATACAGAATCGAATATGAGAAACAACAATTACAGTCAACTATGAGAAAACGGCAATTTTGTAATTGAAAATGGCCGTTAATATTGTCTTTAATATTTAGTAATTTTAATAAATGATACATAATAAATAAAATTATTATAATTATAATTAATCTCATAACTAAGTAAGAAATTATAAAATATTATGTACAACGTTTCAAAGGCAATAATTCAATATTTTGAATTATTGTTCGTAAGAACAATTTCTTAAAGAACAATTCGTATCTAAAGAGCTCAACATTTTTTTTAAATGGAAAGTTGTTTACTACTGTTTTGAAACAATAATTTGTGAGACAATAATGCTCTGGAAGGAATTAAGAGTCTTAAAAATTATTCCCTTGCCATCACTGAAGATTTAATTTAGAGTTCCCTAATAATAAAATTTTTTAGTTTTGACTCCGAATTAGCCAAAATAAATTCGAATTATTAATGATATTCTAAAATTGTGTTGATAGGGAATTTCGAAAAATGTGTGAAAAATCCAAATTTCTTATGAATGAGGATTAAAATATTCAGTTCGCTAAATTCCATTATAAATGAAGAAGTTATTATTCTTGGAATGCTCACGACACAGTGTATCATCAACATTTTAGTGTGAATTGTTTCCGGTAATTCTAATTCCTCATATGTGAATGGCCAGAAATTAATTCGTTAATCACTTTCTAATATAGTCTTGGAATAGCGTTTGAAATTGCGACCTTTCTGAAATTCTGGAATATACGAATAATGCAGTTTGTGTTGATGTTGGTAATTTTAAGAGAAAGTATTTCTTCGATGAATGAATCTGATTATGTAAACATACAGAAACTACGATTACCATTTATCATGACTTTTTTTCCCCTTAAAAAGATAATTGTTACATAAGCTTAAATAATCTGTCCTTAATCACTGTAACAACATGGAGCATTAAATGCAAAGATAAAATTTCTGCTGTAATTTACTTATCAAAATCTCAGGAAATTATGCAATGTTGTCCTTGAATTACTTGGTGAGTTAAATATTTTGAATTTCAATCAGTCAAAATCACTACCTTTCTGATATCCTTCTCCCGTACTGTCCAATTTAAATTTCAATCTTTCTCCAAAAATAAACTCTGAAGCAAACTATCTAATCGCACATATCTTTTTTCCTATTACTTTACCTTGAACCCCAACTTGTTTATACTATTCGAGCGGACCACTGATCGCGCAACACTTAAAAAGTTCTATTGTACGGCAAACGGATTTGTTTACGCTGCTAACCCAAACAGTTGTTAACGAAGTTCTGTAAACACAACCTGAAAAGCAGGGAGAATGTATTTTTTGAAAGTTCGTGGCATGGCATATGGCTACCATTAGGGTTTCCCGAATCATTTGTCAGGTAGCCTTCTTGCTGACAACTTTAGCAGACAAGCCACGTGCTACATCGCCAGCCATTCTCATCGATCAAAAGATTGTTGTAATAAAGAAAGTCAGGAATCTGGCATCTAGCGGAGTTGTGTCAATTGGAGCACATGGTTTTGAATTGAAAGAAAAACAAAGGGAAGAAATGCTCTAGCGTTTAGAAGCAGTTCTTTGAGTCCCTTTTTTTTTTTTTGGAGAGGTTATCTTTTTGGGATTTAATTCTGTTTTTTATTATCTATTCTTTTAAGTCTTCTCACTATTTGCATTTAACATTTAGACAAGCGAACAATTGAACTTGGATCAATTAAAACTGATGGAATCAAAATAAAAATTCGAACATTTCAAGAAATATAAGAAAAATTCGAATGGGGAAAAAAAAAGTATAATTTTGCCTAATTTTACAGTACATATTACATAGTGTTATAATTTTTTCTGGGGGGGGGTCTACAGATTTATTTGTGTTTACTTTTCTATATAAAGAATAACTCGGTTCGACTTTAAATTTTAGTTCAACTTGCAAAATGGTATTACATAATGATACAATGCCATTATAGAATAAATTTAAGTAATTATTTGAAAGATTAAAAATAATTTCCTCAGCATTCGTACGAATCTGTTAACATTAAATAATGTCAAAAATAAATTTAATATTAAATTTACTTGAAAGTTTTCGAAAGGATCCTATAAAGATAATGTGGAATGTGAAATAAAACTTGTATCTGCAAGATTTTTTTTTTAAATTTTGCATTTGCATAGATGTTATAACTTGTTTTGTTTCAAGAAGGTTTCAGTATCATAATTGAAAAGATGAGACTTTCTCTCTCTCTCTCTCTTTTTTAAATATATGATTTGATCTGTAGTAGAAGCTGTACATGTAGTGGTAGTTGTAGTCTTTATCTGTACATAAAATATGAAGTATAATAAATGCTTGTTTTTATTATTTTTTTTTTACTATAATTTTCAAAATAGTATGATTTTTCAATTTTAGGGGTTGATAAAATCTAAAATGAAATCGATTGTTTTCTTTCTTTGAATTATTATTATATATTATAATTATCAGTTTAATTATTATCAGAAAGTATAAGATGATCATAAAATCTTTGCCTTCTTCTCAAAAAAAATATTACGAAAAAATTGAATATAATACTATAAAATTTTTACTGTGAAATAATCGCTCTCCTGAGTTTTTAAACTCAAAAAATAGTGTGACTGTTGCTGAAATAAAGATTTTACATTCAATTGTTATGAAAACGGCGTCTACGACAGAAAAAGTTCAATGAGTTCTTTAATTTCATGAATTCAAATCGGCTTTTAATGTTCATTGTCAATTTTGGGGTTATATAAAGGATAAACAGCAACGGCAGTTGAAGATATTGATATACGTAGATATACTCAAAGTTATAATCACAAATGCTGTGTCTAATGTGATAGTTGAAATTTTGGACAATACTTAATGAGAATAGAAATACTGGGTTGAATTCTTCGAGCTAAGAGTGTTCACGTTAAAATTTTATGACGTAAAGTGATTTTATTAAAAACTTCATAGGAATCTTAACTATACATCGAAACAACCATTTGCCAAATTTTAATAACTTTTTACAATAATTTTTTGTAAACAATGAATGATTTTATGTGCACCCAGTATTTTTCTAACTCTAAAAGTAATTATTTGACTACCTAATAATTGTTTTTAAAATTTGTTCCTATTTTCGATATCTGATTGATTTTTTAGTGAATAAAATTTTATTTTTAACTATTTTTTTTAATTTTAGTTTTTAAAAAATTCGATAAAAATGCTTAAAAATAATTCGAATAATTTTTTTGTTAGAATTGCATTGATTAGAGCCCTATTTATTTTGAAATTTCACTTAAATTGTTTTGTATATAATGAAATTCTGAATCTCAGCCTAGAAACTAAATAATGTGTAAGTGGTGTGGGGCGATGTCAAGATATTATCGTAAGTCCAAAATTGGATCTGTACTGTTAAATCCGGCCCCATTTGATTTGAATTAGATGTATTTTGGAGTGTCATGTCTGAATAATTCTTAGTTTAAATGGTACTTTTTACTAATCTCAAATAAATTTCTTATTCAACGATATTTAAATGGGAAAGACAGCCTTATCAGACTTTATAAATACTTCAGATAAGTATTTGTAGATGAAGAATAAAAAATATTGGCAAGGCATTTACACTTCAGATAGGCACGAGCATGCTCCGCAATGAAAATTGTTTTTAAGAATTGTGATACAAATCTGTGATTTTTTTACACTAAATTCAGGCGACTATATTCAATATATAGCAATAATTATGGCTGCTAATTTTTAGAAGCTAATTTTTAAAAATTAAATCATACGAATTTTTTTTTTTGTAAATTTTTTTGAAATTTGAATCATTTTTATATATAAAACACTAACGTAAGTGGCACAGAAATTGAGTTTATTACTAAATGTCGAATGGCAACAGTGAAATATAAAAAAAACATAATACCAGTTTTTCAGACTGTTTTATTCATTGAACGTTTTTACAGCTGTACTGAATCAAACGCTCCGCTGAGCTAATTAACAGAGCTGCAAAATATAATTAGAAATGTTCTGAAGATGTTTCGCTATCTCACCAAAGAGGCTATTCCGTCAGAGTAAAGAAGATATAAAAGGAATCAAGAAATAAGTTTTAAACAAAAAGTTCGATCAAACGTAAAAGTAGGCTTAAAAGTTGTCGGATAAGTAATCTTGGTAAGACTTAAGATTAATGTACGGTTTTTCGCCAAACACATCAAGATCGTGCCAGTCGTCCGAAAACTCTCTAAAAGTCTGCAATCCTGGCGTAAACCGGAAATGCTAGCAAACAGCTTTTAAAATTGAACAACAAATTGCCACGATTATATTTGGCTAGTAATCCCTTAAAAATGTTTAAATTTTGGCGCTCGTATATTAATCTCAAGTCTAGCCGCAATCGCTATGACTTGTCTTCGGAAATCGATACTCATATCTTCCAAAACAATTATTTTATAATAAAGTACTTTTTGTTTATCTTAAGACTAAAAAAAATTACTTTTTAATGACATAATTTCATTTTTCATTTAACTTTTCATGATATTTTTAATTCGATTTAATACAATATCTGAAATAATGTTTTTATAGGATTCAAACTCCCCATCAAAACATTCAAGCACGTGCTTTTACCCATCATTTAATTCGTAGTAGGAGTTTCATTTCGGCTTTTATTTCGTAATATATACGCTTTGTAAATTGCAGTAAACTGTTTTAATTGAATTCATGTGTTTTAGTCGTATTAAATAAATAGGTGAAATGTTTTTTAATCCCATACTAATAATTTAACAACCAAATAAGTTAATAATATGGACAAATAAGCTAGTCGCCAAAGGCTAGTTACTTAAAAATATCAGTAAAAAAAACTGGAAATAGGGCAGAGGATTTAGAAAAATTCATGCAAAATCAACACAAATTCATGCCATTTTTCTTTCCAGGATTAAGGCCAGGACTGTCTTGATAATAAATCTAAGATTTCTTGTCACTATAAAATCCAGTGTTTTATAACACCTACCTAATTAGCAAACCTTAGATACAATGTTTATGCTATAAAAATTTTTTAAGCCTTTTATCTTTTACTTCTTCCTAGAGGAGTTATTTGTTTAAAGTACAGTGAAGTAAACTTCGATGTCGGAGCAATTTCACGTTGCCCGAATAAAATTCTTATCTTTTTTCATGTTGTCGTAAAAAAATTAATCAACTCTGGTAAATACCTCAGCGCATGTCAAGGACCGACAAGGTTAAAGTGCGGGTCATGCAGCATATAAGCATTCCCATAACCTCCCATAAGTCATTTAGTAGCCTAAAAACTTTTATCAGAAGTCAGCTAGTTTACAGAAGACTGTTCTGTATCAGGGAAGAAGACCTCAAAATTGACCCTTAAGAAACCTCCGCTGTTGATAAGGAGACGCATGTTTATTTGATAAGGGAGTGTAATCTCTAAAAATATAATGATAATGAGGGAAAAAATTCGGTTGGATTTCATGCGGTTGCTTCTTGAACATTATTAAGAGCTATTGCCTATTATATAATGTTTTGATTTATAGGTTTATTTAGTAAATTTTTCTGCAAAATTTCAAACGCAGATCTTCTTTCAGACACATGCTTAGTCCATATATAAACAAATGAAATTTATGTATCTGAAAAGAGAACCATCCAATTTCTCATATGCTGGACAATTATCTAGCGAATACAAGATCTGCAAGATAATTTATCTTTGTTAGAGTGTAAATTTTAGTTTATTATCTTTAAGCGAACTAATTGTATTCAAAGATCACCATTTGGAACAATTTCTAAGCATTAGAAAAAAAACATTTATTACATACATCACTGAATTACTTACAAATGTTCCATAGTTGTCTAATACGCTAGTGATGTTATACCGGTTGTGATATCGGAATACTGTGGATCCAGTCTTTGGCATATTTCCGACTAGGCAGACTAGGCAAATGCCTAGGGCCGTTAAGTTGACTGAAAACCGCAGGCAGGTAGCTTTAAAATGTTATTACCATTGTGCTAAATATAGAAATTTGAACGTTTTCAGATTTTGTTAATTATAAAATATTAGGATAAATTAACCATTTATTAAATATGTATTATAAAGTATTTTGTGAATTATAAAATATTAGGATAAATCAACCATTTATTAAATATGTATTATAAAGTATTTTGTGAATTATAAAATATTAGAATAAAACAAACATTTGTTATGTATCATAAAGTATTAAATAAACTATAAAAACTGGCTATAGTATATAAAACTTGAAGCATTATATAAAGTATGAAAACTGGCAAATATGATTGGTTAGGCTCCTATCTGTTTCATGACCATTCAGTTAATTCATTATTGTATTTAAAAGTACCAAGCTTCGATTTTAAATCTATTCCGTATACACATAAATCCCGGACAACCATGAGTCATAAGAAATGAATAAATAAAAATGTGTTAATTTTCTTAAAAATTAATACTAGTTCATTTTCTTAAATTAATTTTAAATAAATCAGCATGTTCTTTCCCCCGGGGCACCACGCAAGGAGGATGAGAAGTTTCCGGCATGGTGGTTGGTTCTCGCCACCCTGGAGGGTAGGCGAAAAGGGGGGTTTCTCTCCTCCCATCGATGACGGGACATACTTCCTTACGGAAGGGTTGTACCGCGGCCAGTGATGGCCCTTAGGACTCAACCACAGTTCCCGTCAGTGTTGCCGTAGCGATCCGGTCATTCAGATTTTGTCGTGTACCTTCCGGTGGGTTGGAGAGTGAGTGATATGACTTAATTATTTTTCCTTTTCTGCTGATTTTTTTTGACACCCAGAGGGATATTCCCTTGACACAAACATGATTAAATCTAACAATATTAAGCATTTTATGATATAAATTAATACTATATGCAATCTGATATAGAAGATGAGATAATTGGCGGTAAATATACTTACTTTATGTTTATAATATGTTGCACCAGGCTGTAATATATCTGTAAACTTCATATCTTTCCAAATCCGTCGATTGTTCCAATTAAATTTCTTCCTTTCTTCTTTCAATATCGCTATTATCCAGAACATTATTTTAGTTCTTCAGCATCTAACATTGCATCCGCCGCACCTCCCCCCACCCCCGATGGCTGGCCCTGGATTGAAGTTTAATCAAGTAATATTATTCTATTATATAATAAATATAAATTTTAAAAATTTAATTCATATATATTACTTATGTAAAAAAAGTATGTTAAGCAATAACACATTTGCAATTAAATTTTTATTCTATTTTTTTCTATTATTAGTATATCCGTAGCAATTAATGTAAGGAGACACTTCGTTGGACAGATATTATTGAATAAAAGTAAATACAATTATAGCAATTCTTGCAAATAAAAATCTCAGCATATATATATATTATGAGTTGATCATCGCTCCTGTCTCCTTTATTTGTTTTAACTTGATTTAATTTCAAATCTTTTATGTTTCTTTTGCTATTACGTTAAAAAAATATTTTATATTTTTAAAGAAATATCTAATTTATATAATTTAAAAACTATTTCATATCTTTTTTCAAGTCATGTAACAATATCATTTCCTTTTCTATTTTTCAGGCGAATGTTTCCTACATTTCAAGTCAAAATCTACGGTATGGATCCTATGACCGATTACATAGTCATGATGGACTTTGTACCAGTAGATGACAAACGATACCGATATGCATTTCATAGGTGAGTAAATATGTATCCAATTTTTTTTAAAAAACTAATGCGAAATTTTATAGCTAGAACGAATTTGTAACGGAAACTACAACTAGTTATAACGACTGATATGAATTCGATTATCTTATTCGGCATATGAGTATTTAAAATAATTTTTTTATTTCTGACAACAGAAATCAATTTAATCTTTTTTAATTCGAAGTATTTTTTGTATTTAAGTTTCTTGAAAGTATGTGAAGCAGTTCTGTAGTTCATTTTCTAAAACTTTTTAAGAATTTTGAAGTTTTCTTGACTAACGATTCTGAAAATTTTATTTTTAATCGAGAGTGAACCTTCCTGCCGGTTATATACGAACATCTAATTAACTCATTTAGGATAAAAGAAAGTTTTAGAGACAAGCCTGGAATATTTTGAAATTTTAAAAAAATTACATATCTTTTAATTTAAAAAAATAATATTTCGTTTAAAAAACTTTTTAAAAAAGAAATTTGACATATTTATATTTAATACATATGCACAAAAAAATTCATAACTCTAAGTGAATAATTTTCAAAATTCCAAATAGAATCTACCTTCCTCTTAAATAATTATCAATAGGAAAAATGTTTGCAATATCGCATACATTTACAAATAAAACGAAAACACAGAGTGCCTTAATTCGCATTGGATAATATTTTTATAAGGAATTTGATAATAAGTATGAAATATATCATCTCTATTAAATATACAAAACACATTAAAATAAATAAACACACTTAAAAATTCATTTAAAGAATGGCAAAAGAATATGCGATATTATTTATTTATTTCATTCGCTATCATAAAAAACTAATTATCAAATAACAGTTTAATTTAATTAGATCGTTTCACTATTTGGTTTGTAGTTTTTATTCTAAAACTGTGGTCCTGTTTCGAATTTTTAATTCAAGCAGTTAATGTCCAAAACGCATGTTTTTATCACTAAACTAAACTAAAACATCATTTGCTTTTTTTGGATGTTTTAGATAATAATATTCATCTGCAGTAGATATAGTATACATACAGTTATGAGGGCCATCACAATTAAAAACAAATAATCAATAAAATGAATCAAGTGACTATAATTTGTATATGTATTTTGCGATATTGGAATATTTCATTCAACTTCGATTCAAACATCAAAAACTATAGAAAGAAGCATGAGAATACATGCAGGATTATATCAGAAACGAATTATGAAAATATCATCGATTTCGATAAATATACTTTTGTGTTTAAGCTCAAAATTTTGCCTTTTTTAATTTTATTTTAGTTATCTTCGTGTAATAATATTATGTGATGAAACCAAACGATTTATTTTCCGCTTTGAATCAGAGTGACATTGGTGTTGCTATTGCTAATTATGCATAACCAAATTAATATGATTGAATAAAGGGCAGTTTTTTTTAACAATATAAAACGAAAGATTCTGTATGATCCTCAGGAGGTCATAAAAGTGAAGATATTTTGAAGAACAGTTCTATTTCATTCGCGTCACAAGAGAAGCAAATTATCATGAAACCGATTAATCAATAACGGCCTTAATTAGACACCACATCCCGTATCTGAATTCCAAATTTTTAAAGGATGTTTTCTACAGATGTTGTCCAATTAAAAACACGAACTCTTCAATGCTGCGTTAGAAAAAGAGCAGATAAATTTGGTTGATTTCTTTCCTTGTAATAACTAATTGATCACTATTTAACTTAGATTCGGGGATTAAATTTTTTTTTGAGTTACACTATCATAATTTCAGGAAAAATATAAATGATTCCAAACAATAGAGTATTTTAAATAAATATAAATAATCATTCTTTTTAATGTCTTGATTAAAAAAAACTTTTTCTATATATCTATCTTTTACTTAAATTAAAAAATAAGGCAGTATTTATCGTCCATATTTGAAATCCTTATGTTAAACGAAATCTAAAGTATTTCAATTATAAGATCGGAGGTAAAATTTATTTAAAAATTCATTAACATGCTTTTTTTGCTCAACCAGCTATTGATAATTATATCTAAATAAAAAGAGAAGATAAAGTATAAATGATTTGTTAAAAATAGTAATCTAACAACATAATAATTTTTTTTCAAATTAGAAATTATATTTAATATTCTACATTTTTTTTAACTGATTAAATACAGTGGATACTACTACTTAATATGATTGTAGTTAATACTTTCATTTGCTCTACATTATCAAACCCTCTGGTCCCGAACCGACAAAGTCAAATTATTTCATTTATATACTTATTATATCTATTCAGTGTGACCATTATATAATTTAATGTTATCAAATTTGAAATAAATAATCGACCAACCCTCCGCGATAATGATTGATGTTCATGGAATTTTTGTTCCATTCGTGAACAAATGCCTGGGAGTCATTTTTCCCATGAAATACAGGTCATATTCTTTTATATGGAGTAGAGTGGTCTGGGATTAGTGCGAACGGACAGCTATGCTGCCAGTTTTCGCTTGAAATCTGTTGAATAGTCAAAAACCATTGTTTTATTAACTGACTAGAGTGGTAAACACAAAATTTAAATGAAAATTTTAATAGTCAAGAAAGTTTACCTAAAATGAGTCAAAGCAACGCTGCGGCACAATTGATAGTTTCGCTGCCTCTTCTATAAAAATTTTGGAGAAAAAAAAAAAGTGAATTTTTTTTAAC
Organism: Argiope bruennichi; assembly: GCF_947563725.1. Taxonomy (NCBI): domain Eukaryota; kingdom Metazoa; phylum Arthropoda; class Arachnida; order Araneae; family Araneidae; genus Argiope; species Argiope bruennichi. The sequence continues at coordinate 77,581,404 of NC_079156.1, forward strand.
AGTGTGAAACAGTAAGCCTTAATGATACGAATAGGGATGAACGAGTTAAGAAAAACTCACCAACAAAAGCCGAAATGATATTTTGAAATCCGACATACAGCATCAATCAACAACTTCAAAAAAAAAAAAAGATACAACAATATATAATGAAGCCTTGAGATAATTGACCCTACCGCATTTTTAACATGTAAGAACATGATGTTGTTTTGGTTAGGGGGTTTTGGAGATCGAAATCCCGTAGGCAATGAATATTGAAGCTCGAAATCCCGTAGGCAATGAATATTGAAGCTCGAAATCGTGTAGGCAATGAATAAAGCATAAATGGCAATTTTCAGCAGCATCTTTTAATCGCATATATTTTTTTACCTGCTTTTACCAGTAGTGCATTATTGTTATGTATGCTTCTTTGAAAGAAGATGCGTTTTTAAAAGGTTGACCTTCTTTTACAGTATTGCTTTATTATTATGTAGGCTTCTTTGAAAGCAGATGCGTTTTTAAAAGGTTGACCTTCTTTTACAGTGTTGCTTTATTATTAAGTATGCTTCTTTGATAGCAAATGCAAGTAAGGTTGGCTTTTTAAAAAGTTAACGTAAAACTATGAACCGTTATTTCATCTCAAAATCGGTCGAGCTCCAGAACTTTGTTTGCCAGCTAGAAAAATTGAAAATGAAAGTTTAAAAAAATTATCATTATATATCTTTATATATATATATACATAGGGAGAGAGAGGGATAGAGACCGATAGAGAAGTCTCGTGACTGTTTCAAACCGGTTTAAACTGGTTAATGACTTAAATTAATTAAGACAAATAATGACTTAAAAATAACAAATGTTCTCACATAATAACTTGAAATTTGCGATCGTAGATTTCATTTTAATCTTTTATTTTCTTTTCTCTTGATGTGGTAAAAATGTATATTATTTTACCCAATTCGTTTATTGTTATCAAACGGTTAATGTTACAAAAAATCTTAGGTTTCAAAGCAATCACTTTAAGCAGCAATTATTGTATAGTTATTTTCCAATAAGAAAGAAAATTCAATTTTTCATTAAAATCGTTTTATCCGGAAATTATCCAACGGCTATTTTATAATGATAGTTATAACTGTTGTATTACGGCAAATAGATCAACATAAACAGTAAGTAGTCACTCAACAAGTAAAAGTGTCCCGTTCCTAAAATAAGTAAGCAAAAATGCAAATTTTGCATTTTTAAAAAATATTTTCAAAATTTTTACAATAATTTTAGGATTTCGATGTTTTAGTACTTCAACCTTGCTGTCATATAAAAATTTTATTGCGAGTTCATTATTATTGAGTTTATTGAAGTTCTTTTATCTAGCCAAAAGAAATGAGATTTATACATATTATAATTCCTGACATATCACCAAAAATTATTATAATTTATTCAACATTGAAGACCACATTTTTCAGAAGCCTATAAAACTCATAATTTTCAACAAAAACTTATCAAAGATATTTTTTGGGGGAGGGATGGGGCTTATTACGTGTCTAGAAGTGATTGAACGAAAAAAGAAATGTTAGCGATTGTGTAAAGAGAAATTTTCAAGATACTAACTGATTAACTGGGTTAATTGAGTTGTCTATCTAAACAAATCTATCTCTTTAAGCTATTTTCATCGACACCAGTTTTGTGAAGATGTGATTATAAACACGAGTTATAGAAATGTCCGATTTGTTTCGTTAAAGAATAAATTACGAGCATTATAAATATATGAACTTATAAATATAATATTAACGTAAAATATAGATTTACTTCCCATAAAAAATATTTAAACTTAGTTTATATTTCATCATTTTGCATTATCACCACTAATACGAAAAAATAGGATGAAAATAAAAATGAAAGGAACAACTTCAAGGAACAAGTTATCACTTTTAGAATATGTTCTTTAGATGGTTACTTCTTCTTTTTAGCTTTCTTCTTCAACGGAAAGTAAATTAAGGGATTCCAGGACTCTTAGCAATTACTCATGGAAGTAAAAAGCTATCTTTTATCCAACCCATCTAATTTATTAATGAAACGATTGTGAAATTTGAAAATTCAATCATTGAATATTCATATACAATTACATTATTTTTCATGTTTTCATAAAATTTCCAGAAAATTTAAAAAAAGTTGTAAAGAAATATAAACTGGATATTTTTTTTCTTCAAAATCTTAAAAATCAGTATTTTACTGCGCGCAAGATTCTGAATTTAAAAACTAGTCAAAATTAAGATTAACTTGCAGAAAAATAAATGTTCAGAATTGAAGTTATACATACTTTCTACAAAACCATTCGAAAATTTTTTTTTTTTGTAAAATACAATTATTAAAGAAAAATTGAAATTTTAAGAAAAAATTTATTTAAAATTGATGTAAAATTTTTTTCTGTAAATAATTTATCTAAATTTTGATGTTTAAGTCATAAAGGGCACTTTATTTTGAGTACGTGCATGAAATTTTATATTAATAAGATATGCAATTTTTGAGAAATCCTTAGCACAAGCACCATTTTTTGTTTTGCGAAAATTAACGTTAAAATGAAAAATAATAATTAAAAAAATTTAGCAAAGTAATGGAAATTTTTTAAAAAAAAACCCAGAAGCATAGGCACTGCTTCTAGTTAGCTTAATTTTTTTTTTTTAATTTTTAGTTTTTTTGTCCTTATGTGCATCAAAGAATGTACCGGTAATATGGCTTTTGATATTGTTTAAGTTTCTATTTACATTTAATCGGTATTGTTTTATTTTTTTCTAGATAACACTTGCCGTTTTGATATTACCGTTAAAATTTCTGGACTAAAACGCTCAGAAAAGATGAGACTCTAACATGCATTTCTTTATTTAAAAAAACTCACAAAATTTGAAGTTTAGGTGTCCTGATACCTCTTAATCCTTATTTTATCATGAAGAGTTTTTTTTAACTAGGCCGGATAGTTGGATGTCAGATATTTAAATGTCTTCTATATGCTATTCCTTTTTTAAAAATCTTTCTCCCATATCATAAACTTTCCAATGAATATTTTGATTTGCTTTCAAATAAGTTTAAACCAAATAAACTGAAAACAGCACGGACTGCATTCGAAAATAATTGTATCATGGTGTTTTTTAGCTCGAGCTGGGTTGTAGCGGGAAAAGCAGATCCTAACATGCCTCCCAGAATGCATGTCCATCCCGATTCTCCCGCGAAAGGAGCACAGTGGATGAAACAGGTCATCTCCTTCGACAAACTCAAGCTCACTAACAATCAAATGGATGATAATGGACACGTAAGACTTTATCTCACATATTATTATAATAAGAATGTATTTTTATTTATTTATTTTTACACTTATTTTGGATATCCAATTATTCGTGTGTATTTTTTTTCTCCTTCAGGTTAATTGGATGGATAGATGGATGGGTAGCAGGGTTTACTGGCGCAAGAGCCAAATTTGGCTATATGGCGCCAAACATATAATAAAAAATGTAAAAGTGAGGACATAAAATTATTTAACATGCACAATGTAGCAATGAAAACTCACACAAGTATGAAAAAAAGCACGAAGGGTAAAAGCTATAATTTCTAAATAAAAATTAAAGTAAAATAATTTAGTAAAAGCCGAAAATTTTCAGAGCAAAAGAACGAAGCAAAACAGGTTAGGAACAGAACAAATGAACACTTTCAATGTTCATTTGTTCTGTTGTGTAGTGTGTATTTAAATTTCAGCTTCATCTATTTCTTCATCGCTAAGCAGAATATTAATTTTTTAGAAACTTTACAAGTTCTTTGTTTAAAGCATGACAAGGAACTACAGTAGTGCCTTCTAAGCATGGATATTTATTATAGAAAAGAGGCCATGAGAAAGTATGTAAGTTTACATAGTTTTCAGAAGAAATTTTGCCGAAATATAACTGATAAAGCATTTGTTTAAGGCGCCTGATTTTTAGGTGATATTGTATCTTAAAGTGGGAAAGTTAGAGGAATGGAAAATTAGATTCAGAAAAACGTGGGAAAGTCAAATATATCAAACAATTCAGAAGTTCTCTTTTTAATTTTGATTTTAAATGGATAATAAATAAATAATATAAAATCGTGGGTATAATATTCAATTTTGTGCAAGAATTTTTTACAGCGGAGAAATGATATGCTATTCGTTAACACATTACTCCTCGGTTATGAGTTAAGCCGTGTCGTTATCCAAGCGTTGCTGACTGGCTACTAGTTAGCTCGTGATCGAAGCGCTTTGGTTTGGCGTCAGTACATTTGGATCAGTGCGTTCTCGGAGAGCATAACGAATCGGAAAAATCCAAAATCTGGCGTGTATGTGCTTGTGTACAAAGAAAAGTTCAATAGGATAAGTAAAGGATAACAAAACTTTATTCCATACAAAAATACAAGAAACAAAACATTAATGAAGCTCTACGACACGACTGTAGATTCCAGTGGCTGTAATATAGTTCGTGACGCTACTTCTGCTATTTCTACAACGACTCCAATAGACAGCTGAAAAGCTCTGTTATGAGGAAAAATAGTTACTAGTGGGAAAAAAAATCAACTGGAACAACGTGTAGAGTATATAGTCTTAAAAAAAAAAGCGGCGAAACATGATATATTTGCAAAACTTGCTGTGTACCATTACACGTACATGATTTTTTTTTTTTTTTTTGAGTTTCTAGTATAAACTCCTTGTGTGCCAACAAGTATATTACAACGCTTACTAACGTAAGTCAATATTCAATTGATAATGGAAGAAAATTTCAAATGGAAAAGACATAGGTACAAATGCAAAAAAAGGGGGGGGGTGGCAAGAAAACATACAAAAAGAAACAAAATAAAATAAAACGAAATTGTTCACACTCTAAAAGGAACATGCAGTAAATAAGATTATACAATGATTGACATGATTTAAAAAATAAAATAAAATGTACAAATTACAAATACATAAATAATAAAAATATATTTGCAAATATATGTAGGCAAACACACAAAGATAAATTCTAAATAGTACAGGAAAAAAATACTGTTAATAAATGTATAAAAAGATATAAAACATGATTTTCTCTAAACAAAGGCAAATAAAGAAAGAGGCCAAGCTTATTGTTCTTTAGTATGTAATTCCTAAGTGTAGTTACACCGTTTATCATATAAAAAAGAACTATTAAGAGCTAAATATTAAATAAGATGTATATAAAATATTATAGAAAATTTATATTGTTTCGCTTCTATATCCAGTAACAAAATAATACCAGTGATATGAGATAAGTCCTGAGAAAAATTGCCAGTCAACAACATGTTATAATAAATGACTCTTCCTAGTGACAAATCGTAGCTAAAAAGTAGCAGAAAATACAATTCTGATTAAAAAACAGTAAGCCACATTTAATATTTTTATCTGATTGTATTCTAGCACATTCTAGAAATATTTCTATCCAGTATTAGGAAAGTTTAAATGTTGATATTCATCAAAAAATTTAAACATATTTTCTGTTATACTATGTATATGAGGAAATAAATAATAATAATTCTTACATTTTTGCTTCTTTTGAGCTATAAATATTTCTGACTTTGAGTAGATCTCTTTTGTTCCAAATTTATAAGTTCCAAAGAAATTTCATCTATTCAAACTGAAATAATCTCAATGAGTTTGTATTAAGTAACCGACTCCTCGCCAAATCTTTTATCACTTTTCACAAGTCTTTAGCTCAAGGCGTGAAGTAAAAAACACCAGCAGAAGAAATATGCGTTTCATCGCTGTCGTTAAACTGGGGCACCCATTCAAGATACCTCAAATCTTCTGCCAGATCCAGCTCTTATGCTGTAAACTTATAAAGGTTAAAAGGCTGTATTGGTCCCTGTAGGATTTGAAGAATACGTCAAGTGTTGAAATACTTAACATTGTGTGGAAGTCGAAAAGTTTATCACTGAGCAATTTATCAGGTGGTGTTTTTCTTATAATCTATTTGTTGAGGCGGGAAGGAAAATAATGTTTCTTTTTATCTTTGTTTATTTATCCCCTTTTATTACTTGAATTTCTTTCTTTTAGTTCACGTGAAAAGCCGCACCCTCCCTACCCCTGTTCTTGCTCTCTTTTTCTTTTAGGTAGATTCCTTCAGGGAGACTACCTATCGCAATGGTTCTTATGACAAGACTTCGGGAAAATTTCTTCTTCATCAATCATGGCCTCTAATTTAAATTAAATCCTAATTAATTTTCTATTTTTTATTTTCATTTAGCGAATATAATTCTAAAATTTTCTTTTATTTCCTGATCCAGTTCCACTTTTTTTTTTTTATTTAATTAATGCTACACGAGCTCTATAAAACAAATTTTGTCCGCACTTTCTCACGCTCCGAATGAAGAGATAAAAATCTGTCAAGCTAAGTGAATTCTTTTTAAAAGATACCTAAATTCCCCTACCTAAATCGACACATGTAAAGAAATCCGTATCAGAATCTCATTGTATATAAGCACTGGGAAAAATACTTTCTCTCCTCTCTTACGCTCTTCTGCTTTCGTACTGCTAGTGGACGGACGCAAGTTTGCCCGCGCTCTTGTACGTAAATTATGCCTCCTGGGATGAAATAAAAGCGAACTTATAATTCAAAGTGTCTTCTCTCTATTCGGCCGCGAAACTGCTTCAACAATTATATGTTTACATATATGCGTTTGCTCCCCATGTTATCATGTAAACAGGAAAGCTAGAATAATTTTATTTCGATTTTAACCGGCTTGGAATATGTTGTTAGAAATGCAAAAATCTCGGACGATTTCGTAAATGGGCCATCTAGCTCAAAGGGTGTGGAAATGATGGGGGGGGGAGTTTTCATTTTGCTATAACTTTCTTAATACTGAAGGTAGAAAACAAATCCAATTAAAAAAATTAGCACCTCATTAAGACAAACAACCTTTCGCATTTAAAATTTTTCAACAACTTAGATATCTTAGAAATTAGAAGCTGAAAAGTGATTTTCATGTCTTAATTTTGACTGTTTCAAAGCTCAATTTATGATGCCAGATAGTAACTCAGATGTAAAGGACCTTCGACTTCCAGCTTGCCGAGATGAATTTTTTAAAGTTAAAAGTATTTTACGAACATTATCAAATATTTTATTTTGTTGCGCTTAATAAAAAAAAATCCAAATTTGTCCCGATTTTGAATAAAAAGTTCTGGATCGACCGTGTTTCTTATATTACATTTTAAGCAATATTGAATAGACAAATTTTTAAAAAATTAGCTTGGGAAGAATTTGTTTTCCCAACTTTTATTATATTAAGAAAGTATAAAGCCGTTGTAAATGAATAATCTCGATATCTAATTGAATTTTTGAAAATGATACAATAATTTCAGATATTATTAATTCTTGTGCTGTGAAATTTAGGAACGGATTAGAAAGTCGCCAACTTTCTAGGGGCCCTCAAATTTAAAAGGGGCACAGGGCCTTGAATTTCTTTTTTTAAAAACATTTTTCAAAGTAATTAAATTTGTACTTTCATTGAATTTACAAGCACCGTATTCCCGAGCTCATTCAGTTATAATTATCCTTTATATTTTGGAATATTATTATAACCAACATTCCTGATTAATGATCATTCTTAAGTTTTATATTACTTTGATTTCTAATTGAAAATTTACACACACACACACACACACACACACACACACACACACACACACACACACACACACACACACACACACACACACACACACACACACACACACACACACACACACACACATTGTTTTATTATTTAAAAAATATCCAGTCTGTAATTAAATAATATTTAGATTCTTTTCATGAAAGATTATTTTACAGCCTCTGATTAGAATTACTTTTGCTTACTAACGTCAGCGATATCTTTAATAAATACTACGTTCTTATAATATAACTTTTTATAATCAAATTAATTAATTATTTTTCTTCTCCTTATTATTTTAAAATAATAATAGAATTAACACGGTTAGATGATGGTTTATTATTGTTTGAAAATAATATATACCAAAATAATATATATTAACATCTAACTTTGAAAAAAATTGTTATAAATTATAGCCAAATTTCTGATGATACAAAAACCTGATTAATTACCATACCTGATTTTATAAGCACTGCTAACCAGTAAGAATTCTTTGTGCTTCTTGTGCAATTTTAAATAACCCTTTAAAATTAATAAATAGTTTTAAATAACAGTTTCTTTTTTTTTTGCTATAAAATTCTGGGCTCGAGGTATATGATGAGCTTGGCAGAACTGATAGCTGAAGGCGGCTAGTATTTATTATCAGTGAGCTACAACATTCGTCAGTGGCTAGTTATCAATCGTATTACATCGGTACAACACTTTCTCCATTAATAGCAGCGAATATTTCAGAAGTACCTAATCATATGGAAATTTACATGATCGAGAATTTTGTTTATACACGAAGCAAAATTTCCTGAAATTGGCATGTCTAAATTGTATAAATATTTGTAAGTAAGTTTTGAAAGCGTTCTAAAATTAAAATATGAAATTTGTCTAGTATTTCGAAATATCTATCGGACGCTAAGCTATTATTTCCAAATAAGAAAACAAGTATATCTTTTGTCAGACTAAGATACTGATTTTCATCTTGGGTCATTGTTGAAAATAGTCACTACGATCCTTTGTAGCAGAAAAGATGGTAGCAGAGAAGTGATGTGAAATATTAGGAAAAAAAAACATTAACTTTGTAAATTTTTCCATTTTTTCCTTTATACAATGTATTAAAAATAAATGTTTTTGTAAAAAATCATTTTTTTTTCTGCCCACAAAAATTTGGGCTTTGCTTATTTTGTCCCTCCTAGCATTTGAGTTTGATGTCTGAATGTAGTTAGATATTAGATGGCATGCTTAATTACGTTATCATATGACTGTGATAATGTAAAACAATGTAACTTTGGTTTATCAAGTAATTTAATATTAATCTTTTCATTGCAATTATTATTATGTGTAATATTTTTTTAAAAGCTTAGTCTTCTAAAAACTTTTTTGTAATTTTCAAAACTTATCTGTTTTTTAGTAACACATTTATAAATTTTTTTAAAACTGAAAACCGCTTCGGTTTTGAAAATCTCAAAACACGCCGACTTTCAGAAGATTTATTCGATATATACAAGCTCACACTCATGAAATGTTTACTTGAAAAAAGTTAAAGCCCCGAAATCGGTAGAACGCGCAGATGTGAAAAGGCGGTGCTTCCGACAATAAATAAGAGACCTTTGTTTTTCTAAGGTGATGGAAATGGTCATTCCGCTTTGATCCTCCAAGGATCTGTTCCCAAGAAAGCATATATTCGATTTTTAACACGTGTCTGGTTTTCTAGTTCAATATGCTCCATACATCAAGTGATCAAAGTTAGATAAACAGTTTTGAGTTTTTCGCATTCGAAATATACAAAGAGAGAGAGTTTTGTTAATCATCAAAATGTTTGACCTTGAGATTTTATAGTATCTCCTCGTGGAATCGGGAAAAAATGAAAGAAAGAAAAAGGAGAGGGAAAAAAAATTCTTTAAATTATGCTTATCTGTCTCCAGTGAACATGATATCTCACAAACGCGATAATCATCTATAAAGATGAAATTTGGTATGCGGTCGTTATGCCAAAATTGTAGATTTTGATGAAAATTTGGGTGAAACTCCCTAAAACAAAGTATATTGTTACGGAATTTCCGGAGTTCGTTTGGATAGTGGGAGTTATATGGTGTGGAGAACACTCAATCAGCAGTAGAAAATAAAACAACGACGTTTATTCACACGAAGACACACAGGACAGCACAAAGACGACAACTATATACAGCACAGAAGACGATTATCTTCAGCCGAGACGTGCAGACAACAGTACACAACAGACTCTAATGCAGACCGTAGCGCACAACTTAATTCAGTACTCACTTGACTCCGTCGCTGCTCCGCTAATCTCTGGAAGGCCAGTTCTTTCTGTCGATTCCGACTACTCTGCCCTAGCAGCTGCGACCGCTTCCTTTTATAGGTCTCAGGAGGCGGGGATAGACGCCTCTCAACCATTCAGGAACGTTCGAGGTGTATCTCCGTTCCTACTGGACGGATCGGGAAAATTCTCGATGTTTCGGGTATAATCTATTTTGGCGCCAAAGTCGCCAAATGGTCGCCAAGTTTGTCGCCAAGCTCCGGGACCCTCCGACGCGACACCGGACTCCGCCCAATATCGATGACTGTAAAACATTCTTTCCGATGGTGGAACCAACTATGCTGGGAAGCAGAATTACAGATTCGTAACAATATATATATATATATAAACAAACCACGAATGTATATGCCTCATTTGATTGATTTGATTTTTCTTTTAGATTGATTGAATCTAGTACAAGTTTAAAGTTTTGGATTAAAATTATTCCTAAATTTTATTTATTTAACTAGTTTTTGTATTATCGAGTTATTACATGCACATATACAATAAGACAGACCAATAGACAACCAATTATTTGTTGGAGATGATTCACAATTTGGTACAAATCATTGGTATACGTGGGCAGGGGTTGGAATGATGACAAATTGATGAATTTTGAACCATAATTGTATAAAAGTAACACTTGTAAAATCTGCAAAATTAATCATTAAAATACATTTTTACTTATTATTGATTATTATATTAGCTTATAACTAACTATTTAAATATAATATTTATAATTTTAGTGCAAATACATACACAAAATTTAATACTGTACCATTTTTGCATCATATTGTTTATCAACAAACAATTTAAAAAAGTTTCTAGCTCAGTAAAGTCTATGCCTATCTTTTTTTTATTACCAAAATGCTTTCTTTTTGTGCATTTTAGATAGGAAAAAAAAAAAAAAAACCCACCATAGTGTTTTTGTTAAAAATGACATATTGTTTTCTCAAAATAATATTACGACATTCTTCCCTAATTAGATCATTCTGAATTCCATGCATCGGTACCAGCCTCGGTTTCACGTAGTTTATGTCAATCCGAAAGGAGAAGACGCCAGCCAGACGCAAAATTTCAAAACTTTTATCTTCCCAGAAACGAAATTCACAGCTGTCACGGCTTATCAGAATCACAGAGTAAGTATGAAATCATGTCTAAGAAATGATACTTAAAAAAAGATTCTCAATAAGTGATTGAATATCAAATAATAAAAAGAATCAAAATTGTTAAAAATTACACTAATTTAAATTTTGCATAAAATAAATATACAAAATATATATAGGTCGAAATGAATAGGTATATTCATAACAAGGAAATGAAATCTGAAATTTATTGATAATAGTAATTCAAAGAGATGGAAAAATTAATACTCGTGAAAATATATTATTTTAATTTAAATGTAGTTCCAAATATGATCCTAATGTGTTTAATAGGATTTAATATTTTTGATGAGAATATCGTATTAAACCCCATTTATCCTCTATGCAATCCAATTGTGTATTTAAAATAAAAGTTATTCTATTTCGTAAAGATCTTTCTGTATCTCGATGATAAGAGGCCTATATCACGACGATAAGCTGCTATGAGATTTGCTTTCAATCAGTGGCGGATTTCAAACTAGGCAGTTGCCTAGGGCCGTTTGGTTGATGGAGCGGCCCCAAGCAGTTGTTCTATTTATAAAGATCTTTCTGTATTCGAAGATACAAGACCTATATTATGACGATAAGCTGCTATGAGATTTGCTTTCAATCAATGGCGGATTTCTAACTAGATAGACTAGGCAGTTGCCTATGGCCGCTTGGCTGATGGAGCAGCCACAAGCAGTTGTTCTATTTATAAAGATCTTTCTGTATTCGAAGATACAAGACCTATATTATGACGATACGCTGCTATGAGATTTGCTTTCAATCAATGCCGGATTTCTAACTAGATAGACTAGGCAGTTGCCTATGGCCGCTTGGCTGATAGTGCAGCCGCAAGCAGATCGATTAAAAAGATTGCCTAGTTGCTGAATACATAAATTTGTAAAAATAAATAAAAAAATACAAATATAAAATTCTAAAAATACAAATTGTATGAATTATAAAATATAAAAGTAGTATCAGCATTCTAACAAGTATAATTAGTCAGATGCAATCCTTTTGATTCCGTTCACTTAGTAAAAAAGTTATTATACAGTAGCGTAATAATAAATAATATTGTATACAAATGTGGTTGCTAATTATTTATAACTCACAATAAATAAATAAAAATATTCACATTATTATGAAATAAAAAATTAATCAAAAATAAATTATAAATATGTCAATTAAGTTAAAATGTGTTGAAATGAGAAATTAATTTGATCAAAATGAAGGCTTCATAGTGTGCATTGCCTAGGGCCACAAAATGCCTAACTCCGCCTTTGCTAGAAATAGAATTTTTCATAACCTCCAACATAGTTCACATTAGTTGTAGTTGCCTAGAGAATAGATATAAAACATATAAAACTTAGATATAATATACTTCTTCTTCGATAAAAGATTTAGATATTTCGACATAGATATTGAACTTTTACAAAGTATTAAATAAAGAAAATGTAAATAATTATAGATATTTTTTTTGGCTCAAAAAATCACATCTGAGCATGGTGCACCGTAGACATGATGAAAAGAATGAAATCTTTATAAAAGTATACTAGAAATGAAACTAAACAGTAAATTCAATTGTTCTAAAATGGCATCAACGCATTAACTCATTGGAATTTAATGTAGGGCTAAGGTCTCTTTTACGTTTGGGAGTATTTCCTAATAATATCTTAGAAGAAAGGTTGAAAAAAGTAAATACATCAAAGAAACAGAATTGTGAATTGAAAGTAGAATTTAGAAGGGAAAATATTGCAAATTTTATTAAAAATTGCATGATTCTTAAAAAAGTAACAATTTTTCGGTGATCTTTTTCTCCAGATTTAAAAAGAATGAATGGAGAGTATATGCGAGGATAAAATCAAGGGTCTGATTATTTAGTTGGCATTTACCTACTTCGTGTGTTTGCATTTTCGGTTTCAGGTGTTAGTATATTGTCTTCAGGTCAATCTAATTTTACTATTTCTTTTAGCTTATAAAAATCATATACTCAGAACTTATTTAAATTAAAATAAAGTATCGTTTAAATTTCAGAATATCATTCTTAGGACCTTACATCTGAGATAATCCTATATATATATATATATATATATATATATATATATATCTTAAAATACAACTATAATATGATCCATGTGTGATTGGCCAACTGATTTACAACTTAACAGCTATGCCAAACTTTGTATTAAGAGATAAGATTGTTTAAAAAAAAGTTTTATAATGGTTATAATGTCTTGTTTACTTATAAGTTTAAATTATTTTGATACACGACACAGAATATCACTCTTAGGATCTTTTATATACGTAAACAAACAAAAAAAAAAATCCTAAAATTCAGCTATAGTATGAATATCAACTTTCTTGAAGATGACCTGAAATTAAACGTGTTGTAAAAATTGCCAGAATATTTGATATTTAAAAACTGCTTATGTAAGGAATACTACCATTGATATGACGTATAAAATACATGGATGCTACTTTTACTTCAAAAATAAAGAATTAATTCTGTAAAAATTTCAGTGTTCCAACCCATTATTACCTATGCGGCTCAGATTACAATCTTGGCAGTCAAAAAAGCTGTTAAGAGTTTCAAAAACTTCATAGTTACACCTTATTGCGAGTCAAAATATGGCACATTTTATTCAAATTTATAATATATAGCAAAGACCGAACGTTTTAGAAATTCAAGTCTCGTTTCTATCGCATAGATATTCTACAAATTTATTTATAAGAAGCTAATTGTGTGTGTTTGTGTTACAAATTATATATTTAATAAACTGGGGGGGGGAAATGGAATGCTCATCAGTGACGGACAAAAATTAACTCTTTTCACATTTTTTTTGATTAATTGCCATTTAGTTATTTCATTCGCTCTTTTTCCCCCATTGGCTGATAGATAAATGAAGTTTGTCGCAAGTTTCTGTCGTGTACATTCTAGTTGATTTTACTATGGTTATAACACCCCTTTGTAAACAGTGTTCCACATGATCCGTTCACCTGTCAGCAGTAGTATCATACGAGCAAAACTGTTGCTATCTCAACAAGCTCGCAGGCGCAAAGCAGATGACAACCGATCAGGATCGTTACATCCTCCCCCGCGAAGAAAAATGGAACGAAAGCATCCGCAGTGGGGTGTGAAGGGGAAATTCCGACCCCTCACGTTTATGAAAAAAAGTCAAAAGCTGCTGACACTGACAGAGGGACAGTGCAGAGAGTACGGACCACCCCGCGTGTGAGATTTGGAACTTGGCATGGAATGCTATCCATGATACTCGACACCCTCTCTCTAAACTTTTCGCTCTCCCCCTCCCTCCCAGATCAACCCCTCTGGAGAAGTGACTCGCCCAATAAATCAGTTTGTGTAAGACTCGCGGGAGATTTAGTGGGTCGCTTTTTCTAGTAAATGCCAGACCTAACGACGGACCTGATGCGCTGCTGTGTTTATCACATATAAAGTGTTACTGAGTCATGAGATGTTTATGTTCACGCATCAGACGGGAATTTTCAACAAGGGTGGTTATCTTAAGTCTGGAAAATACTAAATCCATAGTTCGTGCTGTTGCACACGTGGGGCTCAAAGTGAGCCCCTTCACTTCATCCCTTTTAGTAATGCTAGAAAAAAAATACTGAATAAAATGGAATTATTTTTTATTATTATTTAAAGTTTTGTTTGCACATTCTTTGACTTTAAGGTGATCAATTATCCTTCTTTTTATGCAAATTCTGTTCTCCTTCTAAAAATACCACTTTTTCGTTAATTGAACTCTAATTTGCATATATCCATATTTGGCCAATGTTGGGTAGATCCATTGCTTGTGTAATGTATTTGAATTTAGTATGGCGATTCGTCAAGGCTCGGTTCAGTGCGACGAGATACGAATACGATATGTATTGGTGGATTTCTGACTGGGCAGTTGCATAGGGCCAAGGACTGAAATGGACTCTTAGACAAATAGATTAAAACGATATTATCAGCCTAATTGCACATTGCTCTTATTATGAAGTGGAGACATAAAATTAAATTATGCTTAAAATACCGCAACATTTTTTTTTCGAGTACCACATTTGAGGACAGAAAGAAGTGTAAAGTTTTATTTGCATATGCTATGAAACCCAATGTGTCTTCTCCTCACACATGTTATGCAGAGACCCATTTCATTTCCATGTCTTAATGCAGAGGCCTCGAGAGCATTTACCGTTGCACACAAAGTCTATTGTATATCTTAATGAGAAAAAAAATAATTATATCTTGCAAAAACTCTAATGTGCAACCCACAGCTTCATCTAAATGTAATGAATTATAAGATCATCATATGCATTTCTACTATTAAAAAAAATCTACGCATTATATATATTTACTATACACATTCTATGCATTACAATTTTAGTGCCC
This sequence comes from Argiope bruennichi, assembly GCF_947563725.1. Taxonomy (NCBI): domain Eukaryota; kingdom Metazoa; phylum Arthropoda; class Arachnida; order Araneae; family Araneidae; genus Argiope; species Argiope bruennichi. The sequence continues at coordinate 77,596,855 of NC_079156.1, forward strand.
GAGTTTATGTGTATATTTAAAACAATTAGTTTTAAAAAGAAATAAGATATTTACGATTTAATTCGTTTAACAAGAATTTTCTTAAACATAAAATGATAATAATGATCCCTTAAACTCACAAAAACTGAAACTTAATAACTAGTTTTAAGTGGCTTTTTTTTTACACACTTGTTGCATTATTAATTTAAAAAATTATGTAGCATATTTGTGTTAATCCTTTTCATACGCAATTATTATATAAAAAATATTTGTCTACTTTCAGATAACCCAATTAAAAATAGCTAGCAATCCTTTCGCAAAAGGCTTCCGAGACTGTGATCCCGAGGATTGGTGAGTATCTACTTTTCATAACGAAATACTGCTTTTTTTTACCAAACTTTTTTTAAATTAATCTTTTATAAAAGAGTAAATTATATATTAGAGTATATTTTAAAAAATTATGAAATTCGTCTTTAACTACAATGATTATCCATAACAGGAAAGCGTGATGTCACAATCACGTGACAAATATAACTTCTGTCATCTAAAGTTATTTTGTCTTACATTGTGTTGTGATGCCAATTCCTTCTTTTCCTACAAGATGCGCAATGGACTCTAAAATTAACTTTCAAAGACATATTTTATATGTGCCATTTGATCATTAATCGATGCGATTAATCAATATTAATGTATTTTAATTATACATATCATTTAGAAAGATTAGGCGAAGATTATGCATTTTAAGCAGTCACGGCTTTTAAGCCTTCAAAGAATCGCTATAGAAGCCTATGTATTAAAAATTATGAGACAAACTAACGAACCATTTCCTTAGCTTCAACTATTGATCTGATTTCGCTGATTTCTTATATCTTTGAAAGGTTTATGATATCTATATGTTATCAATGATCGACCGCCTTCTACCATTGTCGAGTTTCAAGAAAAGAACATTCCTCAAAAACATTACATTCTCTGTCTGAAAAATCCTAAGCAGAATTCCCCATTTACAACCACTGTGCCTCATTCCGAAAAATTTTATTCCACATGAAAGCTTTGATCTCTAAAGAAGACATTATCAATTGTTATTTGCCTTTCATCATCCTAAATTTTGTGAAATATCACAAAATAAAATTTTGACAGAGCTACTAGCTTTAACAACTGGATTGATATCGCTTATTTAAAGATATTACTAATACATCAAAATAATCTATATTTATTATTTGTTTAATTTAAGATAATACTTTCTTTTGTTGTGATAAGATGTAGTTAATCAAAGTTGTTTGATTTAACTAAATTAATGCTATAATATGGCTAACGAATAGCCGGTCACCGGAAGCGGCTAATAGAAAAAATATTTCTTTTTTTCTATTTTTTTTAACCAAATAAAAAACTACTACAAGCAACACTACTACAAATTAAAATTTTCACTATATAAAAATAAGAATTTAAAAAACTGGTTATTTTTAGCATTATATTAAATAGGAATTTCAAGGTATCAAAGAAGTCGAATTTAAAAAATGTTCGAATTAGCGAAATTTCTCTGTTTATTTATTTATTATTTCCAACAACACATTTTGTAGTGCATATGTAAATTTTTTTCTTTTACTCAGTATTATCAGAAAGTTATATTATTATTAATAGTTACAATTTTAACCATTATCAGGTAGATTCGAAAAACAAAAGAGCACGATTTTTTTTTAAACCGAAACTTGGTCGTAGAGAAGTTATCCATCTGGAGAATATCATCTCCGTTGCCAGATGGTGACATCTAAGGTCACACTTCAAACTTCTGTTCTCTAGGTTCTTACGACGTACGTTGAATTTCTTTTTTCTTGCTTTCCAGATTCTTCCACTGTAAGCAAGTACAGAAATTACTAAGGAAAAGGATATATTTGAATCGAACGCAAAAGAAAATACATTTTTAGATTTAAAAAAATAAAAGACATCTCTAAGTTTTGTTCCTTGAACACTTTCATTTAGAGGGCAAATATTTCGAAAAATTATAAAAACTAATTTTAAAATAAAATAAAAGGTTCTTTTAATGAAAAACCGCAATGTCAAATTAAAATTAACTAAATGAATAAAAGAAAAACAAAAACCTTCTAAAGAATGAACATAGATAAAAATAAATCATTCGTTAGGATGCGCTATGTAAAGCTGGGTCCTAATCGCTAAAAAATATAAAATGCTTCATTTTGAATTTTTTTTTTAATTACCATGCGTGGTATGATCCAAAATGGAAAGATGATAGTCAAAATTAAAAATATATGATAGTTCATGGATTAAATCATAATCAACTTTTTCCAGTAATCAGAATTCTTTAGAAGAAACTAAATATTAAGTAAACGAAAAATTCAATAAAAATTTATTTTAAGTGCAAAAATAGTGATTGTGAACCGTAAAAAGGTCTAATTATAAAGACAATGGTATTATGGAGATTTTTGTCTCTTAAGTCGCTACTATTTTTTATTGTTGTTCTAGGCTAAACTAGATTGCCCCACAATTTAACAGATTCGGAAAGCGACCCATTCAATTTGAAAGAAATGTTTTTGTGATATTTATTTATTAATTATCACTTTTTTTGACGTCTAAAATAATTTGTAAACATTTCTTTGCTTCTTTCATCATTCCTAAGTGTGCGCAACTAACATTCCAGAGACAGCCGCTGTGAGGATCGGGTTTCCACCTTAGTCAGAAAAAGAGAGAGAGCAGAAGAGGCAGAACTAGAGAATCAACGTTTTATTAGACCTGCGGGCGTCGTCGGTGCCGTGTCGTTTCTAAGCAAAGATGAATCGAGAGGGCGGGTTTTGTTTATATGAGTGACGTAACAGCTTATCATCAATCACGTGCTTTCAGACACGATGGGCGCCTGGCTTCTCGTGCAGATCAGAGAAATGGTCGCGTGCGAATGAAAACAAAGATATGTGTTTTTTAAAAAGAATGTTATTTCAGCAATCAGATAAATAATATGCAGTAAGTAGTGGTCTCCAGAATGATATCCAACAGAAAGGAAAAAAGAATGTCATTGGAAATTTTAATTTCACATTGTTCTTCATTTCAAATTACAGACATTGAACGTGTTCACTTTACGTATTCTTTTTTCTAAAACTAACCATTTATTCGTTTAAAGCACAGTTGCTAATTTTGAATCTTCTTAAAGCACAATACTGAAAGCACAATACAAAAGCTGGTTTGAATTTCTTTGCCGAAGCTGTTAGTTTTCATGATAACCCTTTACAATTTTGTTTTATTTATTTAGTTGTTGCCGAGATTAATTATTGCTAAAAACTTTAATTAAATATCTTTTGTTTCTTGTTTTTAATACCTTCCATAGTAAAATGTTTTTAGACTTCAAAATGAATATGAAACTCATCTTTCTTTTTAAGAAGCCTTGCGCTGTTTTACTACTTGTACTCAACATTTCTCTTTCTCTCTATATCTTAAATATAAAATTATTTCATAGGAAAAAGCAACTGACTTTAAAAGCTGGCGCTCTTTAAAAATTGATTTGTTTTGAAGTTAAACCTTAATAGTAAATACAACAAAACGTCAAACATTTACTAAAATTGGGCCTTGAACTAAATCTACATCTTAGATCTTCAACAATGGAAGAATAAAAGAGCCAGGATGAAATATTCCTAGCAACAATGGAAACGATTTGCGTTCTACTTAAACTATAAAATATATTATAGTAAAATAAACTTTTTAAAAAATTGATTAAAAATAGAAAGAAATTATACACACAAAATTCGAATTTGAAAAGATAATTTTTTGAATTTTAAGATTATATAAAAATAATTATATTTTAGGTAGTATCATAAGAAATCAATTAATTAATTAAAATTCCAAAAAGTAATCCTTTTCAGGTGCACATTTCCATCCGCCAAAGTATGTAGGTACCAAGTTAGTTCAAAAGTTTCTTTTATAAAATCGTTTGAATTAAGTCAATCGTGTTAGTAATGCTTAAAAAATATTTGATGATACCATCATCTATGAACTAAATCGCAACTACAATGTTGCTATTCAAAGAATGAACTATGAATAATAAAAATAAATAATAATTATAATGAATTTTGACAACTTCAACATTTAACATCCTTCTTTCATTTCATATAGCTTTCATTGTAAAAGCTTTCATTCTTTCAATCAGCATTACAAGTAATCTAGATACAATCGATACAAAGTTCAATGCATAGTTTGTCAAGAATGTTTCCACACTGATTACACTAAAAGTTACTTTCATGAAGTATGCCAAATTAATACAACAAAACCAGGTAGATTAAATAATTACATAAGAGCAAATTAGAAGAAGAAATGATGAAAAGGAAAAATTCATGAGAAGTTATTTCATCAAAAGTTCGCAGCTTGATGACGATGGATTCTTCATGGATATTCTTCAGGGTACTGCTTTTAAAGATAAATGTTTTTTATGATGTGAGAACATGATTGAAGAACATTTTTGAATTTTGAACATTTTGATTAGAGAACCTTTTTGAAGCGATTTGAAGGCAAAAAAAAATGTTGAAGCCTCAAAATGCGTAGGCAACAAATTGGCGATTTATCTTTTTTTTTTTTAAATTTTATTTTGGAGTCGGTTTTCACAGTATAGCTTTTGAAATATCTATCGTCTGCTAATGTAGTTTTATTTTGGAGTCGGTTTTCACAGTATAGTTTTTCCTTATCTATCGTCTACTAATGTAGTTTTATTTTGGAATCGGCTTTCACAGTATAGCTTTTAAACTATCTATCGTCTGCTGTTTTGGTATTTCCCTTGGAAATCACAGAGTTATTGCCCAACTCACGCAACGTTTTTTAAAAATAAACCAAATAAGTTAAAACATTGTTTGTTTAATCGATAAAGATTGTTGGTTCAGGCATAATTTCAACTAATTAAAATAAGGTTATTAGAAAATAATGCAGAAGGTTGTCACATTTAGCTATTTATCGTCAACTAAAGTTACAACTTGATTTCCAAATTATACATTCTCTGATTTCTTATGAATTGCCTTAATTAATTTAAGTCATTAACCATTTTAAATGCCGGTTTGAAACAATCACGAGATTATCAGATTACGTATGCGTCGATATTTAGAAAAACGATGGGTTTTTTATTATCTCAAAATCAGTCGAGCTCTAAAACTTTGTTTGCCAGCTAGAAAAATTGAAAAAAATGAAAGAGAGAGAGAGGGGGGGGATAGAGACCGATAGAGAAGTCTTGTGATTGTTTCAAACCGGTTTAAACTGGTTAATGACAAATTAATTCACAAATAATAACTTAAAAAAGAATAATGTTTTCACATGATAACTTGAAATTTGCGAAAGTTGAATACATGTTCTCTTATTATTATTATTCCCCTTTCTTTCTGAATTGGAAGGGGTTTATAAGAATAAACATACGATTTATTTTTCCTCGTTTTTTTTGTGCTGACAGATTATTATTTTCGTATAATTATATATTGCAGAAGCATTGTTCACGTTCAAGAAAATTAACTATTCTTAAAAAATTATGAATTTTAAAATTTAGCTATATTATTTTGTTAAGTATTTTTTTGCACATGTCGTTATTATTATCCAATATTAAGATTTATTAATTACTCTACCCATGTTCGAATAATTTTTTTTGCTATTATTGAAATATTTTAGAAGCATAAAAAAAATTTGGTCTAATTTTAAATTAGTAAAAAACAAAGCATATTCTTCGTTAAAGTCTGATTAAATATTTTTGTCATCATGCTACAACAAATTCAGATGATTTAGTTCTGCAACCTGTGTTTCGATCTATATACTAAAATTCTAAAATGGAATATAACCATATTTTGTCTAGAATTAGATGGTGAAATTAAATCTCAAGAGTCTCATTAAGACAGAATCAAATATTAACAATCTTTTGATAGCCAATAAAGGAAACTGAGACCAATTTTTTACAAATATCCTACCAAAATTTTAACAATGAGAGGAAAATTTGAGTCAGTATTTAAATTTAAAAAAAAATTAAGAGGGTGAAAATTTTTAATAATTAATACATTTGGCTTTAATTAAATATAAAGTTAATTATTATGACTTATTTTAAAGCTAAATTAGAGAAATTATGCACTCACCTCTGTCGGAATTGTCTTGCCTTCCCCTCTGCCGCGACCTTTGCTGAAAATGTACTGTAAAATATAATTACATCTCTACTAAGCACAAGTCTCTTTTAAATAATAGAAAAAGATCTGCAAATATCACTTTTGTATCTGTAAATATCATTTAAGGATGTATCTGAAAGGACAAAGAATATCTATTTTTCGTTTTCAGGAAGTGGTTTAAAGAATTAAATCGCCAGTGAGAAGCGCAGCGCTCTTACTATTACATAAAAAGGAAGCTCTAAAAATTAGTTAAAAATCGTTAAGATGATTTGGAACGACATACCACTGCTATACCTGAACAAAATACAATGATGATACTAAAAAAATGCCGAAAGCGACTGAAACTAAATTATGCTAAATTAAAGTATTAAATGTTGAATCTCACACAAATCGTAAATACATATCGCACATACATATTGTATATTCAATCGGTATTACAGATGTTTTATATCCGATTTACAATTTATAAATGAATTATTTTGAGTTTTATTATCATTTTTTACATGGTTTTGGAAATATTTAAACTTTTATTATTAGTTTGAATGGAAGTGGGAGAGAATTCCTACGGTTTTCTGAATGTTGTAAATATTTTCAACGAGGCTTCAATGTATAGAAGTAGTTATTTAAATTGAAATTATTTAAGCATTAACCATTTAATGAAATTTAGGCTTACTGTTGCAAATTGCACCTAAGTATCTGTAGCTGATTGCAGAGAATCGAAATGATTCTAACTATAAATTGCATGAATAAGTATCTAACCATAAATTGCATGAATAAGTAATATAATCGAATGGGTAGTTTTTTTTTTTTTTTCAAGTTAGCATTCAGTTTTGTTCTGTGCTTTTCTTGCGAAAATAGCTGCATTTCAAAACTATCATTTCGATATTGGTTTCAAATCCCATAAACAATTGAAATAACATTTATTGGATGTATTCATATGACTCCGCTTGCTCTTAATAGATTGTGTTATTAGTATTGCTTAAATAAATCGGGAAATCTACATTTGAGGTTTCACCTTACAACATGTTAAGTTTGCGCAATTCAACAGTATTTGCGAAAAGTTATCTTACATTTTTCATTGAAAAGAAAACTATCGCAGAAATACATTAATTGTCGCTGAACATTTATGGTGAACTTGCCCAAATACAGCTTCAAAGAGTGGTTTGGCGATTTCAAATTGATAATTTCAATACGCGTGACAAAAAGTATTGTCATATCATATCACTCATTCTCCGACCTGCCCGAAGGCACACGGATAATAAATACTGAATGATCGGACCACCGCTACAGCAACACTGGCAGTATCTGTGGTTGAGTCCTAAGGGCCATCACCAGCCACGGTACAACCCATTCCCGAAGGAAGTACGTCCTATCATCAATGGAAGGAGCCAGATCCCCACCTTTTCCTGCACCCTCCAGAATAGCGAGAACTAACCACCATGTTGGAAGCTTCTCAGCTTCATTTCGGGTCTGCCCCATGGGGGGATGGCAAAGAGTATAGTAAACTACACACCCACGCAAATATTCAAGAATCATATTTAGAAGCGGTACTTGATGAGTGGTGAGCAAGAGCAATACAAATAACAATCGATCAGCTTGAAGGAGAAGATGGCTAACGACATGAAAAAATTATTTTCTAATACGACAACACATGTTGCCAGATCAATATAAGAAATTTTAAAATCATTTCACCGGAATATATTACCCCTCCAGCATGTGCATGAAATACTGCTTCTTCACACTACTATTTGTTGCTTTCTGTAGAATTGCAGAGAAATGTACTTTCCTGAAAGAGGTTTAATTACCACGCATATATCAGTAACTGACTTAATAACTGGATTTTATCTAACAACCGTCCAAATAACCTCATCTTTTTAAAGCATTCACAAACCACTTTTATTATTTAGCGAAGACTTAGTTAATTAAATATCGCCTTTATGTCTATAATCAGAAGCTTAAAATTGGCGTCCTCAGCGACACCACATTAAGATAGTAAAATATAGGAAATGTAATAATGATGTAGATGAGTTAAAAATGGATCGTCTCTGATTACTAAATTAATAAAATACTTATTTAGGTTCAATAATTTGAGAACAAGAGTTGGAATAAAATTCTTTCGAGTCTACATCCATCCAGTTAAGGTTCTACTTATTCAATAAAAATTAAATTAAAATAATAATTATTGAATTATAATTTAATACCTTTGCAGGGCCTTACCTCCAAGTGTTGTAGAAATGCTTTCACACGTTCCGCCATCTCAGAGAGCAAGAAATCAGCACAGGCCAAGTTCTCTTCAGTTACTCAGCGTAGGCCAAACGCCTACATACGGCAAAGTAGAAAAAGGTAATGATATGTTTTGTTTAATCGTTTATTACTGAAGATAAAATTCCATTAATTCATTGATGAAAGGTATCCATTTTGTAAATATTAACAGATGATTGCTGCATGTTGCTCAGAAGTACTCCCCTAAAAAGTAAATTCTATTCAAAAAGCTTTCTGTTGAAGATGCACCTTTTGGAAAATTTCATTTTACAAAAGGCTTGTAAGCAGCCATTCCTCTTAATATGCCTCCCTTAGAATGAGAAGCTAACAACTTTTCATCCTCGGAATTGAGAATGTTCTTAGAAACAGTTAATTCATCATTGAGGAGGATGATTATACTACTAGGTTAAAGAAAATATGATCACCAATATTCGCAAAATTCAGCGCTGAATAATCCAGAGATCAAATGGAATTGATATGTTGTTATTCTGTAAGGTGGGTAGCCATCATTAGTTTTCTTAGTAATCTTTGTTTAATTTATTTTGGACTAGCCGCCTTTGGCGACCAGCCGGTTCGCCAATCTTAATGTTCGTTAAAATTTTAATAATGAAATATTTTATGCAATTTCTACTTTAATAGCTTCTTCATCAAAATATTTTAAAACTTCAAATTTTGATTATCATATAATTCATTCATAATATTATAAAGGCCTTCAGTCATAACGTAATATGTATCTCTCTCATTTTCTGTTAGCACCCGTAGAATTTATGCTTTAAATTAAATTGGAAAGAATTTATCTTCAATTAATATAATAATATTTTTTACTGAAACAAAGCATTTTTTTATAATCTGATTACTGATAATAGAGTCACTCAGCGTTTAAACTTTATGGGCACTAAAGAATATCTTTTTTAATTTATGTAATATCTCAAGAGTTGGTCAACAAAATTTTCTTAGATTCATTATGAGCAGATCGATTCATTAACAATGTTTAAATTTAAATGCATCAAACACTAAGAAAATAAAACGAATCGTTTAAAATAAACGGTTGAAAACAGGTTTTAAAAAAACTACTTAAAAAACGATGTACTTAAAACTATAAGCATATACAAAAAATATATAACTAACATAAATACAATTTACTTACAAAAGCATGCAACTAACCCAAAAATAATTTAAATCATCCATTGATAACGTTGTCATGGCAACAATCAGAACAGAATGCGCATGCGTGAATTTTCTTCGCCGGTTACGTAACGCAAATACGTGATTTTTTCTACGCCAGTTGGGGTAACGCTATGCGGATTAGAAATTTTTAATTTCCTTTATTCTGTTTTATTTTAATTCAAAAGTACTTCAGAATGAATCTGAAAGATTGATTCATTAACAATGTTTAATTTTAAATGCATCAAACATTAAGAAAATAAACAGAACCGATTGAAATAATCCGCCGAAAAATTTTAACACTAGCCTCATTACTGTTGGGAGAAAAAAAAACTGAAGCCTTTTTCGTTTGGCGCTGGGGATAATGGAAGATTTTTTTGGCGGAAAAGTTGGCGGTGGGGAAAATGGAAGATTTTTTTGGCGGGAAAGTTAGTTTTTAATTAATAATTAAAATTCTAATTAAAAATTCGAAAAAAGAAACCCCAGGTGCACATTCCCAACCTCCAAGGTATACATGTACCAAATTTGGTAGCTGTATGTCAAACGGTCTGGCCTGTAGAGCGCCAAAACACACACACACACACACACACACACACACACACACACACACACACACACACACACACACACACACACACACACACACACACACACATTGAGCTTTATTATAAGTATAGATTACTGAATAAGTAACGTATTAAACGGGAAGAGGAAGCATTAGCATGTCCTTTTTAAAGTGAAATATCCCAAGAAAGCGAAAACGTAATCTCCAGCCCAAAGCCCTATTTATACTTGCTAAGCCATTGATGATGATAATATGCATCGGGTACCAGTTACTTTCGCTAAGCCATTGCCCAAATATAGTTATTCTAACAGCTTAAAAGTAATATATTTTCATTTATCTAAGATTAATTTTAATTAACAAATGGTGACCAATAGAAAATTATTTTCTGTGAGTTTCATACATATCTTTCAATTCCGTATGCTCACTTTTTTATCTCTCGGGATATTAATAATATTTTACATAATTTACTTTCTGGGCAGTTATTGTGAACCCTTCTCGTTCCCATAGGCCATAATCTCTCTCAGCAATTATGAAATATTTTTTGTGAAATCCATTTCTCCATGACTTCCATACTCCCTATATGATATATGGTTTCATACGATCTCCTAGTTTTAGCTACAAATGTCTGCAAACAGGGATAGTTATTTTATGGCCATCCAGACATTTGTTTATGTATTAGATATTCAAGAATATCATTAAAATTATTTTTTTAATGTAGAAATGAGAGAAAAAAAGTCGAAATAATCATACTTTTATGACTCATTAAATGATTTTTAAGATGGTGTAAAAATGATGATCTCCCTATTATAGCTCTGAAGTCGTCTCCAATAAACATCAAAACAGTGTTACGCACTGTTGGTAAATTAATATTGGTTCACAATTTTTATTGATGTCAAAAATTGAAATTAGTGGGAATAAAGTCGGTATTGATGTCTCTATGCCGATTGAAGGGGCGACATAAAAACAAAATATTAATGTGTATATGTCAAATTTAAAAACCAAATATGATAAGAGCCAAAAGGGAAATATTTAAACTTGTTGGCATTTCGAAGGTTGAAAAATTCGAATTATACATCGATTATCACCAACCCTCGCTGTATCATTTCCAACTTTTCATCTTATATCCACATATATTATAATATGATATTTTGAGAAAATGAACGAAAACAGGCAGTCCACTTCTGAAATCAAGAGTCGAAAACACAGCTGATTCCTACAGATCACGTCAATTTTTGTTACCACGTGCCTTATTTTAAGCACTATCTTAAGTTATTTTTTCGAAAATGTCTCTGACTGCTCTGATTACTTTTCTTAAGCAGTTGCTGTTCTAACTGAAACATAAAAGTGAAAGAAAGTTACACGTTTTGTAATGGGTGTAAAGCGTGAAAAAAGGGCAAAAAAATTTCGAATGCAATCAGTTATTTGGATCATACGGCAGCCATATATCACGGAGACGTTAACGCACACGCAGTAATGGATGTTCGCTAGGTGAGCCCCTATTAGCGACTGGGAAGATGTCACGAAGCATGTGCCACTTAATGAATAAGTTCCCGTCCTCTGATCTCGTGGCTCTTGGGTAATTCATATCCTGTCAAAAGTTAGCAGCCCCCATTATTCAAAAATCAAGCTGCAAATTCCTCCTACCTAACTAGCTACTTGCTTTTCCCCATAACTGCCTGCCGAGGGGAGGGTACGAAGAAGAAACAGGAGTTAAAAAGTTGAGATTTTTTCGGCGATTAGTAGTAGTAGAACAAAAAAGTAATAGTGTGCCTTTTTTTGTATCTATAGTAGTATCCGATAGTTTATTATCGTAAATCAAGTCCTCCTGAACTTAGTACTTTATTGCACTCAAAAAGAAAGTATTTCAGTCTCCAAAAAATTCCACTCGATATTTTGATGATTTTCCATATTTCAGCCAAAGCAGTAGTAGTAGGGAAATATTTTTGGGATTATATCTATATATTAATGAGATAACTGGAAAGTTGAATAAACGAGGAAAATGAAATTCGATATGTTGTCTTTCGACAAAAATTGTACATTAAAAAAAAAAAAAAAATTGGGCGAAATTCAAATAGCGCCTTGTGTTTAGTGCTGATTTTCGTCCTCCTCTAGCTTCATTCGTCATTAGACCGTATTACTATAAAATAATCACAAAATATTGTTTTCATGATACCCATTGATGGTGTTAGGTATTTTGTAGTCCTCAGCAATATGTCCTATGAGAATTCACTTGCAATAAACTAATCAATTTAGTTTCGCTTTTCAATAAGCATTTTTTAATCATACATTTTTACACTGCTTTTTTACATAACATTTTGTTAATGGTTTAATTTGGATTAATTTCTTATTTTATTAACTTTTTGAAAATACATATATTAATAATTTATTATGACTCCTGTCTGAATGGTATCCATGCTTTTATCCAATATTATCCAAGCACATTTTTAATGTCTATAAATACTGCATTGTCAATTATATTTAAAAAATATTAATATTGTTACGAATTTGTAATATAACACCCCTGCACAATAAGTTTCCTGATATATTTAGAGATATAGTAGTGGCCGCTGAATGAATGCCGAGATCCTCGTCTTGGTGACTTTGACGCCAAATTGGAAGTTGCTAAATCCTCTGGCGATAATCGATTAGGATCGAAGTTATGATGTCTTTCTAGAAGTTTCTTTGCCGTGTCGTGGATACTATAAAAAGTCGAAGGATAAAGCTTAAAATCCATCAATAGTGAGTCAGTCAGTTGAAGTGAGCTCAAATGAGTAGTTGCGTGAGTTCTTTCTGAACGCTTAGTGCTGTTATGGTTGTTTATTACGGATTTATTGTTTATATACAGCTATTTTTTAAGTATACTTTCTCTATATACTGCTACTATGAATTCGTGCTTTCGTGAAAAATAAAACATTATTATATTGTTTTCCAAACGGATTCTAGAACCCTCCGCGCTTTTGCGCATGCATTAAGATGGGTTTAACCGGTAAAATAGAGGTGTGAGTAAAGATTGAAGGGAAATATGTTTATATTTAACAATAAAGTGAAATGCGCACATCTTTCCGCGTTTCACCCCTAAGTGGCCATCTCAGGATACTGAAAAGAACAGTACGTTATTGAGCCTATTGGATTTTCTTCATTGTACGGACGAATCTGAGATTTTGGGTTTTTCTTAACAATATTATTCTAATATTTTGTTATGCATATAATTTATATATTTTAAACATTTATTTATTTGGTAGCTATTAGACCCCTCGTGACCCGAAAATCTTAAGAAATTGAGATTTTGAAGATAAGAATTAATCTATACTTATATAAAGCTCAATGTGTGTGTGTTGGCGCTCTACAGACCAGACCGTTTGACCTACAGCTACCAAATTCGGTACATGTATACCTTGGAGGTCGGGAATGTGCACCTGGGGTCCATTTTTTTGAATTTTTAATTAGAATTTTAATTATTAATTAAAAACTAACTTTCCTACCAAAAAATCTTATTTTCCCCACCGTCAAATGAGTAAGGCTTCAGTTTTTTTTCCCACGCTAATGAGGCTAGGCTTAAGATTTTTCGGCCTATTATTTCAAACGATTGTGTTTATTTTTTTAATGTTTGATGCATTTAAAATTAAACATTGTTAATTAATCGATCTTTCAGATTCATTCTGAAGTACGTTTGAATTAAAATAAAACAGAATAAAGAAAATTAAAAATTTCTAATCTGCATAGCGTTACCCCAACTGGCGTAGAAAAATTCACGCATTTGCGTTACCGTAACTGGCGTTGAAAATTCACGCATGCGCATTGTGTTCTGATTGTTATCAACGAATGCGGACTTGATTTAAATTATTTTTAGGTTAGTTGCATGCTTCTGTAATTAAATTGTATTTATGTTAGTTATATATTTTTTGTATATGCTTATAGTTTTAAATACATCGTTTTTTAAATAGTTTTTTTAAACCTGTTTTCGACCGATTATTTTAAATGATTCGTTTTATTTTCTTAATGTTTGATGCATTTAAACTAAACATTGCTAATTAATCGATCTGCTTATGATGAATCTGAAAAAATTTTGTTGACAAATTCTTGAAATATTACATAAATAAAGAACGATATTCTTTAGCGCCCATAAAGTTTAAACCCTCAGTGATTCTGTTTTCAGTAATCATATTATTAAAAAAAATGCTTTGTTTCAGTAAAAAAATATTATATTAATTGCAGATTAATCCTTTTCACTTTAATTTAAAGCATAAATTCTACGGGAGCTAACAGAAAATTGGAGATACATATTTCGTTATGACTGAAGTCCTTTTTAATATTATGAGTGAATTATATGACTATCAAAATTTGAAGTTTTAAAATATTTTGATGAAGAATCTATTAAAGTAGGAATTGCGTAAAATATTTAATTATTAAAATTAAAACGAACATTAAGATTGGCGAACCAGCTGGTCGCCAAAGGCGGCTAGTAACAAATAAATCAAATACAAAAATTATACAATAATAATAAGCAAAATTATTATTTTAAAATTCAAATCTAAGCAAGACTACAGCAAAATTGAAACAAATCAAACTACCATAAGACCATTAAATCATATAAAAAAATCGATAAAATATAAAACAAAGAAAATACCAGTTGAAAGTAAATACTCCAAAAACTTTTATGTTCTCTATTTTTATATTTCATTGATTTTTTTTTGTTTTATAATTTAATGGTCTTATTGTAGTTAAGTTAGTTTCAGTTTTGTTGTGGTCTTGATTCGATTTGAATTTTGAAATAATAATTTTGCTTATTATTATTTTGTAATTTTTGTCTTTGATTTATTTATTATTCATTTTTATCTTCAAAACCTCAATTTCTTGGGATTTTCGGACCACGAGGGGTCAGTACTTGGACGAAAGTCAGACTTCTCACAGAAAAAAAAAATCTTTGGTTTGAATCCCCGTCTGAGGGTGATCCTTGAAAAAGTCTGTAGGCCAGATTCAACATTTTTTATTCCTTCTAATTCTTTATTGCTTATAAACTTAATAGTTATTTCTAATTGGATTTTAGATGTAGTGGCATTAGCGCACTCCAAATACAATATATTTTCTAATAGTTTTGAGTCAGGTATTATTTACTTTAAATTTATCTTCATAAAGAATGTTTCTTTTATTGATAGTTTCCCTTTTATAACTTTATTTATTATTAACCATATTCACCAATGGAATATGATTAATAATAAACAAGTACATTTATTAGAAAGTTTCAGGTGCATCACTCCTGCTGGTTTTAGTATTAATATTTATTAGTATGGTTTATTAGTATTAATATTTTTTCTTAATTATTAAGTAAATTATTATAGTTCTTTCAATTACTGCTTTACCATCCGCTTTAAATAACTGAGGAAGGGAAAAAGAGCATTCAGCATTCTGCCTTTGTTTGCCTCAGAGGTAGTGTATGCACTTAATGGATGATTTTAAAAATCGCTTTCTAAGAGAAAAAATCAGGAAAACCCAAACCATCTGTATCGTATTCTTTCCGGGAGGGAGAAAGAGACGGAACTGAAGACATATGTTGGCGTAGGACGGTGTCAGATCATCAAGGAATACATCACTTTCTCGCGCAAGGAACTCGTTTCAGTTTTTCTACCTCTGCCTCCTCTTCGGTTCTTGAATACGTGGAAAATTATTTCGTTTCCGAAATTTACGAAATCTTGCATATTCACATAATTAAAAAAATAAAAATTAAACGAATATTCTGAATTAAATTTCGTCTACTTTGTTAGCATCTTGACAACTAACGTACAGTTTTTGTGTCTACGTAGAAAACATTTGCTGTCAAATTTAGAAGGCTTTACTTGAAAGTGGAATAATTCTAAAGAAAACTAAGGAAGGAACAAAAAATTTCAGATTTTCTTTTTTCTGAATAAGAATTTTCACGCTTCAATTAATATCTAAAAAACCAAATTTCGCTCGATTTTTAAAATTTTTTTTTATGGAGAAAGTATTTAGATAGGATTCACATATTGATTACATACGAAATTATTTTCAATTGTACCTACATATGAACTGATCATTTAAATAAGAAAAATCATGAATGCACTTAGTTTTAATATGTTATTCGAAACAATATACTATATTACAGTATTCATTTTACAGTTTATCTATCATTACTTATGTTTTTGAACTTACACTCAGTTTTACCATGAAATCGGGCATTCTATGACATTGTCAGCTTGAGAGCAGATAGAAAAAAAGGCTCTAATACTTATTAAAAAAATGTTTCTTTTTTGTGTGTATAAAATTTCGTTTTTTCAGGAAAGGCACCTATATTGATAAACTTAAAAAGCAAAATATTAAATATGAATACATAAGTAAAATAATAAAGTAAAAAGCGCGTCTCGAACCGAGGATAAGCAACACACCCGTCACTCATGCTGTTCTGACTACTGTATTACACTGCCCACACTTCGAAGCAGTAGTTGAATATACTTATTCTAATAATTAGTTATAAAAAAATTTGTATATGTGTTCGTAAAATCGTGTTTTTTTAGGGATGACACATATATAGACCAACTTAAAAAGCAAAACCTTATCTAAATATAAAATTTGATCCAAAACGTTAGAGCCGTTTCCGATATACAATTATACAAGAATTGCTCGTTTAAAGTTATAAGATGTGAAATGTTATTAAAAAAATCTACCGACGTTTAGTGAATATTGTTAAAGACTACTTTGATAAAACATTCACCTAAACAGATGTAATTAGACGCATACTAATTTTGTTTCATTCTTAAATTGCACATTATATTGTTACGAAATTCCCGGGGTTCGTTTGGATAGTGGAAGTTATATGGTGTGGAGAATCAATCACCAAGCGGCAGTAGAAAATAAAACAACGACGTTTATTTACACGAAGACATACAGGACAGCACAAAAACGACAACTATATACAGCACAGAAGACGATTATCTTCAGCCGAGATGTGCAGCATACAAAACAACATAAACAGCAGCATACAACAGACTCTACTGCAGACAGTAGAACACAGCTTAGTTCAGCACTAGCTTCACTCCGTCGCTGCTCCGCTTATCTCTGGAAGGCCAGTTCTTTATCGTCGTTTCCGACTACTCTTCTCTGTCCACCACTGGTCCACGACCCAATTCACCACTGCTCGACAGCTGCGAGCCACTTCTTTTATAGGTCTCAGGAGGCGGGGCTAGGAACCTCTCAACCAATCAGGAACGTTCGAGGCGTATTTCCTACTGGACGGATCGGGGAAATTCTCGATGTTTCGGGTATAATCTATTTTGGCGCCAAAGTCTCCAAATGGTCGCCAAGCTCTGGGACCTCCTATGGAACCAACTATACTGGAAGCCGAATCAAAGGATTCGTAACAATATTATATTCATATATCGTGCATTAATATGTTTTTTTTTTTTTCATATCACTTATAAATCAACTTTCATTCTATAAAACTTAAAAATCCCATAAAAAGTAGTTTAATGTGACCTGAGCATTCATTTTAATCATATTTTTGAGTGCTGCAGCAAGGATAATATGTATAATTTAATATAAAAGCGTTCTTATAATTTGCAGTAATTATTTTCTATAAGTATATTAATTATTTCCTCGTATGATCTGCAATTTTTGACATGGAAACAGGTGAATTTCATTTTAATTGCCATAATAAGCGATACTTTTAATTCTATGAATCCGGCTGATGTGAGAATTCTAGTGTCTCAAATATCCGGGATAATTTTCATGAAAACTAAAACGGAATCGTCCCTTCTATATAAGCGGCTGGTTAGGGATTACCTTTCAATTCTAAATTTCATATAAGCATCCGGATACGTCCAGTCGGGGCTTTATCGATTGGGGCGGATCCGGGTTCATAGGGCTAAACGACGATCTTTAAGATAAAAATGTGTTTCATGGCTGTTATTTTTTTAATATTATTATACTGAATACTTGTTATGAAGACTTAGAAGTTTATATCTAAAAAAAAAAAAAAATTAGCCATTCTAAAAAATAAACTTATGCCATGTCAGTTATTTCACTAAAATATATAAATCTTAAATAAAAGTCAAAGGAAGTGGTCTTCCTGAAACTTTCTCGCAAGTCCCTAATAAAGATGTAATTCTCCTATTTAATATTTTGGACCTTGAACAAAGTCATGAACGCCAAGTGTGTTTTCGGAATATTCACAAAAATTGTAAAATTCTCACAATCGATTTACAACCCCCTTTTTTTGAGGAGCCATGTATTAAAATTATTTATATTGATAGATCTACACTTCACGAAGCCTGAGCTTTAACGGCCATTATAATATCGCAGATAGTTAAATAGTTAATTTATTTTCAGATCAAACAATTTAATTTACCTCAAATTTTGCTTTCTTTAAAAAAACAAAATGGGTTTTTTTCCCATCACTCAGACGATATAAAATTTGATTGTAGAACAGATTGACTGCAGGAATGTTTAATTAATTTTTGCTTTTTAGCAGCAGTTATCGTTTGCAAGTAAATTGAAAAGAAATCTAGAGCAATCCATGTTATTTCTTATAATTCAGAAAATTAATTAGCGCTAAAATAAGTAAATTAATTAGCACCTATTATTTATATATTTAATGGTATTAATCGTATTGGGACAAGTCAAAAATATTTATTTCAGATAATGTTTCATCGTCATAAATATTACGCTCATGCAGTTCTTTAACAGATAAGATGATTTTCATCCCGTTAATTAGCTTTTAGCTCCGTAATAATTTTCTAATTCAATTTTTTAAAATTTTAATATTAACATCTATATCTTTAAATATTTGCTTAGAGCATAAAGTAATTAAAATATTGTTGGCTTTTATGTAAAAATCGTATATGTAATATTTTTTATTGTAATAAAATAACTCTTGAAGCTTAATCTCCTATTCAATTAACGATATAGAATAAAAAAAAATCCCTCATTTTAATAAACACCAACAATTTCATTGGTTTAAAATGTTTTTATGGTATTCACATCTCACCAATCGGCGATTTTTTTTAATGGGTTAAACAACGTATTTCATTTGTAATACAAATTAAGATATCTGTTAATTTCTTTAGGCGGAATCAACTAAAAAGGCTGAATGATGAAAAGAGTAACGGTAATGCTTCAATAAAAAAATATTTATTATTTGAAAAAACATACTCATATTAAGGATAAATATGAATCAAGTTCTTTTATTCTTCCAAAATTCCTGTGAATAAAAATGCGATAAAAGTCATATTTTGCCATAAACGATTTGAAATTACATAATATATGGTCCACGGTTGGTTATTTCTTTTTGGAACCGAGTTTCCAGCACACAAATTTAAGTATATTTCAAGAACTACTGCGAATTTCGGAACAAAATTTAATACACACGCATAAAAAAGCTTACTGGATCGAATTATTGGGAAAAAAAATCTCGATTTCTGTAATGGAAAAATTTTGAGGTAATAATTAATTAACTATAATTAACTCAGTTGATTGAGTTGTTTATCTAAACAAATCTATCCCTTTCAACTATTTCCATCGAGTTTTGTGAAGACGCGATAATAAATAACAAAGTTACAGAGGTGTTCCTTTTTTTTTTTTATGACTGTACTAAATTCTATTTATCGAAGCTGTTTCCCCTCCCCCATTATATTCGTATACATCAAAAGGACGAATTGACACACGCAGTAAACCCTTTGAAAAATGTGATAAGTTTTTTTATACTCTCTACATTTTAAATGCTAAAACTGTGTATCAAATTTTATTTATTGAACTCGCTGCTTTTTACATAACGTTTAAGTACAGACCTCTAGATGATCAATTATTTAACAGATTTGGTTCAAAATTCGATACAGATCTACACTTTAAAAACTGAATTCGCGTATCAAATTTTATGCAATTATCATGTTCATTTCATATGGACAGCCATATTTGTGAAAAATATTTACAAATTCGTTATGAAGAAAGACTACATAGTAGATTTAATGTGTCTAACTCAAAGTGTTTTTGAGTTATCGTGTTCGCAGATAAATGAATATAAAAACGTGCTTTTTGATTTCAGAGAAGTCTGAAACGTAAAGATTTGTCAAAATCTCGAAGTTCGAATTTTTTGATGATTATATATATATATATATATATATATATATATATATATATATATATATATATATATCATCGTATACGAAAAAGTAAAAAATAGTATTTTAAATATCGAGCAACCTAGTAAACTATATTTATCTTTCGAGTACTATTTTGTTTATCGGTAACATTTTCATTAATTAATTGAATAAATAGTTTGTGTTATTTGTCTAAAACTTCAGAATGTAATGAATTCTCGTACTTCATGATATTTCATAATCATTGGGCTCATACATGCACACGTATTAAAAAATGTGTCTAATTATATTGCTGTACTATCCTTATTTTGCCCAATATTTGAAATCTGATTTTTTTATCGCTTTTATTTTAACCTTTTAAAGAACAGGTTTATCAAACCAATTTAACACTGTCCTTTATTAAACAAAAATTCTAATCTTCGCATTCCGGTAGCATTTGCGTTCCTTCAGTATCAATTTGCACTGTCAAAATGAGTAAAACTGTTGCACGCATTCCATAATAATTAAAATAAGAGATGTTATAAGTTCTAAATACGACTTTTCTATTACGTGCAATCGTAGAATCCATATCATTGATGCGAATTTAGATTATTAAAAATTTTTATCCCTGGGATAAGTTTGCTAAAATACACCTTAGTCTTACATCATAAATTCATATATGGCCCGAAGATATTTTCTTCTGAAGAATTAATACATGGCGTGGTAGTGTCCATTATGTACTAAATTATAGCAGCGGCCTAGCCATTCAGGATGTGGATGCCCAGGTAAAACTCTGGACATCGTTTATTATTATTCCGTAAATTCAAACAAGGGCAATTATCATACTTTGTGATTACAATTTCTTTTAACCAAATATGCGCAGTGGCGAATTTTCGACTAGGCAGCAGCCTAGGGCCGTTTGGCTAAGAAAGGATCGCAAGCAGATCGATTAAATCTCATCACCAATCAATCTAGGAAAATAAAGTGGTATATTTTTTTTAATATTATTCATCGATTTAAAAAATTTATTTACCTAGTTGCCAAATAAATAATTTCTAAAAATAAATTTGATGAATGATAATAAAATATTAATATCATTCTACTATTTTATGTGTAGTTGGTCAGATTTCTATATGTTTTTATACATTCTCTTAGTCATTAGAATATTTCAAAAATCGAACATTTGCTTCAATAAGATTATTTGCAGAAATGAAGATGACGGGTAGTCAGGAGTCACAATAGAAAAATAAAAACAAATGCATATTGTTATGGATTCAGGGTTCTTTCGATTTGTTGATCGATGAAAATACACAATCAACAGGTCCATATTAAATTCATTTAATTAAATTTATTAAACATAAAGAAACGAATAAACAGACAACAAATATACAGCTAAGACGAACACAAGCAACATACAGCAGCACACTACAACAAACAGTAGTCCACAAGTAGTAATCGGTAGAAATAACACCACAGCACACAAAGCAACCAAGCAGAATTCAGCAAAAGGAGGGAATCTTCGTAGTTACTCTCTACGGTCTTTCCAAACGCTTGCAATTTTCCACTCTCTCCTCACTTTAGCTGTATCAAACCGCCGATTCACTACTACACGACTGGTTACTCCTCACACGATTCGATGCTGCTTCTACAATAAAACACCAGGACTAGGTACACAGCTCAATTCAGCAATCGCCAGAGCGCCACACAACGCTTGCTTTTCGTTGGATTGATACAACTATTCCGCTGTCTCTTTCCACGACTGACTTCCGACCTTTTATAGTTTCCGGAGTCGGGCAGAGAAGGTTTCTGGAACAATCGGGCATATATCAGTTTTTTTTTCTTCCCCCTATTGGTTCTATCACCAAAATTCTGGAAGATTCCAATATTATCTATTTTATCGCTAAAGTCGTCATCTCTTGAGATCGCTGATTCGGCATCCAACAAAGCTGATTGTAAAACTGTCTTTCCAGTGATGAAACTAACCGTACTGGGAAGCAACATTACAAATTTGTAACAAGATTCGCAAGTTAATAAAAAAAAGTTAATAAAATTAACAAGTTAATAAAAAAAAATACTAAAATTGTTCTTTAGCTTGTTAAAAATGTGCCGAAATATAAAAATGTATTTCAGAGGGGGTTTCGTAATGCCATTGTTTAGGATCACAAATATTTAAATCAGAACTGAACATGGGCATTCTTTTCAATGAAATATTTTACTGTCAATTTACCTCACAAATATATGCCTTTCTAAATTAAAAGTTTTCTTTTTGAAATAGAAGAAGAAACGGATCCACTTTCTGGAACCCTCTTCAATCGTGCTATAAGTAACAGCATCCATGTTCCAAACCAACAGGCATGCACCATATCTCAGCCTTACCCCGGAGATGTCTGTACTTATGCTCCTACATATGACAATTATCTCTATCCAATGAAGTCTCGTTCTGCGCCCTATTCTAGACCAGCTATCCCACCTTACACAGGCTATGGTGGCACCCAAGGCTACAGTTTGTACTCGAGTACTCGTCCAAAGCAAAATGTTCATGAATATTCTCCAAGGTGAAGATTTTATATTTCATATAGTTGTACTATATACATACTGCTCATGAACTACGAAGAAAAGTGAGAATTATGATACATCAAAGTGCAATACAAGTGCGAGTGCAATGTAAGAGTTCTTGTTTATAAGTGTAAAATATTGCTCATATCGAATTTTGTACAGTGTGTTCTCTATTTTATGTTATTTCAATAAAATTATACATTATTCCAAACTGTGTGGGTTTCTTAACTAAACAAGATTCGTTGAAAATGTATTCAATTTGTAGAAGCCATGGCGTAGATAGATGCATATTTTGAGATACAGATTTACATGCATGTATATGCGTCAATGTACAACCACAGATTGCACAAGTATAAAAACAGTGATTTTATTTTGCACATACAACTCTACAAATGGGAACTACAGATGAAAATATTATTGTAGCAACAACCTAGCTGATAATGTTTCCGAGATTCAATAACCTTTTTATACACTCTTGTAAGACTATTATACCAGTGCAATGAATCTTAAAAGATAATTTCAAGATAGTTATCAGAATCCATCATTTGATTGATTGATTGATTTTTTCTGGCGTAAGGGCCAAGCTGTGGAAATATCTATTCTTCAATAATTTGTTGATACTACATTATATGTAACATATCTGTAAGAAGTGCTGCTGATGAGTGGGTAACCAATGTTTAAGGTTTGTAAATCATAAGCTTTCTTTCGAAAATTATATATTACATGATTATATACATCATAATGTTATTTTTATTTATTTACCGCACTGCTCAATGGCAATTGTAAGAAAAAATATTAAAAGAAATTTTTGTTGTTTCTTTCGAAACAATTCAATATAAGTCTATAGAAGATATCTGATAATGAAATACAACCATTAAATGTCTTTTTCTAGTATGTATGATGCAGAAATAAGTTAACGATTGTTATTAAAAAAGAATTATCTGTGAATGCTTATTTTTCACCATATGATACAAACATTTCTAGAAGTGCAATAACTTTTCAAAATCTATGGTAGGTAGGTAGGTATTTGTTTTAATGGTACAAACGTCAGCTATGGTTATGTTATGGAAATATTATAAGAAGAGGGTTAAAACTCTTAAGATTTTAAAATGCTTGCACAGTGTAAAAAAGGAAGTTAATTCAAAATCCTGTAAAATTGAAGAAAATGTTTTCATAAAATGGTTCGCGTATTAAATATTAATAAATTTAAAGACACAAAATATAAATTACAGATGGCAAGATAAGTCGAAAATGTTAACGAAAAAAAAAAAAAAAAACTCTTATATCCTCTGAAAGGGAGAAAGAGGGGGACATCACTGTGAATGTTTAACGATTTTACATTAAAATTTTTTTTATCATGAATAGGAGTATTTGACATACTATTATAAAAAGTTTTTAAAATCTACATACTGAAAAGAGATTCTTTTTAATCTTTGCTTCAAATACCTTTTTGGACGAATAGAGCCAGTAAAGAATTGAGTTGTTGTTTAGCAATGGCAAGAGTTTCTTCGATTGTGGGTCACTATATCTACTTTTTCAGTTTCTGTATTGATAATATAAGTAGGGAGGTCAATTAATATGACTTCCAGATTTGAGTTGACATATGACGACTTGATAGAATTATTGGAAATCATTGTAGTATTTACTGCTTTTGAAGACGAGACGAAAACTTATATCAAAACGGAATTTGATATTTACGAGAAGGGGAGGGGAATAGTCCAAAATTTAGATTGTTTACCTGTATTTTTTAGTTTTGTTCTCTTCCTTTGGATCCCCCCCCCTGTTGTTATGAAACCAACTAGTAAGATCCTGTATAGTGGATATTGTTAAATTAGAAGAAACTACTTCACAAACATCAACACTATTTTGAGTTGAATTCTCAGGGTCTGTTATATGAGGGAAAAAAAAAAAAAAAAGTTGAGACAAAACTTTAGAATCCGAATTCGGAAGAATTATCTGATGAATTCCTTTGAGTAGAAATTATTTTCCCTTTTTTTTTGTTATCATTGCTGATACTAATTAATATTGGTGAAGGTAACCGATTAAATCAATTTCTAGCTTCTGCGAAGAAAATCTGTTTTTATTATTAAGGCAATAATCTCTTTTAGTGTGTGTCACTAGATCCAATTGTGAAAAATGTTCCCCTATAAAATCTACCTTGAAAAAGAAATAGTTTCTCTTTCAAGGTACACAGAGAATTATCAAGACTCATTTCCACATGATGCAAGTAAGAGTCCTGCAATAAGCTGCTTTAAAATGTATTTCATAACAGGAGATCAAATATAATTAGCTTTTGCAATGATAGTAATTTAAGAGAATTGAATGATAAAATTAAGTATTTTATTTCAAGATTTAAAAATCTTTCCACATATTTACAAATCAGATGCGAGTTACTTCCTATCTATGAAGAGCTTCAGTAATCTAGTCAATTGGAATGTTTAGCAACTCTCAAACAGAAATTACTTTGTCTGAAGATAAAGTTTAAGTTTGGATAAATTTTGTCCCTGCTTTGGTTTTCCAATTTCAATAAACAGATCAATGGAGCAGAGTTAAAAAATTTTTTTTCTTATTCATTTCACTAACACAACTAAATGCCTTTCCTACAAGAAAGGGAAAAAAATGAAAGGTTCCTTTATTTCTTGAAAAGATTCATTGGCACAAAACATAGGAAAAGAAGATGGGGTAAATGATGCTCACTGAAAAGAGAAGATTTTCTGCAACCTACACAATACTGAAAGAAGTTCAGGTCCAACAGTATCACATATTATGGGACCCAATAAAGAAAGGCAGCCATCGTCTCTAGGCATTCCCAGCCTTGATACTTATTTTAGTGGTAGCCAGAATTTATATACTGAGAGTCACTTCTGGAGATACTGCCCATCTTTGATGGCAAGTCCAAGAAGTGAACACTTTACATGATCCCCAGCAGATTAATCACTTGGGTGGTTAGCTACTTGATGAAATAATACACAGGGGATCACAAGATACTATCTGTCTAATTGATTGATGTGTATAGTCAACACATGGAGCTAACTGTACAAAAGAAATTAAAATACAAATGGCTACTCTCGGAGACCTCCTCTGCTTGTCATTCAGAGAAGTAAAAAGTGGAAGCCCAGGGAAGGGTAAATCTGAAGGAAGGAAAGATTCCCAAGAATCTTGGAACACCTGTACCTATAAACTGAAAGTCCTTGAAGGGATCAAAGTATATAATCTTTCACAATTGGCAGCAATTTTTAAATAGTCACTTTAACCAATCACAATAGCCAGACTTAAAAAAAGATGAAACTTCTTTTTTACGTCTCATTCTTTTTCTTAACTTGTAGCCATTCTTTACAATAAGATAGTTTTCAGTTTACTTGCTTTTTTTTCTCAGTAATGAATGATGATTTCTCAGTAATGTTTTAAATTGCAAGGAATTTTATTTCTTGATTAAAAAAAAGCATTTCAAAGCTCAAAAGTCAATGTAAAAAAGAAAAGTAAATAAAATTAACAAAATAATTAACATATTTTTAATAATAAATTTCTACAGTAATGAGTAATTTCACAATATAAATTTCAAACTTTTACAACCATAAAATTAATAACAAATGATATGATTGCATTAGTGTAAAATAGTAAACAAATTATTAACAAATATGCCAACCTAAAAGAAAAATTTAAGATCTTATTATCTATTTCTTTTTACACCTATATGTATCAGACAAGAAATTATAGACTCTTATGCATCTATATATCATAAACGTTTACAGAAAATTCAAAATTTGTATCATGAAATACTATGCACAATACTGTTGCCACAGTTTCTCTTATATCAAACTTTGAACTAAGCTGACGTTTAATTATTTTGATTGGACCCATTCTGCAAATTTAATAACTAAATCCATGAAAATATTGTCGCATTGAAAAGAGGCAGTCGACTCTCCATGACCAAATGGTCACAGCACTGATCTCGTAATCAAGAGATTGTAAGTTCGAATCCCCCTAGAGGCAATGCGATTCACAGTTTGTGTAAATATTTAATTCCTTGATTTTATGTTTCCCTTTATTTCATGTTACAGAAAATTCTGGACATTTCTTTAGTTTAGCCTGGTTGGTAGAGCGTCGGATTCGCGTCCCTTAGTTTGCGAGTTCAAACCCTGCCGGCCGAAGATTCCCCGCGTGCTTGGTGGCTGACGCGCGTTAAATCTGTCGTGGTCACAAAGTCCTCCATGTCGAGAGTAATACCACTGGGGGTACTGGATCGGGGTGATCATTCTCTGATTCAGGTCTAAATTACGATCTGTGTTTGCGTGAATGAAGTCCGCCCCGTAAAAAGGGCTGTGACGTGTGTGTAGCTAAGTCGTTCTCTTGGCCCTAGATGAAGTGCCATAAGAAACAACAACAACCAGAAAAGTGCCCTGGACTTTTCTTACTGTCTCCAGAAAAGTATTCTGGAACTTTCCCTGCTAGTATAAAAGCAGAAGTTTTGTCAGTCACTGCATTCTCAGTTCTGAGTTGAGTTAAATAGCTCTACTTTTTGTGTGTGTCATTGTGTTCTACACTGAAGTATCTACATGACAATATTAAGAAAAAACAATTTAAAAAATTGTAGATTTATTTTTACAACAATCACACTTTATATTTTCACATTCTTCAATGTTATAAGGAAAACACATGATGAGAATGAAATGGACAGGTTTGGACTGCACCTCAAAAATCATATCAGGGCTGAATTATAAAGTGATTCATGCTTAGTTTATCAAATAATTACTTTTATCAAATGAAAAATGAACAACAACAACAACAAAAAATCAAATTAAACTGTTTTATTTATATGAAAATAAGTGATAAACCCAGATGATTATTTCAATACACCAAATCAGAATTCTGAAATATCTAATGCATTACTTATTCCAAATCATATGATTAAAGCAATATATAGAAATAAGTTTTAAAATAATACACAAAATGAGTTACATATCAGCAAATGTTGTTCCCATGTAACCAACATTAGCTCGTTCCAAGTCTACATAGGTGATGTACATTCTGAAAATAGTGAAAAATTGTTAAACAAAATTCTTAATTGTTTTGATGTTAAGAATTCAAAATTAACTTCCTAAAAAATTTTTTTAATGTGGTAGATATAAAACTAAGCTGATGTAATAAATTAATACAAAGTTTTGAAATATATACAAGATGAAAATAATTCAAAAATCTAAAATTTCATCAAAGTAAAAGATTTTCATCTCAATCTAATCATAAAATTTTCTAAATAGTAAAGCCAATGTGAGAAAAATTTAGTTTCTTAACATCTACTCTACTATAATTCTACTGTTTTATCTAAAATAGTTTCTGCCAATTCCTGTAACCATATCATAAGTTAAATATGCAATTAGTTACTTATTTCCCATCCATAAACATTTTATTACCACATCTATCCCATTTAGTGTTAGGCATGACAACTGAGAGAAGAGCTACACATAATAATACTTTGCCTTGCATTATTAAAATATCAGGAATTTTAAAGCATAAACAACTATCATATAAAACTTTTTTTATTAGATTTCACATAACTCAAAACATTTTAGTAGCAAAAGCTCCTGAAAAATTCTTCAATGGTAATCAATAAAAATCATTTCAGAATACAAACTGATTAACCCTTTAATTATGCTCTTATATGCTTGATTTTAAAGAAAAAAGTTTTTGACAATATTTCTTTACTAAAAGAGAAAAGGGAGAGGGGTAAGTTGCCTAATTTGAAGATTTGCAATAAAATTATAATATCCTTAAAAATATTACATTTTATTAAAGTTTTTTAAACAAACAATTATACACCATTTTTATTATCAATTACAATGATTAGATTTTCATCATATACAGGGTTGTTAAAATTAAACCTTGTTAAGTTACAGGATTATAGAAAACATTCAACATATCCAAATTACATGAAAATTGAATAACAAGTATTTCAGATGATCATCGTTTATTAAATGAAATAATTAAATACAAATTCACAAAAAATTAACAAGCAATAAAAAAAGAAGAGAAACAGGGTATTTATAATAAACTTGTCTTAAGAATTCTCAGGGTATGAGATCAAGTTGGTCCAAGGACCCAGAAATTACGAAACAATAGCTGATCAACAGCAGTCATTATGAAAGTATGTTGTAGCAAATGTCAAATTAGTTAGTTACATGTAGATGTGTATCATTTCAAATGAATATTGTGTCATGAATGTTTCAATGTGATTGGAGTTCTGGAATTAAAAAACTAATCATTATGTAATAATATTATAGTTCAATAAAGGAATAAGTTTCTCTCTGTAAAAATATGGCTAAATGATTTTTTTTTTTAAATCTCAAGCCATTTGAATGTCTTGATAAGTTTGTGTTGCAAAATTAAAAATACTTTAACTGCATTTTAATATACTTTATGTAGTACTAACCGCTAACAGCAAAATTCAGTATATTTATCATATGGAAAATGTATCACCCAACATACTTACAGCCACATTTTTATGATATTTAAACTTAGAATAACCACAGCGCTCTGACATGGTGAAGATTAATTTGAGCTTTATGTTACAGAACAGACGATATTGCTAAATTAAGATAAATTTTTCAGTTACAAATTGCTGATTTTAGAGTTTGTGCTTTATGGCACAAAAGCCAACTTTGGCTAAGCTGCGTCACACTCATGGAATTAAAATATTTGTATCAATATATAATAAAATCAAAACATAGAATGTTTACAAGTGTAAAAATGCTAGTTATGAAAAAGTGCAGCAATGATGTATGGAACAGTATCAAAAAGCACAGCTAATATTTATAAAAACCAATATTTTTTAAAAACTAAAAAGGCCAACAAGACGAATTTTGGAATCGGAGTAAGATTTCTGACAAAATGTAAGACAATGTGAAGAAAATCATGGACATTCTACAAGAATGTGTATACAGATATAGGACTGTTACAAATTGAACAAAATGGTGATGGTTCCTTTATCAACAAATGCTGATGGGTGAATCAAGTGTGACCAATTTTCAACCTAGTTAAAATGGTGTTCAGTTTTCTGCTGTGTAAAGTGGGCCAGAGATTGACTGTAGGCTTAATTGTATGGAGTTTATTACAAAACTGTGTGTCCCAATTAGTTTGCCTTTGGGAATGTGCGACATATATTCTTGTAATCTGGAAGAGGGATCCGTGTGGGCAGGAAAGTAATATCTGACTAAGTTTCCAAGTCAGCTTTTTCATTTCACGAAATTCCCACATTTGCAGGGATCAAACATAAAATAATTTGGAAGGCCTTCTAAATAAGTTTGTCATACAAGTATAAAATATTAAAAAGCACAGGTGTATGTAAAGGTGATAGAGATAACAGAGTGCCCAGGGAATCTATATACATTATGTAGTTACCTGCAGAACAGTAACTTCTGATGTGAAAACGGAACAAAAATAATGAATTCTATAAGCTATTGTGAAATTTGAAATGATACAAGTGCAAGTATGATGAAACCTCTAGAATTATCTGTAAAAATCTGTTTGAATTTATGATATTTTTGACAATGATCAGCAAAGATTAGCCGATAAATGATATCTGCAGTGCTTTGTTTATCGAAATGTTGAAAGGGATTCATGTATTAGATATCATGAGATTTTCATGATGGCAAGAGAAATTACTGCTGAGGAGCTACTTGTCCCTTCTGTAGATGCAGTTCCGAAATTAAACAAGTCATTCTCTCAAAGAATGATGGTATAAATGATGGTCAAGCAACCTGAAGGTGTTGTCAAAACTAGCTTTAATTAAAATTATACAAAGATGACCAGGATTTGATAAAATTTTTAAATAATAATGGATATACAGTATCTGCCTCCTGATGTTGTCAGGAGAAGGCTTATTGCATTTTATTTACAAACTTTGTACAGGTGAAGCTCTAAACACCCCAGAACACTATCGAAGAGCAACATAATGGACAGTAACCAATTTCTGAAGAATACTGCATCTTGCAGAACTACAGACATAGTATCCATAGTCAGTTTCAATAAAATTATTGCTCTGTAGATGCGAAGTTAAAGTAAACAATTAGCATCCCAAGAGGTGTTAAAGTTTTTTTTCTTTTTTCTTTTCTTAAATAAGTTACATGAGAGGCAAACATAATCAAAAATAAAGCCCCAAAATTTAACTTTACCAAGTACTTTAACAGATTGATCTTTTATGTGAATTGCCAGTTCAGAATGGAGGCTGCATTTGCTACTGAAATGTATGCAATTTATCTTTTCATATGAAAATAAAAATCCATTCTTATCATACCAAACTGAAAGTTGAATTATTGCCATTTGAAGCTGACTTTCAATAAAAGCCATACTATCTCCAGAAGAAGATATGCAAAGATTGTCTATATATAAATGGCCTTGTACATACAAGGTAAATGATCCAAAATAATATTAATTTTTAAAACAAAGAGAGTCACAATCAAGACACTTCCCTAAGGGACTCTTTCTTGTACAAAAACATCTGAAAATTCTAAACCCAACTGAATTCTGAAAAGCCTTAGTTTCAAAATGTTTTGGATAAAGATCAGCAAATTTCCTCTTAAATTACAATTGTCTTTCATGATACCAAAGCACCAAATTGTGTCATAAATTTTTGCAATGGAAAAAAAAATATATATATGGTTTTTATAGAGAAAAGTATTTCAACATCAGTTTCTAAAGTCAATAAATTGTCCAGAATTGATTGCTCTTGCCTGAAACCACTATAATAAATGTTTAAAATTTTATTTTGTTCCAAACAGAATACAAGTCTGCCATTAACAATTTTTTCGAGCAGCTTGCATAAACAGCCACTCAGAGCAATTGGCCAGTTCAAAGGATTTTTACCAGCTTCCAGAAGAGGTATTACCATTGCTTCTTGCCAGGAAGTCGGAAAATATTGTTCTTGCCAAATTCTGTTATGCAAAAAGAATCAGCCTTTTAGATAGGTTTCAAAAAGATATTTAAGCATATCATATCTTATATTATCTGGTTCAGAAGAAGATCTGTGTACACTGTTGATCGAAGTTTTAAGTTCGCAAAGTGTTAATGGCCTGTTATATGAGGTATCTGTTGCAGTTTGCAAATCTAGTGCAAATCTAGTTTTTCTTTTTCCCATTGAAAGATTATAATTTTGAAGTGCATTTGTGTAATAATTATAGCTACCAGTGTCAGGGAAAGTCGAAGTCATTGAAAAAGAAGAAGAATCCTGTAAAGAACTTATAGGATTATTATTTTGAAGTTTGGAATTTCATTATTTGTAAATCTCTCTCTCTCTCTCTCCCTCTCCCTCTCTATTTTTCTAAAGAATTAAGTACTTTCTTTTTTCAACTAGATTTTGAATAAATAAATAAAATAGATGTATACAATTTCTCAGAGTTATGTTCTTCTAAATCAAAGAAAGTTTTTAAAAAAACCAAATAGGAAAATAACAGTATAATTATAATAGTCTTTACATAAAAGAAAAGAAATCTTACCAAAGAAAATAAATAAAAAACAATTACCTATCTGCTTTTATGCCAAGGTTATCCTTTACATGTTCAAACAGAGCTTTTGATATTTTCACATTTTCAGATGTACCCAAACTTCCAATACTTCCCAATGTTGCATTTGCACAAGGATCTGAGGTTCCACCCCAAGATATCATCTGGTCAGGATTAACATGAACAACAACATACTAAAAAAGAAAAGAATATTCTAATTTACAATATTCCCATTAAGTACTGAAACATGAAATCTAAAATTAATCAGTAATTATTACTTACACTTTTTTTCTCATTCCATTTTTAATTGATGCTCAATTGTTAAATATATGTACAAAATAAATATATAACAAATTTTATGTTATATATTTATATGTATTATCTGTTAAATATAAAACAAATTTTCAAAAGAAATTTTATTATTTATTTGATTTAATTTTCATTTACTATTTAAATATATTATTCACCAAAATTAGGAGCATTAAGGGCTAAATAATCCCTAAATAATCCCAAATTGAAGGCAGTTCTTTAATACTGTGACGGTTTTTTTCAGGTAAAAGTTTTTTTTTTTTTTTTTTTTTTTTTAAATTTCTGATTTAAATTAGATAAGTCGATAATGGCAAAATACAGCAGAGGTGATTACTGGGGTGAAATACTTGACGACTTATAAGCAGTGAAAGTCAAAACTGCAGCTTCGGTTTCTTTGAAGATAGGGACATGTTGAGCAAAATGGCTGTTCATTATTTTTCCCAAAACTATGGGTAGCCAATATAATCACTATCAGTGCATTTTAAGGTGCCAATTTCCCTGCAGCATTTTGGTGTTATGAAATTATTCTTTCAAAACTGGAGGCGTAGCTCAAATGGATGCATCCATTTGAGCTACATAAATATAAAAATAAAGTAGTATTCAGATGACATATTCTCTTTGAGAAAGAAACAATTAGTATAAATAAAAATACTTCTCATAAAATAGTTTTTTCACTATTTAAAGTGAAGGATTCTCTTTTATTTTCAACGAATATTTGTAGACATTAGTAGTAATAGATAATTTTCGTAGATAAACCTCATTTCTTTCAGGATCTGAAATTTTTTACACCTCAAATCCTTCTATTTTGCATTCATGCGTTTAATTAAGTAACCTTAAGCGTTGTACGAGAATACTCATCAGGTTTTAAATTGCCCATTTTATAAATATAATCAGGGTGGCGAAATGAATGCTTTTGAAATTTGAAACATCCTACTTTAAGAATATGCCAAAAATGGGAAAATTTGTGGCTTATTTCCACAGATTTTGGAAAAATAATGCATCTGCACGTTGAAATATCGAGACATTATTGAAATTTCTCCATACTGCTGGGAAACAAAGAAATAAGCATGGGAAGAAGTTTAACCTGATATCTTAAGAATAAGTATGAAGCATTTTTCACGATCATTTGAAAATGATTTTTTTATCTTATAGGAAAAATAAGGCAGTTTGTTTTATATAATACTAGCCGCCTTTGGCGACCAGCCGGTTTGCCAATCTTAATGTTCGTTAAAATTTTAATAATTAAATATTTTATGCAATTTCTACTTTAATAGCTTCTTCATCAAAATATTTTAAAACTTCAAATTTTGATTATCATATAATTCATTCATAATATTATAAAGGCCTTCAGCCATAACGTAATATGTATCTCTCTCTCATTTTCTGTTAGCACCCGTAGAATTTATGCTTTAAATTAAAGTGGTAAGAATTAATCTTCAATTAATATAATAATATATTTTACTGAAACAAAGCATTTTTTTATAATCTGATTACTGAAAATAGAGTCACTCAGCGTTTAAACTTTACGGGCACTAAAGAATATCTTTTTTAATTTATGTAATATCTCAAGAGTTGGCCAACAAAATTTTCTTAGATTCATTATGAGCAGATCGATTCATTAACAATGTTTAAATTTAAATGCATCAAACACTAAGAAAATAAAACGAATCGTTTAAAATAAACGGTTGAAAACAGGTTTTAAAAAAATTACTTAAAAAACGATGTACTTAAAACTATAAGCATATACAAAAAATATAGAACTAACATAAATACAATTTACTTACAAAAGCATGCAACTAACCCAAAAATAATTTAAATCATCCATTGATAACGTTGTCATGACAACAATCAGAACAGAATGCGCATGCGTGAATTTTCTTCGCCGGTTACGTAACGCAAATACGTGATTTTTTCTACGCCAGTTGGGGTAACGCTATGCGGATTAGAAATTTTTAATTTCCTTTATTCTGTTTTATTTTAATTCAAAAGTACTTCAGAATGAATCTGAAAGATAGATTAATGAACAATATTTAATTTTAAATGCATCAAACACTAAGAACATAAACAGAATCGTTTGAAATAATCAGTCGAAAAATTTTAACCCTAGCCTCATTACTGTTGGGAGAAAAAAAAAAACTGAAGCCTTTCTCGTTTGGCGCTGGGGATAATGGAAGATTTTTTTTGGCGGAAAAGTTGGCGGTGGGGAAAATGGAAGATTTTTTTGGCGGGAAAGTTAGTTTTTAATTAATAATTAAAAATTCGACAAAAGGAACCCCAGGTGCACATTCCCAACCTCCAATGTATACACGTGCCAAATTTGGTAGCTGTATGTCAAACAGTCTGGCCTGTAGAGCGCCAACACACACACACACACATTGAGCTTTATTATAAGTATATAGATATCATAGATTTGGATAATATTTGACCATAAATATTTTTTAATAATAACTTCTTTACATATGCATAAATTCACTAAGTTTCAAAATAAATAAAACAAATTTCATAAAAATGTTAAATATTATATTTATATATAGAGAGATTTAACATCAAATTCATTCCTCCAATCTTGTAAGTTTCACTCCCCACCTTTATATTTCAATTTCAATAGCACCACTAGTACTGTCTGTAGTGAATCTTTAAAAAACAGGCTTATTTATAATCAAATTTAACCCACTGACTGCATAATTTTTAAAAATCACTATTTAGATGTGATGTTTGCAAATAAGTTCAAATATTTTTCAGAGTGAACTGATATTACATGTTATAAAATAATAACATGATATAACAAAAATCTATAATTATAAAAATAAACACTCTAAATTGAGAAACAAAGGGGGTGTAAAGAAAATGGACTGATTTCCAACCTGCAGAAATCACTGGACAAGCAGCTGGAGTGCTAATAGTTTGAGAAGCAAGTAGTGGAATTTTGCGACACAAAGGATTCAAATGATCGGCAAATTTTAGGTGAAATAAATTTAAAGTACCTCATACATTTACATTTTTCTAAGGAAAATTTCAAAATTCCCTGCATTTAATTTGTTTTATGGAGAATTTTTAAATTCTCTATATTTTTCCAATTTTCTTGGTTCATGCTGTCTTTTAAACTTTTTCATGGCTTAAAAACTGTTCGTTCAATTCATTAAAATAGATGCATCATTTTCATTGAGTTCTATTTAAGAATGTAAACTTTTGTATATAGCAGAAGAAACTGTGGAGCTGGAATGACAAGAATGTTATTTTTACTTCTTTCAAGTTGAAATAAACTTTTTTTTTTTAATGGCAGACAAAGTACTTGTTTTCATATATGAACAATACTTTTCTTGTATTATTAGTATTTCCCCAAATTCATTCAAAACCTTTCTCTGCAGACTTTTGAATTCATCTGTTGAGAGATAAAAGAACAGATACCTTAAAGATATAATGTTGGGTCATTTTCAAAATTCGGTGTCATGTGTTGTCCATGTGAAACACATTTTTTTTACAAGATGTTATAAAGTTTAAATGATTTTTCTTTTTACCATGTTTTTTAGCAGGCAATTTCCAGTGGAGAAACAATAAAATTAAAATAATTCATCTGATTTTTTTTTTTCTAATAAAGAAGTTGAGAGGAAACAAAAATTCAGCTGTACAAATCATAAAACTCAAAATGTTTTTTGCTGCATTACTTTCTAAAAATTAAAATTTTTATTCCGACATATTTTTTTATTGTGAAATATACTTTTAATTATGTTATAAAGAAGGTTTTAATAACCTTTTAAGAAGAATAGATGATTTTTACCAATTAAATACAGCTGTCCAGGCATTAAGTCATGTCTGTTACCATACAATATTTTTAACATTTTAAGCAACAAGATTGAAATTTTGAAATGGCAACACTTGTATACCAGTGAAACATGTTCTAAGAAAGAAATGCAAGCAGCCATCTTGAATGTTTGATTGAAGAAGCTGAAGCCTTTTTGTGGTACGTTTTTATTGCATGTCATGTCTGTTACCTTAATATTTTGTATAAAATATATTTATTTATTCAATTGGTTAATTTAGATTTTTACTTTTAATTAAAATGTATTTTCATGTTTTTATGGAATTATTTAGTTTCCTTAATTTTTGTACTTTGAAATGTCATGTCTGTTACTCTATATAGTAACAGACATGACAATCTTGGTAACAGACTTGACATGTTTCAAGATTTGAAATATGGTTCAATTTTTGGGTTTGTTTTCTTTAAATTTTAGTTTATATTTTAGGAAAAATTTTTTAAGGGTGGGGGGAAGGGAATAAATGTAAGTTCTTACTTTTTAAAAGTGCATATTTGTTACAGTTTTCATTTTTTTCTCTTATCTTCTTTGTTTTTTATTATCACATTGTATTTACCGAATTGATTAATGTTTGCAATGTTATCAAATCATTTGCTTTATTAAACATATACTATATTGATACAATCCATAAATCTGCACAGTTTTGGACTAAGAATTAAAAATAATTCTGAATTATGCAGGTTTCAATTCATTCTTTTGAACCTCTTAAAACATCATCAGAATATTTGTATATCATGAAATAATTATTTTAAAATATAAAAATCAACATATTTAATTAAAATATAAATTTTCCTCTTAAAAATTAGTTAATGAATTATTCAGATTATTACTGAAGATTGCTATAAATAATGTATTTAAAATAATTAAATAATAATTATTATTTTATTTTCTAAGATCATGGTGCTGACACCAGCTGAAAAACAAAAACTCTACAGAGAGCGTCGTTGATTAAATGCTGAAAAAGAAGAGGAAAATAAAAGGAAAGACCGTGAAAGGTAATAAAGCTTTTTTTTTGTAATTAGTCATTGTATATTTTTTGAAATTAAATTTTATTTTAATAGGCTTTTTTTTAAAACAATTTATAAAAATGTAATAATTTTTATGCTTGTGTATAGTAATGATAATTTTTATAACATTTGTTTATGCTTGTTGTCGGAAACATTTTTATAAGATAGAAAAAATTATTTCCCAAGTGATTTATTACTTCTTCTTCTTCTTCTTTTATTTTTTTTTTTTTCAGGGGGAGAAAAAGGCTTCCAATAAAGGAAATATCTGCTCGTGCTCAAAGGAAATACTGGAGAACTGCACAAAGGAAATGCCGTCAAAATAAAGCAAGGAAAATTGCAGCATCCGAAACACCGTGCACAACATCTGATGTAAATTCAGGAACTTCTGCCAAGAAATCAGGAAGAAAACGAGTTCTGCAAAATAGATCTAAAGTTGTTAGAGAAAACTTAAAGTTGAGAAATGAAATAAAAAAAATTGAAGATTAAGACTGATATGTATAGAAAAAGATGTAGCAGAGCTAAATTAAAGGTTGAAGAAAATTCTAGTAGTAACAGCCCAAGATCAAAAGCCAAACGTTCTTTAAAGGAAAGTTTTAATGTACAGTTAACTCCCAGTAAAGCTAAGGTTGTTCGGCAGGTTACTTTGTTTAATGCTTTTAGTTCTTGCCTAAAAAACAAATATGCAAAATCGACAAATCACGAAAAACGATATTTACAAAATTTAATGCTCTATTCATCACTAAAAAAGTACAGGATATTAAGAGCAGGCCAGAATAGTTATTTTGGTTCCAGAATTTATGAAAAACGGAAATCAGACAAAGAAAGCATCAAAATTAAGAGACAGTTAGTTACCAAATTTTTTTGAGAGATGATGTAAGTAAGGCAACAGCAGGAAAAAAGGAAACAATTACACATAAGAAGATAAAAATGCAAAAACGATATCTTTTAGATAGTATGAAAAATCTACACAAAAAATTTGTAAAGGAGAATAATTTTGTAAAAATTTCTTACACTACATTTACGAGATTTAGACCATTTTATGTGATTGCTCCTTCAGTTGATGGACAAAATACATGCTTGTGCATAATCCATGAAAACGCATCCCTAAAAGCTCAAGCACTACATCGATTGAAAATTATCAATACTGCAGATTTCAGTGAGCTGGTCAAAAATTCACCGTGCAATGAAAATAGCAATTCATGCATGTATAACATTTGTGAGACATGTAAAGGGAGAGAGGTAGAGACAAACACCCATGATTTAGTTGAGAAGGTAAAATGGCAGATTTGGTCTCAGAAAATTGAAAAGAAAGAAAAAAATATTGATGGGGATAAAAAAAAAAAAAAAAAAAAAAACAACAATTATTTGAATAATGTCAAAAGAAACAATGGAGACTACTATTTCAGAATTAACAACAAAATTTAACTCTGACACGTGGAAATTAAAAAAACATGTCTTTAATATAAGGCAACAATATACTGCTTACAGAGACTGTAAAGAAAATTTACAACAGAACAAAGCAATGGTTCACATTGATTTTTCTGAAAATTACGTGTGCAAACATGCTACAGAAGTGCAGGCATTTCATTTCGGAGGATCGAGAAAGCAGGCAACTCTGCATACTGGCGTTTTATATCTAGGAAACCAGCATGAACCAATTTTGTTCAGCACAATTTCCGAACGTTATGACCAAGGTCCTGCAGCAATTTGGGCTCACCTTCAGCCAATATTCAACGAGCTTAAGAGAATTTCCCCCGAAGTTGAAATTATCCACTTTTTTTTCTGATGGCCCTACCACGCAATATCAGCAGAAGAAAAATTTCTTCCTTTTGAATGAGCATATAGCAAATAATGGTTATAAGTATGGGACATGGTCTTTTTTTGAGGCTGGTCACGGCAAGGGTGCTGCTGATGGAATAGGGGGAGCCATTAAGAGAGCTGCTGACAAAATAGTTGCACAGGGGACAGATATACCCGATGCAAAAACTCTGTTTAATGTTTTAATAAATAAAACAAACATTCAGCTTCATTATATCTGTGAAACAGATGTAGAAATGTTTAAAAAAATAATTCCATCTGATATTCCTGTTTTAAAAGGAACGATGAGCGTACATCAAATTTTTTAATTTTTTCTTTTGGGAACGACTCAATGTTTTTTTTAGGGATTTAAGCTGTTTCTGCAGACAGAAAAATGTCTGCGACTGTTTTACAGTTAATGTATTTGCATTAAAAGAAAATCAACAAGAAAGCACGGCCATGACAATAAATAACGCAGAAAATAATTGTAGATCTTTTTCTTCTCCTTTATCCAACAATTTTCAACAAGATATTCAAGAAGGAAGCTTCGTACTTGTAAAATTGGAGGGTAAACGATCGATAAAATATTTCGTTTCAGAAATAATCGACATCCAGGACAACAATTTTACAGTTAAGTATTTAAAAAAAAAGTCAGGAATCATGCAAAGTTCTTTCGAGAAGATGATAAAGAATATAATATTGAAGCAGAGGATATTGTAATGAAACTTCCAAATCCGAATCTAACTGGATGCTCTTTTCGCCAATTACAATATTTGATGTGGATCTCTCCAAATATGATGTTGAATAAATAGCACTGTAACTCAAGAAAATACTAAAAAATAAAATGTGTACACATGTTCCAATTTTGTATATGTGAATTTCAAATAATATAAACATTTTTTTTTTATTTTATAGTAAAAAGTTATGTACTAAAAGAGAAACATATTTTAGCTTAATTCAAGCTTTACATCAAAACTTGGCTCCTGAATTTATGTCATGTCTGTTACTCAGTGTCATGTCTGTTCCCATTTCAAAATTTTCCTTAAAAAGTTTAAATTGACATAATATTGCTACAATTAGAGTTACATATTAATTGACTCTGCCTAGTATATATAAGAATGACAGACATTTTGCATTGTTTTTTATAGTGTTTTATTTTAAAAAATCCTTATAAGAATTCTATGTTAGTAACAGACATGACAAACAAAAGTATAAAAATACCATAAGAAATATTTTTTTATTCGAAAGTCTTTATTATATGGTTAAAATGACTCTATACTTATATTAAATATAGTTTTACGTTACTGTGCACTGAACTTAAATACAAAAATTTCAAGAAAAATGTCTGGTAACAGACATGACAATTTTCATCATATCTGACCAAAAAACATCAATTAAAAATATATAAAAGAAAAAAATGTATCAAAAATATTCAAGTAATATACAGAAATAATGTCTGTTTAATAATATTTAAAAAAAAGTACTAATTAAAAAATTTGTTATTTTTTTCTTTTCAATTTCCAAATGGCACCGAATTTTGAAAATGACCCAGTTATATAATCAGATCCAGTATGGTACTAAAAGGATAAAATTGCCCCCCTTTTCTTTTCAGGGGGAAAAAAAAGTACTTTGTACACACACACACACACACACACACACAAACACACACATTGAATTATATTCAAAATAATTTTTAAACTATTATAAAAACTGACCGAAATCGGTTTCTTGAGAACTTCTGCAACTAATTTTGCAGTATTCTTTAAGAAATCTCCAGGAATTTTGTCTTTGGAAACATTAGTATTCAGAATAAATGTTGGCATTTTCTGTAAAAATAAATAAAGAATAAACAAATAAAACACTAAATTATAAAATGAAAAATTGATGTAAACTTTAGATTTTTTTAAAAAAAATTTGAAATGATTAGTAATTATTATTAAGATACTAGGTACAGTATTCTATCACTTCCCATTAATAGAAATCTGCTGAACTAATATAGCTCCATGGAAAAAATAAATAAATTAAAGAGTATACTTTGGATGTTATTCAGACTTCTCTAAAGTGAAATTTAAGGCTTATCTTTTTAAGCAAGGAGCATTTCAACTAAAAATTGAAATGTATACCAAAAACAGACTAAAAATAAAACAGAATGAAATATTAAAATAAAATTTAAAAAATTCAAACCTTATCACCACATAGATCATGCTGTCATCAAAAGGGTTTTTGCTTTGAAGTTCAGAACAATAATTTGAAATTTAGATATTAAAACTGATTAAATTATAAAAAGAAAAAAAATTATACATTTTTTTATTTTAAAGAAAAGACTATGCTAAGAAAAGTGGAAATTCAGTTCTTATCACTCAATTTTTCTTTACGATAAAAAAAAAAAGATTTCCATTAGAAAAAATGGAATGAGAGAATTCAGTAAATATTTATCAATTTCATATACCCTGTATTTTCAGATAGGGTATATAAAATTTATAAAAATTAAAACTTCAGGTAAAAAAACTTTGATACAAAAATAATACTTGTAAAATTGAATGGTTTCATATGAAACTTTTGGAAATGCAAATAAATGTAAGATTCGTATATTTCAAATAAATCATTTGAAAATGATAATAATAATTGCAAAATTCAAAAATATCAAACAAAACACTTGTGAATGAATGTAACAAACACAAGATTCAAAATGCTCTTGTCATATTTGGGAACTAGAAAAAAAAAAAAATGTAATATAAAAAATATTTGTATTTTGTAAAAAACAAGTATTTGGACACAGTGATAATAGAGGGTAGCTTAATAACTGTCAGGGGTGTAACAGTTTCCACTGAGGTATTTACTACCTTAGTCTAATGATCACATGCCATTAATTATTAAGTATATAAGAATCTTGATATGTTAATTTTTCATTCACAAGGTCTGCATGCATAATTTTTAAATAATAGATTAGAAAAAATTTAAAAACTCATATTTTGAATAATATTATAAAAAGATTATTACATTATAATAGAAAGATGCAATTTAAAATTAAATCAAAAGTATAGAATATAAATTTTGAATTTCATTTGTTGAGTCAGTTGATAGAGGCTTTTTTTTAAAACACTAATCACTTTTTGAAGAATATTCACTTTTTAATTAATCACAAAATGAATTTTGAGCACTGTAATTGGAGACTATGGCAGGTGACGGAAAGCTTTTTATATTGAGATGATAATTTAGCAAGGAAATGACGTCGAGATCGGGATTATTCAGCACAGGTAAGGAGCCAGAAATTTTTTTATGATGACAAGGAGTTCCAACACCTTGAAGATATAAGGGGCACGAACATGACGATATGGAGCACAAACACAAAGGTATCTATTGAACAACAAAGCCAGAATGTTGGATGAGGTCACAGAATGCAGGGGATATTGCATCGGTTGACGTGGAAAGACACAGCGAAGCTATGCCACAGGAGACTGACTGTAGACGGCTGGCTGGAACGAAGAGCATCGGTGAAGAGCTATTTGCATGATTCATTTTCCTTTCCCGTGGATTTAATTTTTATTCTTTTAGTTCATATTACAATTTTTCACAGGAAACTATCCTTGTCGACTCTTTAATATGTAAGCCTTATTTTATGTTAAGCGGAATGCAGATTCGAAGACAATGAAGAGATTTTGATTTCGCGATGTCGTTTCATTTCATACTGCCGCCTTTGGCGACCAGCCAGTTCGCAAATCTTAATATTCGTCAAAATTTTAATAATTAAATATTTTATTCAATTTCTACTTTAACAGCTTCTTCAACAAAATATTTTAAAACTTCACATTTTGATAGTCATATAATTCACTCATAGTATTATAAAGGCCTTCATAGTATTATAAAAGCATTTTTTTGTAATATGATTACTGAAAACAGAGTCACTGAGCGTTTAAAGTTTATGGACACTGAATAATATCTTTCTGAATTTATGTAATATCTCAAGTATTTGTCAATAAAATTCTCAGATTCATTAACAATGTTTAATTTTAAATGCATCAAACACTAAGAAAATAAAATGAATCGTTTAAAATAATCGGTCGAAAACAGGTTAAAAAAATTACTTAAAAAACGATGTACTTAAAACTATAAGCATATACAAAAATCTATATTAATAACATAAATACAATTTAATTACAAAAGCATACACCTAAAAATAATTTAAATCAAGTTTGCTTCCGTTGATAACAGTCGTCAACAATCAGAACACAATGCCCATGCGTGAATTTTCAATGACGGTTGGTAACGCAAATATGTGAATATTTATACGACAGTTGGGGTAATGCTATGCAGATTAGAAATTTTTAATTTCCTTTATTCTGTTTTATTTTAATGCAAAAGTACTTCAGAATGAATCTGAAAGGTCGAATAATTAACAATGTTTAATTTTAAATGCATCAAACATTAAGAAAATAAAAGAATCGTTTGAAATAATCGGCCGAAAATTTTTAAACCTAGCTGCATTAGCGTAAGGGGAAAAAAAAAAAAAAAACTGAAGCTATACTCATTTGGTGGAGGGGAAAATAAAAAGATTTTTTTGGCTAGTTAGTTTTTAATTAATAATTAAAATTCTAATTAAAAATTCAAAAAAAGTGACGCCAGGTGCACATTTTCAACCTCCAAAGTAATCATGTACCGAATTTGGTAGCTGTAGGTCAAACAATCAGGCCTGTAGAGTGCCAACACACACACATTGAGCTTTATAAAAGTATAGATAGGAGAAGCACGCATTATTTACAAGAAGGCGTGGACAAGGCACATCCGCCACAGCACGTTGCAAAAGCAGAAGTTGGCAAGAAGAGCAAAATAAATTATCCCTCATCTTATGAGATATGGACAAGGAAAATATTTTTTTTTCAGTGCTAATATATTATTAAGATTCTGATAGGAATTTCTGACACATGTCAATCAGAAGTAAGGGAAACACAGGGATCTTTTAAAAAGAGTGTGTCCTATCCCTTCAAGCGGAGCATGAGAATGTATCGGCGTTTAGTCGATTCAGCAATTTTATAAAGCTTCTCTTGAATTCAGTAGAAAAAGTGGAATTGGAACACAAAATAAGAGAATATTTTAAAATGAAGTTATTATGGGCTAAATTAAGATAAAATCTTGGAAATTAATTAAATTGAAATTAGAGTTAAAATATCATTACATATATATATAAAGTTACTGGATGTTTGTACATCCTCATATATTATCTATCTACTATCCATATTCAGACATAATTTATCTATTGGAAGTTTGTTAGGCAGTTAGTTCGTGAGAAAGAGAATAATAATATGCTTTGAGCTAGACAGATGCCATAAATATATATATATTTTTAGAACTGTAGTTCTAACAAAATTGAGAATGAATCTCATTTAAGAAAGATCTGTCTAGTCCACATATTCAAATATAATAATATAAAATTTACATAATTACATTAAAAAAAATGTATTTTTTTATTGATTTTCACACCCAAATTGTGGATCCGTACCTAATGTTAAATGAAATCAGCCAATGAAAAAAGGTCCAAAACACTTATTTAATTGTTCCCACTATTCTACACAATCAAACACAAAATATTGCATACACAGATATGAAATTAGAGGCAAGTATAATCGTACTGTATTTTACTTTTTTAGTTTCTAGCTGCTGATTTTTCACATGCCAC
The DNA here is from genome assembly GCF_947563725.1 of Argiope bruennichi. Lineage (NCBI taxonomy): Eukaryota > Metazoa > Arthropoda > Arachnida > Araneae > Araneidae > Argiope > Argiope bruennichi. Next base: position 77,641,684 of record NC_079156.1, read on the forward strand.
AGGCCTTTCATGTAGAAATTCTGCTTCAGAACTATGCATCATCTAACTCGCAATATCAGAAAAGAAGAATGCTAATTTGACAATCTGGTTCATTGGCTTAGAATTCATTCATCTATTTTTTTTATATTAAAAGCATTGAATTCAAGTTTAAAAAAATACTTGTATAAAAACAAACTGGTTCAGTAATTTAAAACTGTAGTTTATAAAACTACATCATTTTGAAACTTATTTATAGGTTATTTCGCAACAATAATAATGCACTTTTATCCCACAATTTTTAAAATAACTCTTTATGCTTTAAAATTATTATAGATTTTCACTATAGATTTAATACTTTCTTTAAATGCATAATACTTTAGAATAAAATCAAAATATTGGGGGGAAAAAATTCGGGCTTTTTACCGAAATCAATGAGTGTACAATTATAATCTAGTTCAAATATTATAGTTAAATTACATTATCTTTCTAGACATATATACCGAATTTCAGAACTTTCTCTTTTGAAAACGGCATAAACAAACAAAAAATATAAAAAAAAGTTCAAATATCAAAAAAGTTCAAAATCTATTGTTCGACTGCACAAAGTATTTCAGTAAATAATTTCACAGACGAAAAAAAAAAAAAAAAAAAAAGAAGGGGGGGGGAATTAAATATGATCAGACATGAAAGTTCTACTCTATAGCTCATTTTGAAATACTAGAATTAATCAAAGCAATTTTACAACACTACGATTTTAAACGTTACCCGAGTTGATATCTTGATCGTTACGCTGCAAATCAACACGAAATAAGCAATCCAAGCTAGATATTTGTAAGTTCAAACATAGCGCGCAGTTGGGAAATGCTGGTAATGGTAACATTAATCGTAAAATTTTTTGAAATGAAACAGATTTGGGAAGAGATAGCTCGGCATTTAGTTTCATAAAACACTAAGAAAAAATAATATAATACAGAAGTTAAATTATGGGTTAAAGGTTATCAGAAGATAACAGAGCAATGAATATATATATATTATAATTATTAACTGATTATACTATTTTCAATCAAGAAATACTTACAAACAATGGCAAATTAAAGAGATTAGAAAACGACAAACTTCCGAATACTAGAAATTTCGAATTTGCTAATCGAAATATGTGATGCCACCTTTTTCTGAATAAATACCGCTAGTTAGTTACATATCATGTCACCTTAGGCATTCTTTTGCTGGTGCCATCTATTGATTGAACATAAAACTAAAAAAACTGTGAAAAGAAAAAAACATTTTTTTTAATTCAATTTTTTTGGAAGTACTTTATTTAAATAAATAAACTAAAGAAAGTGTTTTAAATGAAATTTAACTTAAATAAATACATTAAGTCAATCTCACTAAACCTAAAATAATAATTTAAATATTAATTATCATTAATATAAAATTATTAATAATAATTAATAACACTTTTTTAATAAAAAAGTGATTGAAATAACGTTTATTTTTAACAAAAATTTCAAAATAACAATAACAGAATATTTGGTATTGAAAAGTTCATCGATTAAGTATCGAATACATCTTATGCATTTGTATAGCAAATAAAGATGCGAGTAATTAATTGTTCAGAATCGAAAGGATTTGATCTCTTGGAAAATTTCAGATAGATCTTAAACTTGTTCAAAAAGTTTTTGTGCAGTACATTATTTACTTATTCGAAACATTTTTCCTATTGAGATATGGCAACAGGAGTTTTGAACCATGTGCTCGGAACTGTAACTTCTTCCAATAGTTTCGGTTTCAATTTGAAAAGCTGATTATAAGCGGGTGGTTTCTTTTATGGTTACTTAATATTTAAATATGAATCATTGAAGTAATATTTGTTTTTTTAATATTCGTTGTATTTCCCTTGATTTTTTTGATTCAGCCGATCTTTCTATATAATAGTTTTTGAAATAAAATAATTTATTTTACGTGTTATGAATCAATCGCCATACAATCGAATTATCGGATTGTGAAAACGAAACTTTCACAATGGAAGAAGAATTCCAGTACTGTGGAAATTGGTAATATATTTTTTACATATTAATAAAGTAATTCTCTTTTGTTCTATTCCTTGATTTATTTTTTATCTTAGCAAAAGGGACATAAGTGCTAAAAATTACGTTATCCACACTGCACATTGTGAAAGGAAAATCCAGCTTTGTTATCGGTGCTCGGAGCCTGTACCTCGAAGTGAATTAAAGGAACATGAGGAAGAGTTTCATTCGAACGATATCTGTTCAGATTGTGGTATTACTGTGGAAAAGTGGAAAATTGAAAAGCACAAAGTAAATATTTAACATTTTTATATTATTGAATTTTTTGTGAAGTATTATATATGCATTAATTTTATTTTGCTTGTTGAATTTTTGTATTTTTGTAAAAAGGCTTTTGGAAATAATTTTATTGTTTCATATTTACAATAAAAATTTTGTATAAATTAGTACAGAAAATTTTTACTGACTTTTTTTATTTTCTCATATATTGAAGTTTGCAGGTAGTATTGTTATCATCAAGAATTTGAATGAGATTTTGATGAATTCCCCCACATTTTAATCCACCTTTAGACCAATAAACATTTTTGGCATTACATCTTTCTTTGAACTTGCTAACTCAAAAATGCTCAAATTTTGAACTGTATGCTTCAAAAGCTTGACTGTTAGTCTGTACTTTTCCAAACCTGAATGCAATATATTATAAATAACTTTGATCAGTGATATTCAGTATATTGTCTTATTGCTACAACTAGTTTAGTCTCAAATTTTAGTATCAAACTGCTAGTGAAGAGGTACAGAAACAAAATCTCGCAATAGGTTCAATAATAATGTCAGAGTCATGTCAAATATTTATATTTCATTGCTGTTGTTCAGCAATACCATAGAAAAAAATTCATAGCCTTACCTAACATCACCAATTTTATGTTTAAAAGGTTTTGGAGAAGTCAATCTTCCATGTTATTTAAGGTATTATCATTATATTTATATGAATCGTCTTAGTGATGCAAAACATTTTCAGATTTATTGTTTTAAAACATTAATATCTATTATATTTATCTACCTAAACAATTATAATTGAGATAATGTAAATTTATTTTATAGAACTGTATCAGAACAGTTAGACACATATCATTGTTAAATGTCATTTATCAGATCATAAACACACTATAGGACTCTTATAATTTGCACTATGTTTGAAAATATTGATTGAGATATTGGTAAATGGATCTATATCTTTTTATACTTATTGATTAAAAAGTGTATTCTTTGTTTAAAGCAAATTATATGATTATTAATATTTCCTATTTAATTTACATTTAATAAAATAAGGTAATTTTCAAGTTTTAAGAACTGCTAGGATGTTTGTTTTATATACGTTGTGTAATATATTAGTTTTAAGATTATGCAATATGTGGAGTATAGGATTCATTTGTTGCTTTCAAAATCTAATAACTGTAACATTGTTGTAGATTCATTTTTGTTTTCTGCCCAATATTGAGAACATTATTTAAATTAATGAAAAATTTATTTTTAATTTTCAGTTTCAGGGAATTTCTTACTTCATACAAAAAATGTATAACTGTCCTCTTTGTTGAAAATATATTATTTTTATTATGACAACACAATTTAAAAATGTTTTTAATTGTCTTGTTTTGCCAATGATAACTTCTAGCTCAGTTTTAAAATGGATTGAATGAATTTCCATTGGGATTTTTTTTAAGTAAAAGGAATGGTGATTTTCTTTAGACAGTTATAACATCATTTTGGCAACTGTGATACTATATTTGTGAAAAAATATTCAGTCAAATAAATGTAGATGTTTTAATCAGTAAAAGGGTTTTTAAAAAAGATTTCTAATGTGTTGTATCTGTAATTGGAGAATATGTACCAAAACATATTACAATATCAGGATTAAATGATTTTATTTTGAATAGTAATGAATACAAGAACGATCCAGAATTTGCTGAAGATCTTTCATAAAATTTTGTTTCAGAATGAAAATTAAATTTAAAAGTTGAAAATAGAAGTAGATTTTACAAGAGCAGAATTTGAAAATAGAAATGACTCATTTTCTTCTACTTCTACTGTTGATTTAAATAATACTAAAATTTTTATGTTGCCTAAATTATAATTTAGACAATTTATTGATGATATTAATTTTTGGCTCCCAGTTTGGAGTCAATTTGAACAGATACATAAAGATGAGAATATTGCACCAGAAGATAAATTTCAATACTTAATTTAACAGTTTCTTTCACATGTGAGGGATATAGTTGAAAGCTTTCTGCCAATTAGAGTTGACTATAAAAGGCTATTGAGAGTTGACAATCGTGAGAGATTATGGTTGCAATTGGTAGAGAAGATATTTTTGTGGAAGTATATGTGAAAGAGTTGCTAAAATTATTTCTGTGCAAACCAAGGAAGAGTTTTCATTAATTTTGTTTTATGATAAGCCTGAATTTTATTTGTGTGTATTAGAAATGTTTTTTATGTGTTAACACAGATAAATGTGCATCCTTTTATATCCTATGGCTAAATTTTGTATCCCACCTTATTTTTTTAAAGATTTGGAATCATAGTAATATTTTCAATACTGACACCGATGTGGTAGAAAGATTGAACTGTTCGATGTAATTTCTGAAAAAAGTATTAGTAGAAGAAAAAAAATTATATATTTGTCTGTAGCTGGTTTTAGTTTAGGAAATGACCAAGTGTATAAACCTTTGAAAAAGAAACAATATAGTTTGAAAAATTGTCGAAATGAAATAAAAATTTAGAAATAAATTACTTCAAATAGAGTTGTAAAGAAATCTTGCATTCACATTGCCTTACAGCTCTGAAAACAAGTCCATTGGAAAGACAGAAAATGCATAAGAAAAACGATGATGCTTTGCTTGTTTATCTCAATTTCCCTAGAATGAAGTTAAGAAATGCAGAGCAATTTTAAAGGGCATAACATGTTCCAAAAATCATTTTCCTTTAATGTATGAAGCATTTGCATCAAATGTACAGTAGAGGAAAAAGGAAGAAAAACTAAATTTCAAATACTAAATAAATGATAATTATTGAATGATAATTTAAGTCTTTATGAAAATATTTAACTATGATTGTATAAAGAAGTCTGTGTGTTTTGATTTTTAAAAGGTAATATAATTTTGAAGTTTAATTGTAATTACGTATAATCAGCTATCCAAATTGTAAAAAAAATATCCAATACTTTATGCTTGTAATTATTTTAAATTTATCCATAAAATGATTTCTTTTCTTAACTTGATATATCATTAGCTTTTTATAAAAACAATGTTTATTAAAATATAGATTTTATTAAATCTTTGTTTTTTATATTTTGTTTCATTTTATTAACTTTTAGAAAATTAATTTATTCTATAAATAGTTGTGGTTTAATTTTGGCTTAATTTAGTAGGAAGTGTCATTTTATTTTCAATTTATAATAAATATTTTTTTATAATTTTTTTCTTAAAATATATCAGTAAATATCATTTTTTGAATTTTAATTTCAATGTTGGTAGCATTTATACTGAAATATGGTTGGCATTATTAATAAAATATTAAAATACGGAATTCTGATTTATCAAAAGTATTCTTTCTTTGTGATAATTCTTTTCTAAAAAAATTGTAAAATTTATTATTTCTTATAGGAAACTTGTGTTAAAAAGTTAGTACCATGTGAATATTGTGAATTGGAAGTTCATTTAGACAGTCTTTATGAACATGCTGCCACATGTGGAAGTCGAACTGAGCAATGTCCAAAATGTAATAAACATGTGATGATAAAAGATCTAAAGAAACACCCTATTGATTGTTTAAAAAGGGTAAATTTTTAACTATAATTATTTAAAAATTGATCAGTATATATATTTTGCAAGACTTTATTTATTAGATACATTTAAACTAATGTATTTTTTTTTGTGTATTTTCTTTCCAGAACATTTTTTTCTGTTCTCCCTCCCATCAATCTTCTTTCATTTAGATGCTTGTACATTAAGTATAGTGGTTTATAATTATAAGAAAATATTTAGAAGAGAGATGAAATTGTATAAAAATTCCTCCTTAAGCTTTTACTAATTACATCCTAGGATATTAATAATAATAATGTGTCTTTCTATAAATATAATAATTGAAAAATAGAATATGTTAGAGGAATGAAATATAATATGTAGTTTACTCTAAAACTAGATTTTTATCATATTTCATACATTTCATTTCTCATATTTTCATATATTTTCTCATGTGTATCCATGAGCGAAATCTATGTACAAGTTGACATAGGAAGCTGAATGGATGAGATTTAATATATTGCCTTATGATCTAAATTACAAATATGTTACAACTCTCTAAAAGATGACCTAACTGTCTATTTATAATTTATGCTTGTGTAAAATCAATAAATACAAACATGACACATTTCCATTGTCAGGGTTTTCAGAATTGAATTTTATCACTCTTGAGATTAATTATTGTCTTTTATGTAATATATATAATTTTGATATCTCACTCATTATTTATACTGATTTATTCATTTGCTGATAAATTGGTCATACTTGTTTTACTTCTGGGTGTATATGTGCGATACATTTCATTATTGTGTAAAGTTCCACTGTTTTCAAAATACATGCATGTGTGTGTGTGTGTGTGTTATAGCATATATAAATGTTACAGCTTTATATATGCTGTACCATGAAGTTCAAGAAAATATCATAAAGAATATTTTCATTAAAGTGCTAAGTTTTTATTCAGTTTTTAATAATTTTTATTTTTTTTTTCAAATATATTTATATAGTTCTTATTTAGGAACAAGAAACAATGCCCTGTGAGTATTGTGGCCTTCTAATTGATTGGAATGAATTAATGGAACATACTGCATTATGTGGGACTCGTACAGAAAGATGCTTTTTATGCAATGAGCATGTTATGGTCCAAGACAGAGATACTCACTTTGTAATCTGTGGAAAAGTAATTCATTATTTTCATAACTGGAACATCTATTTTTTTTTCTTTTCTTTTCATTTTATTACTTGCCATAGGGTTAATATTTTGTTTTCATTTGTTTCCTTTATGCCATTATTTAAAATTATGCAAAATTAAAGCCCTCCCCCCTTCCCATTTAACTAGATAGAAAAAATATTTTTCAAGATACTTTGTAAAACATTGTTATTTCTGTTGAAATATGCTTTAAAATATCGATAGGATTCCACCAGTGGAATTATTACTTTAGTGAAATTAAAATTGCAATATTTCTAGACTGAATTACTTTTTAATGTAGTTCATCAAAAATAATTTTGGTTTAAATTATTGACTTGTGCATTTATCAATTACTGTATAGTTTTGAAAATTTTATTTTAAGCTAAAATCATTGCATGCTAGTTCTGTAATATATGTATTCTGAAGTATGTGTTTATGTGCAGGAAATGGATAAATATGGAATGCTATTTATATTTTGCAAAAAGTATGATTGTAGTTGTTGCTAAATTAAATTATGTACTAATTATATACAAAGATTGTAATTTGAGGTAAACAACAACAATATTTGAAAAGAAATTTTTAGTGCAATTCACAAATATTTAAATGTTTGATATATATAGAATAGTTAAAATTAATATTTAGCAATAATAATATTTTTAGGGAGAGAGACAAGTAACTTAAAGCAAAAATAATGCATTTAATTAATGAAAAACATTTCTGATAGAAAAATTATTATGTAGAATTGATAATTTATGGAATAAAATGAAAATTATTTTAAAAATGCAATCAAATCTTGTATAAATTGTTGACAAAACTTCCATTAAAATAACCAATATATTCTGTATGAACTTATTCTACATGATAAGTCATAATATAGTCTTTATTTCATAGTTTCTCTTCTCCATTGTATTCTAGAAAATTTCTGTCGCAAAATGCTTTATTAGAGTTTCTGGTTTTTGTTCCTTTCCTGTCATATTTTTGGATATCACAGGAAAGGAGCAGACACATGTAAAAGGAAATAAATTAAAAACATAAGTAGCAAACATATATAAACAAGAAAGGAACTAGGAAACAATTGAAATATTTCCTGTCATATTATTGTCAAAGACAATGATAGGAACATTTCCTGTCATATCCTTGAATCCTTAAATAAAATTATTTGCCTTTTAAAACACGATTTGACAAAAGCAATCTAAAAAAAAAAAAAGTTGTATGAGGTACGTTAAAATATTTGGGTATACCCAAGTATCTTCAATTTTTTTTCATCCATTCCTTCATATTTTTCATTTTTGTTTCGTTCATATCTGTCCACCTGCCAAATTTTTCTCTATGTTTTTTTTAAAAAAAAAGAAAATATAGCAATTTAACAATTATTATGCAAATATGCAATACAATTTAATATTTGTCACATTGCAGGTCAATGTTATAATATTTTAAAATACATGAGTCATATCCTTCTTAAAAATTTGAATTGCATGAAAAGATTTGTATATGTCTAGGGAGAATGTCTTCTTTATATAGAAACATTTCATCCCATCTTGATGAATGGAGAATGCCTTTTCCTGGCAAATGTATTAATGAAAATTATATGCAAATGATTTGTAAACACAATTTTGATGAGAATCTGTAATGTATTTTATTGAATTGTTATTTTGTACATATTTTAAATATCTATGTATAATAAAATTATTGTAAAAAATAATATTTTAATTACACAAAGATTAAAAAAAAAATTAATTAAGAATAAAATTCAAATGTGAGATTTATATGTTTTTTCATTTTAATTATATCTTTATGTAGTCCATGGATTTCAATGAGTCTTTTTCTTGTGGTAATTGTGGAGGTTCCTTTACTCGTAATACTATTGAGAGGCATGTTGAACTCTGCAGATCACATCTAGAAAAGTGCAAAATATGCAACACTTACATTCAAAAAGAAGTAATGGGATTACATCTTACAAAGTGTGAACAGGTATTATACCTATAGATAACATTTTCAGATCTTAGTTACAGTGGTGGCCAAATTTGTGGACACTTATGAAAATTTTAATGTTTTCTAACTTTGTATGGTTATAGAAAATGTAGTGTTTCACAAAATGCAAAATCTTACAAATCATTTTAAAGTGAATTTAATGCTGATTTCAATACTAAAAGCAAAATTCAAATATTTGCAATACAAAAAAGTTGAACGGCAATAATTATTGAGATACATTCATTAAATGCTGATGACTGCAGTGAGTTATCAATACTTAGTAGGGTAGCCATTATTTTTTATTACAGCTTCATACTGATGTTTTATTGATCTGACAAGAGTTTCAAGCTCTTCCTTCATTATTGCATGATTCTAGGAAGCAATTATAACCTCAATTAATTGTCTTTTATTTGATGAACGCTTTATATGTACAAGAGTTTTCAAATGGTACCTTAAGTTCTCTATAATTGTCACAACTGTTTCTTGGCTAACAATTCAATGCTCTTTGTACTAAACTAAGCTTTCGATATTTGGCTATGTGGCAAGGGGCTGAAACCTGCTGCAAAAATAAATGATGCATTGTTGGGAAAGAGATAACTGATGGAAGGTATAAGTTTCAGCTCTAGAATAGTGTCAGCGTATTTTCTTGCATTAAAAATCCCATCGATAACATGCTAGAGACCAATACCGTCTGCTGAACATGCATGACCAAATCATAACACTAATTGAGTTCTTTATAGTTACCTAAATGCAGTCAGGATGTAGCTCTTTACCTATTCTACGTCTTGCATATTTTCACCATCACTATCGAATAATGATATCTTTGTTTCATTACTCTGTATAACTTGTGACCTCTGATCATCTGTCCAATTAATGTGTTCGTTTGCCCACTGTAATCTCCGATTTTCAAAAGTGTCCACAATTTTGGCCATCACTGTATTAATTTGCAGCAATCTATTTCATTATTAATAATAATAAGTTGCAGTTGAAACAAATGCTAGATGTACTGTAACTTTCTGTTCAGAAATGTACAATTTCTGCATCCCTGCCTTTTTTACCGTTGCTGTGATTAATGCTCTTCAGTACAATTGATAAAAAATTATATTCATATAAAAATTGGCATTTTTTGATAAAATTGATGTTTGTTAAAAACTTCTATCAAACTAATGCCTAAATTTTAATGTAATGTGCTTAGTTATGATATGTTTTCATCAAAACAAAAATCATATTGTATTAAAGGTTATTATTAGTTTGATAAATAAATAAATGCAATCCATTTAAAAATGTATTATAATAATTAATTTTCTTCACATTAAAAGTTTTGAAATTTCTTTTAATGATGTAGAATTTTATTAGAAATATGTGTATCACAAATTAATATTTTAAGTTTTTATTTTTATCTATATGAATTTGAGTGAAAAAATACCTGACCACAAGGTTCATTTACCAGTCTAGTTTATACTATATCAATATTGCTTTCTTTATTGTACAGGAAAGAATTCTAATATATATATATATATATATATATATATATATATATATATATATATAATTTTTGCTTTTATTGTATGGAATTGAAAAAAGTTTTTCTATTATGTTTACATTTTGTGTGTAGTTAACTTCTCTACATAAACCTATGGCATTGAAGGTCATTTTGTATATATATGTCTCCCCTTTAAAATATCCTTTGAAAATATCTACTACTATTTTGAAATAAATAAAAATTATGAAATAAGGAAAATGCATTAATATAAAAAAGGAGTTATTTATATTTCAGTATACTAATCGTCACTCAATGAAAAATAAAACAAAAGCTTTTGAAATTTCTTTAGCCTTAAGATGTGTTTGTAATTTAATTTCAAGATTATTATAATATAAAGCTTAAAAATGACTTTTATTTTCAAAAATTTCCATTTTATATTATCAAAACAATTAAAGCTTACCTTTCTTGCAGTTATTGTGGAGATTTATTACTTAGTGATTTTCTTGAAGATCATGCTAACAGATGTACCCTGTTTATGTCTCATTGTTTTGTTATATTAAACAACATGATTTCAATTAATAAATTTGGATATTGCTGTATTTCTAATATCAATATCCTTTTTTGCTAGTATTGAAGAATTATTCAAGAGCTAGTTCAGCATATATTTTTGTTTAATTTTCTTTGTATATATGTATGGTATTGAATATCTAGTATGCCATTATCTTTCCTATAAAGTATTCCTTTGAACAGATTTATTATGATGTTTAAATACATCTGAATTAATAATAATTAATGAAATCTATTAATATTAATCAAATATTTTTTTTTATTTCACTAACCAATGAATTTTAAAACTATTGATTAATGAAAGCAAGAAACCTTTAGAAACTCCTTTAGGATTAAAATGTTTTTCATTTTACTTACAAGTTTACTTCATGGTTAAGTTTAAGTGAAGTTTTATTTCATTTTAAATTGCCGAATCTTATTTTAAAAGGAACTTGTAAAGCTTGAATTTCCTTGCAACTATTGTGGGCAGTTATTTCTTAGTGATTTTCTGAAAGACCATACTGACAGATGTGGATCTCGAACTCAGAAATGTGAAAAGTGTGAAAAATTTATTCCCTTGAAAAATATGGAAGCACATTCAGATATATGTGGAGGAGTAAGTATGCATATATTTGTATATATAAGTGTTCTATTAAAAGTATATTTTTTTGAATAAAGCAACCTTTTAATTATTAGATAAAAGACTGCATTTTATTTTGCCATTTTTTATTTGAAATTATTTAAATGGTCTCTAACAAATATCTCAGACTTAGCTAAAACTTTCTTCTATTACAGAAGTTGAATCCTGCTTTTCGTTATTTCTCTCATTGTTTTGTTATGTCAAATGACATAATTTCAATCAGTTAATATAAATGTTATTTTTTTTTAATATCAATCCTCTATTTCAGTTACTCTTGAGTGATAATAAGTATATCTATGGAATGCTTTTTTTTTTTTTTTTCATTTTCACTGTATTGGTATAAAATATTGATAAATATTTTGTGTACTATTTCTTCATTTTAAAATATTTATTTGAACGTATTGGTTCTGATGTTTGGATGTATTGTCTAATTATGATTAATTAACAAAATGTATTAATTAAATGAAATATTTAGTTCATGAACTATGAAATTCAAAGCCATTGGTGATTGAAAACAATAAACCTATAAAAGTTTCCTTAACATTAAAATGTGTTTCTGTTTACTTTCAAGATAACTTCATACCTCCCTTTAAACATAGTTATATTTAATGTTAAAATACTATTTCTTTTTCTAGAAGAAAGATTTAAAGCCTAAATATCCTTGTAAGTTTTGTGAAGAATTATTTCCTAGTGATTTTTTGGAAGAACATGCTAATAGATGTGGATCTCGAACTCAGAAATGCAAAATGTGTGGCAAGTTTATTCTATTGAAAAATATGGATGCACATTCTGATATGTGCTTAAATGTGAGTATATATATCACTCTTTTTATTTTGTAAAAAATATATTATTAAAAACTATCCATAACTATTTAAAGAAAATGACCAAGTTGTATTTTGTCAGTTTTAAATTTATAACTTCTTTAAGTTTTTTTTTGTTGTTGTTGTTGTTGTTCTTTTTTAAATTATTAAACTGGGCTGCAAGAAATGTGTTATACTGGGCTATAAAGCATCGGTCTACTAAAGAATTATGATTGTATTTCTCTCAATGTTTTGTTATATATTCAATTTATATATTATATGTTATATATTCAAGTTATTTTATTCAATAATTTTGAATGTTATTATTATGGTAACTTTGATATAATATTGATTGATATTAATCTCAGTTTTGCTATCATTGAAAGGAGGTAAAATTGATCCCCTATTTAGCAAGCAAATTCAAGAAATAGGAATAAGTAGTATATCTATTAAAAACACATTTTTTTTATCATTGTCACTGTATTTACAAATAGTGGTAAAGAATTCCTTTGTTTATATTATATTATTTATTATTATTATTATTTATTATTATATTTACATTTATTTAAATTAATGTGACACTTATAAAAGCTATTAATTTATAGAAATATTTTTTTATTTTGTTTTCTTTTAAATTCCAAACTATTCATGAGAATGCTTTTTCATTAAAATGTATTTCAATTTACATCCAGTTACTTCATAGCATAGCTAAAAAGCAGTTTTATTGCATTTTTAATTGTTTTGTTATCGTCTTAGGGGAAACAATTAAGGCTTAAATTTCCCTGCTGCTATTGTGGAGAATTATTTCCTACTAATTTTCTGGAAGTTCATACTAACAGATGTGGGTCTGAAACTCAGAAATGTAAAGAATGTGAAAAATTTATTCCATTAAAAGATATCGAAGCACATTCAAATATTTGTGAGGGCGTAAGTAAATTTTATATAATTTTAATTTTTTTTTTTTTGTATTGTTGAAAATAAGCTTTGAAAAAAAATACAATGCATTGCTGATAAAAGTATGTTTCCTTTTTTTAATATTTTTTTTAAGTCTGTGTATTATTTTATTTAGTTATTTTAGTAAATATGTTGTTGTAATTAATTAATTATATGATTTTCTGATGAATACTTTTTCATGCCGTTATGAAATATTGTGATTGTTAGTAATCTTTTGATTAATTTATGTAGCAAACCATTATTCTTATCATATCCCCTGTCTCTGTCTTTTTCTCTCTCACTGTATATATATATATATATATATATATATATATATATATATATATATATATATATATTCTAGTTATCTTCGGGGATCGGTTACATTTCCATGATTATTAATTGCAAAGAATTTCAATTAAATGTTTTGTGTAACATTGTTTTAATGGCTTCCTCAGCTAAATATCCTTAATATTAAAATGTTTTTATGTTTACTTTCAAGATAACTTCATTCCTCACTTTAAACATAGTTTTATTTAATATTAAAATACTATTTCTTTTTCTAGAAGAAAGATTTAAAGCCTCAATATCCTTGTAAGTTTTGTGAAGATTTATTTCCTAGTGATTTTCTGGAAGAACATGCTAATAGATGTGGATCTCAAACTGAAAAATGTAAGAAGTGTGGCAAGTTTATTCTATTGAAAAATATGGATGCACATTCTGATATGTGTTTAAAAGTGAGTCTATATACCCATCTTTTTATTTTGTAAAAAATATATTATTAAAAACTATCCATAACTATTAAAAAATGACCAAGTTGTATTTTGACAGTTTTGAATTTAAAACTTCTTTAAATTTTTTTTTAAAATTATTAAAATGGGATGCAAGAAATGAGTCAGAGTGGGCTATAAAACATCATTCTACTAAAGAATTATGATCTTCTTTTATTTCTCTCATTGCTTTGTTATATAGAATAACATGATTTTATTCACTAATTTTGAATTTTATTATTATGGTAACTTTGATATAACTGATAACTTTGATATGTTTGATATTAATCTCAGTTTTGCTATCGTTGAAAGGAGGTGAAAGTGATCCCCTATTTTGCAAGCAAATTCAAGGAATAGGAATAAGTAGCATATCTATTAAAAACACTTTTTTTTTTTTAACATTGTCACTGTATTTACGAATAGTTGTTAAAGAATTCCTTTGTATCAATTTATCGTTATATTTAGATTTATTTAAATTTATATGACAATTGTTAAATCTTTTAATTTACAGAAATATTTTTTTTATTTCATTTTCTTTTAAATTCAAAACTATTGATGAGAATCCTTTTGCATTAAAATGTCTTTCATAGCATAGCTAAAAAGCAGTTGTATTTTATGTTTAATTATGTTTTCTTATCATCTTAGGACAAACAATTAAGACTTCAATTTCCCTGCTGCTATTGTGGAGAATTATTTCCTAGTAATATTCTGGAAGTTCATGCTAACAGATGTGGGTCTGAAACTCAGAAATGTAAAGAATGTGGAAAATTTATTCCATTAAAAGATATGGAAGCACATTCAAATATTTGTGAGGGCGTAAGTAAATCTAATATATACATATATAATTTGAATTCAAGGAATTCAAGTTTTGTATTGTTGAAAATAAGTTTTGAAAAATATACAGTGCATTGCTGATAAAAGTATGTTTCCTTTTTTTTTCCCCCATCTTAGTCTTTGGACAATTTTATTTTGTTATTTTAGTAAATATGTTGTAATGAATTAATTACTATATGATTTTCTGATGAATATTTTTTTCTTCATACTGTTATCACATATTGTGATTGTTAGTAATCTTTTGATTAATTTATGTAGCAAACCATTATTCTTAACATCTCCTCTCTCTCTGTTTTTATGCTTATACATTCTAGTTATCTTTGATGATCAGTGTTACATTTCCATGATTACTAATTACCAAAAATTTCAATTAAATGTTCTGTGTAACATAGTCTTAATGGTTTCCTCAGCAAAATATTTTAAGTTTCAAATTTCAATTGGCATATCTCTCCATCTTAGAAAACTTGTACTATTCTGTTTACTGTGCTATGTATTTCCCTCATTTCTTTTTAGTATGTCTTTATGCATCTAATTATGTTAAAGTAAAGGCAACAGTGTTAAATGCGGGAGAGTTAAAAAAAAATCACTATTGCTTAATTTTGAATTTTATACTTTAAATTTAAATGTAGCTTAATTTGAAAGATTTTATCAAAAGCTGACTTAATGCTGAACTTTACTCTGTATGGAATAAACTGAGCCTTCATATATTGTTTATCACGAATAGAAAAGAAGCCAAGAAAAACATTAGTAATAGCAATGAAAACGATTTTGGTTTTGCTTCAACAATTAAATATATCAATGTAAAATATACTTAAAATATTTTTTAAAAGTTGATTTACAAATAAAAAAAAATTTATTCCTCAAAATAATAGGGATCTTTGATAAACCAATTTTTGTATTTTAAAATGATATAAAGATAATTTTTGTGCTTTAATATTTTTGGATGTTATCACAGAACAACAAAATTTGAATTAATTAAAATTTCAAAAAATTGTTGGAAGTTGCACATTCTTACCTTTCAAAGTATTTATGTATCAAATTTGTTAGCTTATGGACAGTTGTTCTGACATGCAGAGCTGCAACACACACGTACAATGAGTCTTCATTATTAATACAGGTATAGAAATATGCATACTAAAGGTAGATGCAAGATAATTTCTGAATTAACATATTTAAAGATTTCTTTATCTCACTTCTTACTTCACATTATATCACAGCAAAGATTATAGATGAAAAAAGGACTCTACGAATTTGTTAAGATTGGAATGGCGAAAGTTGGTAGGCCAAGTAATAACTAATTATATTTATTGATACAGATATTTAGTGCATAGTTCTGATGTACTGAGTTAACAGAAAATGACATAAAATTTATGAATGAATTTTAGAGGCTGATGCTTGTTTTTAGTGTTAGGCAGATGTTATACTGACTGAACTGCAGAATTTTAAAAATTGATTTAAGCTTTCATTTTTTCAAAGGGGTTATTGCCAGATTCATGGTTTCAAACTGTTGATTTTCAATATGCAACAATTGCAAATATCAATAGTTCTTAAAATCACAGGCTAATGAATAAAATATATGAAAAGGGTGTGAAATTTCTCTATTAAATTTAATTTTTATTTGCAGCTTGCCATAAGAAGCAATACTTTAAACATATATTTATATGTGGCTTGCAGCAAAATGAGTCAGTTTAATTGAAACCATTGAATAAAACCAAAATAAATATAAACCAAGAGCATCAGATGTCAATTAATTAAAATTCTTCAAACAAGCATTAATTATCACGGTCTCATGAAGGGGGTGGGATTGTCTTGAAACCCTTCAATATTCAATTAGACAATATCTGTCAATATAATTTTATTCATATACAGCCATTATAAATAATTTTGTTTGAAATAAACCCAATGTAATATTTTCTGTAAAAATCTGTTACTTTCAATATATTGTTTTATATGCATAAAATATACAATGCTAAATATTTTTTATTTGAAAAAACATAATAGAATTATGGATGAAAATTGCTAACTTTATTATAGTAATTAATATTTCATGGTTACTATTGTATGGTCTGGTGCCTTCTAATTTCACATGTGAATTCTGTAAGGAAAATAAGTTATTTTATTTTAATACAAATTTGTTGTACTAAAAATGTTTTTATTAGGGTTTTGATTAAATATTCATATTTTTAATACAAAATGGTTTTTTCAAATGTAAATGTTCATTGCATAGTTATTTTAAAAGGTTAAAGTAACTTAAAATAATTTATAATTTTATTATATTTTTTCTGTTATTTAGAGATCTGTTGCTCTCAGAGACAAAATTCCTTGTAAATATTGTGAAATTCCATTTTCTTATAATATGTTGGAGCGTCATATTACAGTATGCAGATTGCGAACTGAGAAATGTAGAAAATGTGAAAAATTTATTCGTCATAATGAAATGGATGGGCATCAGTGTGTTGATGAACAGGTGAATCTTTTTTTTTTTCCTGTTTAGATGCTCTATTATTATTTTTTAATCTTAATTCCGCTAATTTTGGAATGCAACTTACTATTTTATTTTTGTATAAAATTGTTAATAACTTATGCTTATTTCATTGATTTGGGTACATTTAATTTGGAAGATAGTTTTAATCTGTCATTCCCATTATTTTGATTCTAATTATTTTATAAATAATTCTTTTATTTGTAAAAATTTTTTATCAATTTTTAAAAAGATTTAAATTTATATTTTCCTTTGTTATGAACTTTTAGAATATATCGAAGACCTATGGGAATTGTCCAATATGCCATCAGACTATTCCTTGGATTGAAATGAATGTTCATAGTGCTTATTGCTCCCAAGTTTATTATGATACACCTGATTATGAACATCAGAATCAATTTAATGAACTTGCTTTAAGAAAGGGTATGATATTACTGAAAATGAGAATCTTGTCATTCTTATTGTTATTTAAGTTTTTAAATCATTTCTTTTGTTGTAAAAATAACTGTGGTAAGCATGCACTTCTGCAATGAATTATCTTATTATGCTGTGTTGTATTTTGTTGCTGGATGGTTGCAATTATCTAATTTGTTTGTGTTTAAAAATTGTGAGGAATTGAGATAAAATTTCATAGTTTAAGCATAATTGTCTTCTTCTTGATAATAAATATATGTATTTGCATTTGTTATATTTTTTAGATGTACAGCATTTTTATGAAATTTGTCAATGCTTCACATAGCATTGTATTTGTTTAATGCTCTTCTTTTAAATTTTAAGTGCAATTTCTTTTAAGTTATATTTGTCTCTTGATTATGAATGAAGTATCTTTATTGGGATATGTTGGAGTTATGACTTAGTGTAGTAAAAAAAATTAGCTGACCTCATTGTTTTGTAAATTCTTTACAAGGGATGTCTTTCTTTTGAGAATATTGGAAACTAGCCGCCTTTGGCGACCAGCCAGTTCACCAGTATTACTGCTCGCTACAATTTTCAATTAAATATTTTAAGTAACTTGTCTCTTAATAGCTTCTCAAACGAAACATTTTTAATCTTCAAATTTTGATAGTCATACCAATTTTATACTGTTGTTTAGATCGTTTCATTCAAATTACTATATATATTTTCCTAATTTGTTGTCATTTCCGGTAAAACTTCAACTTTAATTTAAAGTGGAAATGCTGAAATTGCAATTAATATGAAAATATTTTTTTAATGAAACCAATTTTTGTTGTTATTTATTTATTATTATTATTATTATTGAATATGAGTACTGCAAACAGAATCGTTCGGTATTTAAGTCTTATGTGAACTACAAAAATTTTTCATAATGTGTGTAATATCTTAAAGAATAATTCAACAAAAATTTCTCAGATTCAGTATAAAATTCAGTTTTTAGTTTTGCTTTCAGAAGGATTGAAATGAAATCAATAATAATATTTTGTTCCGGCCTATAAATATATTTCAAAAATTATGAAGTCTAAATTTTATGCAGTAAGGTATCATATTCTGAGAAATATTCTGGACACACCAAATTTTAAATAAATGAATGAATGTTTCTATTTTCCACGATTAACTAAGACTGATTTATGAAGTTTTGAATGTTAAAAATTTAGAAAAACTCAACATTTTCATGATCTTAGGCCAATTAATCTTGAGAAACCTGCGTGCTGATTGGTGTATTTTCTTTAAAACAATCGATGAAAAATCTAATATTATCCTTTTTTTTTTTTTGAATAGGGATATTCAAATTTTCATAAATCAGTCAGTTTAAGTGATTGATTTAGTTGATTGGAAATTGATTCTTTATTTAAAATATTAGTGTTTCAAGAACATTTTGTTAAACGTGATTTCCATAGAAAAGCTTTATGTAAAATCAAAAATTCGTTATATATTAGAGTATTTATTGGATGAAGTTACATAAAATATAATCATTTTCCATTTAGACCATATTAGAAGATCTGTGTCTAATACTAAAGGTTTACAAATTAGCTGTGTGGCCCTGATTTGAATGGATATCCTGTTCATATTAAACAAAACTTGCCTTAAATTAAAACTGATTTATTGGATTAATAATATAGATAGTGTAAAAGATCATAAAATAATTTTTCTTGAATTTATTTTTTAGAAAAAAATAATATTTCATACTTGTTTCATTTCCTACAGACATGTGACGAAATCATATTTTTGCAGATTTCATTTCCAAAAAGATTTAATTTATTTTTAAATGGAGCTTTAATCGATGTGATGGCAACACTTTGAAAAAAGCTAATTTTTCCCCTTGAATGTGAAACGTACTCGTGCAGCTTAAATTTTATTTTTATTTTGTATGAAAAAAATTGTTGAAAAATATAGTTAAAATATTTATTTAAAAATTCATTAAAAATAGAAATTTAATTTTAAGGTTAAAACATTGGTATCATTTAAAAGATAAATTTTTGATCTCTAATTTCATGTAAAAATCTTTTTTGTGCGGTAATAATTTGATTGCTAATCCCAATTGAATTTTAACAGCAAGTTCTGAGTGATTGTTTTATAATAAAAGCAATTTTGATACTCTAATATAAGCTAGGAGGGTTTTTTTAAGTGTGATTTTTGTATTAATAATTTTCAATTTTATCTGTATTAGAGTTCTTTGAATTTATATCAACTTTACCACATTGCTAATGGGTTCTTTCTATCTTTTTTTTTTCTTTTTCTGATTTATTGAAACTTTTAATTGCTGAAAAATTATTCTGTTATTAATCATGAAACTTCATTAAATCTTCAAATCGCATTATATATGTTTTTCTCTTATATTCAGTGTCTGTTTTTGATGGAAATGATATATAATTTTTAAAAACGTCTTCTTTCAGTTTATATGATTTAATCATTTTTCTAATAAAATATAAGAAATAACTGAAATATAGAAGTTAAATTGCTTTTCATTAATAGGTAATGAATTTCATTGAATTAATATTTTAAATCATTGTTTATTATTGTAGTTAATATTTTTAAAAAAAACATGTTAATTTGTGTGTGTTTTCTTGATAGAGTCTGAAGGTAGAGTTTTGACTAATAAAAGTACTGAAGAGAAAAAATCACAGGTCAGTGTTAAAGAATATTTCTACGTGCAAAATAGTTATAAATTACAGATGATAAAATTATTATTTACTCTTATTGAATTTTGCATGTGAATTAAAGTGAATATCATGTTTTTGCAGACTAGAATCTTGCCATTTACTAATGTTATGAATTATAGAATAAAATTTAGCATGAAAATTTAAAGCAATGTTTATTCAAAAGATTAAAATAAGTATTTTTAAAGGGGTAAGAAATCTTTTTAAATTCATAGATCTATAAGTAGAAAAATTTTGACAATAAAATTAGGTTACCATACAAAAGTTTCTCAAAAGTAATTCCATTATATTTAACAAGTCGCTGCCCATGCAATTTTTTCCACCTGTACTTTTAAAGTTTTTGTCACTCCTATCCTTTATTTGAAATTAAAATGTGTTATTTTCCCTGACTTCAATGTGATTTCTCCTTGTGTATGTGTGTTTTTTTTTTTAATTTTTTTTTTATTTTACATATGTTTTGATTAGAATTTTTTTTTTTTTTTTTTTTTTATCATTTTGAAAATTTTTGGACATTCTTTCTTATTCCTTTGGAAACTAATATGAAATATGTAATTTTAAATGACTGTCTACCTTATAAGTATATTGTAATTTAATAAATATGGAAATTTTATTTTGGATACATTTTCTGTAATTCAAACATGTTAAGAGATCTGTCATTAAATATTTTTATTTTAACTCTTTTTTTTAAATATGTATTAACATTTTGGATTATTATAATGTATTATTGATGTTGTTGTAGTTTGTGTTCATTTAATACTTGTTTTAATGTCCTTTCTTTCAGATTTCATGAATCAAATGTTAAAGATATTGTTTAGTAATTGTTAAAGAAATTTGTGGTCTTTCTTTATTAAAGAATTTAAATTATGTTATTTTATTTGTATAATAGATTTCTCTTGCATGTAATTAATCAGATTAAATTTTAAAAAGAAGATAAAATTAATACATATTACTTTGAAATGTATTTTATTGTATTTAAAGAAAATTTGCACTCTATCATAATGTAACAAGTATACACTGTTTTTTTGTTTAGGAAAATTATTTAAATGCCAAATCATAGTTAGCAGAAAAACCAATATGCCTTATCTTAAACCACCAACATTTACTAATTTTTGTGTTTTGAATTAATTTTGTAACATGCTTTGCTAATGATTGCAATGTAAATAACTGCCAATTTGTTTCTATTTACTTTGCCTGAAATGTAATCAGAGCTGTTATGAATATGAGTTATTGTAGGGTTTACTGCTCAATATCTACATGCGGATAAATGTTCTATAAAGATATCACAATTATATTGTACTGAAATTGATAATTTCTTCTTAGGAAGAAAAAAGAGAATTCTGTTATGTTCAAATCTGCAAGTTTATCTGTACACAACTATTTAACAGAACCTGCCAGCTGCAATTATCATAACAAAGAATCTATTCTTCATTGTTTAAATTTTAAATGCTTAGCTTTTATCTCATCGATAAATGCTTTATTGCTTCACTATATTATTTAGTAAATCTATCTACATTATAACTCCAAAAAATCAGTAAACTATATTTCTAGAATACTATAATATGTATGTTTAATTTCTTTTTACAATTTTTTTAGTCATTTTTCTCAACAGTCCTTTCTGTTTCCAGGAGTAAATATATCATAGTATAATTTTTTAGTAAATATTTCATACTGTAAGGACATTTTTAAAATAACTTAGTTTTTAAAATTTATAATTGTAATTTTTTTTTCAGACTTTTGAAGGTACAAAGAAATGTTCTTTCTGTTCTAACATCTTTCCATATCGCTATTTTTCTCAACATCTGGAAATCTGCTTAGAGCGTCCTTATAATTGTGATAAGTGCTTAAAAGCTATGCCTTATCGAAAAAAAGAAGATCATTTGCACAGTTGCCGTAGTCAACAAACTGGTAATGATAATTATTTCTACTGTTTTCAGTTTGCTTTTTAAAATCTTATGTGATTTTATCGTTATAGTTTGTATTTGTGCTTGAGGAATATATTTTGTAATGATTTATTTTTTACTTGATGACTTTAGTGGATTAAGAGCATGTTATTCTGAAATAATTTTTTGATATGATAGTTTTGATGTTTCATGTAATGGATCCAAATTAATATTGAATTTTGATATTTAGTAATAGTTTCAGTTAGCCCTCTAATTTTAATTGCAAATATTCTTTTAATAATGATATGAAATATTAGTATTATTTTAACTATTATGATGACTGTTTTTTTTTCCTTCTTTTTTCTATATAAAACTTCTTTTTTCACGCCTTTTTTAATTTAAATGTAAAATAGATATTAATATATGTTAAGCTGTTTAATTTAATTCAAAAATTTAATGAACTGCTTTGAATAAAATTCAGTTTCTTATGTTTACATATATTTTTCGGTATAGTAAAAAATATGGAAAATATGAATTGTTTGCTCTGATAGCTTTCATTTTAGAAAAGTACTGGGGTGAGGGGGGGGGAATAGTTACAAATTCCTCTCTCATTCTTGTTGTATGATTTATATACTACTGTTATTGATTCAAAATGGTCATACTTTCATTAATGGAGGGTCTATTTCATGTCAGGAAATTAATCTTGTTTAGAAATATTATATAAAATACAATTACAATAAATTTGTAGAATTTTGTGTATGTATAATTCAAGTTATTTATTATTAAAATACTATTATTTTCAGTTTTTTTTAAAAATACAGTTGAAAATAAATTGATGTATTTCTGAATAATATTGTATTTTTATTCATAAAATGGTGCTTAAACATATTTTTAAATTGTCTGATGGAGTAATTTTAAATATCCAAATCAGTTTACATTATTAATAATAAAACAAAATGAAGATATTTAATTAAAATATATGAAATCAACTTCACTGTTTATAATTGCATGTATATTATTTTTCTGCACTATATCTATGCAATCTTTTTTTTTCTTCCTCCCTCATCCTGAAAAAATAAATTGTTTAATGTTATTCCACATAATTTGTTTAAAATTCCAAATGTATTGTTATTAAAATGCATTATTGTTATTAAATGCAGCATTTATAGTATTCTTATGTTTGAAGAAAAATGTTTTTGTAGGTATACTTCTTATTCCTATTTTAAATATATTAAAATTTGTCAGTGAAACTATCTTTTATTTTTTATAATATATTCCTAGATTACATGCTACATGATGAAGAAACAGAGAATAATGGAGAATTGAAGGTATGTATATATCTATTCATTGTTAATTTATAAATTTAACATTTTTATAATGAAAATATGCTATATATTTATTTGGACTGTTTCCAACTTTTTAATGGTGGGGAGCAAGTAGATTATTTTATGAAAATGCCTTCTCTTCCATTCATTGTTTCCTTGAATGTGTCTATTGTCAAATTCATTTTTACAATATTACCTACAATCTTAATTGTTTGTTAGAAAATTGCCATATCTGAATTCCACTTTAAAGACAGGTTTGTATGTGCATTTAAATAGAAAAAATTAATCTTGCATATTTTTCTGTAGCTGATTTTATTTGTATTTGATTATTAATTTGATAATATATTTTTGTGTGATTATGCATTTAGTATATTATTGAACTGTTTATAAGAGTGAAGCATATTTGTGTGATGGTTTCATCTAAAATCTCAAAAATGTTTAATCTTTGAATGAAGAAAAAAAATACTTTAAAATATTGAGCATGCTTTAAAAAGTTTATTAGAGAGCTAAAAATGTGGTATTGATCAGCTCTATCAGATAAAGCCCCTTATCAAAATCATTTGAATGTAGGTCTTGGGATAGGGTAAACCTAACGTTAATAGAATGGTGGTGTATGATCCTGTATTTTTTAAAATGAGGTAAAATGAGATATCTTTTAAAATAGCTGAAATTCAATGAATTTTCCATTAAATGGTTCATAATATTGATGAAATGTGGCACTAGACCATTGGAAGTTAATTTCACACAAAAAAACAACAACCAGACAACAGAAAATTTTATAGATAAAAAAAAAGAAAACTATATTATGCCATTATTTTTCAAGAATGCTAGGGAATATCTACAATTAAGTTGGGATTCTCTTGATTTTAGGATTTAATTTGAATCATCGAAATAAAAATGCATTTCATTTAATTAAAAGATTATCCAAAGTTACATTTTGAAAATAATTCTTAATGCCATCAAAAAATTTTTAATGAGAAATTTAATCATATGTCAAATTCCTATGAAAACAGCTGTTGAAAATGAGAACCTATGTATTAGTTATTAAAAGTCCTTTATTTTTTTTTTTACCAATACTAAACTACCTGAACCTTATATGCAACCTTAAGCAAGATTTGGTATTTTTCCCCCCTTCGTATTTATTACTTAAAAGTGGTTCTTACTTCGCATTTGCCAAATTTATATAAATGAATTTTCTTTATGGTATTTGACCTTTCTTCTGTGATGGATGCCTGCGAATCTGGAGGTCAGTAAAAAAGATTTCCTTCCTTTTAGGGAATTTTTGTGTGGAGAACATATATCCTTTCAATGACTAGATTCTTTTTCCATTATCTTTTAGTTGTGTAGATTGGGGAAATTTGTTTCTTTCCAGGAATAGTTTTATACATTCCCAAAAATTATGCAAGTTTATTTTTAAGTAATTTCTAATAGTTAACATTTTTCTGCACATGAATATGTCTTTAAAAGGCATTTGATTGTCATATTTCAACATTATTATTGTTAAATTATTGTCATTGTAAGTATTTTTAATGCAAAAGTTTCAAAACATTGGTGTAATACGTTGAAAAATTTAGTATTTAATTAGCTATGAACTTTCAAAACTGAATTCACATTTGAATTCAAATAAAACAAAAGCAGAAAAAATTATTTAAGTATTTAGAATATCAACAACATTAGCTTACTCAAAATATTGCCTGTTTTTTTGGAAAATTATAGTGTTCAAGTGATTATTGATAATTAGAATCTAATTTCTTATTCTTTTTCAAAAAAAAAAAAAAAAAAAAAAAACTTTTAGAAAAAGAAATTGCAGAAATTGAATGTTAAAGCTAATGTTCTTATAAAGGTAAAAAGGTCACAGATTTTTCCTTACAAAAAGAACTCTAATGTAATTTGTAAAGCTAATAGTGAGAAAATTAGAACAGTTGCTAAATATGACAAATTTTCTAAAAAAAGGAGTAGAAAACTTTGATTATATAGTTAATAAAGTATGCAGCTTATCTAAAATAAATTAAGTAAAAATAATGTTTTTTTTTTTTTTTTTTTTTTTTTTGAGAATTAAGTTTTATTTTACATTGATTTTTGTTAAAAGATTAGAACAATTTTTCAAATTAAGTTAAGAATATATTGTGCTGTAATTAAAGAGAATTAAAATAAAGAGATGTTGTTCTGATGATACTAGAAACATCTGAAAAAGTCAGGAAAATTTCTTTAAAAACCTGGAAATGGCAGCTAAATTCAAACAGATATGCTGGCCATCCTGATTTAATTTGATTATTTTTGTTCCTGGTCTTCATTTTACTTCCAGAAAATTGCTATTTTAATGAAGTAGGGGTATAATATTTTTTTAGTATATCTATAATAATAATTTTATGACACTAACTTATAGCATCATAAAATAATTTTTGAAGTATGATGGAAGGTGATAAGAACTTTCATCAGAAACTTGCAGAAAAATATTTTAAGTTGCTTTGTTTCTATATTTGTGAAATATATTCCTAAGTTATTAGTGACATTCTGCATTTAGATTTGTATAGAATTGAATACTTTTGACTTCACTTAGTGAATTTCACCATAACACATAGTTCCACAATCAAAATTATTATGCTAATCCTTGTTCTTACTTTTTCTGTAATGGTTCTTAAGAAGTCCTTGTAAAATGCTTAGTATTTTTTCAGATAAAATTTGACTAAATGTCATTTACTGATGGCACCTGTATATCAATAATGTCAGTATCAGTAATACATTAATATTATGTGTAATTTTATGAACTGTGGAAGATATTTCCTCATTAGTTGGACTTTCTTTATTTACATTTCTTTCTGATTTCCATTTTTATTGTTCTTGGATTATTGTCAGAGATCGACTGTATTTAAAGTTTTTTCAAAACCTGAAATTTTTGTAAAGGTGCTGGTATGGAATACATATTTTGATAGAAAAAAATTATTGACAAAAAATCTTGGAAAAATGGCTTGATTGATGAAGGCATTGAAAATGAATTAAGGTATAACAACTGTAAATAATGGCTACAAAAGAAAAGTTTTTTTTTTTTTTTTTTTGAAAAGTGCAGGAATTCTTCAATATCTGATGAATAGTTACAGCTGCAAACTTTACAACATATAAACGAATTGTAACTATGGAATCCTATTATGTATGGGCTACACTGTTCTTCCTATTAAAAGTAATTTTTGTCTTTATTATCTGAAATAATATTAATGAGACATTTTCTGGAATAACATTAATGAAAATATTTTATGTTAAATGAGCATTTTGAAGCTCATTTCATTTTTATACACATGAATGTTTTTTTCTTTTATGCATTTATTTTTATTTTTTTTCTCTTGTAACTTTCTCTCTCTCTCTTTTTATTTTATGTTGTGTGGATAAAATTAACCAATTACAACATAATAACAGATAAATAAACTTTTATGTTTGCATTGAAAGTTATATATGTGATGAAGTTTCAAGGATTTTTTTTTTCTTTTTGGGTGCTAAAATTAATTAATATGCCATAGTTCTCTATAGTTAATATAAATGAAAGCCATTATGTTGCATTTGATAATAAAGTATATACTAATCCTATATCAGTGGATTATTCTTTCCTTCTATCTTTCAAATGTAAAATAATGGAAAATTTACAGTGAAAAATATTTCCCTCAGTCATTTGTAGCCATATGAAAAATATTGCATTCTGTATTATATATATATATATATATATAATATTGAATATAAGAAATTCTGTGTTAAAATTTTTTAAAAGAAGAGTATGCTTATTTAAAATTTATTTTTGACCCTGCTTATTATTTAAAAATATTTTTCTTTTTAGTAATGAAATCTTGTATTCTATTCATATCATTTTTATTTTATTTATTTATACATTATTATTATTTTAGAAATTGAAAAAGTGCCAGTTTTGTGATAAAAGAATAACTGATGTACTTTTCCATCATCACTTGAAAGTATGTGAACATCGCGAAGAAAAATGTACAGTTTGTTCAGAAAATGTGCCTGTAAAAAATATGCAAGAGCATAAGTTATTCAAATGTAATTTTGCTCATCTTCCAAGTAACAGGAATTTTTACAGTAAGTTTCTATTTTTTTAATAAATTAAACATTTATTTTGTCACTCTGACTTTCATCTTCATAAGGCTCGTAAATAAATGACCAGCATATATGAAATACATTCCAATGCATTTATTTATTAACTATTTTAAAATTGAATGTTTTTGTGGAACAAGAAAATAACAAATATAATATATAAAATAAGGAGAGGGGGTGAAAAGAGTGGAAAGTCATCTGTGCTGAAATAATTTAAAATTATCATTGCATTTTTTTCAAGTTAAGTTTCTTAGAACAAAAATCTGACTCTTATTTATAATGCAGTTTTTTTCCCTAATGTGTTTATCAATAATATGTGAAAGTTAAAATTTCTGTATTCTTTCGATGTTCTGTTTATAGAGTTAAGAATGCCGAAGTTCTTCATAGATCATCAATATATAATGTTAGAACTGGAGTTTGTATGTTATTGTGCAGTTTTATTCAACTTACATTGACTTATCATTTACAAAACGCTATCCTTCTTATCTACCGATGGGGACTTTAACTTGATAGAAACAGTTAATGCATCACAAAATGAATTGATATTTTGTAAAATCTACATTTACCAGCTTCTTTGCTTAAAAAGAATTTGCTAATTAGGAGTCATTTGTCCATCAGTTGATCCCAAATTGTTGCCATTTTGTTGATTTTGTTTTCTATTAGCTTTGTTGCTTGTCTCATTTAATCTAAGTTTGACTTCATTTTTATTTTGTTATCTTCTATTTTGATTTGTATGAAGAATGGATTACAATTTTTATTGGTATAATGATTGCAAAATCCTGAAATTTTTGGAATTTTGTAGAAAATATCATCTGGAGACTTTTTATTTGTTGTTCCTGAACACTTTTCATTTATTCCCTTTTTATAAACTAGCATCTGGCATAGCAAAACAACAATTTTCACCGGAATAATTGTAAAGTAATTCATGGCAGACATATCCCTAAACAGTAAAAATATTATAACCAGAACTGAAATGATATCATGTTTCACATATTGAAAACAGACAAATTCTATACTCATACACTTCACATAACCTTTAATATAGTTCGACAGTTCACTAAATGTTTCAAATGCAAATTTGTCATTTTATATCAGTAATAAGAGTATAATAATCGTAACAATAGTGAAATGATTCACCAAAGATGACACAATGAAATTGGGAAGTGTTGCAAAAGAAAGTAAATAACCTTTTTTATATTAGATATGCCCATCATTTCAGTGGAGTTTCCATCTATAGATTGACATAGAATCTTTGACCTAATGTGATGACTCACTGCATACATAAATTCACTTCTGGTTTTTGTTTTATGGTGTTAGTCAGAACCTAAGAACAGATTAAATAACATCAAAATCATTCGCCACAAATGATGGATGCAAAAAGATGTTTTGCAATAGGTTCAGCAATAATATGAAACAATATCATATAAACTGTAATGAAAATATCATATGCACAATTGTAGAAAGAAAACAAGGAGTAAATCATAAAAAAGGTGTCATTTGAAAGGGCTTTTGAACATACTGATATGGATGTTTGAATTAAAAGTTTCTTAATTTGCCGTCTGTATATTGAAATAAGAGAAAACTTCAAAATGTTCAATGGCAGCACCTATATTTTTCATCAAATTTTAAAACTACATCAAAAGCTATTTCCGAAAACCAAGTTTCATTAGTTTAGATACATTAGTTTCGGAATTATAGGCTAACAAAATTTTGACTTTCTAATGTTAAAATTAAATTTTGAACTTTTATTCATATTTTAAAAATTTATTAAGTTATTGACTTAAACTTTTTTCTTATGAAGATATAAGGTATTTTACACATATTGCATACATATTTAATATGAAAAAACAATTTTTAATACATATATACATTATAACTTTTAAATTGCAACATACTTAACCCCTTCAGGACCATTGCAAGGAACTGAATGCTCTGAAGTGGAGCGTCAATCTAGACCCACACAGTTTTCACAGTTAAGCCTAATTTTACAATATATATATATATATATATATATAATCATCATTTTAATATAATGACTTTAATTTTACAAATAACATATGAAATATAATACTACTTATTATGTATTACGATAAAGGCTATAACATTATTAGAAATGAATGAAATAAGCAAAATACTCAGTTTTTAACTATACCCACAAAAACAAATATTATATACATGAAAATAGAGTTATAAATATTGAAATTTTATATTTCTTTCTCATTCCCAGCAACAGTCATCTGAATGCACTTTCCCATATTCTCCTAAAGAAAAAAAATCAAAGCAATCAACAAGAACGCTAGAGTCCCTTTAAATCAAATATACCTTTTAGAGAGCTGTTTGTTTATACCAATAAATCTATCAAATCTAGAAACACCAAACAGAAAGAAATGCTTGCCAGTATATGAAGACCGTTAATTATTTCATCTTTTCATAATGGGAAGGATAAATGGAACTGATAAAAAATATACAAAGTACTATGTAGTGAACCCGAAACTGCAAACAACAATTCTCATGCTTCTTAAACCTATAAACATTCCATCTTTTCCCTATTATTCAAAATATAAACACATATAAATAAATTAGGGCCCTTTAAATGCCCAATCCTCTCAAAAAAGCCAAACTCATGCAATTGCTTACATGTTTAAATACCCCGAATCAAGTAATTTTTTTTTTTTTTTAACTCAGAACCGAAAGCGTATATTGAAGGTCAACACTCTGTGAGATATGCTTTGAAATTATAACGGACTTCAATCGCTATCTACTGTTATTTAAAAATTTAAATAAACGTTCTAAATAGAAATCACACCAGCCTGGAGGCTTATCTGATATTTGATACTTGGGCCGGGAAAGGACTATTGAGTGATCATGTGTGTGTGATCATTGTCTGGAATGGGTTAAATTTTTTCATAAATCTAAAGACAGTATCATTTTATAGAAAATGCAAAATTTCAGCTCATTCCTACGAGTATACCTGTTACATTAAGTTTTCTGCATTGCTCCTAAAACGATGTAGTTAGGGGTACACTCGCAAATTTAAAAATATCGACAGCTTTTTATATGGCATATAAATGCTGCTGATCATTCATTTCTTAAAACTAATATTGTTTTCTGCATTATTAACAGCTGCTACTTTTGAATGTAGAGGATAAAGTAGTGACTATCTTTGTTATAAGCTAGAAATTATACTCCTTAGTTCATATAATATTGTTTACAGAATATAACAAATTCCAGAATATTTTATTTTATTTCACAGTTATTACTTTGTAGGATTTAGCTGTTTAATTTACATTCTGGCAAATAATTTATCTTAATAATTTATGGATAACAAACTCAAAATTTTCTAACAAGAAAAAGGGCCATTTGTATTTGTTTAAATTTACCGATGTTTGTTTAAATGGACTATATAACTTATATAATCTCTAATTTCATAAGATTAATTTGCCATTATTATAATTATAGTAAATTAAATTGTAATTATAATTAAATAATTCAAAACATTTAATTTTATATCATTTACTCATATAACAAAACTTTCCAGTTTGGTATTTTCCGTGTAATTGAGAATCAAGCTTGGATGCAATTAAGCAAAACTTCAATGAATTCATTTCTTTTTTGACAAGAGTCAAAATTCTTTTAAACTTTTCGCTATAAATATTTTGTTATGAATGATATAGAAAACAATTTTACCATGTAGATTGAAGCTTTAAAAGTATGGCAAAAGAAAAAAACCTTTCCGGCATCCGGAGAATAACTAAATTTTGTACATTTAAATATGGAAACATTCTCTTGTGGAATAATCCACCACACAATCTCAAATATCTCCTCATGTAATCATAGTATATAAACCAGAATTTTTACTCCAGGTATTTTTTTCCTGGAAAATCTATTCATGACATCAGAAAGGGTATTGCCATAGGGAATCTCAAAATACATTTGTACAATTTTAAATATGTAGATAATCCCATACAAAAATTTTAGATGCAGGCATGTTTTAATATTTATTACTACCTTTAAAATGGCACTTTTAGTTTTCACAATGGATGAATTGTTGCAAAATAAATCGAGGTGGCTCCTTATTTTTTCCCCTTTAGTGATTGTGCAAACTGCTCCAGTATCTTGTGGTCAATAAAAAAAAGTATGGGGTAAGACCTTAAATTTGTTACAACAAAAGATTTTATTCAACAAGTTGATCAAGTGGTTCAACAGAAGTGGAGTTTTATTATAGTGAGTGAGTTATGTGTGAATTTCCTGAAATAATGAGATCATTTCGTTACTCTTGGCACCTTTTGAGGTAGTTTAAATAGGATCTTATAATCATCTTTCATATATCACTGATTAATTCTCATCTCTTCCATAGATTGAAGAATTGGCTAAGAAGCTAAAGCTTTCAAACTGATGAGAAGTTTCAAAGCAATGCTAAGACTCCCTGTTTGCATTCCCCCCCCCCCCAAAAAAAAAGATCTGGAAACTTGGCCTACCTAATACTGTCCCGATATTCTCATATTTTTATATATGTGTGTGTGTGTGTCAAATTTTTTTGTCTGTAGAGTGTACATGTACATAAATCCATACATTCATTTCTATTAACAGTACAGATAATGAGATAGTCAATGAGCTAATCATCCTGTCCCAACTACTGGTCTGAGTTGATCAAAATTTGTTTTGGTTTTTATTTATTTTACAAGTAATCTATTATTTAATTGCAGTTAAATTAAAATAAATGCATAAATGTTTTTTAATATATTTTTGTGTTAATATTTGCCATTTTTAGGTGATAATAATGTGCATGCTGAAGCTTCTCCAGGACCTTCTGAAAACTTTGAAAAAATGGTAAGTAAATTCAAATTTCGTGCAGACTTTGAAAAAAAAAGATATACCAAATATATAATGTATCATCTTGATAAATTGCTTCTTGTGTGTGTGAAAATTGAACTTCCAAATGATCATTTATTTTGATCTGTCTGTTTCAAATGTAAATATGTAATGTTTTTAGAAAAAAATTAAAATATTAATAACAGTAATTTGCAAAGTAAAGAACGTTATGCCAAGATGTTTTGAGAAAATGTACCAATTTATATAAATTAATTATTTTGTAATTGAACAGGAAGGAAGAAGGCTAGTTTTTTATTTTTTTGGTTGTTCCATTTTATTCATCTGTATTTATAATATTTTTTGATATTATAAAATATTTGATATGATTAAAGGAGAAACATCAAAATTTATTATGTGTAAATTCAGTGCTAAAAAAGAAAATGATCTGTAAGTTCAGAATAACTGAAAGCATCAGATGTTACAAAAGGACCT
This sequence comes from Argiope bruennichi, assembly GCF_947563725.1. Classification (NCBI taxonomy): domain Eukaryota; kingdom Metazoa; phylum Arthropoda; class Arachnida; order Araneae; family Araneidae; genus Argiope; species Argiope bruennichi. The sequence goes on from NC_079156.1 coordinate 77,674,852, forward strand.
GAACATGAATTCATAACAAAGATTATAAATTGGGAGTGTGAGATGATGGTTCATTTTTTAAATATAATGAAAACAGCATTTTAAAAAGATATGAACAGAATGAAATAATTTTTTGAATGGGAAGATGGGAGGCAATCTGTTTTAAAAAAAGGTCTAGTTAAAATGGGAAATTAATTAAAATGTGATGGATTTTTTATACTATTGCATAATGATTATTCAATAGTGATAAATTTGTAAAAATATATTATTATTCTGCTGACATGCTGAATTATATCATATCATCTATTCCTTCATGCTTGAGGATAATAATGGTGAGATAATTATCACACTTTATAAATTCCACTTCATAAAATCATCAATGATTTGTAACTGATCACATATCAAGGCATTATATGGGTTAATATGAAATGATAAGAATGAATTTTAGAAAAATAAATCATATTTGTTTATTATGTAAATTTAACAAGCTCTATATAGTATATTTTGATATACTGAATTATATTAGACAAAAATAAAATCTCTAACTAAACTTTTTTTTAAACATATGTTTTACATAAATGGTTGATTTTTGTATTAGAAATTTCATTGATGGAATGATTGCTGTCAGTTTGATTTTAAGACAGAAAGAAAGTTAGCTCATTTCTTTTCAATTAATATAATCAAAAGTCATGGTGGATTTATAGCAAAGCAGATTAGATAACTGATAGATAATTAGATAACATAGGCACGTCAATGTAAAATTTGTTATTAGTCTAATTTTTAAATAAATTTTCAAAAATGCTAATACAAAACTCTGGAATTATGAATGCTATAAAATGTGAGAATAATATCGGTATTTTATTAAGTATAATAAGTCAAATGCCAGTTTCATTTTGTTTATTTGGTCTTTAATATACAGTCGCATAACTGGTTAAATTATACTGAATGAAAATGTGGATGTCAGTCATTCAGGGCTCATAAGAAATAAAATTAAAAAAATGCATTTTACAAATTTGCTGAAATAAATAATTTAAATGAAATAATAATTATCCTAATTAAATATTATAATTTATAACATTGTTATAATATATCAAATATAACAGATCTGTGAATTAAATGAGATATGAAGTTAAAATTGATATAAAATCATAATAAATTGATTGGCATAAATTGAAAATAAGCAGATTGAAATGAATTGATAAGAAGCATTTGCTTAGAAACAACTGTGCATTTTGATGCAGAAACCATTTTCAATAGTGTGTACATGTAATTTTGTGCTTGATGAAAGTAATCCCATAATTACTGGATCAATACATTGTACTGTGTATTATAGTTTAACAAAATATGTTCAAATTCACATTTAACCATGAAATGTTACAGTAATTTCTACATTTTTTTTAATATTGTATTTTGTGTATTGTGTTTTCTAACAAAGGCTTCTGTATGTCTACAAAAAATGTTTGTTATAAATTAAAAACAGTCAGCCTTATTAAAAAGGTACAATTTCTTTAATAAATATTTATAAACGAGCAAAAGCATAGTTAATTTAAGAATACTAATGATTTAATTTTGTTTTATGCAGAAACAAAATAATGTTTATTTCTTTTATGTGAATGTCTACATGCTGCTGTTATTTAAATTTTTGACCATGTGTTTTATTATTGTCAGTAAAGATTTAGATATTTGAATTTTTTTAAAATTATGGATAGAAAGTGAGCATATCAAATATCACATTTTGGAAAAAGTAGCAAAGCAACACCTGATATAATGTTTATGGAGATTTTTGATATCTCATTTTTTATTGGCAGACAAAGATATATGATATCAAAAAAGGGGAGAGGGATAAAAAATGAACTCAAATCAGTATTTTTAAGAAAAACATGGAGTTCAGTTTCAAATCTTAAAGAGATACTGTTGTCATTAATGCTACATATCAAATTTGTCTTTTTTTTTTTTCAATGTTATCAGAATCCAAGTTATTAGCTGTAGTGAATACATAAAATGTGCCAAAAGGTTATGTTATGTATTAAGCAATATTCCAGTGACATAAATCACATTGTAACAATACAGCAATAAAAATAAAAGCCTCTTTTTACCAATAAATTTTTTACAATGCCAATATATGATGTATTGATAGTATTTTAGACAATCGAACAATTCCTACTACTGCCACCTTGGAATTTTTTCAAGTTTTCAATTTAAATCTAATACAGTACTGCTATTGCAATGTATAGTTTTTTTTTTTGTTTTTTTTTTACAAAAGTTTATTAATAAACATTTAAAGGATTTCCAAACACTCAATTTTGCACTTTAGAACTTTGGTGAGAACTTTATCAATAGAAATAAAAATGGCTAAATATAGATTAAGTCCATATTTATAATTACATTTTTATTATTCTTCTAAACCCTGGTAACAAACTGTTTTTTTTTTAAATCTTGAAATCACACTTGATGATAAAATATGATTGGATATGGTTTATGCATAAACTGAAAATAAAAGTCAAAAAATATTTTTGAATTGATTTTTTTTTTAATTATACATTTAAAGAATAAGATTTGCTGTAAATGGAAATGTATTCAAAATAGATATATTCAAAGTACTATTATATAGTGTATGATTCAAATTATGCCACAGGTTTTCTATTAAAAATTCCATGTGAGATAGTATCAGGAGACAAAAAAAAAAAAAAAAAGGTAAAAAAATAGTTTTTTCCTGGCAAAACACACACGCATTTAAAGTAAACGTATTCAGTACTGTTTTCATAATTTTACAGAAAGATCTAGAACAAAGTTCTTTAGTAAATATCCTGGTAGGGGAGTATAAAACATGATTTTTAGGAATTAGCTTACTTGTATCTATAAGCTGAGAATGTATTACAAATGCAATAGGCTCTGAAGTGTATTAAAATGTAATTGATTTCAGATTTCATTTGTAACTATTTACTAAGATAATATTCATTGTTTTAAAGGAATGCTTCCATGCATGAATCTGTGTCGTTCAAACTGGTTCTGTAAGGATTTTTTTTTAATTGTATTGACCTGTAAAGAGTTGGGTGTTAAATATAAAAGTTGACTTAAGGATTGCTGGTGTTTGCTGCTTATTCCAGTAGCGAGTAATATAATACATTTGATCAACATTTGATCATTAGAAACACTACCATTACTGCTTTATTTTTTCTGGATTCTATTTTTAAGCTAATTAAATATATTTATTTTATTAATGAAATACTCAATATTCAAGATCATTAAGGGTTTATTTATATACTTTTAAATGTTTGATCTGAATTTTTTGATCTCGAGTCATTTGACATAAAGAGCAACAAAACTTTTATAAGGACTTTTTTTAACAATTTATATGGTAATTCTTACCAAATATCAAAACTAAACATTTTTTATCATTAAAATATGACAATGATAAATTTTTCTTCTTATTTGTAATTTAATGGAGTAGCATTATTTCAATTAATTTATAATACTATAATGGATCTACTATGATGGATCTTTATATTAATAAAAAGTGATTTTACCAAAATATTGTGTAATGCATGTCAGTTTGATTATGAATTGAGTATTCTAGATGTTGTGATTTGGGCATTATTTAACGAGATCCATTTTCGTATTATATTTTTTCAGAGACATCTTGAAGTAAAGGTCGAATTATGCCCATCATGTAATTCTAAAATTCCTGAAGAAAGATATCATGAACATCTACTCCTGTGTTATAATGAGATGACTCAATGCCATTTTTGTGGTGAAGAGATTCCAAAAAAGAAAGAACGTTCTCACTTTCAGAATTGTGATAGAGTATTAGCGATCGCTAGGGAAGATAATAAATCTCAAAGTAAGTTGACAAAAATTAAAATTTTTAATATGTTTAATGTTATGAATATCATTGTTAAAGATTTCTATGATTTCATAATCATTTTATTTATTATGTTGTTATTGTTCATTGTAGTTGATAGGTTAAAGCATCAAAAATTTGAATTTTTCATTTCATGTTATGGAATTTTTTTAAAATAGTTTTCATGAAATTAAATTTCAAAGAGAAAATTGAATAATTATTTTTAGTTTCCTTAAAAATATTTTTTTTCCTTCCAAGTAATTGAAATCAAATAGTTGATATTACATTTCCTTAATTAATAATGTCTACTTTACATCTATCTGTAATAAAATATCTTTGTAAAAAGCAGTTCTATTTACAAAAATAAGATAGTATTTTTGTAACATTTATATAGGTTATTTTATTTCATGTAAGTATGATTGTGATTATATGTATGAATGTATATTTATGAAAGTCAATACTATAGTAAATATATAATATTGTATATTTATAAATGCAGCATTTTTGTACTTTCTTATATGAATGTACAAGGTCTCTTAGGCCTTTAAAAAGCTCTAAATATCAATCTTTTTAAAGGCCATGGTTTTTATTTCAAAGCCTTAAAAAAGCCATTTTTCAATCCTGAAGCCTTAATTTTTCTTTTACTTGTGCTCCTAGCTTGAAAATTTATGAAAGTGAAATCTGATTTATCTATAGAGCAAAATCGAAAATTTATAACCAAATTGTGACTTTCATATAATTCATGGTGATTGCTAAATATGCAGAAAATAATGAACCAGTCTAATAATGAAGCTAGGGAGTAGGGTTCCATTGCGTTCTGGGAGGAATACTGAAAGGTCTCAATGAAGCACAGCTGGTTTTAAAGTGGATGTTTATTGGCAAGCTTTGATAATCATGAATAATGTCAATATAAATAAATTATCTAAACATAATTGTGAAGTTAGGTCTGTTATTGCCCCTCTTTCTAGGATCATTCTGGGTTCACTGAAGGCAAAATTTTAAAACACACTCTTTTTCAGTAATCTGTTTCTGACATATTTATTTTTGATTTAAAATTACATTGCGAAACATTTATCTTGAATATACTAAAAAACATGTTAGAAAAATTGGCAATTAGTTACGAAATAGTTAAGTTCTTATGTTTTGTCGATCTAAGAAAATTGGCTTTTTTTCTAAGTAAATTAAAAATGCTTCAGAAATTCTTCAAAATTTGTGAAATGTGATCTATTGACAGTTTATTTATGGGTATTTAATAAGATTTTAAATCTTAAGTAAATTGTGGGAAATAATATACACTTTTAATACTTTCTCATGGAAAAATTGATATACAATAAGGAATTTCTTGTAATAAATGAATTAATATTGAAAACCTAAAAGATTTTATAACCCATTCAAATATAATTGATCATTTGAAATATTTTGAAAATTTAGTTTGCCTTGAAATCAAAAGAAACTATGTTTGTCTGAAGCAGAAGCAAGACAAAAATATTTGGCTTACCTTAAAGCTCAAAAAATTTCTAAACGAAAATGAATTCAACCCACAGAAAAAATGAATTGTCTTTTTGATAATTTAAATGAATTAAAAAAATAGGAAAATGTGCACGCAAAGTGTTGTTAAAGAATTGGAAAAAAGTTCTGTAAATTAGCAGAGAAAGCTGAGTTGATGAATGATATAAAATATATCTATCAGCTGAACAATTTTTAATCCTCAAACAAAGAGAAGACTCAGAATTAGAAAGTATTGAGGAAGAGTTAAATGCAATATTTTAAAGATTTTTTTAAACATTGTTTTTTTTTTTATCCCTTGTAATTATGTTTTTAGTACCTGATGCACTTTTGTATATTCAAATATAAAGTTTTCCGACTCCCCCCCCCCAAAAAAAGTTGTAATTCTTTTTGTTCTTCATGTTGTTTTGAAGAGTACAATTGTGATGGGAACTGAATAATGTCCTTTATTTTGAAACATTATTTATAATTTTCAAAATGTCAAATTATGGATTTTTTATAGTTTAATTTTTTATTAATTATAATTATTTATAAAGACAAACTTGAAATGTTATTGTAGTCTGAATGGAAATTTCATGCGTGACCTTCGTACAAAATTTTATTTTATTAGTTACTGAATTATTATATTCCAAATTGCATTAAAAATAGTGAGAGCAGACTTTAAAAAAAATTTTAGAGGCTTCAAAATTTTTATTCAGAAAAAGAGCGGAACCTCTTTATACTTTTTATTCTTTTAAATTTGAGCTACTTGTGTGTGTATTCAAAATTGAATTTTCCAAATTTTATTGAATTGGATGTCTAAATAAGTGTGCCAAAATATGTAATCCTCTAGTTATTGTTGTTTTTCTGTTATAAATCTGAATGTTCTTGATTATTTTTATTTGTCATTCTGCAAAGGAACTCGATCAATATTTGTAGATACTTTTAGATTAATGCTCAAGTTCTAGAATTCTACTTCAGATCTATAAAAATGATCTAATTTGATAGTGTATTTAACTCTCAGATTGCAATTTGTATTATTTCTATTATTTGTTATCAAATATGATTTGTAGGATGTATTTAATGTAATAAAATAAACAGCAGAGTTTCTTTCTAAAGTTTTTTATCCTTAACCTAGTGTTTTATTATTATTATTATTATTATTTTTATTAAAAAATGTAATTTCATTTGGGTATTTTTGAACATTGATTTCTTTGATACTATAAATCTCTTTAACTTATTTGGAGATTAACTTTTTTCGTTAAAATTATCTATTGAACATGTTGAACCATATATTCTCCATTGACATGTTTTATTCTATACCCAAGTACACTTTTATAAATCAGCACTTATACAAATTTTGAATAGTCATTTTATATATTATAAACTATTTTGTTCTGTAATGGATAGTTAATAATATATCCTTTGATATGCATTCAGTTTAATTGTTCAGATAAAAAAATTTTTTTACTTTCAAATAAGATATTTCATCTCTGAGCAGAAACAATAGTGTTTGTATATGTGTGTCTTCAGTATCAGGCTAAAACTATGGCTCTTAATGCCATGAAATCTGGCAAATAGGTAGACTTAGTAGTAACTCAATACACTTTGAATTTAAATTAGAAAGAATTTTATTAGAAATTACTAGATTTATTAGATTAGATGCAATACATATCACTTTCTATTTTAGATATTTATTGTTATTTCATCCATAAAAAAGTACAAAAGACATGTGAGATACGAAAGCATGTTAATGTGATATGTCTTTTAAAAGAATTGTTACTTAACTTGAATATGGATTTAAATGCCAAAAATGAAGTAATTTAGTATACGAGTCTTAACTCTTCATTTCTGTTCAAGGGAATAATGTTGTTGTTGTTTAAAATGTTTTTGCATTTAATTGTGGGGGGAAAATATGTGTGTCATCAAAGAAAACAAATAATTCTTGATCTAAAGAAAAAATTTTTTACGTCTGGTTTAATTGAGCATATTTTTAAGTTCATTACTTTACATGAAAATTTATACAGGAACTAAATCTAGATATCTGCATTTGATATTCCACTATTTTCATTTCTTACAAATTTCTTGAGATAACTATTTGAAAATATTTCTAATTCAAAATGCCTTTTATATTAATGGTTAATTAATTACTGGTATAATAATTTCATTTTACTGATCCACAGAGAGTAGCTTTGCTTCTTAGCTAGAATCCAATTTAAGAAGTTGAGAATCATGAAAGTTATTTTTATATAATTAAAATTCTAAACACATTGTTTGCAGTAAATTTTCTAATGTCATTATCTCTTTCTCTTCTATTTTTCATTGCCTCTTTTTAGCATGTCTCCATTTTCAATTTTTATATCATTATCACAAAGAAAAATAAATCAATATAATTAATATTATTTTTTACTTCTTTTTATAGCCATATTTTAAGTGGTTGGTTTTGTTGGCATTCATCATGTTATGAGCAGTATACAGTATGCTTGCATGTTGTAGTTGCTTTAATATCAAAAATGTAATGTTTATCTATTTCTTTCTGTATATCTTAAATATTAGTTGGTGTAGTTACAGATCTATAATTTTTTTTCTTTCCCATTCTATTGTTTTGATACTTGTCAGAAAAGTATTCTGTAAAACTCTTTGCAAGTTTTTTCCCTCTTTTAAAATTTAAAAAAATTTCTGACATTTGTGCATTGTTACACAAAAGAATCATCTTTTCTTTAAAATATGTTTTTCATTTTGCTGTAAGTAATACTGCTTCAAGTCATATATATGTTTTGATTATGAACACTCAGCTATTATAAAACTGAATTATAAATTTCTTTTTAGGTTCAAAGAAAAATGAAAAAGCAAATAAAGTAAGTCTTGATGTTTGTAGTAAATTTCAAAATAAAACTATTATCTTTTTGTTAAATGTAATTGTACTGTGAAAAAAAAGCCCTCTCTTTCTCAAATGTTTAAAATATACCTCAAAAATTATTTATTTGTACCATATTTCTAAAAACCTGGTTAATGGTCTATCTGATCTATTTATAATATCATAAAATTTTATTGTGTTTAATTTTACAAGAAAGAAATGTTTCCCTTGCAATTATTTTTTAAAAATAATACAATTGTAAGAGCAAATTATAAGTCTCTGCAAATTGAAAATTCCAAACACACTTTATTTCTCATCAATTAAAAAGGTTATTAAAAAAGTAAAGTGAGTAAAAAGTAATAAAGTAAAAGAAAGATAAAATGTTTTAAGTTTATAAGAATAGGTAACACCATAATTATTTATCATTTTGTTGAGACATTTTAATATTTTTTAATGGTGGAAATGAAATGCTTAGACTAGTGATTGATTGAATAATTTCTGCCACATATAATTTATTATTCATCATGTGCATTTTAAAATATTATTTTTATAGTTTTGAAAACCATTTCTAATTTATTTTTTTAAGTGAGTTGATACTGATCCGTTTTGGTTTTTTTAAAAATTAATTTCTTTACCTAAAAGTAAAGGCATGATCTTTTTGAGATCTATATATGTCAGTTTGTGCATAACTTTTAAAATAACCATTACCAGATTATATTTTTATTAGATAAATCTACTTCATACATAAGTATTACTTGTCAAGTTGGGTTTTTTTCATCACTTGTAATGATCTGAATTTATTAAATAAATTTAAACTAAGGAAAAAAGATGTTATAATAATTATTAGCATTTTTTTAATCCTCCAAAGTATTATTTAGATATTGTTACAATTTAGAAATTTGTAACAAAGTCTTGTTTTGCTAAGTTTTTAAGACTAAATATTTGTCAGCATTGTGAACATTTTTTAAATATATTTCTCTCCATATGCTATTTTTCATATGCAGAGGAAACAAGCATTATTTTATATGAGTTAGAAATCTTTTGTTGTTTATAAATTAAGTGACTGATAGCTGTAATTCTGTGTCACATTGTGAAAAATCAAAGAATAAAAGATTTTGGTTAACTTTTTGGTTTTATCTGAATCTTTTAACACCTTTTATGTATCATTTCAGATGTTTGTAAATAAGATTTTAACTCTTTTCAGGTTTGCAATTAATATTCTTTTTAGCATGTTTTAAAACAAACAGACCAACAAAATATGAAAGAATAAAGTCAATTGAATAAGAAATTGAAAAGTTCTTATTTGAATTTCAAATTTTTATTGATAACTAATATTACTAAAATCTTTTAAATTTGAATAAAAAATATTTATCAGGTGTTTCTATTTAAATTAAGTGAAACAACAACAACAACAAAATGAATATTTGTTGTTGTGCATATTAATTAATTGTGTATGATTTTTACTCATTTGGAACATGTGTGATGGTTTCATCTAAAATCTCAAAAATGTTTAATCTTTGAATGAAGAAAAAAAATACTTTAAAATATTGAGCATGCTTTAAAAAGTTTATTAGAGAGCTAAAAATGTGGTATTGATCAGCTCTATCAGATAAAGCCCCTTATCAAAATCATTTGAATGTAGGTCTTGGGATAGGGTAAACCTAACGTTAATAGAATGGTGGTGTATGATCCTGTATTTTTTAAAATGAGGTAAAATGAGATATCTTTTAAAATAGCTGAAATTCAATGAATTTTCCATTAAATGGTTCATAATATTGATGAAATGTGGCACTAGACCATTGGAAGTTAATTTCACACAAAAAAACAACAACCAGACAACAGAAAATTTTATAGATAAAAAAAAAGAAAACTATATTATGCCATTATTTTTCAAGAATGCTAGGGAATATCTACAATTAAGTTGGGATTCTCTTGATTTTAGGATTTAATTTGAATCATCGAAATAAAAATGCATTTCATTTAATTAAAAGATTATCCAAAGTTACATTTTGAAAATAATTCTTAATGCCATCAAAAAATTTTTAATGAGAAATTTAATCATATGTCAAATTCCTATGAAAACAGCTGTTGAAAATGAGAACCTATGTATTAGTTATTAAAAGTCCTTTATTTTTTTTTTTACCAATACTAAACTACCTGAACCTTATATGCAACCTTAAGCAAGATTTGGTATTTTTCCCCCCTTCGTATTTATTACTTAAAAGTGGTTCTTACTTCGCATTTGCCAAATTTATATAAATGAATTTTCTTTATGGTATTTGACCTTTCTTCTGTGATGGATGCCTGCGAATCTGGAGGTCAGTAAAAAAGATTTCCTTCCTTTTAGGGAATTTTTGTGTGGAGAACATATATCCTTTCAATGACTAGATTCTTTTTCCATTATCTTTTAGTTGTGTAGATTGGGGAAATTTGTTTCTTTCCAGGAATAGTTTTATACATTCCCAAAAATTATGCAAGTTTATTTTTAAGTAATTTCTAATAGTTAACATTTTTCTGCACATGAATATGTCTTTAAAAGGCATTTGATTGTCATATTTCAACATTATTATTGTTAAATTATTGTCATTGTAAGTATTTTTAATGCAAAAGTTTCAAAACATTGGTGTAATACGTTGAAAAATTTAGTATTTAATTAGCTATGAACTTTCAAAACTGAATTCACATTTGAATTCAAATAAAACAAAAGCAGAAAAAATTATTTAAGTATTTAGAATATCAACAACATTAGCTTACTCAAAATATTGCCTGTTTTTTTGGAAAATTATAGTGTTCAAGTGATTATTGATAATTAGAATCTAATTTCTTATTCTTTTTCAAAAAAAAAAAAAAAACTTTTAGAAAAAGAAATTGCAGAAATTGAATGTTAAAGCTAATGTTCTTATAAAGGTAAAAAGGTCACAGATTTTTCCTTACAAAAAGAACTCTAATGTAATTTGTAAAGCTAATAGTGAGAAAATTAGAACAGTTGCTAAATATGACAAATTTTCTAAAAAAAGGAGTAGAAAACTTTGATTATATAGTTAATAAAGTATGCAGCTTATCTAAAATAAATTAAGTAAAAATAATGTTTTTTTTTTTTTTTTTTTTTTTGAGAATTAAGTTTTATTTTACATTGATTTTTGTTAAAAGATTAGAACAATTTTTCAAATTAAGTTAAGAATATATTGTGCTGTAATTAAAGAGAATTAAAATAAAGAGATGTTGTTCTGATGATACTAGAAACATCTGAAAAAGTCAGGAAAATTTCTTTAAAAACCTGGAAATGGCAGCTAAATTCAAACAGATATGCTGGCCATCCTGATTTAATTTGATTATTTTTGTTCCTGGTCTTCATTTTACTTCCAGAAAATTGCTATTTTAATGAAGTAGGGGTATAATATTTTTTTAGTATATCTATAATAATAATTTTATGACACTAACTTATAGCATCATAAAATAATTTTTGAAGTATGATGGAAGGTGATAAGAACTTTCATCAGAAACTTGCAGAAAAATATTTTAAGTTGCTTTGTTTCTATATTTGTGAAATATATTCCTAAGTTATTAGTGACATTCTGCATTTAGATTTGTATAGAATTGAATACTTTTGACTTCACTTAGTGAATTTCACCATAACACATAGTTCCACAATCAAAATTATTATGCTAATCCTTGTTCTTACTTTTTCTGTAATGGTTCTTAAGAAGTCCTTGTAAAATGCTTAGTATTTTTTCAGATAAAATTTGACTAAATGTCATTTACTGATGGCACCTGTATATCAATAATGTCAGTATCAGTAATACATTAATATTATGTGTAATTTTATGAACTGTGGAAGATATTTCCTCATTAGTTGGACTTTCTTTATTTACATTTCTTTCTGATTTCCATTTTTATTGTTCTTGGATTATTGTCAGAGATCGACTGTATTTAAAGTTTTTTCAAAACCTGAAATTTTTGTAAAGGTGCTGGTATGGAATACATATTTTGATAGAAAAAAATTATTGACAAAAAATCTTGGAAAAATGGCTTGATTGATGAAGGCATTGAAAATGAATTAAGGTATAACAACTGTAAATAATGGCTACAAAAGAAAAGTTTTTTTTTTTTTTTTTTTTGAAAAGTGCAGGAATTCTTCAATATCTGATGAATAGTTACAGCTGCAAACTTTACAACATATAAACGAATTGTAACTATGGAATCCTATTATGTATGGGCTACACTGTTCTTCCTATTAAAAGTAATTTTTGTCTTTATTATCTGAAATAATATTAATGAGACATTTTCTGGAATAACATTAATGAAAATATTTTATGTTAAATGAGCATTTTGAAGCTCATTTCATTTTTATACACATGAATGTTTTTTTCTTTTATGCATTTATTTTTATTTTTTTTCTCTTGTAACTTTCTCTCTCTCTCTTTTTATTTTATGTTGTGTGGATAAAATTAACCAATTACAACATAATAACAGATAAATAAACTTTTATGTTTGCATTGAAAGTTATATATGTGATGAAGTTTCAAGGATTTTTTTTTTCTTTTTGGGTGCTAAAATTAATTAATATGCCATAGTTCTCTATAGTTAATATAAATGAAAGCCATTATGTTGCATTTGATAATAAAGTATATACTAATCCTATATCAGTGGATTATTCTTTCCTTCTATCTTTCAAATGTAAAATAATGGAAAATTTACAGTGAAAAATATTTCCCTCAGTCATTTGTAGCCATATGAAAAATATTGCATTCTGTATTATATATATATATATATATATAATATTGAATATAAGAAATTCTGTGTTAAAATTTTTTAAAAGAAGAGTATGCTTATTTAAAATTTATTTTTGACCCTGCTTATTATTTAAAAATATTTTTCTTTTTAGTAATGAAATCTTGTATTCTATTCATATCATTTTTATTTTATTTATTTATACATTATTATTATTTTAGAAATTGAAAAAGTGCCAGTTTTGTGATAAAAGAATAACTGATGTACTTTTCCATCATCACTTGAAAGTATGTGAACATCGCGAAGAAAAATGTACAGTTTGTTCAGAAAATGTGCCTGTAAAAAATATGCAAGAGCATAAGTTATTCAAATGTAATTTTGCTCATCTTCCAAGTAACAGGAATTTTTACAGTAAGTTTCTATTTTTTTAATAAATTAAACATTTATTTTGTCACTCTGACTTTCATCTTCATAAGGCTCGTAAATAAATGACCAGCATATATGAAATACATTCCAATGCATTTATTTATTAACTATTTTAAAATTGAATGTTTTTGTGGAACAAGAAAATAACAAATATAATATATAAAATAAGGAGAGGGGGTGAAAAGAGTGGAAAGTCATCTGTGCTGAAATAATTTAAAATTATCATTGCATTTTTTTCAAGTTAAGTTTCTTAGAACAAAAATCTGACTCTTATTTATAATGCAGTTTTTTTCCCTAATGTGTTTATCAATAATATGTGAAAGTTAAAATTTCTGTATTCTTTCGATGTTCTGTTTATAGAGTTAAGAATGCCGAAGTTCTTCATAGATCATCAATATATAATGTTAGAACTGGAGTTTGTATGTTATTGTGCAGTTTTATTCAACTTACATTGACTTATCATTTACAAAACGCTATCCTTCTTATCTACCGATGGGGACTTTAACTTGATAGAAACAGTTAATGCATCACAAAATGAATTGATATTTTGTAAAATCTACATTTACCAGCTTCTTTGCTTAAAAAGAATTTGCTAATTAGGAGTCATTTGTCCATCAGTTGATCCCAAATTGTTGCCATTTTGTTGATTTTGTTTTCTATTAGCTTTGTTGCTTGTCTCATTTAATCTAAGTTTGACTTCATTTTTATTTTGTTATCTTCTATTTTGATTTGTATGAAGAATGGATTACAATTTTTATTGGTATAATGATTGCAAAATCCTGAAATTTTTGGAATTTTGTAGAAAATATCATCTGGAGACTTTTTATTTGTTGTTCCTGAACACTTTTCATTTATTCCCTTTTTATAAACTAGCATCTGGCATAGCAAAACAACAATTTTCACCGGAATAATTGTAAAGTAATTCATGGCAGACATATCCCTAAACAGTAAAAATATTATAACCAGAACTGAAATGATATCATGTTTCACATATTGAAAACAGACAAATTCTATACTCATACACTTCACATAACCTTTAATATAGTTCGACAGTTCACTAAATGTTTCAAATGCAAATTTGTCATTTTATATCAGTAATAAGAGTATAATAATCGTAACAATAGTGAAATGATTCACCAAAGATGACACAATGAAATTGGGAAGTGTTGCAAAAGAAAGTAAATAACCTTTTTTATATTAGATATGCCCATCATTTCAGTGGAGTTTCCATCTATAGATTGACATAGAATCTTTGACCTAATGTGATGACTCACTGCATACATAAATTCACTTCTGGTTTTTGTTTTATGGTGTTAGTCAGAACCTAAGAACAGATTAAATAACATCAAAATCATTCGCCACAAATGATGGATGCAAAAAGATGTTTTGCAATAGGTTCAGCAATAATATGAAACAATATCATATAAACTGTAATGAAAATATCATATGCACAATTGTAGAAAGAAAACAAGGAGTAAATCATAAAAAAGGTGTCATTTGAAAGGGCTTTTGAACATACTGATATGGATGTTTGAATTAAAAGTTTCTTAATTTGCCGTCTGTATATTGAAATAAGAGAAAACTTCAAAATGTTCAATGGCAGCACCTATATTTTTCATCAAATTTTAAAACTACATCAAAAGCTATTTCCGAAAACCAAGTTTCATTAGTTTAGATACATTAGTTTCGGAATTATAGGCTAACAAAATTTTGACTTTCTAATGTTAAAATTAAATTTTGAACTTTTATTCATATTTTAAAAATTTATTAAGTTATTGACTTAAACTTTTTTCTTATGAAGATATAAGGTATTTTACACATATTGCATACATATTTAATATGAAAAAACAATTTTTAATACATATATACATTATAACTTTTAAATTGCAACATACTTAACCCCTTCAGGACCATTGCAAGGAACTGAATGCTCTGAAGTGGAGCGTCAATCTAGACCCACACAGTTTTCACAGTTAAGCCTAATTTTACAATATATATATATATATATATATAATCATCATTTTAATATAATGACTTTAATTTTACAAATAACATATGAAATATAATACTACTTATTATGTATTACGATAAAGGCTATAACATTATTAGAAATGAATGAAATAAGCAAAATACTCAGTTTTTAACTATACCCACAAAAACAAATATTATATACATGAAAATAGAGTTATAAATATTGAAATTTTATATTTCTTTCTCATTCCCAGCAACAGTCATCTGAATGCACTTTCCCATATTCTCCTAAAGAAAAAAAATCAAAGCAATCAACAAGAACGCTAGAGTCCCTTTAAATCAAATATACCTTTTAGAGAGCTGTTTGTTTATACCAATAAATCTATCAAATCTAGAAACACCAAACAGAAAGAAATGCTTGCCAGTATATGAAGACCGTTAATTATTTCATCTTTTCATAATGGGAAGGATAAATGGAACTGATAAAAAATATACAAAGTACTATGTAGTGAACCCGAAACTGCAAACAACAATTCTCATGCTTCTTAAACCTATAAACATTCCATCTTTTCCCTATTATTCAAAATATAAACACATATAAATAAATTAGGGCCCTTTAAATGCCCAATCCTCTCAAAAAAGCCAAACTCATGCAATTGCTTACATGTTTAAATACCCCGAATCAAGTAATTTTTTTTTTTTTTTAACTCAGAACCGAAAGCGTATATTGAAGGTCAACACTCTGTGAGATATGCTTTGAAATTATAACGGACTTCAATCGCTATCTACTGTTATTTAAAAATTTAAATAAACGTTCTAAATAGAAATCACACCAGCCTGGAGGCTTATCTGATATTTGATACTTGGGCCGGGAAAGGACTATTGAGTGATCATGTGTGTGTGATCATTGTCTGGAATGGGTTAAATTTTTTCATAAATCTAAAGACAGTATCATTTTATAGAAAATGCAAAATTTCAGCTCATTCCTACGAGTATACCTGTTACATTAAGTTTTCTGCATTGCTCCTAAAACGATGTAGTTAGGGGTACACTCGCAAATTTAAAAATATCGACAGCTTTTTATATGGCATATAAATGCTGCTGATCATTCATTTCTTAAAACTAATATTGTTTTCTGCATTATTAACAGCTGCTACTTTTGAATGTAGAGGATAAAGTAGTGACTATCTTTGTTATAAGCTAGAAATTATACTCCTTAGTTCATATAATATTGTTTACAGAATATAACAAATTCCAGAATATTTTATTTTATTTCACAGTTATTACTTTGTAGGATTTAGCTGTTTAATTTACATTCTGGCAAATAATTTATCTTAATAATTTATGGATAACAAACTCAAAATTTTCTAACAAGAAAAAGGGCCATTTGTATTTGTTTAAATTTACCGATGTTTGTTTAAATGGACTATATAACTTATATAATCTCTAATTTCATAAGATTAATTTGCCATTATTATAATTATAGTAAATTAAATTGTAATTATAATTAAATAATTCAAAACATTTAATTTTATATCATTTACTCATATAACAAAACTTTCCAGTTTGGTATTTTCCGTGTAATTGAGAATCAAGCTTGGATGCAATTAAGCAAAACTTCAATGAATTCATTTCTTTTTTGACAAGAGTCAAAATTCTTTTAAACTTTTCGCTATAAATATTTTGTTATGAATGATATAGAAAACAATTTTACCATGTAGATTGAAGCTTTAAAAGTATGGCAAAAGAAAAAAACCTTTCCGGCATCCGGAGAATAACTAAATTTTGTACATTTAAATATGGAAACATTCTCTTGTGGAATAATCCACCACACAATCTCAAATATCTCCTCATGTAATCATAGTATATAAACCAGAATTTTTACTCCAGGTATTTTTTTCCTGGAAAATCTATTCATGACATCAGAAAGGGTATTGCCATAGGGAATCTCAAAATACATTTGTACAATTTTAAATATGTAGATAATCCCATACAAAAATTTTAGATGCAGGCATGTTTTAATATTTATTACTACCTTTAAAATGGCACTTTTAGTTTTCACAATGGATGAATTGTTGCAAAATAAATCGAGGTGGCTCCTTATTTTTTCCCCTTTAGTGATTGTGCAAACTGCTCCAGTATCTTGTGGTCAATAAAAAAAAGTATGGGGTAAGACCTTAAATTTGTTACAACAAAAGATTTTATTCAACAAGTTGATCAAGTGGTTCAACAGAAGTGGAGTTTTATTATAGTGAGTGAGTTATGTGTGAATTTCCTGAAATAATGAGATCATTTCGTTACTCTTGGCACCTTTTGAGGTAGTTTAAATAGGATCTTATAATCATCTTTCATATATCACTGATTAATTCTCATCTCTTCCATAGATTGAAGAATTGGCTAAGAAGCTAAAGCTTTCAAACTGATGAGAAGTTTCAAAGCAATGCTAAGACTCCCTGTTTGCATTCCCCCCCCCCCCCCCAAAAAAAAAAGATCTGGAAACTTGGCCTACCTAATACTGTCCCGATATTCTCATATTTTTATATATGTGTGTGTGTGTGTCAAATTTTTTTGTCTGTAGAGTGTACATGTACATAAATCCATACATTCATTTCTATTAACAGTACAGATAATGAGATAGTCAATGAGCTAATCATCCTGTCCCAACTACTGGTCTGAGTTGATCAAAATTTGTTTTGGTTTTTATTTATTTTACAAGTAATCTATTATTTAATTGCAGTTAAATTAAAATAAATGCATAAATGTTTTTTAATATATTTTTGTGTTAATATTTGCCATTTTTAGGTGATAATAATGTGCATGCTGAAGCTTCTCCAGGACCTTCTGAAAACTTTGAAAAAATGGTAAGTAAATTCAAATTTCGTGCAGACTTTGAAAAAAAAAGATATACCAAATATATAATGTATCATCTTGATAAATTGCTTCTTGTGTGTGTGAAAATTGAACTTCCAAATGATCATTTATTTTGATCTGTCTGTTTCAAATGTAAATATGTAATGTTTTTAGAAAAAAATTAAAATATTAATAACAGTAATTTGCAAAGTAAAGAACGTTATGCCAAGATGTTTTGAGAAAATGTACCAATTTATATAAATTAATTATTTTGTAATTGAACAGGAAGGAAGAAGGCTAGTTTTTTATTTTTTTGGTTGTTCCATTTTATTCATCTGTATTTATAATATTTTTTGATATTATAAAATATTTGATATGATTAAAGGAGAAACATCAAAATTTATTATGTGTAAATTCAGTGCTAAAAAAGAAAATGATCTGTAAGTTCAGAATAACTGAAAGCATCAGATGTTACAAAAGGACCTGAACATGAATTCATAACAAAGATTATAAATTGGGAGTGTGAGATGATGGTTCATTTTTTAAATATAATGAAAACAGCATTTTAAAAAGATATGAACAGAATGAAATAATTTTTTGAATGGGAAGATGGGAGGCAATCTGTTTTAAAAAAAGGTCTAGTTAAAATGGGAAATTAATTAAAATGTGATGGATTTTTTATACTATTGCATAATGATTATTCAATAGTGATAAATTTGTAAAAATATATTATTATTCTGCTGACATGCTGAATTATATCATATCATCTATTCCTTCATGCTTGAGGATAATAATGGTGAGATAATTATCACACTTTATAAATTCCACTTCATAAAATCATCAATGATTTGTAACTGATCACATATCAAGGCATTATATGGGTTAATATGAAATGATAAGAATGAATTTTAGAAAAATAAATCATATTTGTTTATTATGTAAATTTAACAAGCTCTATATAGTATATTTTGATATACTGAATTATATTAGACAAAAATAAAATCTCTAACTAAACTTTTTTTTAAACATATGTTTTACATAAATGGTTGATTTTTGTATTAGAAATTTCATTGATGGAATGATTGCTGTCAGTTTGATTTTAAGACAGAAAGAAAGTTAGCTCATTTCTTTTCAATTAATATAATCAAAAGTCATGGTGGATTTATAGCAAAGCAGATTAGATAACTGATAGATAATTAGATAACATAGGCACGTCAATGTAAAATTTGTTATTAGTCTAATTTTTAAATAAATTTTCAAAAATGCTAATACAAAACTCTGGAATTATGAATGCTATAAAATGTGAGAATAATATCGGTATTTTATTAAGTATAATAAGTCAAATGCCAGTTTCATTTTGTTTATTTGGTCTTTAATATACAGTCGCATAACTGGTTAAATTATACTGAATGAAAATGTGGATGTCAGTCATTCAGGGCTCATAAGAAATAAAATTAAAAAAATGCATTTTACAAATTTGCTGAAATAAATAATTTAAATGAAATAATAATTATCCTAATTAAATATTATAATTTATAACATTGTTATAATATATCAAATATAACAGATCTGTGAATTAAATGAGATATGAAGTTAAAATTGATATAAAATCATAATAAATTGATTGGCATAAATTGAAAATAAGCAGATTGAAATGAATTGA
The DNA here is from genome assembly GCF_947563725.1 of Argiope bruennichi. Taxonomy (NCBI): domain Eukaryota; kingdom Metazoa; phylum Arthropoda; class Arachnida; order Araneae; family Araneidae; genus Argiope; species Argiope bruennichi. The sequence continues at coordinate 77,694,655 of NC_079156.1, forward strand.
TAAGAAGCATTTGCTTAGAAACAACTGTGCATTTTGATGCAGAAACCATTTTCAATAGTGTGTACATGTAATTTTGTGCTTGATGAAAGTAATCCCATAATTACTGGATCAATACATTGTACTGTGTATTATAGTTTAACAAAATATGTTCAAATTCACATTTAACCATGAAATGTTACAGTAATTTCTACATTTTTTTTAATATTGTATTTTGTGTATTGTGTTTTCTAACAAAGGCTTCTGTATGTCTACAAAAAATGTTTGTTATAAATTAAAAACAGTCAGCCTTATTAAAAAGGTACAATTTCTTTAATAAATATTTATAAACGAGCAAAAGCATAGTTAATTTAAGAATACTAATGATTTAATTTTGTTTTATGCAGAAACAAAATAATGTTTATTTCTTTTATGTGAATGTCTACATGCTGCTGTTATTTAAATTTTTGACCATGTGTTTTATTATTGTCAGTAAAGATTTAGATATTTGAATTTTTTTAAAATTATGGATAGAAAGTGAGCATATCAAATATCACATTTTGGAAAAAGTAGCAAAGCAACACCTGATATAATGTTTATGGAGATTTTTGATATCTCATTTTTTATTGGCAGACAAAGATATATGATATCAAAAAAGGGGAGAGGGATAAAAAATGAACTCAAATCAGTATTTTTAAGAAAAACATGGAGTTCAGTTTCAAATCTTAAAGAGATACTGTTGTCATTAATGCTACATATCAAATTTGTCTTTTTTTTTTTTCAATGTTATCAGAATCCAAGTTATTAGCTGTAGTGAATACATAAAATGTGCCAAAAGGTTATGTTATGTATTAAGCAATATTCCAGTGACATAAATCACATTGTAACAATACAGCAATAAAAATAAAAGCCTCTTTTTACCAATAAATTTTTTACAATGCCAATATATGATGTATTGATAGTATTTTAGACAATCGAACAATTCCTACTACTGCCACCTTGGAATTTTTTCAAGTTTTCAATTTAAATCTAATACAGTACTGCTATTGCAATGTATAGTTTTTTTTTTTTGTTTTTTTTTTACAAAAGTTTATTAATAAACATTTAAAGGATTTCCAAACACTCAATTTTGCACTTTAGAACTTTGGTGAGAACTTTATCAATAGAAATAAAAATGGCTAAATATAGATTAAGTCCATATTTATAATTACATTTTTATTATTCTTCTAAACCCTGGTAACAAACTGTTTTTTTTTTAAATCTTGAAATCACACTTGATGATAAAATATGATTGGATATGGTTTATGCATAAACTGAAAATAAAAGTCAAAAAATATTTTTGAATTGATTTTTTTTTTAATTATACATTTAAAGAATAAGATTTGCTGTAAATGGAAATGTATTCAAAATAGATATATTCAAAGTACTATTATATAGTGTATGATTCAAATTATGCCACAGGTTTTCTATTAAAAATTCCATGTGAGATAGTATCAGGAGACAAAAAAAAAAAAAAAAAGGTAAAAAAATAGTTTTTTCCTGGCAAAACACACACGCATTTAAAGTAAACGTATTCAGTACTGTTTTCATAATTTTACAGAAAGATCTAGAACAAAGTTCTTTAGTAAATATCCTGGTAGGGGAGTATAAAACATGATTTTTAGGAATTAGCTTACTTGTATCTATAAGCTGAGAATGTATTACAAATGCAATAGACTCTGAAGTGTATTAAAATGTAATTGATTTCAGATTTCATTTGTAACTATTTACTAAGATAATATTCATTGTTTTAAAGGAATGCTTCCATGCATGAATCTGTGTCGTTCAAACTGGTTCTGTAAGGATTTTTTTTTAATTGTATTGACCTGTAAAGAGTTGGGTGTTAAATATAAAAGTTGACTTAAGGATTGCTGGTGTTTGCTGCTTATTCCAGTAGCGAGTAATATAATACATTTGATCAACATTTGATCATTAGAAACACTACCATTACTGCTTTATTTTTTCTGGATTCTATTTTTAAGCTAATTAAATATATTTATTTTATTAATGAAATACTCAATATTCAAGATCATTAAGGGTTTATTTATATACTTTTAAATGTTTGATCTGAATTTTTTGATCTCGAGTCATTTGACATAAAGAGCAACAAAACTTTTATAAGGACTTTTTTTAACAATTTATATGGTAATTCTTACCAAATATCAAAACTAAACATTTTTTATCATTAAAATATGACAATGATAAATTTTTCTTCTTATTTGTAATTTAATGGAGTAGCATTATTTCAATTAATTTATAATACTATAATGGATCTACTATGATGGATCTTTATATTAATAAAAAGTGATTTTACCAAAATATTGTGTAATGCATGTCAGTTTGATTATGAATTGAGTATTCTAGATGTTGTGATTTGGGCATTATTTAACGAGATCCATTTTCGTATTATATTTTTTCAGAGACATCTTGAAGTAAAGGTCGAATTATGCCCATCATGTAATTCTAAAATTCCTGAAGAAAGATATCATGAACATCTACTCCTGTGTTATAATGAGATGACTCAATGCCATTTTTGTGGTGAAGAGATTCCAAAAAAGAAAGAACGTTCTCACTTTCAGAATTGTGATAGAGTATTAGCGATCGCTAGGGAAGATAATAAATCTCAAAGTAAGTTGACAAAAATTAAAATTTTTAATATGTTTAATGTTATGAATATCATTGTTAAAGATTTCTATGATTTCATAATCATTTTATTTATTATGTTGTTATTGTTCATTGTAGTTGATAGGTTAAAGCATCAAAAATTTGAATTTTTCATTTCATGTTATGGAATTTTTTTAAAATAGTTTTCATGAAATTAAATTTCAAAGAGAAAATTGAATAATTATTTTTAGTTTCCTTAAAAATATTTTTTTTCCTTCCAAGTAATTGAAATCAAATAGTTGATATTACATTTCCTTAATTAATAATGTCTACTTTACATCTATCTGTAATAAAATATCTTTGTAAAAAGCAGTTCTATTTACAAAAATAAGATAGTATTTTTGTAACATTTATATAGGTTATTTTATTTCATGTAAGTATGATTGTGATTATATGTATGAATGTATATTTATGAAAGTCAATACTATAGTAAATATATAATATTGTATATTTATAAATGCAGCATTTTTGTACTTTCTTATATGAATGTACAAGGTCTCTTAGGCCTTTAAAAAGCTCTAAATATCAATCTTTTTAAAGGCCATGGTTTTTATTTCAAAGCCTTAAAAAAGCCATTTTTCAATCCTGAAGCCTTAATTTTTCTTTTACTTGTGCTCCTAGCTTGAAAATTTATGAAAGTGAAATCTGATTTATCTATAGAGCAAAATCGAAAATTTATAACCAAATTGTGACTTTCATATAATTCATGGTGATTGCTAAATATGCAGAAAATAATGAACCAGTCTAATAATGAAGCTAGGGAGTAGGGTTCCATTGCGTTCTGGGAGGAATACTGAAAGGTCTCAATGAAGCACAGCTGGTTTTAAAGTGGATGTTTATTGGCAAGCTTTGATAATCATGAATAATGTCAATATAAATAAATTATCTAAACATAATTGTGAAGTTAGGTCTGTTATTGCCCCTCTTTCTAGGATCATTCTGGGTTCACTGAAGGCAAAATTTTAAAACACACTCTTTTTCAGTAATCTGTTTCTGACATATTTATTTTTGATTTAAAATTACATTGCGAAACATTTATCTTGAATATACTAAAAAACATGTTAGAAAAATTGGCAATTAGTTACGAAATAGTTAAGTTCTTATGTTTTGTCGATCTAAGAAAATTGGCTTTTTTTCTAAGTAAATTAAAAATGCTTCAGAAATTCTTCAAAATTTGTGAAATGTGATCTATTGACAGTTTATTTATGGGTATTTAATAAGATTTTAAATCTTAAGTAAATTGTGGGAAATAATATACACTTTTAATACTTTCTCATGGAAAAATTGATATACAATAAGGAATTTCTTGTAATAAATGAATTAATATTGAAAACCTAAAAGATTTTATAACCCATTCAAATATAATTGATCATTTGAAATATTTTGAAAATTTAGTTTGCCTTGAAATCAAAAGAAACTATGTTTGTCTGAAGCAGAAGCAAGACAAAAATATTTGGCTTACCTTAAAGCTCAAAAAATTTCTAAACGAAAATGAATTCAACCCACAGAAAAAATGAATTGTCTTTTTGATAATTTAAATGAATTAAAAAAATAGGAAAATGTGCACGCAAAGTGTTGTTAAAGAATTGGAAAAAAGTTCTGTAAATTAGCAGAGAAAGCTGAGTTGATGAATGATATAAAATATATCTATCAGCTGAACAATTTTTAATCCTCAAACAAAGAGAAGACTCAGAATTAGAAAGTATTGAGGAAGAGTTAAATGCAATATTTTAAAGATTTTTTTAAACATTGTTTTTTTTTTTATCCCTTGTAATTATGTTTTTAGTACCTGATGCACTTTTGTATATTCAAATATAAAGTTTTCCGACTCCCCCCCCCCCAAAAAAGTTGTAATTCTTTTTGTTCTTCATGTTGTTTTGAAGAGTACAATTGTGATGGGAACTGAATAATGTCCTTTATTTTGAAACATTATTTATAATTTTCAAAATGTCAAATTATGGATTTTTTATAGTTTAATTTTTTATTAATTATAATTATTTATAAAGACAAACTTGAAATGTTATTGTAGTCTGAATGGAAATTTCATGCGTGACCTTCGTACAAAATTTTATTTTATTAGTTACTGAATTATTATATTCCAAATTGCATTAAAAATAGTGAGAGCAGACTTTAAAAAAAATTTTAGAGGCTTCAAAATTTTTATTCAGAAAAAGAGCGGAACCTCTTTATACTTTTTATTCTTTTAAATTTGAGCTACTTGTGTGTGTATTCAAAATTGAATTTTCCAAATTTTATTGAATTGGATGTCTAAATAAGTGTGCCAAAATATGTAATCCTCTAGTTATTGTTGTTTTTCTGTTATAAATCTGAATGTTCTTGATTATTTTTATTTGTCATTCTGCAAAGGAACTCGATCAATATTTGTAGATACTTTTAGATTAATGCTCAAGTTCTAGAATTCTACTTCAGATCTATAAAAATGATCTAATTTGATAGTGTATTTAACTCTCAGATTGCAATTTGTATTATTTCTATTATTTGTTATCAAATATGATTTGTAGGATGTATTTAATGTAATAAAATAAACAGCAGAGTTTCTTTCTAAAGTTTTTTATCCTTAACCTAGTGTTTTATTATTATTATTATTATTATTTTTATTAAAAAATGTAATTTCATTTGGGTATTTTTGAACATTGATTTCTTTGATACTATAAATCTCTTTAACTTATTTGGAGATTAACTTTTTTCGTTAAAATTATCTATTGAACATGTTGAACCATATATTCTCCATTGACATGTTTTATTCTATACCCAAGTACACTTTTATAAATCAGCACTTATACAAATTTTGAATAGTCATTTTATATATTATAAACTATTTTGTTCTGTAATGGATAGTTAATAATATATCCTTTGATATGCATTCAGTTTAATTGTTCAGATAAAAAAATTTTTTTACTTTCAAATAAGATATTTCATCTCTGAGCAGAAACAATAGTGTTTGTATATGTGTGTCTTCAGTATCAGGCTAAAACTATGGCTCTTAATGCCATGAAATCTGGCAAATAGGTAGACTTAGTAGTAACTCAATACACTTTGAATTTAAATTAGAAAGAATTTTATTAGAAATTACTAGATTTATTAGATTAGATGCAATACATATCACTTTCTATTTTAGATATTTATTGTTATTTCATCCATAAAAAAGTACAAAAGACATGTGAGATACGAAAGCATGTTAATGTGATATGTCTTTTAAAAGAATTGTTACTTAACTTGAATATGGATTTAAATGCCAAAAATGAAGTAATTTAGTATACGAGTCTTAACTCTTCATTTCTGTTCAAGGGAATAATGTTGTTGTTGTTTAAAATGTTTTTGCATTTAATTGTGGGGGGAAAATATGTGTGTCATCAAAGAAAACAAATAATTCTTGATCTAAAGAAAAAATTTTTTACGTCTGGTTTAATTGAGCATATTTTTAAGTTCATTACTTTACATGAAAATTTATACAGGAACTAAATCTAGATATCTGCATTTGATATTCCACTATTTTCATTTCTTACAAATTTCTTGAGATAACTATTTGAAAATATTTCTAATTCAAAATGCCTTTTATATTAATGGTTAATTAATTACTGGTATAATAATTTCATTTTACTGATCCACAGAGAGTAGCTTTGCTTCTTAGCTAGAATCCAATTTAAGAAGTTGAGAATCATGAAAGTTATTTTTATATAATTAAAATTCTAAACACATTGTTTGCAGTAAATTTTCTAATGTCATTATCTCTTTCTCTTCTATTTTTCATTGCCTCTTTTTAGCATGTCTCCATTTTCAATTTTTATATCATTATCACAAAGAAAAATAAATCAATATAATTAATATTATTTTTTACTTCTTTTTATAGCCATATTTTAAGTGGTTGGTTTTGTTGGCATTCATCATGTTATGAGCAGTATACAGTATGCTTGCATGTTGTAGTTGCTTTAATATCAAAAATGTAATGTTTATCTATTTCTTTCTGTATATCTTAAATATTAGTTGGTGTAGTTACAGATCTATAATTTTTTTTCTTTCCCATTCTATTGTTTTGATACTTGTCAGAAAAGTATTCTGTAAAACTCTTTGCAAGTTTTTTCCCTCTTTTAAAATTTAAAAAAATTTCTGACATTTGTGCATTGTTACACAAAAGAATCATCTTTTCTTTAAAATATGTTTTTCATTTTGCTGTAAGTAATACTGCTTCAAGTCATATATATGTTTTGATTATGAACACTCAGCTATTATAAAACTGAATTATAAATTTCTTTTTAGGTTCAAAGAAAAATGAAAAAGCAAATAAAGTAAGTCTTGATGTTTGTAGTAAATTTCAAAATAAAACTATTATCTTTTTGTTAAATGTAATTGTACTGTGAAAAAAAAGCCCTCTCTTTCTCAAATGTTTAAAATATACCTCAAAAATTATTTATTTGTACCATATTTCTAAAAACCTGGTTAATGGTCTATCTGATCTATTTATAATATCATAAAATTTTATTGTGTTTAATTTTACAAGAAAGAAATGTTTCCCTTGCAATTATTTTTTAAAAATAATACAATTGTAAGAGCAAATTATAAGTCTCTGCAAATTGAAAATTCCAAACACACTTTATTTCTCATCAATTAAAAAGGTTATTAAAAAAGTAAAGTGAGTAAAAAGTAATAAAGTAAAAGAAAGATAAAATGTTTTAAGTTTATAAGAATAGGTAACACCATAATTATTTATCATTTTGTTGAGACATTTTAATATTTTTTAATGGTGGAAATGAAATGCTTAGACTAGTGATTGATTGAATAATTTCTGCCACATATAATTTATTATTCATCATGTGCATTTTAAAATATTATTTTTATAGTTTTGAAAACCATTTCTAATTTATTTTTTTAAGTGAGTTGATACTGATCCGTTTTGGTTTTTTTAAAAATTAATTTCTTTACCTAAAAGTAAAGGCATGATCTTTTTGAGATCTATATATGTCAGTTTGTGCATAACTTTTAAAATAACCATTACCAGATTATATTTTTATTAGATAAATCTACTTCATACATAAGTATTACTTGTCAAGTTGGGTTTTTTTCATCACTTGTAATGATCTGAATTTATTAAATAAATTTAAACTAAGGAAAAAAGATGTTATAATAATTATTAGCATTTTTTTAATCCTCCAAAGTATTATTTAGATATTGTTACAATTTAGAAATTTGTAACAAAGTCTTGTTTTGCTAAGTTTTTAAGACTAAATATTTGTCAGCATTGTGAACATTTTTTAAATATATTTCTCTCCATATGCTATTTTTCATATGCAGAGGAAACAAGCATTATTTTATATGAGTTAGAAATCTTTTGTTGTTTATAAATTAAGTGACTGATAGCTGTAATTCTGTGTCACATTGTGAAAAATCAAAGAATAAAAGATTTTGGTTAACTTTTTGGTTTTATCTGAATCTTTTAACACCTTTTATGTATCATTTCAGATGTTTGTAAATAAGATTTTAACTCTTTTCAGGTTTGCAATTAATATTCTTTTTAGCATGTTTTAAAACAAACAGACCAACAAAATATGAAAGAATAAAGTCAATTGAATAAGAAATTGAAAAGTTCTTATTTGAATTTCAAATTTTTATTGATAACTAATATTACTAAAATCTTTTAAATTTGAATAAAAAATATTTATCAGGTGTTTCTATTTAAATTAAGTGAAACAACAACAACAACAAAATGAATATTTGTTGTTGTGCATATTAATTAATTGTGTATGATTTTTACTCATTTGGAACATTAGAAAATAATATTTTTTGCCTGAAAAATGTTATTTTGTAATATGAAATTGCAGGGGAAATCTTTTGGTGAAGCTATTGGAAAATATATTCCCTTTTTGAATTCAAATAAAGATAAAGCTTCAGGAAGGAACTATTCTGGACATAATTACCAAGAACCTTATCAATCAAATAGAGGAAAATATGAAAAAGGTATTTTTTTTTTTTTTAAATATCTTAATTTCTTCCAATAGTATTGTATAAACTTTTTTTTTTTTCAAAATATAACTGATCAATATTCTTTACATTGGGATGAAGATAAATGCTTGTTTTTGAAACATAATTATAATATTTATTTTAACTCATTAATTTACAGTTATCTTATATATTCTAAATACAGTCTGGGCTTTATCTCTGTTTAAAAATTCTGTATTTTATTGGATTAATTATACAAAATCAAATTTATTCTAAAGTCTGTTCTCTGATTTGAGGAAATAAAGGTATTAAAATAACATTGTATGCATTAAATAAATTGCCTTCTACAGTATAGCATAAACTAGAGTAGAGATATTTTTTGTTGAAATAGTAAAAGAATGCTTGCATACATAGTTTTATTAAACATTTTATATGCCACATAAATCCTTGTGCTAGAAGAATAAAGGAAACAAATGTCTGTCTATTCATGCTGTGTAGACACTGCTGTTGTTTAGATTTACTAAATTTGTTAAATGTACTTGGAAAATAAAAATGCATAAAAAAGTTTTTTTGGGGAGAGGGGATTTTAATTCAAAATTAAGCAAATTTTGTCATTTTCTGCAATAGTTTCACAAAATATCATTGCAGATAAATAAGTTTTACATTATTTAAAAATACAATAATAATAATAATTTTAACATTATTGTTTTTGTTTTTTTTAGCAGTTTTTCCCTAAATTACTACAATTTTTTTCATAATTTCAACATTATATTTCATTGATGCTGTAAAATTTAAACCTTTTTCATTTTTTATATCAAATATTTGATTGTATATATATATATTGCATTGTTGAAAGCTAAAGAAAAAAAAAGGTTCTGTTTTTTATCTATATGAAATATAAAAAAAAAAGAAATTAAGGTACAGTTATACTGTAAAACTAATATATATAGAGAGTAGGCCATAAAAACTCGTAATTAAAAAAAGTAATGCTCAAAAAAATTGCGGTTTGAGGAATTTGTTCAAAAAGTCTGAATTTTCCCCCAATAAAAATTGTTTAAAAAATGACCAATAGACGTCGCTCACATATTAAACCAAGTCGGGTTTTGCAAATTTAGATAGCTATAAAACAAAAAGCTGGAAGTATATCCATCATTCGATGCCAGTAGCATGCTATCGTTACCGGAATTGCATTAATGATTAAATTTTTCTATAAGAATGGTGAATCCGCGACTGAAGCATTACGAAAGTCCCCTCCACAATGAAAGGGATCAAGACAAATAAAAGCCCTATTACATTAAATGACCTGCTGAATTTAATATGCTGTTTTGACAAAAAGAGGAATTTGTGGATCGTCCAAGGTGGCAGACCATCCATCAGTGCGGACCATCCCTTGTACAAAGTGTTTGGCAGCCGAGACATCAATGGGAATTTGCAGTACTCGTGAAGCTGATAGAATAACAGGGATTCAGAAAAGGTCGATCCGATGCATTCTGCATGGAATTTTGAAACAGTATCTGCTCAAGATACAGGCACTTCACCAATTATTGCTTGCAGATTCCAATGAAAGACAACTGCAACTTGGGCACTTGCTTAATTGGAACGTGATCCACAGATGAAGCTCACTTTTTATTGCATTGTGACATCAATATGCATAACAGACTATATGGACGATATCAAACCTTTGTGAGCACATGACTAAACCATTACATTCTCATTCTTTGCTTCGAAGAGCATTGTTCTGTATCCAGTTTAAAATCTGTTACGTCACTACAGAAAAGTATCTTGCGCTTTTGTGAGTCCACGTTGTGCCTTCTTTGCTGCTAAAACTAGCGTTAATATGCCATTACCTTCATCAGAATGCTGCCCTATCTCATGTTGCCTGTTCTATTGAGATGTTCCTTCTAGACATGTTTACTGAGGACCAAGTGATCAGCCGAGCATATAAGATTAATTAGCCCCAACGATCAGCAGACCATCAATGGCAATTTTTTACACTCAGCTGTAAGAGGCTTAATTATGCACTCACTTACTACTTTCTGATGTTGGTTTTGTTGAACATTTTTGTTTTAAAATAAAGCGTGCTGAATTAAGCTACTGTGCTTTATTTCTCTAATTTGCACAAACCATCTCAGATTGATATGTGCATGCCATATATTGGTCATTTGTTTAATATTTTTTTAAATTCAGGGTGATTCAAAGGTCCTTTGAACATATTCCCATAAGCTGCAATTTTTTTCAAGTATTATTTTATTTTGATTTTTTGAAGTTTGCATGTATTTATGGTGCACTCTGTAGTTAGAAGATAGATAGACTGGATTTTCCCCCCTAATTGTACTGTGATTCAGATAAATTCAACTTTTTCAAATGGTTCATGTGAAAGATAAACAGAATTGATGAAAGGCAATTAAAATAGCGCAGTTTTTATGTGTATAATAATTTAGTGCTCAAAAGTACTTTACTGAGAGAACTTGATTTATGTACAGGAGATTTCATTCAAATTAAACGCAACCACCATTCCTAGTGAACTTTTATTTCAATTTAAGTTTTTATAGATAACTGGATATGTATGATTCTCTAAAAGAAAGTTTTTTTTTTTTTTTTTTTTTTTTTAAGCATCCATATGAGCTAGACTTAAAGCTGTGATATTTTAATAGATTTGCACTTCTTTTGTTCATTCTACAGATGTGATTTTTTAATGAAGTTAAGTCCCATGATACCTTAGTGTCATTAAAACACACTGTATTTTGTCTTTCACAGTGTTGTAAATTCACTATCTGATTCCTCAGGTAACTGCATGAATAGTCTGGCTTTCACATACAGAGCAAAAATATTTGATGGCACAATAAAAATGGTTTGAATTTAGTGCAGTAATGAAATGTATTATTGGAAATCATGCTAAAAGCAATAATAAAATACAATGTAGTTAAAATTGGGGGGGGGATAGTCAACAACTGTATAGGTATTGTCAAAAAATATTTTTTTTTAATTTTAAAATGATGGGAAAGTGATATTTGTGCAGTAATAGTTTTCAGGATTTAAATTGAAAAATACCAAAATCTCACTAATTTTTTTTTTAAAAATCACTCTAATGTGCACATAACAACTATTTTAAATACTTTTGTGGTGAATTTGTTTATGGCTGGATCAAACAACTTTGCCTTTAGTGTAAAGTTCAGAAAACAAAAGATTCTTCGTGATGAGTACATTTATTACTTTACTGGAATTCTCAAATAATTATATCAAAAAAATGTCTCCAATAATTCATCAATTCATTCAACATTCATTCAATTTAAATGTCTCAAATTCAGTTCGACTCTGTGTAATTGTCACAAAAAATTTATTCTTTTGATTAATATATTTTAACATGTAAATTTTCTGTCATAAATTTAAAATTCCATTACTGCTCTGTATATACATCTATATTTTCTTGTCCAGTTTATAGGGCGCCAGTACAACCACCACCAACAAAACCTAATGATGAACTTCCTTGTGAATTTTGTAATCAGTTGTGGCCTGCTGAATTTCTAATAGAACATGAGGTATAGGTTATTTTTTTCATTTTATTTGATATAATTCAGCATTAGGCTAGAATGTTGTTTGCAATAATAAAACATTCTGTGCAAGAAATAGATAGTATTTATCAATAGTAAAGAACTGTGCAATGATTTGTTTTTAATTTGATATTACTGTAATTTATTTATCATACTTTTGCAAATAATGTTTCATAATTTTTTTTCATTGTTTTATGAACGATGCTGAAATTTTAAATAAATAGTTTCACTTTATATGTGAAAAAATATCTAAAGTAGTTGTATTTGTGTACATTATACTGTATTGCATGCTTCATTATGAAATAAGGCATGCAATATAGTCATATCTGTATAAATTTGGGTCAAATTATTATGCCGTTCATTTATATTTCATTGTAACAGACATGTCTTGTGCATCTTTCATTTTTCATTTTTTAAACATAAGTTATGATTTATATTAACTTTTCAAACTCAAATTATTTATTTCTTAATAAATGAAGGATTAGAGATATTTATTGGCTAAATTTGCTTCTTTGTTCATTTATATTATCATATTGCTATTTAGGCATTCTTCCCATCTAAATTAAAATTAGAAATGTGCATGACAACACTTTATTTTAATGTTATTAATCAGAAAGGTTTAATTAAACTGTTGTTATTTTGATAAATAAAATACATTTTTTTAAAACTAGTTTATTTGCAAAGTGTAATATTTACAAGGATAGCATTTACTGATGTTATTTATGCTTCAAAACATTATTTATGAACAGAATGATAGTTTTTTTTCTAATACATGAAGTATGCATAGGTCATTTACAATTTAGAAGAGTTTCAGTGTATTAGATAACATTTTTTTAAAGGTGTTGTGTTTAGATGTTTGTTTCTTACATCACTAATCGATTTGAATCAATTTGGTAACAATTACTTAAAATGGAAATGGAAAAATACTTTTCTTTACTTAATTTATTTTACGTATAGTTATGACCCTACAAAAAAAATTGAACATTAGCTACACAATTTTTTAATATGCACATTATTCATATTGTATGAAAACAGCATGCATTTTTATTTATTTATTAGCATGTTATTCATATTAACTTTAAGTCTGTCCACGACAGTATTTAATATTTGCAATGAAGAACAAGACAATTGTCTGTGTTTACGGCGGGCGTTATTGAAACAGGTTTCGGTGGGGATGATCCATTTTGAATGGGTGGAATCTGACAGAAGTCTGGAGGGTATTCTTTTTCTTAGCGTCAGTGGGAAGTGATAAAAGAAAACTGGTTGCTCATTCGTCTTCTCACTTTAGTCGCAGTTGCATGTATCTTTATATTCGCTTAGCTTACTTCTTTTATATTTTATTAATATCTTTTCTTTGATTAATATTAACTGTATTTCATTATTTACATTTTTTTTTTTTTTTTTTTGTCTCTTAAATTTTGACATCTTTTAAAATGCCTTTTCGATTTAAGAAAGGAGAGACTTTAAAATCACAAGCACGTAAAATTGTGCATAATGTTGCTAAGTTTTGCTCTGTAGAAGCTGCAGCAAAATCTTTGAAAGTTCCTCTTCCACAAGCCATGAAAAGAGCTTCTCAGGCGACTGATCAGCTCTTATGAGAAATTGTATTTATAGTTTTAAAAGAAAAAAGAATTACTTTGAAATTAAGAATAGTGATTCTGTTATGCTATATAAAAATATTTACAGATTAAAATGATTTAATTTCTTTTCTGGAATCGAATGAGTATATGCAATTGTTAAGAAGCAATTCTATTAAATTTTTATTGCAAAATGTTATTCAACTATATAATGGTATGAAAAAAATATTATATTATAGGTAGTGCATAACTTTTTTTTTTCAATAAAATAAAGAAAAATAGTCATTTATTGTGGCTTGTTTTCTCGCCTCCCTGTTGTTTCAATAGCTTTCCTTCTTAATTACGATTCCAAGAATCTAAAAATTTATGCACATTAATGTGAGTTAGAAGGATTAAAGTATTTAACGAGATTCCTTTCTACTCAGGTGCACTGATTGTGATAATAAAACAGCATTGATGGGCTTTGAATAGAAATGTGAAGAACATTGGGAGTGAAAAATTTTCAACCCCGAAATGATAAAATGCATGCAGGAATTTGGATCCTTTATTGTTTCAAGCTCATGACTACTGATATATATTGAAAGGAAAAGCTCATTTATCACTCTATTATTTGAATTGACAGTTCGTGAGAAAAATGTTTCTTTGAAATAATTGTATTTCTTTTTCAAGCCTGGAGAAATGAATAAATGGTAATCTGGAATACAAAAACTTTTACTGCGTTTTTCGTAGAATAATGTAAAGCGATCTTGGGCGTATTTAATTGGGTACCTTTAACTTCGGGACATCTGGCATGTGCATGAATGAACACTTGAATTATCTTAAAATTCAGAATACTTTTACATATAAACTTTGCGAAATTAATTATGCTGTAAAAAGCTTGTACATATTGAAAATAAGTTACAAATCAAAATTTGATTTTTAAAAATCTGAAAAGTGATAGTATGGTAATCGTTAATTTTGTATTTCGGGAAATAGTATATACATCTGAAAAATAAATCAATATAAATTTGGAAAGGTTTCAAGCATATTTAACAATGAACATTTTACTTTATAATAGAATAAATGCAACCTTTTATAAAAATTATGAAATAATTACCATTAATTATGTTATAATTTTTATGTTAAATTAGACAGATTACCTCACATTTGCTGCGAAGAATTTGATATTAATAACTTATATAAATTTAAAACAAATGAAATGAAGACGATTGATGTTTTGTCATGCATGATTTTACTTCTTAATTTTTTTTTTTTTTTTTCTTCTTGTGCAATGTTAGACATACAAATATTTATTCAGTTTTTCTATTTGATTTGTTTTATTCTTTGTATTCATATGACAAGAATATCAGATATTTTCAATATTCCGAGTATGCAAATGATTTTCAGCTTAGTGAATCTTTTTTTAAATTTTTTTTCAAGAATTAAATGCAATAATACCAAATATCGCCAATTCTGCGCTAAATGTGCCAATGTAAGAAACTTTTAATGAATTTCTACCTTTGTGAAATGAATTCTTCCTACAGTAACCTGTTTCTATAACGCCCGCCGTAAACATAGACGATTGTCTAGCAGTGTTCTTGTTGTGGACAGACAGTATATATCTTTGTTTACAAGTTATGATGTGTATAATTAAAAATGGAATGTTTTAAAAAAAAATGTGTAAATGACATGATTATAAAATCAATGCTATTGAAAAGAAAATCTTTGGGTTCTTATATTAAAACAATTATTATTGAAAAAATAATTTTTAATATCTAGATGTCAAAAAATAGTTTTCTTCATATAAATTATTCATGAAATTAATACTGGGAAACATCAAATATGTAATATTTTAAAAAGTCAAATAAAAATGCTTTTAAGTTCTTTCAGAGAATTTTTATTTAAATCAATCAAACACATTTGGTTTATTCATACCAAATACATATATTGCTAAATAATATACTAATTGATATTGGTACTACTTTGAATCCAAATTGTTCATATATACATTTAATTTCCACTGGTTACAGAATTTCCTCAAACAAACATTATCTCCTTCAAATCACTTCATATTGAATTTGAATCTTGCTTTTAGGCATTTCAAATATTCAGATGGTTCCAGAAAAAGATAATTCTATTTTTCCATTACTGCTATACATTCCACATGACCCTCTAGACCAGTTTTACCTGTCCAAACTGCATAAATAATTGACATCTATTTTATATTCTTAGTGTTTCCAGATTTATAAGCACTAATAAAATTATAGTTAAAAAAACTATCATATTCTTATTTTGTCACATTCAAAACAAAAGCATTCTGAGCCTTTCTTTTCTTTTTTTCTCTTTTCTTGATTCATATATTATGTTCCTCTTGTTTCTTACTATACTTGATTAAATTTATTTTCAGCATTCTTAAAGTTTTTTTTTTGTTTTGTTTTTTAAATATACAAGTGAACATTCCTCTCACTAAGTTATCACTGTGCTATCTTTGTTTTTCAATACATCAGACAATCTGCAAGTGCATAGTTATTATGCATATTTATATGTATATATACATTAACATAATTTTGCAGATGCATGGCTGAAAAGAAACATTTGAAATTTTAACTTCAAATTTATTTCATTACTGGAGGCATAATTTGTACAGAGGAGAAGCTATGATATTCCTATGGGATTCTTATAAGGATTTCATAGACATGTGTAGATTTAGAAAAGGGAATTTTAGGTATCTTTGAAAACATGTTCGTAAATGTTAGGGATTTTTATACTTTTGCTCTGAGTGTCGGAGATGTACAAATCTTGAATTTTTTTAGTATGGGTATTAAAAATAATCCAAAGAGAACATTTTAGAATAAAATAATATGGGTTAATTAAAACAGAAATTCAGAAATTAAAATTTGAATTAAGTTTAGGAAATATATATATATACTAGCCGCCTTTGGCGACCAGCCGATTTGCCAATCTTAATGTTCGTTAAAATTTTAATAATTAAATATTTTATGCAATTCCTACTTTAATAGCTTCTTCATCAAAATATTTTAAAACTTCAAATTTTGATAGTCATATAATTCTCTCATAATATTATAAACACCTTCAGTCATAACGTAATATGTATCTCTCTAATTTTCTGTTAGTTCCCGTAGAATTTATACTATAAATTAAAGTGGAAAGGATTAATCTGCAATTAATATAATAATATTTTTTACTGAAACAAAGTATTTTTTTGTAATATGATTTCTGAAAACAGTCACTGAGCGTTTAAACTTTATGGGCATTAAAGAATATCTTTCTTAATTTATGTAATATTTCAAGAATTTGTCAACAAAATATTCTCAGATTCATTATGACCAGAACGATTAATTAACAATGTTTAATTTTAAATGCATTAAACGCTAAGAAAATAAAACAAATCGTTTAAAATAATCGGTTGAAAACAGGTTAAAAAAAAACTAAAAAAACGATGTACTTAAAACTATAAGCGTATACAAAAAATATATAACTAACATAAATACAATTTAATTACAAAAACATGCAACTAACCTAAAAATAATTTAAATCATCCGTTGATAATGGTTGTCATGTCAACAATTAGAACACAATGCGCATGCGTGAATTTTCAACGCCAGTTACGGTAACGCAAATGCGTGAGTTTTTCTACGCCAGTTGGTGTAACGCTATGCAGATTAGAAATTTTTAATTTCCTTTATTCTGTTTTATTTTAACTCAAAAGTACTTAAGAATGAATCTGAAAGATCGATTAATTAACAATGTTTAATTTTAAATGCATCAAACATTAAGAAAATAAATAGAATCGTTTCAAATAATCAGCCGAAAAATCTTAAGCCTAGCCTCACGACTGTTGGGAAAAAAAGCTGAAGCGGTACTCATTTGGCGGTGGGGAAAATGAAAAGATTTTTTTGGCGGGAAAGATAGTTTTTAATTAATAATTAAAATTCTAATTAAAAATTCAAAAAAAGGGCTATCCTATCTTTTAAGTTAGATCAAACTGCACACGGTGTGCAAATTTGATTAAAATCGGTTAAGTAGTTTAGGAGTCCATAGCGGACAAACAACGTGACACGTAATTTGTATATATTAAGATACACACACACACACAGAATACAATTTTGCATCACCATTCGTAATGGTGGATGAAAAATATTCTCGGCCAATTTGGTTCATGATAAAAAACGCAAAACCCAACTTCTGTCTAGAAAATCAGCCACGTTTTATATTTTTATTTTTTAAACCTAAATTAATTGATTTTTAAATTAAGCATGAATAAAAATTAGTTTGGGGACTGTGAATTCACACTCTATTACAAATTTTTATGCTGGATTTTAACAAAGATCATATACAATTTTATGCTGATTAATTATGTTCTGGCTTCAAGGTCTGTTTGAAGTTAATGCAATTATATCAGATAAATTATCTATAAGAAGGGAATATGTAAAACAGTTGAATAAATCATTTATTTCATTCACATTTCCTACCATCTCTTTTTATTATTTTGACACTTTATTATTTTTTTTTCTTCTTCACTAATAATTGTTTGTAAATATTATATTGTTAGCTTTGTTACTGCATATTTATCATAAAAATGTATGTAATGTAAAAAAAAAATGTAATTTTACATATTTCCATTATTACTGGGCATGAAATTTATATTTATTTACTTGTATTAATTATATTTTTTTAGTCTGGTTGCCGCCCTGATTTAATAAGTTATCCTAAATCTAATGAAGAAAATGAAAATGACCATAAGCTTGCCATTGCTGCAGCAAATGCATCTCCGATTTCTCATATATCTGGTTTGGGTGCTAGACCCAAAAATACCAGAGAAGAAAATGATGAGTGGAGAGAAATACAGTATAGAAAGAATAAGCAAGTATCATCAAGAGAAAATTTTGAATTCAGATCCAGTAATAGTAAAGAAGAAAATACTGGGTCTAAAGAAGTACAGTCTAGAAGAAATAACCAGGCATCAATTGGAGAAAGTATTGATTATAGAAAAAAAGAAAAAAATGTGCACCAAAATCGGGTAATAATATAATTTTTGATGACTAATAGAATTCCTGTTCTGTATGAAATATACTGTAAGAAAATATTGCAACTATTAATGATTTTACAAAATCACTACATTTTTTATTCTCCTGTGTCTGAAAAAAAAAAGGTGCTAATTATATTTGTATATTTGAGAGTACCATAATTCAAAAGCACAATGGGTTTTATGAATGAAATGTGGAATATGATCTTTAAACGTGTATTTGTTTTATTTAGTAAAAATAAAAATTTTGTTTTTTTATTTTTCAGAAAAATTTGCAATAAAGAATCTTATTCTACCAGAAATTAGAATAAGAACTTTTATTATATTTTTTTAATAGTTTTTGAACTGTAATTTATCAAACAATTTTCTTTAAGCAAACATCTTAATGAAAATTGGAAGTATATAATCCAATGATATGCATTTTCTTAGAAATGATAAAATTGGGTTTTTTTTTGGTAACATGCCAAAGCTGCAACTAATATGCTTCATCAACTGAAAGCAATCATCTTTATTTCCATCAGTATAATTATTTTTAAATACTGCATTTCTAGTGATTTGTTTAACTATGTTCATCAGTATTTAATTTGGCCAAATTAACAGCTTTCATAAAAATAATTTCCTTAAAAAAATCCATTCTTAATTCCAAATTTTTGGTAGAAGGAAGGAAAGCATGATATAATAATATATAATAGCTATAAAAATTACATAATTCTGTTTAAAATTATGCAAATAATTAATAGGCAATTTAATGTGATCAAATAGTGAATATTTTTTTACTTGTCTCTGTTTTTAATATTAATATTGTTTAACTTGTTTCAGTCAAATGACAAAGACAAATTTTTCTTTTACTCATCACAAGACACTGGTGAAGCTTCTGAAAACCAGTCTAGCAATCCCAGACAGAAGAGGCATTCTCAAATGAGAGAAAGTCCAGAAACTTCCAAGGTTAAATCTGATAAAGAATTTGGCACTAACTGTGGATTTAAAAAAGATGAATCTGGGGAAGATCATTTCACTGCATTCAAGTTCAGCTCATCTAAATTTAATGATGACTCACAGAATTTTTCAAATTTCAGGAAGGAAGTTAGTTTCTTTTAAACTGATGCATGTTAAAAACTTTAGCTTTGAAAAATAACAAGTGTTGGTTATTTAGACTAATGAGTTCCAGTGCATTTCACTAATCTTGTATCACCTTATAATTAGATTAAAGTCATAATTAATCTTGCAGAATTTTTTTCAGCAGTTGTCATTGCTTTAACCAATTAATATTTCTGAAAATTTCTTTTGAATTATGTTAAAATCTTTAAAATAAAATTAAATTCTGTTGGGGGAAAATAATTAAAAATTTAAGATATCAAAAACATTGAAAAGATTTAAGACATTTAATATTTTGAGAGGGAGACTTTGATTTGCTAAAAGATTTTTTAATTGAAATTAATTAAGATTAACTTCAATTCCTTGCATTATCTTGAAAATGAATCAAAAATCATTTTAAAATGATGACACTTTAGCTTTAGAATTTGGGTAATATATGCCAGTTGAAAATTGTTTTAGAGTTTGTGAATATATATTGACTTTTTAGACTTTGTGAATATATATTGATTTTTTAGAATAAATGAATATATATAGAATTTTAAACTAAACAAACAAAAAAACAATGAAATGCATTTGGTTTTATCAAGGAAATGAAATATAACTTTCGTAAAAACACTGGACATTAATCGGATATTATGCTTAAACTTTTTCCTTACTGATACAATTTTCATTATATTAGTGAATTATGTAATTTTTTCCCATATGTTCTTCTACATTTAAAAGGACTTTAGTCTTTACAAAGTCTAGTCTAATTTTAAGATTTAATGAAAAAAAATTGATAAGTAAATTTAATAAAGTAATAATATTTATAATGTAAGAAATTAAAAAATATTTGGTAGATGGTAGAAAAGTTTAGGTATGTGTGAATTAAAAAATGTTCAAAGTAATCAGCTTCTTCTGTATAACTTAACTCACTGTATATGTAATGAAAAATTAAAACTCTTTTTGTAGTCAACAATGTTATTTGAACTCCTTTCTTTACTTAAATGTATTTTATCAATACCTTTTTAGATATGCAGAGTACCATAATCATTACTTCACTTTCAAGATCTCATCATAGTATTGCTAAAAGCATTTTAGCTGAAATTATACTTAAATTACATTATATTGGTATAATCAATTCAGAAGTTTCAGTATGAGTTATATTATGAAATTTATTAGACTGAATTTGTGCCTTTATTTATGGTAACATTGTAATATAGATAATTAATTTATTTCTAACTTTGTCGCTGTGCTTTTATGTATTGTTATTTCGATGATTTTTTATACTTTTGTGAAAAGGCTTTGCATAGTTAAATTTTATATTATTAAACAGAATTTTTTATTAACTTTTCTTGTCCTTTTTTTTAAGTGTAGTTACAATTTTGATAAGGTGTCAGCAATAGCTTATTTTATTACTAAACAAAACTTTGTTACTTTTGTTTTTACAAAAAACCTTAGTTTTTTTAAAGAAATGTTTCTATGTATACTGAAAGATAAACCTTGGTGCACAGCTTTTTCTCTCTGATAATTTTATTTCAAAGAACATAAGATAAACTCTATTTTAATTTTAATGTATGTTTTTAATCTTATTTCTTTTTAGCTCACGACATGAAGTGTATTAGTAATAATTTTTTTTATATAAATAAATGTTAATTTTGTGTAATATACATCTAGGATTTCCATAGTATGAACTTTAATCTGTGTTTTGCTGATCAATAAAAACTTCATGAAAAATAAAGTAAATAAAGTGTCATCTTTTGTTATAACTATTTATTGAAAATAATTGCATTTAATCTGAAAATCATTTTTTTAGAATGATGGTATCTTATCAAGTGATGTGAAAAGCCCTCATGATACAAAGAAAAGTAGCTCTTACTGTTTTCAAACATTTTCTGGAGAATCTAATTCCACAATTGAATATTCTAAACCCTACATCAATAGGGAAATTAAGGCTGTTGGTGCTGAACGAACTGAGAAAAAAAGAATCATGCATTCAAAGAAAGATGCTGAAGCAGATTTAACGCTGATCAATAAAGATTTTGAAGAAATGTCTTTGCAGAAACTGGTAAAGTAATTTATCATATTTAGTGTGTATTTCAGTTTTATATGAAATATCATCAATGTTTCCAAGCGTTTTTCTCTTATTGTTTTTTGTTTATAAAAATTTAAAAAATTAGAGTCACATGATACATCTGAATGTTACTTGACATTTTAAAAATATTATTTACTCTTAAATTTAATACAAATTCTTCTTTTTTTCCCCCCTTAAATCATTTTTTTTTTTTGTAGTATGATTTTACTTCTGTCATTAAAGATACCCATCACAATTTTAAACTATATTTAGTCTCCAATTTAAAAATAACTCACATTTGTCACCTACTTTAACACAGGTATGATTTTTAGTAGATTTGGTTCCTGGATATTAGGGTGTTTCAATATTTATTTATTGTCATAATCCATAATGAAGTATCAGTAATTTTCAGAATATAATATTAAAACTCAGTGATCAGTGGTGGAGATCTTCTACTCATTAATCATATGTGTGCTGGTGGTTGAAGATCTGAAAGAATGAAATATAAGTGACAATTTAGTGAGTTTAAGAAAATCAACTTTAGACTTGATAAAAAGCTCTCCTTTGCTATTTCATTCAATTACTATTTCTCTAGCATTCATGCTAGCTGGAGAATAGCATGAATCGAATGCTATTTCTCCAGCTATTTCTCTCTATGGAGAAATAATAGTTGTTATGATTTTGGTTAAAAATTTAAATATTTGAACCTGACTCTTGAAAAATTTTAATATTCTTCATTTTAAATTGATGATTTATTTTTAATATATCATTATGTATTCCATTTTTTCCTGAAAATGTATTGTTGATTTCCCAATCCCAACAGATCTTGCATCCTGATTTTGCTAATGTGAATGAATTTTCATGAAGGATGTTTAAATAACATAATCCTTAAAAGTGTATGAGTGGAATTTTCTCTACCCTAAACCATTTTACATTATCTCTGAAAATCATTTTTTCGGGGAAGATATTCTTTTTATGATTGATAAAATTGAGTTTGGTAGAAATTTTAAATTTAGAAAATATGTGAATAACATATTAGTGGACCTATGGTGTATGCCACTCTTCATGATAATTTTGAGGTATTTGTCAAGACAAAAAGTGTGGTATAGCTTTTCTTGAAACATCTTTTCAATCTTTCAAAATTTTGATTGCTATGAAATAGATGATGCACTAAGTCTTATACGTATGCTCAAGCGTCTTGAAATATCCTTTCAGAAAGAGATATTGTTAACCCTAGAATGCTACCCTTTAATATACTCACGGGAAGGGTAACGATTCGTCTGGCAGACGAAGTATGCATGGGCGCTTTTAAAACCTAAGTTAAAATCAAAATAAAACAAAAATATACTCCCTGTAGCTGTTTCTAGGCTTTTTAAACTTCATTTAAGCAAAAAATATCATTTATTCACTTTCAGAACAATCTTTACAAACATTAGCACGGTGATCTCCGCACATTGCTCTTGTACAACTTTGACAAAAGAAGCGGGTCATTCTTCGCAGCTTGTAAGGGCAAAATGCACAAATTTTTCTTTTGTTACTTTCATTTGTTTTCGGAGTTTCACAGACCATGTCTATTTTTAAAAGTTCGCTATTAATTGTTCTTGTAAAACGAGGTAAAGTAGGCGCATCCAAACGCTTCTTCATCCATGGAGCAAGAAGATCTTCACTTAACTTTACTGCAATTTTTTTTCTGGACATCACTTTTTCCGATTTTCTAGTCATGTTGTGGCCATATAAAAAATGTGAATTTATTAAACTGATATTAATAATATCGTAAAATACACAAAGAGGCCATTGACATGTCTTTCCTGCTGCATGACATGTTGCTACACATCTGGTCCAATGTGTCAACAGCTCCTTTTGTGGAATTATAGAATTCTATTATTTCAAGTTTTTTTACTTTATTTACATATGGTTTTTCATGGAATGTAGAAAGCAGGATAACACTTATTTGGCTTGTAGGACAGTAGAGTTTTGGCTTGGTCAAAACAATACATTCCTGTTCCGACACTTCTAGAACGCAACTGTAAAAGTTCTGGAGGAATTTCCTTTTTATTTTTTCTTACAGTTCCCACAATTGATAAATTAATTGGGCTCTTTAAAAGATTATCTGCTAAAGGTATCGATGTAAACCAATTGTCCATCGTAACATTTCTGTTAGTCCCTTAAATGGGTCTTGTTAATTCTTCAATGAAATACTTTTCCAATGGAATGTCTTTGGTTTCAACGCTCTTTCCTTAATAAGGTATGGCATTAATCATATAGTTCGTCCCTACATCACAGAGCATTACTATTTTTATGCCATATTTTGCAGGCTTATTTGGTATGTACATTTTAAAAGGACATCTTCCACAAAATGCTATTAACTGCTCATCAATCGTAACATATGATATGATCCTGGTTTATAAAAATTTGTACAACGCCTGATAAATTTTTCCCAAATCTCTCTGAATGGTGCAAATTTGTCTTTTTTTTTTTTTCTTTCTTTCTTTCTTTCTTTCTCTGGTTTCTTTTGAGTCAAAACGAAGGCAGTTCAACAGAAAACGGAATCTCACTTCACTCATTCCACCTCTGTACCGCTGACCACATAATGTTGTTTCAAATAACTCATTTGTTGCTAAATGATTATTTTTCATAGCCGCTGATAAAACCAATAATCCCAATAAAGCTTTAATTTCATCAATGCAGGTTTCCGTAAAAGAAGAATGTTTTTCAGCATAGCGTTCTTTTTGTCTTTTGATTTCAGAATTTGTATGAAAAACAATTATTTCCAATATTTCTGAAGTAAAAAAATGAGTAAAAGAATCTAAAGGTGTGAAAAGTTCTTTTGCTGAGTCCGTTGGTCCTTGAATGAAATGAATACTGTTGCGTGAGACTGTCCTATTACTTGATTTGGGAATAGACGACCATTTTGACTTATCTTTAGCAGTGAGATGAATTTTTCCAGGGTATACAATAGATTTGTCGCAGGACTTAAAAAACTCTGGAATATTTCCAACCATATCACTTGTTTCTGGAACATTGTGCTTTCGTTTTTTAGACTTCGATTTCAACTTCATGTTATCAACTTCTGTATTTTTCTCGAGCATTGTCTCTTCTTCAACTTTATTTTCAAGCAAATTATTTTCTATTTCAGCTCTGTCACTATCTGTGAAAACACTGTTTTTCACTTCAATGTAATCTTCAGTTTCCGATTCATCAGAAAAAGTAGAAATTTCTTCATCACTTAGTCCTTTTAATACCTCCCGAATTGCATCAGGTCTACCCAAAAAATTTTCTGAGCGAAAACGCTTTGACATCTTAACAATAGCAAAGAAATAAAACTAAGTCCTTATCTAAAAAGCTAACTTGCCTGCTAACCATTCGTCTGCAAGACGAACATTGCTGCAAATGTGGCACTTGCTGAAAAGTTTTGATAACAAGGAATGTGGTCACGTGTAGCAGTCAAGGTCACATAAAGGTACTGAGGGGTACGTCCCATTTCCTGTTTTAGGGGCGCCCAGAGAAAAACATTTGTAAGTGACTTCGTCCAAGAGACGAATGAGTAGCATTCTAGGGTTAAAGGAATGATATCGTGGATTTCTTACTTTGTCATTAACAAAGGTCTAACCAGCTCTGAACATTTTTATTCCACAGCATGCCACATTTTTTACTTCACTCTTAGGCTACATTCTCAGTCCACATGAGCAAGTGAAAAAAAATTTATGACTCCTTTGTATAATACCGATAAACATGTTGGATTATAAAATTATTTTAAGCCATTTGAAAGATAAATAACTTCCCTTTTCTGTTTCAATAACTTTTTAACATACTGCTGCTCCTTAAATGTTTTTTAGTTATTAGTAGCATAAGTTATATCAATATATCCTTTTTCGGAAGTATTTCAAGTTGATACTATATTTAAATATTCCTTTATTTTGTAAATGTATTCTCTTTTTATTCTCCCTCCTAAAAATGTTTCCCTTTTTTTTATCATGAAGTTTAGTTTTTCATTAGAATCACAAAAATGTCATAATTTTTTATGAGATAGAATATTGCAAAGGATTTGACTGTGGCATAGTGAAGCTAAGTGGTGTGTAAGATATTGAATAATTTTTTCCCCTCATTCATTAACACATTCAACTATTCCTTCAGCATATCATTATTTGTTGTGGAATTTCTTGTTTACTTTTTAGCCCTGTATACATTTATGGTATGTTTCCATGACAATTTCCTAAGATTGACACCCTAGATGTCTATATTTGCCTTCTCCTCCCAAATTGCTATGACTCTGAGATACATATTTTTAAAGCTGATGTAAAGAAGAGGAAACATGAATAGTGGCTTATCTAGCCAAATTATTATTATTATTATTTGCTTCTTTCTATTTAAAAACATGAGATGAGAGGGGGTATAGGGAAATGGAAATAAGCCCCTTTTCTACTCGTTCCCCTTTTTTTTTTTTTTTTTTTTTTTTGTATGGATCAGTTTGATTTCAGTTTTAGCAACAGTTTTCTTTCCATGAGGTTCCTGGATTGTAGCTAATGGGAATGTATGGGATTGCTATAAAAGAAAATAGAATAAATTGCTTTGGTAGGAATTGCAGTATTCAATATGTAGAAGCATTGCAGTGATGTTTAATCACTTACAGTTGAGTTTATTGAATGGTTTACTTATTATTCATAGTAAACCCCCAGGGGGGCACCTCGAAATGAGGATGAGATGCTTCCAGAATGGTGGTTGGATCTCGCCACCCTGAAGGGTACGCTAATAGGTGGGGGATCCGATTCCTCCCATCGATGACAGGACGTATTTCCTTCGGGGAAGGTTGTACCGTGGCCGGTGACGGCCCTTAGAACTCAACCACAGTTCCCGCCATTGTTGCTGTTGCAGCGGTCTGGTCATTCAATTTTTATGGTTTAAATCCGTGTGCCTTCGTGGCAGGTCGGAGAGTTAGATGGTTGACTTATTATTCATAGTAGATTAGAGAATTTTTTTAAACCAATGAGCTACTTAAAATCCGTATTTAATACAGATTGGATGGATAAAAATATTAAACCTGATTTTGCTTGAATTTCCGAGATAAGTTGTGTGAAAACATCTTGCTGTGTGCTGCACGTTTTGTAAGAAGATAATAATCATAACTAATATGGGAAAAATGTCACTTAGTAGTCATACCAAAAGCGAAAAACATACAAAATTTCATGTTGGTTCAAAAAAGTTGCCATTGATATTGGACTTTGTGTCTAAAAGGAATACAGTAGAAGATATGCTAAGTCTAAAAACATCAAATTTGATGTCCAAGAATAAGCCGATTTCGAACTTTTTAGTTAAAGAAGAATAATTAAAGCTGAGCTTTTATGTGCTTTAAAACTTGTCTTATCATATTCTTCTTTAATTCATTCAATGACAAAAATATTTTCATATTTGTTTCCTAAAATATATTTCACAGCCAAAAAAATGTACTTTAGGTAGTGCAAAAATGTTATGCATTATTTGTTATAGATTAGCTCCATTTTTCAAATATCTCTTAAGAGGTCTTTAAAAAATATTGTAATATGCTTTGATGAAGTTTTGAACCTTTCTTAAAAATATCAAATGTATCTTACTGCATGATATGGTTTGAATCAACCAATAAAATTTCCAGAAGATATCAGAATTCAATATTTTTAATGCATAGTACTGTTTGGACATATGGTTACTTTTTACAAATTAGTATGGATAGACCAAATGTAAATTTAAAATTTTTAAAATATGTCCAAGAAGAATTTCCATACAAACATGACTGTAAAGTTTTAGATTGGGTGCTTTGGGGCAGCATATTCATTGTGCATTTCAATATAAACATAAATATGATTTGAAAGCTGATGTTATTCTAAAAGCAATGTATAGAATATTTAAAGGTAGTCCTGCTAGACGTGCTGATTTCCTAGAAATTACTGGTTCTTCAGAATTTTCATTGAAGTTTTTTCCTAGTAGAAAATATCGGTGTGTACTTTAAAGTATTTTGACAATACAAAGAAATATATAGATTTTAGTTTTTTAAAAAAGGAAACATTTTCCTGTATCTGACACAAGTGATATTATAAATGCTTACCAGGATAAATTGATTCTAAAATTAACTTCTCTAATATTACTAATATTCTTTAACCATTTTTTATGGGATTTTATTAAAAAAATTTACGAAAACACTATCTAAAGAAACAGAATCGGATAAAGAAAAAATTAGACTCTTATTTTTGATAGAGCTTTAATGATCCTAAGAAACTAAGGTTACAAAAAAATAATGATATTGAACTAAAAGCTATAAGTTACTTGATTACTAATGGAGCTATTGAAATTGAAGAAAAGTCTGTTTGGCAGCGTGTTTTGTATTTGTGAAAAATATTATAGAACATATATTCAAAAATTTTACTGTTTTAAAAACTGCATCTTGTTTAAATCCACATTTATTGAAGAATATTGCTTTCATCGCTCAATAAAACTTTGGAGTATTGTTATTCCATTATAACTAGCATATGAGGGGTGTTCGTATATATATGGTAAGGGTAAACACAGAATTTTTTTCCAGATTTGAATGGAACCCTTTTTTTAATGTAGTTGAATAGTAGTAAGCATGTGACTATTGCACAAAGATATCCAATGTAGCTGTCAACATATATGTCCTAATTTTTTTTTTTTTTTTAAATCTTCAATAGTGCAGTCTTTTCATTATTTCACTTTGGAGCGCATATATATATTTTTAAAGTTTCCTTATCTTATACATAAAAAAAAAAAAACTCTTCATAAATTTTTAAAAACTTATTTGCAATATCTTTCATTGTAGTATAATTGATTATAGTCAAATAAAAACTATTGCTCTGTACATTTATAGTACATGAGAAAGTGGCATACCCATAAAGTATGAATATCATTAACTGGCAGTGTTATTATCACCTAATTTTCTGGGTTGTCAATGCAGAGTTTCTGCTATACTAATGGATAAATTTCTGTGTATTTTATATTATTTCTTAATTGTTATTATTAAATTGTATATGTAAGTTTTTTTTTGTTATTATTTATGATTAAAATTTTATTTTTATATCTAACATTTTATGCAATGTCTTTTATCTTTTACCTTGTTTTTTTTTATTTTTTGTGTGTCCGTTTTCATGTTTACTTTTTCTTTACTTGTTAATAAAGTTCTTATTGGCATTTTCTGCATCAAACCACTCACAGTTTGTTTCCTTGTTCAATTACAGATCACATCTGATGAAAACAACAAAAGTGAACTTTCTAAATTTCATGAAACTGCTGATACTAATATATTAAGCCTGAATTTGCCAATGATTTGGAACACAGAATATAATTCAAATAATAATAAAACATTTAGAAGTCCTCTTTTGAAAACTTTGAATAGTAATTATGACAGTAAAACTGAAGATGATACTCCCTCTAATGCCGTTGAAAATATTGACCATAAAGCATTAAACAATAAAACTAAAGATGATGCTTCCTCTAAAGCAGTTGAAAATATTGAATATAAAGCATTAGATTCAAGCATCCAAGATACAGATTATGATGCAAAGAATGATGAAACTTTTGGAAATGATTTTTTGCAGCCCATTAAAAATAATCAGAACAAGGAAGATGAGAATGACACTCATTCAAATTCAGATGACATTTTTTATGATGCTGATGATGAATATTTTGTTAATGTACATGGTAGTATTAATCCACAGGAAGAGAAGTTAAGTCATTATCATCTTGATAATTTAAAGTTTAGTGACAAACATCAAAGAGATAATGTGAGACAAAAGAGTTATGAAGATTTAGAAGAGAGAAAATTTAGAAGTCAGAGTTATGAAGAGGATTTGAATCATAAAGATTCTAATCTTAATGGCTATATCCAGTTTTTACGTAAAAGTATAAAGGGTTCAGATGAAGCAATTGGAAATAAAATGAATCAACAGGAAAAACTTACTTCAGCTCTTAAAAGTATGTATTTTATGATAAATATATCTAAATTTTTTCTCAATAGGTTCAGTTATTTGTCTTAATCCAAATTGGTGGTATTGTTTTTTATCGAAATAACGAAAAGGTCATTTTTTTCCCTTTTTTTAACCATTGGTGCTTTGGATATACTTATTTTTGAATTGAATCTCTCTTTTTTTTCTCTTCATCCAATTTTATGTATATGTCATGTTTGATAGGTCTGTGCTTTTTTCTTTTTAAATATAAATCATAATTTCGATGATGAAGTTAGCATAAGAATTTCTAAGTGTAAGGGCAGTGAATAAAAACTATAGATGTCATTTCCGTTGAATTCGTAACACACTTGTGTGAAATTTAAAATAATCAGATTTTAAAATGAACATTTAACGTATTTATTTGCTGAAAAATTAAGGCTATTGTTGAAAGTTATAGAAAAATAAACAATCAGTACAGCAGATTTCCTATCTTTCTGTTACCTACATTTCTTTCTACATTTTAGAATGGTAAAAATTCTGGTATGTACCTTTCGAAAAGTTTCTGTTCTAATGTTAAGAGAATATTTCATTTGCCATAGTTCGATTTTTGGCATTCTTTTCTTTTAGCTTATGTTTTTATGTTGCATTATGTTATTATGTTGTTAATTCTTTAGCAGATTATTTATGTTTGATTTAGTAATGAAAAGAATTGATGAAATTAATAGAAGCTGATTTAGTAATGAAAAGAATTGATGAAATTAATAGAAGCTGAAACCTATAAAACATAATACTATTTAACAAATTTCTTTAATTTTTATGATCTGTCTTATCTGTGAGTTTATTATTTATTGTTTGTATTTTAAAGTAAATTGAACATTTCTGTCCAGAAACTTGTATATTCCTATTCTATTGAGGATTTTTGAAAAGAGGGAAAATTAGTGACCATTATTCTTTTCCATTTCCTCAAGAATTTCTTAATTTTCATTTTATTCTTTTATTTAAAGTGATAATCAATTCTTAGATTACTGGTTTTGCTTTTCTCTTCTTTTCAAATGCAACTTTAATTACATTGCAGAATCATAAAATGCTGAAAATTGTTGTGTTTATAATAATTATAGATTTATTATAAAACATATAGAAAATAGGGATTTATTATAAAATATAGATTTTTTAAAATTATATGCCAAATGAAATTTCTCTATTTAGGAACATAGTAACCAATTTTTTTGTAGAGCAATAGATGAACACAAAAATATTTCTAATACTAGTTATTCAAAAAAAAAAAAAATTACATATTTTAGGAATTTTATATCAATAATTTTTTAAATTAAGATAAAGAATATTTAATAGAGTGACAAATATATTAAACTTAACTATTTCCAATGAGCTTAAATTTGTGAAGATGATAATTATTCAATTAGCTGTATTCAAACGTTTCAGATGGGTCAAGCAGTTCTGAATCCTCAGACACAGAACCATTCAGCACAAGAGTAAAGACTTCTAACCAAATGAATTCCAAAAAGTAAGAATTCAGATCATACTGTATTCTTCCTTCTTATTCTGCAAAATACTTTGCAGTGATATGACTTCTAGCTGCTAACTAATGTGTTTGAAATGTAAAAAGTTGTCTCAATTATTTCAATTAACTTTATATATATATATATTTCCTTTTCATTTCCAGAAGTCCTTTAAAATTCAGTGGTGAAAAAAAGGTTAAGGATGAAAGTTTTGTCAGTAATGAAACATTGAAATGGAAAAAGGTAAATAATTTGTAACTCTTTATTTATTGGATTATTATATCATTAATTTTTCAATCTTTTTTGCATCTTTAGACAAGATTTGGCACAGAGAATAACCCTAGCCCAAATAAAGAAAGGAAAAAAAAGCCTTTTCTTTATATGAATTAAAATAACTTAATTAATTTAATAATGAAAGATTTTTAATTTTTACTTTTAGCTGACTATTGCTTGCTATCAGAGCTACATTCTTCGTTTTCTTTTGAATACTATCAGAGAAAATAATTATATCACAAAGATATCCACATAATTTAAATGTTACTTTTTAGTAGATAAAGGGCAAAACTCAATTATCGAGCTGTTTGCATGTTTTGGAACAATGCTTTCACTGGAAAAACTGCAATTATATATTTTTTATTATTTCTTGTGATATTGAAATTTTAAAAAAAAAAAAATTTAGGGTTACAGTTTTATGTAAAATTATATTTAAAACTGTATAAAATTTACTTATGTGCATTTTTTAAAATGCCACATTAGATATAATACAAATAAAAATGTTTCACAGAAAACCCAATATTTGGGAAAGATTTCCTTTGAACTAAATCTGTACATTTCCAAAATGTGACATATTTGTTGTTTCAAAAATGATTTTTCAAGTTCAAGGAAGTGTATAATGTGAAGATTATTGAAATCTTGTGATCAAATTTCAACATTACTATAGTTTCTCTTTATATACTTCATATGTAAAAAAATTTTATCATGATATATTATTTTAACAGTTTAAATGAAATAAGACCATTTGCTTTGTCATGTAATTTTTTATGAACACTGGTCAAGCATAATAATCCACTTCCCCCCCCCACATTATACCCAAGGAAAAAAGTTTTAAATGTGTGTGTTTTAGATGTTACATATTATTTGTCCTTATGAAAAACTTTGATAACATGTTTTTCCCCCTTATTCCGTATAGTGGCGTGAACGAGAGGCTACCGACTCGGACTGAGAAGTGAATATTTTTATAACTGTGTTAAAATACTTATTCATGTGTATAAATTAATTTTTAGGTTTGTTTTAAAACATATTTTCTATAAAAATGTATAAATATTATAATTTTTTAAATGTATGAAAATTATTATTATTATTTTACTAAATATTATGTGTATGATCATAAGCAGCTTTGCTTAATCTTTTGCCATTAATTTCATATATATAAAATTTTGGCAAACCAGTGAATTTGTCTGTAAAGAACTTCAAATTGTCTGTACTTCTTGAGTATGTTGGTCTTACAGAGAATTCAGTGCTCTCTAATGGGAGTGGGGGATGTCTAATGCTACATTTTTTTATTATTTAAAATTTTTCTATACGAAATTTCTGTGAAGTTTGTCATATCAAAACAAACATGAGGAAATATACTGCAGTACATTTCTGATATTGGAAAGATGAATTGTAATTTTAATAATAAAAGACAAAATAATGTGCTTTTTATTATGTTTATTCGTACTGTCATAAGTAAAACACCATTCTTTTCAGTTTTTAAACTTCAATAATTTATATCAGAAAAAAATTTTCGTTATTAATTCCTTAAAATAGACTCATTTTTAGAATACTTCATTGCAGTGTAGAGATTTTAAATATTTTTTTTTTAATCTCTAGTAGTACCTGCCTGTACTTCTCATTATTTGACACATTTCTATAATATTTCTGTCTAACTATTAAGTAATTTTCATATTATATATTATATGCTGAGCATATGTTCTTTCCATTGTATTTTCTGTTTCTGTAATTTTACATTTGTGTACATTAATTTTATTCTATAATTAAAAATAAATATTTATGCAATGTATTTAAAAAAATACTTAAAAGTCTAATTTTTAATCAAATGATATTGTATTGCATAAATGTATTTAATTAATATATAAGAGAATCATAACTTAATTTTTTTTCTTATAAAAGTATTTGAATCTTATTTTTTTTTTTTAATATTTCAGAATTAATACTTTAATCTTTATCAATAATTTCTTTTAATTAAGAACATCACAAAATCAGTAAAATATGCATGAGTTTATTCTAATTTTTCAAAAATTTACATATCTAATGTTTTGAATGGGGAAAAAAATAATACAAAGTGTTTGCAATATTTATATTTGCATACTTCTTATATTGAAATTTAATCAAGCAAATTTCTGTGAAAATTATATGTTATTCAATTTTATATAAATTAATTTCATTTAGTGATGGAAATGTTCTATTAACTAACTTCATATAAAGGAGCTTTATTATATTACTTTTATATATAGAAATAAAATATATAATTTTTTTACTGTAATGCATATAAAATTATACTATTCAGTTCATGAACTTATACTGTGTAGCTGAAATGTCATTTTATTGATTCTTTTAAATTTAAACATTTGTATCACTTTTTTTTTTAGATACAAGTTCCTTAAAACAGATTCACTTTTAAAATAAATTATTACAGCAGGTTACCATAATCATTAATTTCTTATAAAATATATAAATTTGAAATAAATCAGTAACATTTGTTAATAGACTATTTTCTTGTTTATTTTGTCTTTAATAACTATGAAATACTTTTAATCTTGTATATTTGGTCTATTTTGTTATTTTCCTTTATTTCATTCGATTTTAAAGTTTTATTTCTTCATTTTTGAAATTTTCTTAATATTTAATATATTAAAATATGAGCATTTTTTACCTTTATCAAATATCTATCCCTAATTGATTAAAAACTTCTGCAAGACAAACGTTTTACATTATTCTCTTATGTGTAAAGCACGTTAATTTGTCATTAAAGTGAAAATATTTTACAAATGTTAATTAAAGTGTTTGTTAATTAATTCACATTAAGAAATTATACATTCAGTTCATATTTATACTTTTGTGCATGTGTATCCTGCAAGAGTTGTTGGTGATCCAATCATAAAATATATGAATACACTAATTTGATTTTCATAGTTTTTGCTGTATAATGTTTGTATTGTTCATTTTTTTTGTTTTTACTTGATTTTATTGCGAATATTAATTTTCGCATGCATATATTGTCGAATGAAATTCTATGATGATTATTAATATAGATGTTAAGAATATGACATAATTCAAGTTTAATGTGGATTTTCAATTTATTATATTTTTTTTAATTAAAAGAGCTTTTGGAATTTTGATTAAGTAATTACTTTGTAAAATTTAAAATTACCATTTTATAATCACTTACATCATATGCACAAAATAAAATTTCAATTGTCGTAAACTTAATAAGTATTGAAT
Source organism: Argiope bruennichi (assembly GCF_947563725.1). Classification (NCBI taxonomy): domain Eukaryota; kingdom Metazoa; phylum Arthropoda; class Arachnida; order Araneae; family Araneidae; genus Argiope; species Argiope bruennichi. The sequence goes on from NC_079156.1 coordinate 77,729,540, forward strand.
TCTGTTATTTTAATCCAAAAGTTCTTTGAAATTACTAATTTGCTTTTGATACTGAAATATTAAACAAATATTTAATTTTTGATTTATTTTTTGAAGAAAATATTTTTGGCTGTAACAATAAATAAATTTTATAAGCTTTTGAATTTTGGCGTAGTAAAATTTGTGAAAGTACTCTAATTTAATTATAAAAATGAGTATTATCATTAATATTTTATAAATAGTAGTTCAATGGAAAATCTAATAATTTGCATGTAATGAAAGATAATCTCAAAAAATTCTTCCAATTCATAATTAAGATTAAAAATTAAAATTGAGAAATAATATTACTAATAATAATTGAGGCTTTCAAGAATTTTTTTCAAGAGTGTATAAAACAGTAAAATTTTCAGAAGGGGAAAAAAAAATCTATAAACCATGTGATGTCTCCATATTTATTGCTAACTGCACTTTTTCTACCTCATTGTATTTGTTTTTTGTTTCTTATATTGAGGCTGTCTTTTAACGTACATACACTCTGATATAAAAGTCATAATGCAATATAGTTAATTAAAGATAAATAATTTGAAATGCAAAGAATGTTTATAACAGTCAGTAACAAGAATTTTATATTGATATCTGTAAAGTGATTTTGGTATATAGCACAGTTGCCACTCAAATCTAGGGGAAAAAAATCCCTGTTTGTATATGCAAGATACAAGGAAATGCAAGAATAGCACTAATGTGCTAGTTATAATGCAATCTGTTTATAATATTAAAATAAAAGTATATAAAAATTATATCAAAATAAAGTTAATATTTACATACAGAAAAAAAAAATTCTCTTTACTTGTTATCTGGAATTTGAATGAGCAGATCTTCATTTAAGAAAAATGCAACTGGCTCAAATATATAAAAATTTTTTAGAAATTCTAATTAGCTCTCTAAAAAAATTTTTAGAAATTCTGACGTTTTCTAACCCTCATATAGAAAAAAATTTCAATGGAAATTCAAAAGACCCTGTAACTTTGAGGTAATAAGCACATTTAGCTGGACTGTCTTTAAATATTCTATATGTTGCTCTTAGAGAAGTGTCTAATTTCCTTACTGAAATGCTCCATGGATTATGTGTAGTCCACAAGTACTTAGATCTAAAAGTTTACAATTTTTTTTACAAAGCTTAAGTTACAAATTAAAAGTAGAAAGTTTTTTTTTTAATCAATAGCCAAATTTAAATCATTTGAATATATAGATTTAAATGGATTGCCTAAAAATTATGCAAGTTGTCTTGCAAGATTAGATGGATGGCTAATCAATTATGTAACCCTTTTACTGTCATGACAATGCTATTAAAATGTTTAAAGAGTACAAAAATATTTTTAATTAATTGGCAAGTATCGTGGACTGCTTCAACTTTAAAATATTTCTTTAAGCTAAAAAAAGCAAATTTTAATTATAAACATGCAGTATCCATAAATAATGAATTATCAATTAAAAGGAATTAGGAATAATACTAGGTGAAGACATGCTATAAAAAATATAAAACCTTCAAACATAATATAAAAAAAAAATGTGTTATAATAGTTCAAAACAATATAGAAGAAGAGAAAATAATATACTGACTATAAATGTTAACTCAAATAATATAGTGACTATAAATGTTATTAAGTAACCACTCATAATTGCATTACTCAGAAAGAATGTTTATTTTTTTGATACTGCTCACTAAATACATCTGGAATAATATTAACAAAAAAAAAAAACCATTTATGTTAATTGAACAACTGTAAAAACAGCATATGCATACTACTGTAAACATGTCATTTGTAAAGTACAAAATCTTCTTAACCAGAAGCAAATGTTTCAGAATTTAATAAAAATTATCACATCCATGTTTAAAAATGTGTGTAAAAATCCATTAATGTATTACTATTTCAAGGACAGAAAAGGCACAATGATAAAAGATAGCAATCAAAAACTTGTTCAACACTAATTCTTTGTATACCTATCAAAAAAGTCCAAAGATATAAAAAAATTGACATTTATTTTATAAAAACTACTAACTAGCTGCCATTAAAAGATATTTATTTCATTATTTTAACTAAAATGTTAATATCCATTATGACTAGTAATTGAATTGATTCATAGCAAAAATACGTATAGAATTCAAAAAGGTGTTTACTCCAAAAAATTTCATTTCAGTAAACTATATCAACTGCCATGCTCATTTATATGCTGGATGAGCACATGAAAGTACTTACTGATTGTCAGTGAAAAATTCTAAAAATTTCATTAGAGAACAAAATAAATGTTCTTTTATATAGGTGGTATAAAAATTACATCTAATGTATTAGCAGTATAAGTTGAACTAACTTAAAAAAAAAAAAAAAAATTATACATCCAAAGCTTTAACAAATAAAAATGTGATACATTGATCACATAAATCAAAAATTTTAAATTTATGTTCTTGAATGTATCCAAGATCTTATAATAACATATTTAATGAAAATATTTTGAAGCTTTAAAAAAAATCACATCATAATTTGAGCACATAATCTTAACAAACAGATATTCTATCACTTTTCTAAAATGTCTAAACAATTTTTATAATACTGTACAAAGAATTGAAATTAAGTAACATGTAACATAAAAAAAAAATATGGAATGTATGTTCAGAGATTCAAAATGCTCTATATACAGAATAGACTTGAATTAACAAATACGAAGTGACAGGAAAAAATTCTCAATTAAGAAACTTTCTTATTTCAGTAATAGGATAATGTTGCAGAATTTTAATTTTATTAAAATGATTTCAATTTCATACGAATAAAAATAAAAATGTTTTACCAATAACATTTTTAAAGAGATGCTGTATAATGTGCAATATGTTGCAATTCATATAATTTCTAATACTAATCATAAAAGAAAGAATTAAAGAGTGGAAAAGAGTCTTAATTTTGCTTTACAAAACTTTTTTTATGCCTGGGTATATATATTAAAATTAGTTATGTCTGAAATGTATTTATGTTGGTCTTGTGCTAATATTACATTATAAAAAGACTAACATAAAAAAATAAGGTATTAATTCTGCCTAATTTAAACCAAATTGGAATTGTTATAGCATGATAAATTTTAAAAATGCAATAATTTCATCTTTATTGTAAAAGAAAATTTCATAAATAGCAAAAAAAAAAAAAAAACTTTGCCTATTTAATCATAACATTGAAAGACTGAAATTTATAATCGCAGAATAAAATTGTTCGGCATTGACAAAATACAGCAGATAATTTAATATGCACCAGTTTTTTTACAGCCCTTTTTTATTCACATTTTCGGAATGGCCATTCACTAAATGTAGATGGGATGGAAGAGGTTTGTGCATGAAAGCAGGTATTCCAACAAGGCATTCACTAACAGGGTTTGGGTAAAGCTGGCACGGAGTAATTATGAATGAACAGTATAAAATATTTGATTTTATATATATATGTATATATATAAATTTAGCTGATATTTTTATGAAATAATTACAAATTCCTGTATTAATGACGATTAAATTCTTAAATAAAAATGCCCAATGAAAATACAAACTGCCATTCATTTGTTATATAATTGTTGATTATGAAACTGGTAATTATGTTAATAGTGTTAGCAAGTTTCCCTTCAAGTGTAATTCTGAATAATAATTAGTTAAATTGTTATTCTATGTAAACATTTGTAGATATATTTCAAATTATGTATCTTACAAAACAGACAACTTGATATAAATCAATGTTTAAGTCAGCATTTATCTCAAAAACTTTTCTTGTTCTGAAACAAATTAATTTTTTTTAAAAAATCGTCATAACACTTGTAAGAATATGAAAAAAAAAACTTCTTCAATCTTTTTGTTTTTTCTTTTGTCCGTTAGCAAGTCTACAGAGTATATATGCATAATAAATACAAGCCATATACAGCAGCACTTTTCTTACAGAACAAATTGTGATTGTTAGTTTTGCACAATCAGATGAAAATAAAATTTAAGCATAGTTTTAACAAATTTCTTTTAGAAATATTAACAAAATTTCTTTTAGGAATTCTATAAATGCAAAATTTCCTCCTTCGAAATTTGCATTCATTTTTTAAAAAAACATTGGGCTTATTTTTTTTTTTATTTCAAAGCTGCATATAAAAATGATTGAAAATATATATATATACAAGATATGTATACAATATTTTGCTTCTCTTTTACAAAACAACCAATCATAAAAATTTTTGGGAAAAAAATTAACAGGAATTCAAGCAACAAATCAAATTTTTAAAATTTGATTTATATGTAAAATATTCATAATGAATTCTTGCTTTCCATTATTTATAAAGCACATTTTTAGGGGAAATTTTAAAAATATATATATTAATAATTATCATTCAATATATATCCATTAACAGAAGCTACATGGTGCACACTCAAATACAATAACTAGATAATACTTTTCAATAAACTAACTGATAAAGCAAACAAAATCTTACAACATTTCATTTCACAACACAACAAATAATGATGCACTAGGAAATATGCATTTCCAATTAGTTTCTATGAAAATATATGATATGTACAAATGAAAAATGCATAACTTTGAAGCAGATTTTATGCTGAAGAAGAACTTGCAGTCAATGGAACAGAAGAAGGGGACACATGTACTTCAACTTGTTGAATTCTTCCAAAACCTTCATTTCTACTCTCAAGAATAGCACGTTCAACCTCTTCATATGATGGTGGTGGAAGCTGAAGTACAAATATATATATTTATATATTACTCTTATATTAAGCAAATTTAAATTTTATAGCTAAGTAATGATTCAAATATTTAGATTTTATTAATTAAATATTTTTGTATTTATAATATATATGTTAACAAAAATATAATCTAATACTTGACTAATGAAATTTGTTCTAATATGCTGATATATAGTAATTTACATTTATCTCATACAATTCAACATGTTTGCATAAAGACTTCATAATTTTTTTTCAAATAAAGTATAAGTAACATATCTGTAATCATAACAGAACAGATTGCCAGATCTCTAAAACACTTAGTATTTAAAGACAACGGCATTAGTGCAATATGTAATTAATGGTATAACAAGACGAAATTTTCAAAAAATTTTCACATTTTTTAAAAAATGTTTATGGCAATATGAATACATAACAAAAAAATGAATAATTATTTTTATTATCATATTAAATTGAGCACTTTCTCTAAACCTGTCTGCCTGGTTTACTGTCCAAAGATAGACTCTTAAAACTTGCTGGGTTGCATTCCCATTCATATCTTTTCTTAATGCCTTGAAGTCCTGATGGCTATGAACAGTGTTCTTTATCATTGATGGGTCCATAAAATACTATGGGAATAAGTTGAGATAGGTATGGAAATTAGGATGAGCTGAAAAATCCCCCCCCCTCCCATGTTGTTATATTGCAGAAAAGGTATCAATTGATCAAAAGGAACATGAGTAAAAAATGAAGAAAAAAAGTTAAAATTTACTTCAAAGAGCTACTTTACATCACTCAGAATGCCAACATGCCAAGTCCCCAAAGTCAAAAATCAAAATGGCTGACAAAGTAAATACTGTGAATAGACTGCAAGAACTATTCAGTAAGCTTGTTTGGGTTGCAATATTGCTGACAAACACAAGGGGCACATTAAAGTAAATTACAATAAAAAAATTTAACTGATGAGTACTACTTCTGCAAAAAACGGGGGGGGGGGACAAATATCAATAGTCTTCTATTATTATTTTTTTGTTTGGTTATTGTAATATTAGTTGTGTACTTAAAAATGATGAGTAATAAAATTTATTTTATTAAAAGCAGACCATCACTTTCGATTGCACATTCCTTTTCAAGGAAAAAAAATCCTCAAAATTATTTCAATAATTAGTTTTTAATTCTTAGTCATCATCATTGTTTTTTATTCCTAATTATCATCATTATTTTTAAATCCTAATTTATGCATCTTCTTATTGTTGAATTTTAATAGTTTAAAGTATATGTAAAGCAAAAAGTTATTTTGGTATTAAAAAAAACTATCATATGTTCTATTTATAAGAGAATATTGCAATACTAAGTTTCAAAACAAGAATATCATTTGCTGATAAAGAATGAATGACAAAAATACAAAAGGAATAAAAATTAAGAGACCTTTAAAAAACATAACATTTCAGCTATTAAAAAATATTCAAGCATTTTTTTTTTTTTTTTTTTTTTTTTTGCATAGCATTTTTATTTACAAAAGTTTTATGATGTATTCTTAAGAGAGAATTGATATTTTGAACATTTATGCATTTTCGACAACACCATATTTCAAAAATTTTTAAATTATCAGTCCATTAATATATTCAATTAATTTTGGGCCTGAGTGTTACAAATGAGTATTACAAATTATTATGTATGAGTGTTACAAATTATTTTAACCTGTCATAGAATAAAATAAGATTAGGATTTTATAATATTCATGGTAATCAGACATGACATAAGCTTCACAAAAGCTGAAAAATGACAAAAAAAGCTGAATGGCATAAAATAATGAAATATGCCAAATATAAAATACTGAAAAATAAAAAAAAGGTTCCTTTCTATTCACTAAAATAAAAATGAGGGTTTCAGCCCCCCCCCCGCCCGCTTTTTTTTTTCAAAACCAACCAATATACTTTAATTTATTATTATTATTACTTTTTGCCAAAGAAATGGACCCAATAAAAACATGATTTTAAATTATTTCTTGACTGAAAGAGTTTTTCTTTCAATGTTCCAAGTCAGACTTAATGCTTACAGAAGCAGTAATATTTTAAAACTAAATGAAGATACTCAGGATGGATCTCACAGTTCTGTAAAAAGACATTTCACAAACTTTCAAATTCAACAGAGATTTTATTCATTGCAGATATAACATGCAGTAACTCAAATATATCAGCAAAATACAAAATAAATAAGAAGATAGTAAGTATTTAAAAAAAAAAAATCTGAAGCAAAACTAATTGTACAAAGTTGTGCCAAAATCAATCTACTATACTGAGGCAATGATTTCAAATACCTTCATTTTTCCAATTCCAAAAATATTTTACAAAGCAAGTTTGAAACTAAAACAAGAAAGATTCATTGGTAAGTTTTTTGGTGCACTTTAAAACAAATTTGAAAAAGTGGTTAATCATATCTTGCTAATGATGACTAGGAATTATTATCACTGAGAAATATAATTTCTTAAGCAGTGGATATAGTGAATAGATACTTCATTAAATAGTGGTACTTCAATAATATTCAAATAGTTTGAACATAATAATAATAATAATAATAATAATAATAATAATAATATATATATATATATATATATATATATATATATATATATATATATATATATATATATATATATATATATATATAAGATCATGATAACTGGATGGTAAATCATGGTTGATTCTATTTGCCTAAGTCAAACATTATCCTTAGTCTCATAGCAATACTTTCAATGTATATGTTTTTATGAAACAGCAGTCTGGTATGCCAATTTCTATTAATAAATAGCCAGCAATTAGCTTTGTAGCACTTTTTCACGATTTTATAAATCAATCTATCAAATTAAGTCATATTTTCATAACAATCATGGCCATGATTCATTCTCAATAATGACAGATTATTTAATAAGATACTAATAAATGTATGCACTCAGCATAGTTACCTAGAACTCATAATTGGATGGTTGCAGAAAGTTATATACTATGGTCTTTAGTCTGGACATGGCTTTTATAGATTTAAAAAAAAAAAAATGCTTTCACTTTATAATGGATTTACAATTACTGTGAATTATGAAAATTGACTCTTATGGAAATCTAGCATGTATTAATCAAAAGTTAGATGCTGTATAATAAAGATTTCTTTTCTTTATTTGAAAATACTCTGTCTATAGTACAAATGTGTGCCACAGTTATGAATTTATATTTTCTATTCAAATAATAATTTTTTAAAATCAAATCATGATTATAAGATTTCTGAACTTTATTGTTTCCTGTGTATGTAAATATGGATCACTTTCTTGAAAATATAGCTTAACAGAACTATACTATTTTTCCTCATTATGAATAAATATTAACAAGCCCTTTATGATTAAATCTATTAAATGGGTTTCCATTTTAAACATGACCCAAAAGCTTATTTCTTCAGCATTAAAGAAGGACATATATCTTCAATTGAATCCAACTGAAAAAGATCAAACCAATGTTAAGTAATTTTGTTTAAGCCAATAAATAAAATGCTAATAAGCATAATTTTTGAAGCAGAATCGTGGCCAAAGACAGGGAAAACACTTTGAATTTTTAAATTCATTTTATTTAATCACGGAGAGACATGACTTATGCACAAGAGGTGCAAACAAGGCACATCCGTTCACAGCGCAATACAAGAGCAGATTAGTGTAAAAAATAGGGATAATATTTTTCTCAGTGTTGAAATACTATGAGATTTTGATAGGGATCTCCTACATGTGTCAAATTTAGGTAAGGGAATTATCAGGATCTTTTAAAAGATATTTGCTTAGATCAGCAGTTTTTATCCCTTCAATAGGAGCGTGGGAACCACTGATGAAAGCATTTTTACAGAGCTTTCTGTTGTAATAATTAAATAGAAAAAATGGAATGGGATCAGGAAATAAGGGAATATTTTAGAATAAAGTTAATATGTGCTGAATTGAGTTAAAAATTAGGAATTTAATTAAGTTTAAATTAGATTTTAAAATATTATATATATATATATATATATATATATATATATATATATATATATATATATATATATATATATATGAATTTTATGCAGTTTCTCAATAGTATTACTTATATTAAGTAAAATATTCTTGATAAGCTGAAGCAAAGTTTAATAAAATTTAAATAAAATGCTAAATTAAAAGCTTTAATTAATTAGAAAAATACATTTTAAGCAAATAACTCCCATCTATTTAAAAATTTAAACTTGCAAACAATGAAGTTTAGCATGGAGATCTCTTATACAAAATATTTTAAGAGATATTAGATCATTTTAATGGCTGCCTCAAGAGAGATCTGCATTTAACACACAGAATTTCTTCAAGGCAGGCATTTATTGGTCTAAAATAATAATAATAAAATAAAAATGTAAAGCTTTATAGCTCAGTAAATTTTGGCTGTAAATCAGATGAACTTTTTTTTTTTTTTTTTTGATAAATTGTTAGTTTGTCAAGAATATTTTACAAAATATGACAAACAGGATCAAGAAATTATGTACAAATTTTAATTTCATAATTTTTTTTCACAGGGATATTTATTTCTTTTTAAGTATAAGGATTAAAAGAAAAAAAACCTTAAGAGCATTTTTGAGCAACTAAAAATAGTCATCTATCTCCATAGCAGAGTGCGTAGACTAATTTTATCTTAAAAAATAAGCACTTTATAAATACTTTTTAAGCACCTTTAGAGAAAAAAATAAGAACCAGTTTCAGTGTAGTACATTTTATTATAGAACTATGAGTTTTATGAAATAAATTAGGTTTTAACTAAGTAACTGTTTAATTACGTTCAAATATAAACATAAAATACTAGCAGAAATTCATATTTTCCATCAACATTGCAACTAGGTTATTTAAAATGTTTTTTTTTAATGTGTTTCATTTGAAAATCTTATTAAAAGACTTTCATCATATATTTTAAATCCTTTATTCTACAATTAATAGAATTACGAAAAAAATCTTCACTTCAAACCACTACTTCATTTAAATTCTAATTCCTTGAGAAAAGGTTTAGGTAAATAGATCTAGAATAGAAAAATCATGCTAATTTTGTTAAATATGTAAATAAAAGATTGATTCCTTTTCTGAGATTTTTCTAAATACTTTCAATTTGTTCAATGTTTGCACTATAATTTTTCCCAGCTCGTTATATTTTGCTGATAGAGAAAAGTTTCTGGCTTGTAAAACAAGTACATTAGCTTTATATCCAATTTCAGCAATTCCTTTTCTAAAAAAAAAAAAAAAAAAAAAAATTATTAAGTGATCTAGCTTATGTCATTGACAACTATTTCTTTCACCATCTGTTTCCTCTAAAATAGACAATATTTTGTGTGGGTTGATGTTGCTAACATTCTCAATTCTTTAGTAATATTTAATGAATGAATTCTACCAGGCTGCTCTTTATGCAATCATAGACTACATGTTGTCAAGTGCAATATTTTTCATTCAAATTTCTCACGTCAATAATCTAATGAAAGTCAAATATTCCTTCAAAGATGCTTGTTCACAAAAAAAATAAAAATTTACAGAATTCCTCACAGTTTTTTTTTTATTTATTTATTTATTTATGGTCTTTAGATATATCATTAATAAAAAATTCATCCAAACTTATTTTCATGATAGTGAAATTATTATTAATATTCAGTAAAGATTATTTGACTAGAAAAACCTATTAACTCAATGAGAAAAGCATCTTCATAACATCTTTTTTTTTCCATGAAAGTACAACAAAGAATATGGTTGTTTTATTTTACACCTCAAATTTACCTGCTCTTGGTCAAAACATATTTTTTACAAATGCAAAATTTACTGAAGATCTATTCATAATGCATTCTATATTTTTAAAGCAAGATACTGACAATCATGCTTGAAAAGCATATCATTTTATCAGATATTGCTTCTGAGAAATGTAAGCCTTTCGATAATTTGCCCCTTCTTATGCTTGCATTCACTTTTATCAATTTCAGATCAAAATACATTATTAGAAATAGCATTAGCAATTTACTGAAGAAATAATTTGAAATAAGATTTTTTTTTTTTTTTGAAAATTTAAAAAACACAATCAAAGTTTTAATAACTTATGTACATCAAAAGTATAAAAAGGGCAAAGGTAGTCATCACTCAGATACATATGAAGAAATTGCTTTATAAACTCTGCAAACTATTTGCAAATGTCCTTCCAACATTTCAATACATAGTCCAGAATAAAGGTATTATCACTTCTCCCTCTGGCATAAAAATTGGGACCATGTACCATGAGTATACAGAATTTTATTTTCTGAGTCCCAGTATAGTAAGAAAACAAAAATTAAGTATGCTCTGAAACTTTATGATCGGCCAATAGAATTCAAAATTTTTAACAGAGTCACAACTTTAAAATTAAGATAACTTACCAAATTTCATTATCTATGTTGTCATGGTCTTTTTTTTTTTTTTTTTTTTGTATGGAATTTACATGCATGCAAACAAATAGATCAACAAATGGTCAATTTCTTGAAGTATTTGATTCATGATTTTGATATGGATCTATGTCTTTAGATGCTAAAACTGTGTAAAAAAAATATAAGCACATGGATTTTAAAAAAAAAGCACATTTAAGGCCTTTATACTATACGGATTATAAAAAATAAGCAGCTTTTAAGGACTTTTAATGATGTTATGCACCTTGTAAAGGTTTTGAAATTATGTAACATGTCGTGATTAGAGTAGATATGTATATCACTTTTAAGTATCTAGATTTGCACTAATTTCAGTAATTTTAAAAATTATATGAAATATGAAAATTACCTGGATAGCTGTTTCATATGGTGGAGGTTTGTCTTGATTTGAAAGTGTCCCAGATAAAGTTCCTTCAGCTTGAGAACAAGTGACATAGCGAGCTCTTGATGAGGCTCTGTTACTGCTTTGTGAGGCTCTTGGATTGGCTCGAAATATGGTTCTGGGGTTAGCTCGAAAAATACATATTCCTCTAGGATAATAATAATTGATAGGCGTAGATGTGCTATCACATTGTTGAGAAGTAGATGCATTTTCATTCTGTTGTGGTGCAGATGAAAATAAACTAGTGTTATCCTCAGGTAATTCACTCTGACCATGTCGATTCTCTCTAGTTGTCCTTTTTGCCTGCATTGATCTTATTCTAAAAAATTAAAATAAATTATGTTGGATTCAATCAAGAAAGACAAAAACCAGTAATTATTTCAAAAAGGAAGCAACAATTATAAAATACGCTTAAATTCCTTCAAAGCAAAAAAAATTAGCAGACTTTAATGCTATAAGTTAAAAATAAATTATAATTTTTACATTTACAGGAATTTAAATGACAGTTAATGCTACCATTTTAAAAAAGAAATGTATTTTTTGAGGAATGACAAATATTTGATGTTATAACTATTCTTATGAATCCTGACTTACTGAGTTTGGCTAGACTGACTTGCTATTTTGTAGAAAATACATAATATTATCTTTTTACCCAATTTTAATTCAATATATTTATCTCTTAGCCTGTTTCAAGAATTAAGTTGTGAGCTATTCAGGCAACCAGAAAAAATTTACATATTCTAAATCTGCTCTCATTTAATGTTGATTAGATTAATGCTCCACAGATATGTAACTTGCCATCAATTTCCAAATTTCTTAAAAATAATTTAATAATACATAATTATCACAAAATAGTTATCTAATGATTTATATGAATATAGCAATGCCCATTTTATCTGGATATGATTCAATACATTACTTATTATTTTTTTTTAACTTAATTATGTTTTCATACAGTATTTCAAAAACATGATTTATATTTTTATGATGATTTCTGATCTGAACAGATAGGAATTGATTGAAAAGTAGTAAAAGACGAAGAGAATATTATAAATCAATTATACTTACAATGGTGTAAGCCATTTTATACACGCCAGGAATGTTGCAAACAACAAGACAATACCAATAACAATCATCAAGGTTTTCCAAGGAAATGGAACTAATGGCAAATCTGGATCAAAATTTCTTGATGATACTAAAAAGAATGGAAAAAACTATTTCAGAACATCAACTTGAACACTTTTTCATAGACATAAATTTTTTTTAAAAAAATAGGGAATAAAGATTTAATTTCAAAAACACGCTACAAATAACTTTAATGCTATTATAGCCTAATACCTCAAAAACTTTATAATGTTGTCTATTGGTAATTCAATATTTATTTCATACTCTTAAAGTCAGTTTTAACCATTTAACTATGTTCAACGTCTATACATGTCAATCCAAATCTTCCTTTTTGGTGCAATCAATGTGTGTGTAATACTTTATTTAATAAAAATTAAATCTTATTCACTTTATTATGATTTTCTGTAATATTTATTTGAAACCATTTGTATTGTGACTGACATATTTATACATCATAACTTGACTTTAAAAAGGAAGAATTTAAAAATAAATTCGACAGTTAACTGGTTGCATTATGTTGAGTGAGGATTGTTCAAGCTATGAATCTATATTATTTACAAATATTTAATGAAAATAAACTGATTTTTCCCTCATTTTCTACATTTCATTTTGACAAGTAATGATAACACCATAATGTAAGACAATAAGCAACCATAATAGCACAAAGTGTCTAGACAGAATACAGTAGGACGAAAGTCTTCATACAAATTTTCGAGTCCCTCCAAACTTCCGTTGTTCTCCACTCTCACTTCACTTTACCCAACACTAACCCAGTCACTGTGCTTTCACTCACCCAACAACTTACTACTGCCTCAACTTCATGACTGGCTACTCAGCACATGAAACGATGCAGTTTCAATACTTGACACACAGCTCAATACTCAACTCATTAATTAACCACTCAACTGACTCCAAGCTGAAGCCAGTCAACAACCAATGTTGTTTGCCGGCCTTTATAGCATCCGAAACCGGATATAGAAATTTTAGAAGAAGCAGTTAATGATTCTATTGCTTCTAATGGTCCTATTGCCAAAATTATCCTGTTGATTTTAACAGCTAAATTAGCCAAGCCTGAGAGTCAATTATCAGGCATCCGATCAACGTCCAACAGAACTGCCCATAAAACTATCTTTCTTATGATGGAACTAGACTGTGCTGGGAAGCAACACTACACATTCGTAACATTGCTATTTTCTTCAAAGACTGATGCCCCATTGATCTCATTACAATCAATAACCAATATGGGGCCAGTTGAATGATGTAAATAACTTTTGGTCTGGCGGTGGATTACTTCCAGACGACACAGTCTTGGCTATAGGCTTCATAATCTTGGCTATAGCTAATGATTCTTCACAACCCTGTTTAGATTCAGACTCAGATGTCTCCTTTGCTTTTGGTTTTACATCCAGACTTGATCACACTTCTACAAATTTAAGGTATCCCAAAGAGCCAAACATTGGATGACGACAAGATTCCTCGGAATGAATTCCTGCCTAAGTGGTCAATGTCCACTTTCAACTTCCTTCACAATAAAACTCTAATATTAGAATACTTCAACAATGCCTTCCAAATCTCACTTCAAAACACATACTATTGCCATTGTCCCCAAAGCATTTATGCGAATATTTCTGTCTCTTCTCAACTCCATTTGGACACTCGTGAACTGTCAGCAGCCCTCTACATATGGTTCCTTGGAGAATGTATCTCCCCTTGCGCAAAAGGTTTCTCTAAGACGATGAATATATGAAGGAACAAACAACTTTACAAATTTGTAACAATATATATATATATATATATAATCTGAAATAATGTGTTAGCAATACACTGAAGATACATATATTTAGAATCATCTTTTGATAAGAATTAATTTGTTTTTCAAGCAAATTTCTTTTGATGAAAATATGTCTTTCTTTTCTAAAAGCATATTCTTTTTGATGAAGATATGTCTTCCTTTTCTAAAAGAATTTTCAGAATAAATGTGTTTACTTCAGAGTGATTAAAAATTACAGTAAATGTTATTCTTAATATAATTCTTTTGAAAATTGTGCCTAGTTAAATTATTATTTGTTTAAAGTTATTTAGGAGTTTGGAATTTTTTCATTATTAAAGAAATGTAAATTTCTCATAATCATAAAGAAAATTATTCTTTACAGTTTACTTTTTCACTCGCATTATAATTGTTTAAAAGATGTCTCATCACAAGAAATTATCTATGCTATTATTCAAAATAATTAAAGATTTACCAGGGTGGGAAGTGTGAAATGGATGCAAAAATTAAGCACTTTTTAAGCACCTTAGCGAAAAAATTAAGCTCTTTTGTATATGCACGAATATTTACTTAAGAATTTTCTGCTCAGGATTTTTTTGTCTTATAATAAATTATTTTTTATTAAAAAAACCTTTTTTTTTTAATATTTGTTTTTAAATTTTAATCTTTGATTAAAACAGAACTTTTCAAATGTGAATCGATATTTGGATGTTGAATCTAGCCTCATCATTTATTTAATTTGCCAACATTATCTTCAGCAATAATTAATACTAAAAAACTCTGAAAATTTGAATTAAGAGCAAACTGAATAAAATCAATATATGTTACAAACATTAAAGATTCAATAATTGGTCAATTCAACAAAAATGGGTTTATAAAATTATTTTCACAAGACATTGGACGAACATTTTTTTTTGCTAATTATACAAAAAAAAAAACTAAAATCTACATATTAGTTCAGAAAACTTAATTTATTTATACTAGATATACTGACAGATTCTTATCAGAATAATTTTAAATTTAAAATTAAATTTTTATTAAAAAATCAGAAAAAATATAGTTATATATAGAAAATATATAAATATATAGAAACTTTTACGTCTTAATAATTTTTGCTTTTTTATGTGTACAATTTTTTAAAAAAGTACACACAAAAAGTAACTGACTGCTTCCCTTCCCTAATTTTTAAAGTACTCAACCCAAATTTTAAAATTAAAATGACAAAAAAACTGACAGTATTATTTTACATTATTTTTGTTAAAAAATTGATTATATAAGATATTTTCTATTCATATAAATATTTATATGAATGGAAATAATAAGTACAGGAACAAGAATATTATTATTGCAACTAATTAGGTAGGTAAGTAGAGAAACATTATTATTACAGCTAATTTTACATTTAAAAAAAAAAAAACTTCACATTAAAAATTTCAAATTCTACATTTTAATTTTTTTTTTCTTTCTATCCTACTTCTTTTAATGTTGTTGTACTTCGCTAAGAGTGAAAAATCCATTGCTACATTAGCTTTTCATGACAATTCTTTAATTTCTACAGTGTATAGTATATTTGGGTTGCTGAATATATTCAAGGGAAAGTCGTTTACAACTCCTATATGTGATACTTTTTGTTTTGTGTTCACTAATGGATTTTTGCATCAATTTTCTTTATTGGAACTGAATTCCAAACATATGTACTAATTATGAATTTTCTTCTTTCATTCTAAAAAATTGCTTTATAAAGGAGAGTGGTAAGAATTTATTGATGGAATGCGAATGGCTAGTATTTTTCTAAAGCTTTAAGAGGAAAACCATAAAAATGCTATAAGAGAAGGTCAGATTTGAAAGCTGTTAATGGGAAAATCCTTCTATTACTATCGCAGTTAATGCAAGCCTGACAACGCCATCTAAATGAGATGTAACAAGCTGCAAATAAATTCACAGAAGAGTGTCGGAAAATACTGTATAAACACCTTTACGAAGATGTAAAAATAAATTAGGTGCCATAATATTCCTTATGTTTAATTTCCTATTAAAATTTTACAATATCAATTCTTAGTGAGCCTCTAATATCCAAAAAGTAATTGCTCGCTAAATTTCACGTCCCTTATTTCAGTGATGCTTCGTATTAATCTTTCAAATCTTTATATACCGAAAAAGAAAAATTTCACAGAGAAAGCAAAAACAAATCATGTAAAAGTAACAAAAAGAGAAAGAAAACTTTAAAAAAATGATATAATCTAAATTATAAATATTTCTTAAATTTTTTTTTTTATTTCTTTTAATTTTTACATATTAAACCTAGCAGAATTTAAAAAAAAAATCATCTGACAAGATTGGTTCAACAAATGATAATTTTCAAAGGAGTGGGGACATTGAAAAAAGAAAATATTGTAAACTTCCGTCTTCAAATTAAAAGATTTCACGCAGTTGACTAAAGTAATTACAATTGCAATAAATAATTGTAGAATAAAATCCCTTTCGCAGTAGTTCAAAACAACACATTAACGAGAATGATGATTGAATATGCAATGAGACTTCATGGTAATCAGAATAAAAGCAGTTAAATATCATAAATATCTTTCTAGTATGCTTTAGAATAACTTCTCCCATCCCTGATGTATCTATTTTTTTTACATACCATATTGTCTTACTTTTCATCGATCAGAGCTAATCTGCATAGTCTTTAAGAACAAATAAAGAGGTGACATAAAGTCACCAGGCATAACTAAATAAATTATTTGCTATTTAGAAGACAAATCATAAAAGAAGTTCAAATGCTTTTCTAGTTGCAACCAGTTAGACATATTTCGTATTTTGCCCTTTCGGAATAATCATTCCAATACTTCAATATACGTTGGTGCCTATTGTTGAAAAAAGAAGGAGTGAAAAAAAAAGTTAATTAAGCATTTTCTTAATATGGGTTGAAACTTCTGTATCTTTCACCAGTTTTTTTTATATATCCAGTAAATAAAATTTATGACTTTTACTGACTTATTGTATTTATTGCCTACGGAAACAAAAAGGAATATCTTCTTTGCACTTCTCGAGAGAATTAAGAACTTTTAAGGACCTTTTTTTCCAAAATTAAGCACTTTTAAGGTGCTTAAAAATGGTTTTCAAATTTAAGCACTTTTTAAGGGCTTTTCATGACATCACACACCTTGTTTACAGCAAAATATTATGGGTGTGGAAAGAATATTTCTTTTTATACTAAAGAAGATCATCCAAAGGCAAAATAAAAGGAGGGAACAGGAAATAAAGATTCCTATATAATATTTCTATTATCTGATTTCTAAAGATCAAATCTTTCTATGCAATTAACTTACATACGAAAATTATCAATGTCTTAAACTCATCATCACAAATTATTTTCAATTAGTAAAAAGATATACAATTCCGTCTTTTTTCAAGAAGATGATTCCATATCCATGAATATTTACCCATCAAATATTTGATCATAGATATGTAGGTTTTACTCATAGATACAGAAAATTTACTTATTTTTTAAATAGAAATTAATCCAAGTGATTTACGGCATATATAACTAACTATCAAAATTATTTTACACTTACCAACACAAGCATTTAGTTTGGGGATTTTTTTATTCGGATCAAAGGTAAAAGAGTTGAATGAGACTTGAACAGTTTTGCAAAGACAAGTAATAACTTTGCAATATGCTCCAGGATGATAATGTCGACATTCTCCATGGCTACCACACATCACAGCAGTAGTGGTATCTAAATAACAAACACCAATAAATAAATGAATCGAAGAAGAAAATATAATTGTATTCAAATAAATGTAATAGGTGAATGCAGGGGAAAAAACTCTATGTAGCTGATACATGGTCTGTTTGAAACAAAGCCAGATTTTTAAAATAAAGATTTAAAACATCAATTTACAATCCCTGTTGTAATGATGTTGAATAATGTTAACTTTATACTTGCACTAGCAAAGTTTTTTTTTGTTTTTTTTTTTTGAAGGTGAAGTTAATTTTAAAACCCTACTGGAATATTATCAAGCATTAATCTTGCACTTAAACCTTTTTTTTAAATATATATATATAGAAGACAATGTAATTTTAACACTGTTTTATGCATGATTGAGAAAAACACTAATTATGCACTTAATGTTTTTTTTTAATTTCAAAAATGAATACTAAATTAGATGCTACACTGAAATAATATAGCAAGCTTATGAAGAAAATTATTCTAGTTGGTCCCAATGATTTGAATAATATCAAAGTTTCATACCAATGCATCTGCAGATTATCCAACAATAAAAATCTGAATCTGTTATATTAATAATTGAATTTCATGTTAGGAAATATATAATTTGATTATAGCAAATTATTGCTTAAGTGCCTATGAGACTGCTGAATACCTAGATATTAGCACCTGTTTATTACACACAATTTTGGCTTATAATCTGCAGATGGCACTGTATGGTAACAAAACTTACATTTTGTATCTTTTTTTTAATTGCAGGCACATCTAAATATGTATTAAGCTCTAGATTTGACCATAAGAACCTTTTTTTGTTCCAAAAGTTGAAACATACTATGACTGTTGAGGCTTATCATCAGTCCTATAAAGAAATATCTAGGTCCCATTTCAGCAATGAAACACAAATTGGAAGTTGTTTAAAAATAGATTAAAATAAATAGAATAGAATTTTTTTTTGTTATTTTTAAGAATTTCTTTATTATTATTATACTATAAATTTTAAATGGAAAAAATGATGACATCCACAAAGCAAGCACAAAAGTTTCATTCATATAAAAATTTCATTCATTTGAATTGTAATGCACATAATAAAAATATGACATTAAAAATGACTCTTTTTTATACAGTTTTAGAAAATACAGATTTAAATAAGACATTTGTTTAGACAATTTCCAATTCCTACTAATAGATGTGGTTCAAAATTTTAAAGTAAAAGCAAGATGCTATATTTCATCTTTTTAGTTTATTGAAGTTTTTAGGTATGATGCTATTATACATATGGATAGATGGATTTAATTATTAATATTTTCTTTTAACTCAAAGAGGCTCTAATACATTTAAATGCAACAAACTCTTGAGATAGAATTTCTCGGCAATTACAATATATTTAAAATTCAAAAAAGTAAAAAGCTGGTTATTAATTATAAATTAAAGTTTTGCAAATAATATTTATTGGCAGCCTAAAGCACAAAAGAAAATTTTTGTTATTTAGATCAAGCTACAAAGTTGCATAAATTACAGCAAAAATTTTCTAACTAGTTTTACTCATTTCTTTTCATTGGAGAACACCTAGAAGGAAAGCTCAATCTATTTTCTCTATTTTAACTCATGCCATATGTGACAAATGATCAAATATACCACTTTAGAATAATTATGATCCAATAAACAAAACTGAAATTGACTTAACAGGCAAAATTCTTACTTTTTCTACACAAGACTAATTCATCCAAATGCACACCAGACACCACATATTCGAACTTCAAACTGCAAACTAATGAGCAATTTTCAATATCACTTGGATGAGAAATCATTTGCAGATTTTGGCAAACTTCTGCATTACCTTGAAAAAAATTATAGAGTAATAAAATTGAAAATAAAAATACAATTCTCATAATCTAAATTTTTCTTTCTTTTGGTTCTACCACCATTTATTCAAACTATTTTTTAACACCCCTTTAATTCTTAGGTTTATGAATTTTTATTGATTTTCTTAGATGATATTAATTTTTTCTTTAATATTAAATCATCATCAGTTACAGTCACTTCTAATGATCAATGTCACAGATTAACTGTTTAAGTAAAAAAAAAAAAAAAAACTTCTTTTTAAAAAACATATTTTACTAAAAATAGTAGCATAAATTTCTGTGTCCAATTTTACTGACTACTAAGATCTTCTCATATATTAACTTCAAATGAAGACACTATTCAGAAATATTAACCTTAAGGGACATGTGATAAGAATAATATTTGTAACTTTTAAAATGAACATACATTTGGAAAAATTAAATTTAATTTAATTATCAGAAAATTTTACGATTCAGTTAAGATAAAAATATATAAACAACAGAACATTATTTATTTGCATTTTAAAAATAAAATTCATCCCTCCCAATAATAAAAAGACGAATAACTTTTTATTTACTAAAATGTGTGAAACTGAATTTATTTTCTCAAACAAAATTACTATATTTTTCAAAATAGTTTTCAGCTTAGCTTAATCTATACTTATAATAAAGCTCAATGTGTGTGTGTGTGTGTTGGCGCTCTACAGGTCAGACTGTTCGTCCAACAGCTAAGAAATTTGGCACTTGTATACCTTGGAGGCCGGGAATGTGCACCTCGGGGTTATTTTTTCAAATTTTTAATTAGAATTTTATTTATTTAAAAAATAAGCAAAATTTTGGCATGTTTCTGGCTATAACTTCCGAAATTATTACCGCACAAAAAAGATTTTTACATCAAGTTAAAGATCAAAAATTTATCTTTTAAATGATACCAATGTTTTAACCTTCAAATTAAATTTCTATTTCTTATTAATTTTTAAATAAATATTTTAACTATATTTTTCAACAATTTTTTTCGTACAAAATAAAAATAAAATTTAAGCTCACGAGCACGTTTCGCATTCATGGGGGGAAAATTAGCTTTTTTCAAAGTGTTGCCATCACACTGATTAAAGCTCCAATTAAAAATAAATTAAATCTTTTTGGATATGAAATCTGCAAAAATATAATTTTCAGCACATGTCGGTAGGAAATAAAACAAATATGAAATATTATTTTTTCTAAAAAATAAATTCAAGAAAAGTTATTTTATGATCTTTAACACTATCCATATTATTAATCCAATAAATCAGTTTTATTTTAAGGCAAGTTTTGTTTAATATGAACAGGATATCCATTCAAACCAGGGCCACACAGCGAATTTGTAAACTTTTAGTAATAGACACAGATCTTCTAAAATGGTCTAAATGGAAAATGATTATATTTTATGTAACTTGATCCAATAAATGCTCTAATATATAACAAATTTTTGATTTTACATAAAGCTTCTGCTGTGGAAATCACGTTTAACAAAATGTTCTTGAAACACTAATATTTTAAATAAAAAGAGTTAATTTCCAATCACTAAATCAATCACTTAAACTGACTGATTTATGAAAATTTGCATATCACTATTCAATAAAAAAGGATAATTTTAGATTTTTCATCGATCGTTTCAAAGAAAATACGCCAATCAGCGCACAGGTTTCTCAAGATTAATTGGCCTAAGATTATAAAAATGTTGAGTTTTTCTAAATTTTTAACATTCAAAACTTCATAAATCAGTCTTAGTTGATCGTGGAAAATAGAAACACTCGTTCATTTATTTAAAATTTGGTGTGTCCAGAATATTTCTCAGAAAATGATACCTTACTGCATAAAATTTAGACTTCATAATTTTTGAAATATATATATAGGCCGGAACAAAATATTATTATTGATTTCATTTCAATCCTTTTGAAAGCAAAACTAAAAACTGAATTTTATGCTGAATCTGAGAAATTTTTGTTGAATTATTCTTTGAGACATTACATAAATTATGAAAAATATTTTGTAGTTCACATAAGACTTAAATACCGAGCGATTCTGTTTGCAGTACTCATATTCATTAATAATAATAAATAACAATAAAAATGATGAATAAAAAAAAACGCTTGGTTTCATTAAAAAATATCTTTATAATAATTGCAATCTCAGCATTTCCACTTTAAATTAAAGTTGAAGTTTTATCAGAAATGACAACAAATTAGGAAAATATATATAGTAAATTGAACGAAACGATCTAAACAACAGAATAAGTTTGGTATGACTATCAAAATTTGAAGATTAAAAAGTTTTTTTTTTTTTTTTTTTTTTTTTTTTGAGAAGCTATTAAGAGACAAGTTACTTAAAATATTTAATTGAAAATTGGTGCGAGCGTAATACTGGTGAACCGGCTGGTCGCCAAAGGCGGCTAGTTCATAATAATTCTCAAAAGAGATTTTATTTTTACAAAAATAAAATTAAATGTTCACTATCTAAATAGTTACTTATTAATACATTCTGATGGCTCAATTATTTCAAAATTTGTCAAATTATTAAAAATATTTTTTTAATTAAAAAAAATGCAGAATAAACTTTATGTTGTAAAATAATTTACCAGCACAAAAATTATACAACCCAACTCTGACAAGATATTGAGTAATAACTGCTTAATATCAGATCATACATAAAGTATTTATATCTATCTCTTAACATGATACGTTAGAAGTTAAATAAATCAAAGTTTGTCAGATCTGTTTGTATTTTGCTCTTTCAAAATGATAGATCTGCCAACAATGCTCCACAATAAGATAGTAGAAATGTAGTATAGACAGGGGTGTTTGTGGGACCCCAAAAAATCCCCGGAAACTTTTACGGACTTACTACCGGCATTTTGGAGTTTCGAGAAGGGGGGGGGGAGAAATGAAAAATTACAATTATGAAGTATTGAATGACCTAATTATAAAAGTTCAATGAATTACTTTTTTTGCAAAATTAATAACCATAAATTTTCAAACATATAAACTACTACATTTTATGCAAATCTTTTAAATTACCTGAATTAATTCTTTTAAAAAAAATTATCTAATTTCTGCTGCTTTTTTTTTTATTTTCTGATGTTTGTGGGCTTGTCTTTCTTTTGTGGTGAACTTCATAATTGCAGGAAGGTTGACTTTTATTTTCCTCATTTACAGTTGAAGAAATTTCCTCGAGAACTGCACATGCAGAGGTAGAAGCAGTTTGCTTTTCTGCTAATGTAGAAGGTTTTTCAGAGACTTTTATAGGTGACTCATCTGAAATACATGTTTTTAAGTCCTCTTGATATGTTTTCCAACTTCTGTTCATATTCAGTAAGAGATCTTTGTGAATTGGATCAGTCATTGGATTTTTTGAGCCATATTTTTCACATGAGGTTTCTTTAGAAGCCATTAAATCATATTTAATAGTCTGCACTGCATCTAGGGAATCAATCTTAAGAGAGGTTCTATAGTCAGTGACAAGTGTATCCATTAAGTTGAATGCACTTTCCACTAATGGGCCATGGAAGCAGCTAAGGCAGGCTTTGACCAATTTAGCCAATGTAGGATACTTATAATCATTTGTGAAATCATCTTTTAAATTAAAAACTTTAGACCAATATTTATCAATTGTACACTTGACTTGATTTCCACTTTCATCAGATGTGTAGAGCATTTCTTTTTTGATATCAATATCACTCTGGTATAACCTTATTTCAGCTTCTACTTTTGACTTTTCATTATCACTAAAAATATGGGACATAAAAGATGATAATTTTTCAAAAGCTAATATTGTACTGGTTTTACCTCTTAGCTCTGGATCTAATGCTGTAAAACTAATTAGATATGAATTTTTAAGGGGTAATTTCTGTTTCATATGCTGAAATTTCTAAATGAAATTCTCTTGCGTACATAAATAAAAAAATATTTCAATAAGCGAAACGAAAAATTTACACGTGCATCAATAAATGAAACGAAAATTTTACACAGCGAAGAAAAAAAAGTTCCGAAGCGATCAATGACAAATAGCTAATACGGCGAAAAATCCCCCTTCTCTACTTATTGGCGCCACGCCAGTAGAGATAAGACCTTTGAACCCAGAGTCACGTTATCGCACATCTGGTCGAACGAAATCTCCCCCTTTTTTTTCTGCCGCGCCTACTTGCCGAAAAGAATCCAGAAGAGAATGTCCGAGAACCGGGGGAATGAGTCATAACTCGCAATAAGGAAAGAACAAAAAAGAAGTTTTTTCCCCCTTTTCACGCATTATCACTGCCTTTGGAGAAAGAAAGGAAAAGTTTTCACCACACACACTGACCTTGCGTTTTCTACTTTAAAAGCAAACAAAATTACCCAGATCAAAATAAATAATTCATTATTATTCCTACTTCCTTTTGAACGACGATCCCCGGAATTTCCGGGGATCGAAGTTCAAAATCCCCGGAGCACAAACACCCCTGTATAGAGCAATGTGAAGAGATGCCCTAAGAACCTTGAGTATTTACATCACTTTTTAAAACAAACAACAACAAAAAAACCAATTCAATTTTTGTCTATCCATTTATTCTAGTTAATTGCAGATGGTGACTGGAGACAAAAGAAATCTACAATCTTGTGCAAAAATTGTTGTTAATTTATAACTAGTGACACAGTGTACTTAGGCTCTTTTTTTCTCTGACAAAATGTTTCAAGAAGAATTTCCACTATGTCCATTATCACAGGAATAAAAAAGGCATCACACTATATATTTCCAAGAAAATTCAACGAATAAACACATAAAAAAAATTCAGGGAGTTATGTAGCTTTGCAGAAAACACATAGAAACCATCCATCTTCGAAATACTCATTTATGAAATTTCTAAGAACTGTAAATGCCGTTTACAAATTCAAAACCTTGCCAAGTGTACTACAGTATATGATAAGTGTAATATGTGCAATAAAAACCTTACACCATCATGTTAGGAAGAAATTGTAAATTTCAAATGTACAAAAATTTGGCCATACTTCTTATAAATAAGTATTATATTCAGCTTCTAGGTTTTTAAATTTTAACTTACAGCCAAAACTCTCTCTATATATATGTGGACATAAAAATTTCTTTGCAATTACTTTCTAAAAATGTCAATAATCAAAACATTTGGACAGAAGTTTGCCATTTCAAAATGAATACTTTAAATAATATAAAAATTCACAAAATCTTCTTCTCTCATTTTGCAAACAATTATGGCACTTCCTCTCACTTAAAACTTTAGGAGTTGTTAATTTTATTTTTTTTTTCTCCCAAAAGAATTTCTTTAAAAAAAAATCTGAATATATTCATTCCACTGGGCAAATATGCGAAGTTGAAAATTTTTAAATGTTGATATCTACAAGCACATTCGTGTAAGAACATATAATAAACGGAAAGAATTATACATTTTACGAATGGAAACAAGAAATAATCAAATGATAATTGAAAACAAAAGAATACCTTGAACGCATCCAAATGATAACAAAAAACTCATAAAATATATAAGTAATTTGTGTCTAATATTACTATCACGCTTATAAAAATGCAGAAAAATTTTATAAAAATCACAGATATACGCCATTTTAATATGAAATAAAATTAATTTAATATTCTTAACATGCTTAGTTTGTTTACAAAATTATTCTTTATCAAATGATGCCATTTCATGCCAACTTATTTTGCATCACGCCAGACTGATTTCATATTGTTCATATGGCCTCTGGTTCATATCACTTTCTAAATACTTGGATGAAAGCCTTGAAATAGAATTTCAGCAGTGAAACAGCTTTTTTATTCCACTTTATTTTAAATATATCCTAAATTAAGAAAATAATTTTATTTATTTCAGTCACCAATTGTTCGAAGAGCTTGTAAATGGTTTTAAAAAAAGGATAGCAAAGATTTTATTTCAAAATAATATCGAAAATTTGATATAAGATACTCCAACTCTATTTTGATATTTTGAATAATTTTGGAATTATAAAGTGTTGCATTGAACAAATGGGAAAAAAAAATCCAGCTTTAAATAGTTTGATTACGTCGGTAGCGTAATCGGTCGGTTTGATTAGAGTCGGTAGCGAAAAAGAGCGGAAGTAGCAAAAAACTGTGATATTCTGCCAAATCTAGCAAACCAGCATGATTGATTACTCAGCCAATGAGAGCTGCAGGTCTTAAATCATTCCATGGCGCAATAAAGTTATCTGCGGAAAACGTAACTTTGAGTAAACAAAAGCTATTTCAAGCTTTTATTTTTAAATTGAAAATATCGCGAATTTCCTTTCTATTTCAGCATTTATGAGAAATTAAACTAAGAGTAAGTAGTACTGCTACTGAGATAATATTTTTTTAATTATACCTCGCAAATTTTTTTCATTATATTTCTTTCTTGTCATGTCTTAATAAAAACATTTTCTCAATGTTTTGAAAAATGGAAGATCATTTTAAGGAGAGAAGAAAGTAGAGATAACTAGCTATTGTAAATGCTATTTATAGATATTCTAGCCTCTTTGTTTTACCCAGAATAATATAAACATTATCCATTTTTCCCTATAATATTCCAATAAAAACTTTATTTTTGGACTTAACTTTTACTATTAGATTTTGCTGAGAATGTTCATTTAACTGTGGGACTATTTATTTGCTCTAGAGTTTGTTTGTTTTTAATCTAGTATAGTGCAATTCAGTTTTGTTTGTAAGAATGTAACATAATGCTTTTAAAACACCCACCTACTTCAAAATAGACTACAGCATAGTAATGATCTGTTTAATTGAAAGGGCCATTCATTTATGTGTTTTCAATGCTCCGTTTTTAAACAAAAAAAAATTGTTTCTTTAATTTATCACACAATAGGAATTTTTTACCATGTACAGGCAATTTAAGTTCTTACTTTACTGCTGCATGTCCCACTACACTCTATCTGGCTAAGCTGTCAAATTGCCGAGAAATAGTCCTCAGAAAAAATTATCTTCTTGATGTCAAATTTTTTTTTCCGCCTCTGAATCTTGTACACAAAATCAAGCTACTTGTAGTGAGTGCCAATGTGATTAATGCTCAAAACCAAACTATGAAATAAAAATTGAAATCGAAAAATGATTAACTATTAAAAAATAAGCTATTAATGTATTCAAGATATGTTGCATAGGTCCATTGATCATTAATGAAATATTTAGATACGAGATATATTTACTTATTAATCATGTACTAGCTTTCCTCGCATATTTATTGTCATATGTGTATACGTGTAAATTTATCCCGACAATTTACTTCTTAAAGTGTCTTTGAGAAAATCATATACTGCCGTTTTCTTACTTTTATAAATATATTTAAGCAAATACTGAACCCATTCAAGTTGTAGATTTTATAATTTTTTTTCTGTACATTGATTATTTAATTAATACTTTTTGCATGTTTTTCCTTTGTATGTTGTTTCTTGTCATGTTTATGCATTTTAGTCGATCTTATCAAAGGATGTTAAGGATTACTCTATTCTGATTTATACTTAATAAAGTTGCTTAATATATATCTGTTGTGCTTCAGCTAGAACACAAAAATTCAAAATATGAAATTTGCTATTTCACAGTAAAAAGCCTTGAATATAAGGCAACAGGATAATTATGAAAAAAGACGGCTAGATGGATAAAATTCAACATCTATATTGTAGATACCTATCAAATTTTGAGTCTACAAGTGGTTGGACATCTGTCAGTATGAATTTTCTGAGGCATGTAATCATGGTAATTCAAAAATGGATTGACTGAAATATATCAAATTTGATATGTGATTTTGCGACTATTATAATTCTATGTTAAATTATGGTTTCAATTGGTTGGAAAAAAATGTGTCGTAAATACAGATTTTCATTTTCAGATACTATTAAATGCAAGCCAATGATTTATCACCAAAGATGATATGATAGATTCAATTTAAAAAAAGCTAAACTCATGCCAAAATGTTAACTGTTGTAATACTAATACCATGCGAGTCATTCTCTGCCTTACCCAAGGTCCATATTTTATTTATTTTTATTTTTTTTTACTTTCTTTTTTGCAGGGGGTGGAGGATAACATTTTTATTAGAGTGTATGTGAGACGTTTTAAGGAGATTACACGTTTTTGATATATTGCTATATTTCATATACTTACTATGATTACCGACTCAAAATATCTTATATTGTTTTGAATATTTTTACTTTTCCACCAGTATTTTATCAATTGTTTATTAACTTTATTATCATCAGCTTACTGTTGTATTTCAAAAATCTTTATATATTCAAATTAAAGCAATTTTTCCCCTCACTTTTATAGATTTGGCTCATCATTGTTCAAATGTCAACTATAAGTGATAGTTCCCAAGAAGCATCTAATGCTGCTATAAGTACTTGTCTTACCCCAGGTAAATATTATCCTACATATAGTAGATACTTTTCTGTTAATAGGATGCCAAATGAAAATTGACAAATCATAACAATGAATTTTGATGCTCATTAGCATGAAAATTCTTTGTAACAACATTCACACTTGATGATGATTGAAATAATAGCACATATTGAAGTTCAGAAATCAAAATAATATAAATAAACATTAAGGCTAGGCCATAATTGGTAGATGATACAGACCAGCTTTTTTTTTTAATGCAGTAATCAATATATATAATTCTTCACCAATGTCTATTATACTGTTTTAGTGTCTTACGAACTTCTGTTTGGCGTCTAATGAGACTCACACAGGTTTGTTTTTTTTAATACTTGTGAGTCCGATTAATAATTATAGCATTATAAACTTCATGTTTAATTTAATATTTTTCATGCTGGATAGTAGCAGCACAGAAATCTGCAATCTTTATTAAGCAAGCTTGCATTTTATCCGTAAAAGGAACGAGAAGTGTTTAACAGTTCTCTTAATTATGGTAAAGGGCTTGATAAAAGATAAAAGAGGTATTTCCAATTGTGAAAGGGTTATCAAATTGTGTTTTTAGGTCACAATTTATTATATTCTTGCAACATAAAACAGTGGAAATTATTTATATTTTTTCTTTTGTCATAAATATATATTAAGCAATGGTTTTTTTTTTTTTTTTTTTTTTGCAAATTATTATTTGTTTTAATGTGATTTTAATTTGAGTATTCATGAACAATATTTACAGAGAAAATGTATTGTGAAGAAACCAAAATTTGCAAGAAAGTACATTGTAAAATGAAGGATGAGACAAAGCCAATCAAATACTAAATATTAGTTATGGGATCTTTTACTTTTTTTAATAGTGGATAGTAACAAAGAGTAATGAACTGAGAGTTACTGATTCATAATATTGTCACTTCATTTGGAGCATATTTTTACTATTTTCTTCTGTATTATTTTGTGTCATTTTTTTTTTTTTTCTGTTAGAGGATCACTATTTATTTCAAACCAATTTAAATCATTAGTTTTGATTTAAATGTTTATGAACATCATTGGAAACAACGTTTATAATGTTACTATATATTTGCATCTTAAATCATTTATTAATTTCTTAATAACTCAGAGTTGGATTCTTATGAATAATAAGAAAATTTTGTGTAGAAGCAATTTCATTAATTTAAATAATTATTTTTTAATGTTAAATATTTTTTTAAAGTGTTCTTTTTTATGTGAAGTATTACATGTTGTATTTGATATAAATGTATTATTTTCTTTTGTAAATTTTCATTGGCATAATAATTTTTGGATTATTTTTTCTGTCTTTTTTGTCTTTATTTTGATATATATATCTCTCTCAAATAGTATGTATGCTTTTAAATAATAAATTCTTAAGAATTTATTGTCATTAATTGATAAAAATGAAACTAAACATTGTTAATTAATCGATCTGTTCATGATGAATCTGAGAAAATTTTGTTGAAAACTTCTTGAGATATTATATAAATTAAGAATAATATTCTTTAGTGCCCATAAAGTTTAAATACTCAGCGACTCTGTTTTCAGTACTCATATTTTTTTTAAAAATGCTTCGTTTCAGTAAAAAAATTTTTTTTATTATATTTATTACAGTTTAATCATTTCCACTTTAATTTAAAGCATAAATTCTACGGGAGCTAATAGAAAATTAGAAAGATACATATTACATTATGGCTGAAGGCCTTTATAATATTATGAGTAAATTATATGACCATTAAAATTTGAAGTTTTAAAATATTTTAATGAAGAAGCAATTAAAATGGGAGTTCCATAAAATATTTAATTATTAAAATTTTAAAGTGCATTAAGATTGGTGAACCGGCTGGTCGCCGAAGGCGGCTAGTTTACAATATAGATTATTGACTTGTTTGTGCAGTATAATGTAAAAAATTCAAATCTAACCTTATTTTACTATGAAATAAATTTTATGTTATTGAATCTCTGTAAATATTTCTCTTGCGCAATTTCCAAAAAAATGTGTTTTTTAGTTATAGGATTTGGCAGCACAGCAAACGTGATTGATTGTATGATTTTTCTTTCAAAATGTGAAAAAACACAGTTTTAAAAAATTACCAACAAAACCTTGTGTTTCCTAATAACAAATTATTGCTTCAACAAATGGGATCTTCAATTCATTTGTTTATTGTTATTACTTAAACATGATTTTAAGTTGTGCTGTTAAATATTATCGTAAAAATGAAAAAAGACCAACAATTTAATTGAACAATAGAAGAAAGTTTTGAAAGATGTTCATGAAGACGGGTTATATTGTTTCAAGCCATGGTAGGCTTGTATATTATATGTTAGCAGCTAGCATTAATTTTGAAGAGATCTATCTTGAACAGTGATAGAAATGAATGAGTTTTGTGATGCATATTTCTGAAAAAATGCAAAAAAATCGTAACATGAAATACTGCCATAACAGTAATGTACACTTGCTGACATTATTAAGCTATCCAAAGTGAAGGAAAGAGCTTTTATGCTATGATTTACCTGAATCCTGTTGTCTAAGGCCAGGTTATTTGAAAGCATTGCCTCTCTAGTCAGAGAGAGACCACTGCTCTCCGACTAGAGAGGCATACTGTGGTATTTCTAAAGAAGTATTGTAAATATTAATATATAACAATATAGTTCATATATAATGCTCAGTATATAAGTTATGTTTTGGAATTGAGTGTATTCATTTGTATATAAGTATAATCATTTAGATATCTATGAATTATTTTGGAAAATTCTATGAGTCATTAATATATTGATTATTTACATAACTGCAAGTATGTCATTCATCTGGAAATTAGATTAGCTCTATACTTTTACAGTTTACTTAGATAATTTTGATTGCTTATGGAATTTGTTTTCATAATACTTTCATTGAACAAAAAAAGGCCCTTTTCAAAGACAAAATATTTCTTCTGTGTTGATGAAGATTAAGACATAAGATGCAAATCAGTTTAGGATTTTTATTAATATGCAAAATTGACTTTTTTTGTAATAAGATGTTGTACAATAAGTTCTTTATCATTAAATCTAAATAATTTGTTTTCAAGTTTCTCTTTAACTAATCTTAAAAGTTTTATATCCTGTATTTTTCACTTTTGTAATTTCTTTCATTCATTTTCAAAATGCTTATAAAAATAAGTTAAAGACTGTTTTTGAGGCCAGTAAACTCAATTCAGTTCGGATTTAAACTAAGGAATTGTAAACAGATGAATTTTATATATATATATGCTGTCTGTCCACGACAAGAACACTGCAAGACAATCGTCCATGTTACAGCGTTATAGGAACAGGTTCCGGTAGGGATGATCCATTTTGAATGGGTGGAATCGGACAGAAGTCTGGGGGGTATTCTTTTTCTTGGCGTCAGTGTGAAGCGATAAAAGAAAACCTGTTGCTCATTCGTCTTCTCGCTTTAGTCACAGTTGCGCGTATCTTTATATTCGCTTAGCTTACTTCTTTTATATTTTATTAATCTTTTCTTTGATTAATATTAACTGTATTTCATTATTTACTTTTTTTTTTTTTGTCTCTTAAATTTTGACATCCTTTAAAATGCCTTTTTGATTTAAGAAAGGAGAGACTTTAAAATCACAAGCACGTAAAATTGTGCATAATGTTGCAGAGTTTTGCTCCGAAGAAACTGCAGCAAAATCTTTGAAAGTTCCTCTTCCACAAGCCATGAAAAGAACTGCTCAGGCGACTGGAGTGTCGGAATTCACTATTAGGAAAGTTAAAAATGAAGTTTCGACACTGGACAAAATGGAAGTTCTTCTTGTGCAATGGATTAGACATACAAATAATTATTCAGTTTTTCTATTTGATTTGTTTTGTTCTCTGCATACATATGGCAGGAATATCAGATATTTTCAATATTCTGTGTATGCAAATGATTTTCAGTTTAGTGAATTATTTTTTAATTTGTTTTCAAGAATTAAATGCAATAATACCAAATATCGCCAATTTTGCACTAAACATGCCAACTTCAGAAACTTGAATTCATTTCCACCTCTGCGAAATGAATTCTTCCTATAGTTACCTGTTTCTATAATGCCCACCGTAAACATAGACGATTGTCTGAAAGTGTTCTTGTCGTGAACAGACACTGTATATATACCTATATATAATATTGAACTGACATCATGTCTTCATATCCTATAGCAAACTCTGGTGGCTAGTGAGTGTCAGTTCGCTGGGGGTGGTCCCCTTATTAATTAATAAAAGAAAATATAAAGAAAAAAATTTTAAAATGAGCTCTAATATTAGTGTGTGTGAGAGAAAGATACATTATCTCATTGCTGGAAAACAACAGAGTCCATTAGGCAAGAAAATATCTTAAGTTTATTTTTCATTTTAAATTATATTTGTTTTCATTTTTTCCCCCTTTTTTTTTCTTTAGTATGCCATCTGAGAGTTACTGTTATGCTTGAGAATTTTACTTGAATACAATACTCCTGTTTTTTTGTTTTTTTTTTTAATTAATATTTAATTTAAAAAGAAAGTTGGTTGTATATTTCACAAAACCAATGAGATTTTTTTTTCTCCATAAAGATTTGGTTAATTTTGATATATAAAAAAATTATATTCTTTACAATATTATGAAATAGTTTTTTTCATTATATTCTCTATTAGTTTTATTGCATTGTATTCTTAGTGTATTTATTTTTATTTTTTTCTAGATATGTAAGGGTAATCAATAAATATTGGAATTGAATATTGTTAGCAGGGCTATAATCAAAACATTTGCCCTGAGATAATCCAATTATTGTGCCTTATAATTTATAAAACAGACTAAATATATTCCCTTGAAATAGTTGCTCATCTATAGTTTTTTTTTGTAAGAAATCAAACAATTTTCAACAACAATCAAATGAAAATCATCAAAAGAAATGAATATCAGTTATTCCAATAAAGTAAATGTTTTCAAACACATGAATTATAGGTGACCAGCAGATTTTCTTTACCAACAACTCTATTTATATCCTTCCAATCAAATCATATTCAAATGACTTTAGAATGAAAATCAAAATGTATGTGTCAAGATATATATTAATTTTTTCAACAGTCGAAATGACTGCAGTCCATCTTTCTAGATATACATATTTATAATACCAATAATAATGAGCAAAAACGAATAATTTTTCTTTCACCCATTCCCTATGAATATGGAAAAGTAAATAGTAAAATTAGAAGATTAAACAAAGGAGATATAAATATTTGAAATTCATTTGTGGTTAAAATA
The DNA here is from genome assembly GCF_947563725.1 of Argiope bruennichi. NCBI lineage: Eukaryota > Metazoa > Arthropoda > Arachnida > Araneae > Araneidae > Argiope > Argiope bruennichi. The sequence continues at coordinate 77,763,295 of NC_079156.1, forward strand.
ATTGGTAATATCCTGTGTTAAAACTATACAGGAGCATCATTTAAAGAATTTCATAATGCAAGCAGAATTAGCCAAGAATTTATGATAATTATAACACAAAAAACAACTGGAAACAAATGCAAATTCAGTAAGAGATTGATTTGATTGGGGCAACCTCTCATTTTTAGGAATATAATAGTAACATAATATCACATGTAATTTTCCTGAAGAACTAATGGAGATAGGACCATGATTCTTGTATTTTCCAGAATTTTAATTTTTTTTGTCCAAGACCATGGGTCATTGATTTGACATCCATTAAATATTTCCCTTACCAACCATATGACTAACATGGCAGGGAAACCATATTATAAATTTATTACATTAGAAACATCAACAATGACTTTTTGATACCAGCCCAACTACAAATATATATTTACTATTTTCAGTCTTTTTCTTATTAAATCTTCTGAGCATTTTATATAAATTTTTTTGTGATTTCTCCATTTCAGAATAAAATATATTGATAAAGTATGATTAACAAATAAAATGAAATTTTTTCCGTAATGTTTATTTATGTATAATTATTCTGTACTCATTTATTCTTCTATTGCAGTGTCATCTCCAAATATTTTTATAAAAAATGAAATTCCTGATCTACAAAGAACTAATTTGTTTGGCAACAGTCCTGATATACTCAAACCAATCCCATCTTCCACTGAGCAGAAGCGTCGAAGCTCTTCACGTTCAATCAAACGAAAGAAATTTGATGATGAATTAGTTGAAAGCAGTCTGATCAAATCAAGTCGAGCCAGGCCTCAAAATCCCTCATTTCCCATTTTCCCTCCTGCAGCATCTTTATCATCGCCTAGTGTAGCTGCCTCTCCTAGCACATCTATTGCTAGTAATCAGATCCAGGCTGAAACTAACCAAATCTTATCTTTGGAAAAAAGAAAGGTATATATATATATATATTTGCAATCTTTATTATTATCACCAGTTAATATTTAACATATATATTTTTTAATTTTAAGATGATTCTGTGGGATATTTTTCCAGGTTATAAAAAAAAATCAAAAAATTCAGCTTACATTTTTATTAAAGAAATTGCTATTGAAATTTGTATTAAAAGTGACTTTGAGAAATACATTGCCACCTTCCAGAATATATTTGTGCCAAATCTAATCTAATCTAGATCTAATGATTCTTAACAGACACACACACTTCCCTTTCTTATGAAAGGAAAAACAAATATTATGGAATGTCATATCAAATTATGATTTTTTAAGTACTTCGATATAAATATTTTAAGTTTAAATCAACATCAAAGAAATTTCTTACTGTATTTACTCTTAATCTGAGAAACTAAATGTGTGTATAAAAATTTATTAATTTGTACAAGTTTCTATGGATTTAATTCACCACTAATGCTCAAGGAATACCTGTAATTTCAGTATATTTTAATGGAAATATTTACTGATATATTGATGCAATGAGAAATATTCAAAATAAAATATGCTTTCTTTTTTTCTAATAGCCATAAAAAGATTATACAAATTATTGAGTATTGTTTTCACTTAAAGTAAATTTAATGTACTAATAATCAATTCACATACTGCATTCAGGCACATGATTATCAGTGATTGATTTTTGTGAAAACATATCAAATACTTGCTCACGTTCCTTAAAAATTCGTTTTTATTATTATTATTAGTAGTAGTAGTAGTAGTTGTTGTATTTATCTTGCTCATTTTTATGAATTGAAACATATTTCTTATTTTCCTAAATGCATTTTTATATTTTCAGTCAAGGCCTGCTCAGAAAAGAAATAAGAAACCAAAGGTGATGTATTTTAATGTCTTTCTTCCATTATTGTGTAAATCTTATATGTAATCTTTTTCCTACAGTGACTGTGTGAAAGAAACATGTGTGAAACAAATTGGATGTAGAAAAATATCACTGCACCTTCTTCCATATTTTTTAATATTTGGAAATAAAAGCACTTGAGAATAAAAGTTCTCCAGTACTTTTTAGTAAAAAAATAAATAAATAAAATGAAAACTTTTTTTAACAATTTTCTGAATAATTATTTTAAATTGAATTTATTTTAATTTGTCATCAATACATTTTTTCATTTTAAATGGGAAATATGACTTAAAAATAATTAATACAAAATGATTAATTAATTTAAAATGATGTTTTTGGCAATTATGTTATGTTTGGATTTTTAATTTTATATGAAAATTACATATATGTCTAGAAATCTTTGATATTTACGAAGAGTAAAGCAATAAAAATTGGTGGGAACACTAAAATTTTTTACTATAGATTTTCTCTCTCCCTCCGCCTCTTTCTTTCATTTACAAGTTGAAATGTTTTTGAATTTCTGTTCTTGGAATTTTTTTTTTATAATTAAAATTAGTTTTTTTTTTTTTTTTTTTTTTTTTTAAGTATTATTAGTATTTAGATTAATAATTTTTATATATTAAAGCAAACATTTTGACTTATGTATACATAAAGCAAAACTTTCTTTTAATTGTTTTATTTTGTTTATTTATTTTATAAAAGATAAGGTGGCATGGTGTTCTTAAATAATATCTTTTTATTTGTTCTTTTGATTGGAAAAGTTTTATTTTTTTAAATGATTCTTTTGTTTATAAAACAACTATAAACAAATAACTTTATAAATCAAATATAGTAAAACCCTTGTTAACTGACTTTAAGAAAAAGAATTGTTTTGAATAATGATTTTTTTCAGTTAAATTATGAATAACTATTGATAGTTACCGTATGCAATTTTAAATATTTTGATTGTGGAAAAAAAATTCAAAATTCTCTGTAATTTATGCCAATGTTCTTTATTAATGCTAAAATATGGATTTTTGTATTACAGTAGAGTATATCAGTATATGCTTACTAATAGTTCATAGCCCATAAATTACTCATTCATAAAAGAAAAGGAACTCGTTAATTTTTGTTTATGTTCCTCCCAACATTTTAAAGTAGTGATGTCTCTCCATTTCTTTTGAAGAATGTTAATATATGTTCAATCGCTGCATTGTTTGTCAGGGCTAACTACAATAACACATCAACTGTAGTTACTGTACCGGTTTTTTTAATTAATATCGTTATAAAGCGAGCGATGATCATTTATTGAAAGGCAAGTTTACCTCTAGTGTTCTAAGACAATTGCCAGCTGTTATTTTACCTTATTCGGCATCTTTTTCAAGTTAGCATTTCAGTGTTTCTACAATTTGTTTGTTCATAATTTCTTCTAAATGACTGTGACAGCTTATTATCTGCCTCACATCCCTCCATATTTTAGTATCTAAGAATTCATGTGCAGTGCAGTATATGTGTTTTTTTTGGGGTGGGAGGGGTGTAATTTTGAGGCATTTCAGATTATTTGACCGATTAACTAGAATTTTGCAGGATTTCATTATAATTTTGAAAGATTACTCATTTTCATGTTGTATTTTTTTTCTAAGAATAAGATAGAAAGTAAAGGAGAATAAAGTTTTATATGTTTCATAGTTTAAATTTAACATTATTAAGATATTTTAGGATGCTTTAAAAATTGAATTGAAATATGATGAATTAAATTTAGCTACTAATATTCCATTTCATACATGAAAAATTTTAAGAAAAACAAATACAAGAGTTTTGATTTTGCCATTCCCTTAAATTTCTATTCAAATAATTTCACTTTTCTCATTTTATGTTTGGTGGTTTTTATTTTTCTGGAATTAACTCCTCTTTGCTTTATTTCTATAGAGCAATCAAGCACATTTGAACAAGGATATTAGCCGTTGGAAACCAGTTGATGATTTAATGTTAATTCTGTCTGTGCAGCAGGTATTGATATTTAAAATTGAGCTATGTATCATTATAGATGTATTAGTTCTGTTTAATGTGAAATTTGTTTTAACAATGTAGATTTCATTACTATTATGTACTTTAATTTTTCAAAAAAATTATGTAATTGCAATATTCTTTTGATATTTCGCATTTTCTTCTGCATAGTTTATCTAGAAGATGGATATGGCAGCAGAAAAATTCCATATATATCCTTTAGAATATTTTTTAAATAACAAAATGAAATGATTACCTAATTTTTCTTCTACTTAGATACAATTAACTTTTGTATTTTAATATTCTTAATATATCAGATTTGTGCTATAGCAATATTAGATTTTAAACTTTCAATGATGTATGTTTTTGCTTCCCAATTAATATATTTTATAACTTATTTCTGCTAAAAAATTCGCATATGAAATCTGCTGTTTATTAATGTTAAGCTATCTTGTAATCAAACAGTCTATTAACCTTTTTTCCTTTACTTAATAAGTACCATGAGGTTAAATTGAATATTTTAGAACTACATTTTAAAAAATCTTTCATCTTTATTTGAAAAATTCTTAAATATTTATAAATTTTCTTTGTTGTTCTTGATATCATGGTGAAAAACATTATATAGATAGACAAGGAATGAGATGTTACTCTGTGATACAATGTGCTACATTACTATTTTTTTTATTTTCTAATTAATAATAATTATATAATTCATTTTCATATCTTATGAAGATAGTTTCAAATTGCACATATTATTGATTACATTTTTAATTCAATTATTTTTATTTTTTTAGACAAATGATTTGGAAGCTGTGCACAGAGGCGTGAAATTTTCTTCAAAATTTACTCTTAGAGATGTTCAAGAACGATGGTATGCACTTCTCTACAATGTTTCTATTTCTAAGTAAGTAATAAAATCATTTAGTATCTATTTAGAAAAAGATTAGTACTTAAAATCTATCTATATTTGATTGTACAAATTTCTAAACACAAATTCTTAAATTTTATTAATATTTACTTTTGGAAGAACCACTTAATAAATTTTCATTTTCAACATTTAAAATTGATTTTTCGCCCTCAATCTTAAGCCCTATTTAAATAGATTTTTAACTTTGAATAAAAGCATAGTGAGAAATATTCTTATTTCTCTATCCTGATTGTAGTCATATCTCAGTAACATTTAGTTTTGGAATTTTTTGTGATGGAATAATTCCATGAAGAGGTGAACAACCTATTAACATTTTTTAAATGTTTCTGTTAACCAAATTGAGAGTGATTTTTATCTTAATCAAGTATAGACTGGCTATGGTGTATTTTCTTTGCACCAAAGCCATTTCTTTGACCAAAGTTTGACTTGTCAGTGTGGGGCACCAAAGAAGAAACTTTAAATCAAGTGATCAAAGGTTGTATACTAGGGAGAATACAGACTCAGATGGTCAAAAAATTGGATATCTCTTGAAGTCAAACAACTTGTAAAAATCCCAGTCATTAAATCTTCTATTAGGAACATTTTGTCATTTTTTTTTTTTTCGTATTTTAGTAGCTCTCTCTTAATGTTAAAAGCTAACACTTATTTAATATAATTTATGCATTTTTAATCTTATATTTTAATATGTAACGTAAAATGTAATGTTTTTTCCCTATTCTTTTCTGTACCAATATGCATTTTCTCTAGAGAGTTCTTCATTGTTTGCAAGGGTCCAATGACAACAAGTGTGGTTTGTTCCTTCATGCTAGGTGGGGTTGCTTGTAAAAATCGCAGTCATTAAATCTTCTATTAGGAACATTTTGTCATTTTTTTTTTATATTTAACTCTCTCCTAATATTAAAAGCTAACACTTATTTAATATAATTTATGCATTTTAATGTGTAATGTAAAATGGAATGTTTTTTTCCTATTCTTTTCTGCACCAATATGTATTTTCTCTGAAGGGTTCTTCATTGTTTGCAAGGGTCCAATGGCAACAAGTGTGGTTTGATCCTTCGTGCTAGATGAGGTTGCTCTTTGGTGGCCTCTTCAAGCTTTTTGCATAGTCCCTAGCTAGATTGGGGTATCACACAGTGTTAATATCATATTACAGTATTTAATTTATATAGTCTTTATTTAAATATTATTGATGTACTATACAAAATTCAAATTTATATGACATAATATAAATAATTTTTTATATATATATTTGTGTATATTAATGTTTTTCAGAGCTGCTCTGTTTGCTATAAAACAGTTAAATCCTGAAATTATAGCTCAAGTTCAATCTAAAGTTTTATTTAGTGCTGAAGAAGAGAAATTAATTGCTTCTGTTCCTTCAGTGAGTAGAAATAATATTGTTTTAGTTTAAGTCACTATGATTTTTAATATGAAAAATTCAAAATAATAATATTAATAATACCATTGAACTTCCCCTTTTAAAAATTTGATAGTGTTATTATCTCAAATGAAATTATTAGGTTGTATGTTCACTTGCAGTGATTACAACAGGCTTGTCTGATAACTGAAAGCAAGTTAGTCATATCCATACTAGACAGATAATTGATCAGTGCTGATAAGTGGCAGTGCATTTTCAACTGTTTTGCTTAATTTCAATCTCTGAAGCAATGATCATAACAGCAAAGTTGCTGACAAATTGGTAAAATAGTTTGTGCTGTTTAATGTTTAAAATGACTCAAAGCTAACAACCCCCACTCCATCCAAAAATTGTTTTGAATATAAGAGATATATTTGCAAAACATTTTTATTCACTACCTCTTAGAGTGGCAAAATTAAAAGAAAAATATAAAAAAATTATTAAAGAAAATTCTAAAACTTTTATTTAAAATTCAATAATCTCACAAATATGTTTAATATAAAATGCAATAAAATTTTATTTTTAAATGTTTATCCAGTGCAATCTTTTCTTACTGTGAGGTTTGCCTTTTTTGAAAATGATGTTTCATATACAATAAATTAAATAGTAGAAATAGCTGTTTTATTTGTATTTGTCAAGAATTCAGAATCTTTAATTGTTCTATAAAATTCAAAATAATATAAAAAGACAATTGTATGCGAGATTAATTTTTAAAATGTCTTATTTTTCTGCCTAAGTTTCATATACAGGATGCTAAATTTCTTAAATAAATCTTTGTTCAAAGAAATAAATCTTTGTTTTCCACTTTAAAAATTTGCTATATATTTATTTTAAGCTAAGTGCTTGTGTATACTTACAAATGTAGTATGATATGATGAAAAAAATGCATTATCTGTCTATTAATGAATGTATAAATTGTTTATTATATTCTATATAATGAGTGTTCATATTTATTCAATTCTTATGTGTAGGTATATCAAGTATTATTAAGATCATTATTCTATATTTATTCTATTTCTAATATTCCTGTGAAAGAAATATAATCTTTACTCAAAAAAAATTCAAATAAATATTGTCTTAAAATCAATAAAGTACTTGTAATGAGTTAATTGTAGGCATTTAGCTTAATAATTTTATTTTATTTTATTCATGTTTAATTATTAGTGCATACTAAAATCTGTGTATAGTTATTGCATATTAATATAAATTTATATATGTAAGGCTTTAAAAATTTTATTTCATGTTTATAATTTGTAATTAATGTTAAATAACTTCATTATTGTCGATTATGTAAATCAAATAAAAAGCCTTTACATTGTTAAAAATTCAAGTTTATTTAATGTAAATCTTTATCAGCGATTTATTATATATTGCCTTACAATGACTAACAGTGTTGTTCAGTACTCTCACTTGCATCTGCAAATTCTGTCAGTTTCTTTAAAATAATTTCATACTTGTTTCATTTATGCATTGTAAGCAATTTCGCGAATTAAAAGTAAATAGCATGTTAATATAATATTATTTAGGATATTAAATTCAATGTACATGTATATATGGAGATAGAAGGAAACATTGATGCATTTTCATATTTTGATCTGAAGAAAATGATAAATGAGTATTTACTATTGAATGCTGTTTCTGTATTGAAGCTGGAAGGTCAATAAATCGACTTTTATTATTATTTGATAATATATTGGTTTAATACGGACAATATATACAATTACTGACAATAAATTAGCAATGTATTGACACAAAAGCGTGAAATAATATTGATATGAATTTACATTTCCATTCTCCGCACATGCATCTCATTCATTTTAAGGTAGCACAGTAGCATCTTGACAATTTTTAAAAATTCTGATGTTTGGAATTGTATTTTATGTAGAATAATACTCTGTAACTGTCCCCTAAAAAAATTTTAAAATTATTTCTAAAGTTTTTTAAAAATATCAGTTTGCTTAAGAATATTGTTTTTATGCCTTTTAGGAAAAAGTTACTATAGAAACCTTTCAGGAGTTACTTGATTCAAATGCATCAGTTTTTTTGCCTTCAAGAACTGCCAAAGTATTACACAGCCACTGGGCTCTCATGAAACAATATAATCTTCTGCAAGATCAAAAAGGTAGGCATACAGATATTCCATTTACAGGATTGCCATGCCACTGGGGGAACGTGGAATACCGGAAAAACACAGGAAATTGAAAAAACTGGAAAAATTCTGAGAAATTGGAAAATTTTCATAAAAACAGAAAAAATACAGGGAATTTTAGGTTTCTTAGTTATTTTTCTCCCATCTAAAAAATGCTGATCTCTAAAGTAAGAATAAAAGATCATAGATACAGCTTCCAAAATGAAAAAATATCATTCGCGATTGTATACTATGGAAACTCGCCCATTTTCTACTCTCTCCCCCTTTTTTTTTTCCTTTATAGATCACTCCAGTTTCCATTTGCAAGACAGTTCTTTTTCCATAAGTATTCTGAATTGCAGTTAAGGAACATGCATGGAACTTCTATAACTGCATGAAAGAATAGAACACATTTCTCTGGCTGGAACATTCAATCTGCGGAAGCTGCGTGATGGTATTTAGTCTAATGTACTTGAGTTTATTGAATAATTTTTTAGAACAATGAGCTGCTCAAAATTTGTATTCAATACGAATTCGATGAATAAAAAAAATCAATGTTAATTTTTCTGAATGGTTTCGAGGAGTTCTGCAAAATTTATTTCTTGCTTCTTTGTAAGAAGATAATAAGCGTAAGTAATATCGGAAAACAGGTATTTACTAATCATGCCAAAAGAGGAAAAACATACAAGACTGTGGGCCAGTTCAAAAAGTCATTATTAATGTTGGACTTAGTATCTAAAAGGAATACAGGAAAAGATAAGTCAAATCTGAAGACATCGAATTTAACATCTAAACATAAACTGATTTCAAACATTTTTCTTCAAGAACAATCACTTAAAGCTGAATTTTTATGGGCATTAAAACTTATTTTGTCATATTCATCCTTTAATGCATTTAATGATACATCGGAAATATATTCACATATTTTCACTGAAAATGAAATAGCTAAAAGTGTACATTAGGCTGTACAGAAATGTTATACCTTATTTGTAATGAATTAGGTTCACTAGCTCCATGAAATGAATGGCTGAAAAATTTGCAGAAATTGATGCTCAAATACTTGAATTGGTAAAAATGAATAAATAAATAATAAAAAATCTTGCTTTGTAATGTTTTTTTTTTTTTTTGTTTAGTAATCATTGAGTGATTTGTATTATGATAACAAAAATGCTTTGTATTTTATTTCATCAAAGTTCTTAATTTTGTGTGACTTAAATTAAAGAGTATGAGAGATTATATATTCCTCCCCTTTATTTATAAATTTTGTCTTGCTAAATTCTAGTAAATAAATAAAGATAATTTTTTTTCTGCATGTAAATATACATCTTATTTTAATATGCTATTTCGAATAATGTTAAATTGTTGCTTACTTTCCTTGCTTTTTCCACTCCTTAAAGCGATGTTCCATTATAACTAGCGTATGAGTGCTATTCTTGCATTTCATCATATCTTAAATATACATACAGGGAAAAAGATTTGAGTGGCCACACTGAAATACAGCTTTAGCCAAAATGATATTTCAAATTTAGGTCTGAATTACAGATTTGAAGTTTGGGTTTCAATTCTGCTGGATCATTTTGAAGCTACAATAAGTGTTTAAACTTGTTGCACATGAATCTAATTAGAACAAATATCTTTGTGTATGTATCTAAAGAGTATAAAATTTTAGAAATAGAGATCCTCTGACCCCATAGGTGATCAGCTTTCTTTTACAAAATTCACAGTGCCATTCATCTTATAGCTTCAAAACTGCATGATAATCTGAATAAATTAATCTTCTGAATGTATCCTGTTTCTGTGTAGTAATTAAAGTACAAGGTTGTGTCCCCCCTTGCAATAATCAGTGTTATTTGCAGTTTACAATTCATATTGTCATGCTAGTTTCTTTTTCTACCATCTATGCAAAGTTAATAACCTTTTCAGTTAAATATTTATAACATCTCAAATGTGAAATAGTTTGTAAAATATTTTTTACTTGCAACTATTCACTTCTTGGAACAAAACAGATATTTTTATTCTATTAATGGAGGTAATGTGTATTATTTATAAAAGTGTGGATGGATTCCATTAGATAGAATCCATAATAAGAATAGATTTTTCATTTATTACATGAAAAATTTATTCTTATTAAATGGTTCATTAAATCAGATAGATTAAAACTTTCTTATATTTTACTAAGAATTATTTTCATATGTATTTTTCAGGCAAACATCGATTGCAAACAGAAGCTCCAACAACCTTCTCTGATTTTGAAGAATTGCTTGATGATTCAGAATTGCAGTAAGCTCTATAATTTTTTTAATATTTTTTTCCAATATAAATAAATTAAATTAAAAGTTTCTTTCTCAGGGTACTTTTTCCTGATTTTCTAATTTGTCATTTTTAAATGAATTGAGAGTGTTTTTAACCTCTTCATGCCCTTAATTGAGTTCATTCAGAATCCAGCCATTGAGTTAATTCCAATCAGTACATTAAGTGGTTAATTCATATTTATAGAAAAAAGATGTAATGAGAGTTCCTTTACTTAAAACATTTTTGCAAATGTATGAATTGTAGTTGGAGATGAGGAATGACATTTTTATTCTCAAGATTATTCCGTTTTAGATTTTAGTTAATAGGACATTACACAATAACACATATAAGCACATAAAAAACATCAGACCATCTTTTTTGTACACTTCAGAGCTTCCTTTCTTTCATCCATTTCCTGCTTGCTTGGTGATTAATTTTTTTCACTAGTTTTTCCAAAATGTCATCAGATTATAGTATTGTATCTTGCTTGCCCCACCTAAAAGTAAAATTAGCCCCTGACAGCCTATTTTAATAGAACACATAAATGGGAAAAATAATAAATACTATAAATTATCTAGCAAGACCAAATATATAATACAAATGCTTAATTCCTTAATTACAGGACATATTATGCAAAAACAATATAGAAATATATTGTCCTGGTGGAAATAGCAAGCTCAACTTTATATTGTTCATTAAATTAAAAAAAAAAAACAAGTTCAATGGCTGCATATGTTGCATTATTCAGAAAATAATTGAATGTCCAGATATAGTAAGTGCATATCCACCAGAAAAACACTCTTTGACAGTATTCACACAAAACATTAATATAATAAATAAGAAACAATTGCTACAACTCTTAATTTAATTTTTAAGAAATATCAGCACCTCTGTGTAGTAGAATATTCTATCTTTGCAATGTCTTGAGTTCAATAGGCTAGTTTAGGACTTTTTAATGTGGTTTGATTCAAATACTTCAATGGATTATAATCTCAAATACTTTCAATTCTGATGCCATAGATCCATTACCAAATTCATTCAATGCAAATAATGCTACCTAGCTTCTGGGCTAATACTTAACTGTACTTGCAATGTCAGAGGCTGGGAATTCTGAGCAAGCGAAATTATATTACTCCAAGTTCCTTCCAACATATTTGAAACTTTCGTTCTAAACACCATACACACACACAAAAAAAAAAAAAAAATCAAATAATTTCATTGTTTGAATTTTATGTCCTTTTTTTTTTTTTTTTTTTTTAATTCTAATGCATATCTCTAAATGTGTGCTTTCGTTGTTCCTCTAAATAGTTAATGGATTTTCTATCATTAAGAGATTCATATTCTTTGGCAGTATTGTAATGATCTTTTACTTTCCTTTACTGAAGTTTTTGTGGAATCAATAAGCAAAACCTTAACCCCTCCCCCTAAAATATCAAAAGTATTAGAAGATATATCCATTATGCAGAAGTATTATATTTACTATTCTTAGATTTGTATCTGCATGTTTTAATCCTGCTAACATGCTAATAGACATGCTTATATAGTATTGTTATGGATTTTACTTCCTCATCCATAGGGGTTCTTTTACTTGTTTGACGGTCGTTGCAGAAATAAACAGTCCTTTAGTAGAAAACAACGATGACGTTTATTTAACATAAAGACGACAAATGCATACAGCCGAGACAAACACAGGAAAGCAAACGGTAGCAAACAAGCAATAATCGACCACAGTGCACAAAGCGGCCAGATAGAATTCAGCTGAAGAGGGGATCCTCGTAGCTTCGCTCTACGGTCTCTCCAAACAGCTTCTCCACTGTCTCCTCACTTTAACTGTATCCAACTGCCAACTCATTACCACACGACTGGCTACTCCATACACAACTGCACTCAGCACACAGCTCAAATTAGAAATAACTTGGGCTCCACACAACGTTGGTACTTCGCCGTTGCTTCGCTATCCTCTCGAAGACTCATTACTTGTCAACGATTTCGATCTGGTTCCTTGCAGCTTGAGACTGCCGGCCTTTTATAGTTCCAGGGAGGCGGAGCGTGAAGGTTCTGGACGTATCTCAGTTCCTATTGGATATATCGATAAAATTCTCGAAGTTTCCGTTGATTTCTATTTTGTCGCCAAGCTCTGAGTTCACTGACGCGGCAACCGATCAGCACCCACAGGGCTGATCATAAAACGGTCTTTCTTACTATTCATGCCGAGAAGCAAAAATTGCAGGTTTGTAACATTGCTCCCTTCTTCAAAGACTAACTTCCCGACAGTCCTATTTCAATCTAACAGTTTGCGTAGGCATACGAACGACGTTAACAATTTTTTCTCAGGCGTTGAGTGACTTCTGCACTTTCGAAGATGACATCATCCACTAATTTGGCGACAGCTAAAGATCGGTCCGAACCTTCTCATTGCTTTTGACTTAAGATCTCTTCAACGTTTCGGATTGTACATCCATACTCGATTTCTGTCCTTAAAATGCAAGATGTCCCATGGAGCTAAACATCGTATCGCAACGGTATTCTCCGAACGAATTCTCGCCAGGCTGGTCGGTTGGTCACTTTGAACTTTCTCCATCGAACCAACCGAATATCAGGATGGTCCAACAGTGTCTTCCGGAGTCCACTTGAAAGGCAGATATTCACCTTCAAGTGGACTCCGGTCCACTCCAAAGTTTTCTCCAAAACGTCCAAAGTTTTCTCAGGAATAATACAGTCTATTCCCTGCTCATTCTCGTCACTCGAGAATTGTCCGCAGCTCTCAATACAGGATCTTCTGAAGAGCACATCTATCTTTGCGGGAAAAGTTACTCTGTGATACGTAATTTAACTTGAAGTCGAGACTACAAGGATCAGCGATTCCAGCCACGTAGTCTTCATACCGTAGCACTATGGAAGGAGATACCAAGAGGCTTGCAGAAAGGTTGTCCATTTAACATCTGGGACGAATCCATTCCAAACAGGATCGCATTAATTCCTGTATTTATTGGCATCGAGCACGGATCGCCACTACAGACCCGTCCAAGGAGAGTTCATCTTCTCCATCCCCAATCGTCTGCACTTCCGATTCCATTTCAGGGGACTCATTACGAGAAGACTGTTTTAGCTCTGCATTTATTTGACAATCTCCTTGTTCATGCCTCCTCTTATTAAACTGCGGTTCATCCTCTGGGTCGCTAAGCTCTTTTTCGGTTACACAGGTCTCCATTCAATCCTCTGCCTTTTTTTCTTCCACTTGGCTTTCGCCGTATCCTTCAATTTGTTTTGTGCCATCTTGGACGTTTTCTTCGATTTTATTAACGTGATCTTCTAAGGCTTCTTTCATTTCGAATGGTCTTTCATTAATTCTCTCTACCCGGCTTTGATTTCTTCCGTAAAGGATTTCATTTTTTCCAAAAATTTCTTTTGCCCAGTTTTCCTTTCTTCTTCCATTGCTCTGGTAATGACTGCCCACCAATCAAATCCCACTTTTGACACCAAAATGTTACGGATTTTACCTCCTCGTCCGTAGGGGTTCTTTTACTGATTTGATGGTCAATGCAGAAATAAACAGTCCTTTAGTAGAAAACAAAGATGACGTTTATCTAACACGAAGAATCTAACACAAAGACGACAAATATATACAGCCGAGACGAACACAGGACAACACACTACAGCAAACAGTAGCCCACTAGCAGTAATCGACCACAGCACACAAAGCGACCAGACAGAATTCCGTAGTAGAATGTATCCTCGGAGCTTCGCTCTACGGTCTCTCCAAACGGCTGAACTTCTCCACTGTCTCCTCGCCATAACTGTATCCAACTGCCGACTCATTACAACACGACTGGCTACTCCACACACAACTGGATGCTGCTTCCGCAATAGACAACAGGACTCAGTACACAGCTCAGATTAGCAATAACTTGGGCTCCACACAACGCTGGCACTTCGCCGTTGCTTCGCTATCATTACTTCGAAGACTCATTACTTGTCAACGATTTCGATCTGGTTCCTTGCAGCTTGAGACTGCCGGCCGTTTATAGTTCCAGGGAGGCGGAGCGTGAAGGTTCTGGATGTATCTCAGTTCCTATTGGATAGATCGATAAAATTCTCAAAAGTTTCCAGTAATTTCTATTTTGTCGCCAAATGGTCGCCAAGCTCTGAGATCATTGACGCGGCACCCGATCAGCACCCAAAGGGCTGATCATAAAACGGTCTTTCTAACAATGACACTATTTATTGCCGGGAAGCGAAAATTACAGGTTTATAACAATATACACAAAATATGTACTAATTTGGTATTAGAATAAGCTGCAGATTCAACATGAAAAGTAAATTTATGAAGTTGCTTCACTGCCTAAAATAATGTGCAATTAGATGTTAGATAAAGAAAACCATTTATATTTTAATGCAACTCTAGCATCATATAGAGACTATATGTAGAATATCTGCAAAATTATTTAAATCCAAACAATTTAAATGCCCATCTTAATTTACTGTTAAATTTGAGGTTTTGTTGAGGTAGTCATGAATATCAACTATGTGTAAAAATTTAATTGAAATTAAGTCAACAATATTCAAGCTGGCTACTGACAGCAACTTGTTTAGAATATTTACCAGTTTAAATTCTTACATAATGATTTATAGACCTCCGATTCCCAGTAATCTTATGAATGTAATGCTGAATGAATAACTTTAGTTAATTGCTTGTTTGAAATTTAATGATTTTAAATAGATAAAATAGCATATTTATTATGCAGTCTTTCTGATAAGTATTGTTTGATGTTTATAAATACATTTATTTATATGTTTATGCTATACAGTAAATAAATTTTAGATTTATTTTATATGTTTTAAATTTCTAACTATTAAATATGCAAAAATAATGTTTAATATATATTTAGTAATATTTTTTTTTATTTTTTTTATAGAGATCTGAGAGATTTAGCTGTTGATGAAGGTTAGTTAATTTGTTCAATATCATTTACTTATTACAAAGTTGAAACATAAGCAAATGCTAGTGAAAATGTAATGTAGATTTGCATTATGGTATGGGCTCATGTAAAAAGATTTCAGAGTCATAAATTCTTTAAAAGTATATTTTTCTAATATTTATCTGTATAAGAAATATAATAAAATTATTCAATAAAAATCATTTCTTGATTTTTAACTTTTTTTTCCTTAATTTATCAAATTTATTAAACTAAATTTAAAAAGCCAGTAATCTGCACAAACAAGCTGGTCACCAAAGGCAGCTGTGTATTTTGTTTTCATATGTATAATGTAATTTTTCATTTATTTCTAATTTAATGATTTATTTATGAATATATTTTATGTATAAAAAATAATAAAACATTTAAAATTGCTGCAAGGTTTTTTTTTTAAATTAAAGATGAAATGTTTATAGAATTAATGCTATATTTATAAAACTATAACTCTGTCATATTTCTTATTTTAGACTTTTTAAGGATTTATTTTTATTTTTGCTGTTATTGAAGAGGAATTTTTATTTTAAAATTCAAGTTCCTTTTGTTTTTTGATGTAAATCATATTTAATAAAAATGAAATTATAGCAAAAGATTATTATTCAAATAATAATTTAAATGTTTCCAAAGTTGTTTGTCTAATATTTCAAAAATCAGTATTGTATTTATATATAGGTTTTTAATCTATCAGTGAACTCAGAAAGAAAGAAAAAATGTATTAAAGAAATATGTTGAATATCACTATCTTTTTTTTATATATATATTTATATGATTAATAATTATTAATATAATTTTTAGTAGATAGCTATATAAGATTAATTTATGTGAGCTATATTTTCCTAATATTATATCTTATCATTCATTTTATATCAAATCATTTTAAATTACTGTTTGGAGAAACATGCATCGCCATTTTGTCTAAATAATTTTTGTAAATAATGTTTTAAACAGTTTCACATTCTTTGATCATGTTAACAAACTTATTACTTGCCAGAAATTGCTGGAGTCCATAGAAAACATCTGCAAGAAATTAAGCAGTTAGAAAATGAAGTTCCAAAGTGGCAAGTACTTGTTGATTCTGTAACAGGTATCATTTTTTCCTTATATATACCTTTTATCACTGATATTTAGCTTTTAAACTGAAAACAATCTAAGTATATTATCTTATATAAAAAGAGTGATAATTTTTACTTTTTCAAAGTTATTGACAGTGACTGAATTTACCAACCTATTCTGTTGAGACTAATTATTTCCATTTCTAGTTAATTTAAGGGTTTTTTTAAGACTTTTTATTTTGGAATTTTAAGTGATTTTAAAACTATTTTAGCGGCTGCCACCAGGACTTAATTGATTGGTCTGTGATGAAATTCAAAGTTTCTTAACTCAGTCAGTTTTTATCACAGATGAATGAAACATTTGTTTAAAATGTTATTGTGCAGAGAGAAGTTTTACTAAGTCACTGTATTAGGATCAGAATGAGATATAAAACAGTAGATGTTATAATATTTTTCAACAATGCATTCATTACTTAAATCTCATAAACTATAACTCTTTACATCTTGGAAATAAATGCTCATCTCTTACAGCTAAGAAATTGATTATTAGTTCATGATTAAATACCTCAATATTTTTGTTTGATCTCTTTGTATCTTTTTGATTAAGCTTAAAAATTTTTTTTAGGGGTTAGTCTTCCAGAATTTGACAGCAAAACTTTGGCTGTCTTAAAAGGGCGAATTGTCAGATATCTCATTCAGTCACGTGAGGTAAGATTATGCATAGTTAAAATTATTATATTTTTCTCTGTGCATTTACTATTAAGTTGCAAATTAAATGAAAAATCTTATTGTTTGTCTCTCTTTTCAAATCTTTTGGGGAAAGATTCTGCTTGTAGAGTGAAAAAAATGACATGTATAGGGATTCTTACAAAAGGGAATTAGAGATTATTACAGAAACATTTGCAATTTATATTGCTGTAATTGATGACTTGCTAATACCAGAAACAATATTATAGGAAGATGGGAGAGGTATATTGTAAATTATGAGAGGATATATAAAATAATTGCCTTATACATAATTATTTTTCCTTCCCCCCCCCCATCAAAGTTTTACATTATTCATGTTGTTGAAGTAGTATTTTTAAAATATACTTTCTCCCTGCTACATAAGAGAGAAATAGCTGAAAATCATTTAATACACACAACCACAATTCTGGAGTTTCATCACTTATCCCGTAAAATTATTGTTAAATACCATGAGAAATTTAAATAAATTAGCAGAGTTTGGAAAAATATCTAAAAAGAAAAACTTTTATTTATATATTTAATAAAATTAACAAACTTTTTATATACTGAATTTGTTTGCTTGGGTTCTTAACTTTTTTTTTCTGAGAAATGGGAGTATTAATGATGTAACTGTATAACTATTTTTTTTCCTTTATACTACTAACTATAATATAATTAAATAATTTAAGATATGCAATTACAGTCCTTTAATATTCAAATGAAAAACATTTAAACAGAGGAAATAAATTATGATTGAATTTCTTGAACTCGAAGCTTCTTCAGAAATGCGCTGAATATTTTGTCATCAAATAAACATGAGTTTAAATAACTATTTGTAAATACAAATTTTCTTTTGTAATAAAATTTATTTTTATTTTTTAAAAAATTGCTTGGTTGAATGTTAATTCTTTAACAATTTTAGTTCATTTAATTTTGAAAGTAAAATAACTTCATTGAACCACTTTCATATTTATGAAAAGTTAGCTTTAGTTAGAAGGTAACATGCAGATGAACGAAATTGATTCCTTTTTTAGGTAACGTTTGGTAGATCAGCCAAAGATAACCACGTTGATATTGATCTTTCTTTGGAAGGACCGGCTTGGAAAATTTCTCGAAGACAGGGAGTTATTAAAATGGACACAAATGGAGATTTTTATTTAATAAATGAAGGAAAGAAACCTATGTTTATTGATGGGAAGCCTGTACTTACTGGAAACAAATATAAACTTAGCAATAATTCTGTTATTGAGGTAAGAACAAATATTTACGTCATGGTCAGTTGTGAATAGTTTTTTAAATAAAAACACTAGTTGTGATGTGTGATAATTTTTTTTTATTGAGTTTATGTTGCTACAATACCAAATTATACTCTTCTCTGTAATAAATAATAGAATGTATAAAATTATTTCCTTATGCAACCATGGACATAAGTTAATATGTGTTATTCTTTCTCATTCCATGAAATTGCATTCTTTATTGTGACCCAGGAACTAATTTTTAAAAGTTACTAACATTAAATTTCTATGCAGTACTAATATAGCCAGTCCTATTGACTTATTGACTAAAATATTTTTGGTATACTAAATTTTTAACCAAAAAAAAAAAAGAAAGAAAGAATCACGCTAATACAAGTTAAGGACTTTAAAATATTACTAGTTCAGATCATTTCAGTGGCTGCATCATGAAAGTTCTGCCGATTGCTGTATGGCACATCTCAAGGTAGTTATTGATTATCCAATTTTTTTTAAAATTCAAATCTTTTATTGAATCTAAAAACATAAAATATAATTCTTTACATCATTTAGAGCATTTTCTAATTGAAAATATGCTTATCTTTAAAGATTTAGAAATTAGCTATTGGATTGCTCGAAACATAATTTAATGTTTTTTAGTGAAAACGAAAGACGATTTTCTTATAGTGTATAAATAATTTTATTGAATTATATATTTCCCATTTTAGTCTATTTGCCATCTTTTTGGCAGTAGCATTATTCGACTTTCGCATAAATTCTGATCTTTGCTAGCAAAAAACTGATTCGAGTCATTTTTCATTTTTTTCGTTTGAAGTAGGGATTTTGACATCTAAAAAAACTGTAGAGACTGGAGTTAGTAATAATTCAAAATGGCCAAATCTAGAGAATATTGTGAATGTAGTAATACATCCCATCCAAGTTGTAAAAGCTTTTAGCAAGTTGTCAAACTTTTATAAGGTCTTGCATTACTTATACATCCCATCCAAGTTGTAAAAACTTTTGGCAAATTACCAAACTTTTATAAGGTCTTCCATTACTTCTGTGAAACAGTATACCTTTTTTATTGGTCACCTATGAAGTTTTCTGTTTGAGGGAATTATTCAGTTTATGACAGTACACTTCAGAATTGATAATATTATCCAGTCTAAGCTAAAGAGAATTTTTTTTTTTTAAAGTATTCCTTTCAAATTTTACCAAAAAGACAGCATCACTTTTTTTTTTTTTTTTTAATGAATATTAGTTTTTGAAAGGCCTTAAATAGACTCATCATTTTTACCCCATGATCTCTTACGTTTAATATTGTTGTAGGCAACCTATTTTTCCTCCTCAGCAATGATTCGCTTCATTTTTTAAAAAAAATATTTTAGAAGCAAATTATAGATGTCATTACGACTGATCAACTTTCTTTCTGTGAAAACTTGCGATATTCATGCATTGAATTTTTAAATTAAACCAAGATGTTTTATATGGTCATTAATAATTGGATTCAATAAATTTTATACTCAGCCATCTCATGAATTGTTATTCTATGGTATGCATCCATCAGTGCCTGTATTTTGGCTTCAGCTGATCTTCCAGAATCTGGGCATATTCAGCATCAAAATTACTAGAATGAGATTTCGTGGCCTAGTTGTAACAATGATGTTCTGTCAATACATCTTCTCCAGACACTTCCTCCCCCCCCCTCCCCCTGCCACTTTAACAGTATTTTTACTTTTTTTATAATAAAGTAAAACATGCCGAAAATGCTGCTTTCAACTTTTTATTTTTGATAGGGCACCAAACAAAAAAAAAAAAACTATTACATAGGATCAAACAAATTTTTTCTCTACAAATCTTGCCATATTAGCTGTCAAAATATAATGACAATCTGACTTAACTGTGAAAAAATGCAGTTAACTTGGGAAATTTATTTTCCAAACTCAATATCAGGCTGCTATGTAAAATGACCACTGTATATGGCTGATTTTTAATTATATAGGAAGCACCATTATTTTTTTCAGTGAATGAGGTACTTCTTTCTTCTGTCAAAGCTTGGAATATGGTATATTTTCTATTTGAACAAATGTCCTGTTTTTGTTTATGAATTGATTATTTTGTTCCTTTTCTTTATATTATAATTTTGTTTTGATTTTAGTCCATTAATACTAAAGAATGAGTCTCAGTATATATTTCTTTTAAAAAACATTAAGACTTTAAAATAACTGTAAAATCAAATTATTCCAAATTTTTTGAAAAAAAAATATTTAAAAATTGGTGGGAAATCATTTTTTATATATATATATATATAGTAGAATATCAAGAATAAAGAATTCCTTTAATTACTTCAAAATGAAATTCAAAATAGTGACACTTTGTCTTCAATATGTGGTTAATGAATTCCAATTGGAAATTATTTTCTAAATTTGACTTATATATTTATTTCTTAGACGAAACAAAAAGGAAATAATGACATGCATTTGATAAAAGTGAAATATAATTATCCATTGAACACTGGATATCTGATTTTGTTTGCAGACTTGAACAGATTTTAGTTATAAATGCATTTATTGAGTAATAGTATCACAAAACTCAATATGTGTAAACAAGAATAAATGAATTTCATTAAACATTTTTCTTTCACTCTTAAGATTTGCAAATATGTCATCATTCAGCTGCTATACTTTTTCTCTTCTACATTTTGTCAACTTGAGTTCTCATTGAGTATAGTTATCTTAATTCACTGTTGCTTTTGTTATCACTTTTATTAAGTCAATGAAGTTAATGATTGCGAAAAAATTTTGTTGTGTTGTATTCTAAGTTTTTGGGATTAATGGTTTGCAATAATTGTACAACCTGGATATCCATAAAGAATTAACGAAGGAATCATTGTATTTTATGCACTTTTATTTAGCTTGCCTTACTTCATGCTTATAACAGTGGAATTTTATCTCATTCTCTTTCGTAGTTTATTCTTATTTTTTGATGCTTTAGAATTCTAGCATTTTGTAAACTTATTGGAATTATACTGTATTAATATTTCAGTACTTAATTAATAGATTAAATGATTAAGATAATTCTTAACTAATAGATAGTTAATCTACAGATTTAAATTTTGGTTCTATATTATTTATAATTTATTAATTGAAAACTAAAAAAGTAGAAAGCAATTAATATTTTTAAAAAAATCTACCTATTGATACTATAATAAAAAAAATATATGCTTTTAAAAATTTTTATTATAATTTTTTTTATAAATTTGATAATCTTGAGTCTTATTATACTATTTTTTTTAATACTGTTTTAGTATAGATTTCTACATAATAAGATTTCTGCTTTTTTTTGTCATCAATTTATCATATATTATAATAAACACAAAGTGCCTAAGCATTCTGCTCTACAATATTAATGCCGCATGTTGCAATCTATCTTTTTGAGAAAGAAGAATGTCCTAAAATTTAATATTTTAAGTATCTACTTGTGTACATAGCAGAAATATTTTTAAGTAAATATTTTCTTTTATCTTTTTTTTTTCCAGTTGGCTGTTTTACGATTTGTTTTCATTGTGAATCTTGAAGCCATAGCAGCTCTCCGATCAAAAGGACCTGTTTAACTTCAAAATAAATTACTGACTGTTAAATTTCATTGGTATTGGAATGAGCAGTGCGAACTTCATCATTCTTGAAGATATTTTTGTATTATATATGTATATAAATAAATATCATGATTTTCATTTTATTTATTTATTTATCTATCTGTTAAATAAGCTAAGTTTAAGTTTTGTGGCATTTGTTGTTGTCAAATGGCCATTGTTCTAAGCCATTCCGGTTAGATACTTCCCTCCCTCCCTCCACAAAGGAAGAAAAAGTTTATCATGTGCATCTAAAGCAAATGTATTTTCATTAAGATGTATTGCAAAAGTTATAAATTAATAATTAAATGATTCTGTCTGTAAAGAAAAGGAAGTGAAAAAGGAGATATTGTTACATTTAAAAGAAACAAAATTTCTCCACTTATCTTCTTTCTTTATTATGAAACTATGCATACCAATCTTTTCTGCTCTTTTATCTAATTAATTCTCTTTAAGCTGTTAAGAATTTGTTAGCAATGTTATATAAAATTATCTATTTGAGAAAGTTTCATAGGCTTCTAAGTGATGTATTAATTTAAACATGCGTGGAAGCTTTAGGTCTTTTGATTATGATCTTTATTAGAAAAAGAATGAAGCAAGAATGTAAACATTGTTGTTTTCTCTTTACATTTTGAAATGAACCAAATTATTTTATGAAATTGATTTTTCTTTGTGATATTTTAGTTGAAGCATTGGGTAACACAAAAAATTGTAGTACTTAAATTCAGGCCTCAATTTTCATAATTTCTGAAGCTGGTGTAAATGGTGATGACAAAATAAGACCTGAAAATAGACCAGTACAACCTTTTCCACTAATCTATTAGTCAGATATACCTCCAACATCTCTAAGGATACAAACCGAGACTAGGTTAAATTGATTAATCGAATTACTAAGTACAATCATTGAGATGACACGATGTGCTTTGCAAATGCTTATTTCGCCTTAATGACACAGTAAAGTTATAATATAAAAATATACTCAAAACGTAGTGAATTTATGAAATTCATCTTAGAGCCATTGTTTCCTTTAGCTTATTGTCTGTACATAAAAAATTAGCAGTGCACTAATCAGAAAAGTAGGATAATTATACTACGAATATTGTTTGTACATAAAGCCAAAGAGGTGCTGAAAACCCGAACTCTGGTGCGAGTAAAATAAATCAGTCGTACATTTAACCTGTACTAGATTTTTACTCTCAAATGGATGTTAATATGAGTGAAGATAATAAAAATTGCCTCTTGTGAAAGGCGTCACAGAGAATGCAGAAATTTGAAAGTTTAACAAATATTACGACTATAGAGAACAATCGGGATCTGCTTTCTATTGCATGCCAAGTTGTGAAGGAAGACTGCCGCCCTTTACTGTTACCTTTACGCCCAACTGTACTTCCGAATTCGGAGTCGTTATGGCTGCCCTTCATTACTTTATTCCCACCTCTGAACCTCATCTTGATTCTGTAGAAAATATCGGGCAGAATGAAGTCATCGGGATTTTTTTTCAAAATGCTCCTTGAATATGAATAGTGAAATTGCGAATTTAAGATTAAATGCACTCATTTTTCTGTAATTGCAGTTCTTCGTCAAATAACGAGTAGGGTTTCTGCACCGATTTAACTAAGTTATTTACTCGTCGAGAGTAATTTAAAGGCAAGACGGACTTTGAAAAACTGAAGATGATAGACCAGTTACTTTCACTGTGTTTAACCAGGTCACGTATATCAGTACTGCCTTGAATAAAAGCAATATTGCGCAATTCGGAATATTTGGTAGTCATGGTCAGTTTGAAGGTGAAATCTAAGAAATAGTAGTTCAGGTCACCTATTTTGAAATGTATTTCCCTTCCTCTAACTTTATGGAGATGAAAACGTTTTACCAGAAATAGGTTACTTGCTCCTGTATCTCTGTCCAAAGGAACTATGGAAAGTTAAGTGAAGAACTCTTGAACGGAGATGTAATCGCTGAAAAGAATTTTCCAATGTCCTCAAACATCTTATTGAAATTAATTAATAAACCTAGTTTTATTGACTAGTGCTTCATTTCGGGCGAATTTCGCTTCCCTAATTCGACCGTTTTCGATAAGTTCGGTTATAGTTATAGTTATGTGATCTTGAATTGGTATTTTTTTTATAGTATTGAAAACTTTGACTTCTTGTGTACTACCTGACACCACTGAACGAAAGAGTATCAACAAGATTTATTTTTTCGGTATGCTGTTTTTAACATAATCCATCTATATTATTGGTCAATTCTCCAAACTGGCTGGAGCCGGTTGGCCCTTAGCCAGAAGTTGGGGCAAAGTTTGATTATCTGCATGCCTAATTACTGCTCGAAGAACACGTGTACAATCTATAGAGGACGATTTTCTACTAAGCAGTATCTATGAATAAAAAGTAGCAAGATAATGCGACCAGTAAATTTTATTGTGCTTAATGTTAGTTCTTTGTAAACATCATTATGATGCGACAAGACAACAATGATTACCTGTCTCTCGGACAAATTTACGCAAAAAAATTCTCCGACCTTTTCATAAAGTTCCTGCAATAAGCGATTTAGAGTTTTCTAAGATGCTAGAATAAGATGATTTTATTGATCTCGTGTGCATCGAATGATTCGATTTTTTTTTCCGTTAAAGAATATGCTAAAAATGGAAGAGTGTTCCATTGTTGTTCGATTCAATATGCTGTTATGAAAGCAATTCATAGTGTGGAGGCTTCTTAAATAGCAAGATTCCTTCCAGTGGAAATCTTGTTGAAATAGGTAGCATCCAGAGTTATAATATCAAATCACAGAACTGCATTTATTTCTGAGAGTAGCAGAGTTTTTATGGCTCTGCAGTGTAATTCATCGAAGTTATGCATTCTGCAGTGCATTACATCATCCTCAAGCCATTGCTTGACTGAAAAATTCGTTAAAACGTTGGGTGATATGTTATCGACGTATGTCAGTGTTGAATAGAAAGATTAAAATGTTACCTTATCGTTTGTCATGTTAGCGTATAATCCTGAAAGACAAAAAACTGCGGGATTCATACCATTTTATTTCCTTCACTGGAGTTGTTTATGTTAGCTTCTTCTTTAATCTGTCGTATGAACACAAAAAAAAATCTATATTTCGTAAATCCATGGCTTTCTAGGGCGGAATTCAGCTAAATTTTCGCACTTACGATGGACAAATTTGGCCAATCAAAAATCGACCTTTAATGTGCCAATATTTATCATAATAAAATGAGACTGATAAAATAATTACCTTTTTTAAATAATGAAGTTTGTATGCAAGAAATAATTAAATACTCCTACATATGAAAATGACTATTGAAAAATTTGTATATTTCTCATTTAAAAATGTTCTAATATTTAGTTTATGAGATTTAGGAGTTTCCCTTATAGACAGATGCTTAAGATAGTTGTAGAAAGTATTCTAATATAATTCTTGCCTTAGGATTTTGTCAGATTGCATTTTAAATTCAATGGTTAGATGTGGTATTTCGAGTTAAGATTAAGAGTGTTTTTAGATTTAAGTTTAAATAGCATTTTGAATTAATTAACGAAAAATACCATAGACAAGTTCTATGCACCGTTCTTCATTACTAAAGTAGTGAAGCAGAGGTGGGCCCAAAAAAGCTTATGCCCCTGGCTCCAATTAATCGGGCCCTGTCCTTCAGGGATATGGAGGCGAAATAACTCAGGATCTGGCGCTTTCAGCCAAACCCAAATGTGTAACTGAGTATGTAGCCTTTTTTTTTTTTTTTTTTTTCTGGAGGGTAGGGGAAGTTCTGCTTGTTTTCGCACCATAGATATAAATGAGGAAGATAGAGTGATAGATAAATTGGAATCGCATGCCTCACATTAGACTGGCTTTCCGGTTTTCTTTGACACGATGGCAGAAACATTTCAAAAATTAGTAGATAGTCTTTCTCATAGAGTTGAGGACGCCACTGCAGCAAAAAGTGGTCTTGTTTCACATCAATTATTGATACTTATGTAGGATAGTCAAAGCACAAAGGTGTTCGGGTGCCTTCACTTTTACACTATATATCAAGTTGCAGAATATTAGTATTCCATTGTTTTTACTAATAATGTAATAGATTTTATTGTTATATATGTCTAATTTGTTGCAAAACTAATTATATAATTTACAAGTATCTAAGAACTTTTATGCAATTAAATATATAGTGAACCTTTATACAATTAAATATAATTATTCGATTATTCAAATTTAAAAGACATGAAGATACCTCATTCCAACTCAAATATCCTCGTGGAGTTCAATTGAAAATTATCTCATGGTATCTTTTTAAATCTAAACATTATCCAATAGAAATTTTGATATAAGTTATTCCATATATTTAGTTCCTAAATTATGAAAGGAAAAATATACTGTTTTTGTAATTACTTCAAATACTAGTATTTCCTGCAATATTTCAAATTTTGATATAAAACTGCATTGGCATATTGTCATATGTTGCATAAGCCTCGTATAATTTTAAAACTCTGCATCTTGCAAAGGGCATACGAGAAAAATTTTTAAGCCCTTATATCTTTCCCAGTATACTTATAAAAACGCATGTAAATATTGTATTTAGCAAACTAACTATTGAGGGAAGTTGCAAATTGTTGTGAGATTTCAGATTATTTCAAGCCAAATATTTGCATTGTCGATATTCAAGTGCAATTAGTTCAGCTTTTCGGGTGACCCCCCCCCAAAAAAAAAAGTGTAAAATTAAAAGTATCTGAATAAATTTAATCGCAGAATGTATTTTCTTATGATAATATTTCATATACGTGTGATAAAAAAATATTTCTTACTTCTACGTGCAGTAATGCTAGAAACTAAAAATATGCTTTAACATACGAAATCCAAACAATGATGTGAGACGACCATTTAATGGTTTTAGTGTGTAGAGTGATAATTAAAAAACAACTTAAAGCAAATTGCTTTGTTTTATGATCGTAATGTCAACCCACTGAACATTGTTTGCCTGCAATATAGTTAATTCAATTGATTTATTTGTTATTCAAAAAATCGTGGATTATGCATCTCTACATTCAACTTATAATTTACACTAGTTTGGCAGTATAATCGACAATGTGACAAATTAATAAGTTATCGACAAGATGACAAACATTTTGCTGACAATTTTTGGTCGGTCGACTACGAACACAATGCGATGGATGTCGAAGACGTTATGTCCGCAGATTTTCAAATATTTGATTAAAATGTCGTTCACAAGTTTATAATTTGCATTAGTGTTGGAAATATATCCGAAAGGTGAAGGAGATGTAGCATTCTGCCAACAAGTTTTGGACAGCCGACTATGAACTCAATGTGATGCACGTTAAATTTGCAAATTTTCAGACATCTGAATTAAATGTCGTTTATCCAGCTTATAATTTACACTATATTTTGCCAAATAATCAATAAGTTGGCAAGTGAATAAGACATCGCATTTTTGTCGACTGATCTTTGTCTTTCGGCTAAGGTGTTATCATAGGTCATGAAAAAAAAAATTGTTTTCATTGAGTATTTTAATTACCTGCCAGTGGAATTATTATGGAAATATTCTTTTATATTATACATGAAGAGGCCAATATAATTGTTTTCTCTATTTCAGAATTCGATGAATAATAGTTTTAACAGCAATCATTGTTTTATTCAACTACTTTTTACTTCCTCGGTAACGAACTGATAAATTTATTTTATTTATTTCACTGTGAGAATTTTCAGACTAAAATCTAATTAATAATTAAACTAAATTTAATGAAACACACTTTTCAATCGACACTCTTGTGCAATCTGCTTGTTAAGAAGAGATATTTTGCTGTAGCCAAATTATGTGAATTCATTACAAATCACTGGAATTAGTAAATTGTAAATTAAGTTTACTTAACAGTAAAATGTCTGTTTTTTCCAGTCTAATTCATCAGGCTGCACTCATTACACTAAAGAAATATTACCGACTGTAATTGAGGACAAATATATATGTGTGTGTGTGTGTGTGTGTGTGTGTGTGTGTGTGTGTGTGTGTGTGTGTGTGTGTGTGTGTGTGTGTGTGTGTGTGTGTGTGTGATATAATATAATATAATGGTTTTATAGCTACACTAAAAGAGCTTACCCAAGAATGCACAAAAATTGCTAAATAAATTATTATCTTCAGATTCTACATTCAATATTCTATGTAATCGGGAAACGTATTTTAAAAAAAAAATCTTTTTCATTTTTTCTTAAATTACTTTTCGTAGCAAAAACTATATCAATTTTTAATAGACTTTGAGTAAAGATGTCTTGATAAAACGATGATTAAAATAGTTATTCATAGAACTGTAGTTAATTTTGGCTGTGAAAGCGCGGTTTCTATGTTCATTTCATATAACTTCCATGATAAAAGCAAGACTTTTCATTCAGCATGATGCACCATTCTGGCATTATCTGGCTTTCTATCTTTATAATATAATTTGGAATGAAATATAACCATATTTTTTCTAAAATTAGATCTCAGTGCAGTGAAATCTCAAGAGTCTCATAAAAAATAAACTCAAATATTGACAATCTTTTGATGGTCAATAAAAGAAACTGAGAATATTTTTTCACAATTATTTTTGTAAATTGTTAACAATGAAAGAAAGGATCAGTATCTGAATAAAAAAGAAGTTAAAAATACTTTTCATTTTAAACTCAAAGTAAAAATTAATTATTAGGAGTTATTTTAAATTAATTTCATTAAAGTTAAATTATTTAATTAAAAAGTTGTGCTTGCTCTTCTGTCGGATTTGTCTTGACCCTCCAACCATCGGCAAACCTCTGCCGGTGCCTCTGGTTTATTCTCGCTTAACTTATAAAATTTTAGAAATGAGTTGCCTTTATTGAAATTAGTAAGCTTTTTAGGTTAATTAAACTGATTTTGAAGAAAGTGTTTTTATTTGATTCTTCGACAAATGAGAAAATCAAATCTCTAATTTACTGATAAGATATTTACTCAAGATATTTCCCATATTCCCACGATGTTATTCGATATTCTGAATGCCGTGCAATATCCAGAAGATATCGCAACAATATTGAAAGCATTTTATGCTATTAGAGATTCTCAAGTATATGCGCTTTTTTTTTTTTTTTTAAACTTCCGTATAGAACAAATAGACATCTCGATCAAGAGATATTGAGCAACAGACATATAGAGGCTCTTGTAAATAAATGTTGGAAAAGACTCAACATAAATATATTTCTGGACGATACTGGGGTGCAGATGCTAATACACTGAGAACCACCTACATCTCTCTGATCAGACCAATTCTAGAGTATGGTTTCCCAATTTACTTTTGTGACTCAAAAGCTAACTTAGACAAACTTGAAAAAGTACAATTAAGTGCTTCAAGAATAATTACTGGCCTTCGTAATAACTACCCTAATGATATTGTACTGTACGAGAGTGATCTACCACTTCTTTCTCTGAAAAGAAGTCACTGTCCTTCAAAATATTACAACAAACTACAATGATCAGCATAGAACTGCTTATCTTCATTCATGGCATAATAATAAGCGTTTAAAGAAACACAGTCCCTTTTCCCTTGCAAAATAGATGGGTCTACCTTCTGGAGATGTGGAACCACATTCCTTAAAGTCTTATTGGAATTTTAAGTTTGCCCCTGATCGAATTCATTTTCATACTGATCTCTTGGCCAAGGTTAGCAAAAAGTCAGAATTACCTGAATTTACTAGACAAATGTCTCTGGAAACTATTCATAGCATTCCATCTTCGACTCTGAAAATGTACACTGATGGCAGTAAAGGAGATAGTGCGTTTCTGGTAGTGGCGTGCACATTGAGACTCCTGAAGGAACTACTGATATTATGATTAGAAATCCTGTCAACTGTTCTGTTTCTGTATTCAGGTCCAAACTTATTACAATCTATAAGGGATTTCAATATATCGACACGTCCTCTGAAATTGTCTGCGGGGACATTTGGATTTGAACGGACAGTCGTGCCTCTATACATCACCTTCCTCATTGGTCGAAAGTGGGGGAAAAGATTAGCATGAATATCTTAAACCTTATTGCCAGGCTCTCCTCTGAATACTCTATACACTTTCAATGGATCCCCTCACATGCTGGTTTAAATGGTAATGAGATAGCGGATAACTTAACTAAGACTGCCTCAACTGACATATTTCATTGTGCAACACTAACTTATTTTGAAATCCCCTCTATCAAAAAGATGGAGTCGGGTGCACTTTGGAGAGTCCCACCTGCTCACCCTTGGTACTTTGATAAGAGTCCCGGTTGGTGTCACCGTCTGAATATCTTAAGAGAACAGCAAACGTCTCTCTCTTGTTTTTTGAGTGGACACA
The DNA here is from genome assembly GCF_947563725.1 of Argiope bruennichi. Taxonomy (NCBI): domain Eukaryota; kingdom Metazoa; phylum Arthropoda; class Arachnida; order Araneae; family Araneidae; genus Argiope; species Argiope bruennichi. Next base: position 77,793,849 of record NC_079156.1, read on the forward strand.
CCAAATCCCTCACCTTCCAACATGGACGGAGGATCTTTTCTAAATGTCCTTGGTGCAAGGCAGATCAAACCTCCCCCCATCATATTCTTTAATGTTTAAATTTTACGATTTTAAGGGATCCGCTATTGTTTTTGGACTTTTTGGAGATTATTGGTTTCATGGAGATGGTATAGCCACCTGGGATTAGAAACAACAACCACAAATGGACAAAAGCAGAACTACGGGAACAATGGGGGATAATTGAATAAATTATGAAATAAAGAATAAATTTAAAGAATGTTATTTGATTTAATTTCATTTCTTTCAAGCTGTTTGATTCGTAAACTATTCTGAGCTTTTATCTATTAATAAAAACTGTTTTGCATGGTGAAATGGCTGAAGATTACTCACAAACTATCATACTAATTAAGGAATGGGGGGGGGCAGGGAAAAAAGTGTTGGAAGCATCTGTTCTAACTGATCTGTCATATATCCCCATGCAATAAGAATTTTTTTTCTTTTTTGCTTTTCACAATTTTTAATAAATGCACTCCTTTCTTAAAGTAATTTTTGAATTGCCAAATATTAGGCTAAAATATTCGTAATGCATGTTCTAATCTATTAAAGAACAAAATCTTATTAAAACCATCAAAACTGTTAATTGCAGTTGTACGTACCTTCTAAGAAACACAAATTAAGCAGAGATTATGTCCATTCAAAATTTTTCTCTATACAGCGAAGAATTCAATATCAAAATAAGAAAAAAGCATTTATATAAATTTATCCTAAATATTATTTATATGGTAACATCAGAGGAGACCCGTAATTCTATTCTTTTCAAAGTATGGATATTAAGTTTCGAAAGTGAGTTTTTATACAATGCCTTGCAACTTACAGCCAACTTGGCAATAGGCTTAAATATCATGCACTTTTGGCGAAATTGTTTGGTAGGTAACCATAAATGAGGAGAATTTTCATTGGGTTATCTTTATTCCAAACACATTGCTCCGCGGAGTAGAATTATGTTCTGGCGATAAGGTTGTTCTTTCCTCCTTTTATTATTTCATACCACTTCAAATTTATCATACCTCCCTCCCCCCTATGGAAATATTTCCCTTTTCTAAGTTTGAATTCAATAATGTAAATATTTTTTCCCCTTTTAAAGACATCTAGATCTTCCTTTACGAATTAATTTTTTTACTTGATACTCCTTTGTATTTAATATGAAATGGATTTGCAGCCGAAACAACAACAACAAAAAGAATTTATTTTAATATAGGTGACGTGTTTGTTGAACACAATTTAACTGCGGCCTTAGCTTTCTTTGCTGCAGACAGTTCAAAAAACAGAAACTTTTCAACGAGGAACGGGCACGTCAATCACAAATCAAAAATAGTAATTTTGAACAAAGCATGATCATTTTTATTTGATTATGATAATGAACATAGGTCAGTCATTTAACTTTATTGCAGTTGTTAATTTGCTGCTATTTATAACTCAGGTATTATGTGGGTAAGTATGCTGTTTAATCCTCTGTTTCAATGCTTTAATCTTATTTATATTCTAACGAATTAGTATATTAATATTCGGCAATAAATAGATATTCGTTTTTTTGATGAGAATAAATGACACGATCTCTTACAGTAGCTTTTAAAATTCTGCCACCGGCATACTAAATCTGCTTTTGTGCCATGGTAATCCTCATCTATCTAATAAATTAGTATATATTTTAGAATTTAACTGTCGATTTTTGTTATATAGCAACGTCGAATCTGACTTTCAAAAATTTAATCAATTTATTAATTTAAAGTGAAATGTCGCAAATATTCATAGATGTCCTGGGTTTTCAGTCTATGAGAAAGGACTATTTTATGATGATATGCAGTTATATTATTTTTCGAAAATGTTCCTATATAGCGATCAGTTTATTTACATGAAGTCTTGATGTTTGGAATATTAATTAATATTTTCTTTCTTCAAAAGAGTTAGCATTTTCCTCCCTCTTAAAATATAAATAAGATTACTGATATGTTAAAAACATTTTCATGTAGGAGAAAAAAATTTCCACCAATTAATTAATGTTGAGCTGAAAACTATTTTAACTTCTTTAGTTGTGAAAAGAGTTATTTGAACTTAGCAAAATTTTAGCCCCATCCCCTTTTCCTATTTATCTAAAGCAATTTTTATTTTTTGCCAGTAATTCACAAATAACATATTTCTGAGATAATTTATATATGATTTAAAAAATGTGAAATTCTGCGTTGAAGGATATCAATTTTGAAATTACATGAAATGGTACTGGTAAAGTTTAGTACAAATTTAGAAAGAAAAAAAAATTTACTATTTTCAGCAAAAATGTTAAAAATTTAATGACTTCATTTGAATATTTAAGATATGAAAGATATTATACATGAATTCAATGGTTGTAACTCCCTTTCAAAGATATTTGGAAAGGGAAGGAGAAAATTCACTATTTATAAAGATTTAGAAGTCTCAAATTGCTACAATGTGTGTGTATGTGTTGGTACTCTACAGGCCAGACCTTGACTTATAGTTACCAATCTCAGTAAAACTTATATTGGAGGGTGGGATTATTTACCTTTGAGTGATTCTTTTAAAATTTTGATTGATTAAAAATTGTTAAATTTTAATATTCTTCCATGATAACATGGTGATGACAGAATTGGATATCAGAAAATGTCAGAGAATTTTATCAATGTGGTAAAAGCAGGGAAATTGGTAAAAGAATCTAAAAAAACCCAGGGAAAATTGCTGGTGAAAGCATTTTGTCCAAGGCATGCACAATTTTGCGATTTCATGTAGTCATTTCTGTGTATCCAAAGCCTATTGTCACTAAAATTATAGTAGCAACAGCAACCCAGGACAGCTTTCTATCAAGGGTATAGTGATGTTTTGGAATCTCATTTCAGTAAGAAGAGCAATAAGCTGATAAATTTGACTAACTGCCTTAATGAAACTTTTGGGGAGATTGTTTATCACTTTTTAAAGAACAAAGAAGAGGTAATAATTTTGGTTCAATCTGCTCTTGGAACTTTGTAATGATGATATATTATTATTAAAATTGATAACTTTCCCATGGCTACAGAAATGTAGAGATATAATTTTCTATCAATGAAGATTATGTATGAAAGAATATGAAGGAACAAATATTCGTTTCAAGAAGAATGATTTATGATAGCATTCAAGTTAATACTGTAATAAATAATTTTGAAGTGTCAAAATAATTGTTTTTTTAAGTGCAAAGAATTTACAAGCCTAATATGAAGAGTATAAAGAAAAAACAACAAAAAGATGGAAAGGAATTGAGGAAAAATTTGAAAAGAAAAAAAGAATCAGAATCTGTTTGAAAAATGAAAAGTGATTTTTTTTTTTTTTTTAGGTAACTTAAAAAAAGAGTTTAAGAGTTGAAAAAAAAAAATAGCTGGCTTCAAAAATTTTTTTTAACTATCTAGCAAAAATCATAATAACCTTTATTGTTTACATAATATAACTTGTGTTACAAATAGTAGTTTTATTGTTTTTGAGAATTCTTACGCAGTTTTAGGAGCAAAGTATTTTGTTAAAATTTTCATTATTTATTATATATAAGAAATATAAGATTTTAATAGTTTTTTTAGAATGATCATTCAGTTGTTAAAAAATTCAATATAATAAAACAAATTATATTTTCCTATTAAATAACTTATAAAAATATTTTTATTTGTAAAAATATAGTGTTTCTGAGTAAGGAGAAAGTCAAGATTATTGGGTAATTAGTGGCAATAGGGCATGGAAATGTTGCACTTTTAATCATGGAAATTTTTTTTTCACTGTTTCTGTAATTACTCTGGATAATTTTTGAAATTATTATTGCCTAAAGATAAATTAACATTCCTTCAAAATTTAAGATTTTTTTAAATACAAATTTAATAGTTTATCTATATTTTCCTGAATTTTGGCAATTTTTTAAAAAAATTGCCTTTATTTATTACAATAATTTTGCTTAATTTCAAACATTATAATACAATCTTGTATTGAAATTCAACCTGTTTCCATTCATTCATGAAATATTTAATCATATGATTTTCTTCCATTGTTAAAAGTTAAGGAAGAAGGATTATGTTGTATATGTGTGTAGTTTGCAAGACAAATGAAAAATATGATGTTATAATGCCACAAAATAATAGACAGGTGAATCACTCATTTGTGTTTTTCAATAGCTATATGGTGTTACAGGGCTGTTCCCCATTAGAAAAGTTCATGAACAGAGTAACCAGAACTTATGTAAAATTCATTAATTCGTAGATTTCATTTTATGTAAGTTTAAAATTCCTTTTTGCAAAATTTTTTTCAGGCGAGATTTTTATTCAATATTGGGTGTTTCTCGAACTGCAACTCTCAACCAGATAAAGAAAGCCTACAGAAAATTAGCAAAAGAATTCCATCCTGATAAAAATCCAGATGATCCTCATGCACAAGAAAAGTTTCAAGACTTGGGAGCTGCATATGAGGTTATTATTTTAAATAGTTACAATTTCGTTAATATGAACTTTTTGTCTTAAATTTTAGGTATATTTCTTAATAGAATATTACTGTATTATTTATGATATGACATTAAAAGCATTTCTTGATATACAAGCCACTTATTGTTTAAAAATGTATAAAATGTGTATGTATGAAAGAATTATGTATAAAATAATTCTTTGCTTTTATTGTAAATGAACAAATTTATCACATTTGGCTATAAACCAGCATTTTTACAAATGAGTTTCACCATATTTACAAAAATGGCGATTTATTGCCAAGTGTGTTAATTGTATCTCTCTCTCTCTCTCTCTTTTTTCCCCCTTCCACTCCACTACATTGTTGGTTTCATAAGATATAGGCCTAAAACTATACAATCTCCACAGCCCCAGAATGGAATGCATTTGTTGTTGTTAAGATGAAGCAGCTAATTTTTAAATCGAAAATTAAAAATTTCCATGGTTGGAAAAACTACTTCGGTATCAAACTTGTCAAATTTTTATGAATGGAAACTAAATGTGGAAAATGCCTCTGGGAGACCATGGTTATGTTTAGTTTTGCTTTTGGAACTGAAGTTATACTCATTCCTGATACAAAGCTGTGAAACATGTGAACAAAAATGTGTTATACTCTCATTTGTTAATTCTACTCGTATAATGAACATAAATCATGTTTAGAATGATATTGAGTCTCTAGATATTAAATGTTTTGCTTGAGTCGAGCAAGGATATGACCCTGATATTTGCCCTCATTCACATGAAAAATGAAATGTGCTTTCAGGTAATTGTGGTTTTGGATATCCTTTGAATGTAAGAGAGAAAAATTGAGGCAAGTCAAAATTTTGGATGATTCATGCAAATTTCTGAGGAAGTTTCCACTGATAGTAAAAGTTTATTTTTGATTCCAGAGCCACTCATAATTTTTGTCATAAAAAAAAGTATTTATCATATAGAAAGAAGTAGATAAAACTGTTAATGGTATATAATATGGAAATGATGTTAAAAGGTGAAAACTGAGCTATTCAAATTAAATTAAATGTTCATTATATTGCAAAAATTCAATAATTTTAGGTTTGATAGAAAGTCTGATGTGTTTTTGTAGGTTAAAGAGCCTTTTTGTGCATGTAAATCGGAAACAGGAAATTATTCTTGAAAGTGCTAAATTAGTATTCTATTTTATTTATTACATTCAAGCTATTAAGGGCAAACTAGAAGCAAATGTAAATATGGATATAAATTGAAGGTAAGTGTTTAGATTATGCTACAGATGTATATAATTCCAGTTGGATCACTATCCAATGTATCCAATTATATTTTCATATTCAGCCCAAAAGCAGATTACTGTTATTCATTTCTATTATTATTCTTAAGATTTCAACTGAAATATCTTGGTTTCATAGTTTATGTTAGATATCATAAAGCATTCTTTGTCTCATCTCATTAATGCTCATCTCTAAGTGCTTTAATTTATTGTATGTAAATAATTAGCCATTTAAAAGATTAGTATAAAAAACAGTGTTAATTACAATGAAATATTTTTTATAGTATTTTAAAATTAACACATTAAGGCTCTTAATATCTGGGTTCTCATATTCCATGATTTTATCTGTTTTCATGCTTTGTTAGAATTGGTACATATTTTATTAGTAGATAATTTCCGTCAAGATGCAAATTATTTAAATTACTAAGAATTGTGTGAACATATATATAAATTTGTCTAGGTTCTTTCTGATGAAGATAAAAGAAAAACTTATGATCAGTTTGGTGAAGAAGGCTTGAAAAATGATGCTTTTAGTGGTGGAAGTGATCCCTTTGCTAGGTAAGAATTTTTTTTCTTTCTGTTGTTTAGTTTCAAAATGTTTTTTATTTTTTTATTTCAGCAATTTAAATGCAAAATAATTTGACAGCTGTGATGATGAAATTTCCAGTATGTTTAATATTAATTTTAAGAGCTTTTTTTATTAAAATGACCAAACCGTTTGATTTTTCTGGCATTATAATATATGAAGTAATTTTCTTGCATTACACAATATTATGTTTTCCTTGGTAACTTCTTCAGGTAAATTTTTTAGAAGGAAAAAAAAATGTTTATTATTATTTTTTTAATATTAAGACATGTAGTGTTATGAAAAGTGCTTAAATTTTATTTTGAAATCATTTTTAAGCATCTTAAAGGTATTTAATTTTGGAAAACGGTACTCAGAAAGTGCTTAATTTTCTCAAGGAATGCAAATGAAACATTTTTTCTGGTTGTTTTTCCTTATATTGAATGTGCAAATTGAATAAAAAATCATAGGACTTATATTTATTGGATGTATCAAGAAGGAAAACCGATGAAAAGGAAGAATTCAAAGTAGAAATCTTGGATGAAATATATCCAGATATGTTAATGCTTGTAAAGATAATGTTTTACTTTTACTGTTTCTTCTTTCAACAACTGTTACCGCTGTATATTGAAATACTGGAATAGTTATTTTGATGAGCCAATATCAAATACAGACTGCACCAAATTTGTTGAGACTTGATTTTTTTTTTTTTTTTTTTTTTTTTTTTTGCATATGGAGATGTTAACCATTTAAAAAAGATCTTTATTTTTAAATTTCAGAAGTAGAAAACAACGATAATTTTTGTTATTTTTTTGTTGAAAATTTAATGTAAAATGTGTTAATTAGACATCAGTCTTGTAGAAAAGCATGGCATTATTCTACCATCAATTTTATGGCAGCTTTGTCAAATCTTATGATGGCCATGATTTAGGAATGTTTTATTTCTTTCCATAAAGCTTTTTAAATTTTCAAATAAAATTTTCCTAGCAGTCCTTTTAATGTCTGACAGTTTTTGCACAGTGGAAAATTTACATTTTCCATCCTGGTCATATCAAATTTTATTTGTTGCTGTGTATATAAAAGGCAATTACAACTCATTAACTGACTGATTATGAAATCTTCCAATCATGATGTCTTTAAACTTAAGGTAGGGTAAGCAGTTTCGTGTTGGTTGGAAAATGCTTACCAAGAACAAAATTTTGAAAACCTTTTTTCTAAATATTAAAACAATTGTATTCTGTAATTGGGCCCCAAACAAAGGCTGTTAAATTGTAATGATAATTCCTTATAGAATACTTCTGATATTTAACCTTGGTGCTGATTGGGGTACCAAATGAAATTGCAGCGCTAAACACCAATTCAAGTAGTTACAATTTCCAAAAATGGTTAGTCAGACTATTTACAAAAAATCAGGGGTAGAATTTCAATGTGATTAGCATGAACCAAAATCAAAGTACTGTACCAGTCTTTGGACAGTAAATTTCAATTTTCCTGTTCTATGGTCAATTTAGATAACTTTATCAATCTCTAGGCATAAAGGCAAACAACAAATCTATCACAAAGATTTTTATTTTAAGATTTAAGTCTAAAGTTGCAATGATTTAGACATAAGCATTTTTTTTAATTATTATTATACTTTCCCTGTTTATTTTTTTTACATATGTTCTAAATTCCAATTTTAGCATTATAGTGCTAAAAATCTGTCAGCATTTTTGAATATTGATAAGTTAAGTTTTCTGAACTAAAACATTGAATTGATAATTTTTTGATTGTGGTTCTTTTATAAAATTTACACAGGTATTTATTTTAGAAAATAGTACTGGATTGGTGAGAAAGGACCCAGTGTTTTGAGCAATTTTTTAACACATATCAATCAAAGATATGCCAGATTTGTAGATTATAAACTTCAGATATTTATAATATATATGGATGGATGGATTCTAATCAATACCTCATAAATCAAATATTCTCAGCTGTCAGTTCTTATATCAATTATACTTAAAAATAGCATTGACATTATCAGCAAATGATGAGATTCAGTTCAACTGGTAAACAAATTTATAACCATTTTTAAAATTTGTCCTATCATTTTAGAATATTATTGATTTAAAATATAAAAACTTTTTTTTTGTCAAAGTTTTTATAATTTTGGATTTTTTAATATCTATATGTTATATTTATTGAGATTTAAAAATAAACTTAAGAACTATTAAATAAACATATAAATCATATTAAAAGTTTCGTGAAATAGTTTTAATACATAAAATATTTTTTTTTTTAAATATCCTCTAATTTTTTATTCAATTTTGATATTAATATGGATGTTTTTATTATGCTGTGCTTCTATATCGGTGTCAATATTTTTAAAAATGATGTATCACTCCAAATCAAATGATAATTTGTTAATTTTAAGAAATATTGAAAAAGATCTTGAATCTTATTGTTAAACTTGACTTAATTTTTTAGTAATGACAATATGCATTATGATTTTTATTTTTGTCAAATCAAAAAGGTTTCCTTTATTTTACTGTTGAAAAGTTTGTGTAAATATTAAAATTTTAAAAATATTATGATAGAAACCACACATTATTATTATAAAAGAAATGTCTTGTGTTTAGAAAATGCATGTAACTATGTATGTGTGCATGTATAAAATTGCATTTTGTTTTTATGGCTAAGATGTTTAAAAAGTGCTTAATTTTTGCATAATTCCTCACTGCACATTTTGAATAGGTTTCTACCATAATCTATTAGAAGTTATTTGATTAGCCAAATATATTTCAACTCTGTTTTATCCAAGGGCTTTATTATTATTTTTTATTTAGAGGGATTTAAAATTAAGGAATAACTGAATGTATACATGCATTCACTGTCTGTAGGAGATCAAAATTAAAATGCCCTTCAGCGTATTTTACAAGGAAATAAAATATCAAACCATATACATTTATTTTTGATTTTAGTTTTTTTGGTGACTTTGGGTTCTTTACTGGTGGAAGTCGATCAGGACAAAGAGAAATTCCTAGAGGGGCTGATATAATTATGGACCTCTGGGTTTCTTTAGAAGAATTATATACTGGAAATTTTGTTGAGGTATTCCAAGTTATTTCGTTAAACTTTTGTTATTTCTTTCAATCTTGTGTTGAAACGTCAAATATTTTTTATTTGATATTGTATGTATAATATTTAGTTTACTATTTGCTTATTTCAGTTATGTTATAAACTTTTATAGGTTGTTCGTAATAAACCTGTAATACGACCAGCTAAAGGTACAAGACAATGTAATTGCCGGCAAGAAATGGTAACTAGACAGTTGGGACCAGGAAGATTTCAAATGACGCAACAAACAGTTTGTGATGAATGTCCAAATGTTAAGTAAGAGTTTTTAAAATATGTTTTATTGTTACTTTTTTTTTTGTTATTGTTGCTGTTAAATTCTCTCAAAAATGTGATTTGAAATTTTTATTTTTTGAAAAATTTGTTTAGAAATGCTTATTATTTCGGAGAGATCTCTAATCAGTGATTGGTTGATTAATTTTGCTGTAATAAAAAAAATGAATTTGACAAATTGCTATTTTTGAAACATATTTATGGTTTATCAACTAACATAACTGGTGTTGCTTTGGATGAATTTATTTTTTATCTGAATATTTGTAATACCGTTCCAACTCTATCTTTTATTCATTTTTGAACGTCTTTTTTGATGTTGTTTGATTCTTCGACTAGCAGTTAAATTTGTCTTTTTATAGTTTAAACCACCTGGAATGAGTCTATTCACTCTTTGATTCTATTTTTCCCTGTTAATCATGCATGCATGGAAACAGAAAATCTTTCATACCTTGGTTTTCTATTTCCATGACTCAAGACATTATATTCTTCTTTTTGATATTTCTGTGATCAACCAGGAAAAAATATAGTTTTTCTTTTTCTCCATTGGTCTCCTCTCATTTCAGAGAAACATGAAAACTTTAACCTTGAATAACTTTATTACGATTATAATTATTTAAAAATTTAAAAGGATCAAAATATAATAAAATAATTAAATGAAATAGTGGATGTTAAGTAAGTAATGTATTGCAATAATTGTTTGCCTTTTAACCAGTTCCAGTTACTTTGGAACTTTTTAAAAATTTGCTCATGGAATATATAGTTAAAATGTTTTAAAGCAACGACATTTGTGCGCATCAAATGCAATAAAATGGTATCAAAATAAATTTTTGATAAAATTGCATTTTTCTTAAATAAAACATTAACAATTTTATGCGTAAAGCTATTCACTGAATAAGTTGTTGAATAAATAAATTTAAAAGTATTATTAAATTAATAACTATTTAAGAAAATTAAAGAAATGAGTTGATTTCAGCATGCTATTTTTCAATGAGAGGTATCAAACAAAATGACGCTTTGTGGTGTTAGTACACATAACAAGATACCTTGAGAATTTTCTTTTTCGAAAAAACAACAAACTTTTGAATTGGTTGAAATGTTTACTTATGAGATGAATAAGTTTTAAAGTTTACTTGGTCAACTAATTTTTGAAATTTGTGGTTGCTAGAGTACATACACTCCAATAATTTCCTCAACACTTTAAAACTAGAAATATTTCCATTATCTTTCCTGATATAAAATGGACTTCAAACACCAATCTAAAAAATATATATTGCAGATTTATTAATTACTATTAAATGGTCATTTTTTATTTACTTTACTGAATGTGTATGCATATCAGCCACACCAATAAAAAAAAAATGAATTTATGTTTATACTTATTGAACACAGTTAACTGATTTAGATAAAATAAAGCTATGTATATATGTGATCATTATTATGACAATTATTTCAGAAAATACAGACAGTAAAAAAGAAGTGAAGCTGAAATTGACTTAATTTTTATTTGCAATATTGGCAAAACAAACTTCAAATGTCGTGGGTCAAGTGACTCACTATCTACCAATCACAAAGTGAATAAAAAGCAATATTTAATAATTTTTTTTATATAATAGATATTGTCTTGTGTTATAAATTCAAATCCTAATTTGTTTATTTATAGATTCGTCGATGAAGAAAAACTTCTAGAAATTGAAATTGAACCTGGTATGAAAGATGGACAGGAACAAAAGTTTGTTGCTGAAGGTATGAATAATAGAAGTGTTTATAAAATATTATGTTATAATACAATCTAGTTATGCTTTATATAGTTAACATATATGTATTTTTTTTTTTTTTTTATGTTAGGTGAGCCTCATATTGATGGTGAACCAGGGGATTTAAGAATTCGTGTAAAAACATTACCGTAAGTAAATTAATGAAATACCTGTAGCATAAATACACAACACTATAAAAAAAAAGTGGCAGTCTACAGTATTTTAAAATAAACATTAACTTTACTTTGCAATGCTGATGCCTATTTTTTCCGTCAAATTTCAAAGCTATATTGAATTAATCTTTTGATATGGAGTGTCATATTTCTGCCTAGAATTTTATGCCTAAAATATTTTTTGGGCTCTTGATCATGCAATAATTTTCCAAACCTTTTATTGAATATTGTCACCTGTAAGAAAATATTTATCTAAATTGAAATTTTGGATACGATTTTAAAATTAAGCTATCTTTGTAAAATTGAAATGAATTTTTTATTTCAAAATTATTTTTGGTGATTTAACCATCAAATTAAATATTTAAACAAACCAAAGTGTAATGCTTAAGAATTGGAATAAGGTGACAATAAGTTTATATATTAATTATTTAATATAAAATAGACATATAGAAAATTCATTTCCATTGAAAATTATGATATAAGTTGGCTTAATGAAATCATACAAGTAGTTTATAGAATTCTTTTATAGAAGCATTATTAAAAGTTATTGCATTTAAAATAATAACACATGGTTGAATATTATATGAATGAATTTATTAATTAATAAGGTTTCCTTTCTCCACAATACATTCAGAGTGTGTGGTATCATTAAAAAATACTTATTTTGTATGATCCTTATGTAAGAACCATTAAAATATTTATTTTTTATATGGGTGCTTATTTTCCTTTCTGAAAATATGTGAGTATGTGGAGAAAAAAAAATATTTGTGGCCAAAATATATGAATATATTTTCTTTGTGGCATTTGATTTTTCATCTTTGGTAGAATGACAGTGAGTCCAGAGATCATTGTAAAATATTTTTTCCCCCTCAATTTTGGGAAATGCTAATAGTGCAGGAAAAATATATCACTTTTATTGACTAGAATATTTTTTTTTTCATTATCTTTAGCTCATCTAGATAGGAATTATTTATTTATTTTTGCATGGAAAATCTCCCTATATAAAATGCTTACATGGATGCAAAATCAGGCCGAATTTGTCAAATGCCATTTGGCAATATTTTGACCTCGTCCAGGAAATCAACACGTGGTTTGACAAAATTTCAAGCCAACGCTATTCTTTCATCATATTGAAAAAAATTTTACAATGAGTTTAAGTTATGCCTTATTGATTTTAAAATGAAATCGTCGATAAAGAGAAGACAGATCGAATGGGAATCATTCATAAGAAGATCCAGTCATAAAAAACAAGATAGGGTTAAACTTTTCTAAGGTTCAATTTTCGAGTGTACTTTTTGCACTTGCATTTTTAAATTTTTTTCATTGTTTTATCTTATTTTGGAATGGACTGAATTTGAATATATCTGCTTTCAGACAATTTATTTTTTGTAAATATCAAATTCTTATTCTGTTTCTGTAGTGTAGCTTCCAAATTTAAGAAATTGTGGGAAAAGCACAATTTTTTATTCTGCTTCTATGGTATAACTTCCAAATTTGAAAAATTGTGTGAAAAGCACATTTTTTAAAAAAATTTGTTTCTTTGGTGGATGTATATACTTATTTAAATGAAAGGTAATTTGTGTTTACAAAAAAGTTTGATGCAGGGGATTTTTGCGAGTGTATTTTTTGCTTTGCATTTTTTTTTTATTTCTTTTATTGTTTTATCATATTTTGGAATAAATTGAATCTGAATATATCTGTTGCTGGACTAAAGTGGTTTAGTAGATGGCAAGCAAGCTTGGATCACGAAGCGATCTGAGAGGGACTGCATTAACAGTTCCTGGGGGTTGGTGAGCAGGGGTAGAGCTCCCTAGTTTTATTTATTCTCAAAATCAAAGCAAGTTTGTTTTTAAATTTCTATGGTTACTTCTTTATAGAATATTTATTATATTTCAATATTATTACTGAAGAATTTTTTAAGTATTTTTAATGCAAGTAAATTTTGTGCAAAGGTTTTATGACTTTTTATAATAGCTCTAAAAAATATGCATTTAATTTAACACTGTGTTTCAAAAATAATTGTTGTAGGCTTGTAAAAATAAAAATGAAGCATTAAACATTACTAAAGAGTTAAAAATATCAATAACATCAGGTTAAAAAAAAATTTTTTTAAGTCTTCTTTTGGAGTAACAGTAGGCTAAAGAAATTAGTGCAATTAATATTAAGAAAAGGAAGGTAGAATCTGATTTTTTTAAAAATGTCTTTACATAAAAGGAAATCTTTCTTAGATGGGGTAGTTGTTGAAATGAAATGTAAAGTTAATGCATTTGCTCATCAATGCAGAGATTTCCTTACTAGCATTTAGATTAACTATTTTGTTGTTAAAAGCTTTAAGTGAGAAAATTGAAAGAGTTAGATAGCAAAATTTCTGAAAAAACCCCCAACAACCTTTGTTTACATAATTTATAAAATTTGTAGATTTTTATGTTTTAGATTTGTTTACTTACTGCGTATCCACCACAAGTACACTTCCAGACAACCAACCGTCTATGTTTACAACGAGCGTTATAGAAACAAAATGCTGTAGGAAGAGTTCATTTCGCAGAGGTAGAAATTTATTCAAGTTTCTTACGTTGACACGTTTAGCGCCAAATTGGCAATATTTGGTATTATTGCATTTAATTTTTGAAAGCAAATTCAAAAAAATAATTCGCTAAGCTGAAAATCATTTGTCTTCTCGGAATATTGAAAATATCTGATATTCCTGTCATGTATACAAGGAACAATGCAAATCAATTAAAAATAATAATAATTGAGAAGTACAGTCGTGTATGACAAAAAATTAATCATCTTCATTTCATTTGTTTTAAATTTATGTAAATAATAAATATCAAATTCTCCGGAGCAAATGCAATATAATCTGTCTAATTTAACAAAAACAATAGCATAATCAGTCGTAATTATTTCATTATTTTTATAAAAGGTTGGTTTATTCTATTATAAAGTAAAATGTTCATTGTTAAATATGCTTGAAGCCTTTCAAAATTTATCTTTATTTTTTGAAGTATATATTATTTTCCAAAATATAAAATTAACAATTACCATACTATTAATTTTTAGATTTTTAAAAATCTAACTTTGATTTGTAACTTATTTTCAATATGTACAAGTATTCAGAATTTGAAAATAATTCAAGTGTTCAATAAGGCACGTGCCAGATGTCCCGGATTTAAAGGAAACCCAAATAAATAAGCCCTATCTCGCTTTACATTATTCTACGAAAAAGTTTGTTTTAAGGTAGTCCCGGGCTTGAAAAGGAAATCTAATTATTTCAAAGAAAAAATTTTCTCGTGAACTGTCAATTCAAATAATAGAGTGATAAATGAGCTTTTCTTTTCAATATATATCAGTAGTCATGATCAACGTAGTAATAAATGATCCATCAATTTCTGCATTCATTTTATCATTTCATGGTTGAAAATTCTTCATTCCCAATGTCCTTAAATTTTAAATTTTTAACTGCGATTTTAAAGTCTCTCCTTTCTTAAATTGAAAAAGCATTTTAAAGGATGTTAAAATTTAAGAGACAAAAAAAATTAATAAATAATGAAATGCAGTTAATATTAACCAAAGTAAATATTAATGAAATATAAAAGAAGTAAGTTAAGTGAATATAAAGACACATGTAACTACGGCTAAAGCTAGAAGACAAATGAGCAACAGTTTTTTTTTAGCACTTCAAATAGACACCAAGAAAAAGAATAAACCCCGGACATCCATCCGATTTCACCCATTCAAAATGGATCTCCCCTGCCGGAACATGTTTCTATAACGCCCACTGTAAACATAGATGGTTGTCTGGAAGTGTTTTCATTGTGGACAAACAGTTTATTCTTTCCCATAAGCCAATGTTAATGAATTTACATTGTAATGTTTTTCTTAATATAGCTAACTGTAGTGTTTAAAATTATTTTTGTGTGCAATGAAAGTCCTTTAATAACATTTTCTTAAGTAACTTGCAAATGTTTTAAATAACTCCACTTCAATGTTCCTGAAAATATTGGGGGAGGGGAATGAAATAAAATTAGATGCTCTCTTGCTTAGTAAATTTCATCTTAACACGTAGAGTTATACCATCAAAATTACTATATTAATGTTGGCTCTTATTTTTTCTCTATAGAAGCTTTAAAAGAACTTAATTTTTACAATAAAATTTTACTACATGTCCTGATATTATATTCACTTCTAAATATTATTTTAATATTTTAGATTTAAATTAAGCTGCTTTAAGTTCTGAAGGATGTTTTATTTGTAAAAAAAGATGCTGTTGTGCTATTATGAATTAAATTTTCTTTTTTTTGTGTATAATTTTTAAATTCTCATTCTCATGTTTTTCTTTCTTAGACATCCAATATTTGAAAGGCGGGGTGATGATTTATATACAAATGTTACTATATCTTTAACCGATGCCTTATCAGGTTTTACATTAGAAATACCACATCTTGATGGTCATAAGGTAAGGTTAAATGCATTTTTATTCTTATAAATAACAAAGTTTTTGACAAGAAATATACCTGTCTATTCCATTAATTTTTTTCTAAAAAGTTTATTTCTATTGAAACAATGAGTATAATATGAATTCAAATGCTGATATTTAGTAAAAATGTTATTTGAGTTATGGTCATATTCACAGCTATATTTTGAGCGGTTCTTGAAAGCTCACTTTAAGTATAAAAGTGAGTGATTTTATATAGAGTATAGAGTAACTGTGATTTTATATAGAGTATACTTAGTATGTTCTTTATACACTGTGATTTGTGTAAGGAAAATGCCAAGTGCAGTTGATTATAGAAGCAATTACCCAAATTGTGAAAGCAACTAGAACAAGTATGGATGCTCTGATCCTCCAAGAAATAGAGATTTCACTGAACTCAAAAGGAAACTCATTTAAAATTGTAATTCACATAGACCATGGCACATCCTTCTTGAGAAATGGAACTTGCAGAAAGTACATTGCTCCGACATGGAAATGAAACAAATCCCTGTGTCAAAATAACAATGTAAACAATAATTAAATGTGTTTTATGTTTATATTACTTTTTCCAACAAATATTCTTAAATTTAAAAATAAATTATATGTTGCATCTTTAATTTTAACAATCTAAGCCATATAATTAAAGCATCTTTTTAAAAATATATATTTACTTGGGTTTTGTAGTGTGCTAACGATATAAAATATGTAAATGAAGAATTTACAAAGTGTAAAGTGTTTTTCAGATTTTTAAAATACAAATACTCTTTTTTCAAAAAAATTTCCTTCAGATAATATAATTAAAAAACAATTATTGGGTTAAAAAACTTAACAGAAAATTAATTTTATTTGACCGAAATAATCTATTTCTTTCAAAATATTTTTAATCTTCAAAAAATAAATTTATTTTTAATTTTTATTCAATTATATTTAAGTCACAAAAAATAAAATAATAATTGAAAGAATACAAGTTGTTAAATGAATTTTTCTGAATTTTTTTTTCAACCTTAACAATAAATTTGACACCTATATTTAGCCTTTTTTCGGTATGTTATAATAATTGTATTCAAAATTTTGTCACCTGATTTTATTGAAGGAAGCATATTAATTTTAAATATTGGAAATACACATCTTTTCAAGCCTTAAAAATTATATATATGAAAATTAAATCATATTATATATCATGAAAAATTATTTTTCATTAATTTTTCTTACATTATTGCAAATATAATAGCTAAAAATCTAGAAATATTAATCAAATTTAAAATTTATATAAGACAAATTAAGTTATATTTTATAGGATGATCTGTTAATGGATCTATAAATGTGGTGGGATAGTAGTAGGCATGTAGAGGAACAAAAGCTGCAATGTTGAAAAGATGAAAAGCGCACATCGACTCAACTCTGAATCTAAAATATATTATTAACACACATAATATTCACATGTTTATAGTGAATAATGTCTATGTCAGTATATTGTGGAAATTTCAATAGACGTTCAATGTCAATGTCAGGAATTCTTAATGATTATGGTAATGGTAATTCTTGCTGTCCAAATGCCTGAATAGAGCAATATATCTTATTTTTCTGCTATACATCTTCCTAGAAATGTTGCAAAATATGGTGACTACAGTGCAATGAAGCAATGTAGTTCATGCATGATGATATTTCTGCACATTTACCCCCACTAGGCGCATAGTTACCACAATAATTACTTGGAACTTTTCCCATTATCGTAATAGTACATTGCTAGAATAAAAATTGTAGTTTAACTGAAAAAGTAATTTACAAGTGGTCCAAACACTTTATTCTATTATATGACTATCCTATTATAAGTAATGAATTTGTACAAATTTTAGCATTAATAAATTTGAATTTTTTTTTTTCTGTTTTTCTTCAATTTTACTGTTTTTTTCATAAAGTATTTATGTAAATGAATATTTTTAGGTTGAAATTACTAGAGAAAAAATAACATTTCCTGGAGCCCGTATTCGAAAAAAGAATGAGGGTATGCCTAATTATGAAAATAACAATTTGAAAGGAACACTTTATATTACATTTGATGTTGATTTTCCAAAAGGTGAACTATTAGCTGAACATAAAGAAAGTAAGATATTCTTTATTCATTTATTAAGTAATTTATTTTACCAAAATTTTTTAAAATTTAAGGTTTTTATTTGCATTATGCAGAATAGTTAATCAAAAGTCTATATTGTGGCAGATATGCATGTAACTTTAGATTGTGTTTCTGGCACTTCGCTCTTTCTGAATAAAAGTGTAAAGAAAAATCATATATTATCTTTGCTATTTACTCTCCACACTTATTGTTTAAATTATAGGTTTAAAAAAAGAAACTTTCTACTTGGCTTTATTATGATAAAAAAGATATATTTATGTCTGTGATATTTTAATTTGTGAAGTTAAAAAAACAGAATACATTTTGAAATGAAAATTTATAAAAATACTAGCTTTTACCCGCGACATCGTTTGCGTGGAAATTTTGATGTGTATTTATGAGAACTGACAGTCTGATCAACACTCGGCTGTGTCTAAAATCGCCTGCAAGCAAAATGGCAAAGCTGCCCATCACCACCTGATTGCTGTGGATGTCCTGCAGGCTGCAGTTTAATACCATTAATGCATGCTTGTGCGACATTGTGCACTCGTCCCATATTATTAACTTGTACTGCTGCAAAAGGACTCAACGGTCGTTGTTTTTGGTGATGTTACATGTTGGGGTATGTTAGCTTGCAAGATTAAGCTGCAATTTGAAAACGGAATGTTCAATATGGCCACTGTTAAGCAAAGTTGCAGCAATGGCCGAGGTAGATACAGCCAGAGCTATATTGCGGAGTTGGGCTAGCAGGAGATTCAGCCCAAATGTCTTACCCATATCCTCGAGTGCATCAAGAAAGAATAATCCCTCCTCTCCACTATTTACTCGGTTCAGAATCTTTTCGTAGATTTGACGCTGCTCGGAAAGTAATCGTGGTATCATTTCGTTGATCTGCGCTTCTAAAACCGCGGTGTTGTAGTTTAGCTCCTTCACAATTTCGCTTGATAATTCCCCTCTTTGCTGCAGTGGGGGTAGGCCAAAATCAGTCAGTTATTTCCCAGATATGGAAATCATTTTATCCTCAATCAATACCAAAGCTTCGTTAATGATTAGGTTATTGTGAGTGCCATCCAGCCTATACATGATATCTTTTGATAAAGCATCCTTATATTTATCCCACAGCTGGAGGGGGTTTGAAGTCTGCAAGTGCTTCCTAAAATTGCAAACAGGTCTTCTAGTTACTTTCATAGCCCGAGCTTTATTATTATGGCGCAGCTTGGCTAAAAATGGCTCTTGCGCCAAAAAAATCCAAACAACCAACCAAAACAACCCGAGCTTTATTACTCCTCTTCAAAAGATCAAATTTGCGTTTTCTGGGCATTTCGAAAAACTATCACATAACAAATAAAAAAAATTAACTCACCTAAAAACCGATGCACTTAAAACTATAAGCATATGCAAAAAATATCTAATTAACATAAATACAATTTAGTTACAAAAACACACAACTAACCTAAAAACAATTGATTTACATTCTAACCAGAAATAAAACAAAACAGCGAGTCCGTATTTCTTTAAAATCAAGGCAAGTGTATTTTATTTATCGATCGAGATTGAGATAGCTACAACAGTATAATACACATAATCTTTTAACTTTTAATTGAAATAAAAACACAGTTGTCAACAATCAGAACACACTGCGCATGCGTGAATTTTCAACGCCAGTTGGGGGAAACGCAAGTGCGTGAATTTTCTATGCCAGTTGGGGTAATGCAGTGCAGATTAGAAATTTTTAATTTCCTTTAATCTGTTTTATTTTAATTTAAAAGTACTTCAGAATGAATCCAAAAGATCGATTAATTAACAATGTTTAATTTTAAAGGCATCAAACACCAAGAAAATAAACAGAATCCTTTGAAATAATCGGTCGAAAATATATTAAACCTAATCTCATTAGTGTGGGGAAAAAAACTGAAGCCTTACTCATTTTTGGTGGGAAAGTTAGTTTTTAATTAATAAAAAATTAACTGCTCAAGCAACTGGAATAATTAGTGTCCTATGTCCTATTCCAGACTATAATCTATCTCTGTGCTAAATTTCATCCAATTCTGTTCAACCGTTCTGGCATGATTGACTAACAAACATCCATACGTCCAAACTTTCACATTTATAATAGTAGTATAGATACCATATTCTAATATTGATAAATTTTTTAATGATTAGAGCTAGAGATATTTAAGTAGACAAAATTGCAAATTTTTTTTTTCAAAAATTTTAAAGCAATTGCTATAAAGCTTGAATCTAATTTTACTCTTAGCATTGTTAATAAATAATTTGTAGAAATATGTTTTGTGTCTTTAAAATGCTCTATAACATTTTATAATTGCATTGAAACTGTAATTACCAATCATTATTTTTAAAAATATTGTTTCAGAAGTTATTTAGTATCTTGCATATAATGATTGAATATGGTTTTACTCATAAAATATCTTTTCTGTTTTATTTTAACAGCAATAAAAGAAATCTTTAAAGAAGAATCAAAGAAGAAAGTCTATAATGGTCTACGTGGCTATTAAAGTGAAAGCACTTAGTCAATCATTTTGCTATGCAAGTTGAAATATAGATAGTTTTGTAAAAATGTATTTTATAAGAATTGTCACATCATGCATTTCACTATTTATTTGTAAATTATTCTAAAGCAGTTAGTTTTGTTAATTTTTTATATATTATCTTTTTTATGCTGAACACTGTTATTTATTAAAAAATGAACCCATAGTTATAAATGCTCAATCTTATCTCCACCTGTCTTTTTACATTTCTATTTGAAATTCCATTAATTTTAAAAATCCTCTTGCGCTAATTGCGTTTTTTTAATTTTTGGATTGTGTTGTACATAATTTATTTTGTGATTGATTACTGTTAGATATCTTATTTATTTACTTAAATTAAACTGGTTGATTTACATTACATGTTTACATGATTACATTACATGTCCCAACATGTTTTAAGTTGTTTTGATCTACTTAATAGTTGTCTAAAAGGACATGATTATTTATTTTTTGCTAGCATCAATTCTTTTTTCTTTTTAATATGAACCAATTTTGATATTTTTAAAAAACTAATGTGTTTTGGAAAGAAAAATCCTGATTTATGCTAATTACAAAATATGAATTTTACTTTATAATATTATTAATTATGTTTAAATGTTTTCCAGAAATATTTAACTATATTTCTTTTATATTTTCTTTTGAGAAATGAATTTTTTCCATATTAATGGAATTTCAAATCTGAATCATAATCTTGTTTTTATTTTTAAAAGTAAAAATGACTTGACATTTGATTTGTATTGTATTCCTTCAATGCAATATTAAAAATTTGTAACTTCCATTTTTCAATAAAACAAACCTTTATCTATTTCTTTTTTACTAAAAATTTTTTTTATTTAAATTAATTTTATTTAATGTTCAAAAATATTTTTAAAAATTTAATTGGTAAAAATTTACAATCATGGCCATTTTTTAGCAGAAATGATTTTAAGGAATAGAACTTCAATTTAACTGAAATTTTTTGATGGTTAAATTAATATATGGTAGCTCAAATACCACCATCTTTTTGTGACATTTAGTCACTGGATGAATAGTTATTAATTGGGTGCAATAAAAAATAGAAGCATATATTTTAAAATTTATACTCTTATATTTAAATTCTGGAAACAAAAATAATGATATTGTTTTCATTGACAACTAAAGGGAAAAAGTATATAAAAAGTCCAGCAAAATTGTTAAATATTGTTAAAAAAAAAATAGCAGAACTTTTAAAATTAATAAAGTGTTTAAATCGGTTAGTAAATATATAAGTTTATACATCTTAGAAGCTTTGCATTTGTTTTAGATCATTGGTAAAAGCAAAGGATTCTGCATTGCTTTCATAATTAATCTTTTAACATGTATAATCTGAATTAAGGCTCAAAATCTACAATTTAAAATAGTTTCTAAAATCAAAAAAAGATGGCAAGAAAATATTTTTTCTTTATGAGAGGTATCTGCGGCTAAAACTAATGAATGGAATACAACATAAATTTTACTTACATATTGAAGAAAATATTGTGAAACAAGAATCTAAAATTATATATGGGAAAGTTTTTGGTGCAGAAAGAACCAAAATTTGGTCAATAATTACAATAAATTTACAAAAAAAAATTATTATTTAATATAATAAAAAATGCACATGCACAAATAAATGGAAATCATAGTAAATAAGCTTTTATTAATCGGTATTAGGGATATCTGTATCATGTACATTTTCAATGTGCTGATCCTCTCTGTATAGAAAATATTTACTTCTAATATAGAGACAAAATCTCTTTTTGCTTTTAAACTGTTTCTTTAGTTGTTTATATCAACTTTATTTTATAAGTATTTTCATCTTCTACCAATTCTAACTTTTATGATCCAATTTTTTCTAAACATAGCTCTTGCTGCTACAGGAGACAGTAGACCTTTATGTAAGTTATGAAGACTTCTGAATTTATTATGAACCATATTATATCTTCCAGCTATGGGAACTGAAAGGGTTTTGAGACTCAAGAATATTATGATATCAATGATGAGCTGAAAAATCTGCATTCAAAGCTTTCATTCATGTTATCCTAGCAGTGCTCTGTAAAATGTTACATTAGTATTACACTAATATTTTTTTCCCACATAATAATTGATCAATTCTGCATCATTATTGGGCTATATCATAGAATATACTGACAAATACAACCTCCTATGTGAAAGATGGGTAATTTTCCTTATATCTGTTAAGAGCAGTAGGACTTTGTATTCCCATTGCCTTTGGACCTATGAAGTGTCTCTTTTATAATTCCTACACAGAAAACAAGGATTAAGACTGATATCTGTGAACATACATGTGTTTTTAATATTTCACCATCTAGATAGCCTGTAATATCTATAGATAGCAAAAGATAAGATTATAATATTCCTATGAAAAACACTCACTGTTGACGAATGTTAACTCTCCATTTGGGGGCAGAAGCAGTTTTCTTTGTTGTAGTATATTAAGACAAGATTTGAGCTAATTGGAGATCCCAAAAAAATTCTATAATGACAATGATATCTGTGAAAGGAGTGAGGGCCAGTATATTGATTCTTTTAAAAAATATATAGAGAGAGGAGAGATTGTTGTGTTAACATTACAGGAACCTTAAAATTCTAATTTGTTGGATATTTAAAATTGTTACAAAAATTTCAGACAAATGACCAAAAAGAAAGAATTTTTTAAAAAAAATTATTTATTTATGTAACTTCACTCTGGAAAGTTAATTTTCAGTCACATAGTCTCCATAATACATAATTCTATATATAGTCTCTGTTTAACCCCTTTAGTTTGTTTGGTGACTGAGACTCATTATACATTTGTTTTGCCTGAGTTATGAATGACAAGTTTAATTTTCCATTCAAACTAAGACAAAATTAAACATGTAAATTCTTATTCATGGTAAAAGTGATTGATATCAGTTGTAGGAGGATATTCAATTCTAATTAATATGTGTAATTGTATCACACAAATTCTCATTCGAAATTTACTACCTTTATATTCTATTTCACCCATCAGCAAATTAAATCTGTTTCCTGCAAAAATTCTTTCCATATTTGTATTCAAGAGGTTAATAAAATTTTCCCACAAAATCTTTAATGGAAATTGAATGTTGCTTACTACTTATATTTTAACAGATGATTTTTAAATAACAAACTTTTTCTGAGTTTTTATTTCACAATATTTTGCAACATCTTAATTGTGAAAATTCAAAATCAACTGTCATATAAAAGGGCATCATCTGAAAGACACAGAATCAGTTGAAGGTTATAGGTCAATAATATTTTTGGAAGTTATTGCTGAACATCAAAATTTCATTTAATTATTTAAATTTTAATTATAATTTCAAAAATTGGATTCAAAAGGAATTTTCGCCTTGCAAGGGATATACATACCAAATTTGGTAGTTGTAGATCAGACTGTCTGGTATGTAGAACACCAACATACACACAAAGTGGGGGACTGGCTAGTTTGCCAGAAGTCAAAGTGGTCCCCAGGATGATGTGTGAAAGAGAAAAAATATGGTCTATCAGAGTATTGCTGAAATTTCTTTTTGCTTTATAAACTAAGTAAACAAAATAGCAATTTCTGTTACAAACGCACAACCTTTTCTGTGCAAATTTTGCCGCAACAACTCTTAGGTTGTTTACAACTGTTGGTGTCCTGCTATTGTGCTACCTTCACTTTACAGGGAGTGTGGTTTGATCCATGCAAGAGGTAAAAAATTATTTATTTTTTCACCCCTTTTTTTACAACTGCATTTTACTGTCTTAAAACTGATGAAACAAGTTAACTGGCCTTTCTAAAGTAAAAGAAAGTCTGCCAACTGTTAAAATCTTGAGAAGAATTATGTAGTTTGATGACATAATTGGCATTTAGAAAAAAAGAACACGTACGTCTTTTCTTAGATATATGTATTGGAGGTATTTATTTGATCATGTTTACAGTATTGTATAAAAAGCAAAGAGGTTACTGGGACAGATTTCTGTTGATTCCTTGAGACAAACAGTTGAAGGGAAACGCTTTTCCTGTTTTTAGTGAGCATAGATCAGGTACGCGTATTTTGTAGAATGATTTTTTTTTTTTTTTTTCTTTTGAAGAGATGAGTTGAAATTTCGGTTTCTATATTTTCACTTAGCTTTTGTTGTATTAATGGGCTGATTTCGGCAATTAGCTGATTCGCATATCCGATGATTTGTATTAATTTAATTACATCAATCAACTATCTTCTCCGTGATCTGGGCGTCCCGGGTTTAGGCATGGTTATTCTATCTGTGAGATGTATGAATGTGCCCTCCTGCAAAAAGGGGTTGTGCAAGCGAATGAGTGATGCGTGAGTAGTCGAGTCGTACTCTTGGCACAAGTTGGCTCTACGATAAAAACAAGAGGCGCTTCCCCCTAAGCTTAAATCGGCTGTCTTTGAACAGCGGGCTTGTCCGTGTCAAGTGCCATAAGAAACAACAACAACATATCAATCAACTTTAAATTCTCCATCTTAATTTTTCCTGAGTTCAAAGAATTAATTATAACAATACATATACATATACATATAAACGTAATTAAAAGAAATTCATTGGTATTTGAACTAAATTTTCATGCAAAATAAAAACTTGCTAAAAATCATGATATTTATTAATCTTTTTTTTTTTTTTACGATTATTTTCTTTTGGCTATGTATAAAGCGAATATAAATTCGAATTATATAATTTATTTAGTTAAAGTTAATATTTTTACTACCAGTAAAGATGGGGCTTTTGAGCACAAGATATTGTACGATATTCTCACAATGTTATTCGATATTCTGAATGCCGGCTAATGTCAGGAAGATATCGAAACAGTGTTGTTCAGTATTTTATGGAGATAGGAGCGTGCGTGTGTATGTGTTGTCACTCTACAGGTTATACCGTTAAACCATAGGTTTCAAACTGGGATGGTATCGCTTCTCATTGAGCCTGGGAGCCTCATAGCAGTGGGCTTAGAGGCAACAATATTATAATTTTTTTTTTCTTATAAAAGGAGGTGTTCAGAAAAGGACGGAAGCCTCAACGTTTGATTTAGAACTACCAATATCACATAGAAATAATCTGGAAAGTGAAAATGTGTACCTTAGAACCATTGTTTTGAAATTTTAAAAATTAAATGGAATTTTGACATTTTTCCCCCCATAGCTGCTGAAAGTTTAATAAAACAAGAAAAAAAATGTACCATTTTGAAATTCAAAAATTTATCTTTTCTATGATATTCTTTTAATTACTGTACGTACACCTGTTTGTCTGTTTTTTTAATTAATTTTTAAATTTATTTTTAAACAATATATCACTGTTTTACATAAATTTAATGTGTTTTCATTATTGCTACAAATGTTTAAGTCAAGAATTTTCTGTGATTGTTCATTTAAAGAATGTCATGTGAAAAATTTCTATCAATTTAATTTCAAAAATAATGGGCCAATTCCGATGAAATTAATGTCCCTTAGTCCTGACGACGATGAATTAAGGCCACTTATACACGAGGAAACTACACTGGTGGACAAAATTAAGAGATGGGAAGCATTTTCGCAGATTTCTCTAAAAATACCACACAAAACCTGGACAGTTGATTGCCATATATGGTCACTGTAGCGCTATTGACCCTAAGATAAGTTTACGTATTCTTGTGGGCGTTGCTAAGCCAGCAGGAGGTATAAAAGTCCACATCGAGCTGTTCATCTCATTCCACTCTTCAACTCAGTTGCAGATTTTAGTGCATTTTTTGAATAATCGTGTTGTTTCTTGCTGGTTTTTAGGTGAAATGAGTGAACATCATCGTTTAGACGACGGTATGAGGTGGAGAATTGTGGTTATACTTGAGGCAGGCCAGTCCCAAGCTCAGGTTGCTAGGGAATTGGATATAACACCAAGCGTCATTTCCAATTTGTGGAGTCAATTTAAAACTAGTGGGGCAGTATGCAGACGACCAGGACAAGGTCGCCCGAGGGCTACAACGGCCAATGAAGACCGGTATTTATTCGTTTCAGCTAAGCGCCAGAGGACGGCTACAGCCACTCAATTGTCTAGGGACCTCGCGGCTGCTACAGGAACATCAATTTCGAGTAAGACAGTTTCCAGAAGACTCCATGAAAGAGGGCTGTATGCCAGGAAGCCCGCTATTTGCATCCCACTCACTCCTTCCCACAAAAGAGCGCGTGCAGAATGGTGCAGACAACATCAGAATTGGACACAGCTTCAATGGACTAATGTTCTCTTCACCGATGAGTCCAGATTCAGTCTACAGCCTGATTCTGGACGGTTATTGATATGATGGGAACCTGGAACCCGATACCATCCCAGCAACATTATAGAAAGGGACCATTATGCTGGTGGAGGACTCATGGTTTGGGCAGGGATCATGCAAGATACCCTCACACCGCTCCACGTGTTTGACAATGGTTCCGTGAATGCCCAGAGGTACAAGCAGGACGTCCTAGAGCCCTATGTGCGTCTTTTCAAGGGCGCTGATGGCCCTGAGTTCATTTCTATGGACGACAATGCACGACCACATAGGGCTCTCATGGTTGATGAGTATCTGGAAAGCGAGGACATTCAACGAATGGATTGGCCAGCCAAATCCCCTGACCTGAATCCTATTGAACATTCTTGGGATACTGATGGGAGAGCTATTGCGATTCGCCAACCTCCCCCCCAGAACCATTCTAGAGTTAAAAATTGCTCTGGTGGAAGAATGGGAGGGTTTTCCACAACCCCTCGTTAACTCCCTTATTAACAGCATGCATACTCGTTGTGCATGCTGTCTGTCTGTCAGGGGTGACCATACACCATACTAGAGGCAACACACACTGTACAAGCCTCACTTTTATTGTCATCTCTTATTCTTAAGTTCAGACTACATTGGATTTATTGGCAATAGGTCTTGCCAGTGAATGGCACTTTCATTTTTGTTTTGCATACTTTATTATCATGGTATAAGCTATATCCATACCAAATTTCATTTATTTATATTCAGTATTTTTTGAGATATTTGGGAAAATGTCTTCCATCTCTTAATTTTGTCCACCAGTGTAAATATTAATGCACATAGCGTCCTTCTCTAATTACTTTACAGTGTTCTCCCTCCTAACGAGTTCGTGCAAACACCTATTTTCATCAATCCGTTTCCGTTGT
Source organism: Argiope bruennichi (assembly GCF_947563725.1). NCBI lineage: Eukaryota > Metazoa > Arthropoda > Arachnida > Araneae > Araneidae > Argiope > Argiope bruennichi. The sequence continues at coordinate 77,821,779 of NC_079156.1, forward strand.
TCTCAAAGAATACTGATTGATTTTGTTAGTAAAAGTATACAGCGGCTGATTAAGGGCAAGATGCTAGTATGTACACGTTTACACGTTAGGAAAAAGGCCTTGCAATGATGAATTAAAAAAAATCTTGTATTTTTATCACGCATATTTTTTTAAAAATCTCTTTTTACTTTCTCGTGTAAATAGTATAGAGAAAATATTGTAATCGTCAAATAATTCGGACTATAGACTTTGATAAATCTCCCTGCTTTTAGATCTCCTTGAGTTCGAAAAACACATTTTTGGAAAATCTCCATCTGTCTATCTGTGGCAAAGATAACTCAAACCCGCTTTCGGCTAAAGGGTTGAAATTTGATATACGATCTTTACACCTAATTTGTAGATATCTACCAAATTTTGAACAAAATCCGTTCAGAGGAAGTTTATCTGTTAGAATATAAAGAAACATGATAAACCAAAGAGAATTGGTAAAATTTGGCACACATTTAACATCTGTATTGTAGATACCTATTAAATTTCTAGCCACATCCAATGAGTGGTTATCAGTTTGTCGGTATGTACTTACAAAAACATATAAATGTGGTAACTCAAAAACGCATTGAGTTAAATATATTAAATTTAGTATGGGATTTGTTGACTACAAATGCAGCTTGTTAACAAATTTTTGTTTCAGTCGATCTAAAATACAGATTCGATTTTTGGATATTATTAATTACATGCCAGCCTTTAATCTCTAAATAATTCGCCAAGGGTGATATGATAGATTTAATAAAAAAGCCAAATATACCCAAAGGTTAATATTTCGTTACTGTACGCCATTGCTGTGCAAGGCCTCCTCTGGGATAACACTTTTATTGGAGAATATGCAAGAAAATTTTGGGGAGATCGCTCCTGCTGTATGTACCTTGCTTATACAAAAATTATGAATGCTATTGACTCCGATTTATGCACCCCCCAAAAATTATATTATCAGATTTAATCAAACTGCTTTTTGCAGACGATCCTAAAAAAAGGCCACATATAATTGTCATTTTACATTCTTTTTAATGCTTTTATAAACTTTTCAATATACAGGACATAAAATTAATGACAATGATTAAAAAAATTTGATATTAATTTTCATATATGAATTTTCTTTTCTCATAAAAATATATAATCAAAGGGGGGGATGGAACTTTGTTTCTTCAGATTCTATGCACATTTCAACAACCCCTCCACTCATTTCCCCGAGTATTTCATCCTAACTTTTGAAAAGAAACACATATAAATATTATTATAAGGAACAAATGAAGTCTGAAAATTGTATAGATTAAGCAAGAATGAGTAAGCACAATTTTGCCTTTCCTTTTTCTTATAACACTTAATACTCTCTTTTATGTACTCTTTTTTACAATACTTAATACATATCATAATTTTTTTAACTTTCTTTCCTTTTGTCAGTATTGACATCAATTTTATATCAAAGTTGGAATTAAAAATGGAATTAATTAAGTTGGAATTAAAAATGTAAATACTAAAAAAAATCTGAAAAAAAAAAAAGGATTCATTATAATTTAAGAAATAGTAAGAGATTAAAGTAAAAATACTAAATATTGCAAAAATAGTAAAAAATTCATTCATACCATTAAAAAATGATTAAACATATTTGAAACAATTAATTAATTAAGTAATTTCATAAAATTATCTTTAATTACTTAAGCAATTAATTTTTCCAATTACGTGGTTATTATGAAGGGCTTGAAATTAAAAAAAGTTAGCAATATATATTTTTTGCATATTACTTGACTTCTGATATGCAATTTTATTAATATTCTTCTTTAATAGTATCAGTACTGAATGGAACGTTATATTAAAACGGAGGCACTACGGAAAGCGCATTACGCCGACGAAAAAAAAAAAAAAATTAAAAACCAGTTGCTAAAGCACATGCATAAAAAGAAATGAGTGCGTAACCGACATCGGTGAGCTATCGCTCGGTAGGGATGACGAATATTTTCAGAGCGGTTATTACGTAACCACTATCAAAAAGTCACAAATACAAGTGATCAATACTTTTCAAAAAGGGACGTGATTCAAATCCTTCATACGATCTTACTGATGATAATTCGATTACAAGTTTTGGATCACGATAGAAACTAACAATCGATACGATATCACTGAAATTTGCCGGAGCGGTGACGATACGATCTGTCCAATGGAAGCTCTCGAAAGGAGTCTGTGATTGGATTGAAAAGTGAACAGACCGGTTATTGGAATTATCGTATCGTATCATTGAATTGCATATCACTGAAATTTATCGCAGCGGTGATTTCACCGGAAAGTGCGAGGCTTCACTGGAAAGTGCGAAGTCACCGTTCCACTTTACGGGAGTGACCGATATCCGTATTAGATGATGCACTATTCCATACAGATCATTTTTAATTGCTCGTGACATGATTGACTTTGACTACATGTACTCTGTTTACTGCTGGCGCCATCTATTGGTAGAATATATGACTAAAGTCAGCATTTTAAAGAAATGACATATATTTTTAACTCATCTTTTCCAGAAATCGGTTCACTCTAATAAATAAATTAAATAAATAGTTTTGAGGAAAAAAAATAAAATTTAAGAAGTAAGCTGAAACAGATAAATTAATTCAATCTCACGTTCATTAAATTAGTAAATTAAGTATTAATTACAATGAATAAATTTTATATTTAATATTAAGTAATAATTTTTAATTAATAATATGATTGAAATAACAGATATTTGGAACGCATATTTAAAAATAACAATATCAATATTATTTGTTATTCAAAAAATCGTGGATTATGCATCTCTATCGCTCGGTTTGTTTACTATCCACTTCCACTGAATCGGAAATATCTCCAAAGATTCAAAATAATAGCGAATAATGTATTTTCGTATTTTCTTTATGCAAGGTAAATAGTGAGAAACTGCGCATGCTCAAATAAAAAAAGAAAATGATTATTCGATATAAAATGTCGCTCTTTCTTTATTTTCATTTCACATCAGAAATTAAATACAAACTATTGATTTAATTTTAATAAATATATAAAACACTAATTAAATGAAAATAATGACATAATATATGATCTGGAGATCAAAGCTACTTTTTTTTTTCTTTCCATGTTGTGGAGAAAACACTACACAGAGAGCGGGCGAAGTAGAAGTTGATGAATTATTTCTGTGTAAATCGATCTGTTTGTGTAAGGTAAATTTGCTGAAGAAAATGGCCGTAAAGTATATTAAACATGTTAAGAATGAAATTCTTTAATTATTTCATGTGTTGGATATTTCCACAGATTAATTTTGAATTGAGAATTTAAGTTTCCTACTATGCAGTGAAATTTGTGATAAGAAACAAGTGTATCTGCTACTAGCTGCTTTCGCAGAAACAAGCGTATCTGCTACTAAAGATTGAAAGAATATTTTAAAGTTAAGGAAGATTGAAGACTTGTGAAGATTTTTATCGTTTCGACATTATTCAACGATTTAAAAACTTTTCTGTTTAGAATAGTTTAATCTTATGATTTCAAAGGTAAGTGATTTTTGATGTGATACAAATGTTATTGCTTTGATTACTTCGAATGAAATGGTATGTATCTTGAGTTTCAGCAATAATGGATATTTAATTTTTAGGTACCTTCAGTAAAAATGAAGGCACAAACAAAAATGACATTTTATAGCAATTATTTATGCAATTTTATTTTATTCTAACTTTTATAATGTGAGGGATAAAAAAAAAAACTAAACTACTTTGTTTCATCTGTTTTGCCGTTGCTAAGACGCACGTTGTGATTTAAAGGATATTGAATTTTAGAAGTTATGAAACTGATATACTGAACTTAATGATTTGATAGTGAATATTATTACAATTATATTTATTTTTGAAACGGGAATAGAAAACCGACTTTCGTTTTTGTAGGTAGAATTTCTGCTTTCATTTCAAAATTTCTTGATTTAGTGTTATCATTTTTGAATTAGAAGTTAGAGATGGTATTCAGATGGAATGATTTATATGATAGTGTTGTATATATTTTAGTTTCAAGATGAAAAAGAATTAAATAAAAGATTTAAATATAAATAAAAAGATAAAATAAAATTAGTTTGTAAAAAAAATTACCAATAAAAAATATTGCTAAAAAAATAGCACTTCAAAAGTGATGGCATAATATAACGATAAATTGATTGAGTAATCATGTTCTTGTGATTAATAGCCTTAAAGAAAGATTAATCACAAAGATATCATACTAGTCTATTTATTGCAATTTGTGTTAGTTTATTAACATATGATATAACCTAAAACGTCACCAGTGGCTTGTAGTAAAATCAAAAATTGGCCAATAGCTTGGAATTAATGCACAAGTCTCTTATTACCTGCTTATGAAAAATTACAGGAAAGATATCAAGAATGGATTTCAAAATTTTGTTTTATATTAGCCTGTCAATAATTGAAAAGAATTTTTTTGACTTATCTTAGATTGTTACATGCCTGATAGAGAGCATTCTGTCTTTCTCATCAGCATCACTCATTAGAATGAATACTTTTATGAATTTATTGAAAAAAAAATCTGACAGCACAATAGAAACCAAACAAAATCATCCCTAATTTAACAAAATGATTGTTGCAAGACTTAAATGTTGTTTGCTTGTTTTTTCTGGTGGAACATGAATGCTTCTCCTTTTACATGCTTGCTTCGTTATCATAATAATTAGACTTGAGAAAACCATAAAAAATATTATATGAGGACAAGAACGGAATTTTTGGCATTTGCTCAAGGAAAATACTCGAAATTATTTGGAAAAACATATAGTCCCTGTATTTTTTTCTTCGTTTTTTTTTAATGGCTAACTTGTATAAGGTTTTTATTGCTTCATTTTTTGGCTACTCGCCTGTTACTTCATAAAATGCTAAGATTAAATTTCTGCCCATTAATTAATCTGAAGTAAAATTAGTCTTTGTTCAGGCACTTTACATTTCATTTCATGGCATTTTTGTTTTAAAATTGTATGCTTTAAATCACTTGATTCTCGTTTTTATGAAATCCATTTATGTAATAATATATTTACTGATGAAACCTTTAAATTTCTTTTTTAGTTCTTTTTTATGATTATAATTCTTACAAAATAAATTATATATTTTCATCATTTTAACATTAAACTATTTATTACATATATATTGTTGGTAAAAAAGAATTTGCTAGGGTCTTCATGTTCTGGATTTATCCATAATTTTGTATTTTTTACTTGTTGAAATGTGTAATTTACAGATATTTTACTGAGCCTCATTAACTTCCTTGAATTTTGTCAGATTAAACTTAAGATTCCATTACAATCAAAATTTAGCATTCTTTTCAAATGATAACTTGTCAAATCTGACAATTAAGACAATTTGAATTGCTACACTAAAAAAGGAAAACTAAATGCTTTTGCTACAAAGGCTTTTTTTTTTTTTTTTTTTTTTCTTTTTTGTCTCTATCCTAATGGTAGTTGTGTTTGGCAAAAATTTCGTAGACTTAGCAACACGGCGTAATGTAATTCTGCCTGGAATCATTCATTGTAACATTTAACTTAATTTTAGAGATTTATGTTCAAAATTTCAAAAATTATCTTCCTAATTATTTTTATTGTTGATGTTATTAAAATAAATATATTTATGATAAATACATTTATTAAATTTTTTAGGAATTTCAGTAAGGTAAATTTATAAGAAAAGAAATTAAATGCATGCACGTGTTAATTGAAATGATTACATGTTATAAAAAATTGCTTAAAAACAAAATCAAGTTTAATAATGGGAATCTTACTATAATGGTAAAGTAACAATTTCTCTGATTTAAAGAAATTAATTAATAATTTGTTAAATATGATTTCAGTTGTTGAAAAGTTGTTAGTTGAAACAGTCAGAAATAAATAATTGCTCAGCAATCTGAAACAGAATTGAAAATGTTGATTTTAACTTTTACGTTCAAAATTAAATATTCAAATTAAAAAGCGATGTGAAAATAATTCACCTGGTCTTGACAAAATTAGTTAAATCGGTTTTACTTTCTTTAATGGGGCCAATTTTTTTTAAGTCTATTTTATTTGGGTAATATTATGATAATTTACGAACATTGTTCAGAAAGGATACTCTTTATGGTGTGTTACTTATTATCTTTTATCAGAACTGGATTAGCCAAAAATTTCTTCAAAACTCCTTTTCTCAAGATTTTATTAAAAATTTATCAGACCTTCCATCTGTAACATCTTATCAAAATTCTTTATTTCCTTTGAATCCTTCTTTTCCTGATTTTGGTTCCTCATCAGTGCCTATTAATATGAATATTTTAACAGGCATGCATTATTTATATTCTGTTGGAAGGATGAAGTTCCCAAACAAATACTGTGATCAATCTGAACTTTCATATATTAGCTAAGGAAGATAATACAGCAATTCTCAGAATTGTCTGCTTTCTCAAAAAGTAATTTAAATTCAGCTACTATTTTTTAAAAAAGAAAAAGATAGGAAAGCAAAATGTTGAATAATACTCTGAAATGATGTAGTGAATTTTCCAAATTAGTCCTTTTCTTAGCTAAATGAAATAGTTTGAAATTCTGAAAATCACAGAATTTTTATAAATTAAGATTATTTATGAAATATTTTATTAGTTTTCCATAATTTCTTATGCAAAATTATGAAAAACTAATATTTGCTTTTTGTCATAAAAAATTGTTTTACAATATACATGCATGCATGTATGTATGGATGTATATCTCATTAAAATTCAGAATCATTCAAAATTATGCCTGATTTTTACTTCATGCTTGCTTCCTGGACCTTTGATATAGAGTTGTAATTACCTTTGAATTTGTTCAGTGGTGCAAATTCAATTTGAAAGGATTATTTGATACTATGTTAGAGTTATTTGTATGAGTCATTTGAATTTTAAAAAAAGTGGACCAAAAAGTTTTTCTCATTATGTTATTTTTAGACTGATTTAGAATACACCCAGTTCCTCTCTAATTTTATGTAATATAGTAGTCTGGCTAGTTAACAATTTTGCCCTTTAGGTTTGTATTCATACAATGCCAAAAAAAAAAAAAAAATCATTTTATTACTAGGTGAATTTACCTAATAGTTGAATTTCGAAATAACTAGTGGCAAAGATATTATTGATTTAACCATTTCAAATAGAATCTAGTTTGAGTTCCCTATGTTTCTGTCTACTGTTGAGTTTCACTTGTTGGATAATATTAAGTGCAATAAAGTTAATTAAAGTGATATTAAGTGTAGTAGGTTGTCTTTTCCAATTTTCCACTGATAACTTGAACATTGTTGATTATACTGTAGAGCAGCAATTCCATATCTGTATGACTCAAATAGCATATGGCTTTTCATGTTTTTTGACCAATGAACCAGGAATCTTTTTGAAGAAACTACATTAAGAAAGTGAAATATATAACTTATATTTTTAAAAAATATAAGTTCAGAAATAAATTGAATATAGAAGCGACTTGAGCTGAAATTGCCAAGATGTTCACCCTCACATGGGAGGCAAACAATATAAAAAATCCCATTGAGTTTTTTTTAAATTTTAATTTTGAAACATCTTTTTGACTTTTCTTACATAAATACTAACTATAATGTTTTTGTTTTATGATACGTGTGTATCAATTGCTTACCTGAATTAATCATCAGCAGTGTTAAGTTAGTCTATTGACCATGACTAGTCAATGACATGCAGTGAAGTCTTAAAGATCATCAATGGTACATAGCTAATACACAAGTATCTAATTTTTATTGTTAATTTTACTAATTACTAATAACATAATAAAACATAATATTTGTTTATTATGTCATAATATCTGTATTATGTTTGCATTTTTCTTATTTGTTTAGTTAGTGATCCTCAAAATATTTTTAGCACAATAGATATTCTACATAGCTAAAGAAATGAACATTACTAATTAGAAATATTAATTCAGTAGAATTGATACTTGCTCTTATTAAAATTGCAATCATTTTCCAAAAAATACTAATTTTTTTTACGAACTACATATATTAATATGTTTTCTAGATTAAAGTTATATGGAAAAAATTACTTTGATATGTATGTAAAAATTTTGTGTATTTTCTTTTTATGCAAAACATTACTAATTAGAAATATTAATTCAGTAGAATTGATACTTGCTCTTATTAAAATTGCAATCATTTTCCAAAAAATACTAATTTTTTTTACGAACTACATATATTAATATGTTTTCTAGATTAAAGTTATATGGAAAAAATTACTTTGATATATATGTAAAAATTTTGTGCATTTTCTTTTTATGCAAATTTTTTTATTTAATTTAATCTTTTTTTAAAATTTATACTAGAATGTGGTTTGAGAAGGCCATTCCATTTACCTTGCCTTTTTCAATTGAGCATGGTTCTAAATTTTGAGGTCCTTATCAAAATAACTTCAAAGTAGGTCATTGATATTGCAATGTAACATCATCAGATTTATTATTTATTAAAAAGAAATCGGTCACTGTTATTGAAAAAATAAAAGTAAACGGAATTAGCACATTAAACTTGCTTTTACTGTAATTTTACTATAATTGCATTACTTTGATAGTATTTTAAGCATTTACAAAGTTAATCATTTGATATAAGAAAATGGGCAAACAGCGAGAAAACAACTGCCTGTAACTATCAATTCAATTGCATTCATGTTCAATATTGCTGCTGTTTAACTTCCTCAAGTTTTAGATTTGTGCTTTCATCATCCTTTTTCATTTGAAGCATTTTACTGATTAATTATCTTCTATTATAGATTCTATTTTAGCTATGAAAGGAATGTTAATTCATAAGCCTTCAACATTTCCCTCAAAATATAGAGTTCTTGACCCGTGATTTTCTAAACAATCAGCAATCCAGGACGTAGCTGTCAAAAGTGATTCTGTAGCAGAATTATTGATGGTGTGCGTTGGAACAAGACAATACCAATTAGATTTCAAACCTCAGTTTTGTTTATTTGTCTCATTGTCAGGGATATAATTCTTCCATAAATCTGCTGTTTCTGCATTTTTTTGGGGGGGGATTTCTCTCCCTCTCTCTCTTTTTTTTGCTTTGTAATAAATTTGTAGTTCAATTGTTTAAAAAGGACTGCCATAAAGATAAAATGGACAGTAATCTTTGTAAAATATAAACTCAGTAGCAAGAAATTTTAGAGCTGAAGTTCATAGCAAGGGGAAAAAAAAAAGGTTTTTGGCAAACAAGCAAGTTTTAAAGGAAGCTTCAAAGAAAATATCTTGCAGATCTGCTAAATTGCTGATAAATATTCATTTAAAAAAAAAAAAAAAAGGGTCCAAGTTTCAAAGATTTCCATCTCATCTTAACCTTGTACACAAAGTGCAGCTACTTGTGCCAAAGTGACTGTTGTTCAAAAGCAAACTGTGAAATATGTAATGAGTTATCTCAATAAAAAAAAATCTGCAAAAAAAAAAAAAACTTTTGGAAAGCTAGCAATGTGTCTACATGCCAGAAAGGTCCATTGATTTTTTTAATAAAAATGTTTGCTAAGTCATGCTAGTGAAATATGTTTACAACAAAGCATTTCATCTCATTTTTGTTGTCTAAATACATTTAAATTTCTCCTAGACATTATACCCCGAAAAGTGTCTAGAAGAAAATTGTATGATATTGATTTCTTACTGATATTTTGAAATAAACTAATTGAGCTGCAGTTATGATAATTTTTTCTGTTCATTGCTTTCTTCATGTTTTTCCTTTGCGTATTGTTTCATGCCATTTTTGGATGTCCTCTTACTTGTCTTTTTGTCAATCACGTCTCTGCATATCTAAATTTGTGTTACAATTGAACTACAAATATGTTCTGAAACAGTATGGAATTTCCAATGTTGGAGGTAGTGAAGCTAAATTAAAATTGGTTATCATAAGTAATTTTGTAATTATCTTGAAATATTAAATCATACAATTTTACATCATAATTTGCCATTAGGAATTTTTATCTGACACTTCTCTCATTACCAATTGAGGACATGCTTGCTTATAAAAGTTTCCATGATTTAAAAAAATATATATATTTTTATAAAAAGCATCTAATCTAAGAAATTTTCCTTTCCTTTATTAAGAAGAACTGATTTTTTTTTTAAAAAAAGAGTATTTTTAATGCATTTGTAATGTTAGAAACTACCTATTGAGAAAGAATTATTTAATGAGTTTCCTTTTGGTTTCAAGAAGGGAAAGAGATGTTTGTGCGTGATAAAAATCTATGCCTTTTAAAACTACCATACATTTGTGTCCATGAACTAATAGTGATCAGTTGGTCTGTATTCTCCATTGCTTGAATAACTGAAAAGTTTTGCTTTCATAATATTATAAATCTTCTGTTGTTGAGTTCATTCTTGAGGAATCTTTTTTGAGGCATAATTGCTGTTATTACTTTATTGAATATTATTTCTGGTGTAGATGAGGTTTTAGCTTGTCAGACATTTTAAAATTATAATAAGAAAGTCACACTTATCATGATTAGTTTTGTAATTAATACTTTTATTTTTCAAAATTTTAAAATTATTTAAGAATATAAAATTTCAAACATCCACTAAAAGGATTTTTTTGCAATAAAAATATCACTAGTAAATTAATGATTTTTTAAAATCTATGATTATAATAATTATAGGATATGAAAGTTTTGTATCTTAACATCTTTGTCCTATTCCATTTTCTTCTAATAGATAAAAAAAAAAAGTTATAAATTTGCTAAAATTTGTTGTCTTTGTTTACTTAGATCAGTTTTCAGATTTGAAAAGCTGTTATTTTTAAACTATATCATTGATATTATATTTTGTTGGCATGCCATCTCCAATGCAAAATATATCTAGAGAATATTTTTGTGTACAATTTTCATTCAGAAACTTTTTTATCCATATATGTCATTCTTTGGAAGAGTGAGGGAAGAAAAAGAGAATCATTATATTTTTTATCAGAGCAAATAATTACTTGTATTAAAATTCATAATTATAGATATTCATTTAATCTAGAGTCTCATTCTTTATAACTTCATTTTTATTGAATGTATTATTTTCAAGGTATTTAGAGATAATTGAAAGAGACTTTTTGTTTTATTTTTTCCTTATTTAATATAATTTGTCAAAATTGAACCTAGTTTGTAAAAAATTCATCTAGTGTGATCTGTAAATAATTTTTCAAATTTTTAATATATAATTAAAATATATTAATATATAGATAACATTGTGAGAGAATAGGGTAGTGAGTATATGCTTGTCTATTTTGATATTTTCAGCATCTAGATATTTTTGAAATATATTAATATTTGTCGGATATCGATCTCCCAAAACTCTATTATGGATCAATATTCCTAGTTCTCAATACTCATGTGATGTAGTATATAAAACTCAATAACTCTTCAAACACTTACTAAAGCTTTTAATCTACTTTAACTACATCTAATTACATTTACGGACATCTAAAACTACGACACACACAAAACGTTACATCAAAAACATAAACATTAAAACAGAAGTGCTCATAAAAAGAAATTGCCAGATACAAGAAAGATACAACAAAGTTTTAAAAATAATCTCGTAACCAGTCAGTTTTCTACATCCTCCCACCTTGAGTTGGGAGAGTTCGCAACTCAACAAATCTCAAAGTCACAAATCGAGTCTTTTTGGTCCATATACGATTCTTCCAGATCGAGTTTTGACAGTTTCTGAAATGGGACCTTCAGGATCTAATACTCGTGTCTGCGACACTTCATGAGCAGCTTGCTCTTGTTGCACTTTAGGAGTAACTTGCTCTTGTTGCACTTTAGCTCTGACATCCTTAGCCACATCATAAGTTATCTCCGATGGAAACAGTCGTTGAATCGGTCTTAGTATTTCTCCACGGGCTGTTTTAAGTCTCACGAGTCTGGTAATTCCCTCTTTTCCGGGGATGATTTCTGTCACACGTCCCAAGGGCCAGTTGATACGCTTCTGATTATCGTTTCCTACAAGAACAACATCACCAACAGAAATAATCGACTTATTTTGAAGCTTTGGCCTTTGAATTAACGAGCCTAAATGCTCAGACCTGAATCTTTTCCTAAGGTCCTTTTGCAAAGCAAGACGATATTTTATCCTTTTATTTAGGCTTTTGTGATCTGCTGCATCACAGTCGGGCATTCCAACTTCTCTAATGTCTTGTAGGAATAATGATGGTGACAGTGGAACAAAATCTGTATCTCTTTTTGAAATATAGGTGAGAGGTCTCGAGTTGATTATCGATTCACAGTCGCAGAGAACCGTGATCATCTCATCATATGACAAAAAGGCATGACCTAACACCCTCTTTAGTACATTTTTCATAACTCGAATCAACCTCTCCCACCAACCTCCCCACCAGGATGCAGTAGGGGGGTTAAATTTCCATTTAATGCGATGTATTGCTCCGTTCTCAACGATCCGGTTCCAGTCTAAAGAACGGAGCAAATTATTAGCACCAATAAAGTTTGTTCCATTGTCACAGTAGATAACTGAACATCTACCTCTTCTTGCCACAAATCTGCGCAGGGCCAACAAAAATGTGTCAGTGGAAATGCCTGATAGAAGCTCAAGATGTACAGCTCTGTACACCGCGCATGTGAAAAGACAAACCCAAGTCTTTTTCTCATCTTTCAAGTACAATGGACCAGCTAAGTCCACTCCTACAATTTCGAATACAGCAGTGTCTCTGATTTGATCTTTGGTAATTGGGGCTGGCTCTGCATCTAAATTTTTTCCAGAATGCCTCTTGCAGATAACACATTTTGAGATGATCGATCGCACAGTTTTTCGGCCATTTAAGATCCAAAAATGTTCTCTCAGCAGGTTAAGTAGCATTTGAGTCCCCACATGTCCATGTCTATTGTGAAAAGAAACTATTAAAAGTTTCACAACATGGTGTTGAGAAGGAAGGACTACAGGTCTTCGAAAAGAATGGCTGTCTTCACGATACTCAATTTTTGTTCTCAATCTGATTATGCCATCCTCATCTTTGTAAACTCTTAAAGTTTTCAATTTCTCGTCTTTCTCGTTAATGAATGCTTCACTTTGAATGATCTTTATTACTATTTTCTCCGCTTCTTCAAAGTCCTCTGCATCCAGAATATCACATTTTCTCAATTCTTTTGGTTTTTTGCAGTTTCTAAAAAATCTCAATATTCAGCCGATCATAAGCACAATTTTCTCATATTGGGAAAAGTAACCATAGTACCAATCAGGTTTTTCCGTGTTCACGTTTTCGATGGCGTGAGCACTCAAACAGGCAGTCGGGGTAGACACAAGAGTTTTCTTTCGTTCCTTCAGCACTTCATCTTCATTGACTACTACATCTGAGAATGGCCATTGATCAGCAGGTAAATATAGCCAATCAGGGCCCTCCCACCATTTGGACTGCACTAGTTTCTTGGCAGAACAACCTCTACTTGGAAGATCGGCAGGATTAAATGAACCAAGCTCATGTCTCCAATTTTCTTTGGAAGTCAAAGTTCTGATTTCATCAACACGGTTTTGTACGAAGTTACTCCAAGCATCTTCTCTTTTTATCCAAGTTATCACTGTCGTTGAATCGGACCACAAATAGATTTTTTCATGTGGGATCTCTTTTGTGATAGATGAGGCAAGGCGTGCAGTGATTGTAGCCGCCAATAACTCTAGTCTTGCAATAGTGGTCTTCTTCTTTCCCGTTGGGGAAACTCTGGCTTTAGCACTTAACAACTGAACTTTGACATACTCACTCGTCTCAACTCGAAGAAAAGCTACTGCTGCATAAGCATACATGCTCGCATCACTGAAAAAATGCAAGGAACATTTCTCATTCGCATCACCAGTTTTTAAATGTCGAGGAATTTGCACCTTTTCGAGATGAAATATGTCTCTCATCCACTTCAGAAACTCTTCTCTAGTATTGGAGTCCACTTCTTCCTCCCAATTCAATTTTCGCTCCCAAGTTTTCTGTAGCAGTTGCACCAATAGGATCGAAGATACGATGAGCTGCAGATAGAATAGTTTTCTTCGTCACATTCTCTACACAAAGTTCCTTCAGGCTGTTCATATTTATACCCAAAGTATCCAGACCTTTGTCCCACTGTAATCCTAAAACATTCGTGACAGGAGCGCTTCTATCCTTTAAACATGTGCTTTCCCAGCCTCTTAGTTGGAAACTTCTCTCAGCCATGACATTGGTCGCAACCTCAATGAAGAGTTCAAGCTCTTTCTCGTTTGGCACACTTGTCACACAATTATCCACATAAAAACTCTGCATTAACAATTTTACCATCCTCTCTGGATATTTCTTATCTTGATGGTTTAAGACCTCTTGCAAGTGGTGCATAATAACAATTCCAAGCAAAAAGGGACTGCATGACACACCAAAAACTACACGACAATGTCTAAAGTACTTCAATTTACCATCTTCTCCAATCCACAGGAAACGCAAAAAATCTTTATCTGAAGGTGACAGACAAACTTGCAAAAAGGCCTTGCGAATATCAGCAATAACTCCAATTTTTTCCAACCGAAAACGATATAAGATATTTGGTATCAATTCAATCAAATTAACTCCAGTTTCTAAACAGTCATTGAGGCAAGGGGCACCTTTCTGTCTGGCGGAAGCATCGAATACAGGTCTGATTTTGGTGGTACTATTCTCCTTCAAAACAGGACGGTGTGGTAAATAATGTGCAGGGAGATTAACCTCGTCTTTAATCACTTCTTCTATGATATCTTCTTCCAACCACTCTTTAAATACTGCTCCATAGGCTTCGAACAGTTCTTCGGTTTTAAGTCTCTTTACAACTTTGTGTAATCTCTTCTCAGAAAGTTCAAAATTGTCAGGAAGTGGAAGATGATCTTCAATCCAAGGTAAACTCACAATATACCTATTGTTCTCTATTTTAACTGTGTCTAAGAAATGCTGCCTCGCTGCTTCTTGTAATTCAATCGCCGTCTTCTTTTCAGATGGGTCTGTGATACCAAGAGAGTCAAGAGTCCACAAATCTGTTATGCAAGCACTTGTCGTGAGCATTGAAGTGATTAATAAGCTTGTATTCTCACTATTGGCACGTCCTATAACCGTCCAACCTAGCTTTGTTTCAATGGCAGTGATTCCATTTTTCAGTTGGAGATGGTTTCCGGTAATCAGCTTTCCTGCAACATCAGCTCCTATGATAATTTCAATCGAACCATCCAAATCTTCTGCCAAATGAATGTTGTAATCTCTAAGTTCTTTAAAATGTGACCCTCGTTTTCTAGACAATATTGAGTCACAAATCACTTCCTGTCCGAGCACTTCAAAATGGCAGCTATACTCCTCGGAAACGCTTGACAAATATACCATATATACATTATGTTGGCAGGTTGAGGTATTGGAACCACCGAACAGTGAGTGTTGTAAATACTCTCTCCTTTTGGCCTTGTAATTCATTTCTTCAGCTGTTGCTTTCAGAATATACGACCGCTGAGATCCAGAATCAATGATGGCTCGAGCTTTACGTTTAGTGGTTTCTCCTCTCACAAGAATGGTTAAAGTTTGTAGGAAAACATTGGAACATTTAGACAAGTTGGCCAGAGCTTCGTCGTGTTGTATCATTGATTCTCTAACTTTAATATCTGTAGGGACAGAGGAAGAATTGGGTTCTGGTGACAATGCTCTACACAAAAATAAATGATGCTTCTTCCCACATAATTGACAGTTGAACTTGGAACGGCACGTCTTCACTTCATGTCCCTCTCTCAAACACAAGAAACAACAACGGGCCTTCTCTACAGCACTTTGTTTTTCATGCAAAGTCAGTTTAGAAGCTTTTTTACAGTTCCATGAATTATGTTCCTCAGTACAAAAAATGCAAAGCTTCTTCTTATTGAGATTAGAGGCCAAAAGATCAGTTGCTGATGATACTCTTGTTTGAAATTTCTTCTCGTTAGATTCTCGACGACTGTTGGAAAAGCTTGATTTTTTTAGGTTGATCAAAACTTTGGGAGGCTAACACAATTCTCTCTTCTCCCTCCACTTCATCCTGAAGAAAGTCTAAAAGCCGATCTAGATCATTACTTGGCATTTTCCGACATGAAGAGGTATCTTTTTCCTCGGTTGTTAAACTATACGTCACCTCCTCACTCACTCGTCTATGTGTAGTTCGGAATCGCTCCCAGGCCTTTAAAGTCTCGTCAGGGAGAGAAGATTCAACTAGAGGGAACAACATTGCAGCATATTTATCCCTGGTCAATCCCAAAGTCTCTAAAGCTCTTAGTTTTGTTTCTAACTGATCATACAGTTTACTTATGGGGATTTTTTGCAAGTTTTGTTTTAATAGTACAATAGATAACAGATCTCTCACGTAAACCTCAACGAGCAACTCTTCTCTGCCATAGCGTAGCTTCAACTGTTTAACCGCTTTTTCATAATTTTCACCGCCAGGGGGAAAACTTTTAATCAACTCGTCAGCGGGTGAACCTTTCTCCATAGCGTGTGCTAAATAAGCATATTTATCATGGTTATCGAGATTGGAATCGTTATCAATTTTTTGAAATTGTCCCCAAAAACACAACCAGTTCCTTATATTTCCATCAAAAGTGGGTAAATTGATTTTAGGATAATGCAATAAATTGTTCGGTGTAGTACTCACCGCTCCGGAAACAGTAGAAGCCGAAGAATGTTCTTTTTTCCCATCCAAAAGATCATGTAATTTATTTTCTAAAATTCGCCACTTATCAATATAGCTCTCTGAAATGTCGATTTCATTATTGATATTTTCTTCAGTCTCTTCAGAAGCAAACAATAGTTCTCGAAATTCGTACTCACTCGCTACCATTAGTTTCGCTTTCTCTTCTACAATTTTTAATTTCAAAATTTTATCTTTGATAGTCAACTCATTTTCACAGTTCAAAAAATCACTATGGGCAATCGTAAAGAGTCTCCGATACTGTTTTCGAGAATTTTTTAGTTTCTCCATTACGAAAATATAACAAGCTCAAAAGTTATGACTTACACGAATCGTAGCAGATGTCCTGTCGCGGACGCCAGATGTCGAATATCGATCTCCAAAAACTCTATTATTAAGGTGACCATTCGTACTGATTTTACCAGTACAGTACTGGTTTTCAGGGCATAAGTCCTGGTTAATCATTAAACAAAACCAGTACACGAAAAGTACTGGTTTTAGATTAGAAAACATTAAAACAAAAAAAGTAATAAAATAAAAATAATAAAATTAGAACTGGCAACCCTGATAATTCCATGTGATATCGTCAAGTGTCGCATGAGCAGGACCGCCACGAGATAGGTGGATTGAAATTTTTAAAGCCTTTAAAGAAAATGATGTGTCCAATAATATTGGCAAATTGGTAGAGTATTGCCTCTGTATGCCAGGAACTAATGCACCGACCGAACGGGATTTTTCTTTATTAAACAACATCTGGACTAGCAAGAAAACCCAATTGAAAGTGGAAACTTTGAAATCCTTCTTGATTGTCAAAAATAATTTAAATGCAACCTGTATGGAATTCTATGAAAATATACAGGAAATTCAAAAATTTGTTAAAAGCTATTCGTTCCTCAGAAAAATATTAAAAAAAAAAAACTAAATTAAATAACTCCTTATGTTTTATTATGTTATTATATTAGGTATGGCTTATCATGTTATGTTATGTTTTATTTTTATATTGTAAAATCATATTTTAGTTTTCACATTTCTTGTGTTTAAATAAACGCAACATTTTTTGATATCTAAAAGTTTTTTATTTACTTAGGTATACAGGTTGGCTGTTGGGTGAATTTTTGATAAAAATTTATAAAATTTGGCCGTGGCTGGTCAAAATTCATGTTGTCCTGGTTTCAGGTCAAAGGTTTCAGGTTTCAAAAAAATGGTCACCTTACTATTATGGATTAATATTCCTAGTTCTCAATACTCATGTGATGTAGTATATAAAACTCAATAACTCTTCAAACACTTACTAGAGCTTTTAATCTACTTTAACTACATCTAATTACATTTACGGACATCTAAAACTACGACACACACAAAACGTTACATCAAAAACATAAACATTGAAACAGAAGTGCTCATAAAAAGAAATTGCCAGATACAACAAAGTTTTTAAAATAATCTCGTAACCAGTCAGTTTTCTACAATATTCTTTCAAATCATCGTATAAAAAATTGAGCTTTGCATTTATAAAATAATTTTACTAAATATTTTTTTTAACTTTGAGTGTTGTTTCAGATAGATGTATCGGCGTATGACTCTGCGTTTTAATGTGCAGATTGTAAACGCTCGATACATAAAATAAACATTTCTTATTTTAGGATATTACGACCAACGATTTAAAGTATTTTAAAGAAATTAAAATAAAAACACAAACTACGTCAAATCCAAGCAACGGCGAGCATCTCACTCGTTCTATTTATTTTTTACAATATGAATCTCGTTGCCAGATGCAACAGCAGAAAAATAGTTTCATTTAACACAAAAATAATATATAAAATATTTTTGATGCAATTACTTCAAAAACAAACATGAACAATTATAACAATTAAACAAATACAAAACATTAATAATTATTTATAATATTTAGTTACGTGTGAACCACAATAACTTGCGATGATGAGTTGCGTTACTCACAATCTGTTCCTACATCACTCCCTTGCCAGTAACGAAGTTACGTTAATTAGAAAAAAATTGAAAATGACATTTGAATTTAATATGAATAGAATGCACTAGAACAACATTTTATGCATCGTCTGTAAAACGCACAGGTCGTTTTATTTTCCTTCCACAACGTGTTTGTGTGGTTAAAGCAGGCAGTTTCTCGTCCTTTATTGAATCACTTAATGCATTCTTATGTTGCATCCTTTCAGTTGAGCCACTTCTTTTGGGTTCACAAGATGCAGGACTGTTAACAGTTGATGGCAATGGAGCATCAGAAATGTCAAAATGTGTTAACTTATAGGCTGGTTTAATTCGATCAATAGAAATATTTACATGTTCACCTTTGATTAATAACGTGAAAAATTTTTGCGTTCGTTGTAATACTAAAAATGGTCCTTCATATGGCGGTTCTAAGGGTTTTTTTACGCGATCAATCCTAAGAAAAACGTGAGTAGTTGTATTTAAATCTTGTGGAACAAAAATGTGTTGTTTACATTTTTGCTTGGGTATTCTTGGTTTTATTAACTGCATCTGTTTTTGCAGATTATCAACAAAAGAATCTGTAATGGACACAGTTTTCGAATCTTCAAAAAATTCACCAGGTAATTTGATAGATTTACCAAATACCATTTCTGCTATTGTAAAACTACAATCGTCTCGAAGAGAAGCTCGTAAACCCATGAGAACCGTAGGCAACGACTCAGTCCATCGAATACAGTTGTGGCATATAATGGCTGCTTTTAGCGTGCGATGTAGGCGTTCTATCTTTCCATTGCTTTGGGGATGATAAGACGTCGTATGCCGTAATTTTACACCACAAATGATTGCTAATTTTCTGAATAATTCTGAAGTAAACTGAGTTCCTCGATCCGTAACCACGAGAGAAGGTACTCCAAATCGTGTTATCCAGCATTCGTAAAAAGCTTGTGCAACAACTTCAGCAGTGATCTGTCGTAAAGGAACCACTTCCATCCAAGATGTGTGTCTATCGATGCATGTCAAACAATAGATGTATCCATCCGATGGAGAATACGGCCCAATCAAATCAATATGAATTACACTAAAACGATCATCTGGCGGTTTAAAAGTTCCAAATTCGGATTTTGTATGCCGCGAAATTTTATTTTTTTGGCAATGGAGACATGCTCGTGTCCAGTTGCGAACTTCCTGTTTCAGTGAAGACCAAATGAATCGTGATGACATTTCTTTAACTGTTGTACGAATTCCGGGGTGAGCTAAACAATGGATTTGTTGAAACATCCGCATACGAAAAGGCTTTGGAATAAAAGGTCTAACCTTTGATGTAGATGTGTCGCACCATAAAGATTTTCCGGATGGAAGTTGACACTGCTTAAATTTCAAGGATTTACTGTAAAGTCGCAGTTGTTTCAGTTCGTCATCATCAGTTTGGGCTTCAGCAATTTGATCATAGTCTATAGTTGGCAGGTTAACATTAGCAATTCTCGATAATGTATCTGCGACAATATTTTCCTGACCCTTTACATGACATATATTTGTGGTAAATTGAGAAATATACTGTAAATGTCTCAACTGTCTTGGCGACGCTTTGTCGTTCTTTTGCTTAAAAGCAAAAACCAAAGGTTTATGATCAGTGAAGATTTGGAAATCTCTACCTTCCAAATAATGCTTAAAATGTTTTACTGACAAATAAATGGCCAAAAGTTCACGATCGTACGTCGAATAATTGGTTTGCGCCTCATTTAACTTTTTTGAAAAAAATGCGATAGGTTTCAACCCATCAGGTTCGTGTTGTTGCAAAACTGCTCCTATAGCCAAATCCGATGCGTCTGTGTGAAGAGACAGAGGATAATCGGAATTTGGATATGTCAACATTGCAACTTCTGCTATATCCATTTTGCATTTTTCAAATAATTTTACAGTTGCCTCACTCCAAGGTACTTTTCTCTGATCTTTCTTTTTGGCACCTTTTAAAAATTCATGAAGAGGGGCTTGAGTTTCCGCAGCATTTTTTATGTATGGACGATAGAAGTTTAGCATACCCAAAAATGTACGCAATTTTTGGAGGGTATTTGGCAATGGATACTCTAATATGGCCTTTACTTTTTCAGGCAGAGGCCTTGATCCTTTAGCCGAAATTTTATAGCCCAAAAATTCTAGTGAATCAACTCCGAAAACTGATTTGCTGACATTTATGCGAAGCCCGTAATCATTTAAGCGTTGAAAAACTATTTTGAGATGTGAACGATGTTCTTCTGGACTAGAAGAGGCAATCAATACATCATCTAAATAAGGAAACACAAAGTCTAAATTTCGAAATACTTCGTGAATAAATCTTTGGAATGTTGCCGGAGCATTCCGCAAACCAAAACTCATTCTGTTAAATTCGTAAAGTCCAAACGGAGTAATAATAGCCGTTTTTTTCTTGTCCTCCTCTGCAACAGGAATATGAAAATAGGCCTTAAAAAGGTCAATTTTAGAAAATATGACTTTGTTTGGCAAAATGTGCTGAAAATCTTCGAGTCTAGGAATTGGATATCTATCTGGAAGTGTTTGGTCATTCAACCTTCTGTAGTCCCCGCATGGTCGGAAAGATCCATCTTTCTTCGAGACCATATGCAGTGGACTGGCCCACTCTGATTTAGATGGACGAATAATATTATTGTCCAGCATAAACTTAAATTCCTGTTTGGCAGTTTCTAATTTCTTCTGATCTAATCGTCTTGCCTTAGAGTACACTGGTGGTCCCCTAGTTTCTATGTGGTGTTTTATAGTATGCTTTACATCAGAAATAAAAAAATTAGGTTTTGTAATAGATGGGTACAAATACAATAAATCTGAATATTTACAGGCACTGTACATTGTATTTACACTGACGTTTAAGGCAGGTGCAACTTTACCTTGAGTAGAGAGGTTAGTTATTCCATCAATTAATGTTTTATTCTTAACGTCAACTAACAAATGGAAACGATTTAGGAAATCTGCTCCTAAAATTGGCTGTTTGATATTTGCTATGACAAAAGGCCATTGGAATTCACGACGTAATCCCAAATCAAGGGTTAATACTTTCGTTCCATATGTTTCAATTTCAGTTCCATTTGCAGCATATAATTTATAGTCACTAGTTGAAATTTTTTTTGCGGTATTGGGAATAATACTAACATCAGCTCCACTGTCCACAAGAAAACGCAAACCCGTTGTTTTGTCAAAGACAAATAGACGATATTTACGGCAATCTTGATTTACTTCCGCAGCAGAACTCGCCGTTAAGTCTGCTGCTGATGCTAGTTTTCCGAATTTGCATTTTTCCATTCACAAGGTTGTTTACATTTATCAGGGTAGCATTTTGCTCCAAATTTATAATGAAAAAAACAGTACTTGCCAGCAGGATTAAATCGTTTACGAGACGCGCTGCGTCCCCGATTGTTTTTATTAGCAGCTCTGCACCTTGAACGACTGCGTTCAAGTTGTAAGCGGTTGATTTTACGCTCTAAAGAAACAATTTGTGAACGTAAACTATTTATTTCACTATCCTGCTGTATATCACCTCTAGATGTAGCATATATTTCCCGATTCGGATGCATTTCTACAATACGGTCAGCCATTTCGGCAAGTTTCCGGATATCTTCATTGCTGACGATTAGTATATTTCGGATGGAATCTGGCATTTTTTGAAGAAATAGGGTTTTCAACACATTATCGGAAATCCCATCTGTCGCCAAACTACGCATTTTTTGAAGTAGTTGAGTTGGCCGTAAATCGCCTAACTCCATTTCTGACACGAGACGCTGAATACGTCGATTTTCACTTTCTTTAAAGGTATTCAGCAATCTCTCCTTCGCAGCGGTATATTTATTTTCATTAGCATCAGTGACTATATCCCATAAATTTTCAACAAATTTTGGTTCCATCTGCGCAATTAAATAATGAAATTTTGTTTCCTCCGATTTAATACCACTAATGGAAAATTGCGCTTCCACTTGGTAAAACCAAATTTCTGGCTTTTCTGTCCAAAATGGAGGTATTTTTATACTAACCTTGGCTACTTCACCATTAGCTGCAGTTTCCGTTGCACTTAGTTTCGGTTCGTGTTTTTCGCTGGTCGCCATTGCAGTTCTGTTTCCGGGTCACCACTTTATCGGCGTATGACTCTGCGTTTTAATGTGCAGATTGTAAACGCTCGATACATAAAATAAACATTTCTTATTTTAGGATATTACGACCAACGATTTAAAGTATTTTAAAGAAATTAAAATAAAAACACAAACTACGTCAAATCCAAGCAACGGCGAGCATCTCACTCGTTCTATTTATTTTTTACAATATGAATCTCGTTGCCAGATGCAACAGCAGAAAAATAGTTTCATTTAACACAAAAATAATATATAAAATATTTTTGATGCAATTACTTCAAAAACAAACATGAACAATTATAACAATTAAACAAATACAAAACATTAATAATTATTTATAATATTTAGTTACGTGTGAACCACAATAACTTGCGATGATGAGTTGCGTTACTCACAATCTGTTCCTACAGATGTTTGACTGTAACATCTATCAAGTGTTTTAGGAAAGGATGAAGATGAAATCTCATTCTTTCTTGATAAAATCGTAGCCAATTGGATGTTGTTTCATGTCCAGTTTTATATATTACAATATTTTTTTAAAGAAATTGATTATGTAATTTGAGAAACAACTTTTAAATATTACATTAAAATAAGTGTCTGTATAGTGCATCTACTTTAATTATAACATCACAAAAGACCATCACCTATTTGTATTTGAATCAGTTGATGGTAAAAGTGAATTTTAGTGTGCACCCAGCTGCGCCAACAATGCCAAGTCGCCAATAAAGATGGCGGACAAAATAAACAAATACTTCCGCGGAACAGTTACGGTTACTATTTCCCGCCATCTAATTAGAACTTTTTACTTATAAGCATTTTTTTTTTCATACTGCCCGGTGCCTTCTACAGATGCCGAAGGCATCTGTAGAAGGCACCGGGCAGGATTTTTTAACTTAAAAAAACATCCTACGGCTTCGCTAGCAGCGGGAGCGGGAACCTAGTAGCTTCGCTAGCACATTGAACATAAAGACTGTGTGGAAAACAGAAACAGTACATAACCAAGAGAAAAGAAAAAACGGAGAAATAAGCAATCGGAACATTCTCCATACAAAATTTCAAACAAACATACTTTCCCCACCTTCATCAACTTGTAAAAAAATATATTCCACTCACCCTCCATCCATTCTGCCGGTTCGATATCAAACCATTCTCAATACAAAATTTCAAACAAGCATCCTTTCCTAATTTCATTAACTCATAAAATATATATGTATGCATATTTAACTCGCCCTTCATCCATTCTACAGGTTCGAAATAATCCCGACATAACAAATTATGAAGGGAACCAACCGTTATAACACCAAAAGAATTACGAGAACTGCGAATAATTCCATTTGCAGCTGTCTTTGAAAGTGAGAATGCAGACGATTTTTTTAAAGCGAATACTGACAATTAAAAATTGCAAAAGAATAAATATTTTCTGTTCGTATTCACATTAAAAAAAGAAAGAAGAAAATAACTTTTAATTATAAGCTTAAATTTCTTTATTTAATAAATTTTAATTATAATAAAGAACAAAAGTAAAATCTTTAATCGATATTTTTTTAATATTTCTAATTTAACATTTTTCATAATTTAATTGTAGTTTAAGTACAATTCAACCATCGCAAAAAGTAGTAAACAAAACAGCAGTACGGTTGCTATAAGAGGGATCCGATGGGTTGCAATATTGGCGACAATCGGCTGGTGCACACTAATCTTCACTTAGGCCAGATTAATATTCATTTGAATCTTGTGGTGATCAATCATGATACTTTTGTCTACCTTAATAACTAATGCTCCTGCTCAGGATATATCTACAGAGATAGCAAATTCTTGGGGGGGGGATGCAGAAAATTTTGAATTGCTGCTATATTTTAAATCTTAAAAACATGTTAAGAGCATGAGTTCTTAGAGAACAAGGAGAATGTTGCAATTAACTTTTGAATGTAGAAGGACAGAATAAAAATTTTCGTAGAAGTTCAATAAAATGGTTGTTAGACAAAAGTAAGATCTTATCTTGGAAAAGATCAAAATATTTTCATAAATAATGATTACTAAATAAAGGTATTATACTCTATTGAAATGTCCATAGAAAAAGACAATCATAAAGATGAATTACGAGAAGAAAAGTTTATTCATTTCAGAGCATTTCTGTTTTAAATATTTAATTCAGAATACAGCAAAAGCATTGCAAAGGATGGAAGTGTGTGAATTGTTATACAGCAAGTGTCAAATTAAAATTTTTGTTATTCAAATGAAGATAATTTTCTATGCTTGAATATTCTATTTGAAAATTTACGAGAGAAGATAACTTGTCTAATCGAAGATTTTTATTTAATTCAAGAAAATAAAATAAAGAATTTGGACTTCAGTTAACTACATAATTTTATTTAAAAGGCTTCTTTTATCACATATAAAAACTATAAAAGTTGAAATTTTTTTTTCATATAGCTAGCTAGTTACATAAGATGAGAAAGAATTAGATTTTTCTTTGTAATTTGCAATACTTATTGAGTTGTTTATTTAAAAAGAAAAAAGAAATGATCAAATTTCTTGTTAAAGTTGTGTTTTCCCTTTAGCTTACCAGACATTGGCATAGCCAATAGATTTTTTTTTAATGATTATTAGCTCCATATCTTTTATTACCATGTGTAAATTTTAGATAAGCTGACATAAAATGCAGTTTATTTTTAGTTTTAGAAAAACTACATGTTTATTGCTATTTGTTTTGAAACAAGTCCATTAATTTTGTGATTTTAGATGAAAACTGACAACAAAGTAGCATATTTTAGGAACTAAAAACAAAGTAATTTTCTAAAAACTAAATAAGAACAATCTTCATAATCATAGTATACATTTCTGACTCTGCAATTTGAGAAATTTTCATATGAGTATTGGAAAGTTTAATGTAATGTGAAAACAAGATAATCTGCAAGAGCTGTCAAGCTCAGAGACAAATTTAAATTAAAAAAAATTAAAGATAGTTAAAGAAAGGGAGAGGGGGTGAGACAGGAACTAAAAGTATAAAATAGAGGATATATATATATAAAGGACAAAAATTAAAAAGCACCTGTTCAATCTTAGGATACAAATGTATCTTATGTTTACTTTTTAGGTAAATTTTCTGAGAAATATCAAGTCATTATGCATATTGATAGAATCAAGCATAGTTATAAAATTTTTTTTTAAAAAAAGAACATTTATTTTATTTATTATTTAGCTACAAATTTTGTTTTGTAATAATTGATGTGTTTTTCTATTCACAAATATAGTAAGAAGTATTTTAAGATTTGATTTTTTTAAAAAATTTTATTATTGCACTGCATACCGTAAAAGCTAATCTACGTGGGAAAAAGAATTCTGCAACAAAAATAATAAATATGTAAGAGGGCTTTTGAAAGTGCATAAAAGAAGGAAGAAAATGTATGTACTCTCTCTCTCTCTCTCTCACACACACACACACACACAAAAAAAAAGATAATTTCTACAATAAAAGAGAGTAAATATCTAGGAGTCCTAACCTGGACTTATGCCTCACGCCCCAGGGCCCTCTGTCAACAAAGCAGATGTGGGTACTATAGACCTTGAGTATTATTATGCTGCTTTACAATAGGTTGTTTAATTGATCATTTTCATTTGCTTTGAAAGTTCTTATTTTCTGTAAATAAGATTTGTATTTTAAATTAAGTATTGAAGGTTTGATTTTAAAAGTATATGCCAAAATAATATATAAAATATATAAATTACTTTATATATGGTATTTTATACCATATATAAAGTAAGTTTAATTACTTTTTTCATAGAAGATGTTGAAACTTTAGCATTAATTTTGACTTTTCTCTGTTTGATGAAATGCTCTTATCTAAACATTTTTTAAATATGTGTATATTTAATTTTTTCCTCTTAATTTCATTGATGAGACTGACTTAAAATTCAATGTATCTTTTGAAACTCTTATCATTAATAATGATAATGAAACCTTCCATTTGTAATTTCACAATTATTATGTTCATAATATATGTATTGGAAATGTCTTTCTGTTGAAAGGAATATTTCTCATTTTTATTTTTACCTTCCTGTACTAGCTGAAAGTCCTTTATCAGATTCAAATTTGTTACCATCTAACTCTTCCATTTCATGCTATCATATTTTCATCAGTATTAATATATCCTTGAAAACTAATTTTAGTTCACATTTTCTTCTACAATACTAGTTATCAGGCTCTATTTTTGGTGAGTTATGATTTTCAAACTGATTTCTTGTGAAAATACTGCATGTTTGAAATTTATTTCAAAATGTGCACATGGATTGCATTCATTCCAAAGAAAAGAAATGGCACTTTCAAGAATATTCAATTTTAGTATATTATTAAAGTTATAGTGATAACCTACTTGATTTTTGTTCACTGTAAACATGTACTCGCATTGAATATTTAATATTGGCTATAAATAATGCATTTTAAACCACCATCAACAGCACATAGCAAGATTTTTGTTGAGATTTATACTCATTAAATCAGATTGTATGTATGTACGTGTGTGTGTGTATATATATATATATATATTTGTGTAATACTCTTTAATAACTAATAATATGAGGGGGGAGGGTGAAATCTAGGATAAATTTTAAATTGTAACATTTTATTACAAAATTTTTATCTAAAGAATTTAAGAAGTTTTACTTTTGTTAATTACTATAGCATTTTTTATTTTTCAGACAGAATCAAAGAAGATTTATTAAGGATTATTGTACTAGGCATACTGGATTCTTAAAATGTAAGAATTATTTATTTTTTATGTTATATTAATTTATACATATTTTTATGATGTAGAAAATAGTTAGCCTTTTATAATCATATAATATATTTATATTGTTTATTGTTAGAAATGCATGGAAATATTTTTAAATTAGTTTTGGATTGTATTGATTTTTAAATTGCACGAAAACTGAATATTTGTTGTAATTTGAGATTGAATACTAACAAATCATTCATGGCATCAAATTCCTTGTTGACTAATATTTGCTTTTGCTTGATTTAAATTTTTATTTCTCTTTATCTTATCAGAATATCCATACAAATTATATGCATTTTCCTCAGTTTTTACTTTGGAGATTATATACTCTGGCTATATACTCTGTTTAACTACATATTGCAGGAAAGAATTGAAAAAAGGAATAGTTTTTTCCAATTATTGAAATTTTCTTCAAACTCCCATTGGCAACATCTGTAATCATGCCTGCTTTCTTGATATTATAAATTTATAAGATTTATTCCCAAAGGTTTTGAAATTCACTTTTATTAGATTCCTTCACATTAAAGCATTTTAGGAAATGAGACAACAGATATTTCTGCAAATATATGACTAATTCTGATCTGGCAGAGTCAGTGTAACTTAAGGATAAAAAACGAATGCAAATTGTGAAACCTTCTATAGATTCAGCCTAAAGCTTAAAATTGATAATGTGGTGTTATTCTAATTCAACTGCATATTGTACCCTCTTGAGTAATTCAGAAAGATATCCTTTTTAAGCTACCATTACCAAACTTGCGGTTGTTGTGAAAATATTTTAATTATCATAATATATTTTAGTAGAATGGTTATTTCTTGATTTGTGTTGTCAAAAACATTTTGAAATAGTAATTTGAGATCTTTTATTTTAATTGAAAAGGGAGCATATTTTTAGAGTCAATCCACATAAGATATACCTACATTTACCATCTGAAATGTTCATAAAATTTGGCACAGATATACTATTCATATGCACTTGGGAAAATATCTAATTTCATTCTAACATTCCAACTTGTTTTTGAATTATGAGAATTTATTCAAGGATGGTGAAGAAATGTTATTATTTTATTTTTTTATTTGCTGTAGGAGCTCTTCTAAATGATCCTGAAGGGCCACAGTGGCCTGGTAGTATGGTCTCAGTCTTCGGAACCAGAGTGTTTTAGGTTTGAGGCACAATTCCACCAAAGAACTGTCATGTAAGTGGATTTGGTGCACATGAAATCCATTGGGGCCAAACGTCCTCCCACTGGTGTGGTGTGGAAGTTTGGAGTGGTAGTGCCAGCTCAATTGTTGTCCTCGTCATCTGACCACAGTTCAAAATTATGAGGTCTGTCCCAAAATATCCTTAGTGTTGCTTTAAAATGGGACATTAATATAACTAAACCAAACCAAATCAAACAAACCAAAAGAAAATAGAAATCATATAGACTAATGTACATAAAATTTTGTAAGAATGTAAATAAAAATTTAAATTTACATATAAATTATATGTTTTAAAATTTATACTATGAATAGTTAGTAATGTTGTAAATCACCTGGCAAGATATAAATTTGAGACAATGATGTATTGATTGTTAAAATAATTTAAAGCTTAGGGCTGATTTCCATTAATTCCCTGTTTTTAAATAAATACTGCAAAAATAGCATTCATACATTTTCATTTCCATGAAAGTTAGTATGAATGCTAGTTTAATATTGAAGTATTTGATGAAGTAAAAATGACCTATCACCATTTTTTCACCTATCTGAGCCATGTATATCACTTTAATATCCAAAAAAGAATGTTTTATAAGTATCAATAATGAATTTCTGACATATGTGACTCCCATTGGAGAGTTACATTATATGAAAGTGATGTATCCCAAGAAAAGGTAGCCTTTTCTAAAATCAAAGTAATGTTTCACTTTTAAAAAGTCAAAATCAAAATGAAGAGACTGTCTGCTTTTCATATCTTGGGATAACAATAGATAAAATGGAATGTACATACGAAGAAATAAAAACTATAGTTAAAAAGGCCCATCATTCATTAAGAACAATGTAAATATTTTTGGTAACATTAAATATATGCAGTAAACTCAAATTACGCATGTTAAATGCAACAATATTAACAGTCCTTTATGATAATAAAACTTATTAATTCACAAAAACAGAAATTAAATGTTTTCCAAGCTATTTGTTGCAGAAGTGTTCTTAAAATCTATTAAACAAATAAAATTTCAAATATTGAATGGAATTATAAAATTTCTGTCAAAATAAAAAGAAAGGATGCTGGACATAGATTGAACATATACTTAAAATGATGCCTAAAAGTGATATGAAAAATGTTCTGGCATAGCTATCAGATGGAGAAAGAAAGACCAAAGGTACCATATGGTTATAGAGGAAAGAAATTCTTTTAGACAACCAAGTTAGGGATGCGCTTGGCAGGCTGTGTTGGATTGGTTTAAATGGCTTGCTGCTGTTGTGACTTCATGCAGGAACTTGGTATAAAGATAAATGAATAAGGCTGTTAAATAAAAAGAAAAACATATTTCTGACTCATTATACACTCATTACTATAATCTTTCTTCATGTTTATGTTCATATTTATTTTTGGGAAAGTGTAAAATTGAGCTTTCTTTTGTTATTCAATTAAATACAGGATATGAATTTAAAAAAAAGTAAGCCTATAACCATTTTTATATATATTTTTTATTTATTAACCAGTTATACCTATAACCATTTTACCTATCATCATTCCAAATTTATTTTGCCTGGTGATTAACAACTTTACCAACTATTCCTAAAATAAATTTTAAAATTTTAAATTATTCATTTTTTAAAAAAAGTTATCTTTTTTAAAAAATTATTATTTTGTTAATCTGTATAATATTAAACAATACAAAAAAAAGGGCATAAAAATGCTGTAAAATAATAATTCTCTTAGCTCTATAACTAACTCATGTCGAAGCCTTCCTAGTGCAAATTAATATATATATATATATATACACACACACACATATGTTTACCATTTTTGGGTAAATTTTTTAAATTTTACATAGCTATAATTCCTAAATTCTAAATTAATTAACATATCAGTATGAAATTTGCTATTTTTCAAAGTCTATGTAATATCTGTGCCAATTATTTTAGAAAATCTGAATTGGTGATGTGTATATAGTATATTGAGTTGACTTAGAATGATCCTACACTTTTTCCCTTTATTTTTTAAAATCTGCCTTTATCAAAAAAAAAAAAACATTAGCAAAATATTTTAACTTTTTGTAATTACTAGCGACAAATTATAATCTAGTTTTTGAATTATTTTACACACACGCACATTTCCTTCATTTTTGATGTTCAGAAAAACTTGCACCACAACACATGCATAAAGTTTCATCTTTAGTATTAGCATTCCAATTAAATAAGTTATTATATAAATTTTAAATAATTTTATGAGTCTCCAAATTGTAGTTTATAATGTTTCATTTATATCTCTTTACTTTGACATTTTTATGTAGATTATAATATTTTTTTACATTTAAAATGTTATAAACTATATAAATTATTAAATATATTTTTGCCTACTTGTATATGATGTTTACACTGTTCAGCTGTCAATAATTGAATTGATATATAGTAAATGTAATTCTTGTTCTAAGTAATTGCTGTTAGTACAAATTTTGCTAACAAATGCTGAGGTATGACAAGTTATCCTTGTCTTGCTTGCACCAGAGTTTAAACCTTGCTAAGGAATTCATGAATAATCATTGTTCGTGCAAATGGTGGGAACTGAGAGTGGAATCTTATAGGCCAACATTATAACAGTCTCCCCCCCCCCCCACCTCACACACAAGAAGTGTGTTCTATCATCAGAATGGAGATAATTTGGCCTCAAATCGTTACTGTACTCTCATGAAGATAAAAAAAATTTCTTGCTTATCTAGTGACTTCCCAGCTCCCTGTGGAGGAAAATTACTGAAGTATAAGAAAAGATTAAAAAAAAGTTTTGTAATAATTAATGAGATAATTTTTTAAAAAACACGGAACATTTTCATTTTGGATATGTATTCTGTGTATATTAGTTTGTGTTTAAATAAATGCTTATCAATAAATTTTTAAAAGGAAATATTGATGCTATAAAAACACTCTTGTTTTAGTATTTTTTATGTTTGCTGCTTATGTAATAATGAATCATTGGATATTTTAGTCATATATATTTATTCCATTCTTATTTGTAAACATCTTTTTCATTTGAAATATAAATTTCTCAAACTATAATTATTATTTATTACTATTATTTATCAATTAAATTAGTGAAAAGAAATATAAATGTTCCAAAATAAATATTTGTCATTTTGTATTTATAGGTTACTTTCCTCTCATGGAAACTGAATACAATTTTTATTCTGGAGCTGAACTATCAGTACTATAAGCTGAATGTAATTAGACAGCATAAGTGGCAAAATCTTTCTGAATATTATTGTATATTCAGCATATTTTTATTTGTGTTAGACATGGCTTAATTCTTATACTTTTTGAAAAGATTAAGAAATAAATATTAATTTCACCAATTTTGAAAGTTTGCACATAGATAAAGAAGACGGAGATTTTGCTAAAGCAGATTTACAGAAAATGTCAGATGTTAATAATGTGCCAATTCTAGGAATGGATATTAATAAAGCAGTACAATTGATTCAAAATGGAGGTTCGACTGTTTCTTCTGCTAGTCCATTAAAAAATAAGGCTCCTAAAAAGCGAACAAGACGACGATGTGTTTATTCAAAACCCAAAAAGAAGAAGAAAAAGAAAGATATATGTGAAAATTTAATAGATACAGTGAGTTTTCCCACTGTTGGACTAATTTGTGAAAATAAGGATAAAGGTAATCATTCTGATTGTTCTTCAGATACTATCATTGATGATCTTAATGGAGAGTTATATAAAGCTGGGGTAAATATTGGAAATGAATTTCCTAATAGTTTGCCAGAAGATGGAAATTTTCCACCAACTGAATTAGGAAGATTATTAATCAGTGATGGTATGCTATTAAGTGAAACAAAACAAAGTGGAAAACGAAAAAAAGGTGCAAGAAGTAAAAGTCGGGCTAGAAATAACAAGTCTAAAGGCAATCGATCCAAGAAGATACAGCCAGAATTTGATAATCCTCCTTTATTATCTATTAAATGTGAGCTGGAAGAGACATCTGATCTGCCTGCTGTTCCAGTTAAAGAATCAGCAAATATTATTTCTGAGAAAATGGCAGCATTTCCTGAAGATTTTCAAAATACAACACATTTATTTTCAGCATCAGTTGATGTAGCTGTGCCTGAAAGTAAGAAAAGAAAGCCCCAAACTGCTAGAAGGGGAAAGAAAAAGCAAAATTCTTATGATAGAAATATTATCCAACAACCTAAAAACAATATTTTGGCTTTTGATGACTATCCTGTTAAAGGTGGAAGTAATTTATTTATTGATCAGTCCTTAATGTATACTAAAGAAATTCCTTCTATCTCAAATGTTTTTGAAAGTTCTATGACTGAAAAAATGATGACCGCTAAAAAAAGAAGTCCAGCAAAAAGAAATCGATATAATCGAACTTCTGCAGTTTCAGATATTTCAAATAATGATGTGTCCAGTTTTCTTATGCCTTCTGTTTCTAATGCATTGGAACAAAATAATCTCTCTTGCCATACAATTAATCCTTCATTGATTGAAAGTAAACAGAATTCTAAAAGGAAAAGGGCAAGTCCAAATATAAAAAATACTTCAAAAAGGAATTTGAAATCTTTAGATTCTTTGAATGCAGATGATAATGCAAATGCTAGCAGTTTCCCACCTGTCAAAAAAAAGAAAAGAAGCTCTCCTAGAAAAACGGATGCAAAGAAATCAGTCAATAATATGCAAAAGGAGTTGGATATTGTTGAAAGGCAGTGTACAATCAAAAGTGGCTTAGTAACTTCTATTAAAGAAGAATTAAGTGATACATTTGATTCTGATAATTTTGTCTTAAAACGTAAAAAATCTAATACTGAAGAAGTTGTATTTTTAGATGACAGTATTGATAAATTTTTCTCAGATCCTAATGCTGATAATGTGATGCCATCCTCAAAAAAGAGTGTCTCGAAAACATATGTTTCTATGTTCTTTGAGGAAGATACCTCAGTGGCGGATGAAACTGATGAACATATTTCCTATTTGCTATCTCTTGGAAGCAAAAAATCTAAAAATATTAAAGATGGTGAATGTTTCAAAAATCCTTCCAAAATATCTGCGGATAATTCCGATGCAAATTTAAAAAAGACTCCCAATGATTCTTCCAGTAATGCCATATTTCATCCTAGGTTGCAGCTAGATAATCTTGTTGAAAATATTCTGGATAAGGGTATATCTGAATCTGAATGCTTACTTCCGTTAAATGTTTCACGTACTATTGGCTCAAACATTCCAAATATTAAAAAAGAAGCTCAAGATTTTTCTAATAATTCTGTTGAAATGTGTTCAGTGGACAAAATGAGTTCTGAATCTGTGAATACAAGTAATACAGTGGAAAGTTTTAAATCATTAGCACCTGATTCACTTGGTTCAAATACTGCAACTCAAAGAGCAATTCATTCTGAGTCTTTAAATATTCATACTTCTCTAAATTCTGGTGCAAATGCAGAAAAACTTGCTGCTCCTGATTTTATAAAAAAAGAACCTATAGATTTACAAGAAAATGAAAGTCCAGATAAAAGCGTATCAAAATCTGAAAGTTTGCATCAGTTAAATGCTTCACATACTATTGACTCAAACATTCCAAATATTAAAAAAGAAGCCGAGCATTTTTCTAATGATTCTGTTGCAATGTGTTCAGTGGACAAAATGAGTTCTGAATCTGTGAATAGAAGTAATACAATGGAATGCTCTAAATCATTAGCATCTGATTTACTCAGTTCAAATACTGCAACTCAAAGCGCAATTCAGTCTGAGTCTTCAAATATTCATACTTCTGTAAATTCTGACAACTCTGGTACAAATGCAGAAAAACATGCTGCTCCTGTTATTATAAAAAAAGAACCCATAGATTTACAAGAAAATGAAAGTCCAGGTAAAAGTGCATCAAAATCTGAAAGTTTACATCAGTTAAATGCTTCACATACCATTGACTCAAACATTCCAAATATTAAAAAAGAAGCCGAGCATTTTTCTAATGATTCTGTTGCAATGTGTTCAGTGGACAAAATGAGTTCTGAATCTGTGAATAGAAGTAATACAATGGAATGCTCTAAATCATTAGCATCTGATTTACTCAGTTCAAATACTGCAACTCAAAGTGCAATTCAGTCCGAGTCTTCAATTATTCGTACTTCTGTAAATTCTGACAAATCTGGTACAAATGCAGAAAAACTTGCTGCTCCTGTTATTATAAAAAAAGAACCCATAGATTTACAAGAAAATGAAAGTCCCATATTGTGTAACATTGAAAAACTACAAAAAAAGGATAGTGAAAAGAGAGCTATGGAATCTTTAAATGAGTTAGCTAAAACTTACTTAAATCATGATCGTTCTGAATCACCAATTTTAAATTCAAGAATTACTGAATTATCTTCAGATGGTAATAATTCAAAGACACGTGATATAGCTATTCCTCAATTTAGGACTTCTATCTTAGGACTTGGGCAAGAGTCAAGTGAAAGTAACTCTAGAAGCAATAGTGAGGTTCTTAATAGTGCTACAATCAATACTGAATCTATTCAAGGTAAATCTTGTGATTTACCTTCTCGGATTTCTGAATCTATTCAAGGTAAAACTTGTCAATTATCATCTGTTATTTTATCATATAACCAAATTAAAAGAGAACCACAAGAAGTTCTAACAGATATTAATAAAACAAAGAATTCTTCTACCCTTTTGGTACAGACTCTTCACAATCAAGGGAATGAAAGAAATTCTTCTGGTAGCATTTTGGAAGAAATTTGTTTATCAAATGAAAGTGAGACTCCATCTTTAGTTTTAGATGTTGATAAAAGACCAAATGCAGAAAACTCTCAACCTACCAGTCGGTCTAGGAATGAATCAACATTTGTAGAAACAAGACCATTGCCAACTGCTTATATAGCAAATGCAACTTTTAAAAGTCAAGATAATTCAGTAATTAAACAAAAGGAAACAAATGAACTAACATGTAATAATTTTTTAAGCATTAATATTAAAAAAGAGAAACTTGAAGGTAGCATTTTGGAAGAAGTTTGTTTATCAAATGAAAGTGAGACCCCATCTTTAGTTTTAGATGTTGATAAAATGCCAAATACAGAAAACTCTCAACGTACCAGTCGGTCTAGGAATGAATCAACATTTGTAGAAGCAAGACCATTGCCAACTGCTTGTACAGCAAATGCAACTTTTAAGAGTCAAGATAATTCAGTACTTAAACAAAAGGAAACAAATGAATTAACATGTAATAATTTTTTAAGCATTAATATTAAAAAAGAAAAACTTGAAGGTAGCATTTTGGAAGAAGTTTGTTTATCAAATGAAAGTGAGACTCGATCTTTAGTTTTGGATGTTGATAAAAGGCCAAATACAGAAAACTCTCAACATACCAGTCGGTCTCGGAATGAATCAACATTTGTAGAAACAAGAGCATTGCCAACTGCTTGTACAGCAAATGCAACTTTTAAAAGTCAAGATAATTCAGTACTTAAACAAAAGGAAACAAATGAACTAACATGTAATAATTTTTTAAGCATTAATATTAAAAAAGAGAAACTTGAAATAAAAAATACTTCTAATGTAAACAGAGAGCCTTCTACTGTTTCTCCTGTATCAGTGGTTGAATTTAATGAGAATAACACATCTATTGAAACACTTCCTATGTCAGATTCTATAAATGCATGCACTATTCAGTCATTAGAAAAGAATATTTGTAATGATGATAGTGCTATGCCAAGTACTTCCAAAACATGCTCAGATGGATGCTCAAATTATATCGCTACTCCCATTGCATCTTTTGGAAGTGAAATGTGTAATGATATAGGTGACAATGTATTATCTCATGATAAAAAATTTAACACTTCTGTAACAAATTGCATCTCATCAGCATCTGAAAATCAATCTTCAATGGATATTGAAGTTGGAACGCCATCTGCTGTAGCTACTGTAACATCAAATATGCCATCATCTATAAATTCAAATCAAAGTATGGTAGTTTCTGATTTGCTCATGGCTGATACTAAAAAAAGCTTTGTTTCTTCAATTACTTCTGTTAATAAGAGAAAAACAGCTGACAATAGTTCTGAAAGTAAGAGTAATTCCATAAATTCTGATTCACTTCATTTGAAGAGTAAAAATAATATTGGTTTAGAAGATGATTTAATATTAATATCTGATGATTCCTTTTCAGATTCTTGTAGTGTAATTTTTTCATCAGATTCTGACAACAAAAGTAGGCATTCATTAGTGGATTTGAAGGAACCTTCAAGAAAGAAAATTTATGTAAATTTATCAACGGGAGAAATAATCTGTGAAACTAATGATTCAGAATCTAGAATACTAACTGATGATTCCTTAAAGAACTTATTAGATCTTAATACATCAGAATTTAGTAATCG
The DNA here is from genome assembly GCF_947563725.1 of Argiope bruennichi. Taxonomy (NCBI): domain Eukaryota; kingdom Metazoa; phylum Arthropoda; class Arachnida; order Araneae; family Araneidae; genus Argiope; species Argiope bruennichi. The sequence goes on from NC_079156.1 coordinate 77,858,919, forward strand.
AAAATCATTAAAACAATATAAAAAGTGTGTTGATACTCATATAGCTCGTGCTAAAACCCTGGAAAAAGTGAAAAATTTGAATCTCAAAGCAGTAGAACCTGAAGTAACTGCAAAACTTAATATTTCATCAGATGAAATTTCTTTTATTGTATCTGAACAGGATGATATTTCTAATCAAACTTCAGTTTGTGATACTTTAAGTAATTCTAGATCTGTTACACCTAATAATATTGCTGTTCCTTTTCAATGCAGTTCTCCAATAAATTTATCATCTCCTCTTGATGAAATAATAGAAAATTCTCCGGATATCTCTGATTCTATCAGTGTAGAAGAATTTGATCTTTTGGCTAATTTTAAGAAGAATAACTTAAAGTTTTCTATGCATCCATATCCAGGTAATGTTCCATTTTATAAAAGGAAACCATATACCGGATGTTATTTTAGGTATGATAAAGAAATCTCGAATATACCAGTTGAAGATATAGAAAAAAGGTTAAAAGAAGCTGAAAAAACTGAGAAGCAGGCACCTAAAGATCCAGCTGATGGAAGAGAGTTAGATTTTAATTCTCTTATCCCAGAAGAAATAGATTGTTACTATCGAGTTTTGACAGCAGCTCCTTCTAAGACATTAATTTCAAAATATCTCCAAGAATCTGCAGTTTCAGCAAGGAATTGTAATTCTCTAGATAAAGTCATATGCCTTAGCTCTCCTAGCTATACTGAAGATAATGCATCTTCTGTATCTGAAATACCTGTTTTTGCTGATGCAGCTTCAGCAAGGAATTGTAATTCTGTGGACGATGTCATGTGCATTTTTAGTTCTTGTAATTATAATAATGCATCTTCTGTATTTGAAGTTTCTACAAAAGTTTCTGCTGACAAAAGTATTGATCAAGATGCAAATGAATCTTTGGTGACTAGCAAGAACTTTGTTACTTCTCTATCACAACAGGATAAAGAACTTGGTTCTATTTTTACAAATGACATAGTCTTCCAAAAGGAGACCATTAATTCTTTATCAAAAAATGTTAAAAATTATCAGCAGTTAAAGCCGTCATGTAGTAATGCAAATGTTCCTGACGTTTCAGAAATAAATAATAAACTCCAAACAGACTCTCATGAAAATGTAACCAAAGGTTCAGAATCCATTTCTAAAGTAAGTTCTATGGCTGAACAAATAAATTTACTTCCATCTGTATCAGCTGTAAAAGTTTCTACTTGTACAAATATTTTCCCAAGTAATAATAGTAAGCAATCAAATAAAACTGTTTTATCTAATGAAATGCCAGAAGATACATTGTCTAGAATTGATGATAATATGTTAGACAATGAAAAGTCAAATTTATCTACCTGTAGGCAGAAAGTCTTGAGTGCCAATCCACCTCATGAAAAAATACTTTTAAATATGACACCAAACAACAAGCTGATATCATCAATAGATAAGACCGACAGTTTTATTTCACTAACTTCTGAAGTCGAGTCTTTTATAAGTAAAAGTGATTCTCATTCTGGAAATATAAATGATGAATCATTAAAAGAAATTCCATGCGATTCAAATAATCCAATCTTGCCAATGCAACATTGTTCTGTTATTAATTCAATCCATGAACAATCGTTTACTGAATTTAATGTGGTAAATTCGGTTCAGCAAACTTCATCAAATCCAAATGCCTTAACAAGTCAATTATCAACATCATTTTCTGATCATCCCAAACTCCTTTTAATACCTGGAATTTCAGAAAATGCAACATCAGAATCTTCTATGAACACTCAAATTGAAGAACAGTCCTCAAGGCAGTTATCTTTGCAAGTTAATGAATTATATCATTCTGAGAAGGATGACAATTCTCAAACAACACCATCATTATCAAATACAGTTGCTGATTCTCTTTTAAGCAAGCTAAATTTACCTACTTCAGAACTTCGTAAAATACTAGAAACTGTTAATATTCTTCCTTCTCCAGAATGTAGTGAACCTAATTTGTTAAACTTCAAAGAAACATATCAGTATGACCATACCCGATATTCTTATGTTTCACCTCAAAATGTTGTGGATTATGGGCATGGCATTTCAATGAGTCATCATGGTAAAGAATATTCTTATTATGATAGAGAACCTCGTAAGATCCCCATTGTACACGATTATGGCCATAAATCTGTTAAGGATTTCGATGATAATTTGGATGCCACAAATAAAGAAACTGTGTCTACAACAATAAAAGCAAGACATGAAGTTTCAGGTAATACATCTATTTGTTCTATATCTGATTTAACATCTGAAAGTAATGAAGATAATTATAATAAAAATTCTGAATTGTCTGTTGAAGCATCCTATGAACAACCTAAAGAATCTGAACAAAAAGATGAAATGAAAGAATCAGCTGCTCAATATCAAGATGCACCAAATGTAAAACCTCAGTATAAATCTCGGTTTCAAAGAGTCATGGAAAGGTTGTCCTCAAAAAAGTCATCCAAAGCTGAACCCAGCGATCTGTTAACAGAATGCTTCCCTGTGAAATCATCTAAAGAGAAATCATGTATCAGAAAACCTATTGCACTTGTACAGCCATGCAATCAAGAGTCTACTAAGAATCCACCAAAACAGAAAAAAATTGTTCCTTTGAATAATAATCCTTTATCTTTGAGAGATTCTAAAAATAATAAAAAAACAAAAAAATGTAAGAAAAATAAAAGTACTAGTAAAAGCAAAAAATCCACAAAATCTCCACCTAGAAATAAACCCATAAGAGATTTATCAACTTTATTTCAACCTGATAAAATAGTTAAAGCAAAAGACAAGTCAGCTAGTAAAAGTAATTCTGTCAAAAGTAATGAATGTCCTGGCATTCGTGTTTATGGTAGAGTTACTAATCGTGGTAGTTTTTTGACACAGTCGTCTATAAATCAGCCTCCAAAACCTAAAGAACCTACTGGTAAAAAAAGTATAAATATGATGAAAATTACTAAAATGCCTACAGATCAATTACATTCGATGATTCATTCTCCAAAGATTGATATTATTCCAACGAGGAAGAATATTCCTACTTGCTCTGATGAATTGTTTAAATCTGTTAATAGAATTGGAGGATCAACTTCATCCATTGCATCAGCTAGTAAAACAACCGCAAGTGCTAAAACTAGTTTTAATTCTACTAGCTCGTTTTTCAAATCGTTTCTTCCAAACCCAGTTATTAGACCATCACTTCAGGATCCTAGAACTATTTTGAAAAGTGTGTCACCTGATATTACTTGCAAGTCTCCAAATGATTCTTCCAACTTTCTTAATAATCCTAATGTGCATACTATTCTTCCAAATGTTCCATCAAAAAAAAGTTATCTTCCATGTAATTCACTGCAGTTTTCAAATCCAGAAATTAGGCTAGAAAATCTCCAAGCAGGAAGAAGAACCTTACTTCCCACTCCTCAAATTGGATTTAACAAAAGAGTGACAGATAATGAAGGATGGTTTACTCATTCTCAGATTCATTCTCATGCTCAGAACTATTCAAATCCGTATAGAAGTATTCCAGTAAGAGATTTTGAATCAGGGGTTTCTCCTCTAACATTCGATTCTCCATCTGTTTCTGGTTCATCTATTAATTTTAATGTTCAGTCTTCTAGTTTCACTGAGCAGTCATCTCCTAGCATTTCAGGTGATGTTCATATATCTAACCGTAGTGCTCATCATAGACATTCTAGAACCCGTCAAACTAAATGTGTTTGTTTACCACCAAAATCTTTAAAAGCATCTGTTGGAAATGCTGTATTTGACACAGCAGATGTGCTTTTGTTGATTTTGGAATGGAATGTGGATTGGTTAGTTCAACAACAAAAGAATCATGATCCTCCTCCAATATCTACACGTATTAGAAAAGTTGTAAATACATATGAAGATTTTGATGAATATTATAATACATATTTACCTCTAATGCTTCTTGAAACTTGGCACAGGATTTATATGTCTTGGACTAGTCTAAATCAAGCAGCATCTCCATACTTTTGTGAAGTAACGTCATATTCTGTTGAAACTCATTCTATAAGAGTGCAATGTCAGGCAATATTTAAGAGTTCTGATGCTGAAAAAGGACTAGTTCCTGAAGAAGGCAATATTATAATGGTAAAATTTGGAACTAAAGAAAAGGGAGGTATCAAAATATTAGGGTATATTAGAGATGTTAAAATTGTACCATTTGATTCATCTGTGAGTGTTCCTTTTAAATGTTTAAAGTATACGCCTGGAGAAAATTTACAGATGCTTTTATTGACATTTTCTGGTGCATATTCATCAGATGATTTTGATACAAATCAATTGATTCGTATTCAAATTCTCTATAATATTAAGTCTACCCTAAAGCAAAATGATGCTTTACTAAATCTTAAAAATTCTCCTCTGTATAAAAACATTTTAAATCCATTAACTGATGGCTTGCGAATCGTAACTTTGAAGATTCGCAATACAGACCCACTAAAGGATAATGCCTCGGAATGTGTGAGGGATATTATTAAAGGTATTTTATCTCCTCATCCTCTTCCACTTCTTACTGTAGCAAAAACATTGCTTTCATTTGATCACTATTTAATTCTTCCTTCTCTCATTGAAATGATGAAGAACTCCTATAGAACTAAAGTTTTACTGTGTACTCGTACTTCTAAAGCACTTACTGACATTGGCATCACTCTTTGTGGAACATCAATTAAATTTGTCGTCTTGGGAAAAAGGTCTGATATCCATCAGAAATTAAGAAAATATCTTTTAGAAGAAGTTGCAAATAAAAAACTAAGCAAACAATCAAGTGAAGATGCTTCAATTAATGAAGATACAAGGAACAGTCTGCTAGCGAATATTAAACTTGAAATTTTGAAAAATTGTGATGTAATTTTATCATTGATACGCAACTGTCATAATGAGTTAGTTGCACAGGCTTGTGCAGATGGAGACAGCATTGCACGGATGTGTTGTATAATTGATGAGGCCAGTGCGTGTACTGAACCAGAAATTTTAATACCACTTTTGTATGGCATTAGTAAATTAATCTTAATAGGTGATACTGATGTTCCTGCAAAGATCTGCTCAAAGGCTGCTGCTAATTTTGGTTATAATCGATCATTGTTTCATAGGGCATATGAATTGGATCTTGCATCTGAATAATTAGTAAGATATGTATTAAATGTTGGTTTTAAAATTTTATGTGTCATAACTATTAATGATACTTTTACTTTGTTTTAGTCCAGAATTACTTTAAAAAATGGATTTGCCTTTTTATATAGATTAGTATTGATATTATTGACAAACGAAGTAATTAAATTTTATTCTGTTATTTATGGGGTTTTTTTCCCTTAAACTATCCCCAAAATATGTACATAAATATGAATTTCTGTTTGTAAATTAATACAGTGGGATTTTTTGCACTTATGCACACACACATATATATATATATTATTGTAAGAAAAACATTTTATTATATGCAGAAACACCATCTTAATTTGCCAGTAAGCACTTTAATGAGACCAACAATTATCATTTACTAATTAGCTTGATCTCATTCTTATGATACTTTTATTTTTCAGGTTGCATAAGAAATGATGTTTAAATAATTAACTTTTCATCTTGCCCTTTTCTATTTTGCATGATATTTCGGAATGTGTCAGACTTGGAACTGGTGAATTATTCATGGAGCTTTTACTTGTATTCTTTATTTTTTATCATTTCTTGTAAAGTAGGGCCTGTATTTCTAAGTTACAAAGGAATTGTTATTAAGAATAAGAGAAATAGGCCCTTTCATCTTAAAAAGTAATACATGTATTATTTTTTAACCTATGGAAGTGGTATCATGAATAAACTTTTTTTAAGGCATTTTGCTCTGCTTGACATAATTTCAGTAGTTTCTGTTTAATAATACTCAATGTTCTTATAAATAATATTCAATAAACATGTTGACCATGATTTTGAGGTGCAAGTATTACTATTTATACATCCTATTTTCTTATGTGTATAATTTCGTTTTTGATGCATAGTTTGTCATCTGAATTTATTTGATTATTTTTTATGTAAAAAAAATTAAAGAAAGGAAGCTGAAAGTAGCATATATTAATTATTAGAAAGCATAGATTAATGCACTACTGTACTGATAAATTACTGGGTTTTCATTGTCAGTCCTATTTTAGGTTAAACAAGCTGTTAACTTCTTTTTCCATGTTTGATATTTTGGATATGCTTGTGTTCCAAATTAAGTTACATTATGAATTAAGTTATATAAATGATTTAGATTATATAATGGCTGTTGAATCCTTCTGTATATGATAAGTGGTAATAGACATGACTTAATGTTATAGAACTAATAATAGAAATTTATTCCATGAATATGCATACATTTTTATTATAAGAAATATCTGCTATAAGAAGTCTTATTACAAGCAATTAATAACATTCTTTCTGCATATTTATATATTTCATATATAAATACTGAGTGTTACTAAGTATTTATATGTGAAATATATGCTGGAAATATGTGGTTTAATTATACTTTCAAAAATAATCAAATAAATTCATACCCTGTTTTAATTATACTTTCAGATTGATTACAAAGCATTTTTCTGTTTTCATCATTTAAATCTTTGTGAAGTGAATGTGGTTTCTCGCATCTTAAGTTTCCTCCCGTTTACACCACTATTTCTTTAGATCTTTGAAAAGTGTAAAAGAGGGATAGTGTTGTATTGTTTGTAATTTAAGTGATATACTGTCTTAGAACATAGAAAAAATGTCTATGGAATTAAAAAAAATGTGAAAGATAAATTGATTTTTTTTAATCAATATAATTCTATAGGTCTAAGAGAAGTTTTAGTAAAACGTCTGTTTTTTTAAAGATTTAACAATTAATTTATTTACTATTTAAATGTATGCCAGCATGTAGCTCCAATTGGTAAACTTGCTTTATTGTATTATATATACTCCATAAAGTTTTTACATTAATGTAGTTTTTGAATAGTCTGTATTGCCTTTATTTTGAGATGAACTTCTGTTATATTGTAGACTTTTTCTGAAAATGGAGTTCTAAAGGATTTCTTTATTCCTATTTTTGTGTTTATAGTTCTATTAGTGTTTTTAATTTCTCTGTATATATTTAAATGCATTTAAAACTCTTCTGTGCAATTGTAGGCATATTTTTATTACATAGGAGAATTAAGCTGTAGTTGTGTGCTGTCATTTTCTCACATTTATTAGTCTTGCCTGATGATGTGTGTTTGCAAAAGATGTAATCGGACACATTCCACTTCTTAGACTTTTTAAAGGCACGAAATCTGGTATAATATTCTTATGTGAGAAACAAGTAATTATCTGATTGAGATTATATGAATAATATGTGCTTTTATATTATTTTTTGTATGCTTTATTTCTTATGCTATAGAACCTTTTTAAAAGTTTCAGTTATGTCTAAGTATGTTCCATTTTAAATTAGTGCTTCTATATCTTGCCAGGGTTAATTTGCATCCTTAGTTCTACTTTATTTTTCAAAGTTTTAGCTTTTACTGAGATGTTAAAGATAAAAGATAAAATGTTTGAGCCATTAAATGCACAATATTGTTCTCAAAATAATTGCTTATACAAATTAATAAAATATTCTGAAAATGAATTTGCTTTACATCTTTAGAATCAATTTTTCTTTCTGTATTCTATTGTGGATCTTGAACCCTTTAGGTACAGACTTTTTAAAGGATTTTTACATTTAAAATAGATTTTTAATTTGTGGATGTACAGAATAATAATAAAAGAAAGATTTATTTATGTATAAAGTTTTATCAAGGGATTGCTATAGGCTGATCTGTCAAGGAGGGAAATATTAAGAACAGACAAAATTTAATGATAAATTGGATTTTTTAAGTATATAGATAACTTTTTAGTATACTTGGTAATGTACAGATTAATTTACTTTATTTATATTTCATCTCCGAAATAAAAAAAATCTCTTAGCGTTTACATAAGTATGTTTTCTATGATACTTACTGTATAAATTCAGCTGTGTCTAAATGTAAAGAGAAAAAAATGTGCTTCATAAACACAAAAAAATTACTTTTTTTTTGTTGATGTCTTATATATATTGTATATACTTGTAAAATACATGATGCATGTTTTGTGTTTATTAATATGTATTTTTAAGTAACCATGCAATTTTGACAAAGTATTTGTTATATATCTTAAAAATTACTCATATAATGCTAATTATATATATTCATATTTCTTTGAAATATATCTTTTCTTTTTATGTTAAAGACTTTCATATTAAATAATTATTTTTGTGCCATATTTCTGTAACTATGTAAGTACTGTGTATTTTCAAAATATAAACCAAAGATTTTGAGTTTACTTTTATTTTGCCAGTAGAATTGATGATATATCTATGCAACATACTTGTAGCATTACTTAATTGCTGTTCAGTTGCTTAATTCTTCATTACTTAGCATTCATTTAGATAAAGATGAATTTTTATATATAATCTGTTTGTAAATCTCTAGCTTTATTATTATCTTAAAAATGTGCTTCATAAGCACAAAAAATTACTTTTTTTCTGTAGAATATTTATTTTATTCAAATCTAATAATAACACTGTAAAAAATATCCTCGTTGTTTATGTTTTGCATTTGTTACAGAGCATCTTGCAGAGACAGGATGGAATTAGTAACTTATTCAAAATTGTGCATGCTATTTGCAACTGCAAAATTATTAATTTGAAAGTACTTTTAATTTTTTAAATTCTAATCATGAAAGCCATTTTGATTTAAAAGCTATTTTATTCTAAACACTTAGTTACAAATGAATGCTATAACTACTTTTGCTACTTAATTGTAATTGAAAATTTTTTAAGTTCATACTGCTATAGATTTTGACAATGATTTCAAAAAACCTTTTCTTTGTTATTTTGGCTGTATAAATTTTCTTTAATAAGAAATGGTTAATGTGATAATTTAATAAGCAAGAGCCAAAATTATTATTTGTTTGTATATGTGTAGATTGTATATAGATTAAATTACAATTCATCACCCTTTTTCTTTATTGTAGATCAGGATATAGTTTTGAGTTATAATTTCTAAATTAATCTTAGAGCATCAAAACTTTTAATTGGTAATTATGTTTTTCTGTAAATATCTTGCCCTAAAATTTACATTAACATTTAAAGTGGTGTTGTCACCAGTCATGATATCTTTTGAAAATGTAAACTTTGTCTATAGAATGAATAATTCTGATATTTGTGTTTGTGTATATAATACAATGAATTATAATCAAAGTTTCAAACTGCACAGAAAATTACCATTATGAAATGCAAATTGTGACAATTTATTAAAATAATAGTTTTTTTTTTTGATAATTAACAAATAATACCTGTTTACTTTTGTCATAAATATTTGAAACTCATATTAGTTAAAAATTGAACTATTGTACAACTGAACAAACTATAAAAAATTGATTTGTCTCTGTTGTCTCCACCATGTCTCCATTTATATCTTTCATATGTAAGAAAATTCATTATTTTTAATGTATATCTGTAAATATCCATTTTCTTTGTCATGTGAATTCATATTTTCATTCAATTTGTATTCTTGAATGTACTTCTCAGTAGTGTAGTAAATACTTCAATTACAAATAATGTCTTTCTTTTCTTTATTTCTTTTTTTTTTTTAATCAAAAGCATTTATTTCATAAAATTGATGTTTTTCTTACTTTTAGCAAATGTGATAGTAAATTAGACTTACATAATTTTAAAGTTATTTGAGCATTTTTTTTTTTAATGAAACATTGCCAAAACCATCGACGATATACGGTTGCTACTTACAATATTTCAGTGCTTTTGAAAAACTTTTAGAACAAATGTTTTGATAGCTGTTCTTAAGAGAAAATATTGCATTTCTTTTTCGTTATGCTCATGTAAAATTTGAATATTATTCTGGCAAATTTAAAGTTTAATTTTTTTTATATCAAGATATATTATGCCAACAATTATTAGTTTGTAGACACACATAAACTTCTCATTCTCTTTTTTAAAACTCTTCATTTTTAATCTTCTGTTAATTGGACAAGTTATTCTTTTTCCTGTTTAGGAGAATATATATATTTGAATGAAATATTGTATTTCGTACTTTTAACAAAATTTTACTTTTGGGAATGGCTTTTTAATATTAACAAATATAAATAACATTTTAAATTTAATAAAATAATTATTGTTTAATAATAATAGGTTTATAAAATTAACAAATATAAATAACATTAAGATTATTATAAAATAACATTTTGTTATTTATTATAAGTAAGTGATAGCATAAAATTCAAAGCACATTCTGTTCAGGAACTGTTTTGAATACGGAAGTTCAGGCAGTCCTGTTCATCAAAATTTTGTTTATAGATATTGATAAATTTAATATATTTTTATTATGGTTATATTAATTAAAATAAGATTTTTATTATAATATTATGTGTTTTTGTTTATAAATATTTATATAAATGCAAATTTTGCTTTGATCGAATTTGCAAAAATGCATTTCACTGGAACTGAAAGTATTGCTACTATTTTTGTAACTTATGTCAAAGAAATTCGTTCTATTTCTTGAAATTTTGCATTTGTATTCATATAAAATTTATTGTTGGCCAGTTTATTTTTGGTGGAAAATGCCTAATATATTTTTGCCAATGGAAAGGGCCAATATATTTTTACAAAAATATTCTAAAATGTCTAAATAATTTTGCATATTATTTAAGACAATATCCATCAAAATATGGAATTTTTTTATATGAGTTAAAATTATCGGATTTGACGAAAAAGAAGTGTAATATCCTGTCATGCAGAGAGAAAAAACGAAATATTAATTGTCAATAAAATAATTTCAACATAAAATTTAAGGTTTCCTTTTTCGCAACATTGTGAATTTTCATTTCTGGAGAATTAGTACCATTTTCACAAAAAAGGCGAATAATCACCAAATTGAAGGATGGAGGGAGGAAAATGGAATTCTAATACAAATGTGCATTTTTTTAAAAATCAAATAGTTAGGCATAAAACTGGATATATGCAACTCAAATTACATGAATAAAATATATATATATATAATTTCAAATTATGCATTTTTTTCCAATGATAACTATATATTTAATCTTCCCCCAATATCACCTGATATTGGGAAGATCAGGTATATTGGTGTGTGTGTGTATATATATGAGCTGTTTATTTCGAAAATGAGGCAAGTCCCTTTTTTGTTATTGCGAGATATTTAAAGGTTTGCGTTTCAATAAATTTAAAAATATTGGTAAGTATTAATAGATTTGTATTTTGTGGTACCAGATAATACAAGTTTATAATCCAACAATGTTTACGGTGCTGACTAAAAAAAAAAAAAAAAAGAGTTTTATTGTAAGTAAATGAACTGGCCTCACTTTAAAAATTAAAGAATTATTGCAATCATTCATTTAATTGGGAAATAATATTTCAGTTGCATTAGCCTTTTTTTAAGAATAAAAACAAAATACTATTCAAATTTTTATAAATATTTATTCATTTGATAAAAAGGGAAACAAAACCAAGAATATTCTAGTAAAAAATATAACATAACACAAAATTCAGTTCAATGAAATTCTATATTTCAGTTTATAATTAGGTATAATCAATTTGAATTTTTATCAAAGTTTAACATTTTAAAAAATTCATGATGAACGGGAGGTATATATGGTAATAAATCCATCATATCCTTGTATTTTTCAGATGTAATAAATGTATTTTTTTTTTCTTACATAAAAGATAATTTTATTTTCTGTAATTACTTGGAATTATTTACCTTCCTCGTTGTGTTGACAAATCGATAATTTTAAATTCAAAATGTCGTCCCATCGAAGTTTTGTTGAACATTTTGTATGGTGCATCCCTTGTAAATCTGATCCCGCATATAGTTAATCAATTCACGGTTTCTCCATCGGTGTTTTTCTTTCTTTTTAAAACCGCTTTTTCCAGAGGTTAGGTTGAAAAAAAAATTCTATGTTTAATTTCATGTACTAAAAATTTATTATATTTTCGACAATTTTGTATTACTTTATAGTAATCCTGAGGAATATGCAAGGAACTGGTTTCTGGGTTGAATAGTTACTGGATAGTTCCACTCCAAAATCACGATCGTTCGGTAGGAATGAATGTCCTGAGAATAAAAATTTGTGATCAATGATATTTATTTCGTTGTCACTGGACTGAATAATCGGTGATGGAAGTAAACATTATTATCGACACACAAAATTAAGATATACTTTTTATTATTTATAAAATACTGTACAAACACCGAGTTTCAATATCAAAAATAGATAAATAGAAACACCCTAGATTTCAGACATGATGTCAAACGGCCACATTTCCTTCACCATAGAGCAACCGCAGTTAAATGTTGCCGTAATATATTCGGTCAAATATAATTCTAAGATGGACTTGCACCACTTTCAAAATAAACAGTTTTTCAATACTGTTAAGAGCTAAAACTTCCATCTCCAAAATACTAGAATCTAAATATTTTTTTTACTATAAAATTTTTACTCATAAAAAGATCATAACAAGTTTTATCTATAATTGCCATTATCTCCATTTTTTTCAAAAATGGACTTGCCCCACTTTGAAAATAAACGGCTCACACACACACACACACATATATATATATATATATATATATATATATACACACTCACCTAACTGATTTACGATTACATCACTGATCTAAGTAATCGGTAAATATCTAAATAAAATTTAGTTAAATTAACAGTAGCTTCAGTTAGTTATTTCAGTTAACTCTTAATAATAACGAGCAAATAAAATATGTTTTGGAAAAATACATTACTAACTACGAGAACAAATTTAGCTGAATTTTGAAGAGGACTTGTGGTCCATTGTTTCAATCAGAATTTCGTAAAAATATTTCTGATGCTATTATAATTTTTTATGAAAAGTTGTAATGGCGATATAGGAGGATATTCAATTAAATAATATATATAACCTGATGAGATATAGGATCCATTCAATGAAATGTGGAGTTCTATTAAAATAAATAAAATATACGTCATAATTTTTGTGATAAGAATCTCAACTTCAGGATAAAAAAAGCCACAGATATGTGACTCGATTCTGCTAAATATCCGGCATACAAGATATTACACTATATCTATTTTATATGGCGAAATTACATGTTAATATTTGGAAAAAGGGATGCTTTTATATCTAATTCATTTAATGTTTTACATTTTTTTTTTTTTATGTATTATGAAGCTTAACACGAATTTCGCCGTATTGTACGTCGTATGAAAAATTCGAAGGAAGAACAATCCTGCTGATCAGTATTAAATTCCCACACAAACCTATAGAGTAGTGGAAAACAATAAGCATAATACATGCAACAAAAACAACATGTATCGATGATCACTTTTTAAATACTTAAGTTCCTTTTTTACATATTAATGATTAGAGTTCAGTAACATAACAAAATAAGAATTGAGCTCAATATATTTGATTAATATAAATCAAAAGCAAGAATTAAACCCTCAAAGTTAGCAATTAGCTTTTATTTTCTATTCTATTAGTGACATAATTATATGTATTAATAAAAAGTTTATTTTCTGTGAATTAAAAAAAAAAAAGAAGGAATAAGCAGTTGAATTAACTTCCTATTGTTTATCTTTTCCTTTTTAGTGTTGTTCCTAAAATTCTGTGTTTAATCCTATTTAGAGTGCCCCCGAGTTCATCGCCAAAGTAATAACCCCAAAAAAGAAATCAGAATAATTTTCCTATTAACCCTAAAGTTGTTATTATTATTATTATTATTTTTTTGCTGGTTGAGTTGTACATCTACTATATTTATTTTGTAAGAAATGAAAATTAAAAATGATCGACAAATAAAAAGCCATTAAAAATTTAATTAAATTATGTTTTATATTTGAAAGTATTATATTGCTAATAAAGCATTCAATGTTATTTTTACTTTTAAAGCGAAGTATAATCAGATAATATTTAACCTTTTACAATTCTTACCCAAGTTACAGTGTTATTATTAAAATCGTCTGTTTATAAATTTTGTCAGAACAATAATTAAAAATATCTGCTCGAGCTTCATTTTATCGTTTCTCTTTACAGATTTTCATCTTAACATTCAAATAGAATTGTTGTTCTTTTCATGGATTTCCCGTGATTATTCGATAAGTTATGTATGTTCAATGACCCGAAGTCTGATGATTATGATAATCAGAAATATTATGATCACAGATATTACGGGTGATATTGTATTTGCGAATTCGATGTCTACATTTCGAAATATACGTGGAGCTGACAGAATAATGTTTGCCTCACTAAAAAATTCTGCTGTTTTTATGGAAATCATTCCCTGCTCAAATGAAGAAGTAGAGTATTTATGAATGAGTAAGTGTATTTATTCCTTATGTAGCAAATGTATTTATTATCGTTTGCGAAAAACGCCGTTATCTAGTTTTGAAGCTATTGGGTTGCTTTCATTTCCCTCGTTCTATTTTTGTTATTTTCAAAATCCTTAATTTTTATGAATAGGGAAGCTACTAGGTTCCCACTCCCGTTGCAAGTGCTTTCTTCAATGCCGAAAGCATCGCATTTTCGAATTTTATTGTCTAAAGTACAGACCGGCGCAGCCGGTTTGCAAAAGTTCGTTATTTCAGAATTAAAAGAAGTTTCAGCACTCGTGACTCATAAAGGTTCTAAAAAAGTGTTCGCAGATAAAACAATCATGTTCAATAAATCTCATAATTTTAATACAAATGACTTGAACTGTTTGTTTGAATGAGGGGGATTTAGGGATTTTTAGCTACAAAGGCTGTCATCCCAGCGTTCAACAATATCTCCAATTAATAAATGTTAAAAAAATTTCAAGTGTTGAAGGAAAATATGGAGAGATAGTTTATCTGCAAATGCTTTGCTCGTGAGTTGTTTGAAATTACAGGTTGAAAGAGTTGAGGCCCAACTTCTTTCCAACTCAAGCACCAGAGGCAACGTCTGATGCTTGAGTATTTTCGGCAGTGCAGTAAGATATGATCCAAATTATTCAAAGATTGGCATGTTTCGCAATTTGGTTGATTCGACAGGTTAAAACGATGTAAAAGGCCAGGTTTAGTGAGTGTTTTGGTAGAAATTCTAGCGCAAATGATGTCATCTCTTCTATTTCTTGTCCATTTAGCTATATTTTTTATGTCTGGTATTTCTCCAAGAATTTCATAATATTTTCTCTGTCTATAGCTGTCTGTTGTTTTTCTTTTTGAGATTTGTTTGATGCGTGAGATGATGTCTTCCGATGCGATCCATTCAATACATGGGCTGATTTCTGTTACTGATTTTGCGATCAAGTCCGCTTTTTCATTCCATAATATTGTCGAATGCCCTGGGATCCATAGAAAAGTAATATGTTGGTTAATCTGAGATTTTTCCACAATTTTGCCTACAATTTTATGAATAATGGATGGGGATTTATATTAAAATTTTTGAAGTGCTGTAAGAACTGAAAGACTATCTGTAAGAAGAAGTAAATGTTTCTCAGGAACGGAAAGATAGTCCAGAGCCTGGCAAATTGCAAGAGCTTCAGCTGTAAAAATTGAATTGATGTTGGGGGTTCGAAAAGCAAATTGAGACAGATCCGAAATGCCGGCGATTGAAGTTTTCAAAGTTATCTTGGTGATTATGAGAATTTTAATATCCAGAATGTCAGTATTACACAAGAGAAAGGTCTTTCTAAAAATGCAATCATTAATTTTCTTTAAAATTCTGGCAAAAAAAGAAAGATGGTCTCTTGATATGAATTATTTGGTAAGTGGTTCGAGCTTCAGATGTGTTTATTTGAGCAGCAGATTTACAAACTCTATTCCCAAAAAGTTTTACATTGAATAGGGTGACATAAGAATTCAATATTTTATTTGAATTTTTGAAAATATATCCCGAAAAAAATGGCCTTTTATTTTCCAAACAAAAACTGAGCCATCTGCCATCTCGATAAATATAAGATACCTAATAAAAATGTAATCAGTCTGTTGATTTCTATGATGAAAGCCGAGTTGTTATGTTATACAGTAAGGAATAGTTTGTCTTTTTCAGTTTAGTAAAAAATATAATACTATACCGTAATAAGTAAAGGTCAAAAATACACCCTAATTTAACAACTAGTTGAAAATTATGGTAATTTAGTTCTCGGGAACCTATGCATAATATGGCTGTGACAATGGCTGATCTTCAGTCTCAGACAGACAAGTATATTTGCTAAAAAGGAGAAAAGTATGAAATGGAAAGCGCATCATGAAGAATTTACGCTCTAATAAATATATTTGAGTTGAATTCAATGCATTTTCCCCACCATTTCTCAGTACGTGTATATTTTTTGTAGCATGATATCAAGAAGCGAAACAGTGCAAATTTCACAGATTTTAATTCGCGTGTATCTTTTAACTTATTAAAATAGGATCTTCTGATGTTACATAATTTTTACGTTGAATTGCCAACTCTTCAGAGGCAGGCTATATCACCCTTTTATGGAATTAAGGTTCATTAATTAAAGGTGTAATTCAAAATTACCTAACTTGATTTCATTGCATAATACATACTGCAATAAATAGTTCAGCAAATATACAGTATCAGAATTTTATTCTTAACTAGCTGTTACCCAACGCGCTGCTGCCGCAGAAGAAATAATTTTGGAAATATCGTTTGAAATTTGAAATAGCTATCTTATTTGATTAGGAATGATAGAAAGAATGATATTTATTTTCTTGTCGACAATGAATACATTCATTGAAATTGAATGACAAATAAAGGAGAAGTATAAATAATATTTATTCTATTTTTTTTACTTTATTATTCAAGTATACTTTAGAGTAGACAATATTTTCTATTTTCCCATCTTCAGCAAAAACGAATAAATTTCTTGGTTATCCGACTCTTAAGTTCAAAGCAATAAGTTGGCAGAGTTTTATCGCCATCGGATGAACAGTACAGCAGCGCATAAAATACCAAAATTCATTCTTATATATTAAATAAAATAATTGTACTATGCCTATAGCCTTTGTGCAAGTGCGAACAAAAAGTTGGCAAAGTTTTATCGCAATCGGATGAATGGTATGATAGCGCATAAAATACGAACAAACAAAAATTCATTTTTATATATTAAATGTTATGTAAAACAACAATAACAACGATATCTCAGTGAATTTAGAAAATAATTTTCTTTTACATAACTGCGAGTAATTTTTAGCCTATTATTGCTTATTTCTGCTTTAGAATCTTTGAATATTGTAACAAAAAATTCTGTCTAAAAATCAGATTTTCCTAAAAAAAATTTTTGCTAATTTCAAATTTATCTAAAAGTGAACAATTTTTACCTAGCGAAATAGTTTATTATTCTAAATAAGCCATTTCACATTAATTTCTATTTCAAAATATAAATATTTCAAACTCTTTCTAATTTTATGTCCGTTTGAATAATTTCAAAAAAAAAAAATTATATTATGGTAAAATTAAATAAAATCAGAATTATGTTGAAAATATTTGAAAAATGCCTTAAAACATTGAAATACTTACTAATATACAGACGGAAATATGGCAAAGAAATATTTGCTCTTTATCTATTCAAAACTAAATATTTTAGCACCTGTCTTAGAAAACTTTTAATTTGTGTGTTCATAGCTAATGTTGCTATCGTTACAAAATCATCGGATAATGTATCTAAAGTCTCTGAATGTTAGTGCTCTTTACAAAAGGCAGATCATACTTTTCTATTTAATCGTAAAATAATATCCATCATTAAATCATCATTAGCAACAATTTCAAAACTTAAGCAACAAATCCACCACATAAAACTGCTACATCGAATTCTGTTGTGTATTTGCATAAAAATCAACATTCAAATGCATTTTCAAAAGCATCGAATATGGTCACAGATGTTTCAAACAATGTGATTTTAATGATTTGTGTTGTGTTTTTGCCCACTATTATTCAAAACTCTTTTATTGAATGCTTTCAAACTGAACAAACTTTATAAATACTTTCATTACTAAATGTTCACAATCAGATGATAAATATGTGTATTTGTTATGATACACATTCCTTTATTTATTTTTTATTTTTGCAATATAGGAAACGATTACATTTATTTCCTAGAAAAATAGTAATGATTTATAAAGCCGTCATTATAGGTTCCAGATAAACGGACTATAATTTTCTAAATAAATATAAGAAAATGCTTAATTATAAATAAAAATAAAATTTTTTTAATAAAAAGTGTTTTATATTGATAGCATTAAATAGCATTTCGTTTTATTTTTATTTTCGATTTATTAAAAAAAATAAAATATGAATTAAATAAGTTTATTTTATTATTCTTAATGGACTTTGACAAACATATTCAAAATCAATATCTTTAACATAAAACATAAAGCATATGTCTCTGTCTGTTTTTAAAATCTTTTTATCATAATATATATTCAGAGATGGCGAGCAGCTGTGATCTAAAATTTATTGAACTGTGCTTTGAATTTTCAAAGATGCATATATTATATTTAATTAGTAAAGAAAAGAATTAAAAAAAAAATTCTTCTGCAAAGAATTTATCTTCATTATTTATCATCATCGATACTCAATAAGAAGCTAAAAATATTTTGCAGAATATTCACCTTTATTGTGTTCCAATAGTTAATTTTATATCCATAGAATAAGCAAATTTTTCCAGTTAGAAAAATATTTTAAGTGATATAAAATTATTATAATGTTTGAGTCAATATCTATATATTGCTGGGAAAATTACAAAAAAAATGAATTCTTGTACAGTTTCTCAAGTCTTATGAAACATAATTAGTAAAATATTTTTAACACTTAATGTATTAATAAAAAAAAAAAAATCTTCCATTTTTTTTACTTTGTATTTTATTATTTTAAGGTTTTTCAATCAAGCACTACCCACTTAATGGTGGATCTTTTCCGACGTGAGGCACTAAAATGGTGGAAAACAGTCTAAAATAGTGATACTCGAAGATTCATAACTTGAACCAGTTTTAAATGTGAAGATTTTGTTTTCGCTTAAAATGTTGATTTGTCAAATATATATTACTAAATATAATTACTTGACTACTTGATATTATTGATTACATTTACAGTTTCAAACTATATAGGTTATTTCTTTATTCCATTTAGAGTGTCTTTCTAATTTGAAATACTTGACAACTTTTAGAAATTGCCTATTTAGCCACGATTAGAGTGGACACGTCAAATATTGAAATAACTTCGCATTTTATTCATTGTAAATGAAAAACAATTTATCTGCTGCCCCAAATCGCACTTCAAATATCAACAATATAATTTCGAAAATTTACTTATATTTTCTTGTATTCAAAGAAAACCAAGTTGTGTATGAAATGTTACGAATTTTAAAAAAGGCTTTTCCTTCCAATTCGTCACGTAATATCAAGAATCCGAGAATTTCGGAAACAATTCAATTTTTTTTCTGTATTTAAAACTACACTTATTTAAATGTTTTGAAAAAAGTTTCAGTGGAATAATTTTAAAGCGCATGATATAATCTGACTTCAACCTCACACTTCTTGGGCATTTCCAACGGAATTATTCACGCTTCACCAATATTACTCTTTGCACGAACGCTTTCTTATGAATGGACAAATTAATTGAGTATTTAATCTTCGGATGACCAAGTGGAGTCAAAAAATGACCTGAACGTAAATTTCTGCTGAATATTTAAATTTAAAAAAGTTGTAGTACTTTAAATATTTTTAAAACTGAGTTTTTTTATTAGTTATTTTGTTACGAATTCTGAAGTTATCCCCCCTCCTCAATTTAAATGCTCTTTTTTTCTGAAAAACAATTTCTATCCAACCAATGCAAGTTAATTGCTCACGCAGGATTATATTTTGGAATATAACTGTCACGCATTTAATTCATAATAATGGAATTTGATTATTAATTTCAAAAACAAGGACTTCAATACAACGATGTCCCGCAAGTTCATTAGAATATAAGTAGTTGACATTTCTATAACATTGGTCATAAAATGCTCCAGATAAATATTTATCCCATCACTGAATTTCCAAAGCCAAAAGAGGTTACTTACGCATCCAAAGGCTTATGGCAAATTTGAATAATCGGACTAAGGGCCATCACTTGCCATAATGCAACACTTCGCGTAGGAAATACATTTCTTCATTTGTAAGGAGTGGTCGATCCCACACCATTTCTGTACCTACCAGGGAATTGAGAACCAACAATACTATCGGAAGCTTCTCATCTCTATATCTGAGGTGCCGCTCTGGTAATACAATAACTGAATATTTAAAATAGCATATATAATCTTAAAATTTTTTTGCATGAATAATTTTTCAATTTTTTTTTATTTAAGCGTGAATACAATTAATTATGGGATCCTAAACTTCACGTTTTATTTATATTTTTTAAAAGCTTGTTTGTAGCGAAGATCAATGAACTCAGATCAGCAACTTTTATTATGTTGATTCATTATATTCTCTCACTTCGCAAGCCATGCTTAATAATACATTCATTATATTCTAAGATATTATTTTCATTGTTTTCTTTCTGTAATTTTTTTTTTTAATTTTGTGATTGACAATACATTTTTTCCCCTATTAGTAGATCTTTATTTATTTCGATCCATTTTCAATTTTTAGTTTTGATTTGCGTATTCAGGATTTTTTCTTTTTTTTTAGTTTACAGAAATCCGCGCCTTTCTTATTTACTTTTAATGTTACTATATACTTTTTCATTTATAGTGCGCTACAGATTTATATATATTTTTTCTTAAATACTCAGTCATTGAGCGTGATATTTTCTCCTACAGCTAAGTTAATTTGTGACAATTAGATCTAAGATATTATTAGCATGATAGTCAGCCATCTAACTCTCCGACCCGCCACGAAGGCACACGGATTTAAACCATAAAAACTGAATGACCGGACCGCCGCAACAGCAACATTGGCGGGAACTGTGGTTGAGTCCTAAGGGCCGTCACCGGCCACGGTATAATCCTCCCCGAAGGAAGTACGTCCCGTCATCGATGGGAGGAGTCAGATCCCCCACCTATTATTGTACCCTCCAGGGTGGCGAGATCCAACCACCATGCCGGAAGCATCTCATCCTCATTTCGAAGTGCCCCCCCCCGATGGTTTATTAGCAGGATAATAGTCTGTCTAAAAGAGTACACCTTCTAATTTCCAAGAAGTATATCAAAAATTATTAAACAGAAATATATTTTTAAAAATTAATGCAATCATATTTCTATGTAACAAAACTGAAAAAGCAGAAGATGTGTAGAAATTTTGACACAGAGAATCATCTATCTATTTATCTCTCTCTATATATATATATCATTATTGTATTCGTTTGTATGTTCTATTATTTTTAAATTAAAGTAATTATGCATAGTTAATATTTTAAGGTTAAAGAAGACTTAAATGAAATAAAGAATGGTTCAGAAGAGTAAATGGGAATATAATACAATATGCACCTGTGAAACCTTGAGGAATTGGGAAGAATGAATTTTCTTAATGTACTTACCATAGAAGAAATTGAGCAACATTTTCCCATTTCTTGAAATGTTATTTTTTTTAATGTTTGTTTAGTTTAGCTGTAACATGGTCAAAATAACAAGCAAAACCAAAATGTTTCTATTCATTTTCTATATCGGTTATTTGCAAGGAATATTGAAAAATTATGTATTTCTTGAATTTGTAGGATATAACGATTATGGTTATGATTCAGTTTCATTTTGAAACATTGTGCTGGGAAATATAATACAGTTCTAATTTACCGCTAACAACTGTCATTATGGATAGTTAAGAATAGGATTTTATAATAATAAAAACTTCATATTTCATGCATTTGGAACAATTTATTATATGATAATAAGAAACGAAATTAAATCTAAGAATGTAGTGGCGTTCCAACCCGTCAATAATGGTTTTTTGTTGTTGTTGTTGTTAAATTAACAATTGACATTTTTTTAAAAATCTACCGCGTGATTTGATATATTTTGCTTTGCACGAATGAAAATTGCTTGTCAATAATTATTTAATACTTTTGGCACCAAATATGTCAGAAAACAAATAAACTGAGGAGGAAGAAAAAAATATGATGCTGATAGAGAGATATGAAGATGACGATTTTGACTCTTTTCAATAAGAAATGGTATTTCTGCAGATGAAAGAAGTGATTTATCTCGAAACATTCATGTTTAATGTTTTAACAAATATGTGTATCTTGATCGATTATGTTGAAGATATCAGAATGAAGACCCGTTATCCGCATGTCTGAGGAAAATAAATGGAATTAACGAGGGTCAGCTGTATAAGACATCTTAAAAGAGCACTTTTGGGAGTCGGAAATTTGTTTCGATGATTCATATTAGTTTGAGATTTTCAATCATATTAGTTTGAATTTTTCAACCAGCTAAAAGCCATTTTACCAGATTCTATTGCTTAAGCAAACTTTTTAATAATATCGTATAATTATTTTTAAGACTAGAGAAAATGATTAAATTAAAGAAAATGAGTTAAATAGGAGATTGAACGTTCTATTTGAGGTGAGAATTGCATTTTTCAATATTAAATTGAATTACCACAAAATTGGAACAAAATGATTATAAATTATTACAAACTGATAGTATTAAATAATAGTTATAATTTCTATATAATGTTTTATGAAACAGAATTTATTTTCATTGAAAAATAAAAAAAAAGCAATACTTCAGAGCAATTGGTGATAAAAAAAATTCAGAAGCAATGAGCAGTAGTTTCTTATCATTTCAAATATATTTTCTTCAAACCATTTCGTATTGTGATCAAACGCCAAATTAGGTGTTCCCAATTATCCCCTAGTTTCTGAAGTAATTAAGAATATATTGGCGTAAATAAAAACGCAGTTATAATTGAGACAGGATGGTAAATAAATGAACTTGAGGAAAAAAAAAGGCATTTACTGAGCTCTCTTGAAGATTGATTATACACTCACATGAATCATAAGAATATTTTCCATCTTCTACGATCATTTAAATTTGGGGAAATGGACAAAATATGCACAATTTATTCCTAATTAACTGATCCTATTGACATACAAAAATTGTTTTCCCAAGATTTCTGAAAACATTCGATATGTAGTATTTTCGATAAGTAGAAGTTCGATATATCAGTTACACTGCATTTTTTATATGCTATGTTTATGAACTTTTCTGGAAATATGTACGCATGCATGCATATAAGGGCATTGCACAAAAATTCTGAATTATTTAAAATGTTGGAAGATTTTTACTCCATGGTACTTTTCGAAATAGAATCGCAAATTCACAGATAAAAGTAAATACTATTTTTTATTACATTATGGAATTATTGTCTTGATATAAATAAATTAAAATTAGGATAATTTTTACCATACAGTCAAAGAGAAATTGGATTATTTGAATTGTATATTTTCAGATATATTTAAGCTAATGTAGAAAATTTTTTGCGATGCTTGATTTGTTAAGACTTCTGTTGTAATTTTTTCCATAAAAAAAGTATCATACTTTATTACAATTAGATATTCATTTAAAATGCAAGATGCAGTATGGTTGATGATTTGCAGAAAAAATAGCATTTGCACAGGAAATTCGCCGTGACGATCATCACAGGAATAAGCACTTGCCTCTTCAATAAAAGTATTCGACGACATCCGTTTTATGCATAAATATTTCTGATCTTATTTCTCTTTCGAAGTCTGTTTTCTGTTATATCTTCTGTAGCTGCATCAATGTACCATATAGCATTCTTTTGTTGTTCTTTCAATTTCTTCTTAGCGATTCTGCGCTTTTTTACAACACTATAAATGGCTCCAATTGTCAATTCAGCGAAGTCGTAAAATGCAACGATAGAAACTCCTAAATACATTCCCATGTACCCTCCAATGACGCTGAATAGTTCCAGACTCTAAAAAGAAAAGGCAACAAATATTAAATACAAAGATTTTTTTTTTTTTTGACAAATATATGCGGAAATCTTGTTGTTTCTAAAAATGAAATTTATTGCAACTAATAGGAGTTTATTCACTTTCGAAAATAAAAAGAATGCTTCGAGGTATAGAATACAGAAATCTGCCAAATATGATTTAGCATGATTCTTTTTAATAAGAGAAAATTACAAAAATTCGAGAGATAATAAAAAAAAAATTATGGAATATATCATGTGTGAAATTAAATATTTTTATATTCTAAAATATGATTAACAATTAAAGAAAAATGTTGGCAACAAAATAATTATCTATGTCTAGCTTTAAAAAAAATCTACAGAAGTTACTCGTCTCTCGACTTTATATCGAATAATAACATAATATGTCACATTTTGTGCTTCAAGATATACAAAACTGGAGACAAAACCACACATTAAATTAATTTGTTGCATTTTTGAATAACTACATTTACATAAACACAAATAGATATACCTACATTCGGAGATGAATTAGGTCCACAATTTGATATAGATTTGTAATATCAATAATAAAAATACTAACATTTCATCTTTCTAGATTTTTGCGTTAATGGCGTGGAACTCAAAATTACATAAAATTTCTTTCCAGATAAAATATCTTAAAAGTAATGAAATTTTTTTACTTCTGTGAAATAAATTTAATGAAAAACATTTTTTAAAAATATGCTTTTAATGTACTAAAATGTAAAAATTCTTTACTTTAATTTTTTTTTCTTTTTAAATCTTAATTAATCATTGAAAATATTATGAAATCCTGAAATCATTTTTTCTCAAATTTATGATTTGATGGTGTAACGCATATGGAATTAAAATTTATATTGATAGGGTGATTAATAATTAGATTTAAAGAATATTAAAACAATATATTCATTCCAAAGCTGATAAATATATCAAATTTCACATCAGAAATTAAATGAAAGATCGATTGATTATAAAATTTCTTTATAAAAATCAGATAAATGAAGTTAAATAAGAATACGTAAAAAATACCAAATCATGAAGTAAATAAATTTACTGTCACAATTTCGTTAAATATGTCAGCCAGCCATTCTACAAAAAATGTAATTTCATTTTCATGTTCATTATTATATTGTTTCGATAATTATAACCAATTTATTTTCAAATGTAATAATCTATTCTACAATGTTTATAATAGTCAGTGACATTTAATTTACACTGTATATAAATATTTTAATAAAAACTTCTTACCTCGAACTTTGGAATATAAGTTATATTTGTAATCTCAAAATCATCGAATACAACCTCAACGTTAATAGTTTGGCACCTAGAAATAAAACAACAAACTCTATTAAAACTTTTTAAACATTGGTATTTTTATAATTATTTTTTCATTGTATATTTTTTTTTTACAGAACAGATGCAACTGTTACCAACAGATAGAATCTATTTCAATGAAAAACAATTTTGATAGAGATATATTGTACTTCGATTAATCATTGGTTTCTAATTTTGTGCATGACTGTTATGGATTTCGAGTTCGCTATTTAGAATTCTAGAAAATTGTATGCAATTACCGTTCAAAATTAAATTAACTACAAACCGTGACACAATTGACTACTTATTATGCAATGATTAATTATGAAAAATATTTCAGAAGTAGCCACCTTCGGAGATCAGTTTGTTCTCCAAGATTATTGAGTTTTTAGGCTGTTAATCTATACTTATAATAAAGCTCAATGTGTGTGTGTGTGTGTGTTGGCGCTCTACATGCCAGGTCATTTGACATAAAGCTACCAAATTTGGTACATGTATACCTTAGAGGTCGGGAATGTGCACCTGGGGTCCCTTTTTTTGAAATTTTAATTAGAATTTTAATTATTAATTAAAAACTAACTTTCCCGCCAAAAAAATCTTCCATTTTCCCCATTGCCAACTTTTCCGCCAAAAAAATCTTCCATTTTTCCCACCGCCAAATGAGTAAGGATTTAGTTTTTTTTCTCCCAACAGTAATAAGGCTAGGGTTAACATTTTACGGCGGATTATTTCAAACGATTCCGTTTATTTTCTTGATGTTTTATGCATTTAAAATTAAACATTGTTAATTAATCCATGTTTCAGATTCATTCTGAAGTATTTTTGAATTAAAATAACACAGAATAAAGGAAATTAAAAATGTATAATCTGCATAGCGTTACCCCAACTGGAGTAGAAAAATTCACGCATTTGCGTTACCGTAAAAGGCGAAGAAAATTCACGCATGCGCACTGTGTTCTGATTGTTGGCATGGCAACCATTATCAACGGACGATTTGAATTACTTTTAGGATAGTTGTATGCTTTTGTAAGTAAATTGTATTTATGTTAGTTATATATTTTTTGTATATGCTTATAGTTTTTACATCGTTTTTTAAGTAGTTTTTTTTAACCTGTTTTCAATGATTTAAATTATTTTTAGGTTAGTTGCATGCTTTTGTAATTAAATTGTATTTATGTTAGTTATATATATTTTTTATATATGCTTACAGTTTTAAGTACATCGTTTTTAAGTAGTTTTTTAAAACCTGTTTTCGACCGATTATTTTAAACGATTCATTTTATTTTCTTAGTGTTTGATGCATTTACAATGAAACATTGTTAATGAATCGATCCGTTCATGATGAATCTGAGAAAATTTTGTTGACAAATTCTTGAGATATTACATAAATTAAGAAAGATATTCTTTAGTGCCCATAAAGTTTAAACGCTCAGTGACTCTATTATCAGTAATCATATTATTAAAAAAAATGCTTTGTTTCAGTAAAAAAATATTATTATATTAATTGCAGATTAATCCTTTACACTTTAATTTAAAGCATAAATTCTACGAGGGGTAACAGAAAATTAGAGAGATGCATATCACGTTATGACTGAAGGCCTTTATAATATTATGAGTGAATTATATGACTATCAAAATTTGAAGTTTTAAAATATTTTGCTGAAGAATCTATTAAAGTTGGAATTGCATAAAATATTTAATTATTAAAATTTTAACGAACATTAAGATTGGCGAACCGGCTGGTCGCCAAAGGCGGCTAGTTATTAATATGGGATGTATTTCTTAAAAAAACATTTCATCTTGTAATTCGATATCACTTAAAGCATGAATTCAATTAAAGTAGTTTACTGCAAATTATAAAGTGTTTAAATTCCGAAATAAAAGCGAAAGTGAAATTCCTACTACTGACTTAATGATTGGCAAAAGCACGTGCTTAAATGTTTTGAAGGAGAGTTTGAATTCCATCATAGCATTTAAAAACATTGTTTTACATAGTGTCTCAAATTAAATTAAAAATATTTATAAAATTAAGTGAAAAATTGTACGAAAATGAAATTTACATAATTAAAAAGGTAATTTTTTTAGTCTTAAGATAATATAAAAAGTACATTTATAAGATAATTGTTTTAAAAGATGTGAGTGCCAATTTCCATAGGCAAGTCATAGACTTATTAAATTAATATACGGACGCCAAAATTGAAAAATTATGAAGCAATTTCTGGCCAAATATGAACTTGACAATTTTTTATTGCAACTTTAAACGCCGTTTGTTAGCATTTTTGGTATACACCTAGGATTGCAGACTTTTAAAGAGTTTTTGCATGACTGGCATGATTTTTATTTGCTTGGTGAGAAACCGTACATTAATCGTAAGTTTTACCACAGTTACTTATCTGGTAATGGTTAAGCCTATTTTTGCACTTGATTGAACCTTTTTCTTGAAGCTTATTTCTTGATTTCTTTTATATCTTATTTCCTATAATTGATATCTAATTTTGTATCTTCTTTCCTCTTTGGCGAAACATGACATGGCAAAAACATCGCCATAACACTTCTAATAATATTTTACAGTTCCATTAATTATCTAAGCAAAGCGTTTGCTTCAGTAAAGTTGCAAAGTTGTTCAGTGAATGAAACAGTCTGAAATTCGTATGATGTTTTGTTTATATTTGACTGTTGCCATTCGATAATTAGTAATAAGCTCGATTTCATGTACGTTAGCGTTTTTGATGCATAGATTTTTAAGTGTTTATCTAGAGAAGCAACTACTTTGTAAAATGTGTGATTATTTCGCATAATACAGCCTATATATCAGTTATTGCTCTTTAAAACACTAAAATAATCAAACTATTTTCTTTGGATTTGGTTTCTTGTAGGGTTCAACCATAGTTGAGAAGCATTCAACTCCCCTTTCACTGGATAAAGAAGTTTCGTTGTATACACAATTTTTTTAATGATCCCTTCTAAGAAATTTGATTAATTAACATTCGCTCTTCATTACCAAAGTCTTTTTACACATTAATAATTTACCCAGTTTTAGTTTCTCATATACGAAATACACAAGAGAAAATAATTGTAATACGCAAAAAATGATTGATTGACTTCATGATTTGATGAATAATGTTTCCCATCTCGCTGAGTCAAAAAAAAAAAAAAAATTCTTTGGAAATATATTTGGTTGGTTGAGAACAAGATAATTCAAAAATGAAATGAGCCGTAGTTATGGCATCGATCTGTGATTTTTTTCACGAGTAGTGTGTTTTCGACCACCAAAATCCATGTAAACACGTTAAATCAAAAATGTGATTATTTTGATAAGTAGAATTAACGACATAGATTTATCATTAGAACTTAGATATGTATCACATCCTGTCAAAGGATTGACCATCTGTGGATACATATATTTGCGAGTATGTGAAGGCACTAAGTCAAAATTCAACAATAAAAGGAGTTTAATATGTTGTCTTGTTACCAACATTGTATATTGTAGACGTAATCATATTTGCAAATTTTAGATATAGTAGAAGAAGGAAGACATCCAAAATTCATACTGCGTTTTTTTTCATAGTACATTGAAGCACAAAATATACCCGATTGTGTTAGCATACAAGAATGTTAGAGGGACAATACTCCTGCTGATTTGCCGTGCTTCTGATTATTAAATAAAAAATTATGCAAATTTATTGTACTCTAAATTTTAAATCTTTTTTTGTGTGTCATAGATCTTCTATTTACGACTGAATGACTTCAATTTTAGATAATAGGTATTTTGGCTATGCTACCTATAAAAGCTATTTTCTCGTGTTTTCCACTAGATGGCGCATTTTGTGTGCAGTTGCTTCGTATAATGAAGAGAATTGATTATACGTTTTGAAACAGTCTCTTTTCTTCTGTTTATATCCGAAATAAGACAAATCTACAATTATGATGTGAAGAACATATATGAAAAGACGGAAACCCCACTGACGCAATTAATTCAAATTAAGATACAAATTAATAATTTTAATGATAGAAGCGTATACCAAATTTCATGTTTCCATGCCATTGAGTATTGGAGTTACTGAATTCATATGCTTGAAAACGAAAAGGCGGACAGACTTCTCGAGGAATATGAGAACGTGAACAAAATGTTGCTAGTTCCGTTTTTGAATTATTATATTCACAGATGGAAAGTCAAACCTGTAGATAAACACAATTTCAAAAATAATTTTTTTTCGCTTCCAGAAATGTCTAAAATGTAAAGATTCATCAAAATCCGGATGGGGAATTTTTTCAATTTAAATATTCTTTTTTTTGTGTGTACATTTCATGTACAAAAAAGTGAAAAACTACGATACTTTTGATTTTTTTGCAATTTCAAAATCCTAGATCGCGGAAAATGAAATTTTTAAAATTATTATATAACATAATAGCTAATTTCTAAAGCGCTGGAGATTGTTATAAAACTCCAAATAGAAAACGGCTTTAAATGAATAAAGATTTATATTTAATGTTTTTTGGGCAAATAAATATACTTCTAAAAAAATTACAAAATTTAAATTTTTGTGTAGTAATTAGTCATATTTATTGGTATTAGTTATGTTTAGTAAAACAGTATTAGTCATATTTAGAAAAATAATCATATTTAATAAAGTATTCTTGATACACAATTAAAAAAATTTTTTTTACTCTAAAATTGACCAAGTTAAAAATTTTTGAAAGCCTTTATTTTAGATTATTTTCGAATACATCAGTGGTTGTCTCAAAGAAGATTATATAATCAACGAACTTCCTTTTCAGCATTGGTAAAAAATAACGAAATTTCATAACATTTCATAATACTGTCACTTTTTATAGCAAAAGAGCAAGCACTTTTTATTAAAATATTAATGTTCCTTGAATATTTTATTAAATAGGACTAATAGAGACAGATGACTGCATAAAATTTGATTTTGTAATTTTCTTAACAGCACTATATATTTATTTTTTTACTTAAACGACATAAAATTTAGCTCTTTCATTATTTGAATCATTTTCCCAATTGAAATTATATGCATACCTGCAATAATTTAAAATTAGCTATTAGGCAACAGATAAAGTAAGCACTTTGCATATTTTAAAATATATTTTGCTTATATTTATCAATTATGAATGTTTGGTAAATTTTATTTTACTAATTTGACTTTTATTGCATTCAATTTGCAGTTTATCTAAGTTTACCAATCATGAAAGTTTTTTTTTCTTTCGTTTTTTAAATTTTTTTATCAGCTGACTGCCAGTTGCGGAAATGCATCATCTACCATCCTTTTACGATCTTAACACTGAATCAAATATATATTTTTTGCTATCATTGCAAGGTGAGTTGTTGAACATCCCCTGAAAGAGTAACCTGACTTCATTAATTTTTATTTCTATGAAAAATAATGGTATCTAGATAATTATCAATAGAACTTTGCCTTCAACAATCATTCATTTTAGCAAAAATTCCTCCCCACCCCAAAAAAAACTTCTCTGTGGGGTAAAACACGGTCTAATCACAACCATTAAATAAAATATCTAATATAGAGATTTCACCAATTTTTATTCTACATAAAAGCTTATGAGCCCTAGATAAGACATTAAAAACAAATTCTGTCCTTTGCCTACATTTTTCAGATAAATTTCAAAATAAAATTAAGGAAAAATATCCCCACAGAGGCCAACATAGAGCCCGATATTTAGCATAGCCCCGATACAAAATATTTCAACATAGAGCCTGATTTCGCTTGTTGAAGCTGAGATCTCTATCAACGTTGCATTTTTTCCACTTTGTTCTTGAAGTGGAGAATTAGGGATAGACAACCATTGATGATGTATACAAGGGTCATGAGCTTTCATATAAAATTACATTTTTCGAAATCGGTTCAGAGATTGTGCCTCGTGAACCTTTTTTTTTTTTTTTTTTTTTTGTTGTTGTTGTTTTCATAGAGAATGTACAGTGAAGCAAGGGTTTTTTTTTCGATTTATTTCGAAAAAATGATGGTGAATTATGGTCGGTAATCTACGATGATATATATAGAGATCATGAGCTTTCATAGGGAACAAAAATTATGGAAATAGGACCAGTAGTTGAGACAGGGCTACGGGTTCACTGTTTTTTATTATTATTATTATTTTAAACATATTGATTACATATAATTTTTTGAAATCAATGTGCTATGATTTAATTCTTAATGTCCCTTCCTATTTGTGATTAAGCATTTCAAATAATAAACGTTATTTTCAAATATATGATAATTTTAACGTGGTTAGATATAAATTGACAAGTATAATATATAGTAGATATAAATTGATAAGATCGCTATTAATAAATTCTGTGACCGAATTCTTAAAAGAAAGGAATCAGAAAAATTCTGCAAAATTTTGGAAATTGAAAAGGCATAGTTTTTAAAAGATTACCGTTTGTTTCCAATGATTTTTTTAATTGAAAAGTATCTTGAATCCAATAACATCACATAAATATGAACAACAAAAAAGAGGACCTCTTTTTTATGAAATTAAGAAATGGCAGTTTGCATTAAGTGATAAAATATTATGTTTGATTTTATCAAATTCAAAGCTGATCAGGATCACAGTAAAAAAATTATTTATCAAAAATTATGAAAATTCAAATAAGGGAAAGCTCTAGAACTCGCAAATTTTGAAAAATCAAGTTCAAATTATATTTTGAAATAAGTTTCAACAAATGGTGTATTTTTATTACTATACTTTTTGATGTTCTATATTTATATTTTTAAATTTATCTTTAGAACTCCATCTTTTTTTAAATATTTTAACAAGAGTATTAATTTTTAAAATGCAGGTACGCCATTAATGAAAGATGTTGAAAGTATGGAATCAGAACTTACCTGCGGCTAAAAATATTCTGACCGCTACAGTCGTACTAAAAAAAAAGAACTAAAATCATCATAGAGGATTTTATCTGACAAAATGTAATGTCATGAAAATTGCTAAAATTATTTCATGAATATCATTATTACATAGAATAAAGGATAATATATAGAAAAAATAGATGTAAATAAATAAGTTTTATAAAATGACAGAATAAATGAAAATGCAAAGTTAATAAATGAAAGAGTAAAGTTTATAAATGTAAATGAAATTACATCCTTTAAAAATAATATTTCCAAAATTGATTCACTCATATTAATATTGCTGATATATATCTTTATTGTATTTTCAAAAAGATCCCGAGTTTAATTAAAACACATACATAATAATGAACAGGTTTGAACAAAACTTTGTGCAAATTATCGAGCAGTGTAATTAAAAGAGCTTCGCTACGAAAAACTGAAATAAACAACCTGGACTTGATATTAAAGAAAATCTAGAAATTTTTTTAATGATCAACTAGAACTTTGTCAGTTAGCATTAAAAAAAAAGAAGAGGTTTTTGGTGTTAATTATTACTTTCTTATAACCAGAGACGATTTATTCAGTGAATCTCTATTGGTAATGACATTTTATTCCTATTTTTTGCCAAACTATGCATTTATTAATTATTATTTTCACGGTTAAAAAGAAAGAAAAAAAAGCTTAATTTTCTAAACCATCATGAGAGCTGCCCCTGTTTCGTTCTTCTCGCCTCTATAATTGTTTGCATAATTTCTTTAGTAATCGACCACATGTTATTGGAAGAAATTCATCTTATATTTTTGAGTTCAAGCAGTTGGATTATGATACCGGCTTCAAATATTCAAGTTCATGGTTTAGATTCTCAGTCAAAGTATGTGGAGTCTTGCTATACCAGGAATCTTGAGTATGGATGTCTTTTAACCCTTTCTAGGGCCGTGGGAAGTATGCTTCCCACTAAATTTATCAATCTTTGTATGAAATTATGTAGGTTGGCATAAGTTCTGACAAATTTTTTTAGTAAGTCAGAAACTTAGATGCTTCAGTTCTTTATCTCAGACAAAATGATGTATCTTGATTTGTTACTTAATTATTAATTAACCAAATTAATTAATTAATCAAATTAAATTTATCTAATAAGCTAAATGAATCCCTTTTTTTATTCTAATTTCAAGCCTAAAAATATTTTAACATAATATGACTAGAAAAAAATGGCCATTTAAAGGGTTAAAATACAGTGAACAGAATATCAAACATCGCCGGAGTACATAGTTGATATTTCATATTTTTAGCAAATTTTAAATGCTTTGCATAGTTTCAGTATCATAATATCCCAGCCGTTTGATTCGATACCAAAACTAATGAATGGTTGCCAGGTCTAGAAAGGCGCTGCATCTTACGAATAGTTTTAAGTCGATAATAAGATTAGTTATAGTTAACCATAGGATATTATTGCTCTGCCAATATAAACAAATGGGAGGTAAGTAACTTTTTGTAATATTGTATGCCAATGAATAAATCAAAATTTTTTTGAAATTTTTTTTTTCTGTTGATTTCGTTTAGTTGGTTAAGTAGATTTAATAACGCAAGAGTCAAATTTGCCTATGTTGTACTAAAATTATGGTGGAAGCGCATATCAGTTGCATAATTTAGAGTAGATATCAAAATCAATAAATAAATCTCATATGAAAAGTTTATACAAAGATTTGAAACTATTGTTAAAGTTTTTTTTGAGTCAATTGTAAGAAAATACGGATAGAGGAATAATAAGCCCCTGAAGCAAAGAATAATATTAAGCAAACAAAATAGTTGGCATATCGTTGTGGATATGGATCATTGAGCACTGAAAATAAACCATAGAAAAAATAAGAGATGATTTGTATGTTGTTGATTTCTTATATAATTGATGAAATTTCTCTATTTTTGAAACCTTTGAATATAAAGCAATTCCTCAAAAAATAAAATTATTTCTCCAAACTTATTTTTATAAGTATTCCTCAGACTTGTAATCGAGCTTAAAGTTTCTCTCCTTGCAAAAATTGTTGCTACACTTTAATTATAATTTTATACTAAAATCAGTAATTAATGAAAAATTATTTTTTTAACAACGAAAAACAATTCACTTAATACTTTTTGAAATTTTTATTTAAATACTAAACAATTTTGTCAAGCTAAATTTGTATCGTTACTGCACAGGGTTCTTTTAACCAATCAACATTGAATATAAAATTAAACTGAAAAAAAAATATATATTTGTGATTTTTTTTTCATATAAATTTTTTTCCATCTATATTGACATGACTATTTATAAAAATAGTACACTTAATGAGAAATAAATTTTTTTACTTACCCCTTTTTCTTTGAAATATAATGTCTAAACAGAGAAAAAAATAAATTTAAGCATTTATAGAAATAGAAACCATTTTTAAATGCAGGCAAATCCTTTTTTATTCTAAACATTTTCACAAAATTTCATTGTAAAATATTTTTTAAGATAAGTAATGTATAATAAAGAAAGATCATTTCATTACATGTTTACATGCATAAAATTTTATTTAACTAGAATGCATTGATGTTTTACTGGTACAGCTTTTAATATGATTCAAAATAGCGGATTTCCTAGGATGATTCGTAACAATCGAGGTTTCAGTGTGATTAAACATAGCAAGTGTTGAATTTATATCTAAATATATTTTAGTACGTATCATAAAGGCAGCTGTTTTAATATGATTCAAAACAGCAGATGATTCAGTGTGACGCAAAACAGCAGACATTTTACTAAGAATTATAAAGTAGATATTTACAGAGCATACCATCACCCAGTTTTCAACTTTTTATATAAAATGTGTGCAATTAATGTTATTATCTAGAATGTATTAATTAAATTTTAGTATATATACAGACTCAGTTATTGATAACCGTCTCATGTAAGAAAATTTACAACCATTAAATAATATTTATAAATTATTTGCAAATTTTATTATGAAGAAAATATTGTGGTGTACTATGTTTCACAGTAAATTCATACACGGTAAATGAAACAGACTACTTACCTCTTTCCATCGCATAAACCCGCTCTCCTGAAAAAAAGAATTCATATGGCAAGATTTCATTACATGAATTACTTAGCACATTAAAATACACTGCACAGAATTTAATAAACAAGAAATAAGAAGAAGAAAATTATTCTATTACAACTATTTTCAATCATAAATGATAAGTATATGGGAAATAAAAAAAATTGTAACTCGATATTTTGATGAATTTTGATTATGTACCAATCTTAGCAATTTTTTTTTAAAATTATGACTGTACATGAAAATTCAAAAATGCCGAAAACTAGATGATTGCAATTTAGTATGTAGCCCTCACACCAAAATTATAAAATTATATTATATTCCATACAGAATCTATCGACAAGATATGGTATTTTTCTTACACACATATTCGAATTTCTTCATTACACTCGGAAACTTAACAAAAGAACGTCACATTTACAAATAATTTTTTAATACATGTAATACGTACAATTCGATTACACAATTTTTTGATACATACAATAATAATATTTAATACACATTTTTTTAATTTTAAAGTTTAATAAATTTTGCTTTCCGATTTCTGGCACAATCTTTCCCTCTTTAAGAAGAGTAAATGTTGCTTCTAGTTGTAAACTTTCTTTTTCATAGCTCATTGCAATTTTATTTATTTGTAAATTGTCTGAACTTTATAATCAGAAATAATTTTCTAAACTGCCTGAAAAATAATTATTAAAATATTTATGAAATCTATGGAAAAATGCACAGAATAAAAATAGCAGCAATAAAAAGGCTTCTTTATTTCAATGTGAAGCAAAAACTGTTTTTTTCAGATAGTAGATTCCAGAATTATCCCCCCAAAGCATCAAACTCAGGAAATGAAGAAATAATATCGATAAACACTCAGCAGAAAGGATAATTTGAACATTTTTAGAGTATTTCTACTGTTACCAATCCATACCATTTGTTTGTACAATATGTAGAACATGTTGTGTAAGAAAATTGAGCTAAAAAAATAAGAAAAGAATTTTTTTCCCCGAGATTTTTTTAAATATTGTTGTGAAAAGATGTAAATAAAATTATTTCATTTTATATTATTAAATTTTTCAGAGTGGTAGGATTTGCAGTAAAAATCTCGATTAGATTATCGTAATTCACTCGATTGATCGAATAATAGAAATTAAATGTTTAACCACGAATTCTTCTTTTCCAAAAAGGTTCCCCAAGATCTTTTATTTGAAATTATAAAATTAAATCTTATGTACTATTCGTATTACCGTTCTAAAAAATTCTTTAACCGATTTTCAATCTTTTGTGAGAGACTCCGAGATTGTAACACATTTTCCTTGTTTCCTTTTCATTTTTCCATTCAATATCATGACATTTTCTGACCAGTTACCTTGCCATTTTTTTATTAGAGTGCATGCAATTTTTCTTATTCCTATTCAACTGCTTAAAAATAAAAAATAAAAAAATTCGGATATATACTATATATTTTGTTTGATACATTTTCCTATAACGATTTTTCAAAAGCTTTCATATCATGAAATCTGGCTCATAAACTAACTTTGAACCCTCGTCTAAAAAATTCGTTGATTTTATTTTTAAAAAAATGAAAAACTCATTTCGATTTTCTGGTACTGGTTCTGTTAGCTGATATCTTGATTATCTACAATTTAGAAATTCTTATTAACCAGTTAGATCTCTAAGTTGTAAATAATTGAAGTTGTATTATATTAAAGAAAAATGCCTGTTTTCATTTCCTTATAAATTTTGTGACATTCATTACATCATTCTCCATGGAAGATCTCTTTTCAAAATTTAGTGGCAAAATGAAAAAAAAAATCCTTCAATTTTCAGGCTAAATATTTATATACATATATCATGTAACGACTTAATCTTGCTACATTTATAAGGACATGGTTCAGATAGAATAATTAATCTGAGTTCGAATTTTTTAAAAACAAAATATGTTATGAAAAAAGTTCAAAATTGGTTTTTGAAACAAAATGGTATTTGAACACTTACCAGTTTCTTCTTAATATTCACTAATTTCTCTTCGACATTCATAATATAATTTATGAAACTGAACAAAGAAAAATATAATTATATTTCATTTGCAAATACAGTAAGCAATAAAAATTCATTCGTATTATTTTCCATTAATGCAAAAACACACAACTAGGGATTGCAATATCGGATCAAAGTTCAATACCGGTACTCGATATTTTTTATATCTTAATACAGGGATACCGGTTTTAATACCGGTAGTAGAAATTTCAGAAAAGGAAAGAAAACACAGGTAATTCTTTGTTTTATTTGCCAGTTTTATTAGAGAGTGTAAGTCCTATATTCCAATTTTTTTTCTTCTGAATGAATATTTATATTTAAATAGTGTCTATTTCTTACAATTGTCCATTCATCAAATGTAAGATTTAATTTTTCACCATTTACTTTTAATTGTATTACTTCGTGTTTCAAAGAACTGCGAACACCGTTACTGTAGTTTATAACAGTTCTTATAGTGTTAATCGATGTTGGTAGATTTTTAAAGCCTCTGATGGATAGAGATTTTCTTAATTCAATAGAAGTGCAAAACACTCGAAATGGCAAACCATCTAATGCTGTCATTTTACTTAGAATTTCATCCAATTTTTTTTTCAAAATAATCTAAAATCCCTGATGGTTTGGGCTTAGAAACTCTGCTTAAATTTGTATCTTCATCGCAATTAGATTCTTTCCTCTTTAACAAATTTGTATCATGTTTCTTTTTTAAATGTGTATGGAGTCCTCTTGTATTTCCTCCGTTCAATTTAATAACTCTTGAACATTTTTTACATTGTGCCACCATATTCTTTTCATCATATAAATAATGAAACCAAACCTAAGTATTATTTACTGATTTTTTTATTTATTCTTATTCATTATTATGGGTTATTATTTATAAGTATATATATAATAAATCTGAAAAATATTTTGAACCCTAAAGTATGATATGCAAATACAATGTGAATAACAAATTCAGCTATTTAAAAAATATCGAAATATTACGTACTTTCTGCACAACTACAACCATGTTTTCACAGATATGAATATAGACTACGAATCTTGCTCGTGTGTAACTCGGAGATGTAATAGAATAGTTTGACCCGCTTCCTTGGATGACTCACTACTACTATTTTATCACTTCTCTTGATTGTACGATGCAACTTTGTGTTCACAGTCTAATTAATTTCGTCATAAAAACAAAAACTTATACACATAAAAACAAAAACTTATACTATTTTGATATGGTGACAATCCCTGATCATATAGTGGAGACAATTTAAAAAATTTCTAGTAAATACCGAAAAAACGGTATTTAAATTTGTGAATATCGGTATTACAAAATTGTACAAATGGCTCAAAATACCGGTATTCGGTATCCCGGTATTGCAATCCCTACACACAACACACAGAACGAGAATAAATTTTTCACCAGTAACAAAATTTAGAATTGAAAAAAAAAATACCCATTGTAAATGTTTATTAGAATCGCAAAAGTCTTTTTATGGAAAATCTCATAATTTATGAAATATGACAAACAAAAATGTAATGCTTTTTATACATAAAGCAGTCAAAATCATTAGTTTTGATTTTCATATATACAGGAAAAAAGATAACAAAAACGTTTTTTCGTGAATAATATGGTGTAGTATTTAAAGTAAAATTTATAAATATTCATTAGAGTTATATAATTTTTATAAATTTAAGGTGTCTCATAATTTAAAAAGTAAAAAAAAAATTAATTACAATATTTTTTTTGTG
This sequence comes from Argiope bruennichi, assembly GCF_947563725.1. NCBI lineage: Eukaryota > Metazoa > Arthropoda > Arachnida > Araneae > Araneidae > Argiope > Argiope bruennichi. The sequence continues at coordinate 77,897,954 of NC_079156.1, forward strand.
TATAAAGTAGACTATAGCTTTCAATAGTATTAATCTCCATAAATGTGAAAAAAAAAATAGTAAAACAAGTTTTTTAATTCATATTACAAATTATTATTTTTTAAAATATTATTTTCAAAATTTATAAATTTATATAAGAATTTACAGTATTTTTGATGAACTCATTAATATTGTTGAACATATATAGATTTCAAAATACTTAATACTAACACAGTTCTTCGTTTTCAAAAAATTATTATCAAGATTTAAAAAAAAAGGATTTTGAAGAATTAATTTATGCTCTTATAGTTTAATTTGTCACGGTTATTGAAGAATCATGTTTTCGTTAAATTATTCTTTTATACTGCCATTTGTATAATTTGAATTGAAGCGATAAAATTACGTATGGTATTCTAAAATGACAAAATTTCTTGAAATTTCGACTTATATGAATATAATGCGATTTCAAATGTTCATCTACTATTTTAATAACAGGTTTCCGAAATAAATACCTTGGTATTGACTAAAACGCGCTTTTGATTAGTAAAAAAATTAATAATAATTACTTTAAAAAATATTTTTCCAAACAAAATAAATCCTGTTCTCTTAGAAAAATACATTTCTTAAAATATTTCTTTCATTCAAGAGATATGTAAAAATAATAAATTTTGCTCCTTTTGATTATTTTATTGGATAATAATGCATATTGAAATTTTGTCGAAATACTGTTGTTAATAATAATACTTACTCACAAGGTTGGTTGTAGTATTCTAAAAGGTTTGTACAATTATCTCCCACTTTTGTTACATCTGTAAAAGAAAAACAAAATTCTAAATTAATAGAATTTTGAACGCGTCTCATTTCCAATTTTAGCATATTTCATTAGATAAGAATAAAAATTTGTACTCTTTTGAAACTTCTATTTAAAACAAAGAACCAAATGACACTAACATATAAAGAGCGCTTGGATTGGAGGCTTGACTCCATTGAAAAACCGATTTTTAAGTTCAAAGAATTGTACAGTATAAGGGATAGTTCCATTGAAGATTTAGCGTCTATGCAGATCTGTTGCAAGTATTTCACACCGATGTAACAAAAAAGAAACAGTTTTGGGAAAACAGAAACATTTAAGTATTGACTTCATTAAGCGAATAGTCAATGTATAGCTTCAATATATAGTATCAGATTATGATATTAAGTAAGAAAATTAAAATATCAGTGATACTAAACTTTTAAAAGTTTAGAAATAAAAGGTTGAAATAAAATAAACGCAGTACCAGAAAAAGTGTTTTGATTTTTATAAGTCCTTGTTTCAAAATTGCAAAACCCTTAGAAAATATTCAGGGTGGTTTAAAAGCAGATTGATTTAATTAACTCTTTTTATAATATATAAAAAGATAAGTAGGATACTATCGTATTTTTATGAAATGTTTTGTAATTGTATTTTCTTAAATCGCCCATGTATAAAATTGCATTATTTTTTCAAAAATTCAAAGTTTTTTGAATTTTTAAAATTTTATTGTATTTAAAGTTAAAAGTCAAAAATACCACCGACATAGTAGATATTTATTTTGTTTATTTATACCTTTTATGCAACATCTGTAGATTAGTCATTACTTAACCTGAGGGGGGAGTTCAAACATTTTAATAAGATAAGTTACACGAACAGCTGTCGTGTCAAGTCAGTCTGAAACATAATTTTAACACCGAAAATTTACTTCTTCGCTTTAGAAAATAAAATACAAACAATTTTTAAATATGCACTAAATCAGAATTCGAATTGAAAAGTAATTTTAATTTCTATTTATTTTCAAACCTGAGTGATAAATCACAAACGCTGTTGCCGGTTCTTAAAGCAAACATGTTGAAAGTCTATGACTAGGGGAATCAAGTACACACCAAATGTTTGCATTAATCTAATATATATTTGGTAAATCATTTTGGCATACGAAAGATAATTGTTTTGTAGTTTCGAAATAAACTATAGAAATTAAGCTGAACTTTATAGAAAAATGGAATTTTGTTATATTTATGTACCGGTTGAAATTATCATGAGGATGTTGGAAACGAATTAAATAATTTATGGATGAACTTTTTTTTTTAATTTTTCAAACCTCATAAACTTGAGACACTGAATAAATCGAAGTGTTGTCTTTACTACACAGTTCTTTTAGTCGCAAATTTTGTGTTGATATACCAAACTAGTATTACGGAGAGAAAAAATAATGGATTTATATTAAAACAGATGTAATTTCGAGTTTCATCCTTCATATTAATCATTTATTTTCTTATAAAAAGTCTCTTTTAAATCATCAAAATATCAATCCACCTTGAGAATAATTTATGAAATTATTCAGAGTTTATTCATTTAAGCTACATATCTATTGAAGCCAGACAAATCCTAAGGTCATCTTGAGAGAATTTTGATCGAATAATATTTCGAAACTGTTTTGGTAATTTCACCTCATGTTTTTTGCTGATAACTCTTTATGAAATAAGCACCATGCTGTTGAAGGGGGAATTTTTGTTTTTTTTTTGTTTTTATTATTATTATTATTCTGAAGAAAATAGTAATAAAATTAAATGAAGAAAGTTTCACTAAAATGCCTCACTTCCTTCTATAAATGAAAGAAGATTTTAAAAATGAAATGACTTGCTTAACTTACTGGGACAATTGTCACAGAAATGGCAAATCGTCGCATTATGCGGGTAGTCTACATAGAAAGGCACACATCCCAACTGCCTAAGAGTTTCATTGAGTTTGCATTCTTGAATTACCATCTGTGAAAGAGTGAGAAAAAAAAGCATTCTTAGAATTTTGCGAAGTTTGTTTACCAAGTATTATTTTAAAATTGAAATTCGCTTTTTAGCGAAAAAGGATTGCTCCCTCTGACAGTTTCATTTGACCGATTAGTCTTTTACCACCAAATAAAGAAAAGAACCAAGTCCAATTTGGCCAAACTGGATTTCTGTTTTTAGCCAAACATTTTTAACCTATTGTTACGAATCTGTAGTATTGCACCAATGTAGCTGGTGTCTTAAAAAGGAAAAGAGTTTTAAAGATATCTCTAACGGATGCCTGGTCAATGATGGCTGATTTTGGCGACAAACCTGCTAGTGAATTTAATGACTTTGACTACAAAAATAAAGATCCTTGAAAGCGCAGGCAGTTAAGGAGCATTTTGGCGTTATCTCTATTAGGAGCCATGAAATGGGATATTTTTAGATCTTTCGATATCTGTCACAGGAGCTATAAAAACGGAGACATATTCGCAAGGCCCATTGGTGGAATTCCCTCTTTGTAGGATTGATCTCTATTGCATTCTCTCTGGGGCTTTGTGGTTGTTTAATTGCGATTTGCTTTAGTGTGTTTTTGATTTCTACAAATGCCTTTCTGCGTGGGCTTCGGCTGGTTTTGCTATACATGTTTTCATTTTCACCACTATTAAATTGATATCATTAAAAAGAATTTTTTATAAATTTTGAAATGTTTCAAAAAAATTTTTATGCAATAATATTGTCCCACGGGGGGGGCACCTCGAAATGAGGATGAGATGCTTCCGGCATGGTGGTTGGATCTCGCCACCCTGGAGGGTACACTAATAGGTGGGGGATCTGGCTCCTCCCATCGATGACGGGACGTACTTCCTTCGGGGAGGGTTGTACCGTGGCCGGTGACGGCCCTTAGGACTCAACCACAGTTCCCGCCAATTGCTGTTGCGGCGGTCCGGTCATTCAGTTTTTTTGGTTTAAATCCGTGTGCCTTAGGGCGGGTCGGAGAGTTAGATGGTTGACTTATGCAATAACATTTTTGAAAGCTATTTCGATGGAGCGCAGTATTTATATTCAATTTTAATTAAAATACTGGCTAATCTGCTAGAAAACCTCGCTCAAACAATTTCCAAAACTTCGTTTCCAAGGTGCATATTTCAAACGCGCACACGCACGCAAGGCATGCACATACACACACACAAGCACGCGCGCGCGCACACACACACAAGCACGCGCGCGCGCACACACACACAAGCACGCGCGCGCGCACACACACACACACTTTCAACTTTAAATAAATAATGGAATCCTTAGTTCAGAAAATCGGAATTCTAATTTTGGAAAAGAAAAAAAATTGCAAAGTTCCAAATTTGAAGTTAGACTATAGGAGTGATATTTAATAATTTAGCATAGTAAATAATAATTTAGCATTACTAAATGTATATAAATCGTCTTGAACAAAAGCATGGCAATTAGATCACAGAATGGTTTCATTATATTAATAAATTACTTATTAATTATTTAATATCCAGAAGAATGCATACGATTTCAAGTCTTTAGCCGAGTTTGTTTATTGAATCATTCTCTCGAGAAAATCAGTGGTATTAAATCTCGAGCATTATGTAATCCACGAGTATGTAGGTTAATTTTCAATTCTTTGAAAAGACCTGGTGTAAAGTCTTTGAAGTGTATAATGTGATCAAGAATTGAATTCTTATTTTACATGCATCTTTTATAAAATTATACTTGTAATGTAATCATGAAGAGAGTTGGAATTTCAATCTAAATCCATTTTTACCTACCTTAATGAGCTAAAACTTTTGCGAAAATTTGGTGAGAATCCTTGTCAAGCAACTTTTTGTAAAAGTTTCCTGCAGAAATCTTTTCTTAGATATATAAGATTACCTCAATAATGTAAAACATGTTCGTACTGATATTTATGCATTATTTAAACAACAAAAATAAATCCTTTTTCTGGATAGATATTTAATATTTATTAGCGTACAAACCAATTCATTAGTGCCTTAAACTATGGCATGTCTGAAGAAAATTGAATTGGAGGAAGAAAGTATGTAGTTCTACTTTCTTCTGGTATGTTTTTAACCATTACTTTTAAAAAACTTGTAAACAGGTATGTACACAGAAACGAATTTTTCGCTGCAGTCGGATAATTTGTTTAAGCTACAAGCGTAACACAAATACGGGCCAGTTTCATCAGAAAGCCCCCCCAGAAAAATAACGTTTCTATATATGTAGGATTCAAAGGAAACTTCAACTCCAAATGTTATCTATGTGTTCTTCGTTCAAAATACGAAACATCCTCTTCATCATGAATCCTTTTGAATTCGGTTGGATATAACAGGGCCAAGAGATTTAAGAAATTCTATAACAGAATAGAAGCTTTTAATAAATATTAAGACGATTTTGTAATATCCTTTTCCTGCGCAAAAATCTCCCAGTAAGGAAGATATTTCTACAGATATAGCATTGGCTGCCGAATGGATATCTACTCAATGATCTTCGGCAAAATTATGCAAAATTTGGTTAGTTGATTACGAATTTGGTGATAAAAATGAAAGCACCTGAATTTCCTGGAATTTTGGCGATATATATAAGTTAGGAACGAAAATACGGTAACTTTCTGGAGCATTCGATATCCTGCTACTAAGATGCTTTCGGACTCTCCTGCCTTCTTCCATGGATAAAAATAGTGAACCTGAAAAGAGTTGTGAACATTTTGAATGCTCAAATGTTTATTCTAAATATTCCGTACACGAGCATTTTTGCTTCATAGCATAGTGAAGAAAACCGAGAACGCATTTCGACGCCATTTTCAACCGAATGAAATCAAAATGTATCATATAAATATAATTTATTAAAAAGATCATAAATTAAATTCCATTTATCTAAATAGATGTGTTTTAGAGTTATCGCGTCCACATGCATGTAAAAGAACACTGACGAATTTAGCACAAAATTTAATAATTTATATTTTAGATATTAAAAGCAGTGTGCCAAATTTGATCCATCTAGTTTATTCCAAATTTTATACATTTAATTCAAAGTAGTTTTGTGCAATTTGGAATTATGCAATTTGACTTAATTCCAAAAGGGTTTTGCGAAACTCGAGGAAATATATAATGTCAAAAACTGTCAAAATCTCCAGGAAGATATAATAATGGTAATACATACAGCTTAGGACCAAGTATTGCAAACGCAATTTATTGGTAAAACGTACCTTTGTGGACTATTTTGAAAGCTTTTCTTTATTGTAATAAATGTCTTAATTGTCCATGGTATTGAAATATATTTCCTTAACAAGTATCTACACGAAATACTAAAAATTGATAGAATAATGAACAAGTTTTGAGCAAGTGCTGAGCTTGTTGAATTTTAAACATTGCCACGCAGCCCGCACAATTTCATGGTATATCAAATTGTGAAAGAACGAACATGAGTTTCTATTAGAAAGGAATTTTGTCACGCAAAGATTCATTGATATTTGAATTAGAAAGAGTAGGCTTTGTGGGACTTGTAATTATATACAAAAAGCCCCATTATCTTTAATTTTAAAGTAAAATCCCAATGTGGTTATTAACTTATGGTACATTGTAATTTCCTAAGTGTTCCTTTTTTTTTTTTCAATGAGAAAGAATCTGTCCTTAAATGGTCTTCTGATAAAATGAAAACACCGATTTCCCATTAGATGATGAAACAGAGGGGAAAAACTAACTAGTATTTCAAATTTCAAGTTTAAGTGAAATAAAAACATGCATTCATAATTCAATACTTTTTAATACTTGTTTGTAATAGGATTTCACGAAGATTTGTTATAAAAATGGCAAGCTAAAACTCTGTAGCTATGGAAATGGTAGCTATGGAAATTATGTCTAAATAATGGTAGATATTAAATCTTTATTTTTCTTAACTGCTTATGCTTGTTCTGTTCTTTGTTCATGTCTACTTTTATAATGGAATCCATTCATTTGACCTTATTAACACACGGAAAGTATAAATAAAAATGGATTTTAATAAGTACTTGCAATTAAGTTTGGGGTCTAATTTCGCATTTAAAAAGCTTTCAATTGTCGCTTGCAATTCACGGGTGATATTTAATACAATATCACGTGATCAAAAATAAATTCCTCTGTGTTCATGAGATATTTCCAAAATTTTCAGACTTTATGAAAAAGCAAAAATACTGAAAATTCAATTAACCAAATAATTGTATTGGGTAAATTTATAAATGCTCATAAAATTATTAGAAAAGTAAAACACCTCATTCAGATAAGATTTCTATATATACTTTTAAACACTTTTCCTAATTTATTTAATATTTTCAAGGAGATTTTGTCTACATATTCCCTAAAAGATTTAATGCAATATAGTACAAAATAAAATGTTTACTTTAATAGAATGATTATACTATATTCATATACATAAACTTATGCGAAAGTAAATATTAATAGTGCTTAAAAATGAAAAAAACAATAAAGAAAATTACCATTGATGTCTTTTAAAAAAAAACTCAAGATCAGAACATCAAGATTAAATGATAACTATTTTAAACTTTATAAAATTCAGCCCATCAAATTTTTGTAATTTAAAAACTGTTAAGTATTTAGAGTATCCACTCTTATCGTTTCACAATTCCAAATGGAAAAAGGCTTTAGATCACATGAAAAGAGACATTTTAAGTTATTTGAGTCAATAAAAGTATTTTTCAAAAATCTAAAAAAGTTAAGAAATTATACTTTTCATACAGTCCCCGGTCCTATCCATATTTAGTAAAATATTCTTGACAATGTAAGATTTTAAACAAACGAAAAAAAAAAAATCCATTCTTCTGCGACTAAAACTGAAAATTGAAAATCACTATTTTAGATGAATTTCAGAGATAATTTCGGGGCTTCTAGAGAAATTTTTAGAGGTATTTTGAAAATTGAAATTATGCACCGCTGTAGGGTTTTTTTTTCCAGATTGTTTCTTAAAGAAAATTTGATTATGGCCCCCATTTATGCTAAACAGCTCTAACTCGATAAATTTTAATCATAAAGCGATGAGAATTTTTCTATCGTATCGTTTTTTTAATCGTATGTTTTAAAATGTGAACAGTTTTTTTTAACAAATATAGCAGAGAGGGCAGGGGACTGAATTAAAAATTAGTTTTCGTAACTTTTTGAGTAATATATTTATTGAGTCAAACAATATAAAATATAATTTTTCCATTTGTTAAAAACATTTTTGCGATTGAAACTATGTATCTACCTTTAGAAGTTCAGAAATTAGATATTGAACTACGATAAGAGTGAACACTATGCATGTATATGGACGTATTATTACTTCTTTCTTCCAAATTTATGAGGTAAGTTACTTTTAATTTGAAAATAAATATAAAGTATAAGTATGGATGGCTCAAATTTCTTTTTAATATGAAATACGGTGTTTTTTGTTTGTTTTTTTGCATTTTTTTAATGTATATATTGAGTAAAAATTACTAAAAATGCTTTTTAGTTAAAAAACAAAGAAATTAATTATCTTTTTACTCCTGCTTAAGAAAGGTAAAATATCTGTAATTAAAATTTTGATGAGATATTATGGCAATGATGTCGATTTCCTTGCAACAATAAAAAATGTTGCCATAAACTAAATCCAAAACTTTTTTTTGAAAAAAATGTTAAAATTAGGCAAATAAAAATGCACATTGACTAAATTCATATTATAGAAAACATAATTTTTATCATTTTAAAACGAATCTAAGAATTACTTTCATATAATAAATTTTCGGAAGTTATTAGAGAGAAATTCAAAAATCTTACTTTATTTTTAGTCAATTCAAATCAAAGTCAAATTGTAATTAGAATTTCAAAGAAATCTGTACTGAGATACACATTCTATCTGGAAAAGAGCATTTATGTTAAATTTTGATAGCCCGCGATCAAACGATCCATCCTGTATAGTGCCAAAAAAATAGATTAATACACACAATCGATTTTATTATTAGTAGACATTAATATCACATTATTGCTAGCAAAATAAAGATTGATTATTTATACATTAACTCATTGGAGTGAAGAAAAAAACAAAACTGTGGACTGTGAATATCTGCTACAAAAGTACTCTTTTCCAAAAAATTGATATATGATATTACAAGCGAAAGATTATTTGTACCATCGATAATGTCAAAAAAAGATTGGAATAAACAGCGATTTAAGATTTGTATAACGCTGATAAAAAAAATTAATTTCTCCCTTGATAATATTCCTTAAATATCCGACAATAAGCTGCAAAATCTAATAACTACTCATAATGTTACGGATTAATGTAATTAATTCCTGTTTATATGCCATATATTAAGTATGCAGCGTCAATTAAGTTTTGGAATCCATTGCTCTTAATATTATGTCACGATATAGAGTAATGATAACTATAGATAGATTCATGCTTATTGTCATTTATCAAGTTTCTTGTCATGTCATTCATCATATTAACATGACTTAACGTTTGGTCATAAATAAAACTTAAATAAGAGCAAATAATCTTTTTGTCGCTACTGCTGCTAAATAATATATCTTGATAAAATATTCTTTTTAAAAGTTCACATTTGTATGAGGTTATTTTGTACTTTTAAAATATTATATGATGATATTATGGTAATCGTTTAAAAATCAAATTATATTTACTATTTGATTGAGTGGTCCTATGCCACCTCTTGCTTTCCACAGCGGCATGTAATCCGTGCAGTTGGTTTGATACGGAGGAGGCAATAAATGCTTCTCATCCTACAGAGAATAGTACAGTTCTAAATACATAGTACAGTTATTATATCTAATTTATAAAAAGAACTTTTGTTTGTTCATATTTTGTGCGTTGTCGTACCGTTCATTTGATTGCGATAAAACTTTACCAACTTACTGTTTTGATCCTAGAAAATCCATGTTTTTCACATGGCTAGTTGTATGTTGAATGCTCATGAGTCGGACAACCGCGAAATGTATTTGTTTTTGCTGAAGTCGGAAAAACAAAAAAATATTGTCTTCTCTAAAGCACTTGAATAATAAAGTCAAAGAAATAGAATAAATATTATTTGTATTTCTCCTTTATATATCATTAAATTTCAATGAATGTATTCATTGCTGATAAAGAAATGAATATCATTTTTTTCCATCATTTCTAATTAAACAAGACACCTATTTTAAATTTAAATGATATTTACAAAATTATTTCTTCTGTGGCAGCAACGCGCCGGGTACCAGCTAGTAATGAATAAAAACATTTTGCGATTATAAAAATTTATTTTCTTAAAATGAGTGCTTCGTTTAAAAAATATTTCTATTTTTAAAATTTCATTGTGATATATTTCTATTTTCATAAAAAATTGTGAAATATTTCTATTTTTTAAAATTTAGTTTAGTTTTTTTTATATCCCATTTTAAAAATAACACAACAAGTATTTTTAAACGGAAATCATAATTTTGAGCAACGGTCAAGCGAAGTAAAACACTCATTATTAGGCGTTGAAAAATATCCCTCCCCCAATATTTAAGACCTGACGACGTATTACTAATATTTATTTAATCGGAGCGCCTGTCTTGTTTAATAGTACTAAGCAAAAATAGCAATCCATCCAAAATTGGAGTCCAGTTCTTCTAGATGTGCACTATGACAGCATGAAAGATAAATGAGTCTAATAATAAATAAATGCCACATTCTTAAGAAATTCCTGACGTCATAGTTGTGAAGTACACTAACAAACAAACCTAAACTTCAAGTGTTCTGAAGTTTAGGTTTGTTCGCGGTAAATCGATAGTATTCTACAACTAATCGATAGTATTCGATAGTAAATCGATAGTATTCTACAACTAATCGATAGTATTCAATAGCAAATCGATAGTATTCTACAACTAATCGATAGTATTCGATAGTAAATCGATAGTATTCTACAACTCTGTGATTGTTTTCTTTTACACCGTTAAAAAATAAAAAAACGTAAATTCCCAATTTTCTCGACATTATAAGGGATATCTTTGTAGTACTCATAGCCGTTTTACTATATTTCGACACCATTTTAAGCCTATCACCTTCTCCTTTCTGAAGGATGGATAACAGAGAATTTTAGTCAATATTTTATACTGGGCTGGGAATTTCGTCAATTAAAAAGGAATATGAGTAATTTTTATATAAAACTGTCATTCTTTGTATGAGTTCCGGAATAAGCTTCTCGGAGAATGAGGATAGCAATCATAATATGTGACGAAGAATTTTATTTGAAATATAATATATCCCAATGTATGTATGTATATAGCAATGCTTGTATATAGCATTCAATTAAGTAAATATCAGTTAGCTATTCCTTTTGCTGTAATTCTAATCCACATTTTTTTAAACTAACTCTACTTTCATGCACGGATATTAGGCTAATGAAACTTAGAAACTCTTATAGTTCTTTGAGTAACATGTCTAAGATGCAAGAATTCTCATGGCCTTTCTGAAAAGTCACTTCTTTGGTCACTGTGACCGCAAATTCAAGATGTTCTCTCGTCTTGACTTCATACACCAGTCTCTTTATTCTATTTCTCGGTTGGAATTATTTTTTAAACTTCGCCCTTCACTCCTGTTATCCTTTCGTCAACCTCGCTCATCGTCCTTTGTTTATAGTTTAGTGTGATGATCTTCAGGACTTAACTGTCTCTGTTGAACTTCCGAAAGGAATTTTTTTCCATTTCCGATTTCCGAATATAATCTGTATATTTTTTCAACAGGTATCCCAAAAAGATTGAAACGTGGTTTAATTTTTTTACCCCTTGGAATAAGTGGAAAATATTAATTGTCGTCAATTTTCAAAAAATTACATTTTTTAAATTTTTATGCTATCTTTCTAAACAAATTTGGCCAATTAGAAAGTTTTTCTTACCAGATCATTAGAAAAAAACCCCTCACAAATGTATTTTTAAACCAAAGGAATTACGTTATAAGGAAGAAAAAAATGACTTATGCCATTTTTCACATTCCGTAAAACGCTGTTTCTGCAATGTAAATAAGGGTTATATACAAGTTGAAAGTAGAAATTTTTAGATCAAAAATGCGATAATGGATGTCAAAAAATCCCAAATGCTCTTAAATAAAGCTTATGTTGCTTGGTTTTTCAGAGGTTCTCTTATCTTTCCATACAAATTTAATAGACAGTTTGATTCAATATGGCTTATTATTTCTTATTTTAAACTCATCAATTTATTTGTGGCTTATCTTTTATTGATTATATCATCCTTTCTTTACATGATTCTTTGATTAATCCTTTCTTTTCATGTTTTTTTTCCCCCTTTGATTTACTATTTTTGAAGAAAGAAAAAGGATGATAATAAATTAAAAGTAGAATGAGAAGAAATTGATAATATAGAAACTGATAAAATGAAATATTCTGCAATTAGTATCTTTTATTTTATATAAAGGTTCTTTTTATTATTATGTTTAGATTCTCCCTCCAACTTCATTCCCTGTAGTGGAAATCTCTGTTATATCGTTTTTAATTTTTTATTTTGAAATCACTGTAACATCCTTCCAAAATGATTCATATTTGCTTTACTATCATTTTTTGTTGTTGTTGTTGTTCTTTTTCAAATCGTTTCTAAAAATGTCTTAATAGATAAAAAAGAAATACATTATTTCATTGTTACTTTTATAAGCAGAAGAAGATTTTTCTAAAATAAAATTGAAATAAATAGCTAATTTTTCTATTTATCTATTTTAATTAAAAATAAATTTTTCATTTTCCTACTTTCCAGTTTTTTTTATAGATTTACACAATTTACAATTAAAAATGAAGTGCTATGTGGAGTTAAACCGAATATTACTAATTTTAAATCTATAAGAAGCAATATAATTTTGATTTTCAAGCGGGTATTTACAAAACTCACTTCTTTCACTTGTATTCTATAGTCTTTTCCACCAAGGAGACCAGCTCCGGATACGTACGGACTCGCAGCAATGTACGGTGAGTGCATCGCTATCTGAACGGACGAAGAGGATAAAGTATTATAGGCAGGAAGTTGGATTTGATCGATGTAGGCATCTCTGTCCCTAAATGATTCATCGATATAGAACTCCATTACAATTTCTAAAAGAAAAAATTATTCCATTTATAAGTAGTAGTCAAGTAAACTCTTTGAATATAAAGAAATAAAAAACATATTTTAAATTCTACTAGTAGTTTTCTGTTCTACATTTAAAGTAGAGCTTTAACGCGTTTATTCTACCAACCCCATTATTATGTTTTTATTAATTTTACATTAACCTTTTTTCTCCGAGTACGCTATAACATTTTGTCAATATTTTATGAATCCAGAATGAATAACTGCATTGTCTGTCAGACAGTTGTGACCATTACATTGTGTGTTCTCAACTTATAATATTGCTTCCTTGCTCTGACAGTTTCTTGGTAAGGAAGATGATTTTAGAGATATAGTTATGGCTCCTGAATGGATATATACTTATGGCTGCTGAATGCCCCCGGATTTGGCGACAAACTTGGCGACTTTAATAATAAAAATGAAGGGCTCGGAATATTCGAGAATCTTGGCAATATCTCCTTTAGACCTCGATTTACACACATTGTTCTAGAAGCTTCTTTGCTCTGTCACGTAAATGATAAAAAGTCGCAAGACAAATCAGAAGGGAGTGAGGCAGTTGTTGAGCCCAAAGTAGCAGCTGAGCTAAGTATCCCTAAACGCCTGTGCTGTTGCGGCTGCTTAATCATGATTTGCTACCTGTATGCTATCATTTACTGCAAGTGATACTCTTGTGTACATTTAGGTTGTGTTTGCTGCAGTGCATTTGTATTTAAAAAAACCGTCTTTATTTGTTATTGAGCCTATTGGAGTTTTCATCACACAACTCACGATTAGAATTATGGGAATTTTCTGTAATAATATTTTATATTTCTAAAAATGGAAGAACTAGATAACGAGGAATTTTGCATAGAAATGTACTTTACTAAAATATTGCACCAAGCGTATGGAAAGAATTGTCTTAGTCGACCTCAATATTATATAGGACATCCATGGTAATCGAGCAAAATATCCACTAAATACGATACGAAAACTGGTCACCTTTCCATATCAAACGAATTTTAACATCGAGGAAGTGAGTGCCTTTCGTTCATTCGAATCATTACTTAAATCTCCATGAGATTTATGAAGATCTAGTCAATTGCAAGTATTCAATTCACTCAATTCCTACAAAACTTATTACTTTTTCTCTTCAATGAGGAATAAAAAAAGAATCGTGGCATATTTATGCTGAGGTTGCATAATACACAAATGCAGATCAAAAATATATCGTAACATGTCACGGCTATCCTGGTTTGATCCAGTGAGCTTTCTTTTGTTCCTTAAATTAAAACACACATATAAAAGCCGAAAATTGATATAATAAAATAAATATAAGCTTTAATAGTGTACTCAAACATAGAAACTTGCTATATGTAAATTAGTTTCTGCTTTTTAATCTTCTGCTTTACCATGAAAATTAGTTCTGCTTTTTAATTATACAGTTCAATATTAAAAATATGATGGAATTTAGTAATCAAATTTTTCTCAGATTCAATTCAGGTGGCGTCACTTATATGAATTCAAAATTTAATTTACTAACTGAAAATTTACAGCAATTAATAATAGAGTTCTAAAAACATTTAAATAGCGTACTTCTATCCAGAATACACAAGTGTATAAAATTTGAAACATCCAGCATGTTAAGAAAGTAAATGATTGCAAAATTCCACCTTTGAGAGTTTGAAATAAGTCGAGTTACATAAAGAGTTTAATTTTTTTTTTAAATCGAAACTTATGCAATAAAATTTAAAAAAATGACTTCTTAGGGGAAATATACTTACTTTCTGATTTTTTTATTTTCGAAAATTTCATGTTCGGTTGAGACCACAGAGTGTACATACTGAAGCAGAAACTTGGTATGTTCCCATCGCTGTAATAAGGGCCGGCAATGGCGTTGTCAAGGCTACAAGTGGAAATTATTGCTAATTAATAACTTAGCCAAGTAAGTGATTATTTTGCATTCCCTAATGTGACATTTTTTTCTTTTTTAAAGCCTTTAAAATTTTTTAATTTAAATTATTTTTTTTATTTAAATCAGGAAAATTGCTCTTCCTTGTCTTATCCGGTAACATGCTTGGGTGCAAACTTAGAGGCCAACGCTACAACTTAAATAAATAAAATGGTTGTTATGTATTTATTTCACGTCAAAATATAATCTGACTGAACTGTCTATTGCGAAGTACCAAACGCTTACGCACGGGTTTCTAAAATAAAAATTTGAGTACTCGGCTGGTTAACAGCCTTATCCAAAGTTCACAATTTTTATGCTCGAGGAGAATATTGCCTTTAATAAGGAGTATGCGAAAAAATTTCGAAAATACTTCTCCCTGTGGTTTGTAAAAGCTTTTATTTTTTTTCCATTTTTTTTTTAATTTAAAGTCTTTTATTTTGGCAATAAAAGCTAGATTTTATCAATCTAAAAGGTATGGCAATACCTTTGCGTACTATATACTAAATGTTTCGTATCTTTCTTATTAATTACGTCCTTTAATATTAGAAAAATAAATATTTTTATGCATTATATTGGACTGAGTATTTATAAACAAGTAATCTTTTATTTGTAATCAATAACAATCAACACAGAAGATTCACAAGAAAGGATATTTTTACCACGACTTTAAATGAATATTCGAAACTTGTAAAAATGTTGTATTAACTCTTTGACTACTTTGCCGGCCCAACCGGCCATGCAAATTTTATCTCCGTAAATAGGTTAATGTTTTGAATGACGATTCTGTAATGTAAAATGATTTATCACCAAGAATTTCCTCGATTTCCCTATTACAAACGTCGCTTAAAACAGAAATCGACTCAATAGTATAGAAATTGCGCAGCCGATTCGGCCAGATTAGTAGTGAAAGGATTAAATTTACCCTTACATATTTTATTTAAATCCTTTACCTGCACTAAAAGAAGTTTTATTCGACCTTAATAATTTTTTTAAAACATACTCGAAAATGGCATTAAGATAAACGGAAAATTCCCCTTAATGTTTCAGATGATGTTCATATTAATTCCCTCAACTTTGTTCGCAACTATAAATTTTAATATTTCAGATTTTTATCTCTTTGAGAGAATCTAAACTTTGCTAATATATTCCCTTCGATCCCCTTAAGAGATACTTTCCTCTCTTCATTAGCTTGAGCAAAATTATCACTGCTGAGGAAATATGCATTCTACGACGAAATAATATATGGTTGTCGCCTCTTCTGACTTATATACCTCGAATCATTCATAGACATGTTCTTTATCAGACAGAACAGACTAAATACTCCATTAACACTGGCTCTGTGAATCATAGCTCCATATAGTTATTTGAGTATCTGAAACTTCATTATCACTAAAAAGCCATACTATACAAGAAGAATTTTTTTAAATTGCTAAATTCTATGTATAAGATATGTTTTTCCTTCATAGTATGAATGATAAAATAGTTGATAATTGGTTTACATTAGAAGTAATGAAAGAATTATAAAAATGGCAGCCTGAAGATTTTTTAAATTAAAATAAAGAATTTCCTTTTTTGGTTAAAATTTTTTTTTAAATATGGAGTTTAAAAGAAAGATCTTAATCTTTATCATTTATGTTAAATAGAGAATCTCTTAAAAGAAATTATGTTAAATAGACATTTTTTTTTTTTTTTTTGAAAAATAAAAACTCGTGCTGTGTAAAATTTGTTTGTTTAGAAAAATAAATGATAAATACATACAAACTTTGCAGTTAAAAATACAACTTATTCTACGAATATAAATGTTCATGTCATTTTACTGGAAAGTAAAATGCTCAGAATTTTAGTACAGATAATACGTGGGGACATTCTTTATCTATGGTAAACTTCAATGGAAGACTTACTCGCAATCTCTTTCACTGCTGCCGCTGACAATTTTACATTTGAAAAAGTCTTTTAGCGGTGTCTTCAGCATATTTAGAATTGTTGAATTCAGGTCTCGAGTCGAAAAGAAGCGTTGATAGGCTACCGCCTGAAAGAAAGTCGTAAAGTGAAATGCATATTATACATTTGTTTTATTATAATAGAAACAAACAGTTATTTTCAGATATAACGAATTCACCGTCAAATAACAAACTGAACTACGCATGCCCAACTTCACACTGAAGTTGGACTATGACATAACTTAATTTTTCCACCTAAATTTCATGCAACTAGGTTAAGTTGATACAACGAGTTCTTATTCCATATACCATCTGAGCTCGATGTGATTCCATTTAAGCGTGTAGCGTTTTAGAACATCAAATATGGGTCATATTTTCTTTTTAAATATGTTCCGTTTAGAAATTCTGTCATTAAAGCACTACGATTGCCATTCCACGCATGTGCGTTAAATATTCTGCATCTGTTGACTAGCCATAAACTCCATTACAGAAGAACTCCACTGCGTTCCCATCTGCTTGTGAATATTTAAAAAGACTGACGTATTAAAAATCCCGCTGACTGTAAAATACGCTCTGACATTCGGTTTCTGAATGCAAAAGATGTGAAAGAAGATGAAATTCGTTAACAGATCAGTGAAGTACAGGAAGAAAACATTATGAACGAAGGAATGGTGTGAAAATGGATTAGAATATTTAAAAATGGACGCACAAATGTGCATGATCTGGAATGAAATAAGTGAGTGACGCTCTCTCATTATTCAAGATTTGGTGCAGAATATTGATGGAAAAATTATAGAGAAAAGATGCTTTACGATTTCATCTTTATCTAACGATTTTCCTCAAATTTCAAGAATTGTCCTTTATCAAAATGTGACAGAACACTTAAAATATCATAAGTTGTTCTGATTGGTAGGGAGCTGGATTCGCATCCCTTGGATTATGAGTTCGAACGCCACTGGCCGAAGACTCTTCGTGTGTGGTAGCTGGTGCACGTATAAATCTATAGTGTGAAATGCATGAATGGAGTCCGCCCCGTAAAAAGGGTTGTGACGTATGAGTAGCTAAGTCGGCCTCTTTGCCCCTAGATGGCGCTACTGAAACAAAAGACGCTCTCTCGACTTAAAATCGTTGACGAAGTTAGCGATTTTAAGCGATTTGTCTTTGGCAAATGCCATAAGAAACCACAAAAGCAATGAAAATATTGACTAATGCCCCCTCCTCCAAAAGATAGCCAGTGCGTTGACTATTTCTGGGCAATACAATGATTTTGACAATGAGTTTTTAAAACCAAATTCTCACAGATGATGGAACATGGGTGCCTCATGAGATAACAGAATTGTAACAGTAATCTAAGTAACGGCGTCATTCAGCATCACCTAAGAAAGTGAAGTTCAAACAAACAATTTCAAATCGAAAAATCATGTGTACTGGGATATGGGATAAAAAGAGTCTGGAGAAGTGGTTTAAGAAGAGGATTTTTTATTTATTTATGTCCTGGTAGTGGCACAGTAAGTTATGAGACTTATCTTGAGACTTTAATTAAACTACACCTTCAAATTCGAAACAAAAGGCGTGACCTGCTATATAAGGAGATTGTTTTGGCCCATGATAATACCTAACCACAAGTGTCTAATAATACCTAAGATCTCATTGCATCATTTGGCTGAAAGCAATCTGATCATTTTTCGAAAAGTCCCGATCTAGAGCCTAGTGACTGAAACTTGTTACTGCATTTAAAAAAAGCATCTTTGTGGTCAATACTAAGATGGTAATAATAATCTTAAAACGGCAGTGTTGCAGTGATTATTTCTGTGAAAATCTGTGCCTGTGCAGGCAGCATTTCTGTGAGAATAGAATTCAAGAGGTGGAAGTACGATACGACAGACGCCTTAAAATTGATGAAAATTAAGTTGAAATATAAATTAAGACCGGCTTATATATAAAAATAGAATTGTTAAAAAAAATTACGGTTGTGAATTTTTTTTAAAAAAAAATTCAAAATGGTACGTTTTTAAAAACATTTATATTAAGAAAATAATTTAAAGAATACGACTGATAGTATTGAAGCATCCTTCTTCTTAGAATACAATGGAGGAAAAAAATAGGTATAAAGCTTCCGTACACTTAAGTATTTGAAAATATGAAGGAATGAACGAAGCAAAAAGAAGAATAAAAAAATGAACGAAAGGAGAAGTTGTATAAAAGCGAATAATTCTTAGTACAAACATAACTCATTCGTCGTTGTATTATACTGCAATAATAATCTCACTAACTATTAATTATAGTTTATAAATAGAAGCAGAAGTGCAGTAAGTAGAAGCAATTGTCATAAATACTCAAATAACCATTCCATGAATACTTATAACATTAAATGAAATTGAAAAAAATCCCCATTTTTTTACTATTCAACTCTATGAAATATAAAACTCTTTGCATATAAAATTGACTTAAGTCCAAAAGGAAAAAAAGCTTCCATTTATAGTTTTTTTATGTTTAATAGTATGAGTAGAAAGGATGTATGGTCCAATTAGGTAATCATACACTATAGCAGTTCAAACACTGACCGAAAATCTTTGCTTCTATATGAATGATCTTATTTCATGTAGATTTTTTAGTGTCCACATATGTGTATTTTGCCTATTAGATAGTCATTCTAAAAAATTATCTCGTATAAATTCGGATAATAGCATGTATGCAGAGTAGTCCAACTATACTGAACTCAGTTGAGGCTATAAATTAACATGCACTGCATATAGAGGGTAATCTTTCGCATTTAATACTTGAATTTTCTGTAAATGAAATGAGTGCATGCTTTCATAGTGCAAAATCTCCCTTACAAGTAAACGCCTCAAGCCAGATCACGCGACATACTAGCCATGCTTGCAGAAGGATTCAAATCAACTGCATGTAAAACCGTTTCTTCCACTACAAGAGCTCTAGTAATTCTGGTCTAACCAACATCAAATCATATAATCGTGAACGATCCATTTTTGCAGAGCTGGCGGTGAGCACGCTGAAAGTTTCGATAATTGTCTATTCAGAAGTCTATTTAGGTAATTGTGTATATGGAATTATCTCTGAGCATTACAGCCTTAGAGAAAATAGCCTGTTTCTTTCTGCTATCTCACACATCAAGTGGATATCTGTTAGCTCTACATTTACAAAGTGAACGCGTGATATTCTAAATCCGTGCTGGAAAATGACGTCTTTATTCTCAAATAATATGGACTGCTAAAACTTGCACCATCTAATGGCATTTAAACGTACCTTCCGCGGCACGTATTCTCTGACATTCTTTTTTTTCGGTCCTAACAATTTTTCTTCAAAGTTTTGCTAGAAACTTTTCTATCACCATGTATACTTAAAATATGTCCACTGACAAGAAAAAGTGACCAATAGTTGCTAAATGAATGAGAATAATCATAAAGTGAGGTATAGAAATGCATTTAGCTGAGTTTTTTAATATCTGAAAAGTATTAAGCTTACCCTAAATCCTTCAGGTGGAGTTCTATTCATACCGGGCATATCTTCTTCCATACAAAATTCTGGCACAAGTTCGCACAAATTAGAACTCACCAGATCCTTTTCTTCACTGCAATATGGGCCCAACATGCAAATAACTTCTGGCTTTACTCTGCAAATGTGCAAATTAAGACATTAAAATAGTATATCCAGTTAATTTTTTATTTAATTTTGACTCATTATTAAACGTACTGTAACGGGACGAATAGACGATTCATTATTAAACCTACTCTGACTATTTAAACTAGACGATTTTTACTGACTTAATTCTCTTCAAAATAAAACAGATTTCAACATGACACTGCTTGAAAGATCATTTCAGAGATATTTTTTTCCCTTTACTTTAATTTTAGCTAAGCAATTTATAGAAACAAAATTCATGTTCCGAATTAGAACAAAAGAATACAGTTCAAAAAGAAATTAAAAATCAACATCGGAAAAGAATAATTAAAGATAAATACGCTTAACAAAGAATTCCGGAAAAGAACTTTTCTTATTCACTGCATAGAGCCTACGAAAAGTAAAATCTTTCAAAATCAGTAGCCACAGAATTTTAAATAGGTAGGTAATACATTGAATGCTAAGCTATAATTACATTTTCGCTTTTATTAAAATGATGAAGTTTGAAACATTAATATTTTTTCTGCATATTGCTTGAAGTAAAAAAATCTTATGGTGCAGAATGCAAAGCCGGATGTAATCAAGACACGGAAAGATAATAACAAACGAGTTAAGCCTAAAATATTATTAAAATACGGCGTTTCGTACTTAAGTTGGATTTTATACTTTATTGCATTGCAAAAAAAAAAAAAAAAAATCTCCTGTAAAAAAAAAAAAAAATTTAAATCCTGGAAAAGACGCATGAGATGAACACTTATGAAAACTTTTTCCTTCTGCTTTTTTCCAGAAAATGTGTGAATGATGACTAAAAAAATGACTTATTAGCCAGAAATCGGAAGCTATTTCTCAAACTGTTTAATTAATGATATCGTACACCTTTCATATTTTAATAGGCACTGTATAATTCTTTCAAATTAAACATAAAATTCTCACCATCACTTAATTTCATCTGAAAAAATATACAAATAAGAGGCCACGATGGTCTTTGCATAGTCCTCAGAAGAGAACGGGTGGGAATTTTATTGAAGATCAGCTCCCTTGAACTGAACTGATACACACAGGTTTGGTTAAAAATGCGTTGCTTCAATATTATATATTTTAAGGGTATATTTTAATAGATGGGGGTTCTTTAGGAATGAAATCAGTTCATACTCAAACGCTGCATATTGATTCCACCATTCTGGTGAATTCCGGAAGCTACTGTTCTTGTAGCAACAGAAAAAATAAGATGACCCTAAAATGCAATACTAGACAATATAATATTGTACATGTACAATTGTGTGAATTATATGATTTTGAATTCATATGAATTTATTTCTTACTTCAGTTGTTAATAAATTTGTTTCATTCAGAACGAAATAAAATTTTTTAAGTGTTTATTCAATTTTTAAATTCAAATGTCATCCAAAAAATAAAAACAGCATTTTTTAAATACATTATTATCTAATAAAAGCTAAAATATTTATTATTTCACAGATCATATCCCAAACCTATTAGAATCACAGAAATTATTTGACATTATCTAAGATGATAATGTCTTGATGTACCGGGTGTCCCATAAATTTGTAAATACTTTAAAAATTCATAAAAATTGAAGGAATGAGTATATTTTAATGCGGTTTGCAAAACTGTTATTCTCATGAAGAGGGATTTTTTTTTCATACAAAAAAAAAAAAGAAGAAAAAAAAAAGAGAAATAGTTCAAAAATTTGTCGATAGAAGGCGCTAAACACAAGCAAAGCATACAATTCTACGGGAAAAATACTTTTATTTGCAAGCAAGCAATTGTTTACATGCGTATCACATCAGTACTGCAGTACTTGTTCTATGTGTCCGCCATCACCAGAAATAACAGTTTAGTAGTGGGAGACAACACTGGTAACTACATCATACAGCATATCCGGATGAATGCATGAGATTTCGTGGCGAATGGCTTCCTTTAGCTGGCCTATGGCGGTACACCCGAGTCTTAAGGTAACTCCATAGCCAAAAATCAAGGGGTGTTAAATCTGGTGAGCGTGGGGGCCATTCATGTGTAAAGTGACGGCTTATTATCCGTTCTTCAGTAAAAGTTCTTCTCAAAAATGCCTTCACTTCCGTGTCGATGTGAGGAGGTGCCCCGTCTTGCATGAATGTCACTGTGTCAAGGACATCGTGTTCCAATAAGGACGGTATCACTTCCTTCTGTAACATTTCCAAATAACTTGTTCCATTAACTGAACATGTCTTCCATCCTGCTTTTTTACAGGGCTTTTCAAAGGAAAAAGGGCCTACAATAATGGATGCAGTGAAACCGCACCAAACAGTAACCCGTGGTGAATGCAGGGGCTTCTCAGTGTAAGCATGTGGATTCTCATGTGCCCATATTCTACAGTTATGGGTATTAACTGCTCCATGCAAAGCAAAATGAGCCTCATCTGTCCACAATATTTTCAGCAGCCATCGCGGATCATCTTGAATTTTCGCCAAAGCCCAATTTGAGAATTCCAATCTCTTAGCTGTATCATTTGGTAAGAGCTGATGTAGCGATTGCAATTTGTATGGGTGAAATTGCAATACACCATGGAGGATACGGTACATCGAAGTCTTTGGTATACCAGTTATTCGTGCCACTTCTCGTGCGCTACTGACTGCACTTGTAGACTGTTCCCTTAGCGTGTCCGGGGTAGAGACATCGGGGATACGGACTGTTGTTAAACGAGAGACATCGGGGGTACGAAGAGACATCGGGGGTACGGACTGTTGTTAAACGAGGTGCACCACTGCTTGGCCGATGACACAAACTTCCAGTTCCTTCGAAACGGCGTACTAGGGAAACAAGTCCAGCAGGAGTGATCGGACCTGAACCTTTCTTCAATCTTTTCTGCGTCCTAAACTTTCGTAAGGCTTCAGCCGCCGATTCGTTGCTGACATAAAACAACTTTACCAATAGTGCTTTATCCACCAGTGTCAACATCTTAATACAAACCTTATGCAAATCTTTAGAAATGATGTGTCAATCGCTCACTCTGCCTTTCATAAGACTTTAATTTGCATATTTCCACTGATTTGCTTGTGTGCAGCGCCCTCTATTGACAAATTTTTGAATTATTTTTTTTTCTTATCAAAAAAAAATTCCCCTTCATGAGAATAATAGTTTAGCAAACCGCATTCAAATATACCCAGTCCTTCAATTTTTATGAATTTTTAAAGTATTTACAAATTTATGGGACACCCGGTATGTTAATCATAATTATAACGCATGGTCATTTATTTTTAGCTATACATTTACTATCACATTTCTAGATGAAAATAAATTTAAAAAAAGCAATTGCTTCTTCAGATGCCCAATGAAATCAGCATCGTTATTTCCATGGTAGAAGAGCTTTTCGTAAAATTTACAAGGGTGTTAAATTTCCAATCCTCTTCTATTACTTTCCCGAGACTGTCTTGATGGAATTGAACTTAGAAAAAGTTCTTTTCAATAGATCAAATGTACAATAGTTCATAAATGAAGTAGCAGACACTTCACTCAAATATATTGAAATGCTATGCATGCAATACTTGTATCATTCTTTAAATTTTTGAAGGAATGCAGTGGTACTTTTTGAAACTTACAGCTCAAGACTTAAAGTTTCGTCTTGATGAGATTTTATTCTTTGAAAATCACTGGGAAGAAGAAATGAAATTTCTTCTGCAATTATCGGACATAAAGATTTCTCTTGATAGTAAGTAAAGTTGAACATTTTTTATCGTGTGAGAACATAATGTCGTTTTGGTTTGAGGTTTTCGAAGCCTCAAAATGCGTAGCCAACAAATTGGCGATTTTTATCATGTGAAAACATGATGTTGTTTTGGTTTTAGGTTTTTTTGAAGCCTCAAATGTGTAGGCAATGTATCGCTTTTGAGGCATCAATTTTTTTTGTCATGTTAAAATATGATGTTGTTTTGAAGCCACAAAATGAGTAGGCAACAAATTGGTGGTTTATCGCTTTTGAGGCATCAATTTTTCGCTCTTAAAGTTAGAAAATAATGCAGAAGGTTGTCACATTTGGCGGTTTATCGCCAACTAAAGTTACAACTTGATTTCCAAATTATTCATTCTATGAATTCTTACGAATTGCCTTAATTAATTTAAGTCATTAACCAGTTTAAACCGGTTTGAAACAATCACGAGACTATCAGATTACGCATGCATCGATAATTAGAAAAACCATGGGTCTTTTTCATTTCAAAATCGGTCGAGCTTCAAAACTTTGTTTGACAGCTAGAAAAATTAAAAATTAAAAGTTAAAAAAATTATATATATATATATATATATATATATATATATGCGACCGTAGATTTCATTTTTTAAAATTTTTTTTTTTTGCATTGAAAGAACCAAGTTTGTATATTTTTTCTTCGTTTATAACAGTAAATAAACTTATTATTACTACAGTTATTTAGGTAACCTTGCGCTTTATTACAATATATAGCCAATCTTTTGTATTTTCATAAGGGTTCTACCAGCTGTTCTGCACTGAGTTCCTTGACTCAGTAAAAGATGTCGTATTGACAAAGCTACGTTTTAAAACTATTTTTGGTTCAAAATCTTGGTTTATTATTTTATTTAGAAACTGCAACAGATGTATTTAAAGAATCTGTTACTGATTTCTGCACTGATATATTTTCTCTTGTTTGAATTTGGTTTTAGAGATATTTGAAATAGTACTACCTTTTTACGCGTATTCGTTTGGAGTCTTCCTTCCATGTAAACGTAAAGACTATCGGTTTTTCCCTTTCCGATTTATAATTTCGCTTTTAATGCACTTAGAAATTTTCATACTAAACATTTCACAGCTCTTTTAAATTATGAAGGAAAAAAAAATTCTCTTCGAAAAGCGCAAAAACATATTCTTCAATCCGCAGTTTGTTTACTTGCGAGATTTTGAAAGAAGAATATATCTTAAAGTAGCAGACAATATTTCTCATTTCAAATAATGAGCTGTTGCCAGAAATTTTTATTCCAAAACATTTGTTATTCTTAAATTCGTTATCGAGATCATTCTAAAAATATATAACTACCCTCTGTAATCCTCAAATTGTCAGAGGCATTTAAAGAATTATCTTTTTTAGTAGTTTGTTCATTATATTTTTTTCAAAGAGTTACTTTGAAGTGAGTCAGTAAGTATCCTTTCCATCAATTCATTACTATCCTGCAATCCCGAAATTGCTAATTTTCAAAGAGAAAATTGAGGGTGTACCAGGAGTATTTAACAAACAACAATTATAATGCATATATTTATTTAGCGGAATTCCGCAGGTGAAAATAATAGCAGGTGAACACTAACAGTTCAATTAACAAATCTGATTTTGAAGCAATAGGTGTGTACGAAGGAATTCTGAGATGCTTCTAGACTCTTCCGAACTATAAATGTGATAGCCATTGAAACTTCAGATTACTTTTGGCAGAAACATTGACTAGATGTGTAATCAAAGAGTACACAAGATTTCATATACATCCAAATCCCTTGAATATAACGAGATCATATGTAGAAAAGTGATTAATATTTCTATATTTTATATAAATAAATATTTACTCTAAATTTCTGAATAAATAGCATAGTGTACTCACGTCAACCAAGTACACTACACAGTTAATTTAAGACAAACTGAAAATAAAGGTTGTGCCAAAATTAACGCAATATTTGAATTTTCCACTATTCATGCAGTAAAGTGTTGGTAACCCTATAAAAAACTATTTAGCAGCAGATAGTTTAGGATTAGTAAAAAGGGCGCTTTACACAGTAGAACAACGTCTTTTCGTTGTTTAATAATATTTCAAAAATACTGAAAGTCTGGCTACCACAGTTCAAAAATTTGAGAATTGTCCCCCTAGATCGTGTGATTTAACACCCTTAGATTTCTTTCTATGGGGTTATTTGAAGTCAAAGGTCTGTGCCAACAAGCCCACAAGCACGCGTGCATTGAAGGAGAAAATTCAACGCAGCATCAATGAAATTCAGCCACATTTATGCAAAATGGGCATGGAAAATTTTGACAAAAGAGTGTGTATGTGCCATTAAAGCCATGGAGGTCATTATTCCTGAATGTTATTCCACACATACTCTATCCTGTGTACTTTATGATTCAATAAAATATAACAATTTAAAAAAAAACTGTTTTTTTATTTAATTCAAATCTTGTGTTAACATGTTGTTCTATCGTGTAACGCTCTATTTTTTTACTAACCCTAAACTAACAGTTGTCAAATGATTTTTTAATAGGGTTGGCAACATTTTACTGCACGAATGGTGGCAAATTCAAATCTTTTTTTTTTAATTTTGAGACAGCCTTTATAATGAGAAAAAAAAAAAATCAACACATTTATCAGAGCAGACAAACTGTTTTTAAATACTGTTTTCAACAGCATTAACAGAAAAAAATCTCAGAACAACAGAAACTTCTTACCCACTGCCACTGCAGACAGTGATTCCAGGCATCTCTATTTCCGAGGGTACAGACACTTGTATATCCACAA
This sequence comes from Argiope bruennichi, assembly GCF_947563725.1. Taxonomy (NCBI): domain Eukaryota; kingdom Metazoa; phylum Arthropoda; class Arachnida; order Araneae; family Araneidae; genus Argiope; species Argiope bruennichi. The sequence goes on from NC_079156.1 coordinate 77,924,845, forward strand.
CTGTAGGATATGTCCAATAAAGGAGTAGAAAAAGAAAAGTCTGCCATAAAAATCCAATCAAGCATATTGTTATTACCGTTGCCTTTAAGACTTTTTTTACTGTGACGCTCTTTTTAAGCATAGTAACCTAAAAGAAGAGAATGTGGATAGCTACAGTTAATCTACTTGATATATGTAAAAAAATTGGTAAGAATTATGCGTTTATTTTTTTACGAGGGAAGAGAAAGCATTTAATCAACCTCTTTGTATTTTTTAAAGTATATTTTCAAAAAATTTCAAACCTCGGATTATCAAATCTCTATACGTCATCCCTTTAAAATAACAGTCAGATCACTTGTGGTATTAGAGCAGCTGAGAAATGTGAGACTTATAAAAGTTGTCGAGTTACATTTTTCATAAAAGTTGTTAACTTAGTCTATTAATTACTGAAATATGTTTCTCAAAAAGTAATTTTTTTTTTTCATTTTTTGAATAGATTGATTTGAGCATCTGATTTCTTTTGTTCGTTTGGTAAGTATTCTGATATTACCACATTTGTGTTAGAATATTATGTTTGCAACAGTTATGATAGAAAGATGTGATATTGTTCACATGTGTTTGTAGTTTGTAATTTGCATAATGCACATGCACTTTAATATTTGTCCCTGAGAGCAGAAAAAGCATATGGAGATACCGTCGAAGTAGCATCATTCTGACTATCGCATAAGGATAGCAACATACGTAAAATAATCCTTCTGTAGAGTTGCCAACAGCGACATCTAGTGATTGAAATTGACGTAAAAAATCTTTTAACGATTACGTTAACTGGTTTAAGATAATTTAGCTCCGCATTGAATCTTCTAGACTTCAAAAATTAAGTATTATGCTCTTATTATAATTCGTTACTTTTGAGCAGTGAACTTAATTTAATATTCTTAAATTATGCTAAGTTATTTCAGATGTTTTCCTGTTTAATTTAGCTTTGATACAGCATTTATTATTTTAATTTTTTTAAAGAAAATTAACTAACATTTAAAAGTAACAATTTATTCTTTCTAGCTGCTTCTGAAAATAATATGATAGACTAGTTTTAAAGTTTTCAATAAATACAGCCCAATTTATCGAAGCCTTAATCTGAAGCTATTATATATTCTGCTGTTTAAACACAAAGTACATATGCGCATCCTGTTGTGCAAGTACATAGAATAATAAAAATCATCATACATGAACTGAGAATATATGATATGTTCACATTCTGTTGTAAAAGCACAGATCAATGTGCACTTACTACTGCAAAATATTTTAATTTTTAACCGTGAAACCAGCATTTAAATATTGTTAAATAATGAAATCACAACCAGAACACTCATAAAGAACGGATACCAAATCATTTTTGCTTTTTCATGTATGTATATACTTACTAGCTTTCCATATCAATTCTATTGTTTAATCAAATGTTTTATTCATTTTTTTCCCGACATTAAAAATATTTTTAAAAGTTATTTATTTGAGCATTAATTCCAAAACAGGTTACCTTTATGTCCTTTATTTCAAAATAAAATTCATTACAAATAATATAGTATTAAATAACGGTTTTTATTTTATTTTATTGTTTTTTTTTAGTCTTAAAATGTTTTTTTTTAAAAACATTAATCATTTTAAAATCATTTTTTGAGGGAATATGATTTTTACTAAATATATGTTTTATTGATTTTTTAAATTAAAACTAAGATATTTTTTTAAATAAAGATTCCATTAGGTTTTAATATTTTCACAATCAAGAAAATCTTATTATAATCTATATGAACACGCTGGTTGCTAAAAGAGCCTAATTATCTATATCAGTATATATATAATCGTCCAATGCCGTTCTGCAACACTGGCCGGAGTTAAAAATATCTCCGCCTCTTTTATCTGCACATTTAAGCATCTAATTATGTGTGCAGTATCGGATGCACAAATCTCAACTTCTATTTTGGCGTCAAACATCTCATTTTTTTTCAACGTTTAAAATGACTGATATTCGATGCATAGAATTCATTCATGTGAGTACATCTAAACATGAATAAATAATATTTATGCTGATTCATTATATTTTCTCTTTACGGACTAAATTGAAAGTTATTGTTAATGTTTTCTTTCAACATTTTTTTTTTTAAATTTTGTATTTGACATTGCATTTTTTTTTCTTCTTGTAAATGGGTCTCTATTTATTTCAAGCTGATTTTAATTAATTGTTTGGATTTCAGTATTTATGAACACTGTAAATAGAGAGGATCCCATTGCAAGGAAACAAAACTTCTACTATAAATGTGAGTATGAATTTACATTTATAATACATTGCCGATAATAAATCTTCATTGCTTAAATAAATCTGTGATAATCAGATCCGAGATATTTTTTTAACAGAATAACAGTTCATCTAGAGGGAAACACCTTCTAATTATTAACCCTTTGGATGGTGTCTCGCACTCACCATTCAAGACGACGCATCATTTTGACGTTTTATTCATTTATTTTTTAATTTTGATTTTTAAAAAATATCCAAAGAATAGTGAAAGGAGAGGATATTGATTAATTTTTCGGTAAAATTCAACAAAACTATAATAATTTTTATTGCTTAAATTAATCTGTGATAATCAGATCCGAGATATTTTTTTTTAACAGAATAACAGTCCATCTAGACGGAAACACCTTCTAATTATAAATCTTCGGATGGTGTCTCTCACTCACCATTCAAGACGATGCATCATTTTGATGTTTTATTCATTCATTTTTTAATTTTGATTGTTAAAAAATACCCAAAGAATAGTGAGAGGAGAGGATGTAGATTAATTTTTCGGTAAAATTCAACAAAACTATAATAATTTTTATTGCTTAAATTAATCTGTGATAATCAGATCCGAGATATTTTTTTTTAACAGAATAACAGTCCATCTAGACGGAAACACCTTCTAATTATAAATCTTCGGATGGTGTCTCTCACTCACCATTCAAGACGATGCATCATTTTGATGTTTTATTCATTCATTTTTTAATTTTGATTGTTAAAAAATACCCAAAGAATAGTGAGAGGAGAGGATGTAGATTAATTTTTCGGTAAAATTCAACAAAACTATAATAATTTTTATTGCTTAAATTAATCTGTGATAATCAGATCCGAGATATTTTTTTTAACAGAATAACAGTCCATCTAGACGGAAACACCTTCTAATTATAAATCTTCGGATGGTGTCTCTCACTCACCATTCAAGACGATGCATCATTTTGATGTTTTATTCATTCATTTTTTAATTTTGATTGTTAAAATATACCCAAAGAATAGTGAGAGGAGAGGATGTAGATTAATTTTTCGGTAAAATTCAACAAAACTATAATAAATATTTTTATATAGCAATATGCAAGTCCTTATGTTAGCTGACTAATTTTTCATTGAATTACTTTTCCCGAGTGCAAAGGTTAAATAATAAAGCTAGTTTCACACTGAAGATTTGTTGTAAGATTTTATTTCCTCTGCTCATCCCTCTAATCATTAAATGAACTTTAAAAAAATAATATATAAAAATTCGAAGACAGAAGATTTCTTTCTAAGCATATTTATTATATCACTTTATTTAAATTTATTAGATGAATATGTAATATGACATTATTTTTTTAATTCATATAATAAATATTGGCATCATTTAATCCATAAAATTATTTCTGATTTATACATATCAGACGAATTGGAAGAGATATATTGAATTTTATCTATTCATATAAGTAGTCAAACTTTAAAATTTTGTCTTCATATTTTGTACATTTATTCAAAAAGGAAGTATTATTATAAATATAACTACAGTAAAAGTAACGAAGATGGAATTTATATGTAGGGGAATTATATGATCTTGATATACGCTCATATTTTGAAGGCAACCTTTTTACAATTTTAAATAAAGTAATTTGATTTCCAACAATAAGGCATAATTTCAAATATTTGATTTTTTTTTATATCTTCAGTAATAACTTGTATACTTCTCTCTCTGTGTAATATCTCAAGCTTCTTTCTCTTTACATTCTATTTTATTCAGATTTTTTTTATCATTTATTTCTTTATAGGAAACGCTTTCCAAAAGGCTTTCTGAACAATAACAGGTTAAAAATAGGTAGGCAGATAAAAAAAAACTATTGTTTTACTAACTTAAACAAAATGATATGTAGACCATATGATTGCTAATACTCTTATAAGATTTCATTTAAATAATATATCTTAAGCTTCCATTTTTTTATATCCCTTCATTCTTAAAAAACTTTGCTGCGTCTATCGTAAGGCATTTTGAATACTAACGTATTAAAAATATATAAGCAGATTTTAAAAAACTAACTATTATTATACTACTTTGAAACAAAAGGACAAAATGCAGACCATATGGTTGCTAATACTCTTCAAGATTTAATTGAAATAATATATGCATTTTTAAGTATTTTGAATAAATAAAAAAGGATGAATCTGTTTCTAGATCCAGAAAATCTGTGTATCAGATTTTTATAGACTTTACTTTGTATTAAATTATAAGATTTAAGAAAAAATATACATTTGAGCAAATACAGGCGAATTTTCTTTTGATACCAAGCTACTATTTGGAGAAGAATGCTGCTATTGTACCCACTAAAAAACAACAACATAAACCAATCATTTTGAAAGATGCAGAAAAAAGCAAAAAATAATTGGTTTGCAAAAAAAAAAAAAAAAAAAAAAACATCAAATTTATTAATTAGCAGAAAACGAATTAGTATTAATTAAAATAAACGTTTATATATAGAGAATTTATACTATCTATATAAAATTATTTACCATTTAGAAAAATTATTTTATTACTTATTGTTAAGTTATATAAAAAGTATTTTATCATTTATTATTAATTTATATAAATTTATTTATTATTATGAAAAGTATTTTATTATTTATATATATTTATTTTCATGTGTTCTAGAAGATGATACTTTAATATGCATTTCAAAAGTGACATTGAAAACAACGTTTCGAATAATCTGAAAAATAAAATGCTATTTACTAACCTGCAGGAAAAGATGCTCACAGTGTTTATCAAAGCATACTCTTACTCTCAAATAAATTTCAATTTTGTATTTAAAGAACATCATACTGATATGAATTCTAAGAGTAGCATTTCTACTTTTCAAGAAATAAATTATTCAACATGTTTTGTTCTTCCTAAGAGTTGTTTACTTTTCTAAAAAGCTAAAAGTACAGGCTTGGATATCGTTTTAAAACGTTTCTGTTGTTAAACCTTCATATCAGTATTTTATTAGAATAATATTCCTGATTTATGCAAACATGCAATACCAGGAGCACGAATTTGAAATTAAGCGATTAATTTATGAAAATCGTATTGCATATATACTGTTAAGAATGGCAATCAATCAAATATTCAAAACAGAATGCTACATTAATAAAATATTTTTACTGGCAGTATATATGGGTTGATGTGTTTAGAGCATTGTTAATTATTTATGTATTACCATTTAGGGTAAAGCATCAATAATTTGTCACAGAAAGGAAATTTTTTTTCTATAGATAAAACGCAGAAACTTTCTAGTCTACGAAAAAAACCCAGCTAGCTGCCAAAGAGAAAGTCAACAATTAAGTATTGGTATATTATTTCTTAATAAATCTTGATTTTTTTAAAGTTTGAAATCAAATATCATTTGCAGACTTAGTCGTATGTTCTTAGAGATTTATATTAAAGTATTTTCATTTCTGTAAAAAATTTCCAATTTTTTATGCCAATGGAGCCAACTGAATTGATTTCAGATAAATTTTACTAAGATTAAATTTAAAATTATTTTTCGCCGTTTCAAATAGCACAACAAAGGTTGAAAATATCCCAAATCATTTGCAAGAATTTAGAACCTTTCAATAAAATTCATTATTTGTCACTTTATAATTTAAAAGGATGTATTAAGATAATGAGCAGTACTGAACTACTGATATTTCATTTTTTTAATTAACCCTAATATATAAGTATTTATTATATTCCAAAATATAAAAATTGGAAAATTAAATAAATGTATTCTTTCTTGTCATAAAAAATGCAATTATGATATTATTTATCATCTTTCAATAAATTATGTTTACAGAAATAAGTTATCGTATTACATAATGATTTATGATCTATGAAAATGTAAAAACTGAAGAAAATTAAATAAATGTATTATTTTTTGCTATAAAAAAACGCACTTACAGTGGCTTAACTCGGATGGAGTAGATAAGACAAACGTCCTGGAGTGCAATTCTCCATTTCAGGTCAAAGTGGTTCATTTCAAAATAATGGCATTCTTATTCCTAATTTTATATTTATTAATTTTTTTCTTATTCTTATTATATTCTTATTATTATATTAAATTCTTTCTTTTTTCTTAAATTCTTTCTTCCCAGAACTAAAATAAGACTTCTTAAAAACAAAAACTAAGATTTTTCTTTCATTTTAATATTTTTATCTATAAATTATCTAAATTAATTTTCACATTCAAACTGCTATTTAATTTCCAGATGCAAACATCGTTTCTGATATAGATAAGTGACTAATGAATGATTAAAAATACTTCTTGATTCTTCATCTTGCAAGTCAAATATCTTTATATTATAAGTGAATCATACGAATAGTATTAGATAAACTAGACTCAATGTGAAATCGGACAGTTACAATTAATTTCGGTAGGTCTTATTTCTATTCACCATTCTTATCAACCAACAAAAAAAAAGAAAAAAGATTGGTGTTTTGAAATGCCTAATAGATTGTTTATACTTGCTACAGACCCAAATTGAATGAGAAGAATCAGTAATAAATTTCATTAATAATAAAAGTGCCATATATAGAAATCAAAGAAAAAATAAAAACTTTTATTTGCCGGAAGAGACGCGAATAGACAAACAACTATTAATTGGATATTTTGTTACTTTTTGAAACTGAAATGAATTTACAATAGAACTTCACTTAATAGTATAATTCTTTCCCGAATCTTAGTCGTAATGCGAAGCTCTCATTAAGCATAAATTGCTACATTATGTAGAAATTATAAGTTTTATGGCTGCAAAGAATCCCATTAACAGCAAAATAGTTGATTAGTCAACGTTAGAAAAAAAAGTAAACTTTGGAAGATGAAAACAATAGGGGAAAGTGAGAGAATTCCGCCCGCAGATGTTTTCTGTAGTAAAAAGTGCGGGAAATGATCTTGGGCACAACCCCCGATAGACCCGTCTATCGGAGGTTGTGTCTTGGTCCACCTGCCTACATGATGGAAAGGATATCTGTTAGAATATTCCTCTTCGCTATCTAATTTCTCATTTTTATAATAGCATTATCGAATATATTGAAAGAAATCGAATCTTTCCTTATAATGACATGCCTCTGATTTTTAAGGTAAAATTCTTTTTCAAAGCAATAAAAAGAACTTGCTTCTGCAAATAATGTCAGATCTAACATTTTCCATCAGAATAAATCATTTTTGAGTCAACTTATCCATTTCTGAACGAGATGAGACCGTTAGATGAATATATTCTAAATGGGTTATTTCTGCGCCGCATGAGAATTGATGTCCGGTATTATTTTGTACAGAAAATGTTTTACCTAATGGGTACTTTATAAACTTTATACTTGTCTCGGAATTATACACGACATGTTTAAAAGGGATTTTCCTTAAGGGATCCGTATCATTAAAGAAAAATACAAACCAAAAAATTATAAACCATGTCTTGATTCAAAGAATTAGGAAGGCGGAAACTATTTTAAAAATTTACAACCAATTTTTGAAAAATAAAAATTAATTGAAAAAGAATATATAATTTAGAAGCACCGAATAACAAAGGATGTAAATAGGGTAAATAAGGACAAAATAGTTTACCTTAGAATCCTAGGAAGCTAAATAACATTGTAAAAGTTTGGGATTTCAATGCTGCAGGAATCTTTTTGAATATTTATAGAGTTTAATTACCCTGTTTCCTCTGATGAACTCATAAAGGTTGTTGCGGGTGAGAAAGCTATATGAATTTTAACTGTTTTCTTAAATTCGTTTAATAATATTCATTATTTTAATAATTTTTTTTCTTTACTGTAGTAAAATATAGAAATTTTAGATGAAATGGGATTAATATTTGCATTTATGTTTATAGAGTTCATTATAAATTTTTTCTTTTAATTCACAAAATTTCAACACAAAATCATATGCGCGGAATTATCCACCATAGAGAGTAATGCCGTAAAAATATACTTTTTAGAAAATTTTGAAAAAAAAATTTCAAAATTGCTGATTATTATTTGAAAAATATTTTCAAAATTACTGATTATTGTACAACCACTAAATTCTCCAAAATTACTGACAAAGTAAACAGGTTATTTCTTCATCTAACAACATAATCGTTGAAATCCAAAAGCAAATTAAAAGCCTGAAAGATAAAAATATCTCAATAGTTTTTGCATTTGTTCGTGGACACACGGGCATTTATGGAAATGAGCGGGCCGATTGGCTTGCTAAAGCTGCCACTAAGCGCAAAATCGACATTGACGTTAATATTCCTAAATCCTTTTACAAGAAGATTACGAGAGAAAAAATGGTGGAGTCTTGGAATCAAGAATACCTCCTTTCAAATAAAGGGAGCTTAACAAAGAAATTTTTTCCATCCATTAATAAGAGACTGTCATGCCATCATTTTTATACTAATTACAAAATAACCCAATTTCTAACTGGTCATGGTAACTTTAAAAGTTACTTGTACAAATTTAATTTGTTTCCGTCATCTTCCTGCGATTGTGATATTGGTGGGGAGGAAAATGTTGAACATGTGCTCCTTCTATGTTCCAAGTTTGTCAAAGAAAGACAGATCCTAAGACTGACTCTTAAGCACATGAATTTAAATTGGCCTACAGAGTTTCACGAACTTATTTCCACTAGAAGTGCTTTTGAAAATTTCTGTAAATTTATTGTTGACATATGTAATCCTTCATAACTGTTAAATTTTCTTATTTTTCTTTTTGTAATGCGTTACATACTTACTTCTGTAAGCCCCGTGTGATACTTTGTGGTGCACGGGGAATTTATAAATGTTCAATAAAAAAATAAAAAAAGTAAACAGGTTGTACCAAAAGGAATTGCTTTCACTTCACATTTAATGAATATGGGAAATATGTCTGTAAAAATCATTACAAACTATTACAAAATTCCTTTAGGTTAGCGGAATTCCACCATTCTACACTAAAAAATTTCATCACATAAAGTACAAAATTTTAAAACGGCTCATCGCTGAATAAGTTCATTTAAATTTAAACAATTCTTTAAATGTTTATTCAAACCATTTTAACAAAGAATTTCGTTTTCTAGATAATGCAACTTTGGAAATGATATTCAAATGTTCTTTCTTTGAAGTAGATTGCCATCAATGCAAGAATGCTATTTAATGGTTTAACATTAGGAATCTCATTGGTTTAACATTAGGAGTGAGTATTAGGAATCTCATTGGTTTAACATTAGGAGTGAGTATTAGGAATCTCATTCCAGCTTTTTTGAAAAGTCCCATGTGCTTTATTAAAAGCACTGCAAATTTATGCACTGTTAACATCGTTATTTTTCAAAGGTACAAAATTCATTAATAAACTAGAGAAATTAATGACGTTATCAAACTAATTAATTTTGTTTTCCATGAAAAGGTCTATGTTCGTTCATATAAAAGTAACCGATTCAAACTTTTTTCTTCTTTTCAAACAGACGACACTTTTTATTGTGGAAACACGAATTCGCACAGAAACAGTGGCAGGTGTTTGTATATCAACTACTTTCCAAATATTTGTTTTGTAGCTCGACTTTTACATCTATTTCATAAATTATATGTACCGTAATGGAATATTGTTATCGCATTTTTTTCCCCTCTTTTTTTTTTTTTTGTCTTAGTAAGCACCCTTATTTTAATTTCCATAATTCTATTTTTCCAAATCAAAATTAAAAAAGCATAAAGGAAAAGGGAATTCCGTCCATTTTGAAGTCAATATATGATAGTAAATTTTAAAATTTGTAAGATAAATATGGTTTAGAGCAATGGAAATTTTAGTTTTAATAAAATGGTAATTATAATAAATTTAAAATAATTTAGCTCTGAATATTTTGCCTCGGTGCATCGTATGCTGAGAGCAGAATAAGAAATCATGTCTCTTTCCGAAAGCAGAAAAAACAAACAAACTTATATTTGAAATGTCGTAGTGTAATAATGTTTTGAGCCTACTTTCAATAATGTTTAAAGTAACCTTGCAAACTAATAAGGGCTGCAAAGTATCGCCCGATGATTATCAGCGGAACCAAAATCATAAGAACGTAAATTAAAACTTTAAAAACGAAGTAAGACAAAGCAACTTTATGCGTTTAATTTTCTTTGTATTTATGATATCTCTTAGTAAACTACAAATCATAAAAATCGAATTAAATAATTGAAATGAACTCTCTAAAAAAAGAAGGACAACAAAATTAGAAAATAGCAAAAGATTCTGTTAAAATTTAAATTAAACAAAACTAATTTTCATGATTCTTGATTTCTCAACTTGGTTCGTAGCCAAATCAGGATAGAAATAAAATTCCTCCCACTGATCCACATTTCTCTCGCATATTAACAAAAAAAAAAAAAAAAAAAAAGAATGATAATTATTTGCTTTCATCGATGTGCACCGATTTTTTTTTTTCTTCCTACAAATAAAAATGATACTAGATACGTGGGGTTTTTAGTTTAGTTTAATTACATTAACGTTCTATTTAAAAGCAACACAATTTGAAAATAGCATCCAAATATGTGTAAAAATTACAAAAACATAAAAAAGTCTTCTGTATTAAATTTAAAATTCGCAAATAAAAATGTGTCCAATCATTATTGTGACTATCTGTGTGCCAAATTTCACGACTGAATTACAATAGATTTGTCTGAAAACCGCAGAAACACAGGCATACACAAACATTTTCTTTTCATGGGTATAGGTGGATAAATCTGCTTTTTAAAAAATTGGTTTCGATTAACAAAAGACTGAATTTGATTTAAAATGTTGATGAGTTGTCTGATTGACTTTTATATATTTCAGTATTATAAAAGAAAAGAGTGATGTCCTTTATTAGAGCGACAAGATAGTTAAATATTTATAGAGTACCGTTTGGTATATTTTTCTTATTTCGTATATTTATATTAAAGAAAGTATCTATAATAATTCAAATTTCAAAGGGTTATTATAAAACTAAAATTATAAATTACAGTAGCCTAAAATTACAAAACTGATATGTTATTAAAAAATATTTACAAATTGTAAAACATCTGTAAATATTTTAAACATGAATCACAATTTTAAAACATCTGTAAATATTTTTAACATGAATCACAATTTTAAAACATCTGTAAATATTTTTAACATGAATCACAATTTTAAAACCTCATTGAGATTATGATATATGTGATAATCTAAACATTAAGATTCAGTGCTTAAAATAAAATTCTATTAGGTTTTTAGCTACCTAAATATTTAACCTTCCATTTATATTCTGGTTATTCGATTCAATCGGAATTGAAATTCTTGCGGCTCATAAAATTTTGGTCGAAAGAATTTAAAAAACATGTATGATAAAATAAAATATGGGAAATATAAAAAAACACTACTGTAAAGAAAGGTTGCGTTTCTCATTTTACTTTGCAAAACGCAATGTATTAAATATTCCCTGGGAGAAGCAGGATCTCTTCTGAAAAAATATAATTTTTTCACCACTTTTAATTAAACCAATTTCCTATTCATAAAAAGCACAAAATTAATAAAAAAGCTGGCATGAAACACATAAAATCAACAATCTAAATATCATTTTCAAATAAAAATATCATACAAAATTCTTTTGTAATTTATTACTAAGCTTAAACAATTTAAGTTTAAAAAGAAATACTTATCAACTAACAAATGGCATGTTTTTATGATTAGAATTTTAAATGCATAGAAAACACCATAATTATTAATTACCATCTTTTACGAACCAATGTATTTTGATCATCGTATATACGTACTAGACATAAAGTTCATAAACTGTCTTAGCTTATTACACAGAACTTGAGAGGAAAAAATTTAAAAATACTGAAAAGTGACACATAAATACTTGAATATATCATTTTATTTCTGTTTCATTAATTTTTATATTTTTATTGTCTCATTATTTTTCAAATAAAAAGATCTTTTTTAATACAATTTGAAAGGTTAAAGTTATGTAAGAAAAACAGATAATTTATTTTCCTATTAACATGATTCTTAAAAGATTCTTCACTTTAACTTTATCCCATATGAATGAATGTGGATGCCTGATTGCTGTGTGTTGTAAAGGTGGGCTTCTCTCTTCCTTGTATATTAATCAGACTATGATGCTTGGGGCTAGAGACTCAAATCTCATTATATTTTTTTTCATGAGTTATCCTTAATTTTTTTAAAAAAGGTAAATTATATTTTTATTCTAATATTTACAAATTGCATACAAATAAATGCCTCCTACATTTCATTAAATGGACTGGAAATACATTAATAAATATGCAATATTTTTGGAGGGCATGCATCACATTTTTTTTTTTTTTACTTTACATTTTAAACTTTTCTTAGGAAAAAAGCATTTTTATAATTCATCAAAATGTCAAGAATAATTCCATTTCATTAATTTATCGATATCATTTGTACACAAGCAATGAATCAATAAACATTTGTTTCCAATCAGAAATTCAAAACTCTGCAAATAATTTTGTCTCTGATGGTAAAAGGCAACATTTTATTTAGCATTTCAAAATTTATATATTTTCAAAATTATTTAGAATTAAAAAAATTTATAAAACTGAAAGATATTAAAAACAATAAACCTTTAGAAAAATATGACGGGCTTTCACAAACTGTCTACTTTTTTAAATTTTAAATTATATAATTATATTTACAAACATTCCACCAAAAATGATTTTACAAAATAAAGCATTATATGAGAATTCAGAACCTGAATCTTTTGAACAACATCCTTTAATATATAAATTACAGAATATGCAAGCAACTATTTTCAAATTTATATTAAGAAATATTTATTATCTTTCAAAAGTAATGCATTTAATATTGCAAATAAATATATATTTTTTTCCTGTAGAAATTATAATGAGGATTTGATTGATTTATGATAACAGTATTCTATTACCAAAATATATTCAAAAGTTAACTATGATCATAAAACAAAGACAACATCCAAAGCAGCATTATAGCTTTTAGATAACATAAAACAAAGATAGAATTTTTAAGTGAATTAAGAATAAATATCAACTTTCAATGGAATTAGAATTTTAATAATTTCAGAGTACAAAAGAAATAAAATTGTCAGTAAACTACAGTAGTCTTAGAATTCCATTTAATATTTTTTTTATGTATATAAGAACTTTTAAAAAGAAAAGAAAAACAGTTCATAAATATATATATGTAATGATGTTTTAAACTCGTAATTTCAATTTAATTAATTTCCAATGTTTTATCTTAATTTAGCCCATAGTAACTTCATTCTAAAGTATTCTCTTATTTCCTCATCCTATTCCACTTTTTCTATCTAATTAATTCAACAGAAGCTTTGTAAAATTGCTGAATCGGCTAAAAGCCTAAACGTTCCCACACTCCGAGTGAAGAGACAAAATACCGTTGACTTTACACATTCTTCTAAAAGATCCCTGTATTTCCCTTGCTTTTTGATTGCCATGCCATGGAAAATAATTATTAAAACATCACAGTATATAAGACCGGGATAATTTGTTTCTCTCTGTTTTTATGCCACTTCTTGACTAATCTATTGCTGTGAGCAGATGTGCCTTGTCTGCGCATTCTTGTGAATAAATTATGCATTCCTGGGATGGATTAAAGCAAACTTAAAAAAAAGTGTCTTCACTGACTTCAAAACTGCTATTTCAAACAAAATAATGCTTACATATATACACTTTTAGATTAAGTCTAAGATCTAAATTCAACAGTCTAGAAAAAAAAGTAAAAATTTTTTTTAAAAAAACCTTAGAAAATTAAACATCTTTAGATATATATAAAAAATAGCTTAATAAATAGAAATCAATAAATAAAATTGAATAGGAAATAAATCTTTAAAAAAAATAATAACAGGTGAAAAAATATTGTTGTCAATGATATCAACAATTAAAATCATTAGTGCTTTCTAAAATATAAAGATACATAAAATACTGATATATAACTAATATCATTTGCAAGCATGATTATAAAGATGTTGAATATGACAAACAATGCATAATCTAGTATAAAATGTGCTGAGCAAACAGAAAAGTCTTTAATTATGTTATAGTACATTTGAACCAATTTACCTAACATTTACTCTCACTTGTTCACTTCCACCAAATGTCTTGATTTAACTGTCTTGGATATTAAACCATATATAGGTTAGACTTAAAAATATGATATGAATACCAAATTAGAATTTTTTTCCAAGTAATTTATCAGTTTGAAATTAGATTTAATACAGGGAAGACTACATTTAGACATTAGTATTTCCTTAAAAAGGATCCTGAGCTTACCTGAGCCTTAGAATTACAACAAGATCATCATCACTGTTCTAGCATTTAGTAATCAATATCAGGTGTTAAATTAGTGCCAGCCATGCAAATAATTACCAAAAGAGTGGCAAATTATATGATGGGATTGAAACATGTTCTTAAGTTTAATCAATATTATTACATAGATTAATAGTACCATTGTTTTAAAATAAATATAATTATTTCAAGTAGAAATAATACACATACACAATAAATTAACTCAAATAAAAAATAAAATATTTAATCATATGATCGATCAGACATATTATATACACAATTTAAGCAGGAACAGTAAGAAAATAACTGCAAGTATTGGTATAACAATAACAATGATTTATTTTAAAAAGTTCATTTAAAATATAACAAGAAAATATAACTGCTTGTACAGTTATAATGAAATTCTGTACAATCTTGAAATTTTAAAATATTAATTAAATGTCAAGTACTAACTTAAAAGTATATTATCAGTAAAATTTTTTAAAATCATCTGTAACACCTCATCTTGCCAATCAAATTTGCTTAAACTTTCTAAGCATTTCTTTAGTTCCTTCTCATCAAAAACATTGTTATTTAACAAATATTTTATAATATTCACAAATTTTTCACAACTTATTTGAAAGTTTTTGCTCATTTGAAGAAATCTAATATTTTGTGGGCACAAGAATAAGTTCTCTGGAAGAAATTGCTTGGAATATTTTAACCACAATTCAGAGAATTTATGTAATATTTCATCACAACAATTATCAGGAAAATGTACAATTAAAGCAATACACAAATCAACACTTAAATTAACCAACACTTTCTTGAGTAGATTTGGGGTTCTTTCATCAATACATTGAATAACAGTATCACAGACAGACGACACTATTTCATTTGAATAACTAACAGGTTTGCTGTGAATTTTAGCAGTCAATAATTTCATTTTAGATATCAGTGGGCCAATATTTACTTGATTGGAGTTTATATCAGTATCACACTTAGAAAGATGCACAATTTTATTTTTGATGTCCGATTTCATGGCATCTAATAACAAATTTGAATCACACCAATCAGTGATTTTCATTGCTGACAGTCGAAATGAAATTGCACCACACATTTCAATCACCGAAGGATTAGTATCATCAGGTAACAAAATAGAAAGGAGATTTTTAATGTCTTTATGTGTATTTTTGGTTAAAATTCCAACTTTGTAATGAATATCATTATACATCCTTTCAACACTGGAATCTACAAGTTTTTGAATCTGCTGATGTCTAACACTGCAGTCTGCATTTGAAGCACAAATTTCTTTATATTGCTCCATATTAATCACTTCTTGCACCACATTCAGCTTCGACTTGGTAACATCAGATCGAATTTTTCCAATAGCCTTTGATGCCATTCGTTCAGCAATAAAATCGGACGTTTTTTTTAAGGATGAGGAGTGGAGAGAAAAAAAGTTTTCTTCAAGTTCCAATTCCAATTTTTGTTTGGAAGACAACAATGTTCCTGGTTGTTTTGTAGTAGACAACGGAGTAATTTTACGAGCCTCCCTTTTATATTTCATATCATTTATAAAATTAAAAACAAGAATTTTGAATTCTATTAGATAAGGGCAACAAGAATGTATAAGTTGCTTATCAATCACATTCACTGTATCTAGACCACTATTTGATGTCTCTTGATATGGTGTAGAAATAGGTTGCAGTAATAACTGATGTTTTTTAGGATATTGTAGAACATCAAGCAACCATCCAATTATAAGATGTAGGAAAAGAACAGAATGAGTATCATTTATAGTTAAGCAGTCCCATTTGTAGATATCTATCAAAATCTTTAACGATTCTTGTATATATTCAAGGTTAACAGCTAAAGGATCCATAAGGCTTAAATATTCAACAACCCATGGAACTGTTAAAATAACATGATTATCAGCTATAGCCTTTTTAAGTAACTTAGGCAAATCTAAAGGAGGTACATCATACTTCCTAGACTCTAAATGGCACTCAGAAATTTGACTAGGAATCTTCTGTCCATATGAATAAGGCAAAAACTGTAAATAACCAAGAAATTTTCCTAACAAACGTAAGGTATGCAGTAAGAAAATATACTTTTCTTTTAATGTACCTAAAGAACTCAATTCCCCATCAGATAAGATATCAATATTATTCATTTCTAATATTTTACAAACAAAGATATTTAATAAGTGTTGGTTGAGGATAGGTGATGATGCAGAAACAATCAACTCTGAAAAGAATCCTTGGATGCCATAAAAAGATGGAGGAGGAACAAGCCCACCAGCTCTCGATGGGGTTAAAAATCTTTCTTGTAATTTTTTAAACTTTTCTGGATAATTTTTTTGCATGTCATTGAGTACTTCATCATATACCTCATTAACTTCAAAACACATACAACTAGCAATCAACTGAGATTGTATAAGTCGAGCTAGATGATACATATTAAGAGTACCTGGTGCAAGATTGATAAGCTGCTTTGCCCTGCGGGTAAATCTCTCTTGGTGCCTTGAATCTGCAGCTTGATCTTGCCAATCACGCAGAAGTTCATAAAACAAATCCCTCTGCTTCTTGAAGCAAATAAAGGAACTCTCATCAGGAAAATTAATTCTACTGTCATCGTCTAAACGAAAAGGCACACGTTTTAATGACGGCAATGACCCAGCTGAATTTTCAGTAGCCATAACAAACAACTGAACACGGCTGACTAACTGAGGAGAAAATTTACATAAGTAAGGAATTTCCAATAATGATGTCAGAGTAGTGTTATCTAGCAAATACAATAAGTGGCCTTGCTTACATAAAATTGATGTAGCAAAATAAACACAGTTATGAAGAGAACTAAATACTTTAGTTTCCTTAGGAATATCTTTTACAGATACTTTTGCAGTAATTAATTCAAATAAAAAATACAATTCAGATGTGATGTTAGTCACAAAACAGTTTGTGAGAAGAAATCCATAAATATCAATAAAAACTGATAATTCTTCTATCATCGAAATACTAAGTGGATCTGGAATAATATAAGGGTCTGGAGGAATTTTCTCCCTATTGTCCTTAATGTCAATGGATTTTACATCATTTTGTACAAAGTCAGTTAATGGTTTTGATAATTGCCCCCTTGTTTGCTTCAAAAGTTCTCTTTCATGTTGCAAATCAGAGCTTTGTTCTTGCAAAAATCCCTCAGATATCCGAAATACTTCACTTTGAACTTTGTTTGATGGCAGCTCAAAATGAGGTTTTCCGAATTTAGATGAGCCATTGTTCATCATTTGTACAGGTGTTGGAGTTATCCTACGCCGTGCTTTAGTATCCTCCACTTTTGCCCCAAGTGGTGGAAATGCTTCAAAACTGTTCAAATCTGAACAGCTTGCATTATTACCAATGGTAGGAAATTCATTACAATTACTAATATTAGGTTTGTATAACACAGATGTAGTTTTCTGAGCATTACCATTTTTTAAATTCTTTTCTTTACGTTTCAGTTGATAAGGTGCACATCCTAAAGTTAAAACTTGCACTTTTTTGTTTAAGGTTTCTTTGGAACAAATTTGCTTTTCACTTTTTGCATCTCTTATTCTTGCCATGTCATCAATTTGATTAATATGCGATGTTGGTGAAAATGAGTTTCTCTCAGTTAGCGGAAATCGCCCTTTTCCTGTTAAAACTGCCCAACTTTTTTCTGGTTGTGGAAGTGGACCTTTTTTCATCAATGGTACCCAATTTTTTCCCGCTTTCGATGCTGCCTCTTTTTCCGTCACAACCATCGAGTTTTTCTCTGATTGTGGAGATGTCTCTCTTATTGAAAATGTCACTGAATTCCCTTTTGATTGCAGAGATGGCTCTGTCTTCATTGGTAGGCACGAAGATTTCAAAGCATAAGTTTTGTCATTGGAAACAATTTCATTTATCTTATCAGCTCGTGCTAATAACCAAGAACAATTTTCTTTCATGTAATTAAGGAAATACACTAAAAATTCATAATTATCCATAGCATTCAGGTTAGTGTTTTCAGATTTGTTGGTCTTTAACCATTCGAACAAATCATCCAAAGGGATAATTCCAGTTAACGTATTTTCTAAAATATTAGCCATTGTGAAGAAACTTTGTGTTACTTAAACATAAAAATTTAACTTACAATTATATCCAATAGAATCGAATTACAAATTCCATGTAAAACTTAAATATCGATTTGTAGTTAAATGAAGTTAAAATTCCAAATTTAAAACAGCCGTCACACGAACGGAGCAACAATCAAAATATTCGAATTGTTGCCAAAAAAGAATAGCTAAAAAATGAGATTAGGAACATTTATGAAAAAAAAAAAAAATGTATGATTGTAGTTATATAACAGTAGTAATAAATTTAGCCTTTTCATTTAGAAAATAATAAAAAAAATGGCACTTTCCAAAAAATTTTGAATTTCTATGCAACAATGTCTCTATCTTTCTTTTAAAATGATCGAAGAATTCCTAGGTGAAGCGTAAGTACAGAAAAATAGAATAAGAACAAATGGTCTGAATTGTCCACTGTAAAAAAATAAAAGGGAAGAAAAGGAATAGCGACAATCTAAATATTTTTTTTTTTGTTTTAATTGAAACTTTGTATCTTTATTTTTCACAACAAATCTTTATTTTTCGTTCGATGTCGGCTGCGCTATCATATGTGGCACCTAGGAGATAAACAGCCTTTGTCGATATATCCCACACTATCATATGCGAATAAGAGATTATTGTTAAAGTTAGACTATTTTTTTCTTAAAGTGATTATCCGAAGAACAGAATTTAAATTAGTTGTTTCAATAAAGCTTTAGTGAATTGCGATGCGCGAGGATAGAACCTGGGACCTTGTGGTTCACAGTGCAGTAACTTAACCATGATACCAAAACAATTGCTCGGGTAGCAGGGCTGTTAACTGGCTTATATGCTATTCACCACAAAGCTATTGCGACTTGTTGAAATTTAAAACTTTGTCAGAAAGTCTCTGATAGGTTACTGCAATTACCATTTGAATCATCAAAATGCTGTTCATATTTCTAAAAATATCAAGTCACAATATTTATTTGTTTGATAAGAGATTTCATAGAATAGCGCCATCAAAGACCACGGTGGCCTAATGGTAAGGTCTCGGCTTGTGAGCCGTAGGGTTTCAGGTTCGAGACCTGATTCACCCGAAGAACGCCGTGTATAAACGTCTGTTGCAAGTTAAATCCGTCATGACAAACGTCCTCCTGCTTTTGGTATGGGGTGTGGTGTGGTGAGGAGAGCTCAGATGTCGTCTTTGTCATCTGACGCGAAAATTACGAAGTTCGTCCCAAAATAGCGCTAGTGTTGCTTTACAAAGGGACGTTAATATAACTTAACAAAGCGCGTCAATTTGTAATCACATACTTGACTGCATATAGGTAGTGCTAATCATACATATTAGCTACGATCTGAATATTAATATTTTAACGAAGCAAAATTTATTTTTTAAATAGAAAAGTATAAATGAAGAATCTAGTACTAATTTCTAAAGAAAATATTTTTTCCATGAAAAATAAACCGGCTTAATTAATTTGGTTTGCATGTCTAGTAATCTGCCAAATTTACATATCTACATTTTTTTGACAGTATTTATACATATAAAGGGATAACTAAGGAATACAGGTCTTATTTTTCACCTTTGTCAGTCAAATATTAGAAAATTCGATAAATATCAACTGAGCAATGTAATTCAGTTACTTAATTTCCAAAGTTATCTCTTTAAAAAATTACAGTTTGACATTCGTACTGCATTTTTCAAAGCAACCTTCTGGTTTAGTAGTTATTAAATAGCTCTTTTATTTTCCTCAAAATGATTTCCTTCATAAAAATGTCCCTTTCTTTCTTTTGTTGCGAAATTCTTTTTTAGATGAGTTTTTTATGATTCTTTTTTTTTCCTGAAGTAACATGTATTTTCAATCGTTTTCATCAAAATATCATTTTACTTTGGCATAAATTTAAATAAAGCTGCTTAGCTTGAATAATTCAGTAAGAAAATGTTATTTTATATGACTGACTATATCTTACTTGATTATATTAAATACTAGCCGCCTTTGGCGACCAGCCGGTTCGCCAGTATTACCGTTCGCTACAATTTTCAATTAAATATTTTAAGTAACTGGTCTCCTAATAGATTCTCAAACAAAATATTTTTATCTTCAAATTTTGATAGTCATACCAAACTTATACTGTTGTTTAGATCGTTTCGTTCAATTTACTATATATATTTTCCTAATGTGTTGTCATTTCCGATAACACTTCAACTTTAATTTAAAGTGGAAATGCTGAAATTGCAATTAGTATAAAGATATTTTTTAATGAAACCAAGCTTTTTATTTTATTTATCATTTTTATTGTTATTTTATTATTATTATTATTATTATTGAATATGAGTATTGCAAACAGAATCGCTCGGTATTTAAGTCTTATGTGAACTACAAAATATTTTTCATAATTTATGTAATATCTCAAAGAATAATTCAACAAAAATTTCTCAGATTCAGCATAAAATTCAGTTTTTAGTTTTGCTTTCAAAAGGATTGAAATGAAATCAATAAAAATATTTTGTTCCGGCCTATAAATATATTTCAAAAATTATGAAGTCTAAATTTAATGCAGTAAGGTATCAGATTCTAAGAAATATTCTGGACACACCAATTTTTAAATAAATGAATGAATGTTTCTATTTTCAACGATCAACTAAGACTTATTTATGAAGTTTTGAATGTTAAAAATTTAGAAAAACTCAACATTTTCATAATCGTAGACCAATTAATCTTGAGAAACCTGCGCGCTGATTGGCGTATTTTCTTTGAAACGATCAATGGAAAATCTAAAATTATCCTTTTTTTATTGAATAGTCATATTCAAATTTTCATAAATCAGTCAGTTTAAGTGATTGATTTAGTTGATTGGAAATTAACTCTTTTTATTTAAAATATTAGTGTTTCAAGAACATTTGGTTATTCTTGATTTCCACAGCAGAAGCTTTATGTAAAATCAAAAATTCGTTATTTATTAGAGCATTTATTGAATCAAGTTACATAAAATATAATCATTTTCCATTTAGACCATTTTAGCAGATCTGTGTCTTACTAAAGGTTTACAAATTATCTGTGTGGCCCTGATTTGAATGGATATCCTGTTCATATTAAACAAAACTTGCCTTAAAATAAAACTGATTTATTGGATTAATAATATAGAGAGTGTAAAAGATCATAAAATAATTTTTCTTGAATTTATTTAAAAAAAAATATTTCATATTTGTTTCATTTCCTACAGACATGTGCCGAAAATTATATTTTTGCAGATTTCATTTCCAAAAAGATTTAATTTATTTTTAGTTGGAGCTTTAATGAATGTGATGGCAACACTTTCAAAAAAGCTAATTTTTCCCCATGAATGCGAAACGTGCTCTTGCAGCTTACATTTTATTTTTATTTTGTACGAAAAAAATTGTTGAAAAATATAGTTAAAATATTTATTTAAAAATTCATTAAAAATAGAAATTTAATTTTAAGGTTAAAACATTGGTATCATTTAAAAGATAAATTTTTGATCTTTAACTTCATGTAAAAATCTTTTTTGTGCGGTAATATTTTCGGAAGTTATAGCAGAAAAAACGCCAAAATTTCGCTTATTTTTTAAATAAATAAAATTCTAATTAAATATTCGAAAAAATAACCCCCAGGTGCACATTCCCGGCCTCCAAGGTATACACGTGCCAAATTTGGTAGCTGTAGGTTGAATGGTCTGGCCTGTAGAGCGCCAACACACACACACACACACACATGGAGCTTTATTATAAGTATAGATTATTAATCACATTCCAATGGCAAATAGTAGTTACGAAAGAGCCTATTAGTATGTTATTTTTGACAATAATCGCTGGATGCAGTTAAAGCACAAGCACCCTCTACTTTAGGAGATAACATTATTGTAAATTGTAAGAGCATCTTTGTTGTTTAATAACAGATAATAGGTTTCTGCTATATAATCTTATTTAATATACAAAAATAGTGATATATTTATATAGACTAATATTTTTTTTATCCACGATTATTTTATAAATCTCTTGCTTTTATTCTATTAATGGTTAAGTATTCTTCAGCATATATTGCAAATAACTTTAATTTGTTGCTTTAGAAATTAGACTTGTTTCTTGACTATTAGAAATTACAAATTCAGCATCCAACTGTTTCATTTATCTAATTAGTTACAAAATTAAATATTTGTTTAAAGTTTTCATTATTGTTGTATTTTATATTCAATTCACTGAATAAAATTGAAAATTCAAACAAATGACTACAGTAAATTGAGTAAAACATAAAAATGTTCTTAAAACAATAATTAAATGCATAATCAAAATACAGATGCATTATGAATCAACAGCAGATCTTCAGGTTAATCTTATATCAATTCATATTTAGTAGATATATATTAGAGAGTAGACAAATTAAATCTGATACTGACAGAATTGTAAACGAATATAGTTGTTTACTATCACTTCTGAAATATTGATTTAAGCAATCTGAAATGTAATTTAATTTCTTTAAAAAGCAAAATAAGAATGAGGTATTATTATTGAAAATAAAAGATGCATAATTTTACAATAACAATGCAATAATTTTTATAACTCGAACCAATATAAGTAAATATTTAAAATATAATCATATTCATTAAGAAAATGTTTAATCTTAATAAAACATTTGAGAAAAAAAATTAAATACTATCTTAATTTCATCTGCTATTCCATCCTAGCTGAATTTATTGAAAAATCAATTGAGCTTATAATTTAAAATCAAACTATTTGATGTAAAATCTCACTAAGAGCCCCATGCTATGAAATTTTGATAGACAAATTCATAAACTTTTTCTGGAATATCATATTTTCCCTCATTTCTATATCTTGTTTATTTTTCTCTCATGTGGAAGATGCATAAAACTTTCTATTTAAACTACAACCTTGACTGTAGATTAGCAGCAATTAGATTAATTTAACATCAAATAATTCTTGAATCCACATGATTAGAAATATAATATTTTTTTTTTTTTACTTTAAAATGTGTAAAAATAGTTTTAGAAGTTTGTGGAAGGGGAAAAAAATGGTCACTGACATTGAAATTTGACTTAATTTTTAAATAATTAAAATTATAAGCAATATTTTACAAAAGAAAAGAAGGGGGAGGGGTAGAAGTGCACATTAACAATGAACACACAAAGCCGTGGTAGTTCCATTGGTGCACTGTGATGTTTCAAAATGTGAATTCAGTTATAACGATATTTTTAAGAAATTTGGTCGTTTAAAGCTGCTTTAATCTATGCCAAGATATCTTAATCAATGATTCTTAATAAGTTACAGAAAAATATTATGGCTTTGAAAATTTTGCTTCAATTTTATGATTGAAAAAAATCAATCAGATATAACAATCAAGTAACTACTAAATAATGATTTTTAAAAATTCATCATTAATTAATTTTTCATTTGCTTTTTTTTATTTTTTAAGTTTGGGATAATGAAAAATTGTTCAACCAAAAGACATTATTAATAATCAAAACATCATTTGAAATTAAGACATTATTAATAATCAAAACATCATTTGAAATTGCAAAGCAGCTGCCCAACTTGCAATGCCATATTCAGCAAAATCATTAAAGGAAATATGAGAATGGAAATGCATAAATATTACAGCACATGGAACTGCAAACAAAACAAAGATGTGATCCTTCCTTCCTGATTTTTTTTCTTGCCTATTATAACTGGTTTTGATAGGAATTTGTATTAGAAAACCAACAACGATTATTGATGATGGATTAAATACTCCATATAAAATAAACCTATACTGCTAAAAGTTGGAAATATTGCATTATCTGTATACAAGCTGCTCTTAACATAATAAATAAATAAATAAATAAAAATATTAAAAGAAAGCTCAAATTTTATCTAGAATTTCCATAAGTAGAATGAAAGCGCCTTTCTAAATTCATATAGTAAATAAATATGATTATATCATCTAATCATTGCTTTGACACTCTTATACATTATTAAAATATAGCAGCATATTTTTTTTAAAAATAATCCCAGCTCTTCACAATCTAGCAGAAATTACATATTCCAATCACCTTTTTTTTTAGGGGGAGGGGGAGGGGGGGGGGGGACCAAGTTCCTGCATAGTCTAAATAAATGACACTAGAAGACATAAAATTTGGTATGTAAAATCATTTTACTCAATTTAAAATAAAAGATCATCTCCAGGACTTTTGAGAATTTTAAAGGTTCAAAACATTTGTAAATAAAAATTTAAATAGACAGTTTTTATGGAATTTCACATTAACAGCATGCATGGTCTCTTTGAACAGCAATCAGATTGATACGGAATTTAGGAAATGGTAGTAGGCAGTTTCTAGTTCTGAAGTTCTCAAAGAAAATCTTGAGACACAGTAATTCATCCTAGAAAGTCACATAGCCAAAGAAATTTCGAAAATACTGATATAATTGCACTTTATTTTAAATTCACAATCTTAAAAGCACATTCACTAGATTCACACTAGAGCCGATCTCAACAGGAAGATTTTAAATAAAGCTAACAGGATGCATAATTTTCACTAATATAGGTACTCTAAAATAAAGTCTCAGCCCCGAATGGGTTAGCAGAAAAATTGAAAAGAATTCTGTCAAATTCTTCAAGGCAAAAACTTTCAAGTATTAAATTAGTTATGATGATTTCATTTTCCTAAATAAATGTATTATAATTTGGAAAAAAGGAGGGGGCTGGGAATAAATAGAATACTAAATATTTACAAACAAGTTTTATTTAAAAAAACCCACAAACAAGAAGAATATCAGGTCTAACAACAAAATATTTTATCCTATCTCCTCCTTCTGTGCTTTGTTCTTCTCTGTTTTCCAAACTGAGGTTTCTGTAAAAAATAAACAAACAAATAAATAAAAAATAAACAACAAGCATATTTTAAATAATTTACATAATAAAAACATTATTGAGTTCCAACTGAAATTTACCTTTCCTTTGGGCCCTTTTGAAGGGTGCATGGCACTGCTCTCTGCTGTGTTATATTTGGAACCTTTCTTTTTACCACCATAACCATATTTTGAATCTCTAAATTCTCGACTTTTTTTCCTGTAAGGGAAAAAAATCTTTAGAATAAACAATAATTGAGGAGCTTTTATTACTTTTTGAATAAATGAGGCATAATTTAAATTATGAAAACTAAAATGATACAAGAAGAAAATTTATTCCTACTAAATATAGTAATATCACTATAGTTATAAAAATATGAGCACCAACAAATAATTTATTTAAAAAATATCATTTCTATAAAGAAGAACTTTTATTAATGAAGATATACAAATTGTTTTAAATGAAGATTTACTCTTAAGTAATAGTTTAATACATACAATAAATAATGAAAGCTAGAAGTAAATATACCATTATATACAAAATTTTATAAATTCTTGTTAATATTCTATTGCAGTGTGTAGTTATTAATACTTTTGAAGTAGAATCAATAATTCTATTAAACTTTTCAGTCATATAAATCAGATGTCTTGTGAAGGCCTTTAATTCTGATTTTAGCATTCCTAATTTTTTTTTTTTTTTTTTTAATGTTGAACAAATGAATTATATATAAACTGACATATGTAGCCTACATTAATTATGTGCAGGTTATACTAAAAAAGAATTATAATAAAATATTAAATGTTAAGTACAATTTTAAAATAACATTTCAACACATATAGTGCATATGCATAATGTTCTTAAGAAATTAATAATATTTAATTTTCTTCTTACAAATAAATTAGATAAAATATTAAGAAAACATGCATTTTATTTAAATGAATGAATTAAAATAGCATGTCTTTTATTATTTAAAACAAGTTTTTTATTAATTGATATGGAAGCTTCATTAAAATCATTCTTACAATTCAATATTTGCAAGATGAAATTTGAAACAATAACAAAGGATACAGTTACAGGAATTCTTATCAACTATTAATAACTAGATGGTGTAAACATCGTATGCAAGAAAGTAAATATATAATTCAATAAGTACTACACAAAATGCCAAAGTTCACTTAAACAGATGCATTTTTTAATGTATTTATGTACTATATATTTGGTAAAATTATTTTCATATCTATTTCATTATACACAAATTATTTAATCAAGAGCTTAATTTTTAATTAAAA
The DNA here is from genome assembly GCF_947563725.1 of Argiope bruennichi. Lineage (NCBI taxonomy): Eukaryota > Metazoa > Arthropoda > Arachnida > Araneae > Araneidae > Argiope > Argiope bruennichi. Next base: position 77,951,668 of record NC_079156.1, read on the forward strand.
TGAGAATGTTAACTGCATAACCTGACATTTTAAATCCCAAATGAATCAAAATCAAATTATCAATAGTTTATATAATACAAAAATTAAATATTACAGGTGTTGATTCAAAGACAAATACAATGATATAAACTATCTATAATATTTTCATTCAATACTCAGGGAATTATTATACATAATCTAATTTCTTATGGGATAATAGTTTTTAATTAATAAAAAAATAATTAATAACACACAATTCATAAAAAAACCCTTTCAAGTATTCATTAACAAAATAAGAAGAAAACTTACAGAATAAGTTGGATTTCTAAAACAACCAAATTATTTTAGAGTCTCACTTTCATTTATAAAAATAACCCACTATTTACAATACACAGCAATTTAACATACTTTTTGAAATTTTCTTTCCCTGGCCCTTTCTTTTCACCTAGAAGCTTATCAGCATCCATTTTGCCTATGAAAAATAAATAAATAATCAAAATTTCAAATGTGTAAGTGATAATTACATTCAAGTTAAATATAAATTTATTTCTAGCACTTTCTGCCAAAAACAAATTTATGTGAGTCATTGAAAAAAATTCTTTCACACTTTAAAAACTCATAAATCAGTAACATCATTATCTTCAAACATTCAAATTTTGGATTGAAGAATATAATTGCTTTAAGGATCAAATCTTTTGTTTCTAATTTAAACAAATTTACTGAAGAAATGACAGTAAAAAGCAATCCTAAATAATGGACCTCATCTTCACCAAGGAAAAAATTATCAGGGATAACTTTAAAATTTAATATAAGTTGCACTAACATAATATTTGTTTGATCAAAAAAAAAAAAAAAATCACCAGCAATTTAATTCAAACAATATAACTTATCTTTCAGAGGTTTTATTTACAATATTTTATGCAAAGTTTTAAAATATTATCTCAAAACCTATGAATTCTCCTCAGCAGTATTTGCTAAGCATTTGATATTTAATATTCTTTTTTTTAAAAAAAAAACTTCATAAAATAAAGCTTCTAAAAACAACAAATAATACTTATGAAATGTAATGAAAATCTTCTTACAATTGAAAAATATTGATTAGAAATTCACCTTTTTTAGTTTTCTTTAAAGCATTTATCATTTGCTTCTTTTCCCGCTTTCTACTTTCAATGATTTCTCTCTGGATCTAATGAAAATATAAGTTTGAAGTTTATGAAAACAAATAAAAGAAAAGGAATTTATAATTGAAAAAAAAAAAAAAAAGCATATCCTTTAAAGAAAAAGAGAAAAAAGGACTTAATCATATAATTGATATGACTTGATCATATAATTAATATAAATTGTCCAACTAAGATATTTACAAGAGCAAGCTAAAAAACTAACAATTACAAATTCCACATGCTTATACTGAATTTTGTCATGAAAAAAAAAAAAAAATTCTGTACTAATAATAAAATATTTTAATTTTTAATGAATCTTTAAAATTTGTTACTACAAGAAACACAATAAGTCTACTAAAAATGTAAAAATATTTAAAACTAAAAATAAATAAATTACAAATCTTTAAAGGTAAAATCAAATAATAAACAATTTTAAAGAGTTTGAAACAACCATATCAATTTTCGGGTACAAAATCAATATTTAACAGATTGATTTATTTGTAATTAAAATTCCTTGATTAACTCTTTAGAAAAAAAAAAGAATAGTGCCCTTTTTTTTACCTTATAGTTTTTTAGAAAATTGCATCAATTTGCATATTATAAATGTTTAATTTATAGGAAAAACATCATTTTTAAAAAACATAAAGCATTCTTTAGTATATTATTTTGTCTTGTAATTTATTTTAATGTTAAATCAAAGCACATTAATTTTTCCTTCTGAAATAAATTATGGAAAAATGTTGTGCACGTTTTTTGCATTATAAATCTGATCAAGGATAGATTTTTATATTAGGCAGCCCAAAGTCTTCAGTATCTTGTAAAGAATAGTAAATATTAATTGTCATCAGGGTGAGAAGAAAGTCAACTAAAGACTATGGGGTTGGTTTATTCATTCATTTTTCAGATCATTTTGAGGACTATGCCAAGTATTTGAAGAATCATGATCAATTTATCAATATACATTTATTTTTTAATTTTCATTTTTCTCTAGAAAATTTAGTAGCTTTATAAGCAATTTTAAATAATATTAAATAATTCCAAGTATAACAGTAAATAAAACTTAAAAAAATCTCATTCAATTTGTGTTTTTTTTTAATTTATTCAAATGATTAAAAGTTCATTATAACAGCAAAATAGAGCTTTTGACTCAGTTCATAAAATACAAAAATAATGAAATAAACATAAATTAGTTATATATAATTTATATTAAATACATGCACACATTTTTTTTTATCCTAAAAAATGTTACAAAAAAAATTAGTCAACATATAATAAATTATTTTTAGTCTATCTTATACTAAAATACATTCAAAATGTATTGCAATTAGGATTGATTGCGTTGCTTATCCCCCTCTTCCCACTTTCTATATGTGGGTCCCTCTATTTCCTATAGGGAGACAGATTATTCTCTATTTTGTAAAATAATCAAAAATATTTTTTGTTCACAAAACTCATTCCTCAAGTTGTGAATCGGATAAAAATATAACTATCTTCAAATTTCAAGGAAACAAAAAGCATCAAAACAGTTTTTAAGAATAATGCTGCTCATGTACAAGGGAAAAATTAATAGGCATTTCTGCATGATTGAAAGTTGAAATCATTTTTTAAATGTATAATGATTAATGCCTTATGGTTTCCTTACTTTTATGCAGATGCGGTTTCGAGTTAATTTACTTTTTATTTGAGATGAATTGCGATTTCCCTCTGTTTTGCAAATTATTTATGTGTAGATGAGATAGTAATATGCCTCTTTAACTTATATTAATTATTTATATGGGAAAAGTAATAATTTCACTTTTAGAGCATAGTTTAGTCTTTGCTTTCAGATATGTCTTATTTACTCATCTTCTAAGGATTATTTCATAGTAGTCTGAGTAGGCATTTTCATAGTTTTATTTCTAAGTAGGTGTACTATTTGAAATTTGATTTTTCGTAATTTTTTATTTATGAAATGATTTGAATATTTATTTTCATTTTCTTATGGTATTCACATTTTAATCATAGTCTAAACCCCAGATTCTAAACCATTTAAGATAAGCATATATTTCCAATTTAAAAAAACTGCTACAAATGATATAAATAATTATATTTTATGTTTAATTGATAAAGATTCATAAAAATTAGACTGTCTAAATTTTTACAAAGTCTCCAGTTCTATTAGCTGTTTCGAGTAAAAATAAAGCAGAATGAGTGTGGTTCAGTGTCCTATAGGATAAAGTATACGACTTGAAGTAACAAATCAAGCACAGATGTACTTTAAAGGATAGAAATATGGGGCTATTTTTAACTTTTTTTTTTCTTTTTTACTAAGTTGAAATTAGAAGTGATTTTGAGGTAATAGCTTTCAACAATATTATTGCACAATAATAACTTTTATAACATTTTAAAGTTTTAAAAAAATTATCTTTAATACGACCAATTTTATTGCTTGACCAATTTTATTATTGAAGAAACAATACATTATTGTTTCTTCTAAATTTTGGAAATTTTTTTTAAATACATTTTTTTTTTTTTTTTTTGCATAATTTTTAGCAAGAGTATCCATTGTTGAGATTAAATTTCTAACCATTTTCATTGTTTCATCAAATATTTAATTCCTTCCTTTGTTTAAAGCTAAAGAATTAAAACCCTGCTAATTATTTGCACAATTTAACTGAGGGAGTACAAAGTGAAACTTGACCAAAGAATTCATGAAATATGCTACAACACATGTGCAGTATATATAATTTATTATAGAACTTAAAGCAACATTCAACTAATTAAAAGTTGAAATTAAAAATTTATTAGAGTTGTCTGATATTATAAGTATAATAACATTCCAAAAAGAGTTTGAAATTTATTGTAAAAAAGCAAATCTATACTATCATATAACACAATTAATTAAAAAATTTGCCGCATTCCAAACCAAAATTAGATAATATGCATTTGTATCAGTAAACTTATTTGGAACAGATTTTCGAAGAAAAAATACCAAAGAGGTTTTACTGTATTTATACTTTCTTAAACTTATAATTTCATAAATATTTTATATATTGATAGCTTATAATAGATACACAAATTTAATATGTGATAAACATATACACAATAGAACATCTTTTAATTTTAAAAAATAGTATAAGTTTCATCACCTTTTTGCCTTGTTTTTTCTGTTCTCGCAGAGCTCTCACTTTCTCAGTCCTTTCAACAACCATTTGTTTGTTTAAGAGTTTTTCTCGTACCTAGAAAGTAGCCATAATACTTTTTATTGTTAATAATTTTAAGAAAAATATCAAGAAATTTTCAAATAAATATCTAACAGATAATATTAACTTAACAAATATCTAAATATCACAATGATAGAGAGAAATAATTACAAACCTAGAATTAATTACAAAAGAAAGATGCAAAATTTTCCTTCAAGAATTTTGAGATCTATAAACATTTTTTTTTTTTTTTCCCTTCAGGAGGGAGGAAGGGGGGAAGAAGAAATAGAAATTGTTCACTTCATTAATTGTATTAATGTTACATGAAATGAAATGGTATTATATGAACAATATGAATTTGGATAGCAGCTGATTTTACCATATAAATCTGCCATATTTTAACTGTTACACATGCCAAATACTTGATTTATAACCAAATATATCTTTTATTTATACATAAAAACAATTTATTAATTTTTTTTAAATTTTTACAGATAAGAATAAAATTACAGCTCTTGAGCATAAATTACAGAATTTAAATAAATTGCTATAACTCAAAAAATTGACATTTAAATTTAAGTATGTAACTTTAAAGTATTTGTGTGATATTATGAAACACAATAATGAACATACACTATACTACACTACACACATACACGCACACACACAGTTACATGAATTAAGTTAAACAAACAAATAATAAACACTTTTTTGAAATAATTGAAATTTTTTTAATAAGAAATATTTTAGTTTAGAGTCATAAAGTTGTATTTTAAAAGATATCAATATTTTCTTTTTTTAAAAAAAAATCTTTATTTTATAATTCATTACCAAATGTATTATGGAGTTTACATTTTTTTTTTTTTTGGAAAAAAAATACTAATAGATGGTCCCTTGTATAACATCAAAGTATAATCAATTGATAAATTCTTAAAAGTTTAAAGTGCACTGTTATCCAGAACACACAAGTGTTTAAATTTTCAAAATTATAGCATATCAGTAAGTGAATGAAAAGCTAATTCTAAATTTTCATCATAACAAACATGAAACAAGTTAACTAAAAAGGCATAGGAACTGACATATTTTAAGGTTTGCAAAATTTTTATAAAATTATATAAAGTATACAAGAATATTGATTTTAGTAGTTGTTACATGCAATTTACCTTTAAGTAAAACAATTACCTTTAACATATGTGCATCTGACTTTGCCATTTCAGCAAAATAATCATCGGGACGCTTAGTTGGAATGCCCATTTTCTTCAATTTTTTAAAAGCTTTGGTTACTCCTTCCAATGCTTGATTGTAACTGAGGGGTGAAGGAAAAAAAAAATTAACAGAGGAAATTCTTCTATCACACTGATTTTTAATTAACATGAACTTTACCAACATGAATATACATTTTTACTAGTTCATAAGAAACATAATTCTCAGTATCTTTATTTATGGGGGGGGGGAAGAAGATTGTGACTGTTTTGTACATTGTAGAATCTAAAATATTTTCTATTAAAGATGGAAGATCTCTGATCTTAGTGATTGCAGTGATAGACAGTTAATTAATAAAAATATGTTCCATGCACATTTCAGCATACACAGCTTTAATTTGCTTATGTTAAGTCTCATAACATTTAAGTTTACTAGTAATACATATGAATGTGTACATGTCTGTGTATTGGTGCTCTACAAACCAGAACATTTGACTTAATGCTAACAAACTTCACAAATACATACTTTGAATTCATCATCAATAATGGGATTGTGTATCTCAAGGCAAGTTTTTGAAAATTTAACTAAAAATTAAGCAAAACTTTGGTTTTTGTTTTGCAATAATTTCAAAAAATATTGCATCATAAAAATGATTTTTATATCATTTTAAGATTTAAAAAAATTATCCTTTAATGATACCAATTCTTTTTGCCAAATAATTTATATTTCTACTTTCTATTAATATTTGAAAATATTTTAAATATATTTTATAGCAATGCAGTTCATTGTTGAAATGAAACTTAAATTGTATTCATTATTGAACCTGCCGTTTAACTTTCACCCCCCCTCCCTTATTGATGATGAATGTATAAAGTTATGGCTTATTCTCCCATAATGAGAAGACTTTTTTTTTTTAAGTTTGCTTTTATGAAATTTGTTACACTACAAATAAGGCTCAACATTATAAGTAAACAAGGTGTTTTTTTTAAGTATGCCTATCTCCCCCTTTTTTTTCAATGATTCTACTGTGTGTAATTGCATTTTAAATAAAAATGTTTAGTTTTATTAGGGAAATTTTTATATTAATTAAAGTTTAAACATTTCCATTTTTCAAATTAGAGTTCATATTTTAGGTGAAATGATAGAAAATAAGGGAAATGTATTGTATTAACCTCTAGCTTACGGCTGGTACAACAGTTGTACTAGATTTTTTTTTTTTTACCTTTCCTTATGGCTTGGTACAACTGCTGTACCAGTAATGAGTTTGAATTTCGTTCCTCCACTTGAACTTTCTAGCTGAACCCTAATTACCTCGTAAAATCGCCTCTCTTTTGTGTCGCACCCCTTAGGGTCATTAGATTTCATCCAGCAGTTGTTATTTGTTGGCGCTAGTAAGTTTTATGAACCCTGCATTGGTGGCATTTTTTTTTAAGTACCATTTCTAAGAGGTATGGAATGCATAATTTCATTTGTGGGAAATACTCGTTGTAAACTTTCGTCTTTTCCCGTTTCCTAATTTAACTTTATAAATTTCTTAATATTTTAACTAAATATAATTTTGTAATTTTATAATAATATATGGTTATAGTTGGGTCCATCTATTTGTCTAAATATTTTAACCAAGAATTTACTTGAAAGAGTTCACTAATCATTTGAACAAGAATATTTTCTGACAGAATGGTATTATGAAGATAATCGACATCCTAGACAAACTGTTATTCTTCGCTCCCATTCGTCACAAATGATGCAGAAAAACTAAATAGAACCTCATTTTTTTTTTCACTGTCATTATATTTTACATTGAAAAGTGACAAAACACTTTGTTTTGTCTTCATGCTTACCCCCCCCCCCATCCTTACTGGAGCCTTAGGCATATATACTTCCCATTCACTAATGTATTAGTATAACACAGTATTAAAACGACCTACATTTTTTTTCAGCTTTAAATTTTAATACTTGAACTGGATATATTCCTACTAAAATTAAATTTTGGTTTTGATTTTTAAATAAGCTGTCAGTTTCACCATTATCTTTCATAATTTATGAAATCGATTGATTTAATAATTTATAATTAATCATTTATTAAAAGTTATAATTCTAATTTTAAAATATTGAAGGAGGTAGTAGCTCTTCTATATCAAAAGAGAAATATTAAAATCTTTATACCTTCATTTCAATCCACTGAGAAGTTACTAGGCACTTAAATTATTTCAGAAATATTTGTATTGAAATAAAATAAAGTAGCTGCATAAAAAAGTCAGGAATTCTAGATTTAATTTCAAGCATTTCTGAAAGTAATCTAAATCAGCTGCTAGTAAAAATACTTGCATTTAATAATGAATGCTGATCATTTAGAATGTAGCTGTATTGTTTTAAGTTTTTTTTTGCTACCTACTTTTCAGTGTAATATTATGCATTGAATTCTAAGTAAACCATATCTAATCTTACTTTTCAAAACTTAATTGTCTTAAATTTGGTGATTACCTAAGTATTAGTAAATTTTTCTGCAGAAAAATAATTTTTTCTTACAATTCAGGTATTTATTGTCTGCAAAATTGAGTATAATTTTAAAAAATAATACACTGCAATAAGTAATTGAAATTCTTTGCAAAAAAAAAAAAAAAAAAAAAAGGCTGTAAATTACAAGAATTAACAATAGAATACGAAAACGTTACTAGTGATTATATTAAAAACTGTTTGAACTATGTTAGGAATAAAAATTATATTCGATTTCTGTGAGCACAATATATTAATACTAAAATATTCAAAGATATTTTAATCTACAAAATAGCAGATGATTGTTATCTGTATTATGCACAAAGAAATGGGAATATTTTTAAAAAGGAAATATAAACAATTAGGATCTTTATTCGTGATATATAAATCGTCACATTTTATCAAAATCTGATTTAACAAAATAAAATTCACAATGATGTGTTCAAGCTTTATAAGAATTAAATTTACAGCTTCAGTAATGCTTGAGAAATTTATTTAATTACAAATATGATTGAAAAATTGACTACATTTTGTTTAATGTGTTAAATAACAATACAGCAGTTATCCTATTTACAATTTATTTAATGTCATAATATTTAATTCACTACTTTGACCTTCAGAATTAGTAAACTAATGTTTCAGAACGAAAAAAAAAACCTACGATAAAAAGTTTGTTCTAGGGTTCAGACATGGTAAAACTGCAAAAAAAAGCAACCTGGTTACAACAGAGAGAGCAGATGACCAATTACCACTATGAGCGACCAAAATCGGAAAGGTTATTTCCAACAATCGCCTTTAAAAGAAGGTGAAAGCATCTTCTAGCTTTTCTTACTGAATGCCCATATTCAAAGTAACTTTTCAGAGTTTGGGTAACCGAAACTTAAAGGTTAATAAACAGAATGATGCAAAATTTCAAAAATAATATGTGTTACATGTCTATCAAACTTAAAGTATAAGAATACTTTGCAGAGGAAGTTATCAAGAGCAAGAGCATAAAATATTTAAATGATAAATTTAAACATTTTATATTAATCTTAATGAAACAGCTGACTGCCAAAGAAGATTATTTGTTAATAAATACATAAAACATTTGAAGTATTGCTACATTTAAGCAAAAGGTGAAAAGTACTAAAAAAAAGTTGACATTAAAACTTTTATGAATTTTGTAAAATCAAAATATGTCAAAAGTTTTCAAAATATGTATTAAATATTTTTAACAGAGCAACATTATTTCTGTAACAAGCAACAGTATGATTCTTTATATAATAATAATAATAGATCATATTTGTTATGATTTATTCTAATTCTGGCCAAATTTTTATTAAGTAAATTGTTTACTATTTACTTGAAATTAATTTTAAAATGCATGAGTCATTGCTTTTTAATATGGAGATAAAACACATAGCAGTTTTTTTTAAACTATCTTTTGTATTTAAAGTTTACTTCACTGCAAAATAATCAAAATTCAATAAGAATTCAAAAAAAAATTTAAGAAAATTGTGAAGATAATTAAAGAAATTCTTACAATAACATTTCCCTTTTGAAGTCATGTTCAGCTTCTGTATCAATTGCTGCTTTTTTATCTGAATCTTCTGATTCTGTAGATGATTTCACTGTTATATCCAGTTTCTCAATCCAGTCCATGTTAAGCTGAATATCTTTTAATTTTTCTTGAAGTCCAACCTACAATATATATACATATTAATGATATTTCAAATCTGTTATTGATAATAAGTTATAAAACCATTACTAAATATCTGGCCTAACAGATTTATTCAAACAATAAGCAATAATGACATCACTTATATTAAAAATGTTATCTTAATATCCAAAGCTTCAAAATATATAAAAAGATAGAGCTTCATAATCAATACAAAATAAAATTGAAAAGATAAAGTTACATAGTATAATTATTAAAAACAATGCCAAATATGATTCCAACATATTTTATAAAAATAATATATGCCATGTAAATGTATTAAATGAAAATAATTTTATTTTCAGTGCCAATAAACAATATTCTTTACAAGAAAATTCTGTATTATAAAGGAATTCCAATTTTTATTTGTTATGGAAATCTATTTGGAGTTCTATAATATTTAAATATAACATCATTAATCAATTATGCATAATCAATATGATGCAAAATTTTGGTATCCATGATACACAAAAATGACGACATCTTTCAAAAGGTTTCACTTCAAAAGGTTATGAAAAAATATGATCAATTATTTTAAAATAGATTAGTATATTTTTAAATAATAATAAGAATATTTTAAGTATGTATAGTCTAAGTAGGTATGTGTAGATTCTAAAAGACACGAGGAAATAAATGAGCATTTCTACTTAAAATTCATGAAAATAGAAGCTTACCACATTGTTAACAGGTATTATTTTTCGTTGCTGTTTGGCTATTGACGGAATGTTAGACACAAAATCATTTTCAACAGATGCATCCGAGAGATCAGACATCTACGAGAAAAAAATAATGAAAAATAGATAAAATAACGAAAAATTAATACTATAAGAGATTTTAATCTATTTGAATTTTTATTTACCAATAAGATACGCATAATTGAAAAAATTAGAAACTACATGTTAATAAAAGAAAATAATGAAGATAAATTTTTTACTCATGCATTGCAATATTATATATAAAATTGTAAGATATGGTACTTGTGTTTTTACACGAAATATTCAAAAAGATCTGCATTATAAGAAATATATTACAGGAAAAAGTTAAGAATTATTATTAAAATTAATATATATATATATTTACTTTTAATACTTGCTCTTAGAATAAACTAAATACTTTTGATGTTGATGCCCGATGTTAGCTTTTCAAATACCCTGATTCAAAATTTTCTCAACGCACTGCCATGTGTTTTCATGGAAGCATAACACAGCGATGTGTGGCCACTAATGAGTAAAAGAAGTTAAAGTAAAAATTATTCTAGTTTAATACATATTTTACTATAAAATATTAATAATTATAAGATAAATATATTAAATCATGTAAAAATAAATGTTTAGAAACTATAAAGAATCAATAAATGGTGAAAAATACTTTTTTATTATTTTGAAATTTGGTAGTCTCTGTTGACAGATATTTTATTTCCTTAGCTGTGACCATATTTATCTTTTGATTGTTTGTGACTCAGTAGTTTTGGTATAAGAAGTGGAGGTAATATTTCTTTGTAATACATAAAAAAATTAAATTTTAAACATGCCTGATTATTTAGGAGATGATATGAGAAAATCAAGAGATGAGAAAGATGAAAAGGAAAAAGACGTTAAAGGTATGGAATATCTGTTTTATGTTTTAATTTAAGTGAACCGGATTGTAACCGAATTTATATGCAATTGAGAAACGTTTGAAGTTTCATTGAAAAATGTTTTACATATGCGTATGTGTTCAAAAGTAATTTGTGAATATAAGCTCACATCACAAAAAGTTATAATTTTTATAAATTTATTTGCTTCCTGTGATGGAATGCAGTATTTTAATGGAATACTGAAATAGGAATTAAACAATTCTTATTTAATAATTCTGAAGCTAAAATGAATGATAATCAAAAACATTAGACATTATATTATTTGACTTGAATAGCATGAATTTACGTAATAATTTAAATATGATAAAATTAACAGTCATTTATTAAGATTTTAAATTGTATGCCAAGATAGGGTGAAATGATTATAAAATTAGCTATTTTTACTTTTGATGAGTTTTAATTATATTAAATATTTACTCTTTTTAACAAGATATTTTACATTATACTATCTGAGAATTCTACAAGTATTTATTTTGCAAGAATATATGATAAATTTATATAAATTGCAAGTTATTGGCTAACGTTATCAACCATTAGTTATGAAAGTAATTATTAGCATGAGATCTTTGGCAATTAATTACTAGCATAATATTAATTTGTAAGTACTGAATGTATTTTAAAGTTAAACTGAATCCATTATTTAAATTTGAATATAATTACATATTTATTACTTTGTTTTGACATAATAAACAATTCAAAAAGCGTAATTGAGAATTTTAAAATTTAATAATATATTTCCCTATAGTATATAACACTTTAGTGGTTCTTTTTACCGATTTGAAAAATTATTCTGTTAATTAACTTTTAACTTTTTTTGTGTGTTTCAGCTTTGGATGAAGGAGATATAGCATTATTGAAATCATATGTAAGTGTACTTAGTTTTTTAAAAGTGAAAGACAAAAGGATTTTTCTTTTCTTTTATAAAAATTTTGGCCTTTTCAAATATAATAATCTATTATTTTATTTCATTAGGGTGTTGGCCAGTACAGCAAGTCTATCAAACAGGTTGAAGATGACATTCAAGGTATATTGAAAAAAGTGAATGAACTTACTGGTAAGTGTCTAAACTTCTGGATTCATGATAATTACGAAAATTTTATTAAGTGTGTGTAGAATGTTTGTTCTGGATGCTATATGTAAATTTAAAAAAAATGAGTGATAATAAAAGATTATATGTTTTTTAAAAATATGTTTATTCTATTACTCAGATTTCTAACTAGCATTATTTTATAAAATTACTATATTTAAATTAATATTAATTGAGCATTGATGATTATAATAAAAATAAAATTTGGCTGATGAGTAAAAAAAAAGTTTAATGCATAATATTTATATAGTTGAGATATGACTGCTATTTTTTTTTTTTTTTTTTTTTTTTTTTTTTAATGATAGGTATAAAAGAATCCGATACTGGTCTTGCACCTCCTGCTCTTTGGGACTTGGCAGCCGATAAGCAAACTCTTCAGAACGAGCAGCCCCTCCAAGTGGCTCGATGCACAAAAATTATCACTACAGATTCAGATGATCCAAAATATATTATTAATGTCAAACAGTTTGCAAAGTTTGTGGTGGATCTGGCTGATTCTGTTGCTCCCACAGATATTGAAGAAGGCATGAGAGTTGGGTGAGATATATTATTCTTAAAATAACAGTAGTTATATATGTTTTATGTTTGAAAGTTCACTGTATAATATAGTATTTATTAGTAGTTATAATTTTATTTTATTGTTTTCAGAATTTTAATTTGTTACTATTGATCAAGTTTTTATTATATCACAGATTTTATCTATGTTTTTCTCTTCTTTGAAGTCGACTATTCAGACTTCTATTGAAGTCGACTATTTCAGATGGGGAGAAATTGTTCAATGTGAAAAGTGTTAGAAATAATTTCATTATTATGCATTAAAAAAAATAATTTAATATTTCTATTCTTATCTCATTGTGTCGCTTTTCTCCATCAAACTATTACTATTGTTTTATCTCTCTACTTTTTGTAATAAAGGAAATAAAATAAACTACATAATAAAATTAAAATTAAACCTTTTAACTTTACTATCGACTGCCAGGATTATATTACAATTGATAATCAGAACTGTTCTGATCAATTTCTGTTCATCTTTGTAATTGCCTGTACTATTAAAATTTTGTATCAAAATTCGTTATTTTTATGAGTTTTAATTTCCGTTTGTTATAATGGGTGAATTCATTCCTTAGAGTTGATCGAAATAAGTATCAAATCCATATACCGTTGCCACCCAAGATTGATCCAACTGTTACAATGATGCAAGTTGAAGAAAAGCCTGATGTCACTTACAGTGATGTGGGAGGATGTAAAGAACAAATTGAAAAATTAAGAGAAGTTGTCGAAACTCCTCTTCTTCATGTAAGTTTGTATCACTGACAAATATGTAGTAATTAACATTAATTTACATGTAGAATTTACATGTTTTGATGCATATAATTTTCTAGCCTGAGAAATTTGTGAATTTGGGTATTGAGCCTCCAAAAGGAGTTTTGCTTTTTGGACCACCAGGAACTGGAAAGACACTTTGTGCCAGAGCTGTTGCTAACAGAACAGATGCCTGCTTTATTCGTGTTATTGGCTCGGAGTTAGTGCAGAAATATGTTGGTGAGGTAAGTGAAGCATTTAAAACATGATAATCGCCATTGCACTCTTTTGAAAAATATATGAAAACTTCATTGACTTTCCATTTTTTAATAAAGTTGTTTAATAGCAATTTTTTTTTAATAACTAAGTTTTTTTTTAGATGTAGCAATACATATTAGATTTTTCATCTCCTTCCTCCTTAAAAAGAAGGGGGAAAAGAACATTGCATTTTCCCCCCTTTTATTTTATTTCTATTTTGCTAATTCCATTGCTATGAAATGAAAGCTTGAAGTTTACACATTTCAAAGTTTTTTGTGTGTTGATAAATGTTTAGTTTAAAGAAAATATAATGGAATATGTTTATATTTCATCATATTTTATTTGCATTAAATATTTTGTTGAGATAATACATAATACATAAGAGTTTAATACATAGAAAAATAATTGCATAAGTGGTTTGGAGAATAATTAATATTAAGTTCATTAACCTTCCTACCTTACCAAAAATGAAATGTAATTTATTTGAATAAGTTAATTTCTACCAGATGTGTTTAGAATGGATTGTTTTCTTCTATATGTTTAAAGTTTCAATTAATTGCTATTTTGTAATATTTTTTCTTCTCTATTTTGTTCCTTTTTGTGTTCACTGCTATTATCTCTATGCAGATATTATAATACTGATATATAACTGTCAGTATTTCATAATATTTAAATTGTTCCAGAAAGTTTTAATTTTATGTGAAAAGCTGTTAAAAAAAAAAAAAAACTTTCTGTATCATTTAGTTCTGTAGCATAGTTTCTAAAGATTCCAAATTACATTTTTGTTTATATTCCAGTTTTTATTTCTACTATGTTCCTCAAAATTGAATATAATATCATTTAAAATTGTTGGACATTTTGAAGTTTAGCTTGTGACCATTTTGTAAGCATCATTTGAAGAGTTAATTATCATTATCAAGTTTTTCATTAAAAAAAATATGTTATACTACTTACTTTATATAATTGCTCCTGTTATAACACTAATATTAACAACCCTTGTTTCTAATAACTTTATTTTAAGTTAATGTTCCACTACCATATTCAGTTTTACTATTATTTATTTTTTAGATAATACAATTTCATATTATATAAAAAATAAATTGATTTAAATCATATATTAAATTGCGAGCTTTTTATTGGGAAGTAAACTTGCATTGGCTGCTTAAACCAGTATCACAATAGCAAATGTTATGAAGTTTGACAGTTTCTTTAAAAAACCATATTATTTATTAAGTTATCAACTTATTATTAAAAGAACATATCTTTTCCTTTTTCCAATTCAAAGCAAACATTGTCATATTCAAAATATTTCATTAAAAATAATCATATTTCAATATTTTAAAATTTTAGGAAAAGATTTTTGACATTTCTAAATGTATACATGTACGTGTTATTGAAAGTCATTGTTATTTTTGGACCTTCTTGACTCTTGATTATTTTTGTAGGGTGCACGTATGGTTCGAGAATTATTTGAAATGGCTCGCAATAAGAAGGCTTGCCTTATATTTTTTGATGAAATTGATGCCATTGGAGGTATGTATTATAATTTTTTTACGTAAATTTGTTAATTTATAATTTTTTTTTTGGCTTTATAATATATAATTATTCAAATCAATTGTTTGAATTATAAATTGCTATGTCTTTTATGTAAACAACACTACAAATAAAACTTTATGTATAGTATAGAATGAAGTGTTAAATTTGTTTTACATTCAATAATTTCCCTATATGACTTCTCATGGATAGTATGCTTGTAATAATGCTGTTTACATTAGCCATTGTCAACCTCATTCACATCTTTTCTTGTGTTTTTGAAAACCACATGTATTTCCCATTTTAGTCATCTAAATCATCTTATTTCTTGTTCTTTCATTTCATTGCTGTATGTCATACATACTATCTTAATGTCTCCTTTTCAAAAGTAAACAAATTGGAAATAGGCAAAAAAAAAAAAAAAAAAGCCTCACATAATGAAATGGACTACTGCATGGATATTACCTAATGTTATGAACCACGAATGTTACCAAGGGAAGTCATATGCATTAATCATCACATGTGCAAACGAAACATCAAGCTATTATCTACATTCATTTTAAAATTTTAATTTCTATTGTAGTTTACAGGGAAATATGAATCACTTATAAGTTGTGCAACTTTTGGAGGAAAATCTTTATATTAATCTAATTTTAAAAAATCGGATAATGCTACAAATAGCGAAAGCTTATTTTTGTAATTTAATAATGAGTGGTAGCTTACTCTGGTTTAAGAAATAAATCATGATTATATCTCATTAAGTTTTAAGCTTTTAAGGAAGGTTTGATATTTACTCTACTAAATAATAAAAGCAAGAGGTAATTAAAATGTTTTAAAAATCTTATATAATATATCCATAGATCTTCAAAGGAAGTTGAATTTTATATCACTTATTTCTATCATAATTTGCATATTTTATACATTTAAGTAGCTGGTTCTGTAAGTCTCGGAATTCATCAAAATTGTTCCCAGCTTGCAATTTAAAAAAAGTTATATATATATAATGAAACAAGAATTGTTTGAAATCTGTAAAGATATTCTGATGGAAATTTAATGTACAAATCTCTGTTTATTCAAAGATCAAATAAACTACTTACAATGCTGAAAGATTAGATTCTTAGTTGATATATAAATTTTTCCAATTTAAGACTGTTTTTAATGAGATACAGCATACATGTTACTGGCAAAACATATAAAGAGAGTTTGAGATATTCATCCATACACTTTATCAACTCAGAAAAGAATTTAGGAAACTAAAGAATTGTTAGATCAGCAGTTAAATGAGCAATTGTGAAAATTACATCTTAGGCAGTTAATATTACAACTTTTAGAAATGAAAAGAGATTGTTAACAAGAATTAATTTTAAAAACAAGAGATAATTGAAATTATTACACATGTGCATGCATGTGTGTAAAATGTGCTGTGCAGAAATAGTCGTGCAGTTATTGAATGATTTTTAGCTTCATAATTTTAAGGAAATAGTTCAATTTTTATCAATTTTTTGTTTAAGTCAGGGCAAGCATAGTCCTGTAAACCAAATAGGAAGGCAGAAAGTAAGAAATACAGAGTGTGATAAAGTATTCTGAACTTATATAGTTTTAGAAAAAAAACTGCCCCTAAAGAATTCTTGTTTCAAGGGGGAAGGAGAATTAAAGTTCACACATCTTAGAAGTTAAAGTTAAAGTGATTACAAAATTATTTTTAGAACATGGATTAATTAGTAATTCTATATTTCATTTTTTTCTTCACTTTTTTCGCTTTAAAGGAATTTTGAACTAATAAGCAAATTCATAAAGAAGCCTCAAAATTTTTATCATTATGCAAAAAACAGGCTTATAATCTGAGAAGCTAATAATAATTACTAAACTAAAATAAATTTTATAAATTATTTTTTATGTTATAGTTAAAAATAAATATTTCTCTTTGCTAGTTATTGAAAAAGGCAGATTAAAAAATTGATTTTTAATTCTTGTTTCTGAATCTATTACCATGGTTGCAGGGGCTCGTTTCGATGATGGTGCTGGAGGTGATAATGAGGTGCAGAGAACCATGTTAGAGCTTATCAACCAGCTAGATGGTTTTGATCCCAGAGGGAATATCAAAGTGCTTATGGCAACCAACAGGCCAGATATATTAGATCCCGCTCTTATGCGTCCTGGACGTTTAGATAGAAAAATTGAATTTGGCTTACCAGATCTTGAGGTAAAGTCATTTGTCCACTTAGCTAACATTTTTCTAAATTAGAATAATTTTTTAATCATCTTTATTAGAATTTCTTATCATAAACATAAAGTAATCAGCAAAGATTAATGTAATTATGTGTTTAATAGTTATTCTTGATTCCCTTAAATTCTACATGTGATTGGTTTATTCTTTTCAATGAATAGCTTGTGAAATGCTGGTAATAAGATTTTAAAAATGTTTTTAACATTAGATGTAATTGTTATTGCATATTAATGTCATTAGTTTGCCTGTTTGTTAACATCGCAATGTGTATTGATATATACTAATGTAAATTCAGAATGCAAAAATTGTATAAAATGTTATTAATAGAAAAATTGTATAAATGAACAAATTATTGCACCTAAAGTCACTGAATTTGATGCATAGTTATTCCTTGCATAATAGGTACTAATTGGGGGGAGGGGATTTCGAAGTTTTAATATATATTTAAACAGAAAATCATTTTAAAGCCATTTTTAAATTCAAAAATAATAGTAGTAGTTTCAGTAAATAATTTTATTTCCTTTATTATTTTTTCCTCTAAAATTAAAATTCTTTTAAAATGTTTAATACTTTTCATTGTTTTTAATAATATTGTTTGTATACATATGCATTGTGTTGGTGTTGAACACTGTTTGGTTATGATGTTATCACTGCTATGTAATCGTTGGGAAAAATTAAAAAATAAAGATAAATAAATAAGTAAAACCAAAACATTATGTCATCATATTTCAAACAAAAGATTTGAATCTCCTTTCATTTTTTCTTGAATAATTAGAAATTTAAATTTTTATTACTATAATTATTGTGTGTTGTGCAAAATATGAAGCATTCTACTTTTTAGATTTCATGGATCTTATTTCCAAGTTTAATTACATTCAAAAGTCAAATGTATTTTACTGAATTTGTCAAGTTATGCAAATACTCTGCACAATGTTATTTCATAGATTTTATCTCTTCCGTATTTAGGGAAGGACACATATTTTCAGAATTCATGCTAGGTCCATGAGTGTTGAGCGAGACATAAGATTTGAACTACTTGCTAGGCTTTGTCCTAATAGCACTGGTAAAGTATTTTCAACTAGAACTTTAAAAAATTCAAATTGTGTTAGTGTATTATTATAACCTTTTTATTGAATTACTGTATTTTTTCTTTAGACGCTAGATTTTTGTTCATTTTAATTTCCTTTTCATAGGTGCTGAAATCCGCAGTGTTTGCACTGAAGCTGGTATGTTTGCTATCCGAGCTCGTCGTAAAATTGCAACTGAAAAAGACTTTTTAGAAGCTATTAACAAAGTTATCAAATCATATGCAAAATTCAGTGCAACTCCTCGTTACATGACTTATAATTAAATTATTTTATGTTTGTACATTTTTTTTTCTTTTAACTGGCTAGAAATAAAGTGTATCTGTTTTTTGATTGTGTGTCTTATTATTGTGTAAGTACTGTTACTATTAAATTAATCGCAAAAGTGAATTTTATAAATGATTGGTGATATTATTGATACCTTGACTGTACAAATTATCAAGATAATCACTGATTGTACGATTTTTGATACCATCACTCATTTTGATATCCTGGATTCAAATTGGCTTTTGTCCTTATTATGTACTAACCAAAAAACATTAAATATTATTTAAAAATAAATTAATTGTTTATTTATTTTTATTACAAATATCAAGATTTTATTCAATGGAAATACTTAATAAAAAACAAGGGCTTCTATTTCATATTTAAGAATGAATTTCATTGTGTTATTTTTAGTTTTGTTTTGACTTAGAGAGATATGCCTTTCTGTTGATTAACAATTTGCATGTATACTTACTTGCCCATGGCAGTGTGTTTATTTAATTATACAAAATGACAAGTATTTGAATAACCCATTTTTTTAAAGGAAAAAGTGCAGTTTATGTTAGATTAAATTAGGTATCGCAACACATTTTTAACCACTTAGAGAGTATGTAATATCAAAATTGTTGAGATAGAGATAATGATCAGTAAGAAAGGAAAATAAATTCAGTTTTGCCCCCCCCCCAGCAATATGTAGCAAATCAATCTTGAAAGCAGATTGTTAAGCCTAATGAATTAAGATTTTTCTTTGATTCAGTCAGACTAAAAGGTACGTCATTGCAAAATTATGATAGCACCAGTATCAGTTCCTCATTTTCTAGAGGTGAATAAAAATACAGAGCAGCTACTTTTTTTTTTAAAGTTATTTTTAGTTGATTGATTTTTTTATTTAATAAAAGCTTTTGAAAGTGAAATTTTGTTCATGATGTTTGGATAATAACTAAGTTATTATCCAAACGGAAAAGGAAGTATCTGTGATAACATTTGTGCATAAGAAAATGAAGCTAGAGTAGTGAGACAACATAAGAATAATCTTTGAACAGCATGCTGATACAATGTTCTGGAAGCAGTGTACTATGGAAATATAAAGCTTTAGGCTGCCAATCTGAAAATATACTTTTTTTTTTTTCATTCATATTTTGATCACTTATCAAATTTTGTATCGCAACACTAGAATTAAACTAAATCAAATAAAAGGAACAGTTTTATGACACCAGGGTGTATTATAATATATTCTTAGGTTACAAATTATCATTAATTATTGAAAAGATTTAATCCTATGTGAATACAGAAAAGAAGAAATTGGCATTAAAGTGATGCATGACTGTTTACTAAAAGACTAAAAATGTTGATTTTTAGAGTTCTTGCTTCAAATATATGCTTTAATAAATATTAATGTAATGTATCTGATGATTTTTGTAGTCTGTGCATTCTGTTAAACTAGTATTTGCTTCAGCTCTGTAGATTGCATAATTCTTATATACTACAAAGTTTGAAGTGAAAAACTATTGTGCAATACAGGAAAATCGAATTAATATCTATAATCCAAATATCTTGAATAGACGTTAAAATTTTAATATTGAAAAAAAAAAATAGCAATTTTACGCAGTTACAAAATGAGGAAACAACTTCAAATTGCACACTTTAGAATATAATTGTTTACATGAAACATCGAATTTCAGAAAATATGTGCATTAAAAATTCACGGACAGATGAAAAAAGACCAATCTATGGAAAAGTCTAACAACGAAATTAGGTTTACAAATATTGCAGTATGAATTTTTCAAATGGAACGATTGCCAAATAGAAAAAGTGACTTCAAATCAGACAAATCAAATGAATATATACTCATCTGTTATTTAGGGCCGGATTTAACTATCTGCGGTTACGGAGCCATATGGGTCCTTTTCATTAAGCAATTTTTAATTCAATAATTAACTTAATGGCCCTCATTTTAATAAATTTCAGTAATTTTTGACTTATTTATATTTTATTAAATTAAAAACTTATATTTTTGGTGTTATGTCGATCATCAGATCGACCTGTCTTTAGGAATAGACATTTTACGAGTATGAATCAACTAAAATTTCAGATGAACAGCAAAATGTCATTTGTTTGAAAATGAAAATTATGTTATTTCCATAGAATTTTGACAAACTTGCTCTATGAATTCAGCTACAAAAGTCTCATTAGAAGATATATATTTATATCTTTATTGAAGCCATATTGCAATTTTATTGTACAGAATTTTATAATAAGAATTAGCATAAATCTCTATATAGTATATGACGAAAAAAAGATATATGATCTAAAATCAGTTGTTTTCATTGTAATAATTATTGTTTATATCTATAATTACTACTATTGAAATTATGAGAATAAATAACAAAATTGTAGAAGAATTCATTCATTTTTAAATGAAAAGTAAAAGTAAATAATGAAGAGTAAAATAAAAAAATAAGCTCATTTTAATAATAAATAAGACATTTGAGGCTATAATTTCCAAAATGCATTATTCATAATTCATGTTGCTGACATTTGGCTCCATAAATAACATTTTGCTAAACATAATCCTTACTTGTGGGTGTGATTTCCTCAAAACTTTCTCGTATACTTTCTAATAAAGATGTTATCACTTAGAACAGTTTGCATGGAATCGCCTGGTTAAGTATCTTCGAGTGATACTTGACCAGATTTTTGGCGATTAATCCCTGGCATGTGATTCATAGTATCTGAAAATCCAATTTGTGTTTTAGATGCGTTTTTCCTAACTGATTGAATGAAAAGTCGACACAGAACGATATTTGTGGTCACAAATCTCACACCAAATTTGATATATTTAAGGCACTGCGCTTTTGAATTATCGTGTTTACATGTTTCTGAAAGTACAGACCGATAGACATTCAACTCTTAGTTGGATTTGGCTCAAAATTTGACAGGTGTCTATACTATAGATGTTAAATCTGTGTACCGAATTTTATCTATCTAGCTCACTTCGTTTTGTAGTTTTCGTTTTAACTTATGTTCGAACAGACGGACATTCTCTGAACAGACTTTGCTCAAAATTCGATAGAAATCTACGAATTTGATGTGAAGCCCGAATACCAAATTTCAAACATCTAGCTTAAAGCATTTTTGAGTTATCTTTGTCACAGACGGACATTTTTCAAAAATGTGGTTTTCACATTCAGGGTGATTGATCTAAAACGTGGAGAGAGATTCCTCAAAATCTCGAGTTCGAATGTTTTGACGATTATTATACTGCGTATAGGAGAAAGTAAAAATGGATCTTTATGAAAAGAAGTTTATCAACTGCTGGTTTCGAGGTAAACAAAATATTACTCCAGGGAATTATATTTATTATTAACCCATGATGAGAAAATCTAACTTACAATTAAATAGCAATTAGTTAAAAAAAGGCTTATAAATAAATAACATGCTCTTGGCATAAATAAGAATTACAGCAGAAATGAAGAGGGTTGGTGCAATTAAAAAAAATCTAATTTCTAGTTCTAACACAATCTTATGAAACTGTTGCGAAATTGTTGTCCCTATTTTTATTTTATTTAAAAAAATTTTCATAATTACATAACTTTAATTATGTAAAAAATTATTCAATATCGTGGCAAGGTAAATAAGTTTTAATTATAATAAGTATAAATATAAATTAGAAAAAAGTGATAGGTAAATAAAACTAGTGTAAATAGAATTTTTTTTTTTTAAGTGTTATTAGGATGATTTGATGCAGCCACATTCTTTAAAGTTGTTGAGAAAATGCATGAAACTTCTTGATTAATTTTTAGCTAAATTAATTGAAATTCTAATTAAAATTTTTGAAAAACATATTTTTACTTCCCCAAGAAGTGTATAGTGCTATTTGATAGTTATAGGACAAATGATCTGTTTCTTATCATATATTGAATGATTTGTTTATCATGCAAGTCACAATTTATAAGAAGCATGCCCATCTATAAATATTCTCATGTGAGTATACGGAACTCTTGAATATAACAAATTAAAAGGTGTTTTTTTTTTTTTTTTTGACTAGACGGTCGTATACTTTTTAGTATAATGTGTATATACCTTTCTGTTTTCTTCGCTACAGTGCAGGATTGGATAATACATATGTGGTGTGGCTTGGATCAGTTTTTCTTGGAAACGGATGGTTAGACGGAGTTACCTGACGATATAAACAACCTGATTACTAATTAAAGCTCAATAATTTTTTTCAAATTGGCATCTTTTCAAAGTATTATTTTGCCTGGCAAAAATTAAATATATAAGTTTAACAACGAGATTTCATCATAAAACGGACTTTATAAAAATGCATTTTTTTCCATTCTAATATATGTTTTTATAAAATACAAAAAATACAATAGCATATTATTTAAATTAGTGAAATAAAACGCATATAAACAATATTTGTACTGTCATTAATATTTTTAAAATTAATTAATTAAAATGATGCAAAAAATATTCATTTTAAGAAATAATATGAGAAAGAATATTTTCGAAGAAAATAAAGTTTATAAATTTAATAGTGCAATATAATAGACATCGACGACTAGCTGCTCATCCACCACATTAAAAGCATAGTCCCATCATTAAATTTTGATGAACAACTTTTTATCACAACCAAAGAAAATACTACTGATGATACTTGCACAATAAACAAAGAGTATTCTGATAGTTTAACTATATTTTCAAAGTGATGAAATTAATTAGAGAAAGTAATGAGCGAAATCGGCCCATTTGTTGAGGCTGGAGTTTCTTTCAAAGTTCTTATTTGGAGATTTTTGTTGAGTAGGAAGGTGATGGCTACACATGACCATTGAAGACATATCTATTTGTCATGAGATTTCATATGAAATAAAAATTAACAGAATTGGACCAATGACTGGAATTTGTGGAATATTTCATCAATTTCTCAAATTGTCTTAGATTTATTGGAGAAATCAATACAATTACTCGTGATGGAGGCTCCGTCAAAGCTTTGCATTACGATATTTTTCGAAAATGGAGAGTGGGATGACTAGCCATTCTTGATGTATTTAAACATCATGAATTTTCATATGAAGTAAAAAAATTGACGAAACTAGTACAGTAGCTGGAACGAAAGAAACTGTTTTATTTTTTTCTAGTAGTGAATGCACAATTAAATACTGTTTTTGAGATATTTCTTTAAAATAGGAATTGGTGGAAGACAAAGAATCATTGATGTCATATCTAAACGTCAGTAAGGTTTCAAATGAAACAAAACTGATAAAATCGGACTAGGGCTGATAGACTGGGTCTTTGATTTTTTTCTATTATTGTTAATATACAAATAACTATATGTATATAACCACAATGGAGCTCCCTTCAACTTTCACAAGCATATGGAATGACTTGAATGATCGTTATCACAACACCACTGAGTTTTAACCGATCAATCTCTCCCGTAGGAGGTACGCAATGACTTAAAGTAATGAAATTTGTTATTTGATCTTGTGACTACAGCTGTAATTTCAAGTCACATTTTGGCTTCAATCGGTTGGGAAAAAGACATCCAAAATATAAATTCGCTTTACCAATTCAATAGAAATGCTAGATTCAGAGGCGGATTAGAGAATATTTGAGAAAATTCCGGGTATGACACAACAGCTAGTTCTAGTACTGTCGGTTATAAGAATAAATAATAATTCGTATTCGGATATAAATCCATGTTTTAAACAACAAATAACTCCTACATCAAAAGTAAAATAAAAAAAAATTTACCGATGTTTTAAAAGTTGAAAGACGAGTAAGTCAAAAATCTGAAAATTAATGAATTTTAATGGATTTTTTTTAAATTCAAAGGCTTAAAGGGAAGATGAGTGGGGAAATAATAAAGCCAACACAGATATGTGGAAACAATTTCATTACATATTATTACGAATTAGTAACATTGCCTCCCTGCAGAGTAAGTATCCAGGTAAGAAAGATAGCTTTTCAGATATAGTAATGACGTCTAAATGGATGCCGTGTAGATGACCATGATGATAAATTTGGCGACTTTGGAGAAGAAATAAAGGATCCCGAATATTCGAGAATCTTGGTGACTCTCCATTAGGAATTGAGTTCCTGTATTTGCCCTTGAGCATTTGTCACTCTGTCACGAAAGCTGAAAAACTAGAGAATCAGCGGAGTCTAGAGAGAGTAGTTAAGTGAAGTCTTTTTTCCAGCGAGTTCTATCGGAGCGTTTGTGATGTTACGGTTATTAAAAAGAGATTTGTTAATTGTGTGTTGCTGTTTATTGCAAGTGTATTTTCTTGCATAGGCTTCAGCTATGTTATTCCATCCTGTATTCGTGTTTTCATAAAATAAAGCGCCGTTATGTCTTGCATAGCCAGATGGACTTTTTCACCGTACAACCTCCGAATGGTTTTAGATTTTTTTTTTTTTTCTTTTTCTGCAGTAATGTTGACTTGAAAATTTTAAAATGGTAGTGATGTACTTGTAGCTATTTATTGAAACCTCTAAAAGAGAAATTTTCATAGTGGCTGGGAAAAAAAAGAAAAAAGTTATTAATCATCAAATGTTCTTGAAGATTATAGGATGGAAGGTTTCAAATAGAACATGAATCTGATTAACCAAATCCGAGAAATTTCAGTATTTGAAAAGCTGGCATTATCTTGTGATCATGTAGATTAGAATACCGAATAATTTCGTGGGAAAGTGAGTAGTTTGAGGCTTTTGTTTGAACACTGTCATACGAGAATTCGATGATCTAATCAGATTGAATTAAATAGAATAAATCAAATTCAGCTGATCAAAGACGATATTTATACAGACATATTTCGCCGTATTATCATGCAGACATTTCTTTTTTTGATTATAGGGAATTGATTTAAAGTAAATTGGAAAATTCTGGGAATAACAAATAAAAATTCTATAAAAATAGTTTTGGAAAAGATGATTGTGAATTACCTTTAACTTTGTAAAAAGTTTTCTTCCTGAATAGAAAGCAGATTCATAAAAGAGTGCTTAAAATGTGAAATCAGCAACTTTAAAATTTTCAGTATCGAATCCATCAGAATTAGCTATATATAAAAGAATACTTTTGAATATATTAAGCAAATATTAGTTTTTTATTCTACAATGCATTTTCAAATGGAACAATAAACAAACTAACAAATGAAATACCTATATTCTCAAATATAGGTTTTTTTTTATTAAAAAGGAAAATGTTATTTATTCAATTTTGAAGAATGCGAAAAGAAAATCACATAATTATAAAAAAATTCTGCCTTCCAAGTTTAATGAACCATCTCGTTTTCGATTTGTGTAAGACTGAAAAAAATTCCTTTGGATTGTGAGAACGATAAAATCTACGGAAATAATCTCCCAGAAACTTTCTCGCATAATCTATAATAAATGTATTTGTATATAATTAATCACGCACCAATTTGAGAACAATAGTCAAGAAACAGTCTAATACCTTTGCCTTTTTTTTGGTAGTATAGAACAACAACTGTTGTCACAAAATTAAATACCAAATTTTATTTATTTAGGTTACTGCATTTTTTTAATTATTGGGTTTGCATGCATACGAAAATACAAGCCGACAGGCGGTCAATTCTCTTGACAGATTTGGTTCTAAATTTAATACTTGTCTATATTTTCGATATTAAATCTGCATACTAAATTTCATTCATCTAGCTGTCTTCGTTTTGTAGTTACCATGCCAACTTAGATTCGGAAAGCCGGACACAGAATTCCTTTGAATACAAATTAGTTCAAAATTTGATAAAAACCTGCAAACATCATGCAAGGACTATATACCAAATTTCTTATATCTAACTTAAAGTATTTTTGATTTATCGTACTCACAGACAAAAAAAATTCCAAATTACGTTTTTCCAATTCAGGGAAATCGAAAATTTGGAACAATCTTCAAAATCACAAATTAGAATTTTTTGACGTTTATAATTCTATATGCTTTATATAGGAGATAGTAATAAAAATAAAAAGAATTGAACAAATAATTGCCATATAAATTTTATAAAAATTATAGATTTGCTTGAAATTTTAAGCAAAATTCCGAGCAGAGTAGTTTTTCTTCTCTCCGTCCATGTGTATGTTAACACGTGAATACAAAATGGAATGAATAAATTAATGAAATTTGGCACAAGACTTTATCACGATAATAATAAATAATAATCATATTCTGGATCAAACCCGACAACGAGTTGACTGCGTGTATGTGTGTATATGAACATTATAACTTAAAATGGCAGCAAATTATATGAATGAAATCAAGTGATTACAAGGGTATTGTCGATGTTACTCTCATTAAAAATTTTTAATAAATGGAAGTTTTTAATAAATAAGAAAGAAAAAAGAGGCTTTATGTTATTCTTGAGATGACGCTTTTGCGAGATAAATAGTTAAGAATATTTTTTTACGTTTGAAATTAAAATGCATATTTAATAGTTGCCAATGCAACAAACACTTTGTCTTGTCAAAACGAAGCAAAAACATCAATGAATTGCTATAACTGAGATAGATGCTCTAAACTATTTAGCGGAAAACTTGCAGCTTTCTAAAACAATTTTATTCGAAATTTATTGAACATCTAAGCTGGTTATCAAAAATGTACATATTTACAGAATATTTTCCAAACATTGTTACGAAACTGTAAAGTTGCTTCCCAACACAATTAGTTCCATTGTAGGAAAGACAGTTTTACATTCAGCTACTATTGGATGCTGATCGGGTGCCGGATCAGTGATACCCAGGCTTGGTGACAAACTTGGCGACTATTTAGAGACTTAGCAAAGAATTCGGCGACTTTGGTGAGAGAAAGGATGACACTTGAATATTTAAGAATTTTGGCAATAGGACCAATAGGAGCCGAGATATGCTTGTTCTTCTGCCCTACTCCAGAAACTATAAGAGATTGGCAGTGCAAACTGAAGTGACAAGTTTGCCTAGCAAGTCAACGGCGAATTAGTTGGATCAGTTCAGAGAAGTGAACGCGTTGAGTGGAGCTCAAGCGAGTGATGAATTGAATTGTGCATCGAATCTTGGAGTTTATTATAGAAGCAGAATTGAGTCGTGTGTGGAGTAGCCAGTCGTATACAGCTAAAGTGAGGAGACAGTAAAGAATTGCAGGTGTTTGGAGAGACCATAGAGAGTAGATATGTAGATTCCCATCTCCTGCTGAGTTCTGACTGCCTACTTTGTGTGCTGTGATTGTTGTTTACTGCCGATTAGTACTTGTACGCTGCTGTTCATTCTGTGTTGCTGTGTATTGCTTGTGTACGTCTCGAAGTGTTTTGTCGTCTGTGTATTCGTGTCTTTGTGTTAATAAAAATCGTCATTATTGCTCATTGAGGCCCATTGGACTGTGTTACACCATACACCCATTACAAGCGAACCCGTTGACTTTACGGACGTAGTGGAAGAATTTCCGCAACAATACTTAATTATTGGAAAGGAGAAACTGGTCTGGAAACTTTGAACTGCTGCTGATAGACGTTTAATTTTAATCCTGTGCCTATTTATTTGCAATGATTCAGAAATTTTAACTATATTCTTTGATATCGAATATATTTTTGAATAATAGTTTCCGATTCTGTGAAATTTTTTTTTTATTCGAACATGTTAAAAGCGTATTAATTAATAATATTAATAATAATATGTAATATGTAATGTACTAACATTAATAAGCTAAAGATGACCCAAATCACTTGTGTATATTCATTTCAGAAGGTCAGAATAATTAAAATGATTACTTTTACTGATCAAATTGTATTTTTGCCCGACGTTTGTTTTTTAAGGATACCTAAGTTATAAACTGGCATCAATTTTATGTTAATGCTTTCAATGTTTGTGATATTAATATGACAGTATATTTATGGATTGCATGTTACCTGCAAATTGTGACACGATGGATGAAAAACATTGTTCAATATGCTCTATAGGATAAACAATGAACATACAGAATAATAATATGACAAGAGACGCCCAAAGTTTTTATCGGAAATACGCGTATATCATCTGTATAGCATTAATTAAATAACACAGAATTTTTAAATGTATTTCGGCTAAATTATTCTGCTTATATTACTTTTCCTGCTACTTCTAAGATACAAATCAACCAGTTCTTGGTACATGTATTACTCGTAAAGAATTCAATATTGACTGAAAAACGCCTGCTTTGCTTAGCTTATTTTCTCATTACAACGCCCTCTACAGTTTAAATAATGTTGGTGACCTAAGTTCCTACATGATTACGATTTTTTTTTTGTGCTCATTTCATTTCTATTTTATTGTTGCTGTTTTTAATTACTCTGTATACACGGTGATCCTTAGAGTTACAGAACTCATACATTAAGTTTAAAGGTTTTTTTTTTTTTTTTTTTTTACAGATCAAATATGGTTAATAGTGGTTTGAAATTCAAAAAGCTAATGTAACCTCATGCAACTTAAACGCATGTGGGAAATGCACAAAAAAACATGTTGGCATATTTTCTTTAATATAATTTTCTATTAATGAAGCTAGATTAAACAATCATTAAATATTTTTCATTTCATTTTGTTAAAACTTTTACAAATTAACATTTGGCATTGAATGCAATTTTTTTTGTTAGATAAAAGTGGCTTTTTTTTTTACTGCTGTGAATATTTTTTTTATTAAAACATGCTTAGAAAATTTCAGTACAACCTTTTGGGGTGGTAAGATTTTAACAGAAAACTCGGATTGCAGAAAGTGTTGATAAATCCAGACAAGATTTTTAATGTAAACTCTCAGCCAAAACCCTTTATAATGGTGGTCACAAGAAGATTATTTAAGTTTTTTTTTATTTAAGCTTTGTTATGCAGTTCAGAATCAAAATTAAAAAAAAAAAAAAACACTGCCCCATCAGGACCAATTTGTTGATTTAAAATTAGTCAACTGCGACATGAATTCGTTTTATGCATTTTTTATTCTAATTCTAAAGTCAAAAGTATTATATTTCTGTCAGTAGAACATTTTATTCTTTATGTAAAATTATGAACGATTCATAAAATGCTTGTTATGAAAGTTTAAGGGAAAAAACCGATTTGGTTGATTATATATAAATATATAAAAAAAGAATAACTGAAATACAAAGAAAAAATATTATAAACGTGTACGACTGTTTGAAAATAATGAAAAAATAAAATTTTTTAATTCGTTCCATTAATTGTATTTTAAAAAGGAAAACTAAAAGTTGAAAGTTGAAAATGATTGCATGCATTCATGAGCACGCTTGAACTAAATAAGCGTGCTCGTGATTGTATGTAATCATTTTCAACTAACCGCGTGAGTAACTAACTCTCTTAATGCCTTTTAGATCATTTAGCGATCGCTTCATTTATTTATATGCCAATTACTAAAGAGATAAATATAACTGCTATATAATCATAATGCACAATTTTATTTCAATTGTAAATTTCTCATGTCATTCTAATATTTGAAATGTAGATCTTGAACATTTACCTTTAAAAATAAATTTTTCATAAAAATCGTTTTCTAAAAACGTACAAATCGTTTTCTGAAAACATTCGTGTAAATTTATTTTTTTAATGGAATTTTCCTTATTTAATTATTTTTTAGATTTCAATTCCTAATTTATAATTTATTATTAAAAATATTTTAGAATCTTAAAACCATTTTTTCTTAACTTTTTTAAGATGGCACCACATGAATGGAATTAAAATTAAATTAAATTAAAAATTAACTATCAACAAAGTTCTAAAAATATTAAGGTCGTACATCATCATTCGAGAACATGCATGAAATGGATAAATTGTGAAAACTAGAACATCAGGAAGTAAGTAAAAAGTTAGTTACAATTTTCCTTCTTCACAAGCATTTAAACAATTCTTCAGCAAGTTTGAGTACAAATTAAATCAATAAATTACAGAAATTTTTGAGAAATAACTTGAAATTTAGTTGAACACGGTTTTTTTCCCCTTTTTTTGTATTTTGTAAAGAAATATTGCACTAAAAATGCATCACTCTACCTATTTTTATGAAGCATTCTGGCTAATAATTTTAATTAATAATATTTTTATGACGAATTCTGGCTAGTAACATTTCTAACTGATAAGTGAATGAAGTTATCATTGGATTGAGATGAATGGACCTAAATATACTTCTAATGTACTTAAAATAACCGATATTAAGATATATTTGAATATATCTTAATTTTTATATTTCTTATTGAATCAGCGGAACGCAGCGAATTTAATTCGGTTCCCGTTGTCCTAATTCAGTTTTAAAAATCAATAATCAGTTTCCTATGAAGTACCATTGACGTAATTTTTTTTACTTAAAAAACATATTTAAAAAATAAATTTAAGTGACCAGTTGTTAACGGAATTGGTTATGGAATACTTCTATCGTTATAACTTATAAAGGAGATTTTTCTGCATTGACTCTCAACTGGACAAACCGTCTGATCTAGAGTTACCAAAATACAGGTTGTTTGGAGGATGGAAATATGAACCTCAGAACGATTTTTTTAAATTTTAATCAATTAAAACTTAAATAAGATTTTTGCTTTTTTTTGCAATAACTTTTGAAAATATTATTACATAAAACTTATTTTTACATCATTTTAAATTTTGAAAGAATCATCTTTTCATTGCTATCAATTTTATGATTGTATAAATTTTTCTTAAACTTTGGAAATTCTTTAAAAAAAATTTTATCACATTTTTAACCAAGAATGTCTTGTTGAATTGAAATTCAATTGATTTTTTATTGTTCTGCCAAATATTTAATAGTATGGTTTTCTGCCATTTTTGAAAATTAAGGAAGTAGAATACTATTTAATATTTGCGTAGTTTATATGTGGAATAAATTATAGCACCGCGTAAGTTGGAAAATAAATTATCCGGACAATTAAGTTTTTAATAGCACTATGATGTCATAGATCTTAAATCTATTAGGTTAGTTCATGTACACAATCAAATAATAGGTTCAAGATTGTCGAACATGTGTCAAGGATAAGGCTTTATCACAATTTCATGCTTAAAAATATTTTCTTGGTAGATTCTGAACTAGCAATGACGATCGATATTCCCTGTGATCGATATTCCCTAATTGGTCGCCAAAAGCGGCTAATAGTAAATAATAAAAAACAATAAAAAAATAGAAACGGAAAAACGCTTTTAGTAGTATATTAAAACGTTTGAAATGATATTTTTGATCAAAAAAAAAATCTAAAACTCAAAGCAAAAATTGTAAAAAGGTGAGGAGCAAAAGGAATTATTCAAAGAGAATATATTACAAGCATTTTATATTTAAGAATTCTTTTCTAATAATATTCACTATGAAATATCCTTCTCTTATCAAAGATAAGAAAAACACTTTTCTGCTTTTTAGTAAACTAGTAAGCTTATTTTTTTAAAATATTTTTTTAGATCTTCATTATTTTCTACTTTTCCGTTTTGATTTTTATTATTTTCTGCTTTTTAATTTTAAATAAATTTCATAATTTAGAATCGTAATTGTTACGGAATCTGGTCATTCCCTATCAGATGGAGCTTCTCGAAATGAATCAAAATAAAAAAAATTAAGTAATTAACTCAAATTTATGTTTTATAAATATTAAAATATCGTACGGAGAAAGAAAACACAAAATTTTTACAAAATTTAAAAATTCAGACATGTTTAGAAACGAATGAAAAATCAATAGCAAAACTTCAAACACGAAGCAAATCAAGTTAAATAAAAGTGCATAAAAAATGCTTAGAATGCTCATAAAACTAAGAACCGATTGCAGAATACGATCCACAAAGGTCAAACCCATAAAACATTTCATGACACCAAATACTTCTTTTCAGCATCAAAATCAATTTTTTTTATTCCTTGTATTTATCGTTATTTTATTTATCGTCCTTACAGACAACATTCATATTCCAAAGACTTCCGTCTGTTTAGAATTTGAATCTTGTTTGCCCTTGAACATTTTGTTCAGGTCAGATGGGCAAGAATGACCATTTTACATATCCGTCCATCGCTTGATAAAGCACGACCAGAACGTTACCACGAATTGAAAGCAATTGTCACCCAATTCCAAGGAACGAAATTTCGTTGACCCGTTCGCTTCCGAATAGAGAGATCACAGCTGCCTGGCCTCAAACAGACCGAGCAGTGAAAAAACGACGTTTAAAAAATAAACAAAACTATCATTCATTGTCGAGGAGGAACAACTTTCTTTAGCGAAGCATAATTTCTGTGTCAGGAGGATAAAGAAAAGTTACCCTCGGGCTTCAGGCGAAGCAGGTTTGGTGGCATTCGAACATTCTCTTTCCATTTCCTCGCTATCAAAAGATTCAGTCTCCGGATTTCGTTCGTGTGAGGCTAAAGACTCGAGAAATCCAAAATGAACAGTGTTGGTGATATGATGAGGTGTTTGGGCCTGCTTTTAGTAGTTTTCGTTGTTATACAAGGTAAGTGCTTACATTCATAAATATCAGTGGGGAATTTACTATCATTAACTGTACGTTTGAAAAAGGAATGAAAAATAATCCAAATTAAATTTTAAATCTGATTATCTTCTTTCATGATGAACTTAAAATAGTCAATATGTTATATGGTAAATGATTGGCACTAATTGCTTTCACGAAAATGTGATCCAAAACTAAACAGAAAAGTTGTTGAAGTTAGAATGCAAACAGAACGTTTTATATAATGCAATAAGATGCTTATTTTGTATTTTAAATTTGTATTTTTTAAAAGATACTTTTCAAAAGGATTACTGAATTGTCATATTTTATATCATAAGATATAGTTGTTTTTGGATTGATTCCTATAGGAAGACTACCAATTGCAATGATTCTCCTGACAAGACTTCGGGAAAATTTCTTCAGTTCTTTACATATCATGGTCAATAGAACCTAAAACAATCCTATATCTATACATGAGTACAACGCTTTAGCCATGTTATCTTGTGAACAAGATAACGAATAAATTTGGTTAGATTTTAATTAAATTGGAACATGTTGTTAGAAATGAAAACATCTAAGACGAGTTGGTAAATGGCAAATCTAGCTCAAGGGGGGTGGAAATTGTACTTGGTAGAAATTTTTATTTCGCTATAACTTTCATAATATTGAAGAAAGAAAAATAAATCCCAATAATAAAATTAACGCCTCCTTAAGACGAACAACTTTTGCATTTAACGTTTTTCGATAAGTACAATATTTTAGAATTTAGGGGCTGAAAAGTGATTTGCAAGCCCTAATTTTGACTGTATGGCAACAATTTAAGTTTCCAGATAGTAACTTAGATGTAAAGGAATGTACACTGGCCTTGCAGCTTGCCGAGAGGAATTTTTATCTATACAAAATTGTCAAGAGAAAAACCTATTAAAATCTAATTTAATATTGCAATGTTAAATTATCTAAAAAATTTATCTAAAATAAATTATTTAGATAAAATGCTAAAGTTGCTTTAAAATTTAGAATGCAGCAGAAAGTTTTATTTAATTCAGTCGATTGTCTATTTTATATTTTAAATCTGATCAATGTTTTTAAGATGATCTTCAGTTCGGTAAAGGAATCATCACATTTTATATCATGAAATATAACTGTTTTTTGTAGACATGTGCGATTCAAGAGAAAATGGAAAAGTTTACCGCTGAAGGTTAGAGCAATTCAGAATGTTTTATCTTAAGTAGAAGAATGTCTGTTTTATGTTTTAAATCTGATTACTTCTTTTTTTTCGCTATTTTAAGAACGATTAAAGATTGTCATTATATTACATGATAAGATAAATATTTTCAGAGACATGTACGATTCAAGACGAAGCGGAAAGTTGTTGGTAAAGTTAAGGTTACAGTTATATATGTTCATGCTACACTATTCACATATGTTATAAAAATTCACATGAATTATAGATTTTGAATTCCATCAAGATTAAATTATTTTCGTATTCTCTCATTTAATAAATTGGTGCTGTAGAAAAAAAAAATTTTAAAAAAATGTAAACGTATTTTTTTTTTTTTTTACCATTGCATTTGGTGTTTCTTTTCTCCTTTATTTTGAAATTACCAACAATTTTCAAATTTATAAAAAAAAAACTAGCACTGTTTTGCCTTAATGTTATCTTACAAATTTTCAACTGCAATTCAATGCAAACTGTTTGCCGGTAATATTGTTTCTAAAAACTTTGCCTTATAAAATCAAGTCTTATGATTTTATTATGATTGCCTTATAAATTGCCTTATAAAATTGCCTTATATGATTGCCTTATATGATTTGCCTTATAAAATAAGTCTTATGATTTTATCAAGTCTTATGCTTTTAAAACTTTATTGATTATTTTAAAAACTTTATTGTCTGGGTTTGATGCCTTCAAATTGAAATGAGATTTTTTGCGTTAATATAATTTCACTTTGTGATTTCTCATAGAAACTATTCAGATGATTGGTAGAATCTTTCTTTCTTGTCGACCGATTATTGAAGAAAATCACGTGATTAGATATTTGGTGTAAGAATGAATTTCATTGCAATAATAAAATATATTGTTGAAAATTATGCGAAAATATTTTTAAAAAAATATCAAAGGATAATATTACACGGTAATTAAACTGTTATCATAAAAAAAAGCTTTTTTGAAGTTTAAAATAGCATGAAAATCAAATTAGCAATCTAAAATTTCCAAAACTTATGGCGGATAAACCACAAATTTTCACTTAATTACTTATTAATTAATTCCAATTGTCGAAATTTAGAAAATAACGGCAATTAAATTAATACCATTAAAAGGAATTTAAAAAAAAATTTTTAATGTAGCATAAAAATCGAAATTGTACAACAAAATTTGTAAAAGCTCTGGTGGAAAAAATGCAAAGTTTCATTTCATTATTAAATTAAAATTTAACGAATTCGCTCTCGGATGCATGTTTTCACATTCTAAAATATGTGTGTGCCAAATTTGGTATATTCTAACTTATACAGCACTGACGCATAAACACGAGCACATATATAGATAATGTCACAAATAATATTTAGGTAATGATGGGTTCGTTATTATAAACCCTTATAAGAAATTAATAAATAAATAAGTAAATTGTTAATCGAGAATTAATTTTTATATATAGAATAATAATCTCTAAAATGATGAGGAGCTTCCTGCCCTTTTTTGGAATGTCGGGAGGGAGTGATTGGGGAAGAATATCTTACACGTGATTTGGCTTACTTGAACTTTAGAAAATTTTAATACATTACCGAATCTTCATATTCTTTTTTATCTTCTAATATTAGTTTAACGTTAATTCAGAGAGCCGCTTTCACACACAAAAAGAAAATTGTTTAAGAGAATAATTCAAAAATATTTTTCAAAAAAGTATTCATACGTTTGATAATTAGTTAATTAATCCACGAACTTTCAATTTAAAAAAAAAATTAGCTCTTTCTGTGAAACTTTTATGAAAGGAACATTATCATGATTGGTAACAGGGAACATTATCATGATTGGAATAGTAATTTTATCATGATTGGCTAACTAAAACATTTAATATATTTCTGAACATCGTTCATTTATAAATAAATATTATTTTCAAAAGTAGATTTGTGAAATAATAGACTGCCTTTTTTGCATGGTTTTCAATAATTTTTTATTCTTTAATTCAGCCGGAATGTCTTAAGTTTGTTTATCACGTTAGTTTTCTTACCATTTGTTAAATTTTTTTTAATTATCGAACAATAACCTGTAATACGGTCACTTTAAATACGAAATATATCAAAATGAGGATCTTGATTCAATACGGAAATTTTTCAACATAATTTAGAGTCTGCTACAGACTATTAAATAATAATAATAATAAAAAAAACATGTTATTGTTCACATGGAGTTCACTTAACAATGTAAATTTTTATGAATTAATTAAGATTTCAAAGAAAACATTTTCCGTTTTCCTTGATCTTCCACGGGTTTACCTTATATACGCAAACCATACACAGGCTAAATACAAGAAGACACTTGCTGTTTTGAAAAACTCAAAAACAAGCAATTAGTTGAATATAAACTATGACACAAAGCAAGTAAAAATCAACTAATAATCTTCGAAGCAGTTTCTTTTAAAACGGGAATGCACTATTGCTCGTTCCATGTCATTATTATGTTTTCAGAAATTTCTAAACTGAATGGTATGGAATATTTGATGGTTTACAAAACAATGCTTGAAAATTTATAACTTCTGTTTTACTTTTCAAGTCAAAATTACAATTTTCTCTTATGCTAAAAATGAATATGAAAGAAGGATGTAGCTTTCAAAGCTGTTTGATCAAAGTGAAGAATTCTTTGAAGATAAAATAAGGAAAAAAGAAGGCCAAACTTTATGCCAAATAACAATAATAACAGAAATATTTTATACGCATTGAATTGCTTCGCTCTAAGTAAGATTATTCTTTATCTTGAAATATATTTACTATTTATTCGAATAATCCTTCCCTTTTTGTTTAAAGCTTAGTTAGTCCTTCAAAATATTTTGGAAACAAGTAGATAAATATATAAATTAATAATTGCTTTGAAACATAAATGGGATTGCTGCAAAGAACATTAAAACATTCGGAAATCATTGATATATTTTTATCGCATTTTTTAACATATTTTTGAATAGTACATACTGTTTGAACGTATAGTTTGTTTTTTTTTTGAAAAAAATATTTAAATTAATTTATTTATTTATTTTTTTTTTTTTGCATACGATGTTTGCTACGCTTTCTACGGGAGAGAAATATCAAAGAATAAAACAGATCAAACTTCTTCGTTTATTTATACAATCGATAGTGTTTAAATGAAAGAATTCAATTTGCATGATTGCATAGAAGGAAATCTTTAAAATACTTATCCAATTTTGTACTGTAATTTCATTATAGCAAAACCTTAAATGAGTTTTCAAAAACTTATAATTTTTAACTAATTTTTATTCATAATTTATCAGTCGAAAATATTTATAGGGAAGAAAAGTTGAAAACTTTAATAAATTCTTTTATTTAAATTTCTCAGAAAAGGCTCCACTGCTCATGAAAGTCAAAGATTTCTTTAAATGAGGTATAAACCCTTTTCCCTCTCGTCGATAAATATACCACCGTGTAGAGTTTCAGATGTCATTGCGTATAGATTCCATGATGATTAGAAGAGAGAAGATATAAAATAAAATGAAATTCTTGTTTGTGAGAAAATTTAAATGAAAAAGGGTTGTAATAATTAAAGCAAGCCCTAAGTAACCAAGATATATAACTCTGTATCAACAAATCGTGATACAGCAGTTATATTTGTGATAACAGCTGCATTCTCTTACTTTGTCCCCCCCCCAAAAAAAAATGCAGCAAAAAATTGAAATCCAATCAGACTTAATAAAATTATTAAATAATTGAGAACATTTCTTGCGAATAACAGAATATTTTAACCTTTAGCACTGGAATTTCACTGGAATGTCTTTTCTCAGTCACCATTCAAGGCGGTGTATCATTTTGACATTTTATTTATTTATTTTTTAATTTTGTTAAAAATACCTATAGATTGTCAAAAAGATGTAGATTCATTTTTCAGGAAAACTCAACTTAAGACAGTTGCGTGGATTTATTTTTTGGTGGAAGAAACAGGACCATGTATTAAGTGAATAATTATGCATCGAATTATCTTTCCATGTGCAAAGAGTTAATATTTTTAATCCTTTCCTGTTGGAATCTCATGGTAAATCTAGATGTACTCATTACTGTCATATTATTGACGATTTAAATGATATTCTAAACAAATATGTCCTCTTCGCTCTAAAATGATTTCTTATTCTGCTTTGTTTGTGCTTCTTCTATTTTAGAAAAAGAGATGATCTTTGAATCGTTCAAAATATTGACAAAAGAATGAATTGTCCCAAATTACTTAATAATCTCTCTCAATCTTAGGCCGAACTCAATTACACTCTCTTTTTATTCCTTCAGTTAATTTTTTTTTCAGTTTTAATGGATTTGGCGCAGTTGGTTTTCGTTTATCCTAAGCACTTTTTGCGAATCAAATATAGTGGCCATCGCTTATAGCAATCACGGAAATAAAACATTCAGCCTATGATACTGATCAGAATGATGTGAAATCTATCAATCTATCTTTCATGTCGAAATACATACAAATTCTCCGGTTCTTATCACCAATAATTTGCTTATAGTGATCAACTTTTATGGATGTATTGGAAAGTATAATTCCGGTGGTAAAGTCAAAGGGAAAAAAATGGAAGAAAAAGAACAGGATTTAAGTCATTTCCTGCACTCAATAAACCTCTTCCTCTGCTTTTTGTTTTGTTATACCACCTTCCATTCAGTGAGGTAAGGACTGTGACAAAATAACATTGTCTGTTTCCCTATGAGCAAATGTCTCGTGTTGAGCATAAAGAAGAAACAGTATGATCTACTCCCCAAACTAGGTCAGCAGGTGGCAGAGGATATGTTGAAAATTTCTGAATTGTTGCTTGATTCATCGCTGAAATCTCAAGAGTGAAATTGAATTTGAAGATTTGACGCGTTCGTTTCGAGATGTGGAAAGGATGGAAATATGAAACACTCACTGAAGGAGTGATTTCTCAACGTGTGAAAAAAGAGGACTAGCGTGTGACTTGACTATTGTATTGTCAGAAGTCCGAAAACATCATTCCAATAGTATGTTGAATCTTTAGATGAACAGTTTATCCAATGAATGTTTGATAACTTTAAAATATATGTTAATCTAAATACAGTCTCGATAACTTTTTTAAAGAAAGTTTTAAAAAATTAAGTATATATAAATTTTTTTCAATTCAGTACGCTATGTCTATTTTTCTAATTAATATGGATAAATAGTCCGAATAATTTCGCTTGGTCTGTTTTTTATGGCGTCCTTGAAGTCGTTTCTAAACTTGTTCATTTTTAAGGCATTTCAGTTATACTGATCATTCGAATGTAATGATCAGTTCGGCCTTCGATTCAAAGTGATCATTACAAGCTGCATCAACTGTATATCGAAATTGCCTTCTTCCGATGATTAATTTCTAAATCATGGCAGATTTTCGTTTCGGTGGAATGTAATGCCATTTCTGTGAAATCCGAATTATTAGTTTTATTTCATCATATATCTATAATTTAATAAGTATAAAGATATGAAACATCTTTAATCAACTTAAGCGTCACTTTATTTGATCACGATTCAAAATCATAAGATCCCTAAGTCTAGATATTGTTTTAAAATAGGGCATTCATGTAACAAACTAATCAAAATTGAAAATCATTTAGTTATTTAGATGGAATAAGGTTGTCAATGGAATAAATAACTAAAAAAAAGTGCTCAAGCTGAAAGTTTTTCAGACAAACAATAATTGCGAAATTAAAATTGTTCATAAATAAAGTTTCGTACATTTTTCAAATATAAATCTTCTCTGAAAGATTCTGTTATTACAAATACAACATACGAATGCATTAACTCTCAACAGGGGACACCTTCCAGTGTGGTGGTTGGTTCACGTCACCCTGGTGTGTAAGAAATGTTGGAGGTTTGGCTACCTTCTATCAATGATGGAACATGCTTCCCACGGAAGGGTTGTACCGTGGCTGGTGATGGCCTTTAAGACTCAATCTTAGTTCCCTCTAATGCTGCCACTTCGGTCTGGTCATTCAAATTTTATCTGAATGCTTTTAATTAGGTGGGGTGGAGTAGCCAGTATGGTTATGAATGCATTAAAAATATTTACGCATAATGTTGTTCACAATTTAATTAAGCAGATTTTATGAACTTTAATTCAGATTCTGACTATGGGAAAATATTCGAAAACTTAAACAAATGAATAAAGAAATATAACAAAAATTCAGAATCAAAGACAGGAAAAAAAAAACCCCACATCTTGCTATTATTACTTTCATTAATTTTTCCTTGGTTGTTGTTTTTTTTTTTTTTCATTGGTCACACCAAGGTTACATTGATAAGGACAATTACAATTATGACCTTTAACTATTTTTTTTCCACTAGTCTTTCTACTCTGGTATATTTGCGGGAGAATCGGAGTGAATGCATACTAAAAGTTGAGAAGAATTTTTTAAAAGCTAATTTTGGAAATATATCCAGGGTCCTAATCTGGTTAATTGCAGAACCAAAATTAAATATCTTCTAGTCTTTTCAGTCTGGTCATTCGAAAAAAGAAAATCGGAGTTAATGTATACTAAAAGTTGAGAAGAAATTTTCAAAAGCAAATCTTGAAAGACTAAATATATCTAATTTTTTTTAATATATATTATTTATATCAATAAATAAAATCGATGCAATCTTGTATAATAATTCAAATTAAGAAATTAAAATTCTGAAATTCCCTACATTCCATGACATTTTATTACATTATATTTATAACAAAAGTTTTGGAAAGGGAATAAATTTATTTTAATTTTATTTAAAATTGAATGCTTTATCAATTTTTCAAAAATTTAAAATTATTTTATCTAATTCAAATATTTGTCGATAAATAAAATTTCTGGGCAAATACTGGAAAAGAAATCCATAATTTGGAAAATCCATTTTCAATCTGAGATAAGTAGTTAAACTCCAGAGTAATCTGAGATATCTGTTTACTTTATTTGCATCGAATAAGAGTCAACAATTATTTGGAAAGTTAGAAAACTGTAGCATTTGTGATTTTAACTATGATATCAGGTAAACTATGATAAGCAATGAACGAAGAATGCCTTAGGTCGATGTGCCAGAATGATCGGAGAAACGTTTTCACCTAAAACCGAATTGCCCTGCTTATCCTTCGAACATGTTTCGAATCCCATCACTTCTATTTCGGCAACGT
This sequence comes from Argiope bruennichi, assembly GCF_947563725.1. Taxonomy (NCBI): domain Eukaryota; kingdom Metazoa; phylum Arthropoda; class Arachnida; order Araneae; family Araneidae; genus Argiope; species Argiope bruennichi. Next base: position 77,993,593 of record NC_079156.1, read on the forward strand.
GACGTTTCTTTCACGTTGTTTCTGGAAGTACACCCGCTTCGATATTGAGGTCATGGGGCAAGAACGCGTTTCTTTCGAACATTTTTATGGTTTTGGCGCCGAAATTCTTCGAAGGACTCGATTGCATTTTGCACTGATCATGGTTTTGGCCTTCGGAAGAAACGAGTACAAACAAATAACACCCAAATGAAACAAAGAAAATTGTGTGTGCGATCTTTAAATTCATATTTCGAAGATTTAAGTACAGGTATCTGTGAGAGAACTTTAAAACTTGTAAATTAATGGGAAATGTTGCTGACATTTTACGAATTGTATGGAATTGATTTTTTTTAACAAAACAATAATACTTTATCGAATACGCAATGATATTATTTTGATTTTATTAATATAATCGTCGGAAGATTTTTCCTACACATTTGATGGATCCATTCGAATTGCTTGATACAAATCTTTCATTTTATATTAAACTAAATTCTTTAATTCGTCTTCTGAGTTATTTAATTTTCTGAATTAAAACCTCTAATGCATGTAAAAAATTGCTTTTTATTCTATGTTACCAGAATTCCTTTTTACATTTTAAAACACTAAATTGTTTTTAAAAATTCTTCTTTGAATACAAGGGAAATTTTTAAATATTATACGAAAAAAATGCAATTCAAAGAAAACAAGAAATTCCTGTAAGAAATTAGGGTTATCAAAATTTATGTGTTTTTTTCATATATGATCTTTCAGCACATTACTATTCCAAATAATTTTACTTTAATTTTTCAAAGTAGGAAACCTTTGTAAATGATCTCATTTTATTATCACTTCTTATATGTTTGTAAATATTGTACATAGTTATTTTTGTTTTTTCTACTGTAAATATTTTGGAATTTAATAAAATTTCCATAACATGCCCATAAAACCGTTCAGTTTCCAGGTTGGTTAGGGATACGGGAGTATGAGACGAGGTTCTGTTCAGTCAAATTATTTCAATGATGAACGTTTTGTCGGTATTTCAGATAATGTTCGCGTGTCTACTAATAATAAAAGAGAATATGTGTGTTGGTGTTGTACAGAATAGATCATTTGACAAGAAACTATTGAATCCGACATGAATATATTTTGTAAAATTATAATGTGCACTTCGGAGCACATTATAATTTTACAAAGTTACGGAGTTTTTTTTTTTTTTTTTTTTTTTTGTAGTTTAAGAAAGATTTTTTTTTTTTACTTTCTTTCTTTCATTACCAAAAATATTATTGCGCAAAATTTTTTCTATACCATTTAAAATTTAATAAAAATTATATTCTTAAGGATACCAAATTACTAACTTCTCACCAGAAGTGTAACAAGTTAAGCAAATTTCTTTTACATAATTTTCATTAACTGATTTCATTCATACAATAAAATTCAAACCTTCTTTCATTGAATATTCAACTACGTGATTTTCTTTCGCTGTTAAAAGCCAAGATAGAAAGTTTCTACTAATGATCTGCTCTATTTGCATGAAGAATGGGGAAAGAGAAATGATGTTACTACAAACGACAATGTGCAGTTTTAAACAGACTACCGAGGCACTAACTTTTTTTTAAGGCTATGTGATATCATAGGACTCGATTTAATTACGAAAATTCATGTACACAGAAAACGACAGGTATTTTGAAATAACACGGCTTTAATGTTTGTCACAACTGGATGCTAAAGGGTTCTTTATTTGAAAAATCATGAACATCATGTTTAAAAGATTTAATAGTAATTATACGTAGGTAATATTCTTAGCTAGTCGTTAAAGGCGATGAATAGGCTATATAGGCTATATGTTTTTGATCAGGATCTTTTTTATAGAGTACTTTCTATTTTCTGTGAACTGAACGATTCATTACTAAACGGAGTTTGTTACACAAAGTCTATAAAAATGTATTTGATATGTTCAGTTGTTTCATATTGAGTTATTTGATTCTACTTCGTTGTTATGGCAGATTCTATTGAATTATATAAAAGATATTAAAAGGAAACACAAATGAGGTATAAAGATATTTTTTCATGTTGAAAACTGGAATAATATAACTATATGATCATGTCCATCGTAGGTAAAATTATTCATCAATTTGTCCTATTTTTGAAAAGAAAATAAATAATTCAAATTAAAAAATGTAAGTAAAAAACAAACTAGGTTAAATTATTGAAAATTATTTTTTGATAAGTACATGAGCACGCATGTCATTTAGCATTTAAATTGCATATTCAGATGAGGTGCGTGCACAATTTACTAGCAACTTGTTGTAACATGATGCCATTAAATTTTGCACATTGTGATATAATATGTAAAATGCTAGGTTTACTTTTGCGTCAGATTTTCTTGTACAAAAAAAAACAACACGTGATTTTGCCACTTTTGTCTGTCATAATGAAAAAAAAAAAAAAAAAAAGAGGGGGCGGGGAGTAGGATGATAATTGTTGTACAAAAACGTTTTCAAGATCTAACTTAACTGTTAAGAACTATTAAAGGCATGGAATCGGAAAATTTGAAGAAAAAATTTTAGTCTAAGATTAACTGCTTATTGTGCTTTTTTATGCATAAATGTTTCCCCAACACAATGGCATGTGTATTTTTTTAGATCATTTATGAAAATAAAATTGATAGATTTTATTAGGCAAATAAAATTAACTAAACACAAATGCTAACAAAAATTTTAAAAAGGGTGTGGCTAACTTGCAGATATGTTTCCAAAATAAATAGAAGCTGATATATAACTGAAACTGCACGAAATAAATTTAATGCATAACAAAAAAAAAATCTCAAAAACTATTTTAATTTCTAATGCAAGACTTTGGATAATAATACCAACGAACATTTAAAGAAAAAAAAATAAGCAGCAATTGCAGAATAAAGAAAAGAATTGTTTCCAGTGTTTAGAGCAGCAGTTACATGATATACAATGTACTCAAAATCTAAAAGTATATTTACAAAAACATGAATCAGTTCCATTTCTGTTTTCCTACCTTTATTTCGCACAAAAAAACAAACACCCTATTTTAATGAATGGTGGCAGTTTAACATCGCGATTACTCTAAATATCATTATGCTCAGTTCATATAAAGCAAACAGATGACCTGGATAACTTGAGACGACCTTGTTTTCGAATTTTTCACCTTGTTTGAATCCTATTCATTCCCTTTAACAAGAATACTCCCAACTTAAATTCAAAAAGTTTAGTGACTTTAATATATTAAAGTCACTAAATCTGATAATAGGAAAAGGAGATTAATATATTACCTTTTCCTATTATCAGATTAAAGTTCTTCGATGGGATTATTTATTGATTTGATAAATAAAAATAAAAAAGTGAAGAGATTAATATAATAAAGTTCCATCTCTAACCAACACAAATTAAGTCAAATAGTTAGCTATTAGCTGATATATTATTATTTTTTTAATACCGCAGATGCAATATATTTTTGATAAATAAGAAAATCAGATATTGAAATGAGTGAATATTTTCTTCCTTTTAAACAGGATTTCACCATAATAAAAACAGACGAAAATGTGAAATAAAAAAAAATGAAAGGAAATTGGCATCTCTAGTTTGAAGTATCGTAGCATAATAATATTTTCGGTTTGATACGAAAGTTATTTAACAGCGATAACTTGTATACAAAAAATTTATTTGATTTGATCGCAGTGTTTGTTACTCTTAATGCATTTAAAGTGTTTTTAAAAATAGATTAAAATTGTAGAAAAAGATTGTATGAAAGTAAAACTGATACAATTGAAAAATTTGTTTTTCATTTTAAAAAATATACAAAAATGGTTTTTGTGCAATAATAAACTCTGAAATTAAAAGCAAACGTAAATATTCTTATTAATTTTTAATTAAAAATCTAATTAAAATTTTGTTAAACTCTTTCTTAATGAGTATCTATTATCTACCAAATTTAATAGTTCTAGCCTCAATGATCGTTACATGTTTTCATTACATGTTTCGTTAATGATCGTTACATGCATGTATGTTGTAATTTACAGATAATAAGCCAGTCAACCAATACTATCATATTAAAGAATAATCATAAGTGCATCAAAATATTCTTTTTACATTCTTCAATGACTTTTATATCATTTACTCTACCGTTATTTTGTAGTTTTTTGAAAGTAATAGTGTCTATCATTAGTCGCTGCATTTATTCATAATATGATATCCTTTTAAAATAAATTTACTTCTACAAAATGTTTTAATGTTAGAAAAGAAAATGTGTTCAAAATTTCGTTTCTCTAAAGACATGTTTAGACAAATTGAGATGCTGATTGTTCATTATTTACTATAAATTTAAAATTTCATCTGAAACATGTTACGAACAATGAGTTCTTAAAATGTAAAATATGTATATAAATATTCGAAGACTCAAATCTACCCGTGAAATCCCCTAGCTTTTTCATTTTCATTTTCGAAGTATGTAAATAGAAAATGCACTAACCGTAAACCCTCTTGATTTTTAAAAATTAATTTCATGTTTTAAACATCCCTAAATCTGCAAAACATGCTTTGGAATGTATGTCTGCTTCTTTCTATATATGAATGAACACAACAATTCAAAAACAAAACGACCTGGAAAAATAAATTCGATAAGTATATCATAAATTTAGATTTTTGTTTATTTATCAAACCAATATAAATTTTAGATTTCTTTCAAATGTTGGAAAATATCCGTTAAAAATACTGTTAATCTATCTGTGTATTTGTGATTGCAATAAATCGAAACCTCAACGAGCTTGATGGAGGAAATTTAACACGTGGTCTTTTTCACCGGAATTGTAGATATGTACCAAATTTTGGTCAAAATCAAAAATAAAAGGTATTTTTTCAAAATTTATATTCAAGCGACTCTTTTTATTATACGATGAAATTAAAAACAAAGCACGTCATATTGTTGACATTCTGACAGTTGTCAATAGATTTCCAGTCAGTTTTTAAATATATCATTATGCTTTTATAAAATTATTTAAATTTATGAATGAAGCCCTAAAATATATGTTTCAAGGTACTGCAAACCAGATAATCAAAAATGCATTTGAATGAAGCATGTACTTGAATTTTCAACAATATGTTAATTACCTTATTTTTCCAACCCAAATTAGAATATTTGAATTGACCTTGAATAGTAATGTTATGAATACCGTTCTCTCTTTTCCTACATTGAGCTTTTTTTTTTCTTTTATAACTCATTAATGTCGCATTTTCTTGCTTATTATTCAAAATCATATATTCATTCTTCAAGAGTTCATTGGTCAAAAAATAATGATAGAAAGATATATATACAGTTTTATTTAAAGCAAGAGAATTATTTACTTCTAACATTACCATGATTAATTCCAAATTTTTTTATCATTATTTTTCGTTTTTGTGCATTGAATATTTTTCTAGTTAAATTATTTCCCCTTGTTTCCTTTTCCCTTTTATTTTTTCTGATTAACTTTTAATAAACATAACTACAAGTTTTATTCTATGTTTCACCAGAATTTTGTGATGATATATGAAGTTTTATGCAATAGAAATACAGGAAAAATTTCTTAACTCGATCGAGGACATATTGAAAGTAATGATATAATGATTGGCAGAATAACTTTAAATTAATTTTTAAATATTTTAAACATTTTACTTTCTAATTTATAAAATTCTTAATCTTTTATGAATGTTGTTTCTTCTTTTTTCTTCAATCTAAGTTCATATATTTTCAATCGTTTAATAAAATTATGTTCAGTAGCAAAAACAAGTATTTTTTAAACATTAGCAATAACTTATTACATAGGAATTCTAGATAATTATTCCATTGGCACCTATGTACTAAGAATTCACTTATGGAATCAAAGATTCCATCACTTTAGAAAATTACAAATATCTGAATTTGAATAAAGAATTATGATTTTCAATTCGTAATTCTTTTCTATTCTTATTTCAAATTATTTTTCATATTTTGTTAAATAACATTGTTCATGAAACTCTGGTTTTAATAAATTCTTTTGAACGGACAAGAGTCCTGAATACCGAAAATCCGGTAAATCGCAATTTGTGTTATTTAAAAATGAGACTTTACTCTCAAAACTGTATTGAATAATATAAATTCTAAAATCATTATTAGTAATAAAATTTCTTTACAAATGCATCTTGATGAGCAAAATAATAATAATAATAATAATAATAATTTACAAGATTTTAGAATAGGAAAAAAAGCTAAAAAACTTGAATCGAATTCTCCTTGTTAAATCCGAAGTCCACTATTTTGAAATTTGTTTATTTTTTTAAATTTATTTTCTAGTTACTTAAGTATAGTACATTTTTTTTCAGACCAAAATTGAGTTGGAAAAAAAAATCGATTTCAGAAGCTTTCTAAGAAGATTCAGAAGCTTTGTTGTCTTTATTTCATCAACCATGAATTTTATTTACATTTAGCTATTGTAAGCTTCGCAGGACTCATTTCAAAATATGATAACTTTTAATGATGCATTGTATTCTCGTTCAACTGATTAAAGCACATAAAGAAAATTCATAACTGGTTTTATTTTTATAAATTTGCAAAAGAAATTAGTTAACTTTTAAAAGCTGTTTTCATTATATTTTTTTATTAATATTCAAATTAATGGATAGATTGAACCTCAAATACGATGGAAATGTTGACTAGGAGAAAAAAAAGTTTTCCCCTTCTTTCCGGATAATTTAAAGACGAGATATTTTGTCTTTTGATTTTTCATAAACAATTATCACACTTGATGTGATAAAATACACAGGATAGTGAATTTATTTGTATGTTATTAGAGATTCAACAGATTAAAGATAAGTGTGAAACTCGGATGAATAAGATCCTGTTGAGGTTGCAGTTCTCAACAAAATCTGATCACTAGTCAAGAACTTGTAGCGGTTTAGGATGCGCGAGGATAGAGCCTGGGACCTTGTGGTTCGCAGCCCAGTAACATGACCGCAATACAAAAGCAATTGCTCGTGAAACGTAACTGTTAACTGACTTATAAGCTTTTCACCACAGACTCTCCCTCCAGTGAGTCGAATGATATGGCTGTTGAGTGGTGATGTATTAGCCGTTGAACCCTGTACCCCTTTGAGTAGCGCCAAGCGTATGGCGAACGTGTGTGGGTGAGTGGTTGCTGTTGCTGTGTCAAGTGAGTCTGACGACTTTGCGTTGCTGCGGCCTTTTCGGGTTACTGTGTCAAGTGAATCTGATGACTTTGGTTGCTGTGGGTAGATGGCGCCACAACAGCTGTGCGAAGGTTGAAGGTTCATTGTCCGAGGTCACCAATGTAGCGGTTTGTGATAAGCGAGAATAGAACCTGGGACCTTGTGGTTCAAAGCCCAGTAACATGACCACAATACAAAAGCAATTGCTCGTGTAGCGTAGCTGTTAACTGGCTTATAAGCTTTTCACCACAAACTAATGCATGCACAAAAAGACAATTATGGTAATCTTCTTTTTCTCGTTTTGTACATAAGTTTGTCCTTGACATCAGATGGTAAACTGATAGCGAGATTTCGCTACTGATAGCGAGTATTAAAGTCATGTATGCAGCCAGTGATTGTTTATGTGCAATCAGGTATATGCAACTATTGTACTAGCCCGTACACAGAGGAAAAACAGTATCTGTACTACAATAATGAAAAGGTTAATAATGAGAAAAAATTTTAATGAATATAAAAACTATATAATATTCTTTCCAGAAAAATATCTTCAAAGTAATATTTATGTAATATTTTCTCCAGAGAAAAGTCTTGAAAGTAATATTTCTGTAATATTTTTCCAGAGAAATATCTTGAAAGTAATAATACTGTAATATTTTTTCCAGAAAAGTATCTTGAAAGTGATATTTCTGTACTGTTTTTTCAGAGGAGTGCCTTGCTTCCAGCATTCACCGCAGAAAGAAGAGAGAGGACACTGATTTTGAGTGCCCCAAGCCGGACGGTCTCTTCGCCGATCCCGAAACCTGCAAGAAGTTCTACACCTGCGCTGGCAACTACCCTTTCGCCCAGAACTGTCCCTCATCCCTCTACTTCGACGACGTCAGGAAGTTCTGCACGAGGAAGACGAAGCAACTCGTCTGCGGACCCGTCGAGACGCGTTAGTGTTTGTTTCACGTTCTTGCCTTTGCTTTTTTATGACCTCTTGACCTGTAAAACGCAAATTGTTTGCTTTCACAGCTTTGTTTTGGCTGCCGACTTTAGAAGATATGATACTTCGCACGAGAAAAAGAAAATGTTATTTACGTAATCAAAGGAAAGGTAGTTGAATTGTAAATTGATCCAGTACCCCAAGTAGTATTACATTCGACATGGAGGACTTTGTGACCACGACAGATTTATACGTGAGACAGCCATCACACACACGGAGAGTCTTCGGCCGGTGGGGTTCGAATAGCAATCCAAAGAACGCGAATCCAAAGCCCTATTAACCAAGTTATCTTGGCCCATCTTACTTCTAGTTAGATATAAACAACAGCTCTTGACGTATGCGCAAAAGGAAGGGAGATATGTACATCTAACAATAGATAGTACATAGAAAATTGAATAACTGTTTCTTTTAATAATATAAATTTTTCGAATATACTTAATGTATACATTAAAAATACATTTTGATTCATTAAAAATGACTTACCATATATTATTGGATAAATCAACTAATCAATATATACTGTAAATAAGAAGTCATAAGAACAGAAAGTACAAGTAAAGAAAGAAAAATATAAGACTTATGATAAAGATAAACGATTTTCTGTTTATATTTGATTTGTGTATATTAAAGTGTAGCTACAGTTTCAAATATAGTATAGAGCATATATTAATAATAGAAAATTTTTGAAAATTCTTTAATTACATTTAATTTCGAAAAATTAATTATTTGCTTTCTTAACTATTACTCTAAATGCTGAAACAAAATTTCAAGCATCTTGTTGGTCTAAAGATTAAGCGATCAGAAAATTTCTATTGCAGTCTTCGGAAAATATCGATCTTTTACTCAGACATGGTGAAAATAATTTATCTTATTTAATCTACATTCCTTAATATACAAGAAATCAGCGATCTGTGTTTCACTGCAATTAATATAATATTTGATTTTTAATGTAAAGTTTTTGTTTAACATATAAAAAATTTGCATGCTTTCTGCTTTGCTGTAAAAACTGCTTTCTTTTTTAAAAAAAATACGAGATTCATAAAAAGAATAGTTCTATCTTTTTTTATTATTATCGATTTATAATCGATATCGATTTATGGAAATTCGGCATTAACCTGCTCAGCTATATGTATTACAATATAGCTTTGTTTCATTTGATACATAGATTATAGTAACTGATAATTTTTTTCCTACATGGATTATAGTAAAAAATATTTTTTTTTCTACATGGATTATAGTAACCTTACAATTTTTTTTCCAGCCGAAGTTGAACCAACTGAACCACCAACACCTGATCCATTGTCTGCGCCGCCATGTGACACGTCCGCCTGTGTCTTACCAGACTGCTTCTGCAGCTCTGACGGAACACTCATTCCAGGTGGCCTCGAACCCACCGAGACCCCGCAGATGATCCTGTTATCATTCGACGGTGCTGTCAACTCTCTGAACTTCGATCTGTACAAGAAATTGTTGACCAAGACTAGGACCAATCCGAACGGGTGCCCCATCAAGGGAACGTTCTTTGTGAGCCATGAATACAATAGTCATTTCCATGTACAGAAATTCTATTCGGAAGGTCATGAAATAGCTATACATTCCATCTCGTAAGAGCCTTATTCTTTTACCATTGCCAAACGATCGTTATTATGACCATATTACCATTATACTTCATGAATCAAAATGATATACATCTCTGAATAATTAGATTTAAAATGCAGGGACTGCCATTTAATATAATCACTTCGGGACTTATGAATTTTGGTAATATTAACGGATAATAACAATAATCTAATTGCATAACCACATCAGGAAAAAAAAAGGGAGGAAAAAAACCCATTTATCTCAGGTCTAGTTATATTTTATTTCAAAAATACAATTAAAAATTCATTAACTGTTATTTATCGACAATTATGACTCAACAGGTTACTTATATATATTTACTTATATAAAAAAATGAGACCATTTTCTAGATTATAAAAAGTTGAAATTTGATAGTATTTGGTGCTTGCATATATTTTGATAATTTTTTCTTTTTAAAAACGCATTTATTGAGAAAAATTGGTACAATATATATATTAATCAAAATATTTTCCATCATTTTCTACAACTTTTCGCCGTTTCTTTCTTCTTGTCTTCGATTTTTTTTTTTTTTTTTGTTCCTTCAGGCCGTTTTTTTTTTTTTTTTCATTGACATTGAAATCACCACTCTTAAATCGTTGAAATCAAAATTGACAATTGAGATATGACGGAGCAGCATCACAGTAAGTTTCTAAAAATGTCTGATGGGCTTCGTCAGCAGATTTTTTCAAATCAAATAAAAAAAAAAGCAACAAATGTCGAAAATCCAATTTGGAGCTTTTCATGATTGGGATCTTTATACACTGAATAACTCAATAATATTATATGTAAAACTTTCAAAATGATGATGATGTCGTGTCTGCGTTACCATGGAAAGGGGGTGTAGTAGCGGCTGAGGTTAAAGACCAATGAGCACCCGAGGGCAGAAGTCTGACTTTTAGCTCATATGAAGATGACACACACACACACACACATTTGCTTGCACAACCCCCTTTTTACATGGGGGCACATTCACACACCCCACAGATGAAGAACAACCATGCCGGAACCGGGATTCGAACCCGGGACGCCCAGATCATAGGGAAGATGCGCTACCCCTTTGCCAGGACGCCGGATTTTAAAATGATAACTATAAACTAATAGTAAATTGGTAAAACCCAAAACCATTGATGTTTATATAGATGCTTCGCATGTTTATCAATAAATGTAGCTGATTGAAATACATGCAAACACTAATATAAAACGAATGAAAACATTAACTATTATAAGAATAAGCGGTGTCCACTGTATAATTTTCATCAACTATAATCTCCTAACACGCAAGACTCAGGTTCAATCGCTGTTATTTCAATACTGGATATTAAAACTGCGACATTCATTCCAAGTATGTAAAAGAAATTTTAATTTGGGGTGGGTATTGTTTGGGAAACCACTTCCACTTTCAGAAATTTTGTTCGAAAAGAAATGAAACATTGAATGAGGATCCTAAACACATATATACTTAGAAATGCCTTCTATGAATCTAAATAATCCACTCTTTTAAATGGCTTCAACTGTCTTCAGAAAGGCTTCCATCAACTATAAACTACTGTCATGTCAGTTGCAGGGTCAACCACTAATATTACGAGATAAAAATTAAAATTTACAACTTGCAACACTGGAAGAATTGAGGAAAATGTAGTTTTAGTATTTGTTATTTTTCATGTAAATAACTTCATTATTTAAATTTTGGAACTCTCAGTTTTAGACATGAAGTATTTTTTGCCTCCTGAAGGCAACAATGTAATATTAAAAGCTATATTGATTTTGTATCAGTGGTAGACACTGTTAACCTTATTTTAAAAGGCTTAAAAATACAATAAAAAACTTATTAACTCTTATTTATCGACAATTATGACTTAACAGTTTACTTATAAATATTTACTTATATAAGGAATATGGGATAAGTAATAAGGATTGATAATATAAAGTGGATAGTATAAAACGAATGTTAACATTAACCGTGATGATTAACTGTTTAAAATTAGTATCTTTAATCTATAAGAATAACAAATATGAAATAAAGAAATAGACCATTTCATCTCAAGAAGTTAAATTTGGTATACGATTAGGTATATATTAAAGTCTCTTTTTAAAGCAACACTAGGGCTATTTTGGGATGAACCTCATAATTTTGAACCGCGGTTAAGTGATGAGAACGGCACCAGAGCTTGCAACCCCTTTCCAAATTTCTGCATCTCACCAGTAGGAGGAACGTTTGCTCCCGACGAATTTAACGTGCACCAGACCCGCTTACAAAGCGATTCTTCGGTGGAATCGGGTTTCGAGTCTGAAACCCTCTGGTTCCAAAACCGATACCTCACCACCAGGCCACCACGGCTTTGGTATGTGATTAGTTAGGTATGAAGGTATACGACTTATTTATGAGACCCTCCTATTTTAATGGCGGACTTGATATTTTGGCCTTGAGATCTAATAATAATAGAATAATGATTCGATTTTATGGACAATTTACTTCAAAATCTAAACTCAGATCACGTACCTAATCCTAATGTTTAAAAATTAGGAATTAGCAGATCAGTTTGTTGTTGCGTATTCCCCTTGGATTGAACACCAATTCAAACTAAGACAAGTGATCGGGGAAGGAAGGGTGCAGTAGCTTCTGAGGGTAAGGACCCCTGAGCACTCGATGGTAGAAGTCTGACTTTATCTCATATGAAGATGGCACTCATACACTCGCTTGCACAACCCTTTTTCGTAGGGAGGCTCTTTCACATACCTCACATCTAGAACACATGGTAGAGAACAACTATATATGAATTAAGACTCGAATCGCGGAACGCCCAGATAACGGAGAAGACGCGCTACCTCTAGGACAGGACGCGGGCTTAGCCGATCATAGATCAAAATTGCCTTCTTGTATCTTCTAAATGTAAAATAATCTAGAAAAGCAAATTTCATATACTTTAACTCTTTTCTACTGATATACACGTAATAACAATTTTATCTTTCTTCTATCGCAGTAATCGTTCTCCTGAGGAATGGTGGGCCAAGGGCAGCTACGAAGATTATGCCGAGGAAATGGTTGGACAGCGCGAAATCCTTCACAAATTCGCTAACATTTCTCGCGATTCTCTTCTGGGCATGCGCGTTCCCTACCTACACCCTGGTGGCAACGCCATGATGAACGTCGCTTATGACTACGACTTTGTGTACGACTCATCTATCATCGCACCGATGTCCTACACACCCATCTGGCCCTATACTCTCGATTACAAGATTCCTCACAAGTGCATGCAAGGTACATGCCCCACACGCTCCTTCCCTGGACTCTGGGAAATCCCCCTCAATACCTTATTCAGCAATGACGGAACTGGTGGTATGTGTTCATTGGCTGACCAGTGCGTCTTCCAAGAGAATGATGACGAATCTGTGGAGCAATTCTTAAAGGATAACTTCAACAGGCACTACAATGTCAACAGGTAAAACATACATTTATCTCTATTTTAGCGACTTTGCCTTATGGTCTTTTTATTATTTGCCGATTAACAATATATATCATCCGAATTCCCTTAAAAAGCATTTAAGGAAAGTCAAAAAGACATTTTAGGACCATTAATAAGCATTTTCATGCAAATAACTGTAACCTTCGCCTCTTACGTTTCGAAGGTTGTTTAATTAATAAATCCTGACATTACAGAAACAAAAAATAGCAATGATTTAAGCTAATTTTTTGTTCCTCCTTGCCTCCATCTGTGTCTGCAGCTTTGAGTGCTGTTTCTGCTGTTTGGAGTTGCCAAATATTAGCATATGATAATTTTTCTACACTGGGTACATCAGTGAGAACTCCTGTGTTTAAAAAGTGAGGCTACAATACGAAACGTGGTGTCTCAGATAATATTTGGTTTATTGTCATGAAATTTTGCACACACGTGCTCATTATTATAAAAAAGTCAAAACAATCAATTGTAATTTTTTTTTAAAAATGAAACCAAAATTGCGAGGCTTTGAATGAGAAAATGAGGAGTTTATCGTGGCCAAAAGCAGCAAACGTCATTCCTTTTCCGCGAGAATTTTAAAGCTTGTAGGAAGACGAGATGTATGTTGATATCAAGCATTTGCTCTTCTTAAACCTTTTCATAGATGCTCTTTAATATATAAGTCAGTAACCTCGCTGACAGCAGCATTTGGACGAGGCAGTAGTCGAATTCGAGTTTCACTTCCTTCGAAATTATCGATAAGCTGACTTTTCTGCGGTTCCGTATTATTATCTATTAAAAAAAATCACCCTCTGTTTCCCAGAAGCATACCAATTGAGGTTCAAGAAACTCGTATGTTCGTTCGGTCACATTCATGGAAAAAAATCCTGGACAAATAATATTCAATTATGTATTAATTTTATACCCATCCAGATTCCTATTCATTTTGATAACATCAAAAATATTGTCTCTTTTGATAGTTGAAGGGGAAAAACTCAAATTTAACTCAAAATAAGATAAAATTATAGCAACATATTTGAAATAAAATAATTAAACAATAATTCAAATAGTAAATTAAAACGAAAACAGCTACTCATATTTCTATATTTTATTACAAAATTTTAAGCTTTAGACTGTGGATAAACTGAGTCCCTAAACAATTTTCCCAAATAATAATAATGATGATGATTTTTGGTAGAGGAATAAGAAAGCACTTTCATCTCTTTCAAATTGCTGGGAAATAAGCTTTTGACCCCGTTAAAGGCCATATAATGTATTCTCCTCTATTCTTTTTTCAATTCATTAAAACTCTTCTCACTACAAATAAAGAAATGTAATAAAACGAAAGAAGTTATAACCTTATGCAGAATGATCATCAGATAGGAAGTTTTATTTAGTTCGATGAGTGAAATTCTTAAGACTTTGTTCTATAGCGTCTGGGCCTGGAATGTAAGAAAAGGAAAAAAATTCTGCTAATGTTTTGTGAGAGCCACAAGCAAGGAAGAAATTAAATACAAATAATATGTGAAGACGTAATTCAGCAATAAATATGTTTTATGATTATATAACTATGTTTTATTTTAAATAACATGGTTAATAATATGAAATAATTATGAATTAGAACATTTATGTATTATGATTATTATCTAATCTTAATATATAAATAATATTATTATCTAAGATCTTTCATAAAATATTAAATTATTATAATGATCACATTGAGGCAGTGGATGTCATTTACTCCAAAGATAAAAACAGACAAATATGAAGTTGCCTTTCTCGATTAATTCGAGTGCTAAAGAACGATTGAATCTTCTTGCAGCATCAACGAAGAAAAGTAGAGGGCGCTGCACACATTACTAATCGGCGCTGTCTTATATCTATCTGCATTTATATTTACATCTATATAAGATTTAAATGGATAAATTAATAATGAAATTTCTCAACCGGAAAGATCTACTGGAAATCTTTTGAAATATGATGTTTCTTTAAGACCTTAAATATATATATATATATATATATATATATATATATATATATATATATATATATATATATATATATATATATATATTGCTTAATTCGGCCCATGTCGGAGTCATTCTAAAGTGTTCTTTTGTTTCCTGATCCCTTTCCACGTATGAAGCTGTGTAAAAATTACTGCGCCATCAGTCCGCGTGTCAAGTGAAAATGATCCCTCCGTTGCCCTTGTCAAAGGTCAACACGTGTATTCAATCACCACGTGGCCGGAAATCCCATGTTATATAAGACTAGTGATCATTTGTTTCGCCGCTCCCTTACTTCTGTTTTTGTGTCCCGCTGTGGCGGACGGGCCTTCTCCGTGTCTCTGCTTGTAAATAATTTTGCCTTCTCGGCATGGATATTAAAGAGAATTAAAAAATGCAAATCGCCTTCTATGTCTTCAAACCTGCTTTCTACTTCAACCAAAATAAGCATTACACACATATATATATATACTTAAGATCTTAAAAACATATATACCTGCAAATCTTTAAATTCCCCTTCTATTTTATATTTTTGGTTTTATAACATTTAACAATAACATATCTAACTGCAAATTATTTCCATTTCTCTCCCTCTAGGGCTCCATTGGGTCTGTATTTCCACGTAAACTGGTTCAACGATAGAAACAAGACAGCCGTTCTCCTCAATTTTATCGACGACATCAGGACCAAACATCGGGATGTCTGGTTCGTTACCATGCAAGAGTTAGTGTCTTGGATGAGAAACCCCACCAAAGTCTCTAACCTCAATTCCTTTGCACCATGGGCTTGTGAAAAAAGAGAGAGCTCTTGCAATATTCCTAAGAACTGTGAGGTTCAGCTGCATCTTGACGGTTACGTTGAAACTCGGTACATGCAGACCTGCGCAAAGTGTCCCGTCAAGTACCCATGGGTTGGAAACTTCGAGGGAGCAGCTGAAGGTGTCAAAATTATGGATCTGACCCGTGATGCAGAACCTGAGTCGGATTCTTAGACAGGATGATGACTCGAAAAGCAACTGCAAGTATCGTTCTCTGTCAGGTGCTTCCAAAATTGCAGCAAGACATGAAGTGTCTGCTCTGGTCTTAGAGGATGGATTTTTGACATCTAAATGGCTTTGGCGAAGGTTGAAAAAAACATGCTTGCATTGTTTTTACAGTAAAACAGCTTTAACTGCAGTATTTGAGCACCACCTGCAGCTTTATTTTAATTCAAATACAAGTCTAACTATACATTACATGCTTCATCACTTACAAATTTGTAAAAAAAAAAAAAAAAAAAAAAATTTATATGTTTTTTATTAAGATATTTAAAATAATATCTTATAGTGAAAATGTATTTTGGTCCCCATCGAAGATGAATCCAAATCCTGCAAAAAATTCAATAGGTGTTTTAAGATATTGAACTTTATAATTAGCAATATACTCATAAATTATCTCTAATTTTTTTAATAAATAATTTTACTTATTTAATTATATTTAAAAGTACTGAAAAACTAAAAAAAGTCTCGCAATAAAAAGTAAAGCTTCTGCTGCAAGAATACTTAAGCATCATTTCTCAAGGTAAGCGAGACCAGGAATTATGGCGTTTTATACATTTATTACAGAATTATAAATGTTAAAATAAAATGTTATAATATTGTTTTGATTTTTGTAAAACTGTTTTGTATCTCATTCTGGGAATGAAGAATATATTCTTAAATGCATTATATATATTATAGGTGACTGATTTGTAAAATAAACGATCTTTTGATTGATACCTCTTGAATATATGAGTTTTAATATTTCTTAGGAAAAAATAAAAGAAATTCGAATCTTTAAATCGAAATATTGTTGCTTGAAAATGTTTATGTTTGTTCATCTGTTTTGTTTCCGTCTGGTTTGATGGCATTAGCTACTGCATCTGCGCATAACAATTTTTTTGTCATGTAAAAATGCCAATCTAAAAATATTTTCATATTAAAAACATCCAATGTTTTAAAATTTGTTATTGTGCTAGTTAGTAATACACTGAAAAACCGCATGTTTATTTTTTTACTGAGTTATACTATTACTATTAAAATAATGTCACTGATTATTTGTATATTCGCTACATTGTTGCACGCTTTATATAAATGAAAAAGTATTGTTAAAAAATTATGTTTACTAAAATTAAAGAAAAACTTTTTTAAAAAAACAAACTAGTTTACTAAAATCAAAGAAAAATTTTGTGTGCATACAAAATTTGTGTAATTGAAAAGCTGATTTATTCATTTCCTTAACAGTAACTATGACGTATATAAAAACTATTTATCATTATCACAATGCTCGTGGATATAAATCCAATAGCTCAAACAATGAAAGGCATTATTATAAAAATACTTTGGTAATTTTTTAAAAAAATATATTTTTTAAGTGTTTTTATAACATAGTTGTCAAAAAATAAAATTCGAAAGTTTCTTCTAAAAAAAGTTTAAAATGTTGTGAATTTTAAGAGATGATCAAAACACATTTAGACAGGTTTAAATAACTATACAATCCATGATTATAACTTACACGGTAAAATACTAGAAATCATTAAAAAGGCAGCTGAGTCTCATCGATTGGTCCAGCAAACTCAATGATCTTTTAAGCAGGCTCATGCTGTGAAATCAAAAGTCTCAATTGCGTTGTCAATTCTTAAAATTGTGATATGTGATTGTGTTTCTCAGATTTCTGTATTTGTAACCGACATTCGAGAAACACTTAACATTTTCATCAATATATTCCTACCTCTAAAATCACTATTGAAACCCACGTCAATGTTGGATACCGCCCCATTTTTGAGCATTTCTATAATTTGCGTTACAACACATATTCTTTTTATTCTTTTTTTTATTCCTTTTTATGGCCTTCTTGGGTTTCATCACCTCAGAACATAGCAACTACAGCCACAAGGGCTTAATCGTTTGAGTTCGCCCGTAGTATACTTTGCTTTTCCATATAAGCTGTCAATTTTTAAAGCTTGTACTAAGAAGTTTAAATCATCCTGTATGCATTTGAAATAAGAGGAAATCATTGCATAGTTCTGAGAAATTTTTAAGTTGTTCGTTAGTTTTCATTGCTGTTGATTTGAAGAGACAAACAAAACTATAGAAAAGAACAACGACTGAAATTTATCTACGAAGAGACCGAAATTTTAACAAAATTGCAAATATATACCAAATAAACTTAAACAAATATATTTGAGAATTGCAGAAAATACGGTTAAAACATTGCAGATAGAAGTAATATTGCTACTGAGCATAGAGCAGTATGGTTCCTGTTTGATATAATCTTGGATTTCAGATGAATTCATCTGGTATAGAAACATGAATTTTTTTAGGATCATTTCATAAAAATCAATAATTTTACCAGCCCATGTGGGAATAAAATGAAATTTCCATTTCTAAATTTTTTCTTTGCCGCTAAATTGAACTGAAATCTCTAGATATCTCTGAGATTAATCTTGACTCAAAAAAGTCTCCAAAAAGTACATTGGATTCACAGTAAAAAATATTACGACATATCATTTACGATTTATAGCAGAAATAAAATGCATTCATTTAAAAAAAAATGAAAATTTAAAACCCAAAATCTTTAAAATTCTAATAATTAATCTTCGGTTGTAATTATTCCACTTAATATATTTGGTTGATAAATACTCATTTAATACAATTCATTTTGTTTGCGTTCTTCTTAAAGACATACAATGGAATAATTATTTTCATAATTATATATTTAATAATAAATTCAAATTATACCTATAATAATTATAATTGCTTTCAAATTTCTATTCAAATTTAAAACAGTAAAATATGTAATGAATATTGGCTTTAAAAAGCCCACCAATAATGAAAATTAATGTAGAGTGAATGAGAGTGTAATGTAGAGTGTAGAGAAAATTAATGTAGAGTAGAGTGTTTCCATGTCTATAATAAAGCATAAATCCTGTAAGCGTACGTTCATGTAATGAAATCATACAATCCAAAGCATGTGTATAAATCTAAGTTGCTGGTAAAGCAAGGAAAGAAACTGATTTATATTTATCAGTTAAGGAAATCCATTACTTTTTTATATGCTCTTAAAATACAGTGGTGTATCGTGTTTATTTATGAATAATTAGCAGTGATTATGGAAATAGTGTATAACGAATGAACAAAGGGAAAATGAGAATAAATGTATGAACAAAGGGTAAAAAGAATGAAAATCGGTTATTTTTTCTCTTTCTTCTTTGGTAAGATATTAATTTTTATACTGAAATTAATATTTCTTTTAAACAATAAAAAATATGTTGAATTTTATTTCTTTCACTCATACAATAAAACTTTCTATTTTGATGTTTTCAGCATAATAGGGATTTAAGCTTAAGATAAATTTAAACTTAACTTTCAATGCATTTGAAATTATTTTTTGGAAAACATAAAACTTTTAGAAATTTTTGCTGAAAATATTTTGTTATTTATGACGTAGCAATCGATTTTAATAGATATAAATTTACAGATGTTTTAAATTGTCACAAAAAAATACTATTACCTACTTCCAGAGAATATCTGAATCTTACACGTTTACATATGGAAACAACCTTTTAACTGAAAATTTCAACTATTTCCCGATATAATAATGGTATATTAAAATACTACACAATGGATTTATTTGTAAACATTATAAATACAATTTATGAAATAATTAATAGCAATATAAATAAAAAACAACCAAACAAAACTAAACGGAAAATGTTTTTTCGCAAGAATGTTAAAGCGAAACATTTTTTTTAAAAAAAGAAGAAGGTTAGGAATTTTAATTCAAGAAAATTAATTTTGATTAATTGAGGATGAGGCGAAATATAGATTTAACATCAACCAATTCCTCATTTTTTTTTCTATTATCAAAGATTGGGAACTCCATAACCTCAACTGAAATATAAAAAAATTATATATATATATATATATATATATATATATATATATATATATATATATATATATATATATATATATATATATATATATATATATATATATATATATATATATATATATATATATATATTAGATATTTCTTGGTTACACCACCCTAGCCGTCAAATCTTACAGGGTTAACACGGCCCGATCAAATCTACAGCAGTTTCCTCAACCCATTCATTCGCCTAGGCGTTTGTTAAGCTAGTGCCAGCGAATATGCAATACTTCTCCTCATAGCATATTCCAAATCATACCATCCTTTCTCAATAGCATTAAGTCAAGTGAATTTAAGGATAAGGTGAATTTAAGAACATAAAGAACATACCTAATTGATCTATTGAATGCATCGGGAGTGACAAACAATGCATTTGTTGTTCTGGTAGACAGAATCAGGGATTAGACCTCCTCCATGTAGAATGTTCACGTAATGAACAGCTTTTACCAAGGATGGGAATATAGCCCAAGATCTATAGGAATATTTTTTTTCAACAGCGACCCAACGACAGTCGGTGAAATGCGCATCTCTAAAGCATTAAATCAAAAAACTGTTATGATTTTTTAAATACAGTTTGTATGACACGCGTCTCTGGTGCCAGTTATAACTTAGAACTTACTTTTTTTAGGATGCAAATAGAAGGTAATTTGTCATGAGATAGACAAATACCGATGTATTTTAATTCACTGACCTCTTTGAAAAACTATAGAAATCCAAGAGCATCTGTAAGGCAAAAAGATAAATAGTTGCAGATGATAATTGTACTTGTTAAAAGGTACATTCAAAAATATATGGAGTTTAGTTAGGATTAACTATTATTTGTTGCTTTGGAAAACATTAGCACCAATTAAGCATCTCTGTTACCATATATCCGTACAGGGCTGTCTTTCGTTACGAACTGCATAGTCGGGAAGTGTTTTTTTTGGAGTACTGCATTTGGAGTACTGTAAATAAAATAGATATTCTCAAACAAAGAACATGCGGTCATCAGAAGTGTAAGCAAACGGTAGTGAATAGATTTTAGAAGCTCAAGAACTCAGTCTTGGAAGGGGACTGACTGCCTGGTAGTAAAATTTTTCATATATTTTTTTAACCGAAAATCGCAGATGACATTGGAAAGAAGCAAAAATAAAAATTATACCCTGAACACAATTTATCTTCACTACGAGCTACTGTTTATCTTTCTCGTATACGTAGTATGGAGAAAGTACAGTATTTGTCGAAAAATGCGAACTCGAGACATTGACGAATCTCCAGGTTTTAGAGTTCGAAGTATACATTTTTGGAAAATATCGGTCTGTTTGTGACAAAGATTAGTCGAAAAGCATTGAGCTAAACGGATAAAATTTGTATATGGTCATTACTCCAAATTTGTAAATTTCTAACGAATTTTGAGCAAAATTTGTTCAGAGGAATTCTCTCATGTCCGGCTGTTCGAAAATGAGTTAGAAGATTACAAAACGTAGATAGCTAGATTGATAAAATTCAGCACACATATTTAACATCTAAAGTGTAGACACCTGTCAAATTTTAAGCCAAATCCAACTACATTTGATATCTGTCTGTCTGTACTCTCAAAAACGCAATCGTGATAATTTAAAAATGTAAGGAGTTAAATATATAAAATTTGGCTGAGATTTTGTTACTACAAGTACAGTTTTGTATCAAATTTTTGTTTCTATCAGTTGAGAAAAATGCGACTAAAGCTCAAATTTGATTTTTGGAAACTATTAACGCATGTTAGGGATTAATCGCAAAATAACTCGCCAAGAACCTAAAAAAATGTTAAATTCATGACAAAGGTTAATATTTCGTAACTATTGAACGCCAACGCCATGCAAGGCGTTCTCTGATATAACACCTTTATTAGAGCGTCTGCGAGAAAATTTTGGGGATACTATTGCCACTATTTTAAATTTACAAGCGAATGACATATAGTAACCTTAGGTTTTACGACATGCTCGCCATTTTTCTTTGTTATTTAATCGTCCGTTTTGTCTGAAGTAAGAGGTGTGTTATAAATAAGTCTCTAATATCATAGGACTGCTGTAAACACTGATTTCTTAATATTTTGCTTTGTGTGTTTAGAATTAATAATATTTCCTCTCTTATTTATCTTTTTAATGAAGTATACTGGGCAATTTCGAGCATAAATTTAAGTTTTTCGATACTGGAGTTTTGAAACGAATGTAAGGGTCTTTGTCGACAGTAAGTTATAGTTCCAACGAACGAGTCGTTACAGAAAGGTTTTCTAGTGAAAGGGGAAGCAAAATCATAGGCTAAACTCAAGTTAAACTTTTGAATCGATAGTTTTGAAAGATTTTTAAGCAAAAAGTTCAATATCTAAAAATACTATTATATATATTTTATTTCTTCTTTTTCACTATCGTTCCTTTGATCTAGAACTGAGATATGTTATTTTTAAAGCTAATGAAATATAGATGAGGCACTTTAAACTTTTATTTTGAACAAGTAGTTTAACATTTCTTTCATAATTATTTTTTGCTGCTGATGTTTAGAAAAAAAATAAACATATAAATACTGGAAAAATAAATTTCGAAAATTAAAATTGAATTGATAATCAATATTGTCCTTGTTCTGATATTCCTTCTTCTTATTATTTGACTTAAAATAGTTAAAAATATTTATTGCCTTCTCAGTAACAATGGAAAATGGTAACAATGGTAGCTTTGCACGATTAATTAATTTTTCGATCGATTATACTCAAACGGTATCAAATAAATTATAAGTATTGAGTTTTGGTAATTTACAGATACCTATAAATGTTTAAAGTAAAACACTAAATATAACTGCTTTATAGCATTTTTTACTTCTTTATTTATGAAGAAAATGTATTATGATCTTGAAAAAAGGAATAGAAATTCAGTTTTGAGATTTCAGAGACTTTCTTCTGTTTGTGTAAATTATCAATAATCTGCAAAATTCAGGAACTCGTGCTTATTTTACTCTGCTGAACTTTACTACTTCAAGTCAAAATCATTTCTGGGTTTTATTCACCACATACACATTTTATATTTATCTCGAAATGTCATCAATTAAATAAAATGTATCTTCAATGATTTGAAACATGAAAACTTTCTTTCAAATTCATTTTAATTGCTTCAAAATTTCCCGCATATTTCGATTGGAAGAAGTGCAACTAAAATGGAGTCAATTCGCGTTCATGTAACACAGATCACGCTGTTCACGCTATTTTTTAATACATTATTTTTCAAATAGAAAAAAAAGTGTGAGGTCACAGCACATTGTAAGACAATTTGATGATGGATATCTCAAAATGTGAATTGTTAAATTTTTCCTTTTTATCTATGACACTAAGGGAATTGCCTCATTGTTAGTGACACTAAGTGTTACAATAAAAAAACTGTTACAATAAAAATTGCTAACATATGATATATTTAATGATTTTATAAAACTAATGTTATAATCAGGACTTTAAAACATTTAAACGTTATATAGGTAATTCTTTAAACAAAATTTCACTTCATGTGATTATAGGAAGTCCTTGAAAATATAATTGTAAGGTATTTGAAATAGTAAATGAAACAAAGTACAAATATTCAAAAAAGTATTAGTATTTCAAGATAAATAGAGCCATATCAAAAACGTTTTTTTTTTATTTTAATTATTTTGGGCCAAAAGAGAGTTCGAATTATTGTAAAATTCTGGCCCCAAACCAAATAAACAAAAAATTATTTTCTTATGTACACTATTTCTTTTTAAGAATTGCTATTCAATGCATTCACTCCACTTCCACAACTCCTTTATTAAAGTTACTTATTAAACTTAGCCATATTTTACTTTTTAACTAATGAAAGCAATGAAATAGCTTAAGTAAGTAGTATTGAGGTATAATTTGAACTCTCCCCCCCCTTTATTTGAAATTCCATGTCATAGCAAGTGCAGTATATTATTTTTGAGGCTCCTTATCATATTTGAAAAAGTTGCACAAGCGTTTTCTCTCAACGCGCTTTCTTAAATAAGAATCCGGAACATTTATATTCCTTTACCCACGTCATTACATTACTAACACAGGTAACTAATTGGTAATTTATGCCATCTCAAAAAATTTCGTTATTTAAACATTTTTCATAAATTATTTCGAATCTGCCTGTGCTGCCCTCTGTTATCGAATGAAGATATCTTTACATTTCTTGATATGAAAAGTTATTCATAGATGGCAGCACAAGTATTGTTTTTCTTTGATTTTAGTTGTAGTTTTATGCACAAACTGGAAATGGGGAAATTTGGAGCTTATGGATTACAGCAAAAATTCGATTTATTCAAAAATATTGAAATAGAAAAAATTATTCTAAAAAGGAGTATTTCTAAAGAAAATAATAATTTTTTTTAGCTAGAAATGGCGATAAAAACTTATTTTTTAACTATTAACAATCTAATTAACAATGCGTAGTAAATAAACATTACAGATTTCAATAAATAAATTAGTAATGGATAAAATACCTATTTTAGTAATTAAAAAATTAACTATTTTAATAAATAACTGAGTAAAATTATTTATTGAAGTAATTAGAATTAAGAAAAAGATACAAACCGAAATAATTAGATTAAGATGGAAATTAATTCAATCATTTATTGAATTAATGTATTTATAAAAAATTATATACAGCACTTTTATTACAATAAATTAATCATAAATTTCAAATTATACAGTCTGGAAGATTGCGGTTCTTGTGGCTGATTATACATCTGACCATTTCAGATTCTGACCGCAGGTAATAAAATATGGAATTTTATATGCCTATTATAAAGAGCATCCACCAGATGTGTAGATTAGTTTATTGATATATTTAAAAATTTCTCGCTGTATTGAATAAAAATATTTTTCTGATTTCGCCTCTGAAAACTAAGTATTACAAAAAATTATTTTTTGCCTCTAAACATTTTATGATATTTTTAAGAAATATACTACAGAGAGACGAATAAATATATTTTGTACCAGCTCTGGTTTCTTTATCCCTAATTAAAAATCATTAATAGAAGCTAAAATGTGAAATTGTATTATGTTGTAACTTTTGAACCACCATGATATCCTTTAACGAAGTCAAAGTTACAATATTTCTTATTTAGAAGAAACTAGGTAAAAACTGCATACTTGATCCAAGATGATATCTCAAACTGTGAAACCGTTGACAGTTTGTGATCACTCTCTTTATTTAATCATACTGTCTACTGTAAGGGATTCCTATTTCAATCGGAGAAACAATTATAATGATTGTTAAGGAAATTATTTTGGAAACACCAAGAAAATCTTTCCTTTTTCATTCCTCTGTATATTATTCTTGAAGAAATAAGGAATTAAAATATATATAAGTTATGAATATACTTCAATCTATAATTTGACACATGAGATTATGCAATATCATAATTCTAATTTATTTAATCCTCGGATTATTTTGTGAAAGCCAAGTTAGGGGTACTTGAATAATGACAGTTATGTACGCTTCATATTATCAAAAGAACTTCGAAATACTAGAATTTAAATAGGTAGATAATAGGTTTCTTTTGATGTTTATTGCTATTATTTAAGCAATACGTTTGTCTTATAAGTATGCTGTTTCCAATAAAAAATTATAAATCCATCACGCATTGCCAACAAAAAAGCAGAGAAATAGTTGCTATTGTCTATATAAAAGGGTAGGTCCATCACGCATTGTCAACAATTTTGAAAAAGATGAATTCTTAAAATGATGAGATTTTTTTTTATCTATAAAATTTAGCAAACATTTTCTTTATTCAGTAAAAAGTAACTTAATGAATATATTCTAAAAGGAACGAATCAATTAAAAACTGGGCAATGTTGAAAATAATTTGTACTTGTGCATAAAAACTTGATTTCTAATCTAAAATAATTATCTTACTGTTTTATGTGATTATTTAGTTATTTACATTTGTTTATGTAATGAGTCCAGGTAAAAGGTATAATATTCCTGGTTCAGAGATATAACACTATATTGTATCATTGACCTGCATGGATGGGCTTTTTAAAAAATAATTAAAAATATTAAAATTGGATTTTTTTAAAATGTGCAATAAATATAAAATTGAACATAGCATCGCAATAAAATAATGAACTAATTAAATATACAAAGTCAATAGAAAATTCATATCGACTGGCTTGGGGTGCAAAAATCTCTTCTAATAGATAAATCAATTTTAGATCAAATTTCTTTAAATGTGTTGTTGTTCTTTTATGAAAAATTTCTTTCTACTTTTTTGATTGAAAACATCATTAGAAGTTACGACCTAAACTGAATTAGAAGTCTTGAAAATTGATTATTTGTAACTAGTTTGTAACTAGGCACAAGATGGAAATATTTGAAATAGGAAAAAATTATGCAAAAATGCAAGCACTTTTTAGTTTTAATTGCGAATGAACCTAAATAAATTCAAAACATAGACAATATTCTTCGTGTTAATAGGATATTTAAGCGACCAGAAAAAAAAATCGAATTAAACGTCATAAAGTTAGTTCATTTCCGCTGCACTTTTAACGTTTCTATTCTGCTTTGAAGTTACACGAAGGATACTTGGAGACAAATTTAATACTAATTAAAAAACGAAGATGACCCCTAAACTAGCAAATTCCACAAATTCAAGAACAAAAATGGAAAACTTCTTTTTTAATATTGTAAAGTTACGATGAAGATTTATTTTATTTTGTTATTAAAATCCTATATATTGCTTCTTTGTTAATTTAATCAAATAAGTTGTATTCTTAATAAAAATTTTAAACCTTCTTAGCCCCATATTTTTGTAAATTTTTTCTAAAGTAATCCCTCACAGTTAATTAAATAAGCATGAACGATTAAAGTAATTTTTTTTTAATTCAGTGTAAAATCTGTCATAATTTGTACACAGTTAAACGACAATATCAAAATACAAATTTCTAAAAATATATTAAAATGTCTATAAAAATCGATTGATTTTTAATTAAAAATTTTATTAAAATTCTGAAAAATGCTTTTTTTGGAAAATATTCCAACTATTCAAGTAGTAAATATATTCCAAATTTCATAGTAAAACTTAATCTGTAGTACGTCGTCAAATTGTACATTTACTCAAAGTGTAAGTAAAGTATTCGTCGAAGTTTACTCAGCATAATGTTATTTAAGATTTTTTTTTCATCATACATGCCGGAATTAACAGATATCATGTTAACATGTATGCAATAAAATATCTTTTTCATGCTTAGTTATTAGTAAAGAAAAGGCGCAAATTTGAATGGATGTGGCCGATTC
The DNA here is from genome assembly GCF_947563725.1 of Argiope bruennichi. NCBI lineage: Eukaryota > Metazoa > Arthropoda > Arachnida > Araneae > Araneidae > Argiope > Argiope bruennichi. The sequence continues at coordinate 78,021,045 of NC_079156.1, forward strand.
TTTCATTTCATACTTTCTCTTGATTATCACAAAGTAAATGAAACTTTGCTGGACAAAGAAGGAGATGATGGCGATAGATTTGGAAAAGTTACATAGGAAGAACCAAACCAAGCAGTGGAAACGATTTTCATAAAATTTTGTATGATACTTTTAAATATCGAATGATTTTGCTTTTCTGAAATATAAAATTACGTAAGCATTTTAATCTCTGTAAACGAAAATGAATGTTTAGTTATAAATCCTTTTTTTGCTAATCTGCAGTTTTTATCCGATTCTTCCGAACTTTTGGACACGCGTTTTTCAAGAAAGAAGACAGTTTTTATTATGTTTTAAAAATCCAAAAGTAAATTAAAATATAAGTGAATTATAAAGCACATTTCTAGAATCTTTCTGCTAATATTTGGAAAATTATTAGCTCACAAAATAATTTTTACATTGTTTTGAAACTCCTAAAAATTACTATTTTAAAATATCAACTAAATTTTCGTACTCTTATTTCTTTAATTTTAATAAATTGTTAAAATTTAATTGATACGCATTTTGTAACAGCACTTTTATTGTTATGATGAATTTCAAACTAATTTCATTGGTCCATTAAATCATTCATTCAAAACCATTCTGACAATATTGAAATTAAAATTTTTAAAAAAATATTTGCTTTCTTTGATTAAAAAAAAAAGGGATTTTTACTTTTGTTTTTATTTTGTTTTACAAATACTTTTTAAACTGCATGTGTAGTAATTTGAAGAAACTGAATTCTATTAAATTCTTATTAATCCTTTTTATCAATTAAAGTATCGATTTTAAATAAATGTATTTATTATCAATAATTTTACAGCCAGAGAAGTCAATTTTCCAAACGAACAAGCTGGTCTCCACAGGAGGCCAGTTTGAGCTAATCTGTGCAATTTACAATTATTTTACTCCACGCGACAGGTAGAAAACCTGACATACGAACTTCATCAATTTCCTGTTTCCAAAGAGGGTCCCACAAAAATTAAATAAGCAAATTCTAGAAACATATATTCAAATATCTGGAAAAATCTTTGATTGGCGAAGTCTCACTGCGGCCAGTTAAGAGAAATTCTACTATAAAAAAAAATTTAGGTTAATTTTATTTTATTTTTACTACAATCATTTCAATTAGAGTATAAATATCTTAGACGAATAATTAGAATTTCTTTCCGAAAACAAATAAATATTTTTGGAATTATGTTTATTTGATCTGTCCCTTTGTTTGTACGTTATTGAATACGATAATTAAAATTGCTTCTTCTGTTAAGCGGATAAAAATTTCGTAAGTGATTTTTACACCAAATATGTATATTTCCATAAAATTTTGAACGAAATTTCTTCAGAGAAAGTCCTTCTGTTCGATTATTCAACTAGTGAAACACAAAAATAACAAAACATAGAGATTTATAATTAAAATGTAGTGAACTAATTTAGAATTTTAAGTGTAGTTACATATCAGATTTGTTCATTGTTCGATATGTTCATTGTCTGTCTAACTGTACTTCTTTCATCATATTATATAATATTTTAAATATTATATTTTAAAAATTTTATATTTAAAAATTAATTTAATTTATTTTAAAAATTTAAAAAATAACTATTTATTTTTACTAGATATTTTAAAAATTAGCTATTTTAATAAATAGCTAATTTACAATTTGATTTACAAATTCGGAATTTGATTCTGATTCTGAATTTAAAATGTAGAGATATAAAATTTTGATCCGAATCTGTCAAAAGGTTAACAGTCTCTCGGTCTGTACTTTCGCATCCATGTTCATGCCATAACTGAAAAGTGCAAAGTTTTAAATAAATGAAATTTGGTATATGATCTCGTTATTATAATTGTAGTCCTGTGTAAAATTTTGGTTCTAATCAAAATAAAAAAAATAAAGGCGTTTAAAACCAATGTTCGCTTTTCTGATATTTGTGCATTAATTATTGCATGCCAGAAATTAATCACCCAAGTTTCTCGCTAATAGCTTCTTTCATAATTATCATTCACTAATGGCATGCGTCTAACGCACAAGTACTGGTTTTTCCTTTAGTAAGCTATGAAGCATACAACTCTGTGCACGAGATTTTGAAAATAAAAAGCTGAACCTTTAACCTTTGTGGCGTTCAAGGCTTTGACCCAGGTCCTCATTTTATGCAGGAACGGAAGACGATAGTGTCCTTATTAGAAAGCATTGCGAGAAAATTTAGCAAAATAATTCTCGCATGTTTGTTATCATGTGAAAATATGATGTTGTTTTGGTTTGAGGTTTTTGAAGCTTCAAAATGCGTAGGCAACAAATTGGCGATTTATCGCTTTTGAGGCATCCATTTTTCGCTTTTAGGGTTATTAGAAAAGCATACAGAAGGTTGTCACATTTGGCGATTTATCGCCAACTAAACTTACAACTTGATTTCGATATTATTCATTCTCTGAATTCTTACGAATCTTCTTAATTAATTTAAGTCATTAACCAGTTTAAACCGGTTTGAAACAATCACGAGACTATCATATTACGCATGCGTTGATATTTAGAAAAACAATGTTTTTTTGTTGTTGTTTTTCTACCTCAAAATCTGGCTAGCTCCAAAACTTGTTTGCCAGCTAGAAAAATTGAAAACGAAAGTTTAAAAAAATTATTATTATATATATAGAGAGAGAGGGGGGGGGGAGGTATAAAGACCGATAGAAAAGTCTCGTAATTGTTTCAAACCGGTTGAAACTGGTTAATGACTTAAATTAGTTAAGACAAATAATGACTTAAAAATAATAAATGTTCTCACATGATAAACTTTACGATCGTAGTTTTCATTTTTACTTTTATCTTGGTTTAATGTGTCAATCCGCATATACATTTAAATATTATCTCGTAGTTTCAACATTTCTCAGAATTGACTGTTTAGTTCTCATCATGATCAAAATTGTTATTATTTCGGGGAAAAAAATATTCAACAATAATTTGGAACATGTGTCATACATCATATGCTTCTTTAAAAAATACATAAAATTCGGATTATATTCACAATCTGGCTAAAGACTACCTTTTCAAATGTTGTAATTTTTTAAACTAATATTGTTTGCATTAACTTATTTAATGAAATGAAAATTTGGCGTCAAAGTCCGTTTTCCAGAATTACAAATATGGTAATATTTATTTAAAAATAATTTATTTGAATTGTTTTATCTGAATTTGAATTTTATTACTGTTTTGGAAATTATATTGGCCTTAATAATCACCGTGGCATCTATCAGGAATATCTTTCTCAAGAATGAAAATAACAATAAAAAAATTGAGATCCAACATTAGTCAAAAACCATCCACTTCCTCAAACATCTTATTAATCGAAATGAAAGTACAAGGGGAAAAGTTTTAGTTAGCACACGAGAAATTTCGAAGGGGGGGGGGTCACTCAGTGTGATCCTGCAGCATGCGCTGAAGAATTGATGCATGAATTCCAGAAAAGAATTGCTCCAGAACCCAAAAACTGTGAATTGTTGTACATTGCCACGATTCAAAGTTTTCTTCACTTTGTAAATGCTTTTGCAGCTCATTCTCAATTAGAGAGCGTAACTGTAAAGCATGACAACAAAAAACAATTTACTTATAAGGGGCAGTCAAATGAAAACGAGACAGATGGAAATCAAGTAAATAAACTATTTTTTATTTTAAAAGTAATCGCCATAACTATTGATAAATTATAGAACACTATAAAACAAGATTGTAATACATTTGGAAAAAAGTTTAAGGTTGCCTAAGGAATCATGATTGTACCAAGATGTGCACCTCTTCGTTAGAATATTGCACCTGGACTTATACTTTCAGTTATAAAACTTCAATAAATAATATGGTCAATTTTATGAATGTAGGACTATGCACCTTTCTTCAGAGCTTCAAAATTATGGAAATGGCAAGGAGACATGTCTGGACTGTATGGAATATGTGTGAGGGATTTTCCAATAGCGTTTATTTCACTCAAGTTTATACACATGTGACATGTTTATTCATAATTCACAGCAGACATTCGGGCATGAGTTTCACTCCCTGATAATCTTTCTGCAGCAAAAAAGCCCTCTATAGCACATTGTTCCACTTCTCTGGTCTCCATAGTGATGTCGGAAGCACACACGACTCACCGAGTTCATTTTAAGAACGTCTAACAGACAAATGACAGAACGGTGAATATTCACACTTCCTGATTCCCAATAGAAGATACTTCTATTCACGAACATTCCTGGAGAGTACACGAAAAGGTGGGGGGGGGGGTCTGGCTCCTCCATCGATGACTTGATATACTTCCTTAAGAAAGTGTTGTACCATAACCCTTACTTACGTACCATGGCCCTTAGAACTCAATCAGAGTTCCCGGAATCAGAATATTAGAATATTAGCTTATAATCTTCAGAATATTAGCTTATTATGCCTATCCTCAATGATCGATATGGTTGTGTCCGTTATTTATCGGCAGTTGAAAGATTGTTTTGAAAGTATTTGAAATACTTTTATTTATTAATAAATGAAAGTATAGTGTGCATATGAAAAAGTATTATCTTTTAATCATTTACGAATGTAATTATTTTATGGGAAAATTTGCGCGGGGAAAATCTTCAGAATATTAGCTTATTATGCCTATCCTCAATGGTCGATATGGTTGTGTCCGTTATTTATCGGCAGTTGAAAGATTGTTTTGAACGTATTTGAAATACTTTTATTTATTAATAAATGAAATTATAGTGTGCATATGGAAAAGTATTATCTTTCAATCATTTACGAATGTAATTATTTTATGGGAAAATTTGCGCGGGGAAAATCTTAAGAATATTAGCTTATTATGCCTATGGTCGATATGGTTGCGTCCGTTGCAAGCTGTACACGATACAAATATTTTTGAATCATTAAATGCAATTATAGTGTGCATATGAAAAAGTATTATCTTTCAGTTATTTACGAATGTAATTATTTTGTGAAATAATGTTTAATATGGATGTAAGAATTGAAAGCTGTACACGATACAAATATTTTGAATCATGTACAACTCATCACACATTTCTCTTTGTGTACCTGTTCATGTCAATTAAGAAGTTATAGGATTAGATGTTAGTTCTAGATATTTATCTCTATTAAGAAAATAACTTTTTATGAAATCCTCCATGTCAGTTTTTTTTCAGATTATTAAGCATGTAAGTTACATTTAGAAAATCACACTTTATTTACCTGAAACATTTTGTCCATATATTTTTACAAAGCTTACATATGTTGATAATAAATCTGATACACAACTATTTTTATAATTTAAAAAAAAAGCATTTCACTGGCAATTGATGTAAAAGAGGGACAAAAGATTATCCTCAGTCTTGTAAATAAATTGCACATCAGACTGGGAATTAAATGAATATCTTGCATTTAGCTAGGTAAAAGCCTTGCATTTGATTTCTTAAGATTTTAAAATTATATTTACTTATATAATATTATGAAAATTATTCAAGAGATTTTGTTATTGTTGAAGCCTAATACAAAGGCTTTTTATTACAGGATTTTTCCGTCTGAGATTTTTAAAGAAAATGCTTCTCTTTATTTAAAAGCAAAAATGTTTATAAAAAAATCCTTTATATTCAATGGGATTGTATGTTTGAAATTACGGATCTATTTATTCTGTAACAGCTATGACTTCGTAGCATGCTGAAAAGAAAAGCACTGCCAATGTTTTTATTTTTTCAGAAAGAAAATATTTATATGATAAAATACCTTGTAATTTTCATAATATCTGAAAAAAATTTTAAGATAAGTCTTACTTTATTTTTTTAAAGAATTATATTTAATGATTGTTCAAAGATTTTCATCGTATCGTGTTATGAAAACTTATTTGTGTGTACCTGTAATGAGTCATGTTCTACTATTAAAATTTGACCATATGTTTTTTTGCGTTTGATTGATTTAATTCAAATACTAGCTACTCTTGTGCAATGAAAATATAAAAAAGGTCAGTTAAATATCCCTAGTATAGAATCCAGGTGAAATGAATAACGACAAATTCTTCTGTTTGTCAACTTTTTTAGTGCTATATTGAATATTAAAACAGCTTTTGATTTTTTTTATTCTATTAGACTGACTGTATTTTAGATATTTTTTTTTTTTTTTGTTGTTTTTCACCATTTCAATTCAAGTTTTTAGAGGTTCGCTATCATGCATTTCCTTTTAGAAAAGTATGTATATACAAGTAAGATAATGAAAAAATGTAATACTTTTGGATAATGTCAATTTCAATGGAGTAATCAAACTTCTAATGTGAGTAAATTAGACAAAAATACAGTAATTTTTTTAAATAAACATCTTTGTATCGCATAAATATTCTAAATTATTCTAAATTATTTTAGATTTTTAAAGTGATTTAATTTTAGTATTTAGAAATGGAGTTGCTATAACCCTTTCTTGTAATCTATCTACTGAATAAATTTTTTTATATATGAATTTACAAATTGCAAATTAGTTTGGGTTTAGATAGAGAGGTATGCACTTACAATGATGGCTCCATTTTGCCATCATCAAATTGTGAAGAATTATTTAAAATTCAAAAAGCAAATGATAATTGCAACTGTTCTGTCCGATGTAAAGACTGTGATTGTTGTATCCATGATTATATCTGCAGCTGCATTGATTCTTCAATCAGATGGAATATGTGCAAGCATATTCATTTTGTATACACGTACAATAAGAAAACAAATAATGTTTCCAATGATGAAATATAATTGATAATTGATGAAGCTGCAGAAACTTATAATCTTAATGAAAATATAGCATCAATTTCATCTCGCAGACTAACCAATGAAACAAATAATTTAAATTTTAATGAATCGGATTCACTTATAAAGTATGTAAATAACAATGAATCTGTGATGCCTTTATCGTCACAACGAGAAAAATTGAGGGAATATTGCAATAATGTTATTGATTCCCTTGTTACTGCAGAAGAATTAAATGTTGCTCGAACAAAAATTTCTTCCATTATGCCCATTTTGAATGCTTTAAGATGTAATTTGAAACTACATGCTTCTACTTTTCAAACCAAAAGTAATGCTCCTGCCAACAAACATCTTGAGCAGCAGAGATGCTTTTTTTTTACAAGAAGAAAAAATTTTAAGTCATGAAAAAATATTTCTGTCCCTTCTGCCAGTGAATCTAAAGCAATAGCTTTAAATCTTTTAAGTCAGAATACTAATTCAGCAAGCCAGTAAAAAAAGTAGTGTAATTATCCAGCATAATTTTATATTAATATTTTGTTAATGCATTAAACCCAGAATCAAAAGCCATAATAATTTTTATTATTTTATCAGTTATTTATAAATAAAATTAGTGTGTTATTGAAAAACTATTATCTGTTTTCAGTCATTTACAAATGTAATTATTGTGTGAATTTGAAAAATTATGAACCTGTTTTCAATTATTTATAACTATTATTGTAGTGCATATTCAAAATAATCAACTTATTTTTTTAATTAATTTTAGATGTGATTGTAGTATGTATTTCAAATTTACTTTGGATTAATTTGGATTCTAAATATGATAGTAGTATGAATATATATATATGTAACATTATTTTGTTTGTGAAGCAGCATGCAGTTTGAAGACAGTAAAGATACTTTTAACATTTTAAAATTCTTTTTAATCCATCGGAAAAGCATAATTATTTACAAGCAGAGATGCGGACAAGACGTTCGCCACAGCGCAGTACAAAAGCCGAAGTAGGGAAGAAGGGACGAAATAAATTATCTCTCGTCTTATATAACCTTAGATTTTGATAGGGAAAATATTTCTTCATAGTACTAATATATAATGAGATTTCAAGAGGGATTTTCGTTACACGCGTTGAAGGGGTAAGGGAAACACAGGGAAATTTTAAAAAAGAATTTGTATCGTCAGCGGCATTTTGTCTCTTCACGCAGAGTGTGGGAAAGTTAGACTTTTAGCTGATTCAGCTATTTAACAAAGCTTCTCTTAAATTAATTAAGTAGAGACAGTGGAATTGGATCACGAAATAAGAGAATATTTTAGAATGAAGTTACTATGGGCTAAATTAAGATAAAATCTTGAAAATTAATTAAATTGAAATTAGAGTTAAAATATCATTACATATATATATGATTAATATAAAAGGTTTTTAACCTTAATTGTTTTAATAATCTTTTCAAATCTTAATTTTAGTTGAATTTCAGAATTATATAAATATATATGTATGTTACAATTAAACTTTGAATTGTGTACAACTTGTTTCACAATTCTATTTTTGAAATTGCTCATATCTAGTAAACAGGTATAAGATTAGACGCTAATTATAACTAATATTTATCTTTATTTACAAAACTTCCAATGAATTCCCCCATGTCACTAATTTTTACAGATTATTAAGCATGTAAATCGCTTTCAAAATGTTCACTTTATTTACTTGAAATATTTTATCCACATATCTTCAGAACTTTATATATGTTGATAATACATCTAATGTATAGCAATTTTTATAATATAGATGAATATTTCATAGACAATTGATACAATAATAAATTACTTGTAGTTTTTTAAGCAGTTGGTAAGCATGACATTGAATATGAGCAAAAGATTATCTTCAAATGTAAATTTAAATCCTATATTAATTAAATGCATGTCTTGCATTTAGTTATTTAAAAACATTTATTAAAATATAAAATCTTTTTTTTTAATTATTAAATTGTATTTTGTAATGAGATATGAAAATCATTCAGTATTTTTATTATTACTGAAGCCTAATACAATGTTTTTTTTATTACAAGATTTTTTGTATGTAAGAATGTTTATTTATAATCAAAAGTAAAACTCTTTATAAAAAATATGTTATGGTGAATGAGAATACATATTTAAAATTACATTTCTTTGTATTCTGAAAAAGAAATGATTTCATTGTATGCTGAAAAGAAGAGCACTGAAAACATTATTTTTATATAATAACATCTCAGCAAAAAGAAAATATATATATATATGATAAAATATAATTTTAATTTGCATTATAGCTAAGAATTTTTTAAAAGATAAGTCTTACTTCTTTTTAACTTAAAATTTCATATTTAATGTCTTTTAATATACCATCATCATTTCATGTCATGAAGACTTATTTGTATATATGATAGTTAGTCATTTTCCAATAATAAAATTCCACTTCATTTTTTTACGTTTGATTGATTTGGTTTTTAATTTCAATACCAGCTATTCTTGTGAAATGAAATTATTAAAAAGGCCAGTTAAATATTCCTAATGTAATGCGCATGCGCATAAAATGTTTAAATACAATTCTGTAGCTTAACCCTTTCAGAATCGGCTCTGTCATAAATGCTAGTACTACCTTCAAGAATCAGAGGGTTGAATTTATTAAACTATTTACTTTCTTTACATTATATATTTATACTTTACAATATATATATAGTGATATTTTGTGCAATCAGTTTCACTTACACTCTTCTTTAAATATCCCTTAGGAATCATTCAAAAATGATGAAATTAGTTAATAACAAATTAAAAGCATAAAATAATTTTAGGTATCATCAAACCAACAATTATTTACTTAAAAGGATACTTGACACATGGATTTAACAATTTGTTTAAAATAATTTCAAAAATAAAATCTTGCTCTTATTACATTTCAAAATAATTAATTTATTTCATAAACTCCTCCCTTTTTATAGTAAAGATGTCCAACTCAAATGCTAGCTTTAACAAAATAAACAGGATTTGAGTTTATGTGGGAGAGAAAAAAAAAATATTTTTAACAGAAATATTAATCTATTTCAAAAATGTCATTAAAAAAAAACTAAAGACAAAAGTAATATTAATGCTGCCTTTCTTGCATGTTTATCTCAAGGAATATGTTTTGTCTACCGTGAACAATTTCAAAATGATATAAGGTGAATATCAGTAATTCTGGATCTGACATAAAACGTATTTCATGTCATACATAAATAATTGCTCATACTTATTGTTAGAGTTTTGACTCCCTCCGGTGGAGAAAAGGGGAAATTCTGTTCCCCTAACCAGATGTATTCGAGACGCCGACGCGGCGACATGTACATACTCTCTCTCCCGTCTTTTGTGTTGTGATGTGCTTGTATGGTAGCTTAGAAATGTCCGTGTCCATATATATATGTGAAAATAAAACCTAGGAAAGTTTCAACTCCTGCTTCGTCATTAATGGAATTGTCATGCACTGACTGAACATCGTGGTGTACCCTGGACGTGATACGTTAAAATTTGGAAATTGGAATTTTTTTTTGGAAAGTACGACAATTTGGAGGAAGGGCAGTGAGGAGCTGAAACTAGAGGTGGGCACATTTATTATTTGTTCTAAGCTTTTTTTAATTATTTAGTTTAAAATGGATATTAATAGATTAAAGGAAAAAAGGAAAGGATTACGTTCTATTTCAACGAAACATTTAACTAAAATAAAAAATCCCTTATGCAGAGAAATTTCTAATGAATATACGAAAGAAACAAAACTTAATGAGCTTGTGAGTTTAAAAGCTCAGCTCACGGAAAAATTGAAGGATTTAATTAGCTTGGATGACAGTATTCAATTATAGATTTAAGCGAAATGGAAGGAGAAATTGAGTTATGCGAAGATTACAAAGACAGAGCAATCGAACTAACATCTAAGCTAGAAAGAGAAATAGAAAATTTGAGGGATACTCCACAAGTAAGGACAAACAGTCCAGTTACAAATAATGCGGAAAATGTTATCCCCTTAAGAAATCGAAGTGTTAAATTACCGAAATTAAATATTCAAACGTTTCAGGGCGATTGCAGTCAATTTATAGATTTTTGGAATTCCTTTGAAGTCGCAATCCATAAAAATGATTCATTAACAAAAATTGAGAAATTTACTTATTTAAAAACGTATCTTCGTGGAATTGCCTTAAATGCTGTATCGGGATTTTCATTAACTGAGCAAAATTATGATGCGTCGATACAGTTATTAAAAGAAAGATTTGGCCGAACAGATATAATCATATCTTCTCACATGCATAAACTTTTATTGATTGATCCAGTAAAAACTTGCTCAAATGTAACAGGCTTAAGAAAAATGTATGATGCAATAGGAACCCAAATTAGATCGTTGCAATCATTAAATGTAGCTACAGGTACTTATAGCAACCTATTGTGCCCTGTAATATTACAAAAGCTACCTGAAGAATTAAATTTAAACTATAATCGTCGCCGTAGGGCAGGTGAATTATTTGATATCACTAATTTAGTAGAAGTGCAGGGAAGATTCTTTATTATTAGCAAACCCTAAAATTTCTAATTTAAAGGAGTATTCATTTAGAAGCAAACCTGATCAAGGTTACAAAAATCGATATTCTTCGCATACGAATGCCTTAACGACACACGCTGATTCATTTCACCATAAAACTGAATCGAATCGTAAATTTAATCCAAAAAGAAACTATAATCCTTCTTCAGATGACAGAATGAGAATCAAAAATGTATCTTTTGCACTGAAAAACACATGAGCCATGATTGCTCAGTTAATATTAATGAAAAGAAAAAAATCGTTAACGGCTAAGGAAAAATGCTTTATATGTTTTCAGAATCACATAAGAAAATACTGCAATAGTAACTATCAATATAAGGTCTGTGGTTCTTTTTCGCATAATTCCTTAATTTGCGAAAGATCGCAACTCGATGCCTTAACTAAGAATATTTCCCCTCCAGTCGAAGAAGGGACTTTTATCCCCAAAGAAAATAATACCGCTTCTACCATGATATCTTTCAGCACCGAACAAAATAAAAGAAAAAATAGGGCCCCTGGATCGGTTTTATACCAAACATTTTCAACTGTGGTGAACGGACCGAGGGGGAGTAGGGGGATGTCTATCGGGGGTTGTGCCACCCCTCTCAAGATGAAGGATTTATTGGCCCCGCAATCCAACATGCAACGCAGGTGCGTCCTACTACAACCCCCGATAGGTCCTACCACAGTAAGGCTCTCAATTTAAGTAATTTATTAAAAACCAAAATTCAAAACTTAAAATTAAAAAGGAAAGGTGAAAAGGACCAGCAAATTATGTTTGAACTAAAATACATTCTCATAGCAGAATAAGCAATTAACTCCTTCATAATCATCAGTTTAATAATAACTGACTTAACACTAATTTAATCATTTGATAGTCAAATGAAACATCAAATAATTCAATGACACAGATATCAAGGCTAAGTATGCATGTACTCAAAACTGTAATATTAATTTACTGCAAAATAATAATATAAATAACTTTTAAAAATTTAAATGCCATTTCAATAGAGTTTAATAAAATTCACTTGAATTATGAAACTGAAATGTATGCACTTTAATACATAAATTTATTTTTCATTTGTGAGATCGAAATATTAGACTCGTATCTATCCATATTTCTTCATAATGACATTTTCCTATCTATGTATTTGATACATATAGTTGGGTATGTATTTAATACATACCCAACTATATGTGTTTGAAAATATTCCTTCAAAATGCATACTGGCACTGAAATATATATAACAGTAAATTGATCAAATCATAATTTTCTCAAATAAATACAAAACCTTTCAATAGTTACTAATTGATAATATAAAACAAAAAAATACTTGTCTGTTGTCACAATAACTCCACCTAAACAAATAATATGATATTGCGTTTGGTATTCCGAGATACGTTTATAAGTAAACTGAGCTATTTTCAAATTAATTAAAGTATTTAAAAAGTAAAGCAATAAAAAATAAATCAATGATTTGGGAGACATGGGTGAGAAATCTATAATGTATTCTTTATTTGAACAATAATTTTTTGCAGCATCTTACTTTTCATATAATGTCGTAACTTCTATATAAAAAAGCTTCGTTATATTTAGTATTAATTCATGATAGGTAAAAAGAAAATATTTGATACAGCAGTTTGCTAAAAATTCTGCTCCCCAAAGATCTGAATTATAATAATGCATTATTTATGTATTTCTCAACGCAGTACTGATTCATTGTTTAGACGATGCCATGCTTTGAATATGCGCAATTTTCATCCTTTTTAAAATTTATGAATGTGAATAAAGAAATTAAATTCCACCTTTGACCCAAACAAAAGTGAGATTTGAATAGAAGCTGAGTTGCTGGACTTTCAGGCAAATAGTTTTTTGCGTTTTGCAACTATTTAGAAAGTGGCATATAAATTACTTAAAGAATACATGGAAACGATTAGTAATTAAATTACTTTTTTATAAAATTAACATTTCAATCTACAAAAAAAACCTTAATAAATTAAGTGACAAAAAAATCATTTATAAATTTATAAAATACAATTTGAATTGAATAAATTGATTAGTTTGAATTCTATTGATAAAATGGTGAAAGAAGTAAATCGTTCTTGATCAGTACTAATTTTGAAAATATGTTATTGTTTGAAGTCTTTAAATATCTGTCTTGTATAATTTTATTGGGGACTCCAATATAATTTTCAGAACAGAATTCGAGTAAATTCCAAATCAATTATTTCTAAATAAATATCTGTATTATTGTGATTCTGGAAGGTAAAATTCGAAACGAGATTTTGATTACAATAATTAAAGCTGCGCAATCGATATTGTCTTGCAAAGTCGTATTATGTAAATAATTTTCATTCAATTTGTGATAATTATCAGAATGACGTAAGAAATAAAAATCTCTACAATGCATCATGCTCGTAACAAATTTCGTTATATACATATATATATATATATATATATATAAAGAACTCACGATTGGTGATCAAACAATTGTAACAGAAAACTTTTAATTTCGGGGATAGCAAGGTTGCCAGATTCTGAGTTTTATAAAGGTTAATCAGTTCCTCTATAATAAAAATTTCTTCCCTTATAGAATTAAAACACTCACATAAACAAAATGTATTTACTCTCCATGTTTTCCCCCTTTTTTCTCCTTTATTTTAGTAGAGTTACACTCATGCAATTTTTTTTTTAAATTAGTATCACTGGAAATTTTTTATTTTATTCTATTTTTTTTATCTTTAAGTGCTGTAAAGATAGTTTGATAAGATGCTCCGAAGTCACCGTAAATATCAAAAAATATCAAAATTTCGATTAATTTTTAATTAATTAAAAATAAATTAAAATTTTGAAAAACCTTTACTTAGTGACAACTGATTGCCAGAAAGTAACTATGTGCCAAGTTTTACAGCTCTGGGTCCGACCTATACAATATTTAATGTTGTGTGTAGCATACATGACTTTTATAAATCACTAATCGTAGTAAGCATGCCACTGAAATGACATTGTAATACTTAAAAAATATATAGATTATAAAGTTATATAATAGAAAGGCAAAGAAAAAATTAAATTTCCGTATATTTTATCCATTTATAACAACGCTTCTGAACATCTATTTCGTAAATAATATATATATAGATATATCTAGAAACAATATATATATATATATTGTTTCTTATCCAATCAAGTCGGCTAGTTTAAACTTTTGGAATAAACTAATATTCTTCAAAAAAATCGCCGATAAGTTTATATCAACAAATTTAGGAAAAATTAAACTTTAATTACAGTAATTACGTTTAATGTTTTTGAATTGTATGTAAGCACTTAGTTCACTGTGGTTACATTTGATTAGATAAATAATCATTATAAAATCGATTTTACTTAGGTTCTTAAAAAATAGATTGTTTTACTCGGTATATATATATATATATATATATATATATATATATATATATATATATATATATATATATATATATATATATATATATATATATATATATATATATATATATATATATATATATATATATATATATATATATATATATATATATATATATATATATATATATATATATATATATATATATATATATTCAGATTTATTTTTCACTAAATAAAAATAATTTTATGAATTGGACTAAAAGTTTTAAGAATAATGCAAAATTCTTAGAAAAAGTACCTTCATTTAGAACTTCACAAAAAATCTTTCATTCGTAACCTGGAGTGTAAAAAAAAAAAAAAAAAAATAACGACTCAATTTCTTTTATAAATATTTATTCAAAATAACAAAATTGAAAATGAGGTAAAAAAATGTCGATACAAGAAAAGATTCAATCAAAAAATATCTATTTAGCCTTTGTACGCACATACGAGTCACTGAGTTCATTTCAAGCACGTCTAACAGACAAATATTCACACTTCATGTTTCTCAATAGAAGACACTTATCCTCGAGCATTCCTGGAGGGTACACGAAAAGGTGGTGGTGGGAGGAGGGGGGGGGTTCTGGCTCCTCCATCGATGACTTGGACGATGACTCCTAGAGACGAAATGAAGAAGGCGCTTGTTGTCGATCCGAGTTGGCACTGGAGTCTGGGAGAGGCAGAATCCGATGGCTCTTCCATCGATGACTTGGACGATGACTCCTAGAGACGAAATGAAGAAGGCTCTTGTTGTCGATCCGAGTTGGCACTGGAGAGGGAGAACTTTCTGGACCAAAAGGAAGGCTGCTTCTCTTTGGAGTAGGAGAGGGTGAGGTCTGGTGGAGAATCGGTGCTCTCAGCATCAACAGTATTCATCCGGGGCTGTATTTTCAAGAGGTGTCGCCACATCATCGTCTTTGGTAGACGCGAGATCTTTTGTCTCCGCCATATATTGTAACAGTTTTTTTGTTTTTATTAATTTTACAAAGTACTCGCTTGTTTGAAAAGCGAGCACTCCCCAAGCCTCTTTTATTTCCTTTCAGCGGCTTGCAAACCCTCTCAGGGTCTTCCCTGAGCTTGGCTTTTAAAGCCTCGTAGGAGTCCTTTTCTTTAGGCCCGAGGTCGGAAAATAAGCCACGGGCACTTTTATGGTACTCAATAATATACATCGTAATAGAACAAAAACGTAATAGATCATTAAACGATGCGCTTAACTCGGAAACAAGTAATAGCGCTACAACCTTAAAACTGCTAAACTAGCAATGATGAAAGTTTCTGAGATCGGAACTATTTATGAGTTAAGGGTTGCAAAGAAACTGACGGAGACCTTTCTCTAACAAGATGATCTCTATCACTGGAGAGGACAGGTCAAACCCCGTCTCTGTGATTTCACACTCAGCCAATGGGACAAAGAGACGGTCTGTATCCCCTCCCCCCCCCATCAGAAGATTCTGACCACTCGCGGAATCTTGCTTCCTGTTCTATTCAGTATTCTAAGGGGACCCCTTTTCGAAGATCATTAAGGGGTGGGATGGGGGACGCGGAAGAATGAGCACATTCACGAAATGCTGTTCCTCCTTTGACCTTGATTTTTGTTCCTATTAGATATTTTTTTGTTCAATTTTTTTTTCCACGTGTGCGTGAATATCGTGTCGTTTCTGATCGCATTATTTTAATTCAGTCTTCGATTATTTTAATTAATTTTAATTTAATCCGGGTTTATTTTATTGTTAAATGTAGACATCACCACCTTTCAGCTTTCTTCTCACCCCTGTTTTGACGTACTAAACCCATCCTAACGCATGCACAAAAGTGCGGAGGGTTTTAGAATCTGCTGTCAATAATATTTTAAGATAAGAGAGTATTAAACTAAATGATTTCGGTCTTGGGACTATTATTAATTCAGGCATAAAAAAAAAGTATTAATTAATGATAGGTAAAAAGAAAATATTTGATTCAGCAGTTTGCTAAAAATTGTGCTCCCCAAAGATCTGAATTATAATAATGCATTATTTATGTATTTCTCCACTATGTATCATCTCAACGCAGTACTGATTCATTGTTTAGACGATGCCATGTTTTGAATATACGCAATTTTCGCCCTTTTTAAAATTTATGAATGTGAATAAAGAAATTAAATTCCACATTTGACCCAAACAAAAGTGAGATTTGAATAGAAGTTGAGTCGCGGGACTTTCAGGTAAATAGTTTTTTGCGTTTTGCAACTATTTAGAAAGTGGCATATAAAGGACTTAAAGAATACATGGAAACGATTAGTAATTAAATTACTTTTTATAAAATTAGCATTTCAATCTACAAAAAAACATTAATAAATAAAGTAACAAAAAAATAATTTATAAATTTATAAAATACAATTTGAATTAAATAAATTGATTAGTTTGAATTCTATTGATAAAATGGTGAAAGAAGTAAATCGTTCTTGATCAGTACTAATTTTGAAAATATGTTATTGTTTCCAGTCTTTAAATATCTGTCTTGTATAATTTTATTGGGGACGCCAGTATAATTTTCAGAACAGAATTCGAGTACAAAGCAAATCAATTATTTCTAAATAAATATCTGTATTATTGTGATTCTGGAAGGTAAAATTCGAAACGAGATTTTGATTAAAATAATTAAATCTGCACAATCGATATTGTCTTGCAAAGTCGTATTACTTAGATAATTTTTTAATCAATTTGTGATAATTATCAGAATGACGTAAGAAATAAAAATCCATATAATGCCACATGCGCGTAACAAATTTCTTTATATATATATATATATATATATATATATATATATATATATATATATAAAGAACTCACGATTGGTGATGAAACGATTATAACAGAAAAATTTTAATTTCGGGGAAATACTTAGCAGGGTCGCCAGATTCGGAGTTTTATGAAGGCTAATCAGTTCCTCTATAATAAAAATGTTTTCCCTGATAGAATTAAAACACACACACAAACAAAATGTATTTATTCTCCATGTTTTTTTTATTTTTTGTCCCCTTTTTCTCCTTTATTTTAGTAGAGATACACTCACGCAATTTTTTTTTAATTAGTATCACTGGAAGTTTTTTTTCTTCTAATCTTTAAGTGGTGTAAAGATAGTTTGATAATATGCTCCGAAGTCATATCGAAAAATATCGAAATTTCGATTAATTTTTAATGAATTAAAAATACATTAAAATTTTGAAAAACCTTTACTTAGTGACAACCTATGGCCAAAAAGTAGCTATGTGCCAAATTTTACAGCTCTGGATCCGACCTATACAATATTTAATGTTGTGTGTAGCATGCATAACTTTTATAAATCATTGATCGTAGTAAGCATGCCACTGAAATGACATTGTAATACTTAAAAAATATATAGATTATAAAATTATATAATAGAAAGGCAAAGAAAAAATTAAATTTCCGTATATTTAATTCATTTGTAATAACACTTCTCAACATCTAAACGGCACCTGGGTGTTTCGTCGGAAAACATTTACTAAGCATATTTAGTCTTGCGAAAAGTTCAGTAATTATTGTACTTAGTCAAATTATATAAATAAAAAAAAGTATATTGAACTTATAGTTCAAAATTATTATCGCTTCATATATATATATATATATATATAGAGAGAGAGAGAGAGAGAGAGAAATAATATATATATAGTTTCTTATCCAATCAAGTAGGCTAATTTAAACTTTTGGAATAAACTAATATCCTTCAAAAAATCGTCGATAGGTTTATATCAACAAATTTAGGAAAAATTTAGCTTTAATTATTGTAAAAAAAAAAGCAACGACTCCATTTCTTTTATAAATATTTATTCAAGATAACTGGAAGAAGTTTATCACTACCATCAGAGGTTTTACCACTCCAAGAATTTTTGTGAAAACATAAATAAATATAATTTGATAACGCAAGCATGTAAAAATCGCTCTTCTCAACAAAACTCTAATAATTTTTCCAGTCTAAAGAAAAGCATCCTCCTCCATTACAGTGAAGAAATATAATTCTTAAATGTTTGTCTATTCGCACATTTTTGTTTGATCTTTATATTTTAGCTAGTTTTTAATAGTTCATATTGGAAATAACAAACAGTACTTTTGTAATTCCGCCATAATCTTCCACTGAAAAATTTCGGTTTTCAATCTTGTTCATGCTGGCTCATCAAGTTTACATTAGGGGCTTTCGCATTGACGTTATGACAAATAAGATACCTCTATAACGAATCTAAAAGATTAAAATTTTATGTATGCGCCGAAATTAACGTAATTTTTCTTAACAAAAACATGTACCTCCCCCCCCCTTCTGATGACAGGAATGCATACTTTGATGTATTTTAGCTCACTTTTGTTTTTCTTATGAGAATGCTTTACACCATAGCAAAATTTTAGGGAATAAAGAACTGTTACATATGCTGGTAGTTGAAGGCGGTAGGACGATAGATGTTGTACTCGGCGCTTTCATCCAAACGGAAGCGTTTAGAATCTCAGAAAAAATTTCAGGCATTCCGTTCCACTTGAATGCTACTATCCTAACCATTCTCCTCAACTGCCCAGGTGAAAATGTGAAGATATCGTTTTCCTTAGGGGAGTGTTTAGCTGAATAACAAGGTTTTAAGGGACAAAAGACCTTTCCGATCTGGAGTTGTGGTTGGAATGGGAAGGGGGGGGGGAGGTACAGATATCGTACCCGAAATGTCCTCACAAGCAGAGACAGGCGTCTCAAAAGCAGAAGATTCCAAGCGTTCCGTTCCGCTTGAATGCTCCTAACTTAACACTTCGCAACTAAAAAGGATTTGGAAGCACAAACATTTTAAGTTTTTATCTTCCACCTGTAAATAAAGATTAATAACATGGCTCGAGCAATAAAATGAATTAAAGAATTCGTGATATTTTAAGAATCCATTCCATAATAAAAGTACTATACTTAATTCTTCTTCATTAAAGCAAAGTTTATTATAAGTGAGAAGAAAATGAAAAGAAATCTGAAAACATCTAAATTAAAGAATTCACGAGAGTTAAACAATTTCTTCCATTATACAAGTGTTTTTTTTTTTTTTTTAATTCTTCTTCATTAAAGCAAGGTTTATTTTACGTGAGAAGAAAAACAAAAGGAAAAGAAATCTGAAAACATTTAAATTAAAGGATTCATGAGATTTAAAGAATTTATTCCTTTATACAAGTATTTTATTTAATTCTTTTTCATTAAAGCAAGGTTTTATAATTGAGGGAAGAAAAACAAAATGAAAAGAAATCTGAAAAAAATACAAATGAAAGAATTCTTGCTATTTAAAGAATTTATTTCATTATACAAGTATTTTTTTAATTCTTCTACATTAAAGCAAGGTTTATTATAAGTGAGAAAAAATCAAAAAGAAAAGAAACCTGAAAGCATCTAAATTAAAGAATTCATGAGATTAAAAGAATTTCTTCCGTTATACGAATAATTTACTTAACTCTTCATTAAAGCAAGGTTTATTATAAGTGAGGGAAGAAAAACAAAAGGAAAGCAGGTCTAACAGAATATAAATTAAAGTTCAGGAGATTTAAAGAATTTATTCCATTATACAAGTGTTTTATTAAATTCTTCTTCATTAAAGCAAGGTTTATTATAAGTGAGGGAAGAAAAACAAAAGGGAAACAGGTCTAACAGAATATAAATTAAAGTTCAGGAGATTTAAAGAATTTATTCCATTATATAAGTGTTTTATTAAATTCTTCTTCATTAAAGCAAGGTTTATTATAAGTGAGGGAAGAAAAACAAAAGGAAAGCAGGTCTAACAGAATATAAATTAATGTTCAGGAGATTTAAAGAATTTATTCCATTATACAAGTGTTTTATTAAATTCTTCTTCATTAAAGCAAGGTTTATTATAAGTGAGGGAAGAAAAACAAAAGGGAAACAGGTCTAACAGAATATAAATTAAAGTTCAGGAGATTTAAAGAATTTATTCCATTATACAAGTGTTTTATTAAATTCTTCTTCATTAAAGCAAGGTTTATTGTAAGTGAGGGAAGAAAAACAAAAGGAAAGCAGGTCTAACAGAATATAAATTAAAGTTCAGGAGATTTAAAGAATTTATTCCATTATATAAGTGTTTTATTAAATTCTTCTTCATTAAAGCAAGGTTTATTATAAGTGAGGGAAGAAAAACAAAATGAAAAGAATATCTGAAAAAAATACAAATGAAAGAATATCTGAAAAAAATACAAATGAAAGAATTCTTGGCATTTTATGAATTTATTTCATTATACAAGTATTTTATTTAATTCTTCTACATGAAAGCGAGGTTATTGTGAGAAGAAGAAAAAAAGGAAAAGAAATCTGAAAAAATATAAATGATTTTAGTTCAGCGTAATTTGACTAAATGTACATTCTCATTCTTGCCGGTAAACAATGGAGGAATTCCTGAATGAAAGAGGATAGGAAAAAAGTTACTTGATATTCCTCCATGACCAGTTATTTGGTTTGAGATCTGAGGCCTTCTGTGACAAAAAAAAATTATATTAGAAATTTATTTTGAAATAACTCGTATGTTCCTGAAATATCTTTTGTTGCTATTTGTATATTTTTTTCTAAACTTCTCCAATAACTAAAAAATTAAAAATCTTACAGATAGACAAATATTTCCTGCTACAATAAGGCTTTCAATGATATAATGAATTGTATTTATACTATTTGAGTCAATACTAGAAAAACTATGAATCCTGAATTATTTTTCATTCACCCTGCCCCATTAATGATATTTAATAAAGTCCTTGATAGGATAATATTTTAAACAAAATTCCTCTGCTCTATACCTAAAATTAATTGAGTTATGAAATTTAGATTTTCTTTATTTTGAGCTATACAACGGTTATCTCTACGAGAATCGTCCGTTCATTTAGGGATGTTAACGTAATCAACCATTGTTGTCTAATGATATTTAAAGCCTCATATTTCTGTCAGTTTTTGTAAAAGAAGGTGAAAATTTTTTGTTTATAATATTAATGTGTCATAAATATTTTAATGAGTAATAAATATATTTTAATGAGCATCATTAAAAAAAGTAATAATGAATGAGTGAATAAATCATGAATAATGAGACAAGGAGAATGGAAAATATTAGCTTTTACAATTTTTTAACAATTTATTTATTGATTCAACGAACACTAAATATACTTATTTAGATGCATTAAAGCAATTTTTCAATTGGAAGTTTATTCATATCTCCCATAATTTAAAAATTAGCAATTAAAATGAACATTCTGCATATCAAATGGAAAATAAACTTCGTATAATTATTTCATGGAAATGTGATAGATACTGTATTTAATTTTAATATGGAGGAAAGCAGTATAATTTTAATATCGATTTTCATAATGACTGGAAATGTGAAAAAACGAAAATGACACATTCTCTCATTAAAAATGCCAGATTTTCATCATTTTAAATTTTATTTTCAAACTATTAATTTTTTCCCCTATGAATATGGTTTAAAATATGGTTTAATTAGAATGGGGCGCTTTATTTCATGAAAACTGAATTCCTAATTTCAATAAATGGGGAAATTTTCTTTTTTGCCCCCCTAAAAGATATCTTCTTTTTTCTTTTTAGAACTCAATGAACTTATTGTATTCTTGTAAATTATTAGATGGAATATTTAATATGATATTCATTAAAAAAAAGTTTTTTTGAAATAGAAAATTAAAGCGATATTTTAAATAAAATCTTTCGTACTCAATCTAAATATGTAACAACATTTCAAAGAATATTCCATTTAGTGACAAGTATTCACTTTTTTCATAAAAATTTGATTTTAAAGTTGTTAAAGCTATGTGTGTGTTGAGTGGGAGGGAAACATACAAACATAAGTTTCTGCGAACAGATACTCTCTATAAACTTTCAGTGCAACTCATATCCTTGGCGCTAATTACTGGCAGTCCTTTTGTTGTTACTCAGATGTGGAATCCATATGGAACATCCTTATCTCCATCTGGTGCAATCTTATTTCATTGTACAGTACTTAAAACTCATTAGACTTTAAAGAAACCAAATCGGAAGTCTTTCAAAGCTGATTGATTTCTTCACAATGCTGCAGTTGCCACATCTGTTTACAAGCTGGAGAAAGCTTTATTTCTACATGTTAACTAAATTTAGGTTTACATTGATATGTCATTCATTAAAGAAAGTTAACATTCAATACTAAAAGCCCAAATGGGACAGAAGCGTAAGGAGATAATTTTGAAGTTTTCCGATAACAAAGAACTTTCGACAGCGGACGTGGCTATAGCGGACACATAAGATTTCGTGGTCAGAGCGGACACTCCGAAACTCATCATGATTAGAGCGGACACATTTTCTTCCCATCTTAGAACAGATAAAGGGTGCAGATAAATAAGTAAATAAATACTTTTAAAAATCACAAATATAATTTAAAACAGTATTTTAAGTGGCAAATCTCTTTCACGTGGGATAACGGTTTTTCTTCTTTTTTTTTTTTTAACCGAAGTTTTCTGTTTTTGCATTCGATTATCGGATTACCAGGATAAATACATTTTTGCCAATCAAATTTAATTATTTATATTATATTATAGTGCGAATGCATTTTAAAAATAGCGAAATGTAATAAAAATAAAAACTTTCAGAGAAATATTTAAAAATTAATAGTAAGTAACAGTATAATGAAGGGTGTGAACGAATTTCAGGGATTTTGTGGAAAACTGTATTTTAGAGTCAAATAAATATTAGAACAGGTGCAATTGTCATAAAATTAATTAGTTTCATTGATGTAAGTAAAAATAAATACTAGGAGTAAAATATATGAAACAGATACAAGTAAATAAAAGAAAAACAAACACAAGTAAATAAATATTAACTAACCTTTATTATAAAGGCATAAATATCATTTTCCATAGAATTTAGTACAACCTAGTTACAAAACTTAAAGATTTTAGACATTTTTCTAAATTGTTTGATGTTGCGAATTTTTTTAGGATGTTTTCAATTCTTTCATCCAATTTCACATATGCTTTTTTCCTTTTTATTCCAGGGTCGCCTAACTCTCTGGATTTCAAATTAAAAGACACTTTTTGTGTTTCTTGTTTTAGTATTTTAACTAATAAGTGGACAATAGGCTGGTTTCTGCTAATGATTGCATTTAATTTGGAATTCCACTCTTCAACATAATTATTTGTCCTATGATGCTGTCCATATACATTCCATACTTTAATGGGAATATTTGGAGAAAGGCCTTCTCTCTCAAAAATATCGGCTTATCTCTACAGCTGGTGTAAAGCTCGAAACTACACAATAGACGACATATGACAGATAAGGGAAACAACACAATAGGTGCAAAAATGTCCGCTCTGCCCACCAGTTCCTCTCACGTGTCCGCTGTAGTCACTGTCAGCTCTGACCATGTCCCCTCTGGCCATGTAACCAGTTCAGGGGCCGATGAAAAAAGGAAGTCATTAATTTTGCATTCCCAACGGTTTGATTGATTGAAGCTACATGTGGCAGGTAGAAAGAGATAAGATTATAATGGGGACAGGTGTTAAACCCTAAGAATCGGGGGAACATTGAATTGGATTCTTGGAAAGAAAATGAAGTCGAAAGTATAGGAATACATTTTAAAGTCCGATTCATCCGTAATATTTTCATGCTTTATTGCTATTCATAGATATAATTATTTTTTCTTTTTACCATGAAGGGAATACCGCCGACGAAATTCGACAGATTGATGTAAAGACTACATTACGAATTTCACTAATCTGGTTCAAATTGTATCATGTTCAGATAGACAACATTTCTAGAGAAAAAAACTTTTTTTTTTTTTAAATCATGAAATACAATTTTTTAATGTATTTTCTTTGCAACTTTAGGGCTTTGAAAAGTAAGAATGAACTATAAAATTGAAATTTCCCTTTTATTGTTACTATTTGAAATCTAAATTTACTTTAAATTTGAAACGATTCGTTATTTGATGCTTTTTGTGCAATCGTTTATTTATTTAATCCAAAACGAGCCACTACGGTGCGATTAGCGGCTCATAAAGCATATTAGTGAAGTTACGGCATGTTAATGTTATCTTATTATAAATAATATTCTAGCAAAAATCACTTATCCTTTAATCAATCAGATGATTTTGGCTCAAATTAAAAAAAGATTTTATTTTTGCAAGCTTTCTATTTATTTTTACTTTCCACACTGTCTTTTCTCAACTACTAACGATGAGCTTCGCGCACGGTGTTGCGGTGATAACTCCGTACCTCAATGTCTTTTCTCAACTCATGAAGCCACGCCTGAAAGATAGGCGTTGAAGTTCTGAGCAACCATTGGTACTTAGCCATCAATGGGCGGTGCGTGTTCTGATTGGCCGTGGAAAATTCAACCCGCATAGGCAGCGTAATATAGTGTTAAAGAATGAATGGCAGAATTTTGAAATAGAACCTGATCTAGAATTTGTTAATCGTTGCAAGGATTCCGATAATTTAGGAATTCCGATAATTTTTATATAATTTTCATAAAAATATATAAAATTTCAGAAAAATACTGATATTTAAAAACACTTGCTCTTTTGAAAAATATTCAAAATAATATTTTTTTACTCCGGTAAAAATTCGATCGTTAAAACGTTTGGGGACCAATTTATTTTACTTTAACAATTTATAAATAGTGTATGTGTTTAAATCGTAATATCAATAGTTTAATAACTCAACTATGTGGTAAATTCAAGCGTATTATTAAATACTGTATGCCATGACCTGCAAATAGTTAACTATAAATAATAAAGCAAACGTTTTCATTCAAAAGTTTTATGAATAATCTTTCAGGAATATGTTATTTAAATTAGCAACTATCAGCTTTGTATTAATTAGAATCTAATACATTTTAAAACTGTAAAGAATTAATGTCAAAATATCTTTCGTGTTGAGCATTTCTTATTTTTTGATCTGATATTTTATTTTGTCTTCGATAACAGAACATACATTTTTTTAAAGAACCGAAGCCCTTACATGTCTTTAAATATGAAATTTCACGGTCGGTCTTTCACTCACCTCTTAATATAACTGAGTTCTAAAATTTCGCACAGCTTTACAACTTCTATTGGCAGCATAGTATTACTTTTTTAAAACTTGATAAATTAGTTAATCGATTAATTTTGATGCTAAATGAAAAGCGCCATCTGGTTGAGAAATTTTGAAAAAGAATTCATTATCAGATTTCATAAAATTTCTAATAATGAATTATGAAATACAATAAAGACTAAATGTAGAAAATAACAAGATTAAAAAGATGCTTAAAAACTCGTTTTCATTAATGCATAGAAATTAAATAATTTTTGAGACGTTCGAACCAAGGAAATAATAATTAAAAAAATCATAAAGTTACATAAATGCCATTATTGTTATCGAAATTAATGCCATAAAGAAATTCACAGTAAGTACAGCCGAAATCCTCACACATATATTAAAAACTCAAATTATAAATGTGATTGTGTTTACAGTATACTTTTTTGTTGGAGTCTCAAGCATTTATGACTTTGCTTAAATCTATATATTTTTAAAAAAAAATTAATTTTAGTGCCCAAATAAAAATGTGCTTTTTAAAAATTTTATAATTTTGATTTATGAGTTAGTTAATGAATATATATAATAATAATTTAATAAAGTGTTGTGTGTCTAAAAGTACACACGATTATGTACTCTTAAAAAATTCAGATTTTCACAATTCATGACTTAAGACTGACAATTAATAACTTAGAATTGTTAAATAAACTCTTTTGCACAATATTTGTCTCTCGTTTCTTCAAACTAAATTTCTCTTTTGCTGACAGCTAAAACTCGAATTATAACGAATGATTTTATGCTTAAAAAAAGAAAGTGCAGAGGTTTGTATACGTATCCACAACCACCGATAATACTTAGGTAGTTGTGGTTTAAAATCAGAGCGGAGATTTGATGGCATCTGTGTGAATGAAACGTCAATGGCAGTTTCTTAGTGGAAATAATCCAGTAATAGCAAATTTAAATGAAAAGAGACTTTTTAGAAATAAATTTTTTAAGTACGAGAAAAAGAAATTTTTGTGTTATATACATTTACTTTATTTATCGCTTCATGTTAATAAATGCGGATTTTTTAATTCATATTTCAATCCTTACCAATGTGTAAGAATTTTGGTATTTTATACAATTATGTGTTCTTAATTGCAGCATATTATTTTAATGTTTCCAGAACTTATTTAGTGGTTAATCAATTAATTTAACCTAATTCTGATGTCCAACGTGTGGCGCCATCTGGTAATAAATTTTTAAAATATTTCCTGATTCCATAATATTTGTAATAATGAATAATAAATTAAAGAATGAAAACATAGAAAAATAATTTTTAAATAATCCTAACGTTTTTTAAAAAATTAAAGTTTAAATAAAAATGTGTTTTTTAAAAATTTATTTTTAATTATAATGTTCTTTTTAATTTTCATACAGATTATTCCTCAAGATTACTATCAAATGGCATCGGTGGTGTAGAATTTAAATTTATGGATGACTGATGATTAAATCCAGAAAAGATTCCAAAAATGAATTAATATTGAGAATATATAAATGCAAAAAAAAAAAAAAAAAGACTCATCAGAAAGTGAAAGGAAAATCGATATAAAATATTTGCAGTCTTGCATAAATATGAAATGAGTCAAATTTTTAAATAAAATAAATTCAATAAAAACAACTTTTAGAACACTGATGAAGTAAAATGTTTTTTTTTTTTTTTATTTTAATTACTTTTCCCCATTTCCTTAAAAGGAAGAAGTTCGGGAGAGAGTTTTTACTTTCATATAACTAATGAACCATTCTTGTAGTAAGCGAACTTCCACTTCTTTTAAAGTAAAATAATAATAATAAAATAAATGATATGAAAAATTCATGAAATTTAAATGAGAGAAAATAAATACTCTACAAATGTGAACCTGGTATATTCAGACCACTTCTTAGATTTATCCGTTTGTAGGTGCAAATTCTATCATGGTTACATTACACTATTGTGGAAAGAGTAAAATAATGGATGAAAGAAACGAATGTCTTAAAAGATCTCCAAGACGAGTTGCTAGAAATTAATTTTGTAGCAGATTGATTGATTGGTCGGTTTTATTGGTACAAGATCCATTTTTATCTGTGCTGCGCCAAATGTATGATTGATAAACACGATCGTGGTGGTAAAATCTATGGTGATGCTGTATAAAAGGAGTTATAATTTTAAAAATGTTAACCCGTAACTGGAGACATGAATTCCCTCACGCGGCCAGAGACATGGAGTCAAAATGAACTCCACTGTTTTTTTTTTTTTTTTTTTTTTTCTTATTTGTTTTTACTAAACGACATTGGAATTTATTTTGGGAACACAATACATTCTGGAAATCATACTAGAACCAAAAATATTAATATTAAAACTGTTAAATATTATAGTATTAAATGTTGAAAAGATGTTATAAGAAAAACCTAAACAATCTTTTAATGAGTATTTACTTCGTTTAGATATTACGGAATTACATTAATGTTAATAACTGTTAGAATTTAACGAACAAAAATGAAAAATACAGTATTTTTAAATATTAATTGAAGAATATTTCTTTATTCCTTTTCCAGTATTCAAATTAAAGCAGTTTCAGAGACATGCAGTCAGTGACTCCATAAATAACAATAAAAACTTTGAAAAAGAATAACTCGGTTTTGTGCACATGTTCATCCTTAGACTTTTGCCAACATTCTATTGAAACAATGATTTGAAGGCACTGAGGAGATGATTGTATTCAAGAACAAAACACCACGTGGTAATCAGAGCTAATGAACAGCGCGAAATCATTTTAACTTCCGTCACACACACAAAAAAAAAATCTGGGGGGGGGGGGGGATAATAGATAACAAATTACGCTAAAGAGAAAAACTGATGCAAAAACGCTACATTTTTTTTTTTTTTTTTTTTTTTTTTTGCACGCGGGTGGATGATTTCTTCTTGTATACAGTCTACCATCCCGGCACCACTGAACCGAACTGTATCGACAGGGCTTGCGCGGATTAATAACTTCTGGGGAATCTTCTAAGTGTTGATACACGTATATTCCAATGGGCCGTAATACGATACAGTGAAGGAGAATTTTGTAGCAGAGAGGAATTTGGAGAATGGATGTCAAAATTAAAATCTGCGCAGTCGGTTTGTCTCCTATAAGAGCATTAAAAAAAAGCTATAATCAAATCCAACTTTATCTTGGATATAAAAATCAGAAATCCATTTTTTTTTAGTATAGTCTCAACTGATTTAAACTTAGGAAATGAACAGGTAAACCATTTTAATAAAACTGCAACCAAATGTGGTCAATCACAAAAAAATTCAGACCTTTGTTATTTTATCAACGATATCAAAGGCATTAATAGTAAATATCAAAAATTCCTTGAATTGATTCTGAATATATCCTACCTCGAATAAACGTGTGAGGGATATTTGCAGAATGATAAAAATAAAATAACAGATTAATACTTCATAAGCATTTATTTATCGTTGAAAATGCACTATTTCATATTGAAATAGATTTAATTTGTTATTGGTTTCAATTATGTTTGATGTAATTTTTGTATAAACCAAATACTACGTTCATTTTTCTCTTTCATTCAAAATTTTCGTTTTTCTATTTTTGAAGATCTCAATAAGACTTGAGAAAAATCAAAATTGAAATCATCGATTGAAAAAAATCAAAATAAAACAGAACAGTGAGAATGATCTCCTCCGAAATTTCTCTCAAACCTCTCTAATAAAGGCCTTCTTTCCCTCTCCTGCATAAAATTATGGACATTGGATAAGGCCGCGAATGCCTGATATGGTATTGGCGAACAGTAGTTATAAAATATCTAATTTTGGCCTTGAATTTAGCATTTTTGTTGAATCTATCATGTGATCCTTGACAATTTTTTTGGCGATTAATCCCTGCATTTTGCAACAGGCACATGTTATAGTTACAAAATCACTCACCAGATTTCATATATTTAAATCATTGCTTTATTAACTTATCGCGTTTATATGCTTGTGAAAGTTAAGACCAGCAGAAATTCAATCTAACGGCGGGTTTGGTTTCAAATTTCCTAAATGTATACACACAAAAATATTAAATCGGTGTACCAAATTTTATCCATCCACTTCTGCATTTTGCAATTAACATGATTTATCATGTTAATTTATATTCGGAAAATCCAATAGATACATTTCTTCTAAATGAATTTCGGTCAAAATTTAGTAAAAATCGACAAATTTGATGTAAAAACTGTATATCAAAGTTCATCCATCTGACTCAAACCGTTTTTGATTCATTGTGTTCACAGACAGAAAGATATAGCATCAAAATTGTATTTTTCGAATTAGAGCAAGTTTTAATTGCAAAAATTTGTCAAAATCTCGCGGTCGGATTTTTTTTTTTTTTTTTTTTTTTTTTTTTTTTTTGCTGTACTTTTTCTCTTGAGTTTGAAATATTATTAATAAATTTGCTTCAAAAATAAAATAAAAGCTTATAAAATTCACTGGAGCAGTTTGCTCCAGCTTAACCAATACCTCGAAATTTCAGTATTTTTTAATCCGTTATTTGTATTTTTTCGCTACAATTTTCCTGAAATTTGTTGATTGTTTTTTCTAATTTGTACAGTCGTCAACAAAAATAATTCGGCAGCTTTGTAACTTTGCTATTTATTATTGCAAATGTACTTCGATAGAAATAGCTCAAGAGGACATTCGTTTAGATGAGCACATTGATTAACTGGCCTAATTAACATAGTTAATTAATTGGTATCTCGAAATTTTTCCAATATGCGTACAATTTTTTTTCGTTTACTGGCTGCCCTTCATGAAAATAACCGCCAAAAATGTTTTGTAAACTTCTGACGAAATTTTCAGAAGTTTCAAACCTTTGAAGAAGGGTAAGTATAGAGTGACCATCAAATAACTTTCCCTGTTTGGAGGCTTCTACAGCTAAAACGAATGAACGAAATTAAATCACATTTCCTATACAGACTGTGAAAGGCATGGGAAAATGAATTCACAGAAAAAAAATTGTACTAATAGTTGCCGATAGGAGAAATGTTGACGCTGCTGTCAGGTGCGGACGACGAAATTTGCATATTGAGATGAATTATGTAAAATCCCTTGTGCGTGCGTGAAAGCAGCGCCACGCATTCATTGTAAAAAGAGAAGAGAAACGATCGGTTAGCAGTTCGTTCTTGACTATTGATGTGTTCTTGATTGTTATTCGTGATTGACTGCTGATGTGTACTGAATATGGGCCCTACCTTATCTCAGCATGTTTACTGGTACAACTGTTTTACACTAAATAGTGTAATGCTCTTAAGCAAACCTGCAGGTCTTGAAACAGAACATAAGACGGGCTGTTATGAACATAGAAACTAACAGTCTACACGCAGCAGTGGAGAAAGTCATTGACCGTATGCAAAGTGTTGTACACACAGAAGATCAGTATATTGAAAATGTTGCACGGCATATAGGGACTTTAATATTGATGAGTAAAGGATTATTTTCTGTGAGTTTCATGAATTCATTCATAACTGTACTCCTACAGAGCCAGTATTTCCCCTATCGGCAACTTTTGGTGCTTTTTTATTTTTCGGAATTTATCTTTTCATTTCTTTTACAGTCTGTATATGAAATGTGGCTTCATTTCGTTCATTCGCTTTAGCTGCAGATGTCATCAAACAGGAAAAGTTTTTTTTATGGTCACCCTATACAATGAATGACAAAGACTTTTGGCGTTATCTCGGAAACTATGATACATTTCTCAGTTTTTTCATTCATTTTAAAAACAATTTTCCTATACAAATGCATGAAATAAATTTTTAAATTTAAAAAGACTAATATTTTTCATTTTATCATCTAGTCCTTTTTTTTTTTTTTTTTTTTTAGCTTTCGTAATCTCTTGCTTGTTGGATAGGCAAACATCATAGTTTCTATTATTTTGATTTAGTCGAAACCTGATAAAATATTACATTTTTGGTGAAAAGACCACATATAAAATTTCATTCACTCGTTCCATTTTTGAGTTTACATTTTCAATGTAAAGCGAATAAAATTTGGTGGTTTAAAAAAATCAAGGAGGTTTAAAATATGAAGTTTTAGTAAATTCATGAGATCAAATTTTAGACGATTGCAGTCATTTGTCTTATATATTTCGAATGTGAGAAAATAAAAATATAATTCAATTGAAATAAAGAAAAAATGTTAATTTGAATGACAAATTGCTTCATAACCTTAAATAATAATCACATGCAGTTTTTTTAACCTGATGACATCAAATGAATTTCCTTCTGGGAATCAATCTTTAATTTTATTATTTAAAATTCTAACCTTACTTTTACTCTATTGATTTGAATACCCGTAACCGGAAACGGGAGTCAACATGACTCCGCGTTATTCATTAGCTCTGGCTATCACGTGGTCTTTTGTCATTGAATACAATTATTTCCTCAGTACTTTCAAGTTGTTCTTCCAGCAGTATATTGGCAAAAGTTTAAGTATGAACACGTGCGTACAACCGAGTTATTCTTTTTCAAAGTTTTTATTTTTATTAATGGGGTCATTGACTGCATGTCTCTGAAACTGCTTTTAATTTAAATAATGGAAAAAGAATAAAGAAATATTCTTAAATAAATATTTTAAAGTACTGTATTCTTCATTTTTGTTTGTTAAATTCTAACAGTTATTAACATTAATGTAATTCCGTAATATCTAAACGAAGTAAATACTCATTAAAAGATTGTTTAGGTTTTTCTTATAACATCTCTCCAATATTTAATATTATAACATTTAACATTTTCAGTATCGATATTTTTAATATTTTTAGTAACTACATGTATTGTGTTTCCAAAATAAATTCCAATACTAATCACAAAAGACAAAAAGTAAAATAACAATGGAGTCATTTTGACTCCATGTCTCTGCGAGCGTGAGGGAATCCGTGTCTCCAGTTACGGGATAAAATATTCTTGAAATCTGTTTGAAATCAAAGCATAATATCTTTATTTTAAAAAAGGATACTTCTAACTTAATGAATTTTTCTGTCCATTTAACAATCGCTTCGTAATAACGATAAAATTTCATCCTTTACATAAAGGCTGATAAATTCATATGCTTAAAATGCCTTTATGCGAATACGAATGAAATAAAATTTCACTTAAAAATATTGGAACCAATGCATTTCATATATATTGAAAAATTCTGAATGGCACAGAAGCATTTAACCAAGAGTACCAGTCCAACCATAAAAGCGAATTCAAAAATATTTTGAAAGATAATGAAATGTTGAAATTTCCACTAGTGGATCTTCTCCACAGTGGCTCTCTATGAGAACAGCTCAGTCCATTATAGCCTCAGGTGGGGAAGAGGAAAAGTGGAGGGGGAATAATATAATTTAGGGATAATATCAATAATAAAATATTTTATTTAAAACGCTTATATCATATAGAATCTATTAAACTTGAAAATAAGATAAAAGATAGTTTAAACGAATGCAACTTTAATTAATCTTAGATATTTTTCTATTTAAAAAGTGAAAATCTTCCTGTTGATACACTCATGGATTTATGAGTGATATCCAATAACATGCATTTCCTAAAATACAAGTAATGCTATGATACATTATGTCTTATTTGTGTAAGGTAACTCACATTTTCCCTTAAACATAAAAGGCCACTTGATATAACCAATAAATGTTAGTCAACCCAATTTGTTAAAACTTACTGAATGAAATAGCAAAATTCAGTTGTGTATGCTATATTTTATGTAAATTCATTAGCTCATTCCATTTATTGACAAAATGAATAACATACACCTCATTAGTTTGCCGAAGAGTAGAAGTAGGAGAAAGCCTTTAATGAAGGGGGATAAGGATTGCCCCCTTCTATAATTACTGCATATGGGAATTTTGAGTCTTTATTTAATAACACAAGCTCCGGGTATGTATTTTTTGTCTTAATTTCTTTCGCTTTCCCTCTCCATATATAAAAATAATTCAAGGCCTATATATATATTTATATTTATTGATTCTGTACATCTTTAAAATTGACTTAGCTGAAATTAACTTTATTTCAATGAAAAATGAGTATGTGTTTAATAGAAATTTTGAGTCTTATCTCTATGAGTTGAAAACTCTAATTGATTCTATGCATAAAGTATTGTTTCCGTCCCCCTCCATCTATCTACATTTATATAAAAAAATATGAATTTTCAACTTTCCTAAACCTTATTCTCTTCTTTGGGCTTTTTTATTCTGGTTTTTAAGTGTAGCAAAAAATTCTATAAAACTGCTCCATCCCGTACCCCCCCCCCCACACACACACCTTCAAACCAATTAAAAATTGTTCGCATGCTTATGCCATTTGAAACAAATGCATGTTTCAATCCTCCGCCCGTAATAACGCGTGCCCAGTCTCCACTTTCCCCACCTGCGTTTATAATGGATTGCGTTGTTCTCGTAGAGAACCACTGTGGGAAAGATCTGCTAGTTAAATTTCTTATTAAAAATCATATCTTTTTTGTAATTTGAAAATGAATCTTCATGTTAAAAATCAGTATGAATCACATTACATTATATTATAACGTGACGTATTTATTTGAGATACGGACATAATAAACCATACTTCGCATTTTTTTTTAACTTCCGGCAATGCACAAAGTAGACATATATTGTAATTATTTATATATAGATAGGAAATTTTTAGATTAGGAATGGATTATATTAATATTACCATATTGTTTTTTCCTCTCTTAAATTACTTACTAGCTGATGAATCCGTCTATGCTTGGGATGAAAATATTTATATGTTTTTTTTTTCAATTTTTACTAATAATAAAGGAGAGTGTGTGTTTGTGTGTGTGTGCTTTCACACTAAACAGGACAGGCTAATTGACGTACGAACATATAAACGTAAAAAATTTGGAATATATAAGCTTTAGAAAGTAGGAACGTGCATTTTCAGAGGTATTTTTAATTAAAACTTCACTTAATTAAAAATTAAATGGGATTTTGGATTATTTCCACATTTAGAAAATATTATTGTAAAAAACTTATTTCTATGCTAATTTTAAGTTTTAAAAATTGTCTCTTTAAGGCTTCTAAATTATGCAAATTTCCCTCAAATTTGGCGAATATTTAATAGAAGTTTTATCATCATGTCTGAACAGGACGTTGTTTTGGTTGGGGTTTTTGAAGCCTCAAAATGCACGGGCTGAAAATTGGCGATTTATCGCTTTTGACGCATCAATTTTTCGCTTTTAGGGCTATTAGAAAATGATTAAAAAGGTCGTCCCATTTGGTGACTTATCGCCAACAAAAAGTTACAACTTGGAGCGAATATCCGCCATGTACCAGATTCTCCTGCTGGCGAATAAAGAGCAGGGCCGTGAGAGGAACATAGAAGAAAATAAGAATGAACGCGTAACAGCGAAGGTAGATATCGAAAGTTTATATATATATATATATATATATATATACATATAGTCGGTGCTAGAACGATTTCGTGATGAAAGAAAAAAAAAAAAACATATTTTTTTAAAAGTTGACGATTGCACAATACAATAATAACTTGATCATTACAAACCAGTTTAAATCAAATTTTCGAAAAAAAAAAATTGCCTTTGAGATGAATTTTTGGAGTTCAAATGATTTTGAGATGGGGGAAAAAAAAAAAAAAAAAAAAATATCGTTTTCTAAATATCGATGCATGTATAATCTGATAGTCACGTGATTGTTTAAAACCGGTTTAAACTGGTTATTCACGGAAAAAAAAAAAAAAAACTGATTTCGAGAAAAAAAAAATTAGAATTCAATTGATTTTGAAATGAACCAAACCCATCACTTTTCTAAATGTTGGGGATTGCGAAATATGAGTCATGTGAGAACATGAAGTTTTTCTGTCGGATTGATACTAAGTGACTTAAAAGAAATAATGTCACATGATAACTTGAAATTTGTGATAACTTATTTTAATTTTTTTATTTAATATTATTTACAGAGTACTATTTCACCCAGCATATAGTCATTCCTTTATGTATCTCCATAAGCAAACAGTCAAATGTGCACGGCAACCAATTTCCGCGAGATTGATGTGGGTGGACTGCTGTTACACTCAGCACATTTGTCATTTTAATAGATCAGAAAACTAAGTTTATTATTGTTAATGTATAACTATCTAAAATCAGATATAGTATTTTAGAATATTGAATATATTTTTTTCATTTCTTATAAAAGAAGTTTTTCAACTTGATGAATAAATTAGAATAATCTGTAACGTTCTGCTGTAGAACCTATCTTTAGGTTTCTTCGACTCTATTTTTTCATTTTGATCTGGCAACGGATACAATAATTTTCCCGCGAAGTCATCTCTTTAAAGGTATCGCATGGTACGCTGTTCGCGCCAAAATTAAAGAGACAGAAATTACTTTTATATTATTTTTTTCTAAACATGAGTATTAACGAGGAAAAAAATATGGAGAGACCTCGAGGCCGTCCAAAGAGAAGTGATATTGCATTTTTAATTGTCCAAGGTATGAAATCTCAATCTGGAATTAAGTGCGATATCTGTGGAAGGGTCTTTCCGCGCTTAAAAAGTCTGCACGCGCATATTTTAACTCATAATGGTAAGTGATGTCATTTTTCATCTTGTAGCCTTAAAAATCTATATGGTTTCTACTCATTTATTCAAACTGTTATTATATTCGCAATTTTAATTAATAATTTCTTCGAACTTTGTTTAGTACGATTATTGGTAATTTATTTATATATTACCAATAATTAATCTTCATTCCTTGTTAATTTTGTCGAATGAATTTTGTTATAAAGAATCTAATATGTTTTATTTTTTTAAAATATTACCCTCATTTTTATAGCTCTTACCCTAGATTAACACGTGCATCAAAATGCCGCTTATTCTCGGCACTCTACTTGTCATAGTCATTTGGGAAAATTTAACAAAATGAAAATTCCCTGATTGTGTAAAATGCATCATAGACAGACTTTCTCGCATATATGTATTTTTTTAAATTTATTTTTGTATACATATATCTGTTTAACTCTTTGCACTCCGAGAAGTAACAGATACTAAACTATGCAAATATTATTGTAAAGATTCTATTTAATTTTTAGGAAACTCAAAAATGTTGTTGTAATTCCTTAAAATTAGTATAAGAAGTTTGCTTTTATACAGTTTAATAGTGTTTATTTAAAAAACGATGCAGTCATCAAAATGGTGAGTGAGAAACTATATAGTAGTGCTAAAAGCTGTAGTCACATTAGTATCACATTATAAGAATATATTTTTATTTGATTAAAAATCATGCCAGACCTTTATAAAAGTTATTAATTTTGAATTAATATTTATGTAAATTAGAGGTAGCATTAATAATTATAAAGTGTACCGTGAAATCTTGTTTCATATATCTACATTTTTCTTTTGTGATTTCTTGGTTATATCAGCCACAATGTGTACAAACATTTTCTACAAAATTCATACTTATTTTTATATAATTTCTAAAAAGTTGCTTAAAATTTTATTATTGTTTGAATTGGATTTATTTATATTAATTAGCATCTAAATTTGGTATTTGGAGTATACAGTGATATCATCATTAACACTTCCTACATTTATTTTATATTTTACATCAAGTTTTAAAGTAATTATAATATTTGATTGGTGGATAATGAAGATACCTAATCATTTATCAATTAGATTTAAAAGAATAATTATGCAATAAATTGAAAAATGATAATAAAAATTAGTATTTATTTTTTAAAAGAATTAAAATAATATATCTTTTGAAACTTGATCAGAATTAATGAGTGATACAGACTTATTAATTGCTCTTTGATATTCTTTTTTTTTTTTTTTTTGGTAACATCTGTATTGGCATGTAGAACTTTTGATCAAAATATTCTCATAAATATCAAATTTTTATTGTTTGAATAATCTACAAAATTCCTGATATTACAACATAAAGATAATATAAGGAAAAAAAAAAAATTCTGTGCATCTAAATAAGAAAATTTGTTGTTAGAATAAAAAATTAAAAATGGCTGATTATAAAAACTTCTTTAAATTAGAAATTTACTTGCTCTAAAGAAATGTATATATTTTCTTCTTAATACTTAGCCTTTATTCCATATTTACTTGAATTAGTACCTAAATTTAATGTAATATGAATATCAATGTGGGAAAGAAAATTGATCGCTTGGTTATAGTTATGGCTTTTATTTAAATAAAAATATACTGTATGAAATATTCTGGCTCTGTGAGAAAGACTTATTTTATATATTTCTCTTCTGGGAAAGATTATGTGTGTATTAATCTGTTATATTGATGATTTGCAATCCTGAGTATTTTATTAAGATACCAATGAGGGGGGGGACCACTTTAATGATGAATTTGCATTGTGAGGAATTTACATATTTTAAACATATAATTTTTCCAAATCTAGAATTAAATCTTTTTAGGTGTCTTCATTTAAAATTCACAATTGTTGGGTTTAAAATGCAGTAAATAAATTAATAGTTTCTCTCTCTCTCTCTCTCTAAGGCAGCATTTAATATGAAAAAATGCTGAATGTAGTTTTGACAAATTGTGATCAATGAGATTTTAGCACATATTATTTATTCAGAAATCCTTTGGAATTCTTTAAAACTCTTGTATGTATTGTGCCAACATATATTTTTCCTTTAATAGATTTCAGACAAAATGTTCACATTCTAGCAATACTTCTCACTGGTGATTCTTGGAAATGATAGTTAGGGCATACTAATCTGGGAAAGTAATGATGGCAGCATTTTTCATATACAATTAAATTTTTAGAGTAATGCTAGTTAATACCTCATTTTATTTTAATCTTAATTTATTCTTGTTTGTTTCTATTTTAGAATAGATCTGTCTGCAGACATTGGATAGTGTATTAACTATTTTGGACATCCACACTTTGATATTTTACATGGGGGCATAAAGTTAAAATTTTTATATCGCTCATATTAAATGAAATGATTGAAAATATTGAAGAGTAGTTGACAGTTTGATAATTTTAATGAGTTTTATGACGCCTAAAACGTGCATGATTGAAGAAATTTTGCCTGACAAAAAGAAAAGCTTTTGGAGTGATGAAGTTTTTCCATCTTTCCTAAGATGCATTAAAAGCTTGAAAATATTGTAGAATTTTTTAAATTGTTTTGTGTGTGGAGGGAGGGGGGGGGGTGTGAAGTTAATAAAAGATTTATGTTAAAATTTTTTACATTTAAAATTTATTTTTTATTTCCAAGAATTTAAGTAAAATAAAAAAAGCAATGTACACACATTAATCCAAATAGAAATGATTTTTCTAAACAAAATTAAGGTTTCAGCATTCCCCCTCCCCCCAAATATTCTTAAAAAGGAATAAACATAGCAAAACTAATGTAATAAGTGCATTTCTTCTTTAAATAAAGATATAATTAATATTAATATTATTGTTGTTGTATAATAAAAATTAGTTATAACTAAAGTTATAACTAAAACTTTAATCTTTAAAAATTAGTAATAGTGGTCTTCTCAAATCTTTCTTGCATATTCTCTATTAAAAGTGTTGGCCTCCTTCCTCCTACACACAACTAAAATTGTGAAGTTTGGTTAAGGCTAAAGAGGAAATTACATAGAGTTGATGAATAATAATTATAAATTGTAGATCTTTAGAGTGAATTTAGTATTTTATTGAATCTATCGTACAATCCTTGGTAGTTTTTTTTCTTTCTCGATTAATTCTGCGACATGCAGTTATTAATACTCTAAAATGGAACTTGTATTTTAGGTATATTCTTCCCAACTGATTGAAACTAAAATTTGATACTAAACTACAATTGTAGTCCCAAAATCCCATATCAAATTTCATATATTTAAGTCGTTGCATTTTTGAGTTATCACATTTACGTACTTGAGAAATTACAGACTGACAGAATGTCAAGCCTTTGATGGATTTGGTTCCAAATTTGATAGGTATCCACACTTTTGATAATAAATCTGCTTACTAATTTTTATTTATCTTGC
The DNA here is from genome assembly GCF_947563725.1 of Argiope bruennichi. Classification (NCBI taxonomy): domain Eukaryota; kingdom Metazoa; phylum Arthropoda; class Arachnida; order Araneae; family Araneidae; genus Argiope; species Argiope bruennichi. The sequence goes on from NC_079156.1 coordinate 78,060,879, forward strand.
ACTGTTTGTTTTGTATCTATTGTGTTAACTTATATTCTTATAGTCAGTCAGACAGATTTCCTCTGAATGGAATGCATTCAAAATTTAATAGAAATCTATAATATAAATTTAATGTAAATAGCTAAATTTACATTAAAATTACTACAAATTTAATGCATATAGCTATTTTCGCCTGTCAAGCTCAAAGTGTTTTTGAGTTGTCTTTGTTACAGATTAACATAATACCGAAACTGGTGGTCTAGACAAAGAGATTTGTAAAAATCTCTAGTCAATGTTATTATACTTTGGTTTGAGATTATACTTTATTTATACTTTGTGTGCAAGAAAGTACAAAGAAGGTATTTACTGAGATTTATTTCGTAATTAGTTTTATTTTATTTTTTATTATTCTATATGTTACAATATTTAGTCTATGTATAGAGCATTATATTAACAGTTTTTGTATTGTTGCCTTGAAAGAAATTGAAATTGTTGATAAAACATAGTTCTGCTTATTGCTAAGAATAATTAAAGAGGAAAGTTTTATGTATTGTAAGCAATTGCGAGCTTCACCATTAACCTTTTGTTGTATACTATCATTTAAATTTAAAAAACACAGCAAAAATGCAGAAAATTTATTTAGACCTATAGAAGTGCATAGGTTGAATTTCATGAAGATTATCGTTTTGATTATGGTAAATGTTCCATCGCCTGGAACACTGTGTTGCTAGAGCTCTGAAAATATGATTAAGCGAGCTTTACAGTAAAGTTCAAAAATGAGTAAAATTACTAGAATTTGAATTAAAAAAACACACACTTTTCTACCTGTATAGCAGATTTAATATAATCCAATGTGCACCACAAGAAGACACGCTCAGATTTGCAATTGGAGAGTTTTTTTAAAAGCATTTTTGGTGTTTCGGAAAAAAATAGTTGATCTCCTCATGTCATTTTTAACACAATTAAATTGCAAAAAAATATCTACAGTCATATATATGTATAAAATTAAAAAAAAAGCTTTAATATATAATATTAAAGAATATTTACGCTATTATATGAAATGAACATAATGAAATTCAAAATAAAGAGCAGGAAGCTCTGTGCAGCTCCAATTAAAAATGACCAAGGCTACTGATTAAAAAACATTAAAATCACCAAACTTCAGACCCATAATAAGAGTTGATCATTTCCAAGAATTCCATCCTTCCGAAATTGTTGACCCCTTTTTGAATTGAGTTAATTTACCATGAAAAAGGGAGAAGAACAGAAAATGCATACACAAATGTTCTCTTTCCAACATAGCGGCCTGTTGAATAACATGATCCGCCCTGTGCTCCAGCTGATGGAACACCTGATTTTATCCAACAATTATGCATATGCTTTCTCTATAAAGATTTAAAAAAAAAATGAAAATTTATAGAATAAATAGTTTAAGTTACAGCCAACAAATAGAGAAATTATTTTTCTAATTAATTTTTATTTGAAAAAATTAACAAAATTCCCTGAAAAAAAATAGGCTTTTACATAGTGTGCTATAACTAAAAATTAAAGATCAGTTTGATTGAAAGTGTTGTCTATTATTTACAAAAAAGGTAAAAAAATGAAGAAAACATCCCCCCCCCATTTATAGTTGAATTTGATTATTTTAGAAGCAATTTGAGTTAAGCATTCCATTTAGGGAGACCCTATGCCTCAAAGGATTAAGAGAATTTGCCATAGCTTTGTTTTAAGAATATGAAGTGAAAAGAAAACAAAATAAAAAAACAAGTTTGTAGCATTTTAACAGTTTAGAAAGGAGTTTTGAGTGTGATTTTCAAGCTAAAATTAAAGGATTGTTTGAGTATTAGTTGAAGATAGTTATAATTATTTGTCCCGTAGAGCATGGATAATTCACACAACTTGGAAATTAGATTTTTTTTAAAAATTTATGAACAGGGTTAAAATAAAATTATTATTTTATGTTTATAAATTTAAAATATCTATATTTGTAAAGTATTTTATTTAGCAGTAAGTACTGAAATGTATTGTCTTCAATATTGATAGATTAAGCTCAAGCTTTTAATGAAAACTTTTAAATCTAAATGATTAATTGCTAATAACATAAAATTTCTTTTTATTACAGATGTTAAAAAATACAAGTGCAGCTTTCCTCATTGCATGAAGAGCTTTAAACAGAGCAGTCAATTAAAGAATCACGTGTATCTTCATTCCAAGGAGAAACCCTTTAAATGTCCTGCTGATGGTAATTTCGTTAACTAATATTATTTATTTTATTAACTTTATTAACTAATATTATAGGTGCAGAAAAATAACCCCTAATCTCTTTTCCCAGGAGATTGAGATTTTCAGAAACTGAAGTCTTATTCTATATTAACCTTATATTCTTTGCTAGCTCTATTTCTATAATTTTTTTAATCAAACAAAATTACTTTCTCATTTTGCATGACTTTTTCTTTGATAAACATTTATTATCATAACTTTTTATGCATGCATACATTGAATCCTTGATATGGGTTGAGGAAAAGAAATGGAATGCTTTTCTTTTATTACATTTTAAGAAGATTATAATTTATCTTCCTAAAATGTCTTCTTTATTTTCAAGTCAATACAGTTGAAGATTGCTTGTTTTTGATGATTGGCAGGTTGACTTTTTTCTCTCCTTGTACCGTGAATACTGCTTGTAGTGACCACTAAGGCCAAGCTGAACAATCAGTGCATTCAAAATGCTTCAAAAATACAATTCTTTAAGTATACAAGGACAGCAAGAAAAAAAAAACACAACATAACATCACTTTTATTATTTCTTTCAGAAGCAGAAGTCTATAATGTATTATTAAAAAATATTCATACATGCATCTATTTCAATTTTTTTAAAAATTATTATTAAATAATTTTAAATCTGATATCAAGGGATTCGAAGAAACTGTCTCCTCCAAAATCTTCAAAATATTATTTCTTAAAATTGTAATTTGAAAGATTACTTTATTGTAATTGTGAATGATTAAAGTTTTAGGTAAAGTAAGTTACAAGTCTAAAAATATTTAATTCCAGTTTTTAATGTTTCTTAAAACATTTGATCTATTAATTTAATATTTATGCTGTAGTTATAAAAATTACTGTAATTTAGTCAAACACTTTCTTGTACTGGCGATAAAAAAAATGGATTGGCGTCTTAAAGAATTATAAAAGAAAATTTTTGCAACATGGTATGTTAAAATAAAATGTATTCCAAGGGAATCTTCTGATTCAAATGATAATTTATACAATCGTTTATATTGCTTGTAAATTAGTACTACACACACACACACACAAAACATTTAACTAATGATGTGTTAATAAAAAAAAATATTCTAAAATCTGCATATTTCAATACAAAACATGTAATTATGTTGCAAGTTTTAATGAATTAGTTTTTTTTATATATTAATAATTGCTTTCATAATAATTTTTAATAATTGAGGAATTCTTCTCATGTTTGATATGTTTAACTTACTAATACCTAATTTAAGGCATATAATTTAGTAAATTTTTTAAAAATTATGTTTAGGAAACCAAGACAAAAGTGAAGCAAAATTTCGAGACTCTTTAATTTTTTTTATTATTTAAAAAAATTTGGTTGATAATTTTAGAAACTTTTTTTTAAAAATGATTTTAAAATGTTTTTAAATGTAATAAAATATAGAAAGTAAAGATTACTTTGAATTCTTTACATTATCTCAAATGCAAATCAGAGCAGAAGAATTTCAAAATAACGTTACTTTGGTTTTAAAATATGTTAATTAAATGGTATGCAAGCTGTAAATTGTTTAAAAGTTTGAGGATACATATTGATTAAAAAAAATTATGCTTTTAGCTATGCATTTGAAAAGAAATAAACTGTTTTATAAACATAACACAAGGTATTAACAGGTTAAAAAGAATTAATAACATCTGATTAAACAATTAATTTGTATGTAGTAGTTACTGCATTAGTGTTTTCAGATTGAAAGATTAGATATTATTTCCAAGTTTTAGCACATTCATTAATGAAACTTATTTAAAAATATCAAGAGTCATATTTAGAATCTTTCTCAAACCAGTTTCATTGTGTTTATTGACAGAAATAAAATGGAAAAAATGTATGATCTAATATTTTCAGTTTTATTCTTAATTATTTCTGTATATTTTATTAATAAAAAAAATAGTAAATTCATTATTTCAAACTCTTAGTGAGAATCTCGACATCTTTTTACCAACTAGTGGCTTTGACTTTTAATTTGCATTTTTTGCTTTTATATACAAAATTAAATTGATTTTTTTAAATCCTAATATCATTTATATATTTATCTATATTTTTATTCTAGGTTGCATGGTAAGATTTGCACATACGCACAGAATCTGTCCATCTCATCCACAGCTTAAATTAGTCAAACAATTAGAAACTGCTGAAGAAATACGATTAAGATTTTATAAAAATGCAGAAAATTTGTCAGAAGATGATGTAAAGTGGTTTGAAGAGTAAGTTGCATTTTTTTCTATTTGCATTCTTTCCATGAAAATTAATTTGATACTAAGAGTAAATTTGGCTAATTTGATTCTTTTTTTTTATTTAAATTCATAAGTAAAATCTTTTGAATTTCTTATTAATCTGGTTTTAAAATATTGTCTTCAAATCAGATTTATATTAATTTTAAATCGAAATCCTTAATATTCGTTTGTATTTATTAACGCTAACATTACTGTATTTTTGTATATCTGTAACTGTGATCAATGGTTATTTTGGCTGCTTATCCAAAAATAAAAGAAAAAAAAATGCACTTGTTGGTAATATTTTGTAAAGTTAAATCATGTAAGTATACAGTTAGCATATTTAATAAATAAACCTATTTAAGCGAATAATAATCAAATATGAAAAAGAGGGAAAATGTATAAAAATCTTTCCAGTTGTTTTTTAAATTATCATTATTTATAAACAAACGATACATAAACATAAAATGATTTAAAATAGTTAGAAATCATTCTAGTTATTTTTAAATTTGTCAAATGCTTATAATTTGCCTCGTAATCATTTTGACTGCAAAATAAGTTTATCAATATATATTATTTGATAGGGAAGTGTACACAAATTATCGATTTTCTTAATTTTAGATGTGTGGATTCTACAAACATTTTTAAAAAGTTGCTCTTGTTTTTGCATGAATTTATTTGGCATTGTTTATGTTTATAAGAAGAATCTTGCACATATCAGTTTTATCTGTTGCAAGTATCAAGCAAAAAAAATTTGAAATATTTGATAAAATGCATATATTTTGAAGCTACCTATAAGTCTGTGTATCTTCTGTAGGTGGTTCAAGGTCACATTTTCTACCACGTTACTTGTACCAGACAACCAATAACGAGATAGAAAATAGGATCTTGAATCGCCTACAGAAAATACAGACTATAGCCTTATTCAAAATAAAATTGCAGTGCCTGGTATTTTTATATCCAGGTGTCACCTTGTAAATTTTTTGCATTTAATGCAGCTAAATCAAAACTGATGTATTCATTTATTTTTATTTGACCATGTCTGGATGAGTACTTTATGCAGTGTTTTCTACAACATTTACTCCATATTTGATCAAATTGTAAAATTTCACACTTAGTGCAACTTTTTCATTGGATGAGATTTCTAGTGTGGGGGTTAAAAGATAAACAGGGGCATGGCATTAAAAATTTTTTTTCTTCGCTGAGATGCAAATGATTGTTATCCTTAAATATCTTTTTTGAATAGAGCACAAATCTTGTGTTTTTTTTTTTTAATAAATAAGATAATACTTTATTCTTTGGATGATTTATTGTTCCAACATTGCTTATTCTTGCTGCCTTCATTTATTTCACCAATCATAAAGAAATTAAATTTCTCCTAGCACTGTAATCAGGTTCCATCAAACAATAAACTGCATCTGACATTTCTCTTCTGGTTGTGTTTCATTTTTTGCCAAATAAAAATATTAGTTCAGCATATAATTCCATTGATTGCATATTAGTATCAAAATTTAATGATGAATTTATTGGGCGTTTATGACATATTAAATGAATCAATGTTTAATCTTCTTGGTAAACAATTGTTTATCCATTGTTAATTTTCACCTGTTTATAATACATCAAGCATTTTCCAAGAAATATATTCCAAACATCTGAAACAAAGCCTAAAACATCTGTTTGCATTCCCTGAATCTAGTTAACTTTATGTTAAAGCACAAGTATTCAGAATTTCTTGAATCTGTCCTTAGCCATTGTCTTAATGAAGAATATCACGTCATAGGATTTTTACCATAAGCTCTAAACAAAGATTTTTTGCATGCAGGACTGAGATAAGTGTCTAACTCATTGAATGACAAACACTGGTTTGGGTTTTGGCACTTCTTGTGTACTTTTTCGTCTGTGCATTGTTGCATTTGTTGTGATATTTTTTTATTGATTTATTATTTCTGTGCATTATTTGTCTTGCCAGTAATTATTTTTTTTTCTTTCATGCAAAATTTATTTAGATATTTCTTGTAAAATGCTCTACTAGAGATGTTTCCATGTAATATTTGACAATTTCCTATCTTTCAAACTGAATTATTTGCTGTTTCTTCATGTGTTTTTAGATACTTCTTTTTTCTTTCTTGAGTTTCTGTTCAGTTGACCTTGTGGTGAATAGTAAATAAGCCAGTTAACAGCTGTCCTACCTGAGCAATTGTTTTGGTATCATGGTTACGTTACTGGACTGCTAACCACAAGGTCCCAGGTTCTATCCTCGCGCATCTCATATCACTAAATTGGTGACCTCGGGCGATGAACCTACAACCTTCGTACAGCTGTTGTGGCACCATCTACCCGCAACCAAAGTCGTCAGACTCGCTTGGAGTATCAACAACCACAAACACTTGCCATAACGCTTGACACTACTCAACTAGGTACAGGTCCATTAGACAACAGCTCAATACATCACCACTCAACAGCCATATCGTTCGTTTCACCTCCAACTCACTGGAGGGAGAGTCTGTGGTGAATAGCATATAAGCCAGTTAACAGCTCTGCTACCCAAGCAATTGTTTTGGTATCATGGTTATGTTACTGGACTGCTAACCACAAGGTCCCAAATTCTATCCCCGTGCATTACATATCGCCAAAACCTTGACTGTTTTTAGTTTGAATATTATCACTAGAATTATATTGAGACTAAAATTATGACAATGAACAAAATGACTGCTGCTATAATTCTAATGTTAATGACTGTTTTGTCCTTAGTTGTCATTAATTGCTTAACATAAATGGTATTTTACTTCCTCATCATATTTCAAGTTTAAAAAAATTGGTATAAATGCACTGTTTTATTCTCATCAGGATCTATGCTACTAGTTTCCCATTTTTATTTTCTCTCTTTAACATTAAACCTGTTTCTATATATATAATATAAGGTTGTGTGTGTGTTCCACTCAACAATTTCTTTAATTATTAGCATTAATCAATAGAAAAGACGCATTCCATTATGCAAACATTAGACCACAAGCACTTCTAGCAATGCAGTAATTACTGAGAGAGCATAACTTCAAAGTTTAATATACCTATATTCAGCCTTGATATTGAACATATCATATGATTGTTTCAATCTGTGTAAATCTGTCTTTTAATAGTGCATAGTTAGCTAAAAACTAGTTATGGAAGGATAATTGGACTCAGTTTTTCAGAAATTTGTGTGATGGAATTATAATTCTACCAGGACTATATAACGGTGTTAATTTGAATGACTTTTGGTTCACTGAGTTTTAAAGTATGGGAAAAGCTTTTAATTTTTAATAGAAAATATAAATTAGATTTTCATCTGTTCTTGTATTAACTAAATTTGTAGAAAGCAATATTTTAAATTTTAAGAAAATGGAGCTTTTATAAATGAGGATAATTGTCCTACTTTCAGGTACCTTGCTGAAAGAGAAAGGAAATTACGACAGGTTTTAGTAGAAAGAAGAAAGAATGTAGAAGATTCACAAGAAAAAGATTGTACAAAAAGTGACCAAGAAATAAATATTCCGCAACAAATTCAACAGAAGTTACAAAACAGAAGAACAAATTTCAATGATGGTTTACTACTATGGGCATTTATACAAGATGTGCATGAAAAAGGGGAGAATTCAAAAGCTTTGTTTGAAAAATCCTGTAATTCTGTCATTGTTCAAAATTGGAGTGACTCTTTTGTGTGAACAGCTAAATTAAATTTTGAAAAGCCCAATTACCACCAATAAGTTTTAGAAAAATATTCATTTAGGTATGTGATCAATTTTTCTTTAAAGAATAAAGCATGAGTGACAAGTTTAAAGAATCTTGATTAACACATTGACTGCTGTGCTGAATTTCTTGCAATATAATTTATATGGGCCTACAGATCATCAGTGCCCCCCCCCCTGCTCCCCCCCCCACAGCAGTCGAGATGTTATGGCTACTTAAAGCCAGTGGAACAATTTTAACTTTTTTATATAATTTTTTGACTTTTATGAATTTTGGCATTTAAAAAATTTTTATAACAAAAATTTGTCAAATTTTAGTATAACATCAGTGCATGCACATGTCATTTAGGAAAAAGGGGGCGGTGGATCTGGATCTCTGTTGTGCTTTTAAACTTTAATTGCAAAATTTTTTTTTTCATAGATTGTAATTTTTTTCAGCATTTGGAAATTTTTAAAACTAGAGTGTGAAAGAGAGCTTTTACTCCCTTAAAAAATAATTATTAATTGTAAAATTCAGCCTATTCTTGATAGGAAAAATTGATCATTTACCTAAATGTATGAATCTGTTATATTTTACTTTTTTACATACCTACCATAAAATTCAAAATGTATTTAATGTTATTTTATCAGGTTTCTGCATTTTATTTGAATAGATGAATTGCTGTATACTAAATGTTTTGCTTTAAAATAGCTTTGATTGATGACGGAAAATTAGAAGCATTTAAAATGGTATTTATTAAATTATTTTTTAAATTTTTATCATAAAGCTTCATAAAACATGTTGGTAATATAATGTCCATTATTTGGCAATTAAAAATAAATCCGATAGTTATTTTTGGCATTTTTTTCACTAAACATAAAAAGAATTTGCATAATTTTAATTTATTTATTTAAGTTAAAAAATTTTATAGCTAATTTTTATAGCTATTTCTAAGTTGTCCTTGCCACTTCAGAATCATTTTATTTATTATTTAAACATAATTAAAGGTACCATTTTTTAAAAATGAAATCTATATAAATATTTATAAGATCTATATGAAATATCTTTTATAAATGAGAAAGATTTGGAATACAGTTTTAATTATTTTAAAAATTTAAGAAATCTAAATTTTATTGAAATTTTATAAATTAAAAAAAATTGCTAATTTTATCGTGTCAAATTTATCTGCGAGTGCATTTGTTTACTTGATAAAAATTTTTCCTATATATATATGTTTAATTAAGTTTTAAATTTATTTTAAAATGAGTCTAAGAAGTATTTGATCAAAGTAACGGCTGTGATAAAGTCATTGTAAATAGTTGAATGCTTTTATATCATGCCATCTCTTTTTTTATGTTCATATGTGCACAGCTGTTTTACCTTTGTGTGTGCTGTTTTTTATATTTATACAATTATGTGCAACATTGGTTGAATGCTGTTCTTTTATTTATAGTGTAATGTCTAACATGTTTGAATGTATTGATTGAATTGGATCTCTAGAGGAATGAATAAAATGATTTTTAAAGTTTAACTAATGTGTGTTGCTTATTGCTGAATTAACTAATGTAGTTGTGAAAGGACGGGGAGGGAGTCAACATGTAATATGGCAGTTGGAGTCGAATCTGACTTTTAGGTCAGTATGTCAATATTTAACTGATGATACTACTTGACTTTCATATGAAATGCAAGGTAGCCAGCCGACGGGGAAAACCGGGAATCGTCAGGAATTCTTGGAAGCCAGGAACAATCAAGGAAATTCATTATAAAACTAGAAATTTTTAATAAATTTTTATCGAATATGATAATTTGCTGGTATTTTTTCATAAATAGAATGAAACATTGTTGGCAACTAATGAAAATCAAACCTATACTAATAGTCGGAAACAGATTATGGAAGAGAAAGATTAACCAAACTATCTGATTGATTGATCTAATTGATTGTATAAATTTATAATATTTTCGCCTAAAGTTTTTATTTGCCCTTTTTTCAGAACAACAAGTAATCGACATATTAAGTGAAAATGATTTTGTATACTATGGGGAAAAAGCAACCTAACTAAAGTTCAGCTCCTATTACTTTACGATTTTAAACTTTAATGGATCTCTTTTATTTAAAAAGATATATATGGAGCTATCTCCCCACCTCTTCCTTCAAACGTTAAGTCGATCATATCGTGTATTATGAGAGCTAAGTATGAACTTTCGGTATTAATATTCGAAACTAGTTGTAAAATATTGACTTATTATTATAATTCCATAACAATTTACTTTAATTAAATAAGAATTTTACAATAATTATTTCCTGTTCTCGGACATCTTTTTATTGAATTATGAGCTATCGGACATTATTGCTAGTAAAGAAAAGGGCGAAACAAATGATCGCTAGTCTTATATAATATGGGATTTCCGGCCACGCGCCAATTCAATACACGTGGTGACCTTTGACAAGGGCACTGAAGGGATCACTTTCACTTGATACTTAAAACTGATTGCGCAGTAATTTTTATACAGCTTCATCCGTGGAATGAGATCAGGAAATAAGAGAATATTTTACTATGGGCTAAATTAAGATAAAGTTTTGGAAATTAATTTGGATTAAATTAAGAGTTTAAAATATCATTACATATATGTTTATTTTTACGCATTATGGACATGGATTTCTAAATTTTTCGTATAACTGGATGCTACGAACGACCGGAAATGGAAGTTATTGCTAATATTTTCTTTTAACATTTTTTTTTTTTATTTTGTGTTCATTTAAAATTCCTTATACATTTGCTTTATATTTTTAAAACAATATTAAACGCGAGAAATTAATTTGCTTGATACATTATAAGTACACATGTCTCTTGCAATTTTTTCAAAAAAATAAAGAGAAGGGCAGCAGTTTTTTTATACGGTTTGATGTACAGTACACTCCCGATTATCCGCGGAATTGGGTGGCGCGGCCGCCGCGGATAACAAAAATCGCGGATAATCCGAAAAAAGCTAAAAACGGGTACAGCAAAAGAGAAAACAGTCATTCCAACTTTGAAAAATCGTTTTATGTACAATAAAACGTAAAATAAACAGCAGGAAATGTTTAACTAACGCTTAATATTTTAGTATATCACTCAAAACGAACCTAAAATGCATTTTGTTAATGAAAACAGAAAAGTGTTTTGTATTTACGAGAGGCGTCAAGGATACACAGAAAAATTAATACATATGTACTGTTTTAATACTGTAATGTATTATGTAATTACAAAAGCATAACTGTAAAACTGCACCTTTTTGAAAAAAACAGTAAAAAAAAAGAAAAAAAAAAAACTTTGTGCGGTAGGCGCGGATAATCCGCACCGCGGATAATCGGGAGTCTACTGTATATTAAACTGTTTGCCCCCCCAAAAAATTTCCAAAATTCATTCATACCTTCTTTTGAAATTTGTACGCCTTAAATATTTTTCTTTTTATGAAATAAAGGGGGAAAAATAATGATCAATTTTCCACTTTTTCTCTATTTTATGGGTTAAGCAGTGAGTCAGTGGTGCAAGCAATTATTATTATAGTTGGTGAATTAAAAGTCAATGCAATTTTGATTTCATTGAAGAATTTTTCTTATTTCAGCAGCAGAGATTTCTTTTTGTATTTGTAAACGAATTCCTTTTTCTGTTAGTAAAATTACTGTTCAGTTCTGATTGGCGTGTTGGTAAACTATGAATCGGGAAGACCCTACTGGAAGGAAACAACTCATTTCATTCTTAAGCACTCTGCCAATGTGCATATATTTTTATAGTGCATTTTCCGTGAATAATTTTTACACACAGTTCTGAGCCTGGTTGGTTAAAAGTCACTCTAGATGGGCTTTACCTTCTAGTGTTGATTAATATATTTGCAAAAAGAGGGAAGGGTTTTACGTAATTGAAGCTTATCTAAAATTCAGTAAGTGAAAATGTTTTTTTCTGAGAATTAAATTTTATTTTACATTGATTTTAATTAAAAGAGTAGTACAGTTCTTCAAATAAAGTGAAGAACATGTTGTATAATAATTAGAGAGAATAAAATAAAGCGACATCGTTCTGAAAATGTCAGGGAAATCTTTTAAAAAAATCTGGAAGTGTCAAGGAAATTCAAACAGCAGAAATGCTGGCCACCTTGAAATAGTATTGGATTATTTAGTTTCTTTTTTACTGTCTCTTCTGTTAAAATTGTAACAACAGTTAATTCTACGCTTTTTTCGTAAATGAAAATTATTTTATCGATAAGGCAATAAGATAAATGATATTTAGTGATTTTAGATGTCCGACAATTGCAAAGAGATGTTTGAAATTTCATATAACATCTTTCGGAACTTATGCAACTCGTTACAAAAGGAAATTTGATTTTTACCAATTACTATTTTATCACTAAAAGATTCAATAAGTATAACGTCAAGCAAACTAAACTGCATAGACTAGGAATCAGCTGGCATAACTAAATCAAATGGAAATCAGAGGGATCAGATATCTTCGAAAAAAGATTGAGAAAACCGGCAAATTAACTTTCTTTTATTAATCTCACGAATAATCTCGGCTTAGAAAATTAATAATTCCTACTGAGACATGTTGAATTCGATAACATGTTGTTGTTTCTAATGGCACTTGTTATAGACAAGCCCACTGACTTTAGAAATCAGTGATTTTATGTGGAAAGGATGTGTCTTTTGTTTTTCAGTAGAGCCATCAGTAGACCAAAAGTACGCCTTAGCTATACACACGTCACAACACTTTTTACGAGGTGGACTTTTCCTCCATTTCATTCACTCATCCACAGATCGTATTTTATACCTGAATCAGAGAACCACTGAGGTTACTGGATCACTTTTGATCCAGTACCCCCAGTGGTATTACTCTCGGCATGGAAGACTTTGTAACCACAACAGATTTATACGTGTGCCAGCCACCACACACACGGAGAGTCTTCGACTGGCGGGGTTCGAACTCGCAACCCAAGGGACGTGAATCCAACGCCCTACCAACCAGGCTATCCCAACCTTCCCGATAACAATTTAATGCGTATATCTGGCATTGGGAAATAATCACTCCCTAATTATATAACAATGATCTTAGACCATCCAGTGGTGACCTGATGACAAGATCTCGACTTCGGGGTCAGGTAGTTCCTTGCTAGAGGTTCGGTAAATCGAAGAACTAAGTAAGTGGGTCTAGTTCATGTTAAATCCGTCCTGGCCAAACATACTTTCGCTACTGTGGGGCGAAAATTTGGAGAGGGGATGCTAACTGCAGTTCACGATTATGAAGTCCATTCCAAAATAGAATTACTATTATTTCTAAATACCTTATTATTAATATAACAAATTACACTAAATTTAGGGCAACAAGAGGGAATGCTTTCAACGAGTCTTTCCCATGAGCATTTTATACTTTGTGTTATAATAAAGAAACTCGAGTATGCATTTTGAACATTTTTTGTGTTTTGACCAACTGAAGCCAAAATTTGCGACAGAACTGCAATTTTAGAAAATAAAATGAAATATCATTTCTTATAAAATCAGCATTTTCGAATTACCTAGTTTACATGCATTCAAAAGTTTTTAAATTTAGTAATGATCAATTGGCATTATTTGTTCGAAATTTGGTAATGAACTATCGTGCTAAAGCTCTATATCAAATTTTATTAATTTAGCTCTTTAAGTGTTGTAGTTATCGTGTTCACTTGCACACGAACAGGCGAATAAAATTCTTGTGCTCGAATTAGCTCAAAGCGTTTTCAAATTATCGTGCATATATACATATATACAGGGTGTTGCCGAATTCGACCGTCAAATTCTGAAGGGTGATAGTAGGCATCAAGAGGATAAAGAATCACCATACAACATGGGGTCCCAAACGACGTTTAGGGGGTGAAAATCATAAAAATATAAGGAGTCGGCGAATTTTGGAAACTGTGAAAAATTACTAAAAAAAATAACAAAAGGTGTTTCAACTATGAATTTTTTTAAAAGTGAAAGCACATTCTTAAAGGCAATTTTTTATGTGAGTAACATGCCGATTTGATGAACCAGGGGGTCGTAAATTATTGAAAACGAAAAAGTAGTTTAGAACACTTATGTGCAAATGCTGAAGTTTTATTCGCAAACAACATGTTAGATTTCACGAATGACGAATACGCTGACATGCATTTAATTTACGATCGAGCGAATGGTAATGGACGGCTAGCACAAAGAACATACCAATAGCAATATCCAAGTAGGCGTTGTCCACACCACAGGACCTTTGAAAATATTAATAGACGGTTGCGGGAGACAGGATCCTTCAAAATAACGATGCCAAATGCAGGGCTCGAACGCCTCAGTGGCGCAAAGTACCTTGTTTTCTTGCAGCACGTCCTTCCGGATTTACTGCCGGAAATACCGGCCATTGCACACCAGAACATGTGGTTAATGCATGGTGGTGCACCAGCGCATTTTTTAAAATTCTGTGCGTAACTAACTAGATGATGCATATCCTGGGACGTAGATTGGACGTGACGGACCTGTTGATTGGCCTCCAAGTTCCCCAGACCTTACTCCGTTGGATTTCTTCTTCTGGGGCCATATAAAATTATCAGACACCCTTTGGATACATTGAAAGATCTCGTAGCACGGATCGTCGTCGCTGCTGGAGAAATCGCAAGCACACCTGGTATGTTTGAGCGCGTCCGGTGGTCCTTTAAACGTCGGTGTTGATTGTGTAATGACCATTGCGGCCGCATCAGTGAGCAATTTTTATAAAGTTTCTCATCGTCTCCTTTCTTATGTTAAAATGTCTCTGCTGCAAATATATGCTGTATCTGTATTCCAGCAAATAAATTTTCATCGTCGTTTGCGAGTTTATATTTCTTTGAAAATTCTTATCGCCTTGATGCCTACTATTACTCCTCAGAATTTTTCAATAGAATTTTGCAACACCTTCTGTAAACATTGGTTCCGATGTTGCAGCGATGTTTCCCGGCAAACATTTTAGTTTTTCTTGAATATCTTAAAACCTCCTCAGTTTTCACACTACAGACTTATATCAAATTAAGGAATATAAAATTCCTTATATTTTCAAGCTTTTATTTTTCTTAAAGTTTTAATATTTTTGCAGATAAAAGTTCTAAACTACTTTTTCGTTTTCAATAATTTACGACCCCCTGGTTCATCAAATCGGCATGTTACTTACATGAAAAATAGCCTTCAAGAATGGGCTTTCACTTAAAAAAAATTCATAGTTGAAACAACTTTTGGTACTCTTTTATTAATTTTTTACAGTTTCCAAAAGTTTGCCGACTCCTTATATTTTTGCGATTTTCAGCCCCTAAACGTTGTTTGGGACCCCATGCTGTATGGTGATTCTTTACCCTCTTGATGCCTCCTATCACCCTTCTGAATTTGTCGGTAGAATTCGGCAACACCCTGTGTATATATATATATATATATATATATATATATATGTATGTGTGTGTGTGTGTGTGTGTGTGTGTGATGCATTGAAATGAATAATATATATATATATTTCGATGCATATATATAATTAGGGGTAAAAAGGAAATAAAACCAGAATAAATATCAAAAGATTTTTTTAAAAATATTTTTAATTAAAAATTAAACTTTGTTATGAATTTAAAAAAAAAGAAAGAAGAATTAGTCGTAATTAAAAAAATTTTACTACAAAAATTGCTGCTATGAGAAAGTGATAATTCGCCTGATTTGAAAATTGCATTAGAATATTTCGAATAGCATCTCAGGTTTTTTGCAATTATTGTTTTGATCACCAGATTGCCAGAGCCGAATTTTCAAGTAGATAATATTGGATTTTTTTGGTGACATTTATTTGATAAAAAGCTTTTATTTGATTTACAAGGGCCATAGATTTGAATTTATGTCTAATAAAAGAATAAACTAAAGATTCCTATGTGTGTGTTATTGATGTATAGAATCAATATGATGTAATATTATTACATCCACAGTTGCCAAGTTCGTGGGAAGTTGCACCTCGTAGCGACATTTTTGAAATTTTTGTTAGAATTTTACTAATAAAAAATACAGCGAAAGATTGTCCTTTTTCGACGAAAATATTACTGGTAATATTATTTTTATTGAATTATTTTTATATATTAATAGAAATATTAAAAATAATTTCTATTACTATATAGAAATATTAAAAATAATTTCTATTACTATATAGAAATTATTTTTGCATCATCTCAAAAATTCAAAAAATTATCTTTTCAATTGTATTAATTCTTCTACAATATTAATTTTTTAATTTTAAATGAATTAAAAAAGATATTTAAGAATATTTTACAACAATATATCATTTCATTTTTTAAATGAAACTCAAATCGCTTCCATTGTTGCTGTTAATATTTCTTCCAAATGTTTGTGTTTCCATTGTGTTTAATGCAGATATGAAGATTCGGCTTCTTTTATTACATTGAATAGCTTTCAGTAAAAATATTTCAATATTTAACAATTAAAAAAAATGTGGTG
This sequence comes from Argiope bruennichi, assembly GCF_947563725.1. Taxonomy (NCBI): domain Eukaryota; kingdom Metazoa; phylum Arthropoda; class Arachnida; order Araneae; family Araneidae; genus Argiope; species Argiope bruennichi. Next base: position 78,077,560 of record NC_079156.1, read on the forward strand.
ATTAAAATTAAGCATTTACTTTAGAATCAAACAATTTTAAAAGTGTTTTTAAACATTGCTGATTTTTCTTGTGATATAATTGAAGAGACAGAAAATTAGGAAAATACATGAAACAGGACGTTAGTAGTCTTCTAAAACAATATGAGATGTATGTCTATCAAAATTTGAAGCTTGCAAATATCTTGCTGAGTATGCCATTAAGACCTAGTTACTCAAAATATTTAATTGAAATTTTTAACAACCACTAATTCCGGCGAATCAACTGGTCACCAATGGCGGGTGGGTTATGAAAATATTAGGCTATTAATTATTTATTTAATTGTTAAGAAAATAAACAGAATCGTTTGAAATAATCGGCCGAAAAATGTTAACCCTAGCCTCATTACTGTTGGGATAAAAAAAAAAAACAAAAAAAAAAAAACCCTGAAGCCTTACTCATTTGGCGGTGGGGAAAATGGAAGATTTTTTTGGCGGGAAAGTTAGTTTTTAATTCATAATTAAAATTCTAATTAAAAATTCAAAAAAAGGGACCCCAGGTGCACATTCCCGACCTTCTAAGGTATACATGTCCCATATTTTGTAGCTGTAGGTCAAATGGCCTGGCCTGTAGAGCGCCAACACACACACACATTGAGTTTTATATAAGTATAGGTGTGTCATTCCGCTCCATTCACTGATTTTCATTCAATGAGCCGGGGACATTAACAAATTTTTTAAAGCTAAATTTCATTTAATAATGATGCGTTGAGTGAGTGTATTTTACTTAGTCTTGAAAAAAAGTCAAAAGTGAGCTGTATTTTATTACAACAAAATGCAATATTCATCAAATAAAATTATTTTAAATTAGAGACAGAATATCATAATTTTAAAACTAGTATCATGAAAAAAAATTAAAAATTTTAAAAGCCAGTTCACAAAAATTGCAGGTAATTTTTATAACGATTTTGTACTAGAGGAAAATCACGCAATTTAAAGATTTGATGAAACAAACATATTTCCGAAATGAAAAGCATTGTTTCAAGTAACATTTAGCCTTTTTTTTTGTTGTTAAAATCAAGGAAAAAATTTTATTACAAATAAACTGGTATCATGGATTTTTTTTCCAAGTTCAAGATTTTGGAAAAATTATTTCTTTGTAACATTAAATTCGGAAGAATATCGAATAGCTTGCTTTTTGATTAAATGAAATTATAAACAAATCTCAAACAGAATCATTCCGAGTTGTTTATTTCCATTTTTTAACGTATGTTTATGCCATATATGGGGCTTTAAGTTTAATGTTCAACCCTGTAGCAAGTCACTCCCATTCATATAACCATTAGACTTATCTTACAGTGAGCCACTAGTCTCCAAAAGAGACCGACATTTACAAATAGTAAAAACGAATGCATGTTGATCTCTTTTGGTGACTAGTGACTCACAGGAATAGAGGGTTGCTAATATTTCTAATTAAATATGTTATATAGTTTTCTCTTAATAATTTCACCGGGTCTGGTACACGTTAAATCCGTCCGGGCCAAATGTCTTCCCGCTGGTGTGGTGTAGCGTGGAGAGGAGGGTACCAGCTCAGGTGTCGTCTTCGTCATTTGACCGAGGTTCAAGGTTACGAGGTCCGTCCCAAAATAGCCCTAGTGTTGTTTTAAAATGGGATGTTAATATAACTAAACTAAACGAAACTAAATTAAACTTAATGGTTTCATTGGCAAAGTAATTTTAAATTTCAAATTTTGTTATTTTAGAAACGTTTTATTTGTCGGTTGATTGTGCTATGCATTTTTCTAATTTTCTGTCATCTTACATAAAATTTGAATTTGAAATGGAAGTGATTAAATGAGTTAATATAAATTTTTTCTTATAACTATTTAAAAATGGTTACACTTAAAAAGTTTTTCTTGATTGCTTACTTGTGAAGTTCAACTTTAATTATAAATGTAAAAAAATAACAAAACATTTATTTAAAGCACATTTTAAACAGAAATATATCTATGAGACATGGAAAAAAAAAACTCCAAAAAATTAATATCTTCAAACCATTTTCATCATAGCAAGAACGGAACGATTTGAATTTGCTTACAACAGTGAGATATATTGTTATGAAATGACACACACACACCTGAATTTCTACAGAAATTAAGGATATATTTATATATGTAAAATTTTGGTATCTTTAGAATGTTGTAAGCATTAAGGATTTTTATCTCTTCACTCGTAACGTGTGAAGAGAGACCCACAGTTTTATACAGCATGTGTTGAATTAATTAAAGTGGGATTTGGATTGGGAAACAAGAGAACATTTTAGAATGAAAATATGGGCTAAATTAAGTTAAAAATTAGGAAATTAATTAGAATTTAAATTAGAATAAGACATATCATTACTAGTTAGTTAATAGTTAAAATGCAATATATATATATATACATCATTGGTGTATTCTCAATTTTTTTAGGCAAAATTCAGCGTATGTTTATTTAAAATGCTTCTGAAACTTTTCAATTTAGAAGTTTTTTTGTTGATTTTTCTTTATTTTTACTCTTAATTAAACCATTTTTTATGTGTAAAAACAAAAACATGTTTGCACTACCCGGTAATATGTTATTTATATTGAAATTCGGATTTATCAAGTAAAAGTAAGGTGTACTCTCAATTTTTTGAGCCACTGTTCATCTGAAAAAAGAAATGATACTGAAAACCTTCAAGTGAATGAAGCAGCGCAAATTATATAGTTCCAGTGATCAGACGGAATAGTCCCCTGTTTTTTGGTTATTTATTCCAATTTTGAATAAAATTTCCGAATTGGTTTTATTTTTATGTGAGAAACAGAATCATTGTAAAAAGAATATAAATATTAATTCTACTAAGCTTTTCTTCTCTCAATTTTTACTATGCACAGAATACTGAATATTATTTGTTGAATAACCTTAATATTATAACATAATTCTTTTTTATATCCGCTGTGGGGGCAAAATCGAACTCTTAGCAATCATTGTTGCAAATGAATTAATAGTAAAAGTAGCAGTTTTTTCATTGCACCTTTAATTTCAAATTCTTTCTCAACTTTTTTATTTTTGCTGTTATAAATAAATCTGGTTTCCTACTATTGGGAGAAAAATTAAAAAATATATATAAAACTCTTGTTTAAGGAACGGACACCAAAAATTACATTGAAAATAATTATGGCTATAAACAATAATAATTTTTCACTTTATATTACTTAGTTCTTCATAAACAAATTTCTATTAAATTTTTCAGCATTAGAAAATATTTCATAAAAACTGTAATCCCATGGAACAAAATGATTTATTCTTATTTTATTCTTGATAAAATTGTTAGCACATTTTATTCAGGTTAACAAAGTCTTTTGAAGCTACTCAAAGGCATTTTAAAATAGTGTACTAATTTTGAAAAGTGATCAGATGACCTTGGCAATTCCTTTCAAACTGCCACTCTGTGCCAAAAGAAATGCCTCCTACCTTTTATAGATTTAACGTGCACGAGGTCATTGGCAGATTTAGACTCTTTCGGCCCTAGGCAGTACACGTTATAAAGCACTCTTTTTACAGCTATCAGCTTAATGTTACATTTCAACACATTTTTAACTTATGTAAATTTGAAGCTTTTCTTTTAATTTCTTTTTATTTTAGTAATTTTATAAATATATATATTACACAGATATATATATGTGAAGATATTTTAGTTCTAATTTCAATTTAATTAATGTCCAAGGTTTTATCTTAATTTTGCCCATAGTAACTTCATTCTAAAATATTCTCTTATTTCTTGATCCAATCCCACTGTCTCTACTTAATTAATTCAAGAGAAGCTATGTAAAATTGCTGAATCGGCTAAAAGCCTAACTTTCCCACACTCCGCTTGAAGGGACAAAATACCGCTGACGAGACAAATTCTTTTTTAAAACCTCCCTGTGTTTCTCCCGCCTTGTCGGCGCGTGTAACGAAAATCTCTATCGAAATCTCATTATATATTAGCACTATAAAGAAATATTTTCCCTATCAAAATCTCAGGTTATTTAAGACCAGGGATTTTTCCTCATTCCTCTCGTGTTGTCCTTCTGTGTTGTGTGTATGCTCATCGCTTGTACATATGCCTGCTTCTCCAAAATGAAATAAAACGGCGTCACGAAATTGAAAGTTTCTTCACTGTTTTCAAAACTACACACACACACACATATATATATATATGCCTTTTTAATATGTATATTACGGAAGGACTGACTAATAAAATTCTTGTAAAATTCACCACATTTAAAGATTTCTTTATTTACAAATATAAGTAATTAATTGATATTAAAGATTATAAAGAAATTAATAAATCTCAAATAAATATAGCATTAAATATTATTATTCTATAAGATCTGAAAAACAGAATATAACCTTAATTATTTGTTAAATAACAGATAAACCATTATAAAAAATGTAAATACTTATACTTTATTTAATGATTTTAACAATTTAATATGAATCTGCATTGCGTGTCTTAATATTTTAGAATTAAAAAAAAATCTTTATTTACATTGATATGATTTGTTCTATAAAAACCAATACAAATTTACTTATTTAACAACTAAGCTATTAACAACTGTTTTAACATCTGCCTGCGGGCTTCTTCTTCCTACCAACAGTTCTAGACGGCTATTTAGTCAGAAATTTGCCAGTTTACGACGAAAATAATGAATACTGTCTAAATAAATATTTAAGCAAATAAGTAATTTAGGAATGCTAAACAACATCTATAAATAATAAAATGCCTAAAAAAAAGTCTTCTTTCTATGAAAAAAAAATATCTCGAGTAATTTTTTTAAAACAATGAATTAAATATATATATATATAGTTATTAAGGAATAGAGTTTAAATTTCCATCCATAAATTATTTTTTAATTCGTAATTTTAAATTAATAGGGAATTTACTATATATCAACCTCATATTTTGAAAAATAAAGTATGTTGTGTTGGCATTCTATAGAACAGACTTTAGATAACATGAACATTTGGCTTTGGATGTACTTGGATGTATTATATAAAATTTAGTGTTAATAATTTAGGTTTAGATGGAAATTCCATTTTCCAGCAGAACAACGACCCCAAACAGAATGCACGTAACGTCCAAATATGATGTCTTTTTCATTGTAAACAGCAGTTACACACACCACCACAGTACCCCGGCATTAAAGCCATTGAATATTCGTGGGCCATACTCGAAAAAGTATTTCAAAAACACAAATTAGAAACAAAACTCATGTAAAACAAGTGTTTCAAGAATAATGGGGTAAAATATCTTCGATACCACCAAAAATGGGTCGAATCGGTACCACGACGTTTAGAGGACACTATAAAAGCCAAAAGACATGCAAATAAATACTGATGCGTTCTTTATATGCGAGATATTGCAAGAATTTCATTGGTGTATTCTCAATTTTTTGAGGCAAAATTCTGCGTATGTTTATTTAAAATGCTTCTGAAACTTTTCAATTTAGAAGTTTTCCGTTGATTTTTTCTTTATTTTTACTCTAAATTAAACCATTTTTTATGTGTAAAAACAAAAACATGTTTGCACTACCCGGTAATATGTTATTTATATTGAAAGTCGGATTTATCAAGTAAAAGTAAGGTGTACTCTCAATTTTTTGAGCCACTGTAAATGATCTGCTTCAACTAAGTATGAAAATATAACAATCAAAAGAGGGCCTGAACCATATACTAGAATAAGAATTTTTCTGCTGCATCATTTAAATAGGAAATCAACCTTCTGATAACAAAAATATAAACATCACTTGCTTAGATCGTTATTTTTTACAATGCCATTCACCTTTTTTAAAACAAATGCTCACAGTTTAATGCTTTTCAGTATAGAAAAAAATACAAAAGTACAAAAAAAAAAAAAAAAATCAAGTGTGGCTGACGGCATTTACTAAGCGGAATGAAGATCAAGCTTAAAACAATATAAATAATACAGTATTTAATGAAGAAAAAATTATTACTATTATATACTATACATCATTTGGAAAGAAAAAGGGAAGAAAGAATTGAAAAGACTAAGAACGATAACAAAAAATGAATATATGTTGCCAACAGAAAAAAGTAAATTAACTATTGCCATATAAAAAATATGGTACAAGAAATTTACAAATGAGGAATATAATCACAAATTTACAACGACATGAGTGGCGATATCGAGATGTATAAGAAACATAAAGTACATTTTTAGTTGCACAATGTATTCAAGTGTATTTACAAATACACTTTGCGGGAGAAGGGAGAAAAATCAAAATAATTAATAAATCAGTACGATAAGTTTAAGGCGTAGCTTAAATGATATAAATATTCAGTGACGTCTTTTGGTTTATTTATTCACTGCTTCGATTCTATGTTTTGCTTTGAAGAGCAGATGCCAAAGTCGAAGTTATTAGACAATTGGCGCGAGATCCGAGCAAACAAATCGTCTGCGCCATTATTGCGCGATACATTGAAGCCTATGAAAGGTGCGTTGAAATTTTGTGATTCTTAAAACTTTGAAATTTTGTGACTATGTTGTGCATTGAAAATTTTATGATTTCTTATTAATGACTTCTCGAAAAATAACAGTTTTGCATTTGTTGAGTATGAGTCTCATCCATCGGTATGCATCTGCGCCAGAAGAATTTTGTTGTTGGGAAATGTTAAGCCTTTTAACAATGGATGAGTGTGATCTTGAATCTGGAGTTGCTGATGAAATTTCGAAGGAGGTAAGATTCTTAGTTAATTTTAAAATATCATTTAATAATATTGTTTGAATGTAGAGAGATGAATTTTGCTGTAAGGATTATTATCGATTACTTAATCATTTTATTACCGCTATTTTATCGTTGTGTTTGATTTAGAATAAACACCAAGCTGAAGTCCCAAAGATGATGGGTTTTAATATTTGTTGATTAGAAACACTCCCAAATCGTTGTTTCACAAAATGGTAAATAGTTTCATGATAAACCAATTAAAAAACCCTTTCAGATCGAACATCAGGTTAACAAATAAATAAAACGAAAAATACTAATAAAAGTTTATGAAAATTGTTATTTTGAAAATACAACATAAACTTAGGTCTTTGTAGTAATGGTTTCTGACTTAAAAAAATTAAAATTCTACCTAAGTCCACTTAACTAAATGGAATTGTGGGCAATTCGATCAAAAAATTCTATTATTTGATACCAAACAAATAAATTTATAAAAGAAAATACAAATTCTATTAATTATGAAGCATTTGGTAATAGTGCTAAATAAATATTGTAGTTTAATATTGACTTTTCTTTATCTTGTACTAATGATGAAAGTGTAATGCAATGTATGTATGAGTATATGTGTTGGTGCTTTATAGGCCGAAACGTTTGAGCTAGAGCTATCAAATTTGGTTCTACGTTAACAAATAAACGTCCACCTCGGGATGTATAAATCGTACCCTCCAAGTAAATCTGCATTTTAGAGGGAAGGAATGTGTACTTGGAAGCGATTTGTTTTAAAATATTAATTAATTTAAAACTAAGAGAAAATGTGGTGTTTTTTTCACAAAAATTTCCAAAAATAATACGGATTTTAAATTTTTTTTATATTATATTAAAATTAAGAAAAGATTTGTTCGCTAATGTCATTTTTTTTTGCTGTATATATTTTTATTTTAATTATTTAAAAAAATATTTTTAGCGTAATTTATAATATCTTATTTCATTGTTGCTATTAATATTTCATCCAAGCTTTTTTTCTTATTATTGATAAACCAGATATGAAAATTCAACTTACTTTATTACACTGAGTAGTTCCAATTGAAAATATTTCAGTATTTAATAATTAAAAAAATATTATTGTACTTACAAAACAACAACTTCAAAATCAAACAATGATGAAATTTTTTTTAATGTGCCCTTTGTTAAGCATTTCTTCTCATTCTTGTGATATAATTGAATGTATAAAAATATAAACAAAAAATTTGGGAAATAATTAGCATAATGAGTTGAATGGTTTAAGAAAATCTAAACGATTTAAGGCTACAATTGTATTGGCTATATATCTGTAAAAACTTGAACTTAAAAATATTTTGCCAAGGATGCCATCAAGACTAAGTTATACTAGGTGTTTAATTGGAATTTTTAACAATCATTAATTTCTGCCAATCAATGGCGGCTAATTTATAAATAATAGTATTGGATTATGAACTATTCATTCAACTGTTTTCGTTGTATTCTATTCCCCTTTTAAAATAATAATTTTTAATTCTGTGATAGCTTAAAGTTTGGTATTCCATTATCATCTATCTTAATTATCTTTTAATTATATTACCTTAATTATTTATCCCTTTAAATTTAGAATTAATTCTATTTTTCTATGTTATATTGATCAGTTATTAAAAGAGAGGTCTTCAAAATGTCTATTTCGTCACTCTGTTGTAACTAAGATTATATATTGCTTTTCATGGTTATATTTATTATACAAACTTTTCTTAAAAGACCGAAATATTCTTAATGTTGACCTTGATTTAAAGATTTTCATTTACTTTTCTTTTATTAAAATTTATGGTATCAACAATACTAGCTTAACACACCGAGGAAGTCTTTTTTTCAGATAAGAAATATAATTTCAAATTTCGCGTGTAGATGGCAGTGCGGTAGTAAGGTCATGAAAATGTGTGACTGTCTCAAGGCGTGGAATGAATTTTCCTGTCGAAACTTTTTTTAACCAATTCATTTTCATTATAAAATGCATAAATAAAGAAATTTACCTTTTGTTTTTAGGTATTTTTTTGTCAGTGACAAAATTCAAAATAAGTTTGATCAAAAGTTCATTTACGTTTTCTCTCCTTTCAATTTTTAAGATTGCATTTCAGTTTTTTTTTTTTTTTTTTTCATGGACGATTCTGTTGAATGCATCTTTATAAATATGGCGTAATAAATTCAGTAAGTTGACTGGAGAGCAGTATTAAATAACATTGCACTGAATTATCATAAATAAGGTAAAATATACTGCTCAAAATTAAATCAATGAATATGATATTCATCGATTTTAATTAATTTTTAAAAAATAAAATTGAAGTTGTGTGGGATTCTAAAGCAAATCATGCTTTCCGTGAAACTGTAAAACCATCAAGTTATTTAATTATGATATTTCGTATTAATATGAATGCGACTGTTAACTTCCTTTTATCATAGGAAACACCCTAAAAAAACTGGATCATAAGATGTTGAATTTAATTAAAACTAATTGATTTGTTAAAATTCGATTTAATTACTTCATTTGCATTCAGAATAATTAATTTGATTATAGTATACGAACTTTGGTTTTGTATTAATAGCTTATAGCTTTACATAAATTTTATTTTGTTTTAAAAGATAAAGAATCTACTTTTCTGAATAATTTGCTGAAAACAAACGAAGCTAAGGAAGAGATGCAGCATTTGTATATGAGCTTATATTCGATGCATTATAATTTTAATTCCATTAAATATTTGGGTGGAAAATTAGGAGGCTATACTTTAGTGATATAAATGAAGTGTTTGAAATAATTTTTAAGAGAAATCACTGAGTGGTTAAAAATGTTAATTACAAAATAAATATCCATATTTAGATATCATTAATTAAGTGTCGTGATAAAAGTACTAATACCCTTATGTTATTTTAAAGTAAGTAGCAAAATATATTATAAAACTCTCAAAGAGGAAATTTATTTGACTACAAACCAGTACGATAATTTTATTAAAATAGTTTAAAGTTATGATTAGGGGAATTTTGTTTTTGTCTAAAACTTGCTTAGATTGTACGATAAACAATTACTAAATCTAACGTTTAAGTCATTAATTTGAACTAGAAGAGAAGCCGAAAAATATCCATTATAATCGCTAATTGTCTTCATAAATTTAAAGTGGAACATTCTAAAAAAAACTGAAAAAAATATATTAAAGACGTCAAAGGGCTTGTTCAATACGAAAAGCTTTGTACTATGCATGAAGAAACAAAGGAAGGAGAACTGTTATCATGCATAAAATGACTCATGCAATTCATGAAACAAAAATATTTTCATTTCAATTGTGTTTAAGGAAATTGATGTCCTTGTTTGAGAAATCGGTTTTCGTATCGGAAATAATCAGTTTCATTAAACTGATCAATGGCAAAATTTTTAAAGCTATTTTTTTATTATGTTAAAGTGTTTCTCATAAAAAGATAATTACATTATTCTGAAGATAAACAGACTGCAAAAAACTCTACTACTTATTTTTTTAATATTAGAACCATTTTTAATTTTTTTTAAACATTTTTTTTTTCAAATAAGGTATCAAACTAAATTAGAAATATTTTTTTAAAGAGGAAAACTGCGCAAAAATGAAATGGATATCATTAAAAATATAATTTTTTTTTTTGAGTTTTAAAATAATACAAAAATCATTTTTCAAGTTCGAGATTTCTATTAAATTTTGAGCAAAATCCGTTCAGAGGAAGTCTGTCTGTCCAACTGTCCGAATATACGGTAGCACGATAACTAAAAATGAAGAAAGCTAGAAAAATAAAACTCGATACACAGATTTTTCATTTACAGCATAGACACATACCTGATATTGTGCTAAAATGAAAAAGGGGTTGACCGTCAGTTAGTCTGTACTTTCAGAAACATGTAAATGCGATTTAGGAAATGCAACAATTTAAATATAGCAAATTAGTTATGGGATTTTATGACTACAAATGCAATTTTGTGTTAAATTGTGGTTTCATTCGGTTGGGGAAAAACGCATCTAAAATATTCGATTTTCATGTACTATTAACCTCATGCTAAGGATTTATTGCCAAAAAACTCGCCAAATGCCACACGATAGATTCAGTAAAAATGCTAAATTCATGCTAAAGGTCAATATTTCGTATATATCACACGCCAATGCCTTATGAGGGGCTCGCTAGGATAACACTTTTATTAGAGAGTATAGGAAAAGGCTTTGGCAAGATCACTATCACTGGTGCTTCTTTTATGCTTTTGTAAAATATCAAAATTCTCAATAAATTTTCCTCCTTTAAATTAGTATACAAAATTTCTTGAAAGCAATAATTTGTTTAAATGTAAAAATGAATTTACAACTATGTAATCATTGGTATCCAGCTTGCCATCTCATGGGATTTAATGAACATCCATTCTCTAAAATACAGAAATAGAAAATAATTATTTTAGCATTTAGAGTGCTTAAAATATTTATAATTAACTGTCTTTGATAAATAACTAGTTCATCGGAAATATTAATTTGCTTAGTTTCCATTAAACATGGTGTACATCTGATGTTCAGGATTCTCTCAATAAAGCATTTTAGACATCAAATTGTCATTGGCATGAATGTCGAGTTATTTTAATGGTCTTACACCTGTTTTGCCTATTATGTACATGATCAATCCTAACGGAATAGATCCCCTTGACATCATAACGCGATTAGAAATAGAACCGTTACCAAGAACAGTTAATTATAAATATTTTTAAATAATAAAAGAGCACTCTAGATGTTAAAATAATTTTTTGCTATATTTCTGTGTTTTAGAGAATGGATGTTTATGTAATTATTTTCTCAATGCACGTTGTATGTCGCTGTTTTGGAATTTTAACTTCTTATACCACAAGTGGACTTTAATAAACATAATCCTTCGTCTTAAGCTTTTAAACTGTAAAAGAAAATCTCGTAATTTTATATTTGATGAAAAAAAATGTAAACAATTTGAGTATTCAATGTAACAATGAAACTAGTTATTGTTACTAGTTATTGTTGAAAAGAAAAACGCATAAAATATTTTTCTATAAATTAATTATACTATAAATCAATTGGAATTACTTTACTAAAAATTAATGGAGAGGGACTTATATATCTGTAACTGATTTATAGTAAAGCATTTTTTTTAAAAATCTTACATATTCATTTTTTCAGTTGTTTTGTATGCATGCTCGTAGGTATATCGGTTTGTAATTCACAGAAATACACAATTTTTGTTCGTAATCTTAGTAAATTACTGTACTTTTTGAAAAGTATAAATTACTTTATCAAATTATTTCCAGAAATCTAGCCAGTTTCTGCAGATGTTGGTTAAACTTATTAACAAAATTTATAAGAAACTTTTTAAAACTAAATTACTTCTTATTAAAAATAATTTACTTCTTATACTAATACTTACTAATTACTTCTTATATTATTAAAAATAATTATTTCTTATTAAAAATAAATCATTACTTATTAAAACTTTTTAAAAATAAATTACTTAAGAATAAATTAAAATTTAAATTTAAAAATAAATACTTTCATTTTATAATATGAAAATATTAAATGAAGGTTAATGTTAAAAAAGAGCGTGTTACAACAAGAGAGAAATCAAAACTCAGTATTTAAAAATTTTAAAAATACAATGTTGGCGTGTCATATCTTATATATTTATATAAACCATCTTTTTATTTTGTTGTCTATTTCCAACATATCTTACCCTTAACTAATTACAAAACTGATTTTTAGTTTATATTTTCCTAGAATATTCCTGGCCCCCCGTATAAAACCAATATTTACTCTTGTGACATTACTGTAATTATTTTTAAAAATATTCGCAAACCTTCGACATGTTTAACATTTCTTTTATTATTAATACTTATAATCTCATCACTCACAGAGCTCGAACGTGGTGATATAATATGGTCAGTCCGAAGACATAATCTATTTATTCGTGATATATCCAATTTTTTCCAAGGGGACTAATAGGTATGTGAATTGCGGAAAACTGATTGCATTAACTATCTTTTAAAATTAACATAGACCAATAGAAACTGTACAAACAACGGAAAAACATTAAAGACGGGAATGTAAATGAGGAGCAATAGTGCAAATCAACCTAATATTTCGTAATTAATGAATCTGAACTGAATAGCTAGATCTTATTTGTTCCAGGTCATTTTAGACATAGGGCAAATGGTATACCAAACTTTCTTATGAATTACTATAACTTTTTGTCTTAAAAAATGTTGAAATTAATTTATTTAGTATAATCTTTAAAATAAGTTTACATCTATTGTAACTATGCAATTACACTCGGTACTCTAGCCTTGAAAAGTTTAATGCCTCAAATAGTAAGTAGCAGAATATCGTTCTTTCAACTCAACTCGTCTTCTCAGTTTCTCTAGTGTGATTGATGATCTGACCTTTATTTAGGACAGAAGCATATCCAGAAGTTGCCAATGCGTGTCTTGGAATTTTTTTTAAAATCCAAGTTTAAAAAATACGAAAGGGATGTCCAGATGTCCTGTATACTTAATAAGCTTGCTATAGTTTATTCTTTCGAGCTGTTTTTTTTTTTTCCCTACAGCAGTATTTTGTCAATAATATCTGTACTGTCGTACGTACTTCAGGAAAATCATTTTGTTTCAGAGCCTGTAATTCCACAAATAAATGGTGTCGAACACTTAGAAGCCGTGTATCATACAGGCATGTTCATTAAGTAATATTTTAACGATTTGTTTATTCATTAAAATTTCCTTGTTATTATGATAAATAATGTAACAATTTTAATAATTATAATTTCCCAATTAAAATTGTTTTGAATAAATAGTTTACATGAAATAATTAAATTTATCGATTCCTTATCTAATAATATGTAAATAGAATTGTATATGAATAGGCGATTCAAACGTGAAATCAGAATTTCATTGAATTCGTCGTAAATTGGGATATTCGTTGGATTTTGGGGAATTTTACAGACATTCAACTGATTGCTTTGGAAACTTTCAAAAAATGGGTAATAACTAAATTAACAACAATAAATTAATATTTGTATTTAAAAATTATGAGCATTTATGGAATAAAAATAAAAATTTTGTGAGAAAAATAAATAATTATAGTTTTAAGGAAGATTTTGCGTTTTAATGTTGAGTAAAGGATATGCTGATTTAACATTTTATTAGGGTGATTGTCTTAACAACTTAGTATCATAGATAAAGATAATTATAGAGTATAGTAGAAAAAAAATACGTTAGTAACATAGTGATACTTATTAGGCTTTAAATAACCTATATCAGAGTGTCTATAAAGCGAATTTTGTCAATCGTTTAGAAATGGCATTTTATAAAAGCTCAAAAGATATGTTGTTGATCATGAATTCAAAATTTCTACCAGAACTAATTTGACTAGAAGTCATTTTTAGCTAAGATAATCTCGAATTTCGATCCTTTAACCTAATTGGAATTTAATGTCCTAATTTTATATTTTAAAGGTGAATTACATTTAATTAAAAAATAATTTATGAAGTACTTTGCTTCCAAAAATGAGCCAAAATATAGCCTTCCAGAATACGGTTTTTATTTTGGCAGAAGAAATAAAATTCTGATCTTTCTTTCATCATATTTTTATTTATTCTGATTCCAGATATAAAAAAAGTAATGCGGCATACACGAGAAGATTAGAAGTGGGTGTAGGTTTTAAGTTAATAAATTGATAATTTTACATGTTTTTCATCCCTTCACCCTTCCAAAATTTTTTTTCTATATATTATCAAGTCTTTAAATTCTTTCTTTTTTTTTCTTCTCAAAGATAACACATCTTGATTCATGCATAATTTTTTTTTTGTCCTTATGCATGCTTACTCATATACTTTGTTCCTTTAGTGATTCATATTTCATTTAAATAAAGATTTATGTTAATTTTCTAAAGAAATATTTCGGACGAAAGAAGGTCATTATAAAGAAAGATAAATCGTTTTCTTCAGAAGTAAAAAAAAAAAAAAAAGAATTAGAGGAAAAATTAGATACTGTCTCTAATCTGCTTTAGCAATAAATTTTATCTTTCTTTATGCATCATTTGATATGCCTTTTTGAAACTTAGTCCGCAGCAGAATCACACTAAAACTCTTCTAAACACTGTACTTCCACCCTCTTTCACTTTCTCTTATGAGAACATATTATAAGGATTGCTCAAATGAAAAGTGGACAAGTTGAATGAAAAGAATATCTTTATTGAAAATCAAATGAAGCCGCTGAGAGCGTTGTAACACAGGTACCATCGTTTAGGTAGCAGACCTTCGCTGTAGAAAGATGGTGGTTAATTCTTAAAGAAGTCCTGCACAGATTCCTTCACTTCGTCGTCCGAATGGATGTCCCCTGTAATGCTCTCTTATGTGACCCAAAGATGTGGACATCACAGGGTAACAAATCCAGACTGTACGATGGGTGTTATAACACTTTTCAACCGAATTTTTTAAGGTCGTTTGGGTTTCATGGGAGATGTGTGGTCTGCCATTGTCATAGAGAAGAATCACTTGTCGTGTAAGAAGGTCTGGCCGTTGCTTTCCTTGTTTCGTCATAGTACTGCAGTAATATGTTGAATTGGTAGTGTTTCCTTGGGGCAAGTAATCAGTCAAGAGTGGTCCACGAAAATTGAAGAATCAGAAACCGTGCCACCCCGCGTTATTCCATTCTGGACGCATCCATGTATAGCACGACTTTAATTTCGATCAATTTCTTCTACCACGAACAGCTTTCGACGTTGAATGCTGTATGCAGTGCACACCTCCAACCGCCTTTTATATCCCTGTCCGGTGACGCTACTATAGTTACAGTCATTCCGACGCAATCGCAAGTGCCCACTTTTCATTTGCGCAACCCTCATGTAATCGACAACTTATTTTTGGAATTATGTCAGTCTGTTTGTAAAAAGGTAGCTCAAAAACACTTTGTGTTATATAGATGAAATTTGGTATCTGGTCTTTACAACAAATGTAATTTCCTGTTAAATTTAAATGCAATATATATAAAAGAAATACAATTGTCCTTCTGTATGAATGTGAGCAAAATTCTCAATAACGAGGAAAAAAAAAACTGTTTGGATGAAATCAGGTATTTAGATTTATCATCATAATTGTAGACATGTATTAAAATTCGGGCCAAATTTTCCAGTCCTTTCGTGATTCACTTGTATATGAAAGCAGTAACTCAAAAATACAATGATTTAGATTAATGAAATTCGGCTCGGTGTCTTGTTGCCAAAGTTGTATACCTGTGTTAAATTTTATACCCAGTCGTTGGGAAGAAAGGCGTCCAAAATGCATACTTCATTTCCTTCATTCATTCATTCCAATCGCGCATATTGCGGTACTACACGTGGAATTCGGGGTGGGGTGTTAGCTACTCGCGCTTACATATTATCGTGGCATTCGAGGGTTTTTCATCTCTTTTTTCAGACTGTCCTCCTCCCTACTATATTTTCAGTTTAGTTATATCAACGTCCGTTTTTTTAAAGCAACACAAGGCCTATTTTAGGACGGACGTCGTAATTTTGAACTGTGGTCAGATGATGAGAACGGCGCTTGAGCTAGCATCCACCTCTTCGAAATTCCTCATCACGCCATTTGGCCCCGACGGATTTAGCGTGCACCAGGCCCGCTAACACGCCATTCTTCTGTGGAATCGTACTTACTTACAATCTTCCGGTTTTGAAACCCAGACCTTACTACCACGGCCTGCTGTAAATTTTCACAGGATTTAGAAAATGATAGATTGAAAGCAGAAGGGAAAATACTAAATTGTCTAAAAAGGTACAGTTGGAAGAAGAATACTCTCGCTGGTTAAACAAATAAACGCAATTGACTTGTTTACTTTTGGAATTGAAAAGCTCTGCTATATTTATGTATATATTATAGATACCTCAAGGAGCTAATTTAAAAAAAAAAGGTAGATCTGTGTCTTTATGTAAGCGAATAAGTAGTTATGAAATTGTAAAATTCATGTGTTATTTACATTTTTTTTACGCTGGATTGTAGCAAAGATCAATGAAATGAGATCTTCAGTTTTTATAATGTATGCGTAAATTTTATGTCGAATTGAAGTCAGAAATATTTTTGACAGTTCTATTCTATTAAATACAGTTTGATAAAGGATTGACGGAACAATTTCCAATCGGTAAAAATGTTATTGGATTGCAGTTCTATCTGCCAATTCATTACATTCTTCTCGTTTCATAGGACATATGGAAGATATTTCTACTATTTAATTTCAGTAATTTTTTAAAATTTTGTATGTAGCAATGCATTTGTTTTGGAAGTTGATCACTATTTGTTTTAATTTTATTTTAATGATTAATAATCATTTGGGCGTTCGTGAACATTATGTTTGAAGAAGATCCCACTGCAAGGAAACAAAGGTTAGCGCGAGAGAGAATTACACGATAGAAGACGAGACATACCCAAAAGAAAAAAAAATTAGTTATTGGAACGCTAATTTCAAATTTTATGCACTTATTTTTTATGCTGAATTTTAGCAAAGGTTAATGAGCTGTGGTCTGTTGATTAATAATATCCTCAATTATTTTGGAAATTATTGCTAATTCTTTCTTTCAGCCTAATTTTTATTTTTTATTTAGTATTACATTTTTTTAAGGTTAGTAAATCATTATTTATCTAAAACCGGCTTATTTCATCTGAGTTTCGATTTGAATGTTTGTAAGTATCTTTGCAATGAAACAAAATTTTTAATGTAACTGTTTATTTACATCTAAAATGTGCTACAAATAATATATATGTTTTTATTTTTTAATATAATTATATATTTTTATCTAAAATGCACTACAAATAATGCATGTTTTTTATTTTTTAATATAATTGTTTATTTACATCTAAATGTGCTACAAATAATATAAATATATATATATATATATATATATATTTTAATATAACCGTATATTTTCATCTAAAATGCACTATAAATAATATATATGTTTTTTTAAATATAATTCTATTCCTACATCTAAAATACACTACAAATAATATTTTTATTTTTTTATTTTTTTTAAGCATTCTACCAATGTCAGCACTTTATCAATTACTATAACTTCTGTTAATTAATATTTGACAATCATATCCGAGATGTTATCTATAATAAAACAGTCCTTCTAGCCGGGAACATATTTTAATTGATTACATGATCTGTCCTTACATACTAATTACTCTTAATGGAACACTTAAGCAGATTTTCGTTTATACCTTCAGGTATTGCAAAGAATTTAAAAAAAATCCTTTTTGGTCGGTCTCCCACTTTCAGAGAGTAGTCACTGATAATTGCAGCCATGAAAAGAATTTTCATCACAGTAATCATGTTATCATTTACGTTTATCTTTCGTATAAAGAGCCGAGAGAAACTGTATGGCTGTAAACAAAGGCAAATCCGAAATCAGTGCATTACACTTGGCGTAAAAATAGAATATCTGGAATGATGCCCGACCTAATCACTCTGAGATGAAGCATTGTTACATTTCCGTTTCTCTTTGAAGCATCCGTTTCGGAGATATCGCCATTTCCCCAAAATTGGTGAACATAGTTTTGGAAATAATCTGCCAATAGTTTTGTATAGATTGTAATAGAAATATTTTAGCTTGAGACTTAACATCTTCGAGAGATTGAACAGTCAATGACTATTTGTTCACTTTGCATTTGATTAGCCCAAGGTCCATGATTTGATTATAATATCCCGAATTATAACAGCACAAGTTTTATCTATACTTATAATAAAGCTCAATGTGTGTGTGTGTGTTGGCGCTCTACAGGCCAGACCATTTGACCTACAGCTACCAAATGTGGCACATGTATACCTTGGAGGTCGGGAATGTGCACTTCGGAGCAATTGTTTCGAATTTTTAATTATAATCCTAATTAATTAAAAATCAAGCAAAATTTCTTCGTTTTTCCACTATTCCGAAAAAACTTCCGAAAAAATTATAACGCAAAAATGATTTTTACATCATTAAAAATCATAACGCATTATGATTTTTACATCATAATTTTTTTAAAGTTTAAAAAAATTATCTTTTTAATGATTTCTATTCTTTAACCTATAAATTAAGTTCCGATTTTTACGAATTTTTAAAGAAATATTTTAACTATATTTTTCAACAATATGTTTCGCACAAAATAAAAACAAATTTTTATCTGCACGAGAACATCAACTGGAAAAAATTAGCTTTTATCAACGTGTTGCCGTCACATTAACAGAAGTTCAAATTAAAAAATAAATAAACTATTATTGCAAATTATTTATCTATAAAAAATTAGTTTTCAGCACATGTCTGTATGAAGTGAAAAAAATTTGAAATATGATATTTTCTAAGAAGTAAATTTAAAAGTTTTCTATGATCTTTTACAATATCTATATTTTTTCAACAAAGTTCAATTTAAGGCAAACATGGTTTAATATATATATAGGATAATCTATCTAATCAGCGCCCATCAGCTAATTTGTGGCATACCTCTGCTAACAAAACAGTTTAAATGAACTAAATAATTATATTTTATGTAACTTGAGTCAATAAATGCTCGGATGAATTACGATTTTTAAATTTTTACATAGGTCCTCTGCCCTTGGAATCATATTTAACAAAATATTCTTAAGACACCAATATTTTAAATAAAAAGAGCTGCAATCCAATCAACTAAATCTATCACTAAAATTAACTAATTTGTGAAATTTGAATATCTCTTTTATATAAAAAGTGGCGATTTTAGACCACTTCATCGACCGTCTCAAAGATGATCCGACAATCTTCTGCCAGGGTTTTTTTCGACAATGATTGGCCTATGATTATGAAAATGTTGATTGTTCTAAAATTGATATATAAAAACTCCATAAATCTGTCAGATTTGATCGCAGAAGATAGAAATATTTATTTATTTATTTAAAAGTTGAAGTGTCAAGAGCATTTCGCAGAATATGATTCCTTAGGACCAAAAGACTGTATAAAACTTCATAAATTTTTCATAAGTACATTTATTGACTGAAATAAAATAAAATATTTTTATTTACGTCATGTAAATCTTTTGAAAGTAAAACTAAAAACTGAATTTTACAATGAATCAGAGAAATTTTTGTTGAATTATTCTTCGAGATATATAAATTACGAAAATTATTATATAGTGCACATGCAAATTCATTGCCGAACGACTCTGTTTTCAATTCTCATATTTAAAAAAAAATGACATGGTTGGTTTCAATAAAAAATGTTAATTGCAGTTTAACATTTCCAGTTTAATTTAAAGTAGAAATTTTATGGACGCTGGCAGAACATTCGAGAGAGGGAGAGATAAGTAGTACAATGAACAGAACTGTTTAAGGCCTACATAATAGTATCATTGAATTATATAACTATCAAAACATGAAGCTTAAAAATATCTTGCAGAAAACGCTGCTAAGAGACCAATTTACATAAAATATTTAATTGAAAATTTTAATTATAATTATTACTAGCGAACCGGCTGGTCGCCAAAGAAGACGAGTTATTTAATATAAATTATGAAACCACTAAAATCTATAAAATTTATATAGAATAGATCTGTTATAGCAGAAATAAATGAAAATTTGGGATATTTTGTCCTTTATTTTCTGAGATCTTTTTAAGCGAGGGTATCACTTAAAATTTCTAATGATGATTTCTTTTGCCTATATATTATGCTCATAAACGAGCTCAATTAGCATTAATAAAAATCTTTTGAGTTATTACCTTAATAATTTGCTATTGAAAATATCTAAAATTGCCCTGAATTTGATATTGTTTTTTTTTTAAATTTGCAATTTGAATGTTTTTCGGCAATTACGTTGGGGAGGGGAATGGGGAATACTATCCATAAACAAATAGTTTTCATATCATTTTACAAAAATCTATTTAATGATATATAAACTCCGATCTCTATTTGTTTTGTAATACAATTAAAAATTAACAGCCGTCTTCGGTGACCATATGTGCCCTCACTATATTAATAGTATTAATTTTGTTACATCAATCAGTTTTAATGAGCTACAGCTTGTCATATCAAGTTAAAGTGTTATTTTTAACTATACTTGCCCAATAAACAAAGAACATATTGTTCAGCTATGTGCGCAGTGGTAAAATCAATCGGCAAAACCAGTCCAGTTGTTCAAGTTTCTAGTTTTATTTTACGATATCTTTTATAAATCAAGAGGAAGGGGAACATATCTGAATCGTTATTGCAATCCATATTTAGAAATTCTTTTAAGTACATGACTATTCTAAAAAAAATCGAATTTTAGCGAAAATATCTTTTTATTAATTATTCTCGATTTCAAGAAAGTTTTTTTTATAAAACCGTTTGAATTTAATTTCTACATTCATTCTCTATTATCCCTTCGACTCTACTTCTCTCTACTCTTCCATTTTCACTCTTCTATTCTTCTATCTACACTTCTTCATTCTCTATTCATTTCTACATTCCTCCATTATAAGAATATACATTCGTTCAATTGGCATGGCATGCCGTCCAGTCGCAATCGATACAAAATTGAATGCGTTCTTTCTCTAGAATGTTTTGACTTATTACTCTAAAAGACAGACGAGTGTGAAACGTTTCGAATTAGTACAAAATAAAATGAGGTACCTCCGGTTTTAGAAGAGAGTATGAAGATTAGGATAAACCACGGGAAATTATTTCATCAAAAATTCCTCGCCTTTAGATGATGGGAACTTTAAGGTACTTCTAAATGTATTTTCTTTAAGGTGCTTCTATCAAATATTAATGTTTTTATACATTTCTTTTTGAATCTGTAGGGCTTTATGATAATTAACAGAAGATTTTTTTTTGTGCGTCTACAGGGTTTTATGCGTTAATTCTTTTCTCATAATTATATTTGTAGATATATTTTTCACTTTCAAGAAAATTAACTAACCAAGAAAACTTTTTATCAATTTTTAGATTTATTGATTTTATTTTAGTAAGCATTATTTTGCATAGATTATCATTACCTTGTATTACATATCTATAAATAACTATAACCCTACCCGTTCTATGAATTCATTTTTCTTTTAATTAAAATATTTTATATTTAAAAAACCTTCAGAAGATTAAAAATTTTGTTAAATTTGAATCAAATTCAAAATTGTTAATAACGCATTCCTCATTTAAGTTCTATTAAGTATATCCATGATCATTCTACAACAAGGTTTGCTACAGCCTGTGCTTTGATTTATATACTAAAATCTAGAATGAAACCGAGGCCGTGGTGGTCTGGTGGTAAGATCTCGGCTTCGGAACCAGAGGGTTTCAGGTTCGTGAACCCAACCCGAAGAACCGTCGTACAAACGGGTCTAGTGCACGTTAAATCCACCCGGACCAAACGCCCTCCCACTGGTGTGCTGTGGAGAGGGGGTGTCAGCTCAGGTGTCGTCCTCATCATCTGATCGCGGTTCAAGATTTCGAAGTCCGCCCCAAAATAGCCCTATTGTCGCTTTGAAACGGGACATTAATATAACTAGAATGAAATCATATTTTTTTCTAGAATTCGATCACAGTGCAATTAAATCTCAAGAGTCTCATAAAACGTAGATTTAAATAATAACAATTGTTTAACAAACAGTAAAAGAAACTGAGAAATTTTTTTTAAATAAAGCAAATATTCGACAATGAGGAAAAAATTAGGGTCAGCATCTGAATAAAAAAATGTGTTTTTAAAGGGAGAATTTTACTGAACTAATTAATATTTTATTAATTTTTTTAAATGTAAGGTTAATTATTATAAATTATTCTGAGGGTAAATTAGACAAATAGTGCTTCTCCCCTCATTGGATTTATTTTTCTCTCTGACCCACGCCTATAAACCTCTGTCACTGCCTTTACCCCTTGTAAATTACAAAGTCTTGAATAGCACTAAATTTGTGGCCACTTCAAGGAATAGACGCCGATCAATGACTGTGTTAAAAAGCCGCTGATTGGCTTTAATTAATGTAATTTAAAGATTCATAACTGGGTCAGATTTAGTCGAAGAAGAGCATAACTTTCTTTATTTAAAAAGTAGTGTAATTATAATTTATTCGGAATATGACTAATAAGAAAGGAGATACTTTACAGGCTTAGATTCCGTAATTTTCCAAAAGTACATTTCCTGATTCAGAGAAAAAAAATATTTACATCAAATAGAGTACTTTCCCACGGAAGTTTGAATAATTTGGTTTGAGAATGATTTGGGAATTAGCCATTGAGTCATAATTAAACTGGACACCTGCATTTTACTTTAGAGAAATATTATCTTTGATTACTGATGACGAGCCATTATGCCTGGTTATGATCTCGACTTTGCAGGCCATAGTACAAGAGCCAATTAATCAGAAAATCTGCTGCGTGTATGGGTATATTTCATTTTAAATTTGAATTTCTAAATGCAAGTTTTAATATGTTTGAAAGTACAAGGTCGGTTCCTGCATACCTTCGTATCAATTGAAAGCTGAATGTTAACATTCTAACTGTGGGGGTTTCAAAAATAAATATTTTGATGCAAAGTTTAAAAATAGGTTAAAGTACTTTGAAACGAAACGGAATGCTATTTGCATTCAATTCAACGTTACATTAATAAAAGGCCTTTTATTCTAAGTTATAATAGAAAGTCTCTACATTAACCTATGGAAATCTCAGATTCAACAGAAAATAGATTTATTTTAACCCTCGTAAAACAAACTCCTGAGCAAATGGTTGGAGTTGATCTATCACAATTCAGTTGAAACGATTTAATCAGTAATTAGTTTCTATTGTAAAAAATTAATAAGACGTCATTAGTAACCAGCGTTTCGTCTACTAGTGTTAATAGTATTGACTTGGTCACATCAGCTACATTTTAATAAAATAAGCTAAACTACTATTTTAAACTATACTTTCGCAATACATCTTGTTAAGTTAGCTCTTCTTGCAAACTGTTGGAATTAATTGGGCGAAATCGGTTAAATTGTTGAAAATGGGGTCTCTGCTATCATTCCATTTTGCTGTAACTCTTGAAAATGCAGAAGCAAACGCTCATTGACGAGACTTCTAGGGGCCGTGATCTTTCATATGAAATAAAAACTGATAAAATCGGTACAGTAGTTGGTGCCAAGAAATTCTGTATGATTTATTTCCCACAGAGTATGCACATTGAAATACATTGCGATTGTCTGGAAAATAGGTGGTGGGGGTAGCGACAAATCCCCTTTGATGACCATCCAGGCCTCATGAGATTTCATCTCTACTAATAATAAAGGAGATACTGCATGCCACTTTGTGGGTGTTTATGTGTTGGCCTTCTTCAGGGCAGTCCATATTTGAGACAGAGCTGCTAAATTTGGTATATATATATATATATATATATATATATATATATATATATATATATATATATATATATATATATATATATATATATATATATATATATATATATATATATATATACTTTGGATTGTGAGAATGTGTTCTTTAATGCATATTTTTTTCAAAGTTTTAATTGGAATTTTAAATAATCAAAAATTATACGATATTTTGACGTTTTCCACATTTACTTCCGGAAATATTGCAACACAAAAATAATTTTTACACCATCTTAAAATCCACAAAATTATCTTTTCAACGATAAAATAATTCAGTGATTTGTTATATTTCTTTTAAAATTTTAATTAATTTAAAAAAAATTATTCCAGACATATTTTACAGTAATATATTCCATTTTCGAAATAAAACACAAATCATTTTCATTGTTGCTATTGACATTTGATTTGAGTTTTTTTTACCCATTGTTATTGATCAAGATATGAAGATTCGGCTACTTTAATATTGAATTAGCTTCAGTATAAGTTGTTTTTTTTTTTCAAAAAAAAGTTTTGCATTTTTTTCTTACTTTTAAAGTTTAATTGAAATACTGAGCAGTGGCGAATTTTTAAAAATTCTTCCATTTTTAAATATTGTTGCTTTTTATAGCGACATAATTGGTTGTATAAAATTATGGATGGGAAACTGCGGAAATGTATAATACAATAAACAGAATAGTGTAAGGCTTCTGATATATTTATCTCTAAAATTTAAATGTTATGTTTGAATGCAAATTGTTAATAAAGTCCATATTTAATTGAAATTTTTAGCAATAATTAATCCCGACTAACCAACGTCAACCGACTAAGTCGTCAAAAGAACTAGTATGAAATAAAATGTGGCGAAATCGGACCAGTGCTTGGGTCTGGGGGATTGTTTTCATGGTTTTAGTAACTATTTTGAATATTTGGATCTATGTACTTTAGTTTTAATTATATTAACGTTCCGCTTTAAAGCAACACTAGGGCTATTTTGGGACGGACCGCGTAATTTTGAACCGCGGTCAGATGACGTGAATGACACCTGAGCTGCCACCTCCCTTTCCACACCACATCCGTGGGAGGGCGTTTGGTCCAGGTGGATTTAACGTGCACCAGACCCGTTTGCACGACGGTTCTTCGGGTTAGGTTCAGGAACCTGAAATCCTCCGGTTCCGAAACCGAGACCTTACCACCAGGCCACCGCAGCACTTAGATCTCTGTAGCACTTGAGAATATATTTCTTTATCGAAGTTTTTCTTTTGGACACTAAATCTGCATGTACGTAGAAGGAACTACTATTGAATGTAAGAAAGCTCAATTATTTTAAAAAGAAGTTGAATTCAAGACACTCTTTGGCAATAAGCTAGAAGACCTGAGAACAAAATGGATTGTTTTTAATTTTGCTATCTAGTTTTGAAGAATTTGATGAAAATTCCCTCAGTCGGATTTCGAAATCTCCATACTAAATCTGCATGATTTCTTGTGTCGACTCAAACTAAAAAAAATTACTATAAAATGGGAAAAAATCGACATTTAATTAGTTGTAAGTTAGAACTATCCTCACTAAACAGATCTTCAGAATTATTAGGTTGCTGCAAAAATAGGTTGCTTAAAAATTCATTATTTAATTAGTTCTAAGCTACAGCTCATTAAACAGATCTTCAGAATTATTAGGTTGCTGTAAAAATAGGTTGCTTAAAAATTCATTATTTAATTAGTTCTAAGCTAGAGCTCATTAAACAGATCTTCAGAACTATAAGGTTGCTTCTAAAATAATTGTGGTATTCTTAAATGAATAGTTTAGTTAATAATTTCCTGAATAATTCTGATGAATGAATTTATCATATGATTTTTTTCATTCAATGGTATTTGATACTTTAACCTTACTTTTAGCACAAATTGGGTACATTTTTATTTATTTTTATGGTGCTGATTTTATTAACGTGGAACGAGAAATCACGTTACATTTTCATCACATTTTCCTTTTGTGTCCACAAAAAAACGAAAAAGGTCAATGATCTAAAAAGAATACACGGAGTTTATAATATTGATGATTAATATGATGCACTTGTCAGAACTGCTCCGCTGAATTTTTTTTCTGCGTATTTTTTTAACTAGAAGGTGATGAATGTTTCAGTCGAGCATCGTAAATTGAGGATGGTCAAGTGATTTCCATAAAGAATTTGGATTGTCATATTCAATGACAGATTTAAGCATTTTGCGGCCCTAAGCAATGCATTTCATGAGTCCCTTTTTTTAATAAATGGTCATAGTTTTACGTTTCAACACATTTTTAAGATTCACATTTTTGAGATAATAAACAAGTAAGTGATTTATTTCAGTTAATATTTTTATCTTAGCAATTTTATGAAAATGTATATGTTTTTAATTGCTTCTTTCAAAATTATTTATTTAAAAAATTAAACTTTAAAATTCTTGGAAAAATTAATCAGTATTATTAGCTGATGATTTTCTTACCATCAAATACAAATAATTAATATGAAGGGGTATAATGCAAAACTATTTAATTGTTAATATATCCATAGTATAATAAAAAACAAATAATAAATTTCAAATAAATATAGCATTAAAAATAATTTTTTTAGAAGTCTATCAAGTGAGAAATAACAAAATCAATTAAGGAACAAGTGACATTTCAGTATGCTCTTTAAAAGTAACTAGTTATTTGATAATTATTTCAGTCATTCAATGAAAACAAAAATTGTAGCCCTAAAAGTTTATAATTAATAAAATTTGTATTTTTTACAAATTTATTTGTGTCATAACAAGGCTAATAACATTTCCAATTGACCTGCCAACAGCCCCTTTTCATTAAAACAATCTAGACAACTGTCTAAATTTACATCGATTTTAAAAAATTCAAGGTACGCGTATTTTCAGTGCATCAAATATCAAGTTTATATTGCCGCATTGAAACGAGACAGTTGACTCTCCATGGCCAGATGGTCGTAGCATTGATCTCTTAACAAGAGATTGCAAGTTCGGATCCCGCTAGAGACAATGCGATTCACAGTCTGTGTAAATATTTAATTCCTTGATTTTATGTTTCCTTTTATTTTATGTTCCAAAAGATTCTGGACATTTCTTTAGTTTACCAGACAAGTGTTCTTGACTTTTCTTACTGTCTCCAGAAAAGTATTCTGGAACTTTTCCTGCTAGTATAAAAGTAGATCTGTCAGTCACTGTGTTCTCAGTTCAGAGTTGAGTTAATAAATTGGTTTATATCTACTTCTTGTGTGTGTCATCGAATTCCACACTAAAGAACCTACGTGGCAATATCGAATTATTAAAAACTATCCATTTTTAAAAAGATTGATAAATAGTGATGAAAGATAAATTGCTTCTTAGTGGAGCTCTGCCGATTTTCAATTTATCGAAAAAAAATTGATTTTTCGATATCAATTAAAAATCGATTTCACAGCATCACGACGAGGAATGAAAAATCTAAATTCATTATAATAAAATTTTTAGCATTTTTATTGTCTAAATTAACATTTTTAAATCTTTATATTGTTATTCTAAGCAACCAAGGGGACAGAGGCCTCATAATCGTTAATAAATATTCTTATTAAATAAACTTCGAATTAAAATGTAACTTCCTTTAGTAAGGAATACAAATACTGTAAGATAATACACTATTAACAACTAAATATAGTTGTTATTTGAAGAATGATTGTTCCTCAAAAAGTAAGCTTGCTCAAAATTAGTATTAGTATTTCAAATTCTAAGTTCAGGATGTAAACAAATATAAAAATGGCAATCAAAATTCAAATTTTCAATTGTGCTTTAAGAGTTTACGTATGAAGCTATATATGATCTCATACAATTTGGAATAACTATTCAACAGACTTTGAAGTCTTTTATTTCTCTTGACAATAATGCTTTTATGGGAGATAGGTATGAGCTTTTTTAATGCAAGGCAGAATTACATGCGAAGCTCAACCATCAGTCATAAAATCTTTACTACACATATAACATATGTCGTGCACATATACATGGGGTTGTACTAATGACACATATAAATTGAAACTATGCAAATGCCTCTTTTTGGTGAATGAGACTTCACATACATTTTCATGTCATATGTCCCTTCTGGCTTAAGGGACATATTACCAGAAATCAACCCCTCATAAAGCACTGACCATTAACGGTTCTTAGAATTTCCAACTCCTTTCAAAACTAGTTCGAATTGCTCTTGATGATAAAGTGGCCATAACGTGCATATAGAAAATAATTTTAAAATTTACTAACACGAGTGAGAATACACTCAATAACTTAAACAATTAAAAATATTATTATTAAGCAATTTAAATATTATTATTAAACAATTAAAATATTATTATTTAACAAATATGAATTCCATAAAATTGTTACCAATGAGAAGCTTAATTTTTGAATTTTAAAGTGATGGAAAATGATATTTGTGCAGTTATATGATCCGAAGTTATTAAAGTAAAACAGTAGAACTTTGATTAAATTTTAATTTAAAATCTAATTAAATGTGAAAAAACTAGTGACTAAAATTAGTATTAGTGACAACTGATTATTTAAGAAACAAATATTCGCCACATTTGGAAGCTTACATCTTAGAGTCTACGCTTATTACGTTTTGAACAATTTTATCATGCATATCCTTACACTTGTTACAAGATATAATTTACAAATAATATGCCTGCTTATTAGTATTATCATGTTAAAATAAAATAAAAGCGGTAAATGTCTGAGATAAAAAAATATACGGCAGCAAAAAGACATATTCATTTCTTAAAAATATTTTCACTGCATTAATTTGCTCGGCTGGCACGTTTCATTTAGTGGAGTAACGAGAAGTGCTCTCGTTTCTACCCAGCACAATAGCTGGTATTTCGGAGCAAACGTTTTTACAGGGACACAGTAATCGAAAGTTGGATTAAGTTATAAAAGTAATTGCTAATTAATTCACAATAGCTTGAATTATGAACGATTAGAAATACAGATTTTTATCCTCAAAAATTTAGTTTCTTGGTTGACGCAACGGGTCCGAATTATGATCACCCAAGTTTTAGGAATACAATAAAATTAACATACCTATGTGAGATGTCCCCCCCCACACACAAGGAGTGTTCAAATGTAAAGATATGAAACGGCACTATGGATATAAATGAAGACTACTTTATTCAAAGTATACACCATTGGCCTGAGCACAACGATAACGATTTTGAGCCGAAATTAACGAGCCGAAAGATTCCTTGTTCCCAGAATTCCTGTGGCCGTAACAAGACCCAGTTCTTCAGTGTCCTTGAATTCGCCGTCCGAGTTGAAGCTCTTCCCTTTCAGATGTTTTTTCAGGGGACCAAACACATGGAAATCACAGGGCGACATGTCCATGCTATAGGGCGGATGGTCGAACTTGGTCAGTTCTGCATGTGTGACCATGGGGACATGTGGACGCGCGTTATCATAGAGCAGAATCACACCCTCCATGAGGAGGCCCGGTATTTTGTTCTTGATGGACTTGCGTATCTTCGGAGTGTCTCACAGTACACATCGGAGTTAAAGGTTCTTCTGTGCTCGAGGAATTCAACATTATTAGTCAAGTGGACGGCGGCGCTCTTTATAAGAGTCTGTGCTCTCTTCTGTGTATGCGGGCTCCCGCCCAAATTGATTGTTGATTCATAAACAGTGGCTACTTTACGGTGATTAGATTTTTTTTTGTTTAGAATGATTAGATTACATTTTTTTCTAGTAAAAGATAGCTAACTTAAAAAAAAATCTAATCAATTTTTTAATATGAATTACTTATTAATAAGTAAAGAATTGATACTTCAATATTTTAAATTTAAATCCAGAATATTTTTTACAGGGATAAAGAGTAAAAATCAGGATGTTCTCAGTTAATACGAGCGATTCATTACGTTATATGCATAGCAAATGTTGACATTTTAATATTTATTTTTTTAAAAATCAATGGAAGATTTTTAAATATTTGTTACTTAATTACAAATAAAATTAGAATAAGTTTGGCCCTCTTATTTAATTTTGAGCAATAGCAAAGCTCCAGAGCTGTCTGTTATTCCGGAGAAACAAATAGTTTTATTTATATAATTTAAAAAAAATGAGAATGCGAAATATTTTCAAAAATTTTTTTACAGAACCAGAAATTGAGACATGTTATTGAAGTTTCAATCGACTTAATTTATTATATTTTGATGATTGTTTACAGCCAGCATAAAGGTAAAAGAATAATTTTTTAAGCGAAAATATTTCTCAATTCTATTTCCTTCTTTTTAAACCATCGAGTCTTCTTTACACTCAATTAGTATTTTTTTTTCAATCTATATTTTGCCTAAATATATTTATATATTGTTATAAATTTGTAATATTGCTTCCCTGCATAATAAGTCTTCAGGTAAGGAAAGATAATTTTACAAATATAGTAATAGATGTTAATGGATGTCGAATCAATAAGCCCAGTCATAGCTATTATTTGGTGACGAATTTGGAGACTTTGATAATAAAAATAAATGTACCACAATATTCGAGTCTTGGTGGTAGTTCCATTATGATTCCAATTCCAGTATTTGTCCTGGAACGTTCGTTGCCTGTCGAGGAGACTATAAAAAAAACCTCGGGAGGCGGAATCGGTAGCCATTTGGAGTTGGTAGTTGAGTCGAGTCGAGAGACGTCAGTAGTAGTTGAAGTTTCTCTTCGGAGTTTTGATCTCTTGCGAGTTCTCTTTGTGCGCTTTTTGCTGTTATTGTTGTTTATTACCTACTTGCTACTTGAGTGCTGCTGTTTACTGGAAGAATTGTTTTGCATACCCTCTGTCTAGGCTTTATTACCTATGTATCGTGCTTTCATGTAGGATAAAGAGTCGTTATTTGGTATTGAATGGGATTTTTCTCCTTACTAAATACGAACAGGATTTTGGAAGTATATATATTTAATGTTTTGAATAGATTTTGTGTTAAGAATTTGCACTTTATACTTATAGCGAAAGTATCTATAAGCCATAACTTCAGTTTGAAGATCAGATTAATCCATTTTATATTAATTTCTATGGAGAAAAACTTTAAAAAAAGAAAGAAAAAACTTTTCATTTTACGAACATTTAAAAATACAAACACCGTTCTGTAGCGAATTTGGAATGCGAATCCAAGTTTCAATACTTTTAAAATAGATAATTTGAAATATATCGCATTATAATTCTGTTTTGAAATACCTCATTCACTTTGATGTTATCCTTTCTGATTTAAAATGTGATCACAAACTGGGAAATAAAATTGCGCAAAAATTGTTGATATTATAACATGTTGGCGAAAAATATTCCTGGCCTTTATTTTTAAAATTACAATTGATTTACATCTAAACGTGCGCTACAAATTG
This sequence comes from Argiope bruennichi, assembly GCF_947563725.1. Lineage (NCBI taxonomy): Eukaryota > Metazoa > Arthropoda > Arachnida > Araneae > Araneidae > Argiope > Argiope bruennichi. Next base: position 78,109,061 of record NC_079156.1, read on the forward strand.
CAGTTTTTTTTTAAAAAAATTTCATAAGCATGCTGCAATGTGCATAAGAGTTTCAACAACTTTGGTTATTTACAATCTTTGACATTATTGTGACAGTCAGATGTAATATTTTATGAACTGGCTAACAGTCCTTACAGATGGACACATCTTTTAATCTCTTAATGTTGGATATAATGTTTATGTTTGTGTGTTGAATATATGTGAAGGTTAATATATATGTGTATACGCCAGACCGTTTGGCTTATAGTTACTAAATTTGATATAACTATATTTTGGAGGATGGGAATATGCACCTTGGAGAGATTTTAAAAAAAAAAAAATTAATTAATTAAAAATCAGGCCGAATTTCAGTATTTATGTCCGATAACTTCCAAAGATATTATCGCAAAAATTAATTTTATAGCGTTTTAAAATTAAAATAATTAATATAAATTTTATATCTGCAAGAACTTTTGCCGAAATGTAAAATTTTTAAAAAATATTTTTTTACCTGACTTGAACAATAGATTATGTTGTTGCCATGGAGTTCTAACCGTTTTCATTTGCTTCATCAACTATCTGATCTCATTTTCTTCCATTACTGAAAGTTAAATCAGAAAGATTTTGTTTAATTCCTGAGTAGTTAGAAATATAAGTAAAAAAGCGAAATTTAGAAGATAGATAAGCGACGCATTTACACTTTCAATAGCTTCATGATGCCATGGGACTGATCTCCATGAAAAAATTTCATGCACACTGTGAACGGAGTGTATGTGAAATAATTAAAGTAACACATCTTTAATGTCTCGCGATTATATCTGGTGTCATATCTAAACGATTTAATTGAAATTAAAGATAACTATAACCGAGGTGGACTGGGTGCTAAGAGCGACTGTGATTAAATAAAGCAAAATTTTAACAGCAATGTGATGTAATTCTATATTCAATGGAGTAGAATGCACTAAGCAATTTACATAGTTGATATATCAACAGGGAAAATTTGTGTTGTATATTAACTAGCAAACTACAAAATCAATTTACATAAGTTAAAAGTCATGTGATAAATGTAACTAACTAACTATCTGTATCTACTAAATGTTGTTTTAGGCTGGAACATTATGATTTTTTTCTCTTTGTAAGATGGGGAATAAAATAAAAAATTGAACTGGAAAATAATAATGATAAAAAAAACGAAAGCAAGTAATGATGCTATTTTTGTGTTACGAGCAGCAATCGCAGATAGACAATAGACTCAAAATCTGAATTTATGTGATGCATTTAAATGTATCGCGAGAGTATGAAATCATATAATTAATCAATACTTTTAAGTGGGTTTCATTTGATGTTGCTAGATAGTCATTCGTATTAGATTTTTTTATTTATAAAGAAAAAGTTATCTTCTGCAAATATACAGGGTGCATCAGCATCATTTGCTTATTTGAAGTCACCATTACGATGAGAGAAGTGACCATTAGAGGGCGAAGATGGTCTCATGCAAACGGGTAGTTGAGAAGTTTATTTTCCCCGCCATTTATTACCGAGAATGTTTTGAACAAATGAGCAAGGTGCGTTTGCCATAGAGGCTTACTTTTCGAAAGGTCGCTTGATAGTAGGTACGCAGCGAACCTCTCTCACACACTTCAAGACTGCCCTCGGAACTCGTATTCCTGGTAGGCAATCAATTGTGACGTGGGCTAACACATTCCGGAGTACTGGCAGTGTGCAAAAGAAACGATTAGCGGAATGGACCGTCAGATCACCTCAAAACATCGAGCCGGTACGGCTATCTGTTTTGCGATCTCCTCGGCTCTCGGCACGCAAACAGGCAGTAGTCTATGGAATCTCGGATCGTTCTGTGAGTCGAATCCTGCATGAATAGCTCCATTTTCATCCTTACAAGTTGGCTGTGGGGCAAAAACTCAACGCACGTGATTATGCGCCCGATATGGCCCCTTGTGACTATTTTCTATGGGGTTATTTAAAATCCATCGTCTACACTGATCGTTCAAGGACACTTGCTGAACTGTAGAATAACATTATCCGAAAAATCGGCAACATGCGCGTCGCTATGTCGGAAAGAATTGAACGAAACTTCAGAAATCAGATCACTCAGTGTATCGCCAAGAAGGAGCGACACTTGCTCGATGCAATTTTCAAAACAGTTTCCAAATAAATTTCTATGTATGCAACATATGGTGAATAAATATTTTGAATGGTACCTATAATGTCCTTTGTTTTATTGGCCTTTCAAATCAGCAAATTATGCTGCCGCATCCTGTAACAAAAGAATTTCTAATTTTCTTTCAGGTTTTTGAGGAATTAATTTATGCTAACATAAAATTAGTACTAATCACAATATTAATCTGATTTTGGAATCTGCTGCACATTATGCAGAAAAGAAAAAAAATCTTGACATGCTTGCACATCATCAGATAGCATGGAATTCATATTAGATGGCATGCCCAACTACGTTTGCCAATAATATCAATGAAGTCAACTACTATAATGTCACATGAATTGACTCAGCAGATTAGCTTTTATGTGAATTGGAAGTTTTAATTGTATTTGATTAATTAATTTTTATAGCATGATAATCCTAATGGATTGACATATTATTTGTAAAATGTGTGTTGCGACATGCGATAGAAAAATCATTGAAACCATTCTGCTGGTTAAAACGCTAAACCTAGAAATACCATTATTACTTCTTGGGTAGTTGGCACTTTTTAAGAAAGATCCATCCGAATTTTGAAAGATTTTATATTAAAAGTCAATGAAATTATTTTTACCTCAATAACTTCGAAGAATATTATTCCACAAACACCCTTTTTACAACACTTTAAAATTTAAATATTTATTTTTAATTTAGTTAATTTTATACAATAGTTTAAAAATTTAATACACAGCCCTTTTCAGCGATATCAGTTTTATTTCCATTTAACTTTATCTTTAATGAATTTTTAAAAATATTTTAAAGTATATTTTACCACATCACTTTTTTAATGTTTCAGTAAGTCTCTTTGTACACCGGCGTTGCAGTAATATTAGACATATTTTTTTACATATGTGTATTCGTTATCGCTGCTACTTTTAAAGAGTAAATCATAAATCTTCTATCTATATACTTATAATAAAGCTCAATGTGTGTGTGTGTGTGTGTGTTGGCGCTCTCCAGGTCATTTGACATACAGCTATCAAATTTGGTACATGTATACCTTAGAGGTCGGAAATGTGCACCTGGGGTCCCGTTTTTGAATTTTTGATTAGAATTTTAATTATTAATTAAAAACTAACTTTCCCTCCAAAAAAATCTTCCATTTTCCCCACCGCCAACTTTTCCGCCAAAAAAATCTTCCATTTTCCCCACCGCCAAATGAGTAAGGCTTCAGTTTTTTTCCTCCCAACAGTAATGAGGCTAGGGTTAACATTTTTCCGCGGATTATTTCAAACTATTCTGTTTATTTCCTTAATGTTTTATGCCTTTAAAATTAAAAATTGTTAATTAATCCATGTTTCAGATTCATTCTGAAGTAATTTTGAATTAAAATAACACAGAATAAACGAAATTAAAAATGTATAATCTGCATAGCGTTACCCCAACTGGTGTAGAAAAATTCACGCATTTGCGTTACCGTAACTGGCGAAGCGCATTGTGCGCATTGCGTTCTGATTGTTGACATGACAACTATTATCAACGGATGATTTAAATTATTTTTAGGTTAGTTGCATGCTTTTGTAAGTAAATTGTATTTATGTTAGTTATATATTTTTTGTATATGCTTATAGTTTTAAGTACATCGTTTTTTAAGTAGTTTTTTTAACCTGTTTTCAATGATTTAAATTATTTTTAGGTTAGTTGCATGCTTTTGTAATTAAATTGTATTTATGTTAGTTATATATTTTTTTGTATATGCTTATAGTTTTAAGTACATCGTTTTTTAAGTAGTTTTTTTAAACCTGTTTTCGACCGATTATTTTAAACGATTCATTTTATTTTCTTAGTGTTTGATGCATTTAAAATGAAACATTGTTAATGAATCGATCTGTTTATGATGAATCTGAGAAAATTTTGTTGACAAATTCTTGAGAAATCACATAAATTAAGAAAGGTATTCTTTATTGCCCATAAAGTTTAAACGCTCAGTGACTCTATTATCAGTAATCCTATTATTAAAAAAATGCTTTGTTTCAGTAAAAAATATTATTATATTAATTGCAGATTAATCATTTACACTTTAATTTAAAGCATAAATTCTACGAGGGGTAACAGAAAATTAGAGATACATATCACGTTATGACTGAAGGCCTTTATAATATTATGAGTGAATTATATGACTATCAAAATTTGAAGTTTTAAAATATTTTGCTGAAGAATCTATTAAAGTTGGAATTGCGTAAAATATTTAATGTTACGACCGGAGTTTAACCCCCTGCTTTGCGCAATTTTTAAAAATCGCCAACAGCGGCCTTGCGAAATGTTCAAAAGCAAAGGAGCAGATGTTCAATTATAGTGCATAATAAAGATTGCCAGCTTTGGCGCGTTATCACAACTTGGCGAAGAAGGGGGTTAAACTCCGGTAACGATTCTGGTTAAACCTATTTAATTATTAAAATTTAAACGAACATTAAGATTGGCGAACCGGCTGGTCGCCAAAGGCGGCTAGTATAAAATAAAATGCAGACAAAACAATTTAAAAATATTATTATGCTACGTTGTTTGAAATAACAGGTTCAAATCTTCTTTAAGTAAAGAAAACGGAAAGAAAAACACAAACGGAAATAAAAATTTGCTTTTCAAAGTCGTTTGGTATATTCACGACAATAACAACAGACTTTTTTTCATATGTAATGCTATAATGGGAAATTTACGCTAGATTAAATTACCCCATGAATTCCATTTGCCTTCTTTTTACAAATTCACAAAATATTCTTATTTATAGATGAAAACACAAGAAGATCAAAACTAGTTAATTTCGTCTTTTAAATTTTTAAATAGTTTTGCTATTATATGTTTATGAAAGGTAAATTTGAAGCAATCTCTTTCATAGATAATTTTCTGTAATTTAAAATTCAGCGAACAACGATAAATGCATTTTTTGAATATATAGCTTTTCATGCTTCGATTGGGTTTGGTTATGTTGAAGAGAAATGAATGTAAGAATATACTTTAGAATGTTTTATCTTATAATATAGATTATTCATATGAATTGCATTGATCTGAATATTATTTTAAAACAAGAGTTTCTAACTTAGTAATTTAATGACTTTAGGAATAACTTATTTTATTATTATTAAAAATAATTAAATAATACATAGCAATCGTATTTTTAAAAGTGCATTATTTTAATTATCTTTTTATACGCATATGCTTATTTGTTGTACATTATTTTTCTTTCAGAGAACAAAAGAAATTTTTTTCTAAAAATCAAATTTATTACTGTACAGAGAAGAATTAAGTGGAATTTTTTCGGAAATAATGGCAACCTAAGAATGCATATTTAATAACGTTGTCATGGAAACGAATCGAGTATGCATCAAAATTATCAATATTAATAACCTCAGAGAGATTGCAAATATATTGTAAATAATTTTTTCATGTTTAATTCAAGTAGTCTAGACTGCATCAAAACGCCTTTACTGCTTTTGTGTAATTGCTTATCAGATAAGTGAAAAAGTTTTGCATAAGAAGAAGATCTTTTGTTCAAACCACACTTAAAGGAGTAAATGCAGATCAACTTGCCTGCAGATTTTTATGATTTAAAAATACATTTTCCAATGCATCATTTCGTATGTAGTAACAATCGCCTGACAAATGCCAATGTGAAAATTAATTAAATACATAAACAAATGCCATACGATATAACAAAGAGCCTATGCAACCTACACCAGTATCTTTACTAGGACTCTAGAGTGTTTTTATTCATCTTTAGATCGGTAGACCAATTTTTTAACAAGTAGCAAAGTTGTAGATAACATCGAGTAACTCGATAGCGTTCATAAGTTTCTCTCGAGCTATAATATCGATAGATGACTTTGAAACTTATGATAGTATCAGCTGTTTTTTTCTGTAGAAGGATGTTGAAACTGTTTGATGAAAAAACCAAACGAAAAAAAAAATTATGCATCATTATTATAAAGCTAATAAAATAAAATAAAAATCATTATTATTTAATTTTAATATGATGAATGAAGCTGTAGTTTCATTTTTAAATATTCCTCATAAGCTGGTCAAACCAAGATGCATTGAGTATGTTATTTTACAAGCATTGTAAATTATTTTGTAATTATTTTAAAATTTGCAATTAACTGTATCTGGTCCACGAGTCTTAGTTTGATCCTTACACAACAACAGTAGTTTTGACGGACCGTAGCAGGACCGGATTAAGTTCTGTAAGGACCCTTAGGCAATGCATGTTTCTTTTTCTCAATTTCTCAAGAAATTTAAAACTTTTTTGAACTTTGTGACATATGATGATAAATTGAAATAAAAAACAACATTTATGTGTGGGTCATTTTCAAAAGAATAGGTGACAGTAAATAGTTCATTAAGAATAAAAATTGAAAAGTAATTTTAATAGAAATAAAGGTCATTGAAGCAAGGCATGCATATATGTATTTCTTACATATCATTTTAAATATTTATCTTCAATTAAATTTTGCTCTTTTAATATATAAGACAAGAGACAGAATCCTGCCAATTTTCTAAAGTATAAAAATTAATTAGAAATTATCTAATATTTTGCCTTTTTCTTTGCTAACTTCGGAAGAAATCCAGAAAAAATATTTTGACACCATCTTAAAATTAAAAATTTTACATTTTAAGTGATATTAATTTCATTTCTTTGCATATTTTACATTAATTTTTTCAAAAATTTAACGCAAACGATTTTGAAATAAGGACATTTATTTCTTACCTACATATAATTTCTTGCTTTCTTATGTCTTTACGGATCAAATTTATCGGAAGCAAAAAAGAAAGATGGATTGATGTTAATTTATAAAAAAGCTTATTTTCTGAGGAGATAAATGCAATATGAGTTAGCTCAGATTTGATCACTGAAAATCCAAATATGCTTATTTACTTAAACGATATCTTCTGTACCATTCTTCTTGAAGAGAAAACATTTCAAAAATGTCAGTGTTATAAAATTAACATTTTGTTTCACACTGTCATGCAATGACCATGGGCTTGTTAACACTATGAAACAACAATTAAAAAATTTGAAACGAACGAGAAAATTACATGTAAATAAGAACTATTAATTTGCATAACATCTGAAAATAGGCGTGTTGATTACCATTTTTCTTAGAACTCTGAGTGTAAAAATTTCATACTTCAGATTGTCACAGAGAATAAATGTAGATGTAAGTAATAATTAAATAAAATAAAATAATTTTGGAATTTTTTAGGAAAAATTTATAAATTGTTGGCAGAACAGTTTAATTAAACAATTAATTTAGTAAACATGATCTTTTTCCATCTTTAAAAAATTCTGCAAAATTATTAGATGGCATCATATCATGTAAATCTTAATGAAATGAAATAGTGCCTGGAACTTAATTTTTGTTGTTATTTCTTCATGTTATTTATTTTATTGCATTTGTATTTTGTACATTTTAAATTATTTTCTTTTTTTGTATATTGAATAATTACTTCAATCTATGACTAGTCATCAATTAAGTTTAAATTTTCTTTGAACAAATTTCTAAGCTGTTTCATCTTCGCAGAATCTTAAGATTAATTTACTTTCTAAAAATAATTTCCTTGTCGATCTAATTCCATCTTTTAAATAACTTTAACTTCTAATTTGCGTGAACTATTCTTTTTTTCTCACAAAGTGTTGAATCTGCAGATTCCTTTATAAAACTATTTAAGCTCAGAATATTTTTTCACGCTGTCTCTTCGGCCTTTTTGAATTTATTAAGAATAAAAATCATGTTTCACACACACACACACACACACACACACACACACACACACACACACACACACACACACACACACACACACACACACACACACACACACACACACACACACACACACACACACACACACACACACACACAGAGAGAGAGAGAGAGAGAGAGAGAGAGAGAGAGAGAGAGAGATCAAATTCAGAAACAGTTGGATGGATTAAAAAAGGTTTCAATAATATTCAGTGCTTCCATAAAATGCTAATGTCTAATTCAAGCATTAACTCATTGATGGCGTATTGAATATCTTTCATAAAAGTGAAATTCTAATTAAGAGCAGTATTTCTCAATTATAAGGTGCTTCTTTTAATTACTGATCTATTTTGTTTCATATTTCCGTCATATTTTTCCTGTTAACAACAGATAGACATGTTTTAATAATTTTTTTTTTATTTAATCTGTTAACATAGAAAAAAGGACCAAAGTAATAAAATTCTTGAAAAATTAACCATAATTTTTAGTTTATGATTCCCTTACTTACAAATAAAAATATAGTAAATTTATTTATTGTGATAGATTCAAAGAAATAATAAATTCCGAAATAAATATTATATTAAAAATTATTACTCCACAGGACTGGTCAAGTGGAATATAACATGGTCAATTTAAGGAATAGCTGAAATTTCAATATATTATAAATAAGCAATTCAGTACATTTTAATTGATTTAACAATGATTTCAGTAATTTAGTATTCGCAAACAATATAAATATTTATAATTCATAAAATTTATATACTTTACAAATCTATTTATCTGACATTTTTGATCGTCCTGCCTGCAATTCCTTAGTCTAAGGTTCTAGGTAACTACTTAGTCAAAAATCTATCATTTTTCATTACAAATTATGTTATCGTAGTAATATTTTTAAATAATTGTTTATCTTACGATAATGTAAGTAAGTAAAACTGCGTTGCTAATGGTTATGGTTGCTAAACAGCAACAAAATTTTTTACATATGAAATATTTCAGAGCAAAAACATAACTATCTATTATTTTTGTTATTAATAAGCATCTCACCCAATGTGACCGATTACCCATTTGTTTTCTACCCCTATCTCCCTTTGCATGAACAATTTGAATTTTGAATTTGCTTTCTTTTGATGACTAATAAAATTATGTTTATTATAGATAGCTAAAGTACTGTGAATTACCAATAGTATTGTTATATATTATCATACTTATCTTACTTTTTTCAGTGTAAGATCAGAAAACTCAATAATAACAATTCTGTTTAATAACTATCAGTTGTCAATCTATGTTTAAGGGATAAAAATTTCAACAGTGTTTTGACTCTATGCATACATTTTATGTAAACTGTTTATATAACGAAAACAAGCGTTATTATCTGGCGTTTAAGTGATATAATGGGGGAAAAAGACTATTGACGAACAAAAATATTTTTTGAGTTAAAAATACAGAAATATTAAATGCCTGATCTCTAAAAATTCTAAGGGAATCTTTTAGACCTATTTATTGTATTGCTTTTATCAATAATCTTTTTTCAATCAAAATTAAATATTTCATATTTATCAATTTATTTACAAAAGAGAAAGAGTGATAAAAATATTTCAAATAAAATTAATTAAATGCATTATGCATTAAAAATTTTAATACATTTTAAATCAAATTTAAAATAATAGGAAAATGCTTTTAAATCAATTCGATTTAAGAACAAAAGTTCCAAAAAAAAAAAAACCCAGACAATTAATGTAAGATATGAATTTATTTTATTGCTAAAAAAGAGAAAGAAAACTATAAAGATTGTTTCAGATAATTAAAGAATTATTTTAATCACCACGAGCAGCAACAGTATACGAGGACGATTCCAAATTTGTATAGATACGGATCTTTTTTTACGGTAATCACCTAAGCATGAAATGACCTCATTGAGTTATGTTGGTAAAATCCATATTTCTTAGTCAAAACTTTAAAATATGGACAGAAGAATTATTTCTACTTTAAGAAAATAAACTGTATCAGTAGGAAAAAAAATGTGACTTTTTACATGTTTCAAAATTTTTATAAAACAATGGATAAATATTTTTAGATTGCTAAGTAACAAATTTAAATGTATTGCAATTATTTAAAAAAAAAACTAATTTTTTTAAAAAAATATTTCGTAAATATAGAATAAAAAAGCACACAGTTATCTTCTTCACAGCAATGAATGCGCATACTGATTTTTCGATTAAAGCTATTTCAACTTTTTAATAGCATTTGTGGCATGGAACGAGAAGAATCTCTTTCCAGTAGATAAAGCGCTTCCATGCGTATCGGTAAACCAGATTCGTACCAAGCTCACGCAGACTCTACTACTACCTAATTTTAGTGACGTCACTCAGGTTTCTCTAACGTCACAGCCTCCTCTCATTGGATGGAAAAGTTTGCGGTCTGTCTAAAGAAGTTGTTCAGAACAGTAATTGTTGGACACAGTGCGCATGCTTCTAAACTAAATCACGCCGAGTTGTCTGCTATTAGTTTTCTCCACCCGTTTTTCTCTCACTTTCTCTCCGTTCAATTCTGAATTCGTTTGTTAACCACAATCATCATTAGTTGATATTATGTGAATATCACATGCTTCAGACTTTAACATTATGGCATTTTTCTTCAAAATTAAATATTTGATTTTAGATGATTTTACCATGATAGCAGTTATAATTTTCCGCTATTTACTCTTTAATATTTTAGAGTTATGCTTAAGTAGAGATTAAATTTTCTTTAAATATTTTTCTAAAAAAAAAGTTTTTTGAAGATATATATTTTTTTTCTTTTTATCACTATAACAATTAAAGGAACAAAAACTACAGCTTTTTTCGAATTATGCAATAAGTTACAATTTTAATAGCAGTTATACTACTGGATACCAACTAATGCTAAATAACAAATGTAAGTTTTTTGAATATTTTGAAAGAACTTTACAATTTTATCGCAATTATGCATTAAAATTAAATAACAACTTTTAATGTATTTTCATATTTTTTAATCGTTCTGCTGTTGTCTTTCAGAATTCAAAGAAAAGAAGTTATAATTATTAAATTCCTGAGATAATTTTAACGCGATTTAAAAGTGGAATTAGGTGATGAAATTATTCTGATAATGGCGAAACACAGAATGTTACATCCCATTTCTCTAATAAAATTTTCCCTCAGTGAAGCACGTGAATGCCGTTTATCAACATTCTTAAGGCATGCGCAGTCGATCAACATTTACTGCGGAAATCTGTTCTGGTTCTTGGCCGAGTTTCACGAATGTCATACTAAGTTGGTGGCATTCTCTTTCTAGTAAAGTTTTGCTTTTGAAGTGGAGTGGATGTATTGTAGTTGAGCTTATGCGTTTGGAATAAGAGTTTTAAGATGAATCTGAATTCATTTGTGTTTATGTGCGTTTGAAGACTTGCGCTCAAAGATATAATGCATTTATTCTTTGTGGATTATTTTTATCGACCATTTATTTGATATTATATTTTAGGCTATAGTCGTATTGTGTCATGTTTATCAGGCAGATGTTTTTCTGCATTTTTATGGAATTTGAATCTGAAATTGTTATTATTCAAGTAGCCCCCTCCCTTAGCAATCTCTTTTAAAGTTATTAAATCCGAATTTTATTTTTGTTTCCCAAATGTAAAATTAATTTCTTTATTTGTACAAGCATATTCCTTTTTCTTTTTACTTATTGATGCTCATTTTAAAGAGATAATATATTTTGGGTCGAACTTTTTGTGCTGAAAAATTTACTTTTATATATATAATAAATATTCATTTTATATAACAATTATTCATTATTATATAATAATTTATGTAATGAGAATTTATTTTCCTATTTCAAAATATATTTGTTAGCATAAAAATTAGAGCTTTTTTATAAATGAATTCAATGAAATAGTTTTAAGTTAATAATTAAAGTTTTATTTAAAAAAAATTATTACAAGTTAATAAAAGCTACTTTTTGGAATTATGCTAAATCTGCATTTTTAGGGATTTTTTTTGTCGGTTTCAAAATTTTTTTTTTATGCTATAACAATCTTTATATTTTGGAATTATTTTAAATTTACAATACTCAACAACATATTATGATTTGAAAGTCATATTAATATTTCTGTTAGTGCTTAAGAATTTGTGAAGAGATATTTGGAATTGTGAAGGATTTGGATTTGTGAAGTTATTATTTGGAAGTAATTTTTAATTTTCGTACTTCTGGTGTGGTATTATTTTATCTTGTTTGAAAAATTGATTCCATTTATGGTATAATAAAGAATTATATGATAGGAATAAAGAGAATGGATTTCATGATAAATTTCTAATATATTTAAAATATAATAAATAAATTTAGCTCCCATCGGTGTGCAAAAATTTGATCACTGATATTAATTTTAAAATGTAAATAATGTAATTGAAATTTTCAGTTTCTAAGGTTTTCTTTGTCTTATGTTTATGATTTAAATTATATTTATGATTTCTTTGTCTTTCACTTTATAATTTAAAATCTTACTGGAATAAATTATAGAATTTATTTACTTTTTTCTTCTTCGTACTCATTTTTATGCAGCATTTTCAGTTATCTAGTAATAAATCTAATAATAATATTTCAAGAAAATTATATTTACTTTCGTATTCGTTAAAAATTTCTCTGAATTCATAATACTATACATATTATCGATGCTATCTTTAAAAATGATTTTATCTTAAATATTCTCATTTCTTTATTTTATTTTGTAAAAGTATGAATTTATATTCATTACTTTAGGATATATGAGAAAATTTTTCCTCTTCCCCTATCCACCATATAAAATATCTGATCCTTTTTTTTAACATTTTACGTGAAAGGTCATCTGATTTTTGAATTTCATTTTTACGTTTAAATAAAATTTGTTATTTTGAATAAACTCTTTCGGAATTTTTATAAAAATCGTAATTTTTTGAAGCGCTATATTCTGAAAATTAAAATAGTAAACATTTTTATTATATTCATCAATATTTATCTGAATTTTCTTTTTAGGAAAAAAATTATATATAAATTCATTTTCAAAGATTCAAGCGTGTTTATTTTATATTGCTTTATTTTTACATTACTTATATATTTTTAACTTCTAAGAAACGGAATCAATAAGTCAATATTAAAATAATATTTGAATCTATTGGTAATATTATGTTTGCCGTTTATACAAATTTTAATGAGAAATTTCAATATATTGCATAAACAATAGCCATCACTCAAAAGTTTATTGCTACTTTAATAAACATTGTGCAATATTCATATTTTTTTAAAAACAGCAAATTTGTTTTTTTGCCCTTGAACATTTATCACAAATTTTTTTTTCTTTTTTAATGTATGTGCTTATTGAACTTTGTCTTTTCTTTAGTAAGTTTTAATAATAAAAGTATTATCAGATACTTTGCTTTCGGAAGGAATATTAAGTAAACTATTTTGTAAATACTTGTGTCTTTTACTATGCACAATGTTACTATTTGATTAATAATTGCGACTTAAAATGTAATGAGATAAACAATATCAAAGAATATTATTGCGTTTCTTAGTTTTCTTCTCTTTACACTCCAACAAAATTTAGTAACTGTGTAATCTTTTATCGATTAATAATATATTTAATTTATAATTAATTTGCAGAATTTTCTTGTAAGTTTAATGTGAGTTTTTGTGCTAAGCAAAGTATTATTTTTACTGAATAATGTCTGTATGTATTTAAAAATAGTGCACACACACTAAGTTAAATTTGATTGCTATGATTTCTTTAACTCTTTTTTTGAGTAGTATTGTAATTTTTGAACTAATAAATTAGATACAAATAATATTTAAAGATTTTCTTAAAAAGAATAAATTGAGTCATAAAGGAATATACTTTTTTTCACATATGTTTTTCTAATAAATATTTAATATTTTGTAAAAAGTTAAATCTGTAAGATCTGCATATATTAATTTGAATTCCAAAGGAAACTAACAAATTATAAAACATTACTTCATTCTTTTCTAATTCATATTAGTAGTTTTATAGTGATATTTATTATTAGAATCAAAAAGTAATTTATTAATTATTTTGTCCGATTTTGATTATTTTTTATTTCATTACTAATATGCATATATTTAAAATAATAACTAATCATAGTTTACATTTTAATGTAAGAGAACTATTGTATCATGTTTAAAAATTTATTTTAGTTTAAAATTTCAGGAATTAAAATTTTTTTTTTTTTAATGCTTAAGGGCTATCTTTTTAAAAATGGAACTCGGTATTTTTTCTTTTTATTTTTGTATATTCTTAATATGTTCGTATCTTCCATTTTACACAACGGTTTATTGTTTCAACCATGTTAAAAATAATAGCAACATATTATAAGTAAATAGACATTTTAATAGATCAATGAAAATTTTATTATTTTTCATTTCTAACTTGTAGAACTTTACTTATTTGCAGATTTTGAGTGCTTTTTATTTCAAACTTTCTTATAATGAGTTAAATTGCATGCAGTTTTCAGGTATTAACATCAGCAAAATTACATACAACACAGAATATAATATATGTTTTCTTCCATTTCAGTTTTAATTAAAACGTTTAGAATAAGTGGAATAAAAAATTTGAATTAAATTCTTTTTTATGGATTTTTTGTTTTATGTATGGAAAGAGGTCATAAGGCGTATCAATTTATTTTCAAGCAACATATGCTAAATAGTTGGATCTAGATATTCTTCAATTGTATTTAACTTACTCCCCGATTTCCGCATGTGTATACAGGAAGCGTAAATCTGCTACTTCCATCATTCCTTGTATTTTGTAGCTCGAGAATATAACTGAAGCGAGCTTTCCACGTCGAAAAGGAAACCTTGCAGGGAAAACACATTTTCAGATTTAATAAACGACTCTCATTAAGTACAAACGTTCTTGAAGTTATGTGTCATTTTAGATTTTTTACAATAAAGTTTAAATTTTAATTCTTCTTTAGAGAATTGGTTTTCCTATGTTTGAATCTTGGTCAATCTTTTTTTTATTTCTTTTGCTTGACGCCAAGCCATTTAAAGTATAAAAAGTGTTTCTGATTCTATTTTTGTTTACTAAATTTTGTCACGGCATCAAAATACGAGGAAAAAGGCAAAGAGTAATGTCTTCATTTTTATTTTTAGAGATAATGAACTAAAAAGTTCTAAATATATCGCATGGTGATAAAATTATTTTTATGTCCAGTCATCTGAACTGTACAAATCTCCAATTATTGGAATTTTGGAGGAAGGGGGGGGGGAACCCAACATAAAAATGCTAAAATTGGGAAATGCTTTCAATAAATTAATTCTTCAAAGCAATGCACTCTTATCGATATCCTTCTATCCTATTAGGATAAATTCTTATTATATTGCTCTGTGTAATTTTAATACATATTTAGGTGTTGAATCTTCATGTATAGTTTTATTTGTGATTTTAAAATATGGAACAATGTATATTGTTTTCCACAATTTGTATCTGTTAAATTTGATTCGATGATTTAAATCGAGTTTTTTCTGTGTGAAAAGACTTACTCTCATCGAATTTGACTTCTTAAATTTTGAACCTTTACCTATCATCCGAATTGATCCAACCCCTATTTAACTCAGATAACTGCTGTAACTCAACTTCTAATGTTAATTCATTTTCTTTCGCACTGCATTAGCATAAAGATAAAATAATAAATAAATTATGAAACAAATCATGTTATTTATTAAAATATAAATAATTAATAATTAAATAATAAGTAGTTCCTATAACAAATAAATAATGATTAATAAATTTCTCTAAAGTAGCAGACAGAATTATAAATTAATAAAAACAATTTAATTAGGAAATAAATGGTCCGTTCTTCTTAAAATTAGTAGATAAATGGTTAATATTTGGTAAGATTCACAGCTAAATGGTTTATAATTGATAAAGTTAATAAATAAGAGGTTATTCTGTTGTAAAGTTAACAGGTAAGTGATAAACAGTAATAAATAATTGAGGTTGGGGAAGATATTTCATATCCATCATATATCAATAAAACAGTGATAAATCTTAAAATCTTTGATCTGAAATTGATGAATCTTATTAAAAAATATTGTTCATTTGAGCTTATGCTTATAATGATATGATAATACAAGGAAAAAAAATCAATTTACAGCAATTGTTTTTTGGTGTAGAATTCAATATATTTGTCCCAACATTTGTTTTTATTTTTTATTAGATGCTTTTGGCGATCTGCTGATCCACTAAGATTATTGCATGCACAACATTTCAATAAATTATTTTATGCATAACATGGCCTTAATCGTTTCCCTAGCAGATTGTTTTTAAATTTCAAATTTTGATATACATTATTTCGTACTATTTTAGATACAAAACTTTCACCTGTTCAATTAGTTGCATTGAGCACCACCTGAACAATTTTCTCTTTCTGTCATATCATTAAATCTAAAAGGAGAAAAGATTAAATTTCATCTAACTTGTTGACCATATTCAAACATGCTCATCAGATATATAAATATAATAAGTGAAATTATTTGGCATAAGAGTTTGCTGAGTAATACCGAAAATATTTTATAATTTTTTTAATAATTAGAATTTTTTTAACCTATTCAATGAAAAGTTCAGCTTATTAATTTCAAGTTTAAACAGTGATAATGTATTTTTATATATCCAGTTATATTTCTGAAAAAAGAAGTAGTATTAAAAAGTGCATATTATAGCATTGCTTATTTTTTAAAGACAACTTTAACTATCACAAAACTGATAAAAAAATTTATAGTAAAACTCTGCTTTAAAAAGAAACCTACTCTGTATGAAAAAATAAACCAGATCTTCACATCTTGGTAGAATAACAATCGGTGGAAGATCTAGTATAAAATATTTGCGATAACAAAGAAAGCGATTTGAATTTCATTACAATTGTGAAGAATTTAGTTGAAAAGTTTACTTGAAGTTACTTTCAGAATTTTTTTAAAATTAGAGAAAAAATTATATGTTTTTTTTTTTTTTAAATTAGAGAAAAAAACTATGGTATAGAAAAGATAATTTTTCAATTTTTCAGAAGAATGTAATAACCATTTTTGATTTACAATTTTTTCGGAAGTTTTATGGTTGAAAAATGACAAAACTTCGCACAATTTTTGTTTGATTAAAATTTCAAAAAGGAAAATAAATCTCCAAAATCCATATTCACACTCTGCAATATATGTTTCTGCAAAATTTGATATCTCTATAGGTTTGACCTGTAGAATTCCAGCATAATACACAGGCATGCATTCTTTATTATTAGTAGATATGTCATATAACAATTTCCTTGATGGTAAAAAAAAATGTTATAAATAATGAAATAACCACAATAAGCTTATTCTAGAATACAATATTCATAGATGAACAGAAAAACTTATGGTCCGGAGTGATTTATCATGTTAATGTTGACTGCTTTAACTACAACAAAAGATCAAATACATGGTTAAAGGATAATAAATAGTATATAGGATATGCATTAGCATTTGATTTAATTTTGATAAAATTTACAGAATAAGTACACATTGAAAATTTTTGCAATGCAATTCAAAATATAAATTTTATAAATTTGATATTTAAGATTATTATTTAATTTTGACCAAGAATAATTCTAATTTACATTACAATAATTATACATTACTTATCTAATTAATCCAGTATTTAATTATGATATTTAAAAGAACAGCAAAACCTAAATATGATGTATTAATGAATTATGAGAACATGATTTTGCAGTAATTGAAATTAAGACAGATTAAAATAATAGCAAAAAATAGAATTTATCAAAATTGCTGGAAAATATGATTTTTAAAACTGTTTTTCTTTCAGTAATAAAAAAAATGAATAAATATTATTTTTTTTATTCATCATCAAATTTTGTATACATTTATTCTGAATAACGAAGGAAACCGAATGGGTTAAAAAAAAGTAAATCAATAAAAATGAATTGCATTTTATTACAGATAGGGTAATCTTTTAAAATATATTTAAGGGTTAATTTTTAATAAGTTAAAATTCACTTAGGCATCTTAGTAATAAAGTTGGCATAAATAAAGATGATAATCATTTATTAAGGCAAAAATTAAAGCTAATCTTTAAACACCTTATTTAAAAATTTGACGATACAATGAAATGTATTTTACTTTCATTATAGCAACAAAAACAATTGCTGCAATTTATATTTCAAAGGCATTTTAGAATTTATTTCTTTAAATTCAGAAAAAAAATTATTCACCAATTTAATTGGTATCACCGAAAAAATAATTACTCTCAGATTTAAGAGATGTAAAGTTATTTTATGAATAATATTCTTAGAGGTTATTAGAAGAAAAATTTTGCTTCATTTTTAGTTAATTAAAATTCTTAATGAAATTTTTAAAGAATTCTAAGAGCTATGCACTGGCTAAAGTATGTTTGTGCTAAATCTGGCATTCCTGTATTGGCAATGATCTGTAGACCGCCAATAGCGCCACAGATATAAATATTCTGTTTCCTTTAAAAGAATTGTTCTTATAACTTCAACACAATCGATTTATAACGACGAATGATTTATACTATTTACAACTGGCAACTTTGAAATGCGATGGAATTTTCGTATATTAAACTTGCATGCATCAAAAATATCTATTTATCGAACTTTTGCAGGAACTGAGAGTATTGAAAACGAGTTGTATTCAATACTAATTGCAATTATTATCGAATAAGATTTTCATACATCAAGCAAAAATTTTTGGAAAAAAGGTAAATACCTGTTACTTATATAAATAATAATTAATTTCGTTCATTAGGAGGGATATAAATTAAATAAGAAAAGATATTTTATCAGTTTTTACTGAAACGCAAAGCAATCAATGTTTGCATTGTAAGTTATGTGTTTATTTCATTTTCAGTTTTACAATTCAATTTCTTAAATTTTGTTAAAAATTAATTTTTAACAACATTTTTTATTTAAATTCATTTTAATTTTGTATTTATTATACTGAATATGACCCCTATTCGGAAATCTTTATTCTTGAAGCAGAGTTGATAGAAAATAGGATAAAAAATATAGACGTGACAAAGAAATGTGAAATTTCATCAGGTACGGAAGAGTTTAATATAATTTTCTTAGATTAAATCTTTTAAATAGTTTTTATTCCTTAAAAAATAATTATATATAGGGTCAGTTAGAATGTTGGGAAAATTTTGTAGAAAATTGCAATTTTATAGAAAATAGAACAAATTTTATAGAAATTGCAATTTTCTTTAAAATATTCTTAAGGTAGAGAAAATAATTTTGTAACTTATGTACTTATGTATTTAATGCCTTCAATTTAGAGTGATTGGAAGAATCATGAATTTTCCTAACTTTTTCGGGAAATGAACCTTTATAAAAACCGAAATAGTTGAACATTAATAGATACGATTAGGGAATATATAAAATTATAAAATTTCATTTAAATTAAGCAATAACTAATACTTCAGTTTAGTAATAGAAATAGATCTGTCATTTCAAGTTGAACATTCAATTTCCAATTTAATTAATCTTCCTCTGCCGGTAAAAATTTACTCAGCGATAAGATGTGGTAGAATAACATTTTTCTACCTCTCAGCAATCATACAGTATTATTAACTAATTAAACACATTTTGATTAAATCAAATACATGTTTTTTAAACTTGTAACATTCAGTTAATTACTATAAATTTCCCACAAACTTGGAATAATGAATCAAATATACGTATCAAATCAAATATATACAATCAAATATACGAATCAAAATATACGTATTTGTTGAAAAATAAACCCTAGATGATTCGAGATAAATTACTTTTTCCATATCCAAAATCTCCATTGTTTTTTGAAAAGAGTGAAAATCAACATCTTCAGATTTCTCTTTTACCATCACTTTTTATTTTCTTGAGATCATTTTTCTTGTTTTCACCTATATACTAAATCAATCGACATCAAAAGCCATCTTTCACATTGAAAAGTGTTATTTAAATCACCTGGTAATTCTTTTAAAATATCAGTTATTAATTTGGCATAAATTAATAAATATTATTGGTGGATTTCCATATTACCGTATTCCTAGACTTATTATCACTTCCTATCATGAAATGAATTATTCAAAATGCATTAAAAATATAGTTTTAATTATATTAAAGGTCTATTACTATTACTGTTGGAAAACTATTAAGAGTAACTGAATATAATATCCTGTTTCTCAGAAGATTAAAATCCAAAAGTGACAATTGAATCATACTAATTTCCGTTTTATCCTTCAGATCCAAGAAATATAGGTACATAGCAAATAACCGATGCAGGGAATGAAAATTGAAACTATGGAAAGTTTTGTTTACCATTTTTTAAGATGGTTGCAATTAAAGCAAACAAACTTTAGAAGGTAATACTGAAAAAGCGGAAAAGTATTGCTCGTCTTCTAGATTGCCTTAAAAGAGGTGCTTGTTTCCCAGCTTGCCTAGGCTTCACCAGTGCATACTGACTGTCACTGTTTCCAATTATTTCTTGTTTTCAATTATCCTCAATAGCCCTAATTGTTCGTAGTAAAAAATGACGAAAAGTTCACTGTATGTATTTTTGTATATTGAAACTTTTATATATATATATATTGCAAAACACTTTAAATTCTATATTTAGAGGTTCGACTATACAGTACACAGTACACTCCCGAGTATCCGATTCGTGACTATCCGGCTTCCGTATTATCTGACCTGGTTTTCTTTATAATAATTAAATGAGGAATGCAAGGCATTGGAAGCAGGCTTCTGCTACGATCTTCCCACGTGTCGATGCAAAACACAAGTTGTGAGAAGAAAAGAACAGCGTTCCGCTGGTTGTTTGCCTTTTTCCTAATTATAACTGTACAATATTCTTAATAAATTCTTGAAACGTGCAGTGCAGTATATAAGTTTATATAAACTGCCAGTGCAGAGCCTTCTATTTTAAATCGACATGTTACCGGCAACTTCTATGTTTCACCGGACCGTGTTTACATTCTACATGGTTTGAGAAAAATTTAGAAATTACGTTAGTACTCAATAAAAAATGAAAAAAAAAATACTTTTTATAACAGTGAGTTTGGTATAAAAACTTTGTCTTCTGGTATTGGTGGACAAAGAAATGAGTTAATAGAACTTCGGCCTATCCGGCTGCTCTTCCGCCACATTAGGTCGGATATTCAGGTGTGTACTGTATTTATAGGAAAGAAATTATTAAATTTGGATGATTTTGTGAGATTTCGTTAACAAATTATGGCATCGAACGTTGAAATTTTTTTTCTTGGCTCAAAGCGCATGGGGATGTTTGCGACTTAGAGAAATAATTCTCTTCTTATATTTTCCTCTAATCATCTTGTTTACTCATCTTATTAGATGAATCAGCTATTCTTGGAAACCCATAAGCCACTCAAGCGAGCAAAACTGTTTTCCCACTAATTTGTTTCTCTCTCTGACGAAAATCTTGTTTCAGGTGAAACAATCTTTTGGATGCCTGGATAATCTTTTTTTCTTTCAAGTATTTCATATCTAATGCTTATTTAGTTATTAATTGTTAAAATGTTTTGGTTTGTGAATTTTCTGCATCTTATAAATTAAAAATATTGTAATGAAAGAAATATTTGGAGCTAAGGAAAGCTAATTTATTTATATATTAAGAAAATATTTAAGAAAAATTATATATTTTATTAAATTTTCATGACCGAATGTCCAATTGGCTGGTTAATGATACTGTTGTAAAAAACTTAAAATGCATCTGCATTCTTATCTAACAGTTTCTGAACGTCATGTGTAAGGGTTTTATTTACTCTTGTGAAATTCGCTTGGGTAAGCCGACACACTAGGGTAGCGATGCGCAAACTATTTTCGTTTCTCCCCCCCCCCTCCACCTCCAGCTTGTTTTAAATTTTGTTGCGACCGGTGAATAGACAGTAGACTTTCAAAAAAATTAACGTAGTTAAAATAAATTCTTTTTTTTTTAAAGAATTTGTGCTTATGTTCCTGCATTAATAGTGATCTGACTAAAGCTTATAATTTAATGAAGCAATGGTTTATTTATTCATATAGGTATAAATATTTTTTAAAGGAAAAATAATTTTCAAAAATTGCCTAACATAAGAAGTCAATATAAGGAAGGAATTGCAAAAATTTCATGACTGCGTCTACATTTGGATGTATACTAGAAATTGCAAGCCATAAAACATGGTTCTAGTCGAAATCCATATTTTGTTTTAATTGCAATGATTTTTCAAAAGCCAGTAGGTGGATGGAAATTTAATCAAAATATTAATTGGCTTTTTTTTTTCAAATCTGTATTCCTATAGTTAACCAAAATTTATGTCTAGCTAGAAACTTAAATTGAACGCACGGAGTATCGTCACTTAAGGCCCATCAATTAACTGTTAACTGTTTTCATCTAAAGGGGTATTGAATAAAAAATATGTAAACGAAAATGACTTGCACTTCCAATTTAATTCATTATCTGAAAATTTGTGACTTTTTTCTCACAATTGTATGATATGATGGGAAATGACACATTTAAATATAATCTATATTATATTACTTTCTCTAGCAACTTATAAAAATCTCAATAAAATGTCTGCGTTGTTTTTGTTAAGTTCTTATTGAAGGATCTGCTCATTATTAAATGTTTTAACTTTTCTGCTCGATGTTAAAACGCTTCTTAACTCTCCTTGTAGGTGAAAATAAATTCTAGTTTTCTTGCAAATATCAACTAAGTAGTTTAATTTCCAAAACTAATTTTTAGTTTTAAATGAGCTTACAAATATAGGTTTCTCTGCTGCCAAATAAAGGGAGTGGTTTTCTCAAAACTTTCTCGCATACCATCTAATAAACTTGTCATGCCAGAGAACGCTTTACATGGCATTGGCGTGCAATAGTTCCGAAATATTAACTTTTGGTGTAAATTTGGCATTTTTACTGAATTTATCGTGTCTGTCTTGGCGAGTTATTTGACGATTTATCCCTAGCATTCATTAATATTATATTTTAAAAATCAAATTTCAGTTTCAGACATGTTTTTCTCAACCGATTGAAACAAAAATCGGCACAAAACTGCACATGTAGTCACGAAATTTCTTACCAAATTTGATATATTTAATTAATTTTGTTTTTGAATTATCGTGTTCACATGTTTTTGAAAGCACAGGCTGACAAATATTTAACACGTCATTGGATTTGGCTCAAAATTTACCACGTTCTATACTATAGATGTTAACTTTGTGTACCGAATTTTATATATCCTGCTCTTTTCGTTTTGTAATTATCGTGTTGACTTTTGTAATTTTCGTGTTGTCAAACAGCTGGACAGACGGACTTCTTTTGACCACATTTTACGCAAAAGGCAGAAATCTGAAAATTTGATTCAAAAACTGTATACCAAATTTTAACCGCCTGGCTCAAAGCTTTTTAAGTTACTTTTGTCACAGACAGACAGATGGACGAACATTTTCTAAAAATATTTATTTTTTTAAAACTCAGTGAGGTCTAAGAAGTCGTCAAAATCTGAAATTCGATTTTTTTGACGAATATTATACTTTCTCTATACTATTTATATGTTACGGTCAATAATTGGCCGGCCAATTCGCGTTTTGGCCAACGTTGCTGTAAACTTACCGGCCAATGTCCGATCTTTTCTTGATTTCAGGCTTTGGCCGGCCAATTCGCGAAGTGACTTGGGACGATCGACCAAAGTAGGAAGAAAGAAATCAAGAGCAGATTTTTTTACACATTGTTAAAAATGAGTACTTCTGTGTACTTTATGAGATATAAAATATAATCTCGTGCTATTCTGTTCTCATATTAAAGCCATAATAGAAATTATTCAGTGAACGTATATGCTGTAACAACGTGATAGCTTGAAGATTAGATTTGCGCCCTTCAAAATGACGAATTATATCTTCAGCAAATGCGCTGCGTATCGTGTATGAAATTGAGTACTCAATTTGTCAATTACCTTTAAGGATGATCCTTAGTCTTTTTCTGCTCCATAGACCTAATGTTAAAGATCCTAGATCACATTGTCTCCCCAAATATCGCTTCAAAAAATATGAAATTTTTTGCAAAGGTAAATAGAAAATATAAGGGCTAATTAAAACAAATATGAAGGAAAAATATTTTTGTTTTTAATATTATTTAAAGGCATTTCTTTGTTGGCGCCATATATCGAATTTCACCTACCACATGTCCTTATTTATATTTTATTCATAAATGTTATTATATTTATTTTAATTTATTCTTAATGTTGTTTTTTTTCCTTCTAAAGAAGTTCGTATTTTATGAATCGAATTTCGGAACAGAATGTAATCTGGAAAATTTAGCATTAGGTCTATGGGGCAGAAAAAGACTGACGATCGCCTTTAAAACATTTTTTGGAATACACCGTTCATGTGCGAGTTAGCCAAGATGGCAATGCATAGGGCTGCAGGTCGAACGGTCTGTGTTCGAATCCGTCTGGGTCCAACCATGTCAGTCGAGATTTCTTTTTGTAAATTTAGGTTTTCATAATTTCAGCATATTTGAAAAAAAAAACACATACTCATATTCGAATCCCTGTACGTATTAAAAAAGTGAGTACATGCATTTCTCAAATTTAAGTCTATTTTACTCGGAGCTATTATAACAACATGAAGTACTCAAGAACGAGTATATTTTACTTATTTTTAAGTATTCTGTTTTAATAGTGAATTTTACTAATTTCAAATAATGAAAACAATTACGATAGTGTTAAGCCTCATTTATTACAACAAGATGAACTTCCATGGCATTTTGAATTGCATAAGCGTTGATTCTTCCTACATTTACAGATATTTGTTCCGTTCTTGGTATTGCAATTATATCTACCATTATCACATCGGACTTTGGCCAAGGATTCCCAGCCACTTCGCGAAATGGCCAGCCAAAGTAGAATATACAATATTAATTGTAAGTACTTCGGACTTTGGTGACACCTCTTGGCCAAAACGCGAATTGGCCCAACTTTGGGCTTTGGTCGTAACATATACAAGAAAGGAGAAATGTTAACTTCGTTTCTCAAATCGAAAATATGTCGTAATATTTTGCCGTCTAAGAGATTGCTTTTTGAACATAGCAATATTTTCTCATATATAAAAGTCATTTCATTAATGAGTATTGAAAAAGAGACGAGTGTTTAAGCTTCTTAGATCGATCCAAGTCGCATAAGAACCCCATCAGGTAAGGAACATTTGCATTCGTCTTCAGACTGTCGAAGTATAAATCTTTTGTACTAATACAGACAGTTTGCCATATTTCGAAAAAAGTATATTTGTTTCTAAAACAAATAGAAGCAACTGTATTTCTAATTCATTTTGTCTCATTTGATCATTTTATAATACCTAATACTCGTTGTAGAGAAGCCTTATATATATATATATTTATTTTTAAATGTATATATTTTTTATTTAGCGACCCACAAAAATCTTCTTGCGGCCTCTTAGTGGGTCGCAATACGCGTTTTCTTTCGCTGAGAGATCAATGAATAATTTTCCTTCTATTATTTATAAATCGAAAAGGTTTAGTTGACAAACTGCGATTGATATCTTCAACGATCAATTTTTAAAAATATTCATTAACATGACTTTACGGATTTTTTTTCCTCATAATATGTTTCTACCTCTATAAAATCAGCTCAATCAAAAAAAAAAAATCTGCAAATTGGTGACGTATGGGGTTTTTGAAATAACATTTAATTCATTGAAAATTACTGTGATTTTGAATTTACGAGTTTCTTAAAATTATTATTATACTTTTTATTACAGGCTTTGAATAAAGGGTTTCCAAACAAATATTTCAAAATCGAACATTTCGATCCGAATAAGCTATAATTTTTGAAAGATAAAAAAACAAAAATGAAGATTCAAATCAATGCCTTCTACAAGCTTTGTAAAAAGTTAAAAAAGTGAATTTTAAGATCATAAATTATAAAAGAGCGTGATGATATTGGCTCAAATGCCGATGTTTTTATATTTAGATAAATAAAACGAGTCATTGGACAGTACTAATGCTAATATACCTAGCAAAATATTAAATAACAGCTTTAACAATATGTGCAGATAATTATTTGAGATATAAGTAAAGAAATTAAATTAAGTAAAAATTTATAAAAATTAAATGAACCAACCTTTTCTTTTATATGATAATGTAAGCATCTGTATTATTTTCTTGCAAGTAAATGTAACTTGCCTTCTATTCATATCTTCATTTCTCTGAGGATATAATTGCATTTAATTCTTCCCTGCTTTTGTATCCCGAAATCTACAGCAATTGGTTCCAAGAAAGAAGGGGAAAATAATGATTGCACTATATGGTACTCACTGATATTATTTTACACATCCACATAAACAGATTTTATATATATACCGTAAATGTGATCCAGCTGATCATATCTAAACCGTTAGAGATTGGCTTATTCTCCCAGAAGGAAAAACTACTTTAAAATTTATACTATAGAATTATACAAAGTGGTCATAAAATAAATGTTTCTGTGATAGCTACAAAAGATTGTTATGAAAGAATTATTAAATGTTATTCAATAAAATTTTTATTAAAGAATAATTGAGTTCTTAATATTTTTAGCGCAGCAGGTAATGCAATTAAGGCAAAAATAGTTTGCATTAGTTTGCTTTCATAAATTCATATCAGCCATTACAAATCAAATGCCGGTTTTTAGGTTACATAAAGAGCACACTGTCTGTAACGTTTGTTGACGATATTTACACACTCAAATTTAGAAGATACTTTGTTGTGTTTGTGACAACCGATTATTGGCGCATATTTGGCAATAGCTGGGAATTTTTTTTGACATTTTTCGATTTATGAAGTATATTTATATTGAAATTTATTGTTGTAAGTGGTTATATCAAAAACTTTATAAGCGCTTTTACTATTTATCGAAACAACCATATGCCAAACTGTTATAGTTTTTTTACAATGATTTTTTTATTATCAGGGAAAAGCATTGTAACCAACTGCATTCTACATTGTATGAGAAAATAAATGTATAGCTGAAAAAAGTAACAAAGACTAAATTTTTATGAATCATTGGAAAAATAATGTCCTAACGACGTATTGGATTGGGGGGCAAAATATTTATATATACCCCTAGTCTTATTAGTCATGTTGTTTTATAATGTATTTTTAAATAAATATCATTTTAAACAAAAAAAATCTATTTATCTTTTAACAAAACTAATTGAATTTAAAGCTTCGAATTTCATTGTTTTGAAACCATTAACGATCGTCCCAAACAGTGACAACATTTTATTGATGGATCTTCCTTTGGGTACCTTTGAAATGACCTAAAAGCGTTCAAAATAAGAATTTTAAAATCTTTATAATTCGTAAAGTTGATCTCAGAAGAAGTAGCTTTAATATCATAGGAGGGTGAATTTTGTTTGCTGAAAATGTTAATATGCCAAGAATATTTTACTAAACATGAATAAGGGAACATAACTGTAAAATTTAGAATTAGTTATTTTTAAAACGTTTATTATCTGAAACAACACAAAATGTAATTCTTTATGTCATATATATATATATATATATATATATATATATATATATATATATATATATTACAGATAAAAAAATTGCATTTGGGAACTAAAAGTAGAAATTCCTGAAATAAAAAATGAAGTAGAAGAAGAAAAAATGATGGAAGAAGTCTAATATCGTGTGTTTTTATAGAATCAAGACATCCAGATTTTCATAACCCAATCAGGTTTAGTCGTAAAAGAGTGGAAATTTTTTGATTTAAAATATTATTGCCTTTATAAAATATTATTGTCTTAAAATATTATTGGCTATTTTATAAAATGCCTCTTAGGACAAAGGAGCAGTATAAAAATTTTAGTTCGTAAGCCATCAGAACATTTAATGATTTAAACTACATAAAACATAATTATTTATTTCATTTAGACCGTTTTTTTTTATTTCGATGTATACGTCCATAGCTAAAATTTTAGAAATTAGCTATTGGGCACAGGTTAGAATGAATATCCTGCATTTAGTAACTATGTTTGTCTTAAATAAAACTGAATAATCGAATTAAAAAAAATAGATATTTAAAAGGGAAAACTTTTTTGCATTTATTTCTTAGAAAATATCACATTCCATATTTATTTTATTTGATACAGACAAGTTCTGAAATTTACACTTATCTAGTTTTAGTTTTTAAAAAGAGTTAATATTTTAGTATGAGTTTTTGTCAACATGATAGCAACACATTGATAAAAGTATTGTATTCTTGCGGGTCAAATTTTTTTTTATTTTGTGCAAAATAAACAGGAAAACAGTATTTAAACACGTTTTTAAACTTCCATTTTTCATTAAAAATAGAAATTTAATTTATTTATTGAAACGGTATTATTCCAAAGATAATTTTTTGAATTTTAAGATAATGTAAAAATTATTTTTGTGCTGTAATATTATTGAAAGTTGTTGCAGAAAAACTCAAAAATTCATTAATTAATATATCCCATTTATTAAAATTCTAATTAAAAATTTAAAAAAATCGTTCCGAATTGCATATTTTTACTTTTCAAATTTTGCATGTGCAAAATGTGTTTTGTAACTCTAGATCAAACGATTTGACCTGTAGAGCCCCAACAGACACATACACGTAAGTAAACACAAATACACATTCATCTTTATTATAAGTAAAGATGAAATGTTGATTGATATTGATGTTTTTAATAACATGACTTATTCTTTTGGGAAATTGTGTATTCAAAAGTGAACTTTCAAAAAAGGAGAAAGTCTTTCTTCATTTTCCTTCTTCGTTCATTATTTTTATTTTCCTCATACACGAAGTATGCAAAGAGAAAACAATGTAATCGTTAAAAAAATTTTGAACTCGAGATTTTTACTAATCTTTACATTTTCGATCTTTCTCTCTATTGGAAAAACAGTCTTTGGAGTCATATCTGTCAATCTATATGTAACACGATAACTCAAAACACCACTACTAATATTTTAAAGTAACTGGAAGTAACACCACTGCCACATATGGATTATATTGAATGTTAAAGAAATAAAATGTTTATTCAAAGTGAATTCTATCATTTCTTTTTTTTACCTAAAATCCTTTTTACAAAATAACTAACAAAAATTTACAACCAAATGATTCGCCGGGAATATGTTTTGTGTTTAATTTCAATTAAAACTGTTATGCATAATTTAAGGATTCGATTAATAAATTATTTTTAAGGATTTTGACTTTAATTATAATGTACCTGTTCCATCTCTTGTGTATAAGAAAATTCCTAATGGAGTCAAATCGAATGGCGTTATAATGCCATACAAACATTACTTTTCGTATAATCCAACTTCTAATTGTACTGTTTCTTGCAGTAATGTAATTTAGCTTTCTGTGTCCTCTTGTAAACTGCGAAGATCATAAGCAGAATCCTTCTTCTTCAGCTTTCAACAATGGAAGAAAATCATGCAATCGAATATTTCATGGAACAATGAAACAATTTTTCTTTACAACAATGAAAAAGAATGTTAAAAATTAAATTCTTTTAACGAAATTATCGAAATTCAGGAAAAAATTGCATGGCAATAAAATTGGTTCATGCTTTTTTTATTTTTACGTTTGAAAATGGTGCAAAAAACTCGATTAGTGTAATATTATGTTCGAAAGTTAGAGCGGAAAAAGCAAAAGTGACACAATTTTTAATTAATTAAATACCAATTTAAATTTTAAAAAATCGCTTTGGAGTTTACATTCTTTTCCTTCAAAGCATGTAAATGTAAAATTTGTAATCTGCCGGCCAAATGTTTTGACCACACACACACACACACACACCATTATTAATAGAGATATAAGCTTAAACTGAGTAATGAGAAACTCGAATGAAACTTTCATTATCGACAAGTACTTAAAAAAATTAAAGCGAATTATTATTTTCTGATTAAAAAAGCAAGGCAATAAAAATTTCTTTATTTGAAAATGTTCTCATTAAGTATTTTCTATTATTTGAAAATGTTCTCATTAAGTATTTTCTATTATTTTAAAATATTCAGAAAAACCATCTTCGAAAAAATTATATTCTTTCCTGTAAATTGTCTGATACCAGCATTTCTTACATGAATGGTTCGCCACAATAATTAAACAACATAAAAGCTACTTAGATGATTATTTTATTTATTTTGTTATTAATAACCAAATATAATAAATTATGGCAATATGTGACAAGGAATTGGCCAGCTAAATCATTCTGCAATTTGAGCAAGTTTCCGTAAACAAAACAGTGACGGTGTTTGATGAATCTTCTGACAGGGTTATCTTTTCATTTTAACTTTGGGTTGCCATTTTGAAGCTATTAGCACCAACGTTGGCTTTTATCCAGAATGAGCAAAAAACGTTGAGGATGAATATATGGGCTTTAATTGACGTAGTTCTGAAAGTGCATACGGATTGCTAAGAGCTTTAATGTGGCTGAATTCTTGCTCGACCATGTTGATTTGTTAACTGATTAAATTTTGGATTTTGAGAGATTTTTGTATGAGTTAAAGACTGTGAGTATAAATAATAAAATAGATTACATACAAAAATAATTTTAAAATTTTCCTTAAAAAATATTATTTCATATAAAAAGTATTGTAAGGTGGGCAAATGGCAAATACTTGTCTGACCCAATAGTTATCATTGGTGTAGTAAAAATAAATGACGGCAGGTGTAAGATAATATTTTTCTCTTGCCTTCATCATACTTGTTTTTTAAAAAAATAACAAATAGACGTTAATACTTATTCTCCATGGGGCTTTTTAAGATTAGCATTGGAGTATTTGCATATATATTTGAAGAAAATCCATAAAATAGATATTTACTTATAATAAAGATAAATATGTGTTTGTGTGTGCTGTTGGCGCTTTACATGAAAGACCGAAAAGAATAGAAAGAAAGAATTAGCTTTTATCAGGGTGTTAGCATCACGTTGACAAAAGCTCACATTTAAAAAATTAAGTTCAATCTTACTGCAAACTAAACTTAGAAAAGTGTAATTTTCAGATGTATCTGTAAGAAATGAAATAAACATAAGATAGATATTTTTTCTAGAATGATAAATGTAAGAAAAAAACTTCTGTGACTTTTTAAAAATATTTATATTATTAATTCAATAGTTCTGTAGATAGTTCAATAATTAAGGCAGATATGATTTATAAATACAGGATATTCATTTTAATCAGGGTCCATTAGCTAATTTCTAAAATTTTAACTATAGGCATGTAATTAAAAAAATGGTTTAAAGTAAGTAAACAATTATATTTGAATTAATAAATATTCTGATGAATTGCGAATTTAAAATTTTTATACTGATTCTTTGTTTTACGTGATATTTAATAAAAGTCATGAGATACTAATATTTTAAATAAAAAAAAACTTCCAGTCTTTGGCGACTAAAACTGATTGGAATATGGAAATTTAAACATTTCTATTCTATAAAAACGCACGATTTATTTTTCGTTAATCATTCGTTACTCTTTCGTTTAATCGATTTTGTGAAAAGGCTTGGCTTTTATTTATTAATTATAAATTAAGATTACACGAAGATCATGTATGTAAAAATGTTATTGAAATGAAGCTCGGTATTTACAAATAACAACTGAATGAGCTTAATAAATTTTATTGGAACCTGATTAATCATCATTCTTTATAAAGTGCTAATATATTCCTTATAATTTAATATGAATAGAATTTGTATTTTTTTGTAAATCAATTTTTTTCGCAATTAAAAGGCTAAAGTTTTTATTTGATTTACCTGCCTGCGGCTCTTTTTCAACCTAGTAACCCTAGGGAAATGCCCAATAGGAAATTCGCATGAATTTATCAAAAATAGAAAAGAAACATTTTTAAAACCTAACTTTTTCAAAAATTAAATTTAGCTATTAAATATATTTGTCTATTTTTAATATAAACTATCTTCTAATACGTGTAAAAGAGACAAATTCAGGACATCATATTCAAATATGGGACATTATTTCATTATAACAGATTTTTCCAATAAAGTTATAGCCGAAAATCAGGACCACCCTGGCTAATGTACTATTTCTGGCCACTTTAAATGCAAGTTAAACGTTTTTGATTGTGCGGACCATATGTTGTATAAAAAATACTTGGTATTAAAAATATAATAAAACTAAATATACATGTAAAGAAATATCAACCCATATAATATATATACGTACATATAAACTATATAATACTTTCTCAAGGGCATTCTTTTATCTGCTTTCTGTCTTCCTAGTCAGTTCGCTGCACTATTCTCGCTATGGGCGAACAAAGAATCTTAATATCAGATCTCGTATATGTAAGAACACACGAATGTATATGCTATATTCAAGATGTTAAATCGATTATTATCAATTATAACTGATCCATTAATGATCCATAAAAGTGATCCGTTAATTTATCACATTGACCGGTTATTATCAATCCTAATCGCGGCTCTTATTAATAATAACCTATTAATCGCATTGACCGTAACATGTACTATTTATATATAATAATTTCTAATTAATCTAGTTCTAAAAGTAATTTCCTAATCACTCGAACTTCCGCTACACTGTAACTTTAACTTCTGAGTTACGTTGAGATGGGATTTTTTCCACAGAATTAAAATGCTATGTCGTCAAATTCTTTTATAAAACTATATAATATTTTCACAAGCGCATTCTCGTATCTGCTTTCTGTCTTCCTAGTCAATTCGCTGCACTACTCTCGCTTATGGGCGGACAAAGAATCTTAATATCAGATCTCGTATATGTAAGAACACACGCACGTATATGCTATGTTCAAGATGTTAAATCGATTATTATCAATTATAACTGATCCATTAAAGATCCATAAAAGTGATCCATCAATTTATCACATTGACCGGTTATTATCAATCCTAATCGCGTTTTTTTTAATAATAACCTATTAATCGCATTGACCGTAACATGTACTATTTATATATAATAATTTCTAATTAATCTAAGTTCTAAAAGAAATTTCCTAATCACTCGAACTTCCGCTACACTGTAACTTTAACTTCTGAGTTACGTTGAGATGGGATTTTTTCCACAGAATTAAAATGCTATGTCGTCAAATTCTTTTATAAAACTATATAATATTTTCACAAGCGCATTCTCGTATCTGCTTTCTGTCTTCCTAGTCAATTCGCTGCACTACTCTCGCTTATGGGCGGACAAAGAATCTTAATATCAGATCTCGTATATGTAAGAACACACGCACGTATATGCTATGTTCAAGATGTTAAATCGATTATTATCAATTATAACTGATCCATTAAAGATCCATAAAAGTGATCCATCAATTTATCACATTGACCGGTTATTATCAATCCTAATCGCGTTTTTTTTTAATAATAACCTATTAATCGCATTGACCGTAACATGTACTATTTATATATAATAATTTCTAATTAATCTAGTTCTAAAAGTAATTTCCTAATCACTCGAACTTCCGCTACACTGTAACTTTAACTTCTGAGTTACGTTGAGATGGGATTTTTTCCACAGAATTAAAATGCTATGTCGTCAAATTCTTTTATAAAACTATATAATACTTTCACAAGCGCATTCTCGTATCTGCTTTCTGTCTTCCTAGTCAATTCGCTGCACTACTCTCGCTTATGGGCGGACAAAGAATCTTAATATCAGATCTCGTATATGTAAGAACACACGCACGTATATGCTATGTTCAAGATGTTAAATCGATTATTATCAATTATAACTGATCCATTAAAGATCCATAAAAGTGATCCATCAATTTATCACATTGACCGGTTATTATCAATCCTAATCGCGTTTTTTTTTAATAATAACCTATTAATCGCATTGACCGTAACATGTACTATTTATATATAATAATTTCTAATTAATCTAGTTCTAAAAGTAATTTCCTAATCACTCGAACTTCCGCTACACTGTAACTTTAACTTCTGAGTTACGTTGAGATGGGATTTTTTCCACAGAATTAAAATGCTATGTCGTCAAATTCTTTTATAAAACTATATAATATTTTCACAAGCGCATTCTCGTATCTGCTTTCTGTCTTCCTAGTCAATTCGCTGCACTACTCTCGCTTATGGGCGGACAAAGAATCTTAATATCAGATCTCGTATATGTAAGAACACACGCACGTATATGCTATGTTCAAGATGTTAAATCGATTATTATCAATTATAACTGATCCATTAAAGATCCATAAAAGTGATCCATCAATTTATCACATTGACCGGTTATTATCAATCCTAATCGCGTTTTTTTTTAATAATAACCTATTAATCGCATTGACCGTAACATGTACTATTTATATATAATAATTTCTAATTAATCTAGTTCTAAAAGTAATTTCCTAATCACTCGAACTTCCGCTACACTGTAACTTTAACTTCTGAGTTACGTTGAGATGGGATTTTTTCCACAGAATTAAAATGCTATGTCGTCAAATTCTTTTATAAAACTATATAATACTTTCACAAGCGCATTCTCGTATCTGCTTTCTGTCTTCCTAGTCAGTTCGCTGCACTACTCTCGCTTATGGGCGGACAAAGAATCTTAATATCAGATAAGATTTGGACAATTTTCTTAAAATTATGCAGCCTAAAATTGTCAAAGAACTACACGGCTATTCCTTCAAATCATGTTTCTCGCTCTCTTACACACACTCACAATCATACACAAAAAGAGAGAGAGAAAGAGGGAAAAATAAATATCTATTTATTTATTTCAACCTTATATAATTCCACATCCATTGATGGATTCAAAAGAAATTCAGTGCTCATATTTCTCAGTACCTAGTAGGATTCACTGTTAAGAATTTTCTTCATCCCTCTAAATAGAATGAAAAAGGGTTGAACGATTTTACTTTTCCCATCCACATCTTTGGAAGTTATCGATCTACAAAAAAATTCTTCAACACGATCATAAAAATACGATCTTAAAATTAAAAAATATATGTACAACTTTACAGTGATATTAATATAATTTACCTTTAATATAATTATTATATATATTTATTAATATAATTATTATAATCTATATTAATATAATTATTATAATTTACCTTAATTTTCGATCAATTTTTGAAAATTAATTTAAAGCAACTTTGTATCAGTTCTCATTCTTTTAGTGAAATTATTATACCTATTTTACTGTCTAATCACATCTTTTGCCAAAGTTGCTTTTTTTATATATGTTATTTTTTTGCTTTTATTATGAAAAATAAAAGCAAACATTTCAAAACGCGCGTACAGGGATTCTCTATTAAACAACCTTTTAAAATTTTTCCAATTTATTTAATTAGCTCTAAAGTAATGATTCACAAGGAATCATTAATAAAGGTCAAGGCCCTAAAACATATAAAGGAGTAAATTTTATGTGGCGGAAAGATATTTTTGTTAGAGATATATAGATCAGATTTCCCTTATAGAATTGGAGGGAATCCTGCTAGAATGTTCTACTAGGCAAACTAAGCAGCTGCCTAGGACTACTGTGTTGAGCGGCCAGCATGTCGATTAAAAAAAATATTTTCTTAGTTGCCAAATAAATAATTTTCCAAAAAATTACTATACAAATGTTATTACAATTTTTTTACTATTAATTGTTTGTAAAAATACAAATTCTATCAATGATAAAATATTAATGATATTTTATTATCAACAAATAATCAATTATACTTGATAATATTAACATATAATCAAATATAATTGGTCAGTTAACTATATATTTCATTATGTTCACTTAGTTATTTGAATATTTAAGAACATTAGACTTTTGCTTCAATAATATTGTCTCTAAATGCCAGGCAGTATGGAATCATAATAAAAACAAATGTATTTTCAAAAAGTAAATAAAAATAAAAATAATAAAAATATTAATCTAAATTTAATTATTAACAAGTTAAAAAGAAGCTGAAATGCGAAATTAAATTGATTATCTTATTAGAAGACAAGTCTTATAATGTGCACTGCCTAGGGTCGCAAAATATCCAAATCCAGCAGTGGCTTCGGGTATAACTGTTACTATAATATATGCATATGTATGCCAGTAATTAATAGTAAATTCCATAAGGCGTAAAAACATTTTCTGATAACACAATTTTTATTTATTCTATATATAATTTATAAAATAAATTTTTTTATATTATTTAGCTGTTATAATGTGAGAATACTTTAAATTATTCATACAAGATTAAGAAAAGAAAGAGAAAGAAACACTGTATGGGATTTTTGCCTTGTTTATTCTTCACGAGAAAGTCAATATCTGGATAAAAATTTGGTAGTTTCAGCCTCGAGTCATTCTTTTTTACATTCAGTTTGTTTCTGTACATACATTTCGGAAACAACTAAAGTTATAAAAGCACGTTCATATAGATAAGTGGTCGAGAACCCCATCCTATTTCTCAGCGTAAGTTTCGCAATTGCTTTTTCTTTTTCGCCGAACATTTATCTGTTATAGGACTAAGTGGTGTCGTTCTAAAAAGCAATATTAGAGTCTAGTCACGATTTCGCTTCTTGACAAGCGTTCCGAGGTCCACTAATACGCTATCTGAGGAAAACAAGTTGGCCGCGGCCTTTAGGTTGGAAACCACTATTATCAAGAATTCATTTTTACTTTCATTTTTCCAAAATTAAGTATTTATAGCCAACTATTAATTTAATCTTCAACCTTCGAAAATCCAATCTGATAACTCTTTTATTTGAATTATTTATATACAAGTAAATTAGGCACCAACCAGGATAAGCAGCTGAATTTTATGGGAATATCTAATCATATTAGTTTTACTCATTGAACTTTTTTTTGGTTTTAAAAATTAGTTTTAAACGTTAGGGGTGTTTCGGGATGCTTTTTATATGATTCACAAAGTACAGAAGGGTAAAAATTTCAAAGTAAATTTATAGAGCAGTTCATGATTTACCATGTTTTATTGTATAGTAAAATAGTTCATAAAATTGGCTTTAATTCTTTTATGATATTAACATAAGAATTCATGTTACATACTATCAGCTGAACGATTCATTTATTCTAATTTTTAAAGAAGATAAAAAAAATTATAAGTATTATGTATTTAAAATAATAAATATGAAAGTTAAATAATCTTATTTGTATCGCATTTGAATTAGTATTAGCTAGTAAAAAAAGTTTTAAAAATTCGATTCAAAATGAAGTTATATTAATCAAAATAAAGAAGTTCTTATGTGCCATGGATTTATATTGGAGTTTAAGTTAAAATATGCATTGAAATTCAATCCTAATTTATGAAAACTTTCGTTAATGAACATATATGTTTCTTAAAAAAAATTGAAATGTGATGTTAATTCCTGTTTGGGGTAATTCTATGTCTTGGAAAGGAAAGGAAGAAATAATGCTGAATTATAAGGGGAATAGCTAAAAAACTTTTAGGTCCGATGATCTTTTAAATATATAAGAATTGATCTGATAAATCATGTTTCTAGTTGTGAGCTTTTTCACAATCCGATAAACTCACTTTTCTTTAAATTTGAAGAAATTCCAGGAAATACTGAAAAGATAACAATAATAAGATATTGCAACGATGATGATGTAGAAATAAATAAAGAAAGAAAGAAAAAAGGAAGAAAGAAAGAAATTATTTACAATCATTATTATTATCAAGAAACGAATTCTACATAAAATCATGAGCCAATCAATTAGCTCTTTAAACTCAGTTTAATACATCTTGAAACTGACTAGTTTGAATGAATCTTATAATTTCTGTAGTGAAATAATATATAATATAAATCTGAAATAATATATAGTATGTATTAAATAATATATAGTATGTATTAAATAATATATAGAAGGTATGATATAATATATAGCAGTGAAATAATATGTAGTATAAATATAGTGAAATAATGTACTTTTCTATAGTAATTTCTATAAAAAAATGTTTGATCCTTGGAAGACTTATCATGCATCATAGTATATACACGGTAGAGTTTCTGAAGAAATGAGTCTCGAACCCAAGCCATTTGGTACTGATGTCAGAGTTCTATCAAGAAGTTAATTCAGTTCTGACACCTCTTTAAAAGAAGAAGAAAAAGGAAAAAAAAAAAAAAAAAAAAAAACTGGCTGAAATTTTACATTTATCATTTACGTGGACAGACTTACAACAACATCGTGCTGTTTTCAACAAATTTTTTTAAGATAATATTCCGACGAGTTTTTGGAGATTGTTTAATAAATAGACAATTTTTAGATCCGTTATTTTTCAATCAGCAATTAATATCTAGAAAGTTTCAAAAGATATTTCCTCAAAATAAAATTTTAATCATAATAATTACAGGAAATAGTCTTATTCTATGGATGGATAAATAATAGAATTAGCATTAAAAATTTGGTACAATGTTTTTTTTTTTTTTTTTTTTTTTTTTTAATTCTTGATAAAGATTTGTTTCAGAAAAGTTGAAATGTAAATCTTACAATTCTAAGATAAAGCATTAAAAGAAAACAATCACGGGCATAAAGCGAGCATCAAATTTTACGAGGCTGTTTGCGATCGTTGACATAAAAATCGGACACTAACAGCGGTGAGGGAGAAAAAAGTTCTTTTCCACTGTGGAGCACACCATTCAAGCTCGACCCCGACGCGATCAGTCGGGAGAAATCGTGTCAAGGCCAAACGGGAGTCGCAGCCTTTTTCTTTTCTTTTTCAAATCGAGAGAAAAAAAAAAAAAGAGCGTTGTGAAACCTCCCTCAGTGCAGTGGCAGACGAGAGGTGCCTTCCATTAGCAACCGTGCCAAGAGTCTCGGTTAACTGTATCCGAGTGAGACAGGATTGCACAAATTCGCTGTTTTTCTTAACTTCGAGGAAAAGAAATCTCTCT
This sequence comes from Argiope bruennichi, assembly GCF_947563725.1. NCBI lineage: Eukaryota > Metazoa > Arthropoda > Arachnida > Araneae > Araneidae > Argiope > Argiope bruennichi. The sequence goes on from NC_079156.1 coordinate 78,147,915, forward strand.
CTTGCTATTTTTTTTATTTTTTTCTGTACTGTATTTTTTTTAATCGGTGAGCAAAGAATATTTATAAGACTATTAACACAATTCGAAAATGATAATTTTGTTAGAAAAAAATGGAATCTTCTAATTTCTTGCAACAAATAAAAAATTTGTTGTTCGCTGTTTATCATAGATAATAAAAAGACACAAGATAATAAAAATTTAAAAAGTACATGAAAACGATAAAAAAAAAATAATTTTTTATGAAGTTAACATTTTAGGCAAAAAAAATATCAATTAAAAAATCAGAAAGTTAAAATGATTGCTTCATAAACTTGTAAAATGTAATTTGAGTTGCAAATCACTAGAATATATAATTTTTGTTTAATTTTCTTACATGTTTTTTAGCAAATTCTTTAATAATACCATTAAAATTTATTATTTTTTGGCTAACTATTAACATATAGAAATGTCTTGCAAAAAGTCCTTCTTGACTAATGCTGGATCTTAAGTAATGCTTTTATTATTGTCATCCTAGTGATATTTAAAACATCCGATTTCCATTAAACGGGGGGGGGGGCATGAAGTGACCAAAATTCCCATGATAATATTCAAATACATATATAATCTGTTTTAAATTGAACAAACAAACATAAAAAAAAACTAAGGATTTTTTTTTTTTTTTTTTTTTTTTTGCAAAATTAACCATTGATGTGTGGTTTAATTAGCAACATCCAGCCCTGCTGAAATGAAAAAATGTCCAATGTATATCCCGAATTTAAATTCAATGTCCCATATTATCTTGAGAATTTTATTTATAAGTAAATTGCATTAGAAAAAGATGAACCAGGTGAAGTTTTTTAGAATAAAAGTTAGATTAAAAATTCATTTTTTGGATAAAAAAGAGAGAAAAAAGAAAATTTTTGTTCCCAACATTTGCTACACATTTAAAGTAATCAGACATTTCAGATTGCCCAGTATGAATTCCTTGTACAGAATTCAAAAAGTAATCAGAATCTAAATAAATTCCAAACCTGATTATGCCAATTTTTTTGAATGAATAAATGACGTTTAAAAAGGAGATAAACCGAATTTGAACTTTTAAAAAGCAACTTCTGGAAACTCTTTCCATAACTACAAATATACATTTACATCATTTTTGCAAAACGAGTGTAAATAAAATTATCTTTGCATTACAGTGTTATTTCTGCACCAGTACTTGAATGTTAGTAATTATACATATTAAGATGGGGTTGAGGTATATGGATCAGTGATAAGAAGTCAAAAGGTGCGAAAATTAAAAAAAAAAAAAAAAAAAAAAAAGATTGTGAAATTCTTTTATAGATATTCGGAAATGTCATGGACGAATTGTCCAGAACTAGGTCTACATATAATGAAACTGAAAAATAAAGTAATAATACATTCATAAATAACATTAAAACCAAATAATTGTAATTACAATAAAATAAAATTCATATAGATAAAGTGATTGTACTCTGAATGTGGTAGAAGTTGGGAAAAAGAATCCTATAGGAACTAATGCTTTAAATTTAAACCAAAATGTGATTTTTTTTTAATGGCGTAATTTCTTGTAATTAAAATTCGAGATATCCATGAATATTTTATTCAATATAAAACATTCATGAGTATTTCGAATTTTATATTATAAAATATAAGAATTACTGAAAATGGGAATTTTATTTCCTAATAAATACTTTGAAATTAAATAGAATGACTATTAATTTCACAATTAATTAATAGAATAACCATTTCATTTCACAAACATTCTGTCGAAATATTTCTCTTAATAATTACTGCAATTCGAATTTCATATTTTGTAAAAAAGAAAAAAAAAAACCCTTTGTGTTTGCTTAAGTATTCAATATATATTACACAAGTCTCTAATTTTATAAGATAAATGTGCCATAATTATAATTATCATAATATCATATATAATCATAAATGGAATAAAATAAATCAGGCATCAAAACATTATTAGATAAAGTATTTATTATTAATATTTTGGGTGCAAAATACATTTATTACCTACACATGAGAAAATGAAGAATATCAAATTATTCCAATTAAAATTACATTACAATCATTAAATAAAATTAAATTACTAAATTGCATTTATATATCTTATTGCGGTTTGTAATTCTTTTTTATTAATTCGTTTAATACAGTTGTTTGATAAATGCAAAATTTTTTCTATACTAATTTAATTAAATTCAAATAAATTACAAGTTAATTTAATTAAGTTTAGGTTCAAATATAAAATTTTCGATCATTAAGTTAGTTACTTCAAAATGACATCCTACGGAGTAATTATTCTCATAATTATATATAATAATTATTCTTATAGGTATATAAAATTATTTTTGTAATTATATATAATAATTATTCTTATAGTTATACATAATTATTTTTATAATTATCCCTCTTTTCAAACTTCTGATCACATAATATTTGCCGATTTAAGGGAAGTGCCACGGAATGCTTGAACTCAAGGTTCTTAATCTCCGGACATGACGGGTGAATAGAGAGTAATGGCATGGCAAGGAAATTACATAATAGTGGTTGTGCGAGAGAAATTGGGAATTTATTTATAATATAAATCGAGAGCAATATATATATAAAAAGAAGAGTAGAAAAAAATTTGTATGAATGAATTTCGGCAAATTAGGTCAATAGTCAAGACGATGGTAAAGTTAAAATGATGTCCTAGACATGTGGGAGATGGCGAGGTCGTTTAGCATTCTGTGGAAGTGATGAGTCGTATGTTTCAATTTCTTTAAATGCGATATTATCACTTTTGTCGATTTTTTTCAAAGATACGTGTTGAGAGTTTCTTGTGGAAGTGTTGCAAGGTTGAGACTTTTAAGAAGTAGAGGAAAGAGCCGCAATAATTAAAATTAATGATATGAATGGAGAGTTAGAGTGATGATGTTCTGCTATTTTCTTTCCTCGTTTGCAACACGTATTTTTTTGTAAAGAAATCTTTCGCAATCAAAAGCATTCGTAAAGAACAGAAAGTTGGGGGTAATGCTACTTTTTTTTATGCTCGTAAAATAAGGTGTGTATCATTTCATGTCTATTTATGAGCAGGAAGCTGTGATGATAGGAATAGTATATACTAATAAAGAAATGCGGGGAAAAAAGCGCAAAAAGAATAATTAAACAGTTATGTTTCTCCTTCAATCGGTAAGATATTGTTTTCAACACTTAAATTAGTATTTATTTTAAACAATAAAAATATATTTAATTTAATTTCTCTTGCTCGTGCAACAGAATTTGCCATTTTGATACTTTCAGAGTAATGGCGATTCAGACACAGGTGTAATTTAAACAACGCTTTCAATGCTTTTGAATATTTCTTTGCAGAAGCAAATCAAAATTCCCTCAGATATTTTTACTATAAATATTTTGTCGTGAATGAAGTAGTAATCGATTTTATCATGTAAACTGTAACTTAACAGGTACTTTTAAAGTGCAATAAAAGTTTAAAAAAATTACTACCACGTCCGGAGAATATCTGAATATTACACATTTGAATATGAAAACAACCTCTTAATGGAAAATGTTAGATTTTACCCGATGTAATCGTGATATATTAACCAAAATGGGTGCTCCGTGTAATTTTTCACACGCGAAATCTATTCATAACATTAAAAAAAGATGATGACAAAGGAAATTTCAAAGTTTGTACAATTTTAAATATGTATTATATAATAATTCTCATAGATATTTTCACAATAAATATTTTGTCGTGAACGAAATAGTAATCGATTTTAACATGTAGATTGTAATTTTACAGATACTTTTAACGTGTTACAAAAAAAAAAAAATACTACCGACGTTTGGAGAATATCTAAATCTTACGTATCTAAATAAGGGGGAAAAAAAACTTCTTAACAGAAAATGTCGAGTATCGTTCCATATAATCATGATATATTTATTAAAATTTGTAATCCGGGTAATTTTTCCATGGGAAATTTATTTACGACATTAAAAAAAGGGTAATGCCAAAATAAAATTTCAAAGTTTGTACAATTTTAAATATGTAGACAATCCCCTACGAAAATTTTAGGCACTGCATCCTTTAAAATGGTATCTTGGATTTTCGTATATGATGAACGATAACCGAATAAAGTTGGGTGGCCTCCTTTTTTTTCCCGCGACTATATATACTTTAGTTATAAAGTTTTCTCTATATTTTGCTCCCAGCGAGTATAATAATTTTACAAATCTATTATATTGCTATAATATCTATTCATACGGTGATAATTTAATTATAGGCTGTGATCATTATGTGATCCTCGAATATGCAATATTTCTTATATTTATTTTCCTGAAATTTGCTTTTACCAATCGCACATCGGACTGCTGCAATGATGATGACGCGCAGACATTTTTATATTTTTCACTAATAACATGGCTTTCAAATCTTTGCTTTTAATCGTCTACTTTATTGGTTTTCTTTTATGCATAGATTTATTTTTTAATTTAAAATTTTGTTATTGGATTAAAAAAAAAACCTTTTTTAATGATTCTTATAAATTGTCAACAGATATTACAGATTGCAAGAACTAGTTTCAGTTTGAAAAATTTTGTTTAGTATCTTTGCATGAAGATTTCACATTATGATTTATTTTTAAAACTATTGGATAGACTGCTTTATTCTGTATGTAACTTATTATTATTCTAAACAAAATGAATTATCTAAGGATATCAAACATAACTGAGATAGATTCTTCATTTGCCTAATAATATTCAGTTGCTGAATTCTAATAACTGCACGTCAAAGAAAAGATAATTTAATAGAAAATATGAATTTATTTTTATTTGCATATGTATGAAATTAAGCTTGGTCTAGTTTAAATTTATCCTTAGTTGATAAGGCAATTAACACTCGAATTCAGCTTGTCATCACTGAAGAAGATTTTTGCAGACTGTTTCAGTTTCTCATGCTATTCTTCTAAATATTATATGCTAATACATTTAAGAAATGTATCAGTAAGCAAAAGATTACGAGTGCGCTTATCTTATAGAAGTTAAAAAATGCCTACTTATGATTACTTCTTTCTAGTTGGAAAAGATCCGTTTATAATTGCTTATTCGCTGCTATCTTCAGATCTCAAAATTTTGTGCCCTCATTCGTTGACGTCAGCGCTTGTCCTTTTCTTGGTGTTCAACGACACTTTTTTTGTCAATCAATTATTTTGCATTATTTTATTAGAAGTCTTATATCTGCAGTCCTTCTTTTTCTCAGATTGGCCTTAATCGGCAATGTCTTTTATTGCTTCCGAATTGGATTCCCTAATTGCTAGGGAAGGAGGAAACTTAAAACGTCGATCTGAGAAGAACATGATGGGAGATATATTTTTTAGCATTTCGTGAGTTCCAGAAAATATTGAAACAGTCTATTGCCATCTACCCTTTCACTATCAGACAAAAAATTAGTAAAAATTCGGGATACCATTTTGTTACAGATATGTTAAAACCGATTTCACAATTCAAATATGTATCTTCAAAAACACATGTTGGTGTATGATAATTTGAAATTTATTCACTGGTATTCCAGTTTTTATAATGACCCGCGATTGATTTACATCATTATCAATACGTTTTCATGCGATACGATTACATGCATAGTAAAATGAAAGCAAATCTTATACAAAAATGGATTGGATACTTATGGATTAATATAAAAGTATTTAATTTACACACAAAACAGCTTTTTTACACGATATTTTTCCTGTCAAATTTATTATCATTATTAATAATACATTTACAATTCAGCTTAATGCATATGGTAATATTTGTATTTAAATGGTAATATGCTAATATTACATTTACAATTAAAACTTATACGTATATGTTAACATTTAGAGTTAAATAATATTGTTTATCATTTATGTAAAAATGCCCGTCTTCCATTACTTAATCAAATTACTTTATCACACCATGATAAATAATTTTTTATATAAATTTATCCAAACAAAAAGACTTTTGTAGGGATTAAAATAAAATTTGATAACTGCAAACTCCGATTGATAAGTTGGCGTAAATTTGATGTCCTGCTTGTTGATATTCCGTGAATGTCTCTCCAAATTTGGAGACAGAAAATGATTATACAATCATTAATATTTTGAACTATAAACTGCGCTTTAATTTTTTTCGTCAAGCAAATATTAAAAATATCAAGGTTAATAGTATTTAGATTAATAGGTTACTTGGAGAAAGTCATGATTGAGATCTCATTTGTTGTTTTAAAGTTGCGGTTAATTCTTATTTAAAAGGTGGAAAATCATTGAAAGTGGATTATTGCTTAGAAGAAAATATATGTTGTATATTAATATGACGTCACTTTTTTTTTCGTCACTATTATATGAAAAAGTTTACTAATATTCTGAGAGAGTGAAAAAAAAAATCAATTTTTTAAGCATCGAATTCCAATAGGACTAAAAAAAAATTTCATTTGGCTGCTAATGAAGAGGAAAATATTTTTAAAAAATTGTTTTTTAAAACCTCAGTTCACTGAAAAGGCTTAAAATATGGAAAAAAAAGTTATTATTACGATAACATTGTATAAACATTTGTTTTTGGTTTCTTAGAATTCTAAAATACTGTGTTTCAGATACCTTTATTTAGGATTTTATTCAGATTCAGGCGAGAGGCGCCGCGGTGTCCTGATGGTTTGGCCTCTACTTCGGAACCGGAGGGCTTCAAGTGCGAGGCTCGATTCCACCGAAGAACCGCCGTGTAAGCGGGTCTGGTGCACGTTCAATCTGTCGAGGCCAAACGCCATCCCGCTGGTGTAGTGCGGAAATTTGGAGGGGGGTGACCTCTCAGTTGTCGTCCTCATCATCTGATAGCTGTTCAAAATTATTAGGTCATTCCAAAAATAACCCTAGTGCTGCTTTAAAACGGGACGTTAATATAACTAAACTAAACTAAACACAGATTCAGACGACAGATAAATTACGTTTAAAACTATAGATTTTGCGTTCACACTTTGCAAAATTAACATTAGCGCTGCTGTACATCCTTGAACTTGTAATCCTGAAAGCACCCTAACGATTGAGTAAGTATACATGGAAGAAAGAGAAGTACATGTATTAGAACAGGGGTGGCGAATCTTTATATATCAACGTACCATTTTTTTCTAAAGAAATGTTTAATGAGGTATAGACGTGCCATCAAATAATTTTGACTTGTGATTATTGGCAAAATAATAAAATTAAATATTAACTCAAAACTTTATTTACTACAAAAAATACATTTTGCACTGTATAGTAGTAAAAGTTTTAGTTATACCTGTAATTCAAATTAAAGTAACATGAGTGTTACTACTGTTATTGTAGATTAGATGACAAATAACTCATATTAGGATTGTGAGATGTTACTTTTGGCAGAATGCATGCTGAATTGGAGTCATCTGCCAAACAGTTTCTAAGAAAATCTTTAATGTTATCAATCTCTGAAAAAAATGACTCGCAAGCATAGGTAGATGAAAATATGGTTAAAATAGCATGAGCAGCTTCTGCAAACAGTTAAATGTGTCTGGAATCGAATTTCATAATTCCAAAATTTCGTTACTGGCATTTTTACTTATATTGCTTGTTAATCTTTCTGTTTCAATCAATTCCCAACTTTTTCTTTGTTTTAATAAATTTTTGAATCATATTGAAATAGACTGGAAATCAATCAGTTGCATTTCAAATTCTTCAATTTCCAGGTAATCGAGTTGGGACAAGTTCAGTTTATCAAATGAAATCACATCAGAGTACATAATAAACTTGAGCGTTTCCGATAATTCTTTGAACTGAGAAAATCTCTCTGAAAATTCCTTTATTGAAGAATCAATTACGGAAATAAATTCTTCAATAACTTTTTCTTCTTCTGGTTTCTCATGTTCATCTAAATCTTTGACATTTTTTTAGGAAGTACTTGTAGTTTCTTGTAATAATATCGTTCCTGAAAACATGCAATCCAGAGCCAAAAGCGCGAATGACATCCATCATGATAATAATTGTTTTATTTGTGTCTTGAAGCTTTATGTTCAATTCATTGAAATGGTGGCATATATCTGTAAAAAACAACAGAGCCACATAACATTCAACAACTGTAGATATTGTTCAATTTCCCAGTTATTTTGCAGAAACAGTCCAGTTTCCTCCAAGCAGTTAACAAATCTTTGAAGTATATTCCCGCTGCTCAACCAGCGAAAATTATTATACATTAGTAAGCAATTATACACCGAGTTGACTTCATCCAACAAAGCATTAAACTTTCGCTTATTTAAAGACTGCGACGATATGAGGTTGACTATTTTTGTAACTAACGCCGTTACATTATCAAGAGGTGTCAAACCATTTTTAGAACACAAGGCTTGTTGGTGAATAGTGCAGGGGATTTCAAGAATCAAATGTCCTACGTCTGTTTGAAGTAACCTAATGAAACGATTTTTTGCTCATCATATTTGGAGCACTATTAGTTACTGAAACAATTCTTTTCAAATCAATTTCTTTTTCAGCAAGCAAATTTTTAACAGCCGTTCAAATATGTGTGCTCTTTTTTAAATGGAATGGGAACATTCGCGTTTGTTCGTAATACTTCGTAGTGAACTTTGTTATTTTGAAATAAAATGCAAGCCGTTTTGATCGGTGGCGTGCCCAAAATATTTTGTCGCGCTGCCACTGACGCGCCATCAATGACGCGCTGCCACTGACTGGTTCACTATCCCTGTTCTAGAAGGGGGATATGATTTACTCATCAAATGTTTCTGCTGACATCGAGTTAGTTATCTCAATCTCCGCGAACGATGACCTTGAATAAATGAATTCAAATTCAATATGCTTTCTTGATCGGATGCAGATTAATATACTCAAGACCTTTTAAATTTGCAGGCCTTTAAGTCAATATCGGTATTTTTTAGTAAAATAAAATGGGAATATGGTTAACAAAAACTGAAATAAAAAGTAACGGAGTAGAAACTATTTTCTTCCAAAAACATTCTAGATTGTTTGAAGCCTTAGTTATGTGAAATGAATTCGTTAGAGGGCAGCTAAATTCGCTAAGTACAGTGAGCTTTCCAGCTTATCACAATCTCAGCAATAACTTGGAAGGAAGTTCGCTTTAGGTTAGTTACAGTTTGCGACTTGAGCACGATTTGTGACTTGAGTTTTGGAAAGATGAGATGGATATACCTTCTGTGTTACTGTTGTGCCATTCATTCTGATAGAGTTGGAAGGAGATGATACTCTTGAATGAGAATAGTGTTTTTTGAATCATTTTCAAATTGACTTTCTTTGTAGGCAGACCGTTACCAGCATTCCTTTTATGTACTTTGATCCAGCCGTGTTAATATGTGAAGGATAGAGTAGGATATTTGGATGTCTGGTGCAAGTGGGCTTCTTCTTTTTCTTGTGTACAGTCGATCACCACGCCACCACTTTACGTAGCGGTATCGATAGGATTTGTTGTGGACGAATGCTGTCTTTAGCACAGTCTATCCATAACACTGACCGATTCACCAAATTGATATCCTCTTCCAGGTAATTGGCTCCTAGCCACAAAGTGGTCAATCACTGACCTTCCCCCACTTCTTCTCGTTCACTTATCATCCTATTAAGCGAGGAACAGGCCATCTCTTAAAGAAAATCTTCTTGAAATTCTCAATATTCCTCCAGATTTTCGTTTACAACAACAGAAATCCAAACACTCCCAAACAGTTCGTAAAAAACTGACAATTTTTAAAATCATGCCTTCAGAGTTTTAAGATTATCTGATACCATCAGTACTGTACTTAAGTCATCATTTTCAACAATCAGATTCTTTCTTAATTCCGATATTTTCATGCATTCCTTTAAATAATGGTAAACAGTACGGATTCCTCCACAGATGATTTATTTTCCTGCATTCTTCCAAATCTTTGGAAATATGCTGGAAATCTTCCATATCCTGATATAACTGTGCAATATACATCCTGATATGTGCAAGTGGGCACATATCAGGAAAGGATAGGAAAGTTTTAAGAAAAAGATAGAGTGGAGGCAAGATTCACTCTCTTTCCAAATTTCATGTTGTTGTTGTTTTTTTTACTCACAAACAACTTTGGTAATTTAAATTATTGTTGCACATATTTCTGCACAATTATTTAATTTGAAGATTTTATACATTCTATTTTGATAAAAGTACGCCGTCTTGCATCTCTTCGCCTATTCTCTGAACTCACTATGAGGAGATAATAGTAAATTAAATTTCATTCATATCCAGGCAATTAAGATATGTTAATTTAGTCAAGGATATTATCGTAAATCAGATTCTTTTTTTAATCAAATTTCGTCATTGTAAATATTGAGAGGAAAGTTGATCCAATATAGCCATCTCCGTTTCCTTGTCTACATACTTTTTCTGCAAACTCTGAGTTTGAGATGTTTTTCTGTGTGTAAGATAGACCCCAGATAATTTCAAAAACCAAACTGAAACTATTTGGAAAAATTGAAAATATAATATCTTTTGACTCACTCGCCATCATTGGTGGGGCGATAACTTACATCTTGTCCAATCTATCAAGTCAATATTGTAAGTGGTATCAAAATGTATGGTGCGAATCCTAAAAATTCCTTTGCACTTCAGATTTTGGGTTTTTTTAAAGTTTTGTAACTTCTTGTAACCAAATTCTCATATATGTCTTCTTCCATCCAATGATATGTTCTTTGGGTGACAAAAGAGTGATATTTGCTTAATGATATGATCAATGCTTATATCAATGGTGTTTAGTTAATGCTCAATTGCTTGGTGGAAAGGGATATTGGAAAGATAATAATAACTATTAAAATGGTGCTATCATTATAAACAAACATTCACCACCCATTTTAGTGGTTCTTTTGCTGAAAACGAGATTCAGTTTTATATAAATATTTTGATAGTGAGATGTCAGGACGACAGATATTCTCAGAAAAATTGACAAATATTTGCTTGTCTATAAGAAATTATACATCAAAAGTTTCGAAGCAATTGAATTATGTGAAATCCATGTAGATTAAACAGATTTTAGGAAAAAGCAGCGATATTTTTTGAATATTGTCTGAGTCGTCTAGAAAGGACAACATGCTCCAAATTTAGCTGTAAGTGATTCTGGATTACTCAGTTTCCCCCTGGTGGCTGATGTGTGCAAACCATGTCTTAGATTTGTTCCTTTCCCAAGCAAGTTCAACAAACCAATTCAAAAGGCTTATAAATTACATTATACGACCTATACTACAATCATGTCCAACATTTACATATGTACATCTCATTTTAAAAGTGGTGTAATACATATATTAAAAAAAATGAAATATCATATAATTTGTGAATAAGGATAATTTTTTTTATTCGTAACTAAATTTTTAACATCTTAAATAGATGGCAATGTTTTGTTCAATTTAAAATCCTCAATTTGTTCAGTTGAAAACCTAAAAAAAATTTCATAATGATTGATTATGAAAATGATGTAAGTTCAGTTTCCATACATATAAGTCTGGATCACGTTGTTATATTTGTTTTATTTCAAGTATCGAAGATAACCTTGCTTATTTTATTTTCTTCAAAAAACAGATAATTTCATATTACCATCAGGATATGGATAAGAAGTAATAATAAATCAATATTATTTTAAAACAATTGAAAATTACTAATAGCAATATCTTATGTTAAACAATGTATAAATATAATCAACATCCAAAATAAAAAAAAAAATACTATTTCTATTTTATTTTTGTTAGTATTTATAAACAAAATTGAATTAATACAAAATATATTTCAAGTGATAATCAATTTTTCATAACTAAAATTAAATAATTTTTGCAATTGACTAATTATGAAACTGAAAATTATAAGTACATTCATAGGCCGGAAATATACATTATTTTAGTTAAACATTTAATTTATATATTCAAATAAAATTCATTAAATGTTGTTATATAACATAATTGATAAATATCAAAATACCAAATTTTAAACAGTAGGAAGATTACCAAATAAAAATTAGTTTATATTTTTGAGTTGACTTATATGCTAAACTTTAATTTTCTCAAAACAAGAAAAAAAGAGATTTACACAATTTTCAGAATAAATTTTCCATATATCAATTTGTGAAATAAACTCCCAAGATAATATTATGCTTCCTGATTTTAAAATATATTTATTTTGCTAATACGAGTCGGTATTAGCAAATACCGACATACAACCTGTCATTTAATTAAATTATTGTGTATAATTTTAAAACAATAATTCATCGAATTTTCACAAAAATCCAGAAATTTTAACCTTAACACGCGAATTTACTATGAATCGTTGGAATTTTAAAAATACTTTTTATTATCACGCATCATAAAAGAAAACCTTATTAAAAAACCTTAACCTTATTAAAAACTAAAAAAAATCATGTGAATAGTTTTAGTGTAACTTTGATAAGGTAAACTTTGGTGATTTTTATAATTTTTTTTCAAAACTATATTTTATAATTTTTTCCAAACTTTTGCAGGAACAGAAGCATTCTAAGCAACATAATTTTTTTAATGTTGATTAGAATGCAAATATGCAACTTTTGAGTCCTGTTAGAGTTAAATCCTCGAAAAATTGATTACTCTTTCTATTCTAATGCAAAGGTCATCTGAAATCTAAATACACTTTTTCTTCCGCTTTTCTTTGCAAGCTATGCAAAGGTCCCCAAAATTGAATTGTGTGTGACTCAAACGGAAATTGACAATCTTTTCGAAAACCGATTTGTTCTAAAATAATATAATTTTTTTAGAATGCATAGTTGGTGTAATCAGACATTTAAAAAAAGGCCTCAGTTTATAAAATTGAATAAGCAATCATTTGTGGAATTTGATTTAAATAAAACTAAACTCCCTGAAATATATATAAAAATATTTTTTAATTCCAAAACTTTCTAAAAGGAACTCGACAATTCCAAAACGCAAGAAAATTTTTCTTTTAATACATCTTCTGAAAATGAATGATTGAATTTTTTTTAGAAAACCAGTTCATTTCTCAACATTTCACGTTGCCAAAACAAGTGGCGTGAGGAATTGCATTTGAGATTAAAATTTTGCAATGACACGAAAAAGGCATGTAATAGTGCTTCTCTGAACTTCGCATGCCTGAAGTACTTGAGAGAATCTAAGCTATATTTTACTTAATTTTTAAATAACACACCTCCATTGATTTGCTTAATATTTTCTCCAAATAAAAATTATTTATATGCTCGGATTTAGAAAAAAAAATTATTATTATTTTTCGCTCAATTGTAATGTACAAAATGTTTAAAAAATATATAATAGTTTCGATTGGATTGGTATTCTTCGATTCAAAACATGTAAAAAAACTTTAACAGGGAATTAGTATAGGGTAAGGTTTCTTAAACTTTTCCTATCCCAATCTATTTGGAGATAGGAAAATATTTCGTGACATAATTTTCTGCTAAACAGACTTTTAACTTTATCCTTTTTTATGTATCATGAAGGAGCGGAAGATATTAATTAATTTATTAATTTTTCTCTTTATATTTCTTATCATTTCACAACTTTTCTGTTGTATAGCGACATTAGGAAGGAAAGAAATCTTGATTTGTAATTCGCCCCGACTCTTTTGCATATATATCCAGAGACTGAATTTTATTTTTATTGTTAGGTCCATTTTAATAATTTTTATATGTATTATGAACATCTTTCCATTGAATTCTTATATTCATTGAGATAGAAGATGAAAGTTATTTCTTGCTTTTTCTAAATACAACTAACTCATAATTAGCCACTTTATCACCCCCCCCCAAACACGTTGTTGTTTCAGCTGATTTTATATACATTAAACTATAGAGTTGATTTTTTTTTCCGATTTCTGCGCTATTTGTGTGGTATTTATTTGATGTTGAAAAATTTCCTCGTTTTTCGTAGCTGTGTGCATCGCGCATGTGCAATGCATTAAAAAGAATCTTATCCCAAAGCCGTTGTGCTTTTTCTTCCCTCCGAATAAAAAATCGCGAAGGTCATTCACCGGGCCGCTCAAGCAAGGCAAACAACCACCATTTCTGCTGCTGCTTTTCAGTTTTCTTTTTCTTCTCCATCTTTCTTCCTCCTTTTTCTCTGCTTTCGGGAGAACTTACTGAAAGAAAAGTTAAGAAACTTTTCGAAAATTATACGATGGCTTAGAATGTTCCTTCTTTTCGTCATTCAAATGTAAAAGAGAAAGAAAATATGTTTTTCGAATATATTGCATATTCAAAAGTAATTCAATATTATAATCAGAGGAGAAATAGCGAATTTATTTATTTAATCCAATGTTCGGAGTTTTACGAGATCTAGGAAGGGATTTATTATTTTGAACCCATAGTCAGATAAATAAGCCGGCACCTAAAGTTCCATGACAAGATATTTAAGGCTCACCACCCCGCAAATTTGCCAAATTTATATATATATATATATATATATATATATATATATATATATATATATATATATATATATATATATATATATATATATATATATGAAATTTTAACTTCGATTTATTTCATAACGGGAGGCATATTATAAACAAGAATCGATGCTAAAACTGACATCCATTTATATCGCGATAAAAGAGCAAAAGAGACAAAATTTTTCCTTTCAATAATTTTAATATCAGATTTTGATAGGGATTTTTTTGATACGTGTCGATTTAGAACGGGAATCTTAGGTGCCCTTAAAAGAATGTTGTAAGCATTAAGGGTTTTTATCCCTTCACTGGGAACGTGAGAAAATGTTGAGACCAGCAGTTTTATAGATTGCATGTGGGATTAATTAAATAAAAAGAGGGAATTGTATCAGTAAATAGGAGAATATTTTATAATGAAGTAAATATGGGCGAAATTAAGATAAAAATTAGGAAATTAATTAGAATTTAAATTAGATTAAAAGATATATATATATATATATATATATATATATATAACCATTGCAATAGATGGTCTTCTCATAAAGAATCTAGGAATCTATCTAAAACCGTAAATATAAAAAAGCAAAATAAATAATCATTAAAAAATAAATTAATAATGCAGTTCTCTCGTTTTTTTTTTTTTTTTTTTTTTTTTTGTGGAAACTAACCAAAATGATTTTATACAAAATTTTTTTCATTTGTTCGGGTTAGAAAAACATCGGTTTGCTTTTCAAATGATTACAGTATATATCTTATTTGGAACCGATGAGTAATGAAAATAAGTTGCTGCTTGGGTTTCATGTGGGTAGGACAGGAAATTTCTTTTTACCTTCTGAATGCTGAACTGATCATCATAGGAACTTGCTATAGTTAAGAAAACTTGAAAAAAAAGCCTAGATATACTCTATTTAATAAATTTATCTGTTACGGATAATTAATACTTTTCATATAATTTGAAAATATAATAATGAGTTACAGTTGTAATTTAAAGGAGTATTTATTTGCTTTATTAACTGAAAACTTTGGAAGTTTTGAGCCATTTTTAGCCTTTAAATCTATAAATCACTTCAATTAATCAATAATCTTAATTCGGAAGATGTAACGTCATTAAAAGTTTTTAAAAATTGCCTATTTTAAATGTCTTGATATAAAACCTATAAATTGCGCATTTTTTTGCCCATATATTTATTTTTCTTCCTGCAAATAAAAGGAAGCTATTTATAAGAAAATTGAAAAATTTGAAATTTTGTTTGTATTTATTTTTGTTTGAAGTTTTAAAATTTTTGTTTGTATTGTTAATAAAATTAACAGAGTTTTATTTTCTTGATTTGTTTTCTTACCTTACATTTTTTTTTATTCTTAGCTTTTTTAAGGAAGTGGTATTTTAATGAAATGACGATGTAAATACTTTTTTCCTAATGCAGTTCAATAAAGTAATTTTATATCGTGTAATGAAGATTCTTTAGTGGTGCGGAAGCTTGATGAGGGAATGCTAGCTCAGGTGTCATCCTCGTCATCTAACTGTGGTTCAAAATTATGAGGTCCGTCCCAAAATAGCTCTAATGTTGCTTTAAAAATGGAACGTTAATATAACTAAACTAAACTAAACTTAGTAAGTTTTTCATAAAAAACTTACATGAAAAGTATTTTAAATAACTTAGCTTCAATGTTCGTGAAAAAGTATTTAGCATTTATTGTTCGTTTTCTACATTTACATTTGTATAAAATAGGAAAAATTTGTTGTCCCAACTTAGTTTCCCTGTATAGCGTACTTCTATAAGCAAAAATACTGCATTATATTGATTAAAAATGCATAAAATAGTTCATTTTCAAAGATGAAATTAATCTTGTTAATCATAATTATTTATAATCTTTCTTTAAAGACAGGGCACTGACTTGTTAAGCAAACATAACTAAAAATGAAAAAAAAAATACACATAGTCTCTAAAGAAAACTTTGTATTGTAAAAATTTAAAAGTTAAATTTAATTTTAAAAGCAAATGAATTAAAAAAATTAAGAGTTTCGTACTTAATTTATCTGTTTTTACTTAAATGAAATCTTTTGAAGTTTTTTTTTAATCGGTTTATATTTGGAAGAGCCAAGATAATTTAGCAAATTCGTGGCTGATAAAATCATAGATAAGAAAATACATTTTAAGATAGATTTGACTTTAAAAAATGAGTAAACGAAATATTAAATGATAGTTTCGAAATTAAAATGGATCTGAACAAAATGTAGCGTCCACCAGTCTCATATTCATGATGCGTGAATTTTGGATACAATGTATAAAAAACAAGTATCTATATATACAACATCCTTATGTGTATTACATACCTGCTTGTTTTTACAACAACGAGTGTTGAAACTTTAAACCCCAAAGTGGATATAAATGTTATCTCTCAGGATATCCAGATGAATTTCGATATTAAAGTTTAATAGATAAAAAAAACACACTGCAATTAATAATTATATTAATTACTCCTCGAAAAAGAGAACTATTTCATTCGCTTTTTTGAATAGATCAATATAAAAGCAAGTAATCATTTACCGTAAATTAATTCGTTATCAAGAAAAGAGAGAAAGTTCCATTTTAGTTACTTAATTTAAATTCCATTATTTGTAAATAAAATCACCGAATTAAAAATTTAATTATTCGTAAATCCAACTGGCTTCCTACCTGAAAATCGATAGTCATTATGCAAGAAATGCTAATAGATGAATAAAAAAATAAGGAATCCTTTTGAACTTTTCTCAGCTTACAATGCATCATTTATATCACAAAGTGTTCAACTTGTTTCAAAAGAATAGTAGAAATTTCAACTTATTCTTTTCCTATTCAAATAATCGGATTGCTGTAAATCGTTTAATTTGATCTCGAATTATAAATTCCTTTTCTTTCAAAAATTTATTTATATTCCTCGAAAGTCAAGGAGAAGAATCATTGATTTCAAAATTATTTCCGAAAATTTGAAAGTTTAAGAGTTTATTCATCTGCGATATGTTTATTAACTAGAAATAAAAAATTTTTAGTGTATCAATATTTCTCAGAAAAAATTCTTGTTTCAGTTTTTTACTGAATACATTTTCTGTATTACATGAGTTAGAACATATGCTTTTACTTATCAAGATAATATTATTGCTTGCAGGATATATTGTCTGTCTCATTACTGCTTATTCAGTTCCCAATACATGTTATATTTGTACCATGGTTATTATTATTTATTACAGTTATTTTAAATATAGTAAAAATTTATGATAACATTTTGTTAATATTTCCAAACGCGTTGAAAGTTTTATCTTTTGTACACTGGTGAGGATAATCTCTTTTATGTTAGAAGATTGAATCGTGTTTCTTATTTTCAATTTTTTTTCTTGCTTTTTATTTGTAGACTTGTTGATATTAGTTATTTTTAGACGTCGGTTTTATGCGTTCATTTCGAAATCTCCCACAAATTTTTAGAAAGATTTATCTATAAGTTAGAAATTATTCACAACAAAAAAAAGTAAAAAAAAAAAAAAACAGAAATGAAAGCGCAAAATATATTTTTGTGGATATCCTACAGTTTTTTTATTAGGTAATTCAATTAATCTAACAGTTTTTTTTTATTAGTGTCACTTTACATAAGGCAAATATTAATTTCAAAAATAGGAAGAAATAGAAAGAAATGTAGAAGGTTCGGTATGTAGTACTGTATTTGTGGCTCTTCCAGCTGTTTCTAAAATTTCAAAGCATCCAGTGACACTACTTCATCTCCTTGTGATAATCAGTTATAGTTAATGTTAGAAGACTGACTGCGAATTCTCCCATTGACTTTAATTTTTAAATTTAAAAAAAACTGAATGTGAATTGAGTTGTTAAATTACCTGTTCTGATTCCAATTTTTAACTTAAAATTGGGATCAGAATTATATTCAAGCTATTGATTAGTCAATCATGTCTTAAAGATGTTGGTAAGAAGATGTATTTGAATAAATTCCAAAGCAAATTGTCTCATAGAAAACTTTTCTAATGATGGGACATTTCGCTTTAAATTTATATCGTTATATAAATTTTATCTGGCTGCCAACCAACCTGAATAAAAGTCATTGTGGCTACATATTGATGTTCCACATCTTCCCCTAAACAATCGGTTCAAATTCAACTTAGTTTTGCATACTTATTATTTAAGGCAAGAAAAACAAAGTCGTAAACCTTTCAAAGTGTAAAAGTTCACTTAATAAAATTAATTCAATAAATAAAATGTTCAGTTAATTAGAGATTAACCGAAGAGATATTTTCATGCTATCTTAATTAAAAACTGTATTTTTTAATGGCACCAATTTGATCTTCGTGCAATTTTCCCTTTAATTTTTAAAATTTAATGGTTTATTGAATACAAAATTTTGAACGTAAAATTATTCATAGATACTCCTAGAGAACGATGAGGCTAATAATAATGAATCTATAATAATGGTAGATTTAGTAATAATATTTAATAATAATGAGGTAATAATAAGCTTCAGACTAATTAATATATAGCCTCCACCAGCCTGTCTCTATCTCAGCTAATAATAAAGCTAAATGTGTGTATGCCTGTGCATTGGAGCAGTTCAGGCAGATTGTTTGATCCAGAACTTATAAACCTAGTGACTGCCGACACCATTATAGAATCGCTCTGCGCGCCACATCTGCTTAATTGTCCTCCCGTTTGTGTGGCGCAGAAATCTGAATAAGTGGCACCCGCTAAAGTGTCTTCCCGACATTCAACAGTTGCTCAGGATCAGTTACAAAATATCCCTGGTATTGCTTTAGAACTGGTCGTTAATGTAACTCAATTAAATTTTATTATAAATATTTATTATAATACAAAAATGAGTTTAATTAATTTTTTTCGCAAGTGCTGTGGAAAATAGATAGAAGCAAGATTTTAATGAAGGTTTTGTGACAATTAATGAGATGATTGGCAGTTAATCAGACAATTAATTTCATTGACAAAAACAACAAAATAATTTCTTTCAAAAACGCTGCGTATGTCAGATTATTATCTCGCTGTTTTATAAAAAACAGATATGTAAGCATTTAATTTGTGATTTGCAGATAGCGAGTCACTTGACCCATGACATCTGAATATTATTTTGACAGTATGGTTTGAAATATTTACTGAAAACTATTTATTACGTCGTAATAAGTATTTATATTGCACTTGACGGTAAATGGTGCAAAAAAGGAAAAGAGATGCTTTAATTAGCACCAATTTAACCAAAAATGAGGCAAGCAATATTATTTGTTAGAAAAACACCATTTGTGGCAACACAAATGAATAGCTTTCCGTTTGATTTGCCTTTTTTTGAATAATGGAAATTTTTCATCTCTCGCCTAGCAAGCTGTCTTCAAATTTTTCTTCGTTCAATTAACTCCAATTAATTAGTAACTCTAAGTAAGTCGCTTAGTTAGTAACTAATTAACTCTAGTATTAAGAGATGACAGCCTTTGCTGCTAAATATTCCAATTTATCCATTTCAACAATAATAATCTCAGATTCTAATCAATCTAATTGTCAGAATGCTTACATGTTATCCTTGCAGTTTAAAAAAAATAGTAATGGGGCAACCAACGATATCAGATGAAGAAAAAATGCGAAGACTTGACGGTGTTAAGAAAATTTTATTTAATTTCTTTAAAATTTTTTTAATATCATGTTCTAATTCCTCATTTTTGCCAAAAAAGTTAAACTTATGATGATAGATTTTCTGAATTTTAATTAATGCTAAAATATTCTTTTTTTTTTAATTTGAAATTGAGCCACTTTTGTTTTCTGAAGAAAGGAAATCAATCCCTCGGGAAATCCCAGTAATCTGAGGACATGCATGATTCCATTTCTCACTTTTTTGTTCATGTCATCATTGGGGTTGGCAAACGAAAGCGAGTAGGGTGCGAAGCCATTCAGTCAATAAATATTCAAATTTCCCAAACTTTCTTCTCCTTATAGATCTGCAATGTTTTCAGTTTGCTCATGTTGGGTCCCGTTTCCTGCTGATTATTTTACTACAGGACCGAAAGATCTCAAATCTCAGCTTCGTTGTTGTTAGCATTCTCTCTCGTAATAGGATGCAGTTAACATTCAATTAATTGTCAAGAATCGGGTATCCTCATATAATTTATTCTCTAACAATATTATCGATAATTTTTTTGTTTACATGC
Source organism: Argiope bruennichi (assembly GCF_947563725.1). Lineage (NCBI taxonomy): Eukaryota > Metazoa > Arthropoda > Arachnida > Araneae > Araneidae > Argiope > Argiope bruennichi. Next base: position 78,168,538 of record NC_079156.1, read on the forward strand.
TATCGATAGGATTAATTCGTCGAGGATATTGGTTAAATGTAATTTCATTTAAATCTTTTAATCCATGATTCCATTTAATTGTCAGACATTAAAATCGTATTATTTTAATTGTCTTACATATGCTGTATTCACTGTGTATACAAGCCGAAGAAACAGTCCCATAACATTATAGCGCTATTACAAACCTAAATGACCGGATAGTCTATATTCTAAGTACCGAGGCATTTCACTTTTGTATCTTCACTTTTTTATTCGTCCTATTAACTGTACAAATCTATACTAGTAGTAAAGATGAATGTGTGTTGTTGTTCTAGAAGTCAGAAAGTTTCAACTACTGCTACCAAATTTGGTGCACTTATAAATCGGCCAATGAGAATGTGCATTCTTGAACAATTAAAAAAATTTAACTAGAATTTAACTAAAAATTAAACTGAATTTAGGTATTTTTCTTTGTTAACTTCGAAAAATACTATGGCACAAAAGTAAATTTTACACCATTTCAAAGTTTTTAAACTTTTTTCTTTTAATTTAATAATTGTGCAAATGTTTGCTGAATTTTGGCATTTTCTAAGCTTAATGTTTTTTTTTTATTTTCTGCAGTGGATTACATTGTTTCCCTGAAATTCAAACCGTTTTCATTGATTTATCAAATACTTAATCGCACGATTTTTTTACATTTTTGAAAGTTAAAGAAAAAGGATTCTATTTAATATCCGTGTAATTAAAAAAAAAAAAAATGATTACAACATAACGAAATTTTGAAGATAGATGAACTGAATATTAACGTTTTTAATGGCGCTATGATGTTTTGGGATTTGCTCCATTAGAAAAATTCTTGTAGCAAAAGTGAATTAAGACAATTGAAATAACCTGGCTTTAATGCCAGATTATTTGGTGAAATCATGATAAATCATTTATAAAAAAAACGATTTATCTGATATCAAATGTAATCGATATTCCAGCGAATGGCTTGATGGTAGAATTCCAGAATCAGGATTAGAGAATCAAAAAGTATTTTCTCACTGGCACTGGTGGAAATTTGGAGTGTGGAATGATCGCTTTAGGTGTCTCCCGTGTCATCAAACTCCGATTCAAAATTTCAAAGTCTGTTTGGTAATAGCAATCATATACCTTCAAAAGAGGATATTAAAATGCTCAAATAAATCTTGTTGTTTTTGTTTCTTATGGCACTTGCCATGGACAAGCCCGCTGTTACGAAGAAAGCGATTTTAAGCCGGTGGGGGCCTTTCTCTTGTTTTTTCGTAGCGCCAACTAGGGCCAAAAGAGTACGACTTTGCTACTCACGCATCACTCATTCGCTCGCTCAACCCCTTTATACAGGAGGGCACATTTACACATCTCACAGATAGTAAAACGGAAAAACAACCATGCCCAAACCGGGATTCGAACCCAGGACGCTCAGAACACGCGCTACCCCTATATGCCAGGACGCCGGCAAATAGGTGTTTTAGAACGTTACAACTTTTGTCGACTTGTCGCTTCAGTCGTTTGAAAGAACAGTTACTTACTTTAGTCTAAATAGGGTTCTTTTAAAATTTTCATTACTCCAAATGGAGTTGTACAGTAGATTATTATGGAGGATAAGAATTAGAAGAAATATGCATTTTTTAGTTTCTGCTAAACTGTCATAATGAAAGAAACTGTTTTGATTTAAACCAGTGAATTAAAAAAAAACTAAACTAAAGTTTTTATTTGTTAATAATTAATACAACATTTCTTTATTAAATTTCTATTTATACATTCATATCAAATCCGTTTAAAAAATCACATAAAATGATTTCGATCTTTCAAATTAAATTGAGTCATACGCAAACGTCAAAAGGTTTGATTTAAAAAGTTATATTAAATACAAGATATTCTCCTCTGGTCCATTAGTCAATATGATAGAAAATCAGTTTTCCTGTCTACTGATTGAATCTTATAACAATGATTATGTGAGAACGGTATCGTTACTCAAAATAGACTAATTTCGGGATGCTGTGACATTTGTTTGAAATATTGAATTTTTAATTTTACTTTAGCAACAGTTTTAAATTAATTCCGAAATTTTATAAAAGACCGAGCTCAAAAAATCTGTTACTGCCTGATATTCATAACTGTATATCAATGGTATTAGCGACTAGAGCAATTTCGACGTGATGTAACAGTGCCGACATTATGAACAATGGAATACATTCATGATTATGTGTTATACTTCAAATATACCAACATTACAAAAATTTAATAATCCAATCCATTGTACAATTTGCAAGGGAAACCAACAATAATGATTTCCTCGAAATTTTCACGCAGTCACCTATCAAATTCTTATCCTCCCTCCCCCCGCATAAAATTATGGACTTTGGGTAAGGCCGCGAATGTGTGCATACCTTGCAGATATTTGTGAACATAAATTATAAAATATATATCTTTGCCGAGAATTTAATATTTTTACAATATATTGTTAGAATATATATTTTTGCCAATCGTTTGATTCCAAAATTTGACACTTAATTACGGACACAAGATAACATGCCGAATTTCATATATTTAGGCCACTGCATTTATGAATATTGTATTTATATGTATGCGAAAGCACAGACCGACACAACTGTCAACCCTTTCACAGATTTCGTTCAAAATTTAATTAGAATCTATATTTTAGATGTTTAATGTGTGCGCCAAATTTTATCTATCTGGCTCTTCGTTTTCTAATTATCGTGTACTTGGACTGCCGGACACAAAATTCCTATAACTGGATTTCATTTACAATTGGACAGAAATATACAAATTCGATTGTTAGTCCATATATTACATTTTCATCCATTTAATTCAAATCATGTTATCATAATGTATAAAATGTGTTCTGAATTCAGGGAAGCTAAAACTTGGAGATCAAAAATCTCGAGTTCATTTTTTTTTTTGACGATTGCAATATATGCCCAGTACTTTGTATACGAGAAAGTAAAAAGGATTGACATCACAGTAAAGTATAAAACAATATTCATGTAGGCTTGTCATGTGAATTCATTCCATGAATGATGCTATATAAGTGAAAAAGGATTTTTTCATAACAAACATTGAATTATTGGAATTCAAAACATTAAAAAGTGAACTGATTTAATAGTTAAAACTCTTCGAAACTTCATTATCTTTTGCAAAATAATAAAAAATATATATATTTGTTAAATTTAATCGTATTTTATAAGTAAAAGTCACACATTATCCTAAATGTGAAGAAAAATATCATCCAAGATCAATAAAAATCTAAAATTAGCATAATTGAGATTTTGCTACATCTTGGATGCATGCATAGAACGCAAAGTACATAGTACAAAAATCGCTCTAATAATAATAATTTGATGTTGAATGGTAACAGTAAAATGCAAATAAATATGTTTTTAATATTATTCAACATTTTGTTAATTAATGGAGCTGCAAAATATTATTAAAAATTCTCTGAATCTCCATATCGCCAAAAAGTACATTCAGGCAAAAGAAATCAAGAAAGAGGCGTCAAATAGAAAATATATTCCAGCGCTAAAGTAGACTTAACTGTCACCAGATGGGTAATTGCTACAACTTACCTATGGAAATTGACCATATATTTCGACATTATTATGTCAGAAAAATAATTTTTACATTATCTTAAAAAAATTTTCTCGATAACGTTATCAGTTTCATTTCTGTACATTTTTTTATTTTTAATAATATTTCTAAATGCAATACATCATATGCAACTATAATAAATTGATAAGTTGTAGTTCAATTTTCTGTGCTTATTCTTATGCTGCTGGCAAAATAAGGTTCTGCCAGAGATCCTTTTAACAAAATAGATTCGGTTTATTCGCCCATAGTTGAACGAAATATCAAAGATAGCAGTCAAAAGTATCTGTATCACTGAAATTAAAATTCATGCATCACAATATTCATCCATCACAATCTAATTATTGCCAGTGTTAAAATTAATATTTTTAAAGAATGTCTCTTTTGACATTAATTCCAAAATAGAATCTTACTTTCCAGTCTTATTTCATAATATAGACGTATTTTTAATCTTCATTCACAATAATTAGAAGCACATTGATTCAAGAAAGCGCATTTCGTTTTCAGGGTTTAAATGATTAAAAAAGTCAATATTCTTGGCGACCAAGCTAGTCGCCAAATTTGGCTAATTTTTACTAAAGTCTTTGCCTTTCTTTAAATTTAATATTTTATATTTTATTTAATGCAATGTTCTTATTTTTTAAAGTTTATTTAGTACAATATTCTTATTTTCTTATAATTTATGTTAATGCAATATTTTCACTTTTAATAATAATAACCAAAAGAAACTTTTTAGTAAAAATGAAAACATAAACTGCTTTTTTTTTATAAAAAAAGAAATTAATGCAAAATGATTTTCATGTCTATTTACAAACAAAGGATAAATATTGTATTCACTTCTGACTTCTTCCTTATTTTACATAGGTTCGTTTACTAAATTTTTGGCGTTAGATTTTCTCTATGATTGCTTTTGAAGCAATTTTTTGACAATAATTTTCCTTAATATTCCTTGGGAAATAATTTCTTGGTCATAAAAAGAGTAACTTTTCTTTCTTCTTTGCCCTTTGTCTTTCAATTTTCATTCTGATTTTGAGACTATGGAAGTACTCTGGCCATTTTATGGAGTTGTCCGATTTATTAGAGATCGGAAATTCCATCCTTTGAAATGCAGATGTATGGAGAAGATTACTAATATTTCTTACTAACGGCAAGATCTCCATTAATTCAGTGACGCTTATATAGCAATTCAATGTTTAATTTTGCCTGGAAAATGTTGGTACATTTTAAATCTGAATCAACAAATTATACAGAGGAACAATTTTAATGTGAAGACTACATCCCATTTTTATAAATTTACATTTTGAGTTAAAGTGCTCACACATAGATATACTTTCAAACTATAACATATTACAAAATACTAATTTTTCGGACTTATTGGCAAGAGACTTTTCATCAAAAGTTTAAGACCGAATTCTGTTTATGCATTTCATGTATGAGAGAGAAAGAAATTTGCTATTACCTTTAGAATAATGCAGCAATAAATTTGCTTTTTCCACAGCATTAGAAGATACATACATTACGGTGTACATGTTTTTTTCATAGGTGTCAATAATTAAAAGAACTATTTAAGTTTACTTTTAAGTTCTGTGTTGCTTAAGGGTGTTTATTTTAAATTACATTTTTATTCTCAAAAACTGGAAATTAATCGATTGCAATTTATTTATTTTTCTAAATGGTTATTATTTGAGAAGCGTATATTAAATGGAAATTCACCTGTATTTTTAATCACCAGGAAAATATCAAGAATTTTTGTTTTGCGAGACGGTGATTCATAGATTTTTCTGGACATTCACCGAAGCGTTTCAAATGATAGAGATAATTTGAATGAGAGTTGTCGTATTTAAAGTCCAGATATTAGCGTTGATTTATTTTTAATCATAAATTAATAGTTCGTTGTTGTGACTTTTGGCACTGTACAATCCTGCTGACAATTATCAATCGGCGGTTTAAGCCGAGTGAGCGTCTCTTGTTTGTTTTTTTCATTAGGTCCAAGAGGACGTCTTAACTACTTCATGCTTCACATTGGCTTGCACAACTCCTTGTTACAAGGGGGCACATTCATGCACCTCACAGATAGAACACAGAGGAGGAACAACCATGCCCGAACCGAGACTCGAATCCGGGCGCGTAGACCGCTGGGAAGACGCGCTACCCCTATGCCAGGACGCCGGCATTCAGAATTCGTGATACTTTTGTTTAAGTGTGTGCGAGTCTAAATTAACACTTTTGCTACTTTACACGTAAGTAATTTGCAAATTTAGTGTAGTAATTGTATTAGTTTAGCATTTGAAATTATTGCAGAAAGAAAAAGCACCCTAAATATACTATATTAGAATTACGATTTTATCTGTTTTATACAGAACAAAAAAATTAACTTAACTTTTGTTCCCCCGTTTCCCTTTATGCATCTGTATATCAATTTTATTATATATGATGTTACATAATGAAGGACAATTCAATAACATATATTTGAAATAACCAAAATGTTAAAGTTTATGTATAGTTGACTGATTAAAAAAGGCTATATGCCAACAACGACATGACATCATTAAAAATCTCACTAATATTTGCTTAAAAGAATTACAATTTTTCTGATAAAAAAACCCTTATAAAATAAAAAAAACAGAGACTCTAGGTAATATATACTGGATGGAAAGAGGGTAAAAAAAGCGACAGAATAAAGAAAGTAATAATTATAAAAACAATGAAATAAATAGATTAAGAAGGAAAAGTGGAGAAAAGAAAAAAATAATATTAATAAAGAAAATAATTCAGCAATAAAATAAAGAAAAATAATAAAAAAGAAAAGAAATAGAATTCACTATTGTTTAAAATTCAAAATGGCTCAGATCAAGGCAGCGTTCGCATTTAAAAAAAGATTGAGCGGCTCAGACAAGTTGCAGAGCACACTTGCAATTACATAAATAAAACAAAAAATTGCGCAAATTTTCACAAAAAAATTATGCCAAAAATTTAAATAAATTTATATTTAATTTATTTAAATATAAATTTAAATAATTAAAATAAATTAAATAATTAAATGTAAATTTTTAATTTATTTATAAATATTATTTATATTTTTTTCTAAAAAATTTATTGCTCAAACACATTTTTATACTATTTTAAAATTTAAAAAATTGATTTTCAGTGGTTTCAAATTTATTCTCGAATAATTTTTTAAAAATAAATTTTCAAGATATTTTTGAAATGCAACTAAGAATTTTCATGATCAAGAGTAGTTGGAAGCATTGCAAATGCCATTCATGTGAAATTAAATTGAAAGAAAAATTAGAAATTTGCAGTTAGAAAACCAAAAATTGCAGTATAATCTATTATCAAATTTTAAAATATGTTTTCTTAAATTTATTTTTAATAAAATTCTTAAATTTACATTATCAATTGTTTTTATGCAAAGTTTAAACTACTTTCTCTTGACAGAGATTGAGAGAATTTACTCAATACACACAATAATTAAATATCTAAATATTTTCCTTAGATATTAGTGGCATTGCTCTAAAGGTGCAAAGTTTTCTTTTTCTTCCAACATTTGAATGGTGTCACATGTTTTTTTTCTTTTAATATAACTATTTTAACGTTATAATGTTCATGGCAGACATATTATATGCATATCGCACTGTGCGACATGTGTGATTAAAAATATTTGTTAAATAAAATTAATTTGACATTTTTAATTACTAAATACAAAATTAATTACAAATAATTCCATTCATTTGTTCTAAAGCCTACACGACAAATTCTTGAATTGTATAAAATATATTCGAAGTCCAATTCCTTCCATATTAACTTAAACTTTATACTTTTATCTCTTATTTTTTCTTTGAATTTGACATTCTTATCATTATTTCGAATTATTTACAATACAAGTTCTGCTTCCTTTCCTTAAATTGCTGTCTGTCTTTAGTTAATTACAAGTTACTATCTTTCAATAAACTTATCCGATCTTCTATTAAAATACTATTTATCCTTTTAATTTAATAAAATAATTGAAATGCCTTTGACTACAAATCATATTTAATTTCCTTGTAGTTTCTTCATGATTAATCTGTAAATTTTGCTACGCATTAAATCGAAGAGGAAAATCGATTTGAGAAAATCCCTAATTCACAATCGGCAATGAATTATCCATTTGAGATGTTTAATTTTAGATTACAATTGCTGAAATATTTTAGCATGAGTTATAATAAGTATTTATACGAAATGGATTGTTATTTGTTAAAATGGGAATAAACACTAGAACAAGTTGCATATTCTGTTTGATTTTGTAAAAATAAAAAAATAGCGTTTTTTAAAAGTTTATTCTAAATGTAGTAAATGGGGAAAAAAATCCGAGAGAGAGAGGAGGGGCAAAAAAAAGCACTTGATTTAAAGCATCAGAACTAAACATTATCAGTGATTACAATATCTGATGTAATATTAGTATGATTAAAATATAAAAACATTAGATCATATATTGCATCGCACCTTTTTCTTTATCTTCCATCCGAAATAAAACATCTCACTAAAAAAAATGGCTCTTAAAACTGTCATTAAAGGGCTTTTAAAAACAACTTTATTTAGTTTTGTAAAACAGCTTTTGTTGAAGCGAAAATGATTTGTTTGTTTTAGTCTCAAAAAAGTTATTTTTAGCTGTTGAGTATTTTTTTTACCTACCCTTATCGTACGGGGAAAAAAAAAAAAAAAAAAAAAAACAGTCGTCGACCTTTAAATAATTTTCTTTTTATCATGCACTTGGACTCTTTTATCGTGTTAATGGAACTTACCAGGTAGGTAATTAAATGTAAATGTAGCCATTATTATTTAAAGTTGTACCATAATTCTTTTTACTGTCTCGTTTATGGAATACACAAAGATTATTTGTTGCAATCGTCAAAGAATTCGAGATTTTGACGAATATTCATGTTTCAGACCAATCTCAGTAGGAAAAACATATTTTTGGAGTTTTGTCTGTCCGGCTATCTACGAACACGATAATTCAAAAAACGCTTTGAGCGAGACGGATGAAATTTGGTATATGGTTTTAACACCAAATTGTATATTTCTGTCAAATTTTGAACAACATCTGTTTCGAGGAGGTCTTTTTGTCTGGCTATCCGAATATAATTTAACATGATAACTAGACAACTAGATAATTAAAATTTAGTATACAGGTTAGTATTAAAATGTAGATTCTTATGAAATCTTGAACCAAATATGTCAAAGAATTGGCCGTCTATCGGTTGGTACTTTTGCAGGCATATATATGCAATCATTCAAAAACGCAATGATTTAAATAAATGAAATTTTTTATGTGATCTTGTAACTATAATTGTAATTTTGTAATTCTAATCGGATTTTGGTTTTCTTCGATCTCAAAAATATTTTCAAAACACATACTCGATTTTCAAATATTTGTGTATAAACTGCATGCCAGGGATTTATGTACAAATTGCGCCAAAGATCACACAATAGATTAATTAAAAATGCTAGATTCACGCTGAAGATCAATATTTCCGAAGTATTGGCCACCAGTGCTATGCAAGGCATTCACAATCCCTTCCAAGGTCCCCTGCTTTATACTGGGATAATAATAAATTGACAAGATACTTTATCAGAAACTAATCGCTTCTATAGACTAATTGGCTAACTAGAAGTAATGATGTCTAAAAATTTCAATTCAATTTTTATGTATCTTAGTCTTTTAATAGCTTTTTCACCAAAATATTTTTAAGTTCCTGTTTTTTTGGTAGTCACATAACTCATACTATAACAAATGCTTTACGATATTTTGTTCATTGTACAATATATCTATCCAATTTTCTGTCATCTTCCGTAAAATTTAATTTTGCTTTTAAAATAGAAGAAAAGAAACTGCAATAAATACGAAAACTTTTTTACATATTTTTTAAAAATAAACTACAAAAAAAAAATTGAATCTTCCAGCATTGTAATCTTACTCTAACTACAGAATATTTTAAAAATAATTATGCTATATTTCAAAGAAATATTCAATAAGCATTTCTGATTCATCATAAAATTCAGTTTTACCTTCAAAAAGATTCGTTGTTGTTGTGACTTATGGCACTCTACAAGCCCGCTGACAGTTATCTGTCAGCGATTTAAAGCGAGGAGCGTCTCTTGTTTTTTTAGTACCGCCAACTAGGGCCAAGAGTACGACTTAGCTACTTCATGCATCACATTCACTTGCACAACCCCTTTTTACAGGGGGGGGGGGGACATTCACATTGAACAGAGAAGAAAAACAACCATATCTGAACCAGGATCCGAATCCGGGACGCTCAGATCACGAGGAAGCGGCGCTACCCCTATGCCATGCCAGCTCAAAAAGATTTAAATGCTGTAAATAATATTTCATTTTATTTCGAACAACAAATGCACTTCTGAAAGCAAATATAAAATATACGCACGCGCGCATACACATACACATACTCCTCTTGACTATAAGTAAGATTATGCGAGAATGTTTTGGACTGACCATTCCTGCTTGATTCATAATTATGGAAACATGCAATGTTAATATACCACACTATAGATTATGATGTAGATTAATAATTCATAAAATTATACAGTATTGATCACATTTTTCATCGAAGTAGAATGATTATTTATAAAAGCATACAAATTTAGGTTCTATAAGACTCACAGGGAAAAGGTAGAGTTATTGTTATGAAAAGTGACTACAGTAGCCCGATTGTTATCAAATTTTTTTAAATAAGCATACATATCTATGCTGAGGTTAAAAGAAAACCCGATAGATATTTACCATGAAATTGCAGTATTCCGGTGAAAATCTATTACAAGTCAAACATTGTAGAATTATTTTAAAAAAATAAAAAAAAGTATTACCATAACAAATTGAAGATCGTTATTTCATTTTCAAATACAGCTGAAATAATTCATTATCAAAATAATGATGAATGAGGGCGAAGAATATGCAGGGTTAGAATTTCTATTTCCCCGTAACTTCGGTACTAATGGAAATAGATAAAATACATTTAAATGAATTATCGTCTCATCACAATGAACAACATTTGTGTTGAAAAATTATTAATATTTAATTCCCTCGCTTACTTCTTAAATAACAAGCTTATACTGCTCTGGAGTGAGCTTTAAGAAGAATGTAATAAATAAATAAATAATGTTAAAAAAATCACGAATTTGTAAAATGCCACAATAAGAAAAATTTAGTCCCAAAATAAAATTTCTTTAAGAGACGAGTATAAATTTCATATTTTATATTGAGATACAATTTTAACTTTAGAAAAAATAAATAGAAAAGAATTTTTAAGGAGAACAAGAATAAGGCAAGTTTATGAAGGACAGAATTTAAGATCCGCAAATATGAAAATGATACGAAATTTAATTTTCAGGGATAGATCTTTTATTCGTTCTTGTATTCTAAATATTTTACAATGAAGTTAAAAAATTGAAGAAAAAATAATGTTACAACAAAGGAATTTTTTGTCCTTCAAGATAAATTTTAAGTCACCCTAAATACTTTATGTTGGAATCATGTAAAATTCGATATTTGTGGCATACACATCAAGCGGCAGATAAATTGAAAAACGTATGAAGTTGTAACACAGGAAGTACAATGGTAATATTTAGAGAAAATTAAACCAAGAAAGCTGAACATCTTAATCTTAAAAACCAATCTTAACCAAGAATCTTTTTTTAAAAAATCATGATTATCGGGCACAAGCAACATTATAAGGCATACGAGGCATCTCAGAACACTCTTTTAATTTTTTATTTATGAATAAATTGAACTTTCAAAGTATGTATGAGTTGTGCCAGCTATTTCTTGCCTATAAAACGATAGTCAGAGGACGAAGCTCTTTATATTACTTGCGATGAGGTGTTCATAAAAAAGAAAATTGCTGTTTGCAATTTGAAATGTTACATGATTACAATTATTTTGCTGAATGTAATTTTGCGATTACGTTTGCATTAAAAAAATAACTAGATCACCTCAAGAATTACAATTCTTTAATTTATATTTAACATTTCACTTTTCTTCAGTACAAAAAACTAAAACAAGAAAATACCCATTTCTCCTCTCAAAACCTAATTAGGAGAAACTGGGCTTCAATTTTATTTTTACTTAATATAAAAAAACAGAGAGAGATATATGAAAGGTCTAATTACGCCAGCACAATCAGCGTTCTGCAAACACGTGCTCCATTTTAATTAATAAACGAATAAAAAACTATTTCGTAAATTTTTATTTATGATAAGTTAATTGATTGTTTAAAAATTTTTAACAACTATTTACTTTGTCGATATATTTCACTTTAAAAAGCTGCATTAATCGTTTTCCTGCTAGCAGTATATATATTTTTTTTTTATGAATCAGCAGAATTGTCCGAAACTATGCGATGGGGGAAATTACAACAAAACTTCAAGGTAAGTTATAACAAATTTCGGCGCAAGTTGTAATAAATAACAGCATGCGAGATTTCTCTTCAGTTGTGTTTGATTCGCGTATTTAAACATTCTGCTTTAAATATTAACATAATCCTTAAATCGCTCTCTAAGAATTCACTTCTGAAAGAGTTTAACAGAGGTTCGAAAAAAAAAGATATAAGTAAAAATATTCCTAACTCACCCTCTTGATAAAGTAGCAATAAGAAAAGAAAAGAACGATGTAACTAATAAGAAACGAAAACAAGAAGAGAGAATGAGAGTAAGGGAAAGATTTAAAATATAAAAAAAGAAAAAAGGGACGAAGAAGATTTTGAACAAAATACAGATTTTTTTAAAAAAAGAAGTATCGTTTTCCTCTATCTTGCGAAAATGCGCATAGCAATTCTAACGATATATTATTTAATAGTGTATTCCATTAGCATCCCGTTTTAAAGCAAGCAATATCAGAATTATTTTAGGATACACCAAGTAATTTTGAGCAGAGGTCAGATGGGAAGGATAGAGCCTTCATTGTCACTCCCACTCTCCCTTCTGTCATACAACAAGGGGTAAGCCTTCAGCCTTCAGAGATTTAACATACACCTGACTCCGTTACAAACAATTCTTCATTGAAATCGGGTATGGAATCAAAGTTACACCGGCCCTGGAGCCATGACATTTAAAAACATAGCACCATATCCCGCAGTTCTGTTGAATGTAAATGTGTTTATTTATTACTTAATTTGCAAAATAAATTTGTTTTAAAAGTATGTGTGGTAGGAAGCAATCGACCATTTACTTGCTTTAGCAACAATTTTGATGCAGACTGACCTTTTACTTTGATTGGTTAAATAATTTTATCCTTATTTTACAGTAAATTACTTGATATCATTTTTTATCACTATACCAAATGGTAATGATTACCAAATAACTTGTGTATTTTAATTAATAACGTAAAGATAAAGAAAAAAAAATGAAAAAAATATTGATGTTTTTATTGTTATAACGTGCCCTCAAGGGAAAAATCATTAATGGCTTGGGAACTGGGCACTAATAATAAGTGGTAATAATTGGGTTTTATGCATGAGTGCACTCTGGGACAAAACACACGCATAAAAAAAACTTGTGGGGATGGTTTCCCAAAAACTATCTCTCACATTCTCTTATAAAGTAGTTATATAAAGGTGCGGCATTGACATACAATAGTTACGAATTATTAACCTTTGGCATGAATTTAGCATTTTTACTAAATCTATCGTGTGAGTCGTGGTGAATTATTTGGAATTAAACCATGGCAAATGATTAATAATATTCGAAAATCAAATTTGGGTTTTGGGCTCGTTTTTCCAATCGATCGAAATAGCAATGCTTATCTATTAATATTAATATTATAAGCTTGTACAAGTGTAGAAAATGTATAAAATTGTTTTAATTAAAACAATTTTATTTAAATAGCATTAATTTCTTATTTTATAACATTTTTAAAGAATTTTGATTAAATAAGAAAAAAGTGTTCAAAACAATGTATGTAGGAAATTTAGAAAATTTTTCTCAAAATATCTATATTTGTTTAGCATGATATTAGGCTTATTATAAAATATTTTTTTTTTACAAAACTCGATTTTTTTTTTTGGATTAGAAAAAAATTAATAAAAAAATAGTGAAAAATATGACAGAGAGAGGGAAAAATACGAGACCATTTGTTCTTTTGATAAGGATTTATCCTTATAAAAATGATTAATTATATTTAATCGTGCTTTTTTTATGCGACATTTTTACATATTTAACTTGAAATCAAGGTAAATATGTTTTAAATATTTTGTGAAATTTAGCTGCCATGTTTTTTAATACACTTAATCCCTCATTCGATTTTATAATAAATATGAAAGAAAGAATATGTGATATATGTCAGATTTACAGTTTTCATTTGGTTATTCCTTTTACTTTTAAAATAAAAAAACAATTACAAATTTTAATAAACTTAGTCAATAAAATTTTTTGAAAAAATTTGTAATCACTCAATAGCATTCTGCGAAAGGAATTTTCTTCCAGAAAAATCTGCTGTTTTATATAGTTTGTTAATATTAAATTTTGCTGATGTTATGTTGGGATATATCACTCAAATTCGCTTGCAGTTTTCTATTCTTTAAACTGCAAAATAACTGTGGAATTTTAAAAATTTCTTTTAAAGAATATTTGCACAACAATCATATGTAAAACGTGCTTAGTTATTGGAAAAATAATACATAAAAATAAAAAAGTCCTCTCTTTTATAAATTTTTATTTCTTAGCATTATTTTAAATCGGAGGTTTATATACAAACAACGGAAAATTTAATGTATTCATTTTCATGCTGAAGAAATCATTTTCAAAATTTTAAATATTTTATTTAGAAATTTTTTTTTCTAAACTTATTGAACTTTCTCAACTTTTACAAAAACTGTTCATTTTTATTTTACAGTTTATTCAAAAAATAAATAATTCAGGAATTAAAGGTGTGTATCAGAAAAAAAAAAAAAAAAAAAAAAAAAAAAAAAACGCAAACATTTCTGAATATATGTTTTGTTTGCTTCACTTCCCTAGAGTTTTGCTTATTTATTTTGCATGTTATGCATGTTCAAATAAAATATTAGTTAATATTTTAAATAATGATATTTGTATTTGCAATGTAGTAATAGGTAGTAGTAATATTAATTAAAAAAATTTTTTTAATTCCATCCAGTTTTGATAAAGAAATACAGAAGAAAAGAGGCAGATTTCTGTTTGAAAATAATCTTGTCAGAATATTTATATTGAGCGTATGTCTTAAAATTTATGAAAAATGTTCTAAGATGACTAAATGCTTTTGAAAGCAACTTTATATATAAACATCTTTTGAAACGTTTACGAAGATTGACAATTCAGATTTCGACTGAATAGGTCTTTGGTTTTCAACCTTTTCTTATTAAATGTTATGACTATATATTGATATACTACATTTAATGTAAATTTTAAAATAGGAAAAATGACTCCACCATGAATGCTTTCTAGAGTTTCTAGATTGATTTCAATGCTTTCAGTTTCATAGTATTAGGCTTTATAATGAATACATTGTATACATTGAATTACTGATCATAAAAATAGTAGGTATTTATATTGAAGAGATCTGAAGTTTATGAATGGAAAATGTGGGTTATTATCAAAATAATGGAGACACCTCTATATAAAAATAACATTTAAGAATACTCTTCATTAGTATTAAAATATAATCTTTGCAACCAATTTTGTTAAATACAAAAAGTATATACCATGATAGTATTAGATAACTTTAATGCAGTTTTATACTGTTTGGATTTTTTTGTTAAAAGCGTAAAATGATTTTTAAAGAAATTATATTATAGGAATTAACTGGAGTAACTGTGATTAAAACATCGTAACTTTTAGGTGTTTCTAGAGGTACGGTATCTAAAGTCGCTGTACACCCAGCACGGAAAAACAAGCTCGACAAAACAAACCAGTGGACGGAAGGAGAAAGTGAGTGAAAGAGATCGACAGGTATTGAAGTGCATAATGTTCTAAAAAGAAAATAAAAGCATCTAAATTCAACGCAAATCTCAATCGGCAACTGGATTCTACAGTTCAATAATTCAGTTAGGAATTCATAAACTGAACATTTACGGACGAGTAGCAATTCCCAAGCCCCTTGTTGCAGATGATAATGCCAAATGTCATCTACAGAGGTGCCATTACCATAAAACCTGATGGATTGATAAGTGGAATAGTGGGCATTTATATGGTCAGATGAGTGATCATTTATACTTTTCCCCACAACACAAAGGATACATGTTTAGCCCCGTTCCGACGTCTTGTTGCCTTTATGGATATGGTCGTAAATCTGCCATCCAACCCATTATAGGATCACCCCTTGCCTGTGGACGTCGATGGGGAGCTCCCCGCAAATTGTTGATAAAATGAATAGATACCACAAGAGGGGAGAAAGAGGGGGAAATGTGCATATCTCAAGACAGATTGTCGGAATTGGGCTTTTGAAAGACACCTGCACAAGCGTATAGTCATGATTATCTCCTTCCAATTGCAAGGCATGGAGATGAATCTGTCATGGTATGGACATGGTGTCATTGTTTTGGTTGTCCCAGTCGTAATCCGGAAAGGAAGGATAACTGAGGTATAGAGAAGTTTTTGCTGATCCAGTCTATCTTATGATGGAAACTGTCTTGTTTGGAAGATGAAAATTTCCAGGAGGATAACGCTCTTATTCATGCAACGGAACATGTCTAGTCGTGATTTAATGAATACAAAAATGAATTTAAACATCTATCTTAGCCAGTACAGTTCTCCAATCTCAATAAAATCCAACTGTTATCGTCTATTTGAGAGCATTCAATCTGAAATCGATATCATCCACTGGGGTCTCTCCTGGAATTTTCACAATATCTCCATGAAGAATGGTGCAATATTTCTCTAAATAATATTCAATTCTTGCATGATTCGATTCCCAGGCGGATCCAAGCTGTATAACATGCCAAAAGTGGCCTTAAGCCTTATTAATAAAGATGATTGAATATTTACGCTATTAAGTCTATTCTTTATAATTTAATATTGAAGATTCCTTCAATAAAATATTTGCATAAACTTATGATAGACATTAAAACCGTGTTTATTTTAATTGCCTGTATTTGTTAACTGTTTCATTATCATTCCCTATGGAGTCGATTTCAATAATATTATCATGGCATTGAAAATGCAATCTTCCGGGCAATCCAAATTTTAATTGCGTGTTGTCTTCCGCGGTGATGGGACTTCACTTTCTTATTCCGTATGTAAGTTTAGCATATAAAAAGCATAATATTTCTTTCTCGACTTTTAATAATAGAAAAACAATCGCACATTTAAATATTTGATGAAGCAGTTAAAAAAAGTTCTGAAATTTAATGGTACAATGAGATGTATTGTTGAAGGTTCTGCAAGAAAACGTTAAAAATTGTAACATTCAGAAGAAAAAAATTTGCAAGATAATTTCAGTGATATGATTAAGAAAATTTTTAAGTTTAAAAATGACATAAAAATAGTTTTTGCGCAATAACATTTAGGAAAGTTACAAAGAAAAACTTCAAAGCCTTGCGTAATTTCTAATTAACCAAAATTATAATTAAAATTAAAAAAATGGCACCGAAGAGCACATTTTTACTATTAAAATTTATAGCTGCTAAGTTTATCATTAGTAGCTCTATCCCAAACAGTCTGACCGCTTTGGCACCAATAAAGAGACGCTTATTCTCACTTGTTATTAAATAGCCACCTTTGACTACAGCCAGTTCGCCAGTATTTACGTTTGTGAAAATTTTCAAATAAATATTTTATGTAACTTGGTTTCTTAATAACTTCTTCAAGAAAATATTTTTAAGCTTCAAATTTTGATAGTCATATAACTTATGCTGTTATAGAAGCTTTAAGCCGATTTGTTAATTGTATTACTCTCCTATTTTTTGTCAGCTTCCGTTTTAAATTAAAGTGATTAAACCAATTAATTCCAAAAACATTTTTTCTGCAATCAAATATGTTTTTTTCAAAGATGAGTACAAAAAACAAAATTGTTCAGTATTGAAGTCTTATATGGACTACAGAATAATTTTCATAATTTATGGAATATCTCTGAGAATAATACAATAAAAATTTCTCTGACTCATCATAAAATTCAATTTTTAATTTTACTTTCAAAAGGATTTAAATGACGTAAACAATAACATCTTATTTTGTTTCGCTTAGTAAATGTAATTCAAAAAAATTATGAAATCTAGATTTTATACAGTCTTTAAGTCCTTAGAAATCAGATTCTGCGAAATTCTTAAAAAATACAGTTTTTTAATTTAAAAAATGTTTTTATATTCTGCAGTCAAATCTGTTCCAACGATGAACCAATTTTCGAACAATCAACCAATCCTTAGACCAATCAGCCTTGGAGAAAATCTAGGCGTTGATTGGTGTGTCTTCTTTCAAATGACCAGTGGAGTAGTTTAAAATATCATAGTAGTACATAGAATATCTAAATAGAAGTTGTAGTTGTAGATAAAAATATTCAAATATTCACAACTCACCCACTTTTAGGCGCAAAAAAAGTGAATCTTTCTTTTTATGTGGAAAAATTCTTCTTTGTTGATCAGCTTTATCGCTGAAAAATTGGTTAGTTTTAATTTCTTTAAAATCTTCCATGATTCCACCGAATTATCAGACATGAAAGTTGAGTTATTTTAATTGCCTCTTACGTATTTTCTGTTTATTTTATACATGAACCTTCCTAGTGTAGATAAGTCTAAGATATCATGCGCTAAAAAAACGTAAATATCCGATTTATATATCTTCGAAATTTTGTAATATTATAACCACATTTTTTTATACGTCTCGTAAACTACACAGATATTAAACAGAAACCTTGTTCCTTAGCTTTCAAAAATGAAAAAAAAATCAAGCAACTCGATAGCTAATGAATGAATGAAAACGGTTTGAACTTCAGGTACTGTAATTTTGTTGTGGGCAATCAGACAAAAAAAAAATCTTTCAAAATTTGCTAAAATACAGCAAAAAATCCCGCGATTATTAAATTGGCCTCATGAAAAACATATTTTTAAAAATTTTGAAATGGTGTAAAATTTACTTTTTGTGATAATAATTTCAGAAATTTTCTCGAGAAAACGCCAAAATTCAGCTTAATTTTTAATTAATTAAAACTGATTAAAACCTCTAAAAAAGAATTATTTCGAAATGCTTATTCCCGATATCCAAGTTATACATGTGCCGAATTTGGCAGCTGTAGTTCAAACGGCTTGTTCAAAGCCTGTAGAACGCAAACAGACACACGCACACACAAGCGCGCGAACACACACACACTTATTTATCCTTATTATTAATATCGATAGAGTATCTCTGCCTCTACTATTGATAAAGAACAATCTTTGAGTGATTAATAAATGTAGAAAGTACTTGTGCGTCGTGAAATTCAATAGGACAAACTATTAAACCTAAAGCTTCTAAATGTGAAGCACATTACTTTGGAAAGAGGAAATGTGCACCTTGAAGTTATTTGTATTTGAAATTTTAATTAGATTTTAATTTAATTAAAAAATAAAAGAAATAATTTTTCATCATAACTTTCAAAAACATGATAACATAAAAATAATTTATGCATCATCTTAAATTTTAAAAAGTTACCATACCATGTTAACTAATATTTGTTAATCTACCAATTTATTTGCCATTTTTTAAAGATGATGCATTTTGTTGTTGTAATGAAACTGAAATTGCTTTCATTGTTCTTATAAATATTCCAACCTATACTTTTCCATTTTTGTTAATGAATATATGAAAATGAAACTTAGTTTTCCATAGTAAGTTTTCTTCTGATTAAGGTATGCTTTTAATTAAATTTTTGAAATTTTGTTGTTTTTACAAAAAAAGGTTGAACGTCACAATTACGTAATAATGAAAGTTTATGAAAGTTTTTCCATTTTTAAACAGAGCTACTCATTTCTGTAATATAATTAAATGTATAAAGATGTATACTTTCGGTAATTTAATTTGATAAATCCCAAATAATATTGCAGTGCAAAAATTATGATAAAAAAAATTTAAAAATAAATTATGTAAAAAAAAAATTAAAAAAAAATTGCATTTGCTAATTTCCAGGTTTAAAATATTAAATTTTTTGTTCCAAGAATAACAAACATTTAAAACATTCTTCTATAAAATTATTTTTAATAGATTTTTGGTGGAGTTTAACTCCAATTATAGTAATCAAGATGGCATTCGTTACTTTATACAAATATAAGAAATCTGCATTAATTTTTAAAAATGTTTTTATTAATTAAGATTTATGTTAATTTTTTTTTATCAAAACTGTTTGCATTTAAATTTTTTTATCATTTTGAAACCAACTTTACCAATTCTTGCTGGCTTATTATTAATGAATATTTAATTATTTTTCAGATTTCATAAATTCTGCTACATAATAGTTAATCAAGATGTCATTTTTACTTTTTAAAAAGTGTACTTCTTGCATTATTACCGGAAGCAAGCATCTTGTTTAAAACGTCTGATATTCCAAAAGAAATTCGACATCTCGATGTTAATTTATAATCAAGAATTTTGACAACGAATGTCCAATCTGTTCATTTATTTCCCAATTTTAAATGAACTTTTTCTTAAATTAACACATTATTATGTTTATTTTAATAACAACAAAGTTTCTTATAAAGTAGTCTTGAAATAGAAAAATTAGTAAAAATTTATAAGGAAAAGAAATGTACAATTTTTATTCACAAAGAATTTTAAAAAAAATTGAGCTTTTTTTTTTTTTTTTGCCTAGGAGAGTTTAAAGAAATTTCAATTTTATTTTAAAGTATAAACAATTGAAGAGTAATTAATTATACATTGAAGCAAAATATGGTGTCTGAGTTTAAATAAGTATTCAATGTATTCATTTCTTAAAAAAAAAAAAATGTGTTGAATTCTTAGTTATTTTATAAAAATATTATTCAAATTACAATTTTTTTTCACTTAGGTAAAAAAGGCTAATTTCCAGATTAAAATGAATAGAAATTGCTTATCATATGAAAAGAAAAGAATTATTGCGATTATATAATAATGTTCATATTATATTTTAAGCTTATTAATTTGTTTTTTACGTGAACTACTGTTCGTTTCAGTATCATGAGACTGCCACTTTTCGACGATTTTATCTCACTTAGGGGTAAAACGAGGAAGAATGTGAGCATTTCCGGAATTAAATTTATTGCTACATGCAAACTTCTCCTTTCTTCTTCCCTCTCACCCCTATTTTGTGGAATTAAACTCATCCTAACGCATGCGCAAAAATGCGGAGGGTTTAGAATACGTTGGCAAACAGTATCTGTGGTTATTTTATTCGATTGACTATTGTGATTATCTATCTCTATCAACTTTCTGATAATATATCATTGTATTTATTTACTCAATTAATTATTCAGCTAATTAGCATATGTATTAGTTTTTACGTTATGCTATACGGATTAATTTAATAATCTTTCTTTCTATTGCCCCGGTAATCTAAAGAATTTCTCCCTTACTTTCTTTTGATTGTATAAGACAAATCTATGTATAGCTTTATTCTTCCAGATATTAAAATTATTTTATACAGGATGGCATAAAAAATACGTATACATAAACTGAATATATATATAGACGATAACTATTTACGATTTTCTTTTTAAAATAAAATTAACTTTCTTTGTTACGAACGCATGTCAATATGTAAACATTTTTTTCTCTCTTTTTCTCTCTCTGTAACATTAAAATAATATTGTGAAAACTTATTGTTAAAGCAGTTAAAAAGAGGACCAATTTAAATCACATCTTTTTTTATGAATTAATATTTTTTTTAGCGGGAAACAGAAATAAAAGACAGATGATAGCTTGGTCAATGGAGAGAATTCAGATGACGTAATTATCAAATAAACAAGGTAACTGCGCATGCGTTACTTAATATTCAATTGTGCATTGTCTTAAGTTGTGTCGTGATATCTCGTGATTTTTTTGTTCCGTAAGCAATGGAGCAATGAATTCAGAACAAGATGCGAGGGATTCTGTGTGTAGTTTTTTAAGAGATCAGTGTCAGATTCTTAGTTACAACAATTATAATAAAGAAACTTGAATTTGATTCTTATAGATTATTGATTTATGATAAAATTATTAAATACGATACTAAAAATATATAATATTTATTTATATTTAGTAAGAATGCATTAAAAAAAGAAATTTTGTCTCATCAGATATAAACTGATTTGAGGAAAATGGTGTGAAACATACCAGTGTGATTTTTAAAGCAGAGTATTTAACAGTAATAACTAATTATCTGTTTCTTTCGTAGTTCGAATCAATTTACATCTATGTTTTTTTTTTCGGAGAAAACGAAGATAAAAAATTGGAAATTATGAACTGAAAATAAATTTTTCCATTATTTGAATAAATAGTGGTTGAAATAAAGGATAAAAATCTATATCAAAACAAATTTTCAAATAAAAAATATTAATTTTTTTACAAAATTCTTTTTTTTTAAACGAACAAAGGGGTAACTATAAAATAAGCAATAAAGCCTATAAAGTGTTAGCATATAAAATACGTATGTAGTCTCTCTTTGTTGGGAAGTTACATGAGAATTTCACTCGTGAATAAAAAAAAGTTCTCTGACTTAAATTCCTTTTTCAGCCAGAGTTTTAGTAAAAATCAATATATTTTCAGGAGAAAGAAATTAATTATAATTTTTCTTTTTTAGTGCAATTTATTTGTTTATTTTTACTTAAAGAGAGAGGAAAGAAACTTAAAGAAAGACATCATTGTCATTTTTAACACTAGTCATTTTGACCCCTCTGAGAAAACTTTTCGTTAATTTTCTTCAAGAAAATTATTGCCGTATTTTATGGGAAAATTTTAATTAATTTTTACTTACATTTATAAGACATATAATCGTAAATCCTATCTTTTTCTTTTTTTAGTTTCGGTGGAATGTATTTAGTATACCTACTTTTATCTAAGGGGTCATTTTGACCATTTGAATAAATATTGTTGAGAATACATACACACATTTATATTTAAATATGTAACAGCTTGATAGGGACCCACATAGATAGAGATATAAATATAGAAAAAAATATGTGTTAGCAAAATGTGTGTATATAAGAAGAAAGAAAGCGAAGTTGAAGTTTAGCTAAATAGAAGATATAATAGATTGTAGATAAGAAGACGTGTGAGTCAATGTTTTGGTAGAAGATGGTTGTAGAAGAATAGATGGTCTTGAAGACCTAGATTAAAAAATAAACAATTTTTTTAGTAGATAAACACAGAAGAACTGCTTTCTCAATCACACCACACCTCAACAAATATATGGGAAATATAAAAGTTTTTTTCTACTTTAACTTCATAACAGAGAGGTCAATTTATATTTTTTCTAATTAAATACCGATGCAGGGTCAAACTGACTCTTGTGGTAGAAACAGATATATACCAACTCATGGTAAACATAGTATTAAATTATGTGATTAAAAAAGGCGCAGCTTCCTTATGTTAAAATGGAACGTTTTTAATTGAAAAGCGCAACCTTCTTAAGCGAAATGTGAATTTTTAATTGTAAGAAGTGTAATTTGTAAGTCACCCTTTTAATAACGATTTTTTTTAAATGGAGGTTTATTTATTTGTTGATTATTTTTTACTCGAAATAAAAATTTTTAGTTTGTGGAGAAGAAAATTTTAATTGGAAGATGAAAACTGCAACAAAAAATAAAAACAATAATAGTGAATAATGAAAATAATTATGCGATTAATGTGGCAGCATAATCACTTTACAAATATAATTATATGTCATCTAAAAATGAAATTAAACATTTGATTATTATAATGCAACAAAGATTGGTAACTAGAGTGCGAGTTTTAAGTTTCCACGTGATATTTCTGAACTATTGAAAGCATGCGCCGAGAAAAATTTAAAAGGAAATTTTTAAGTCTCATCAAAGGGGGGTCTTTGGGCATAATAGCGTTTCCAATATAATGGTGTGCATTTTATTAATTAACGTGTAAAAGAAGGGAAATAATTCATTAAATAAATAAAATTGCTTCATTGAAAATTAAAAAGATAAATATGATTTAGATTGAATGTACTTAAATAATGATAAAGAACGCAAATGATTCTGATGTAAATAGAAAATCAAAATGAATAATTTAAAGAAAATTTTTAAAAAAATGAAAACAAAAACGCTATTAATTAAAATTTTCTACGGTTAGAGATAAAATTATTTCACCGAAGAAAATAAATCAAAGATTATTTCAAATAGTAAAATATTTTTTCCAAAGGGAAAGGGGAGTATTTACATGATGTACAAAGGATTCAAATTTGACTTCAATCGTAACTACTGTTCAATTCAAATTTAAGAATGATAATGTTATTAATATGGAAATAAGCTTTTACCCGTAAAAATAAGTGAACATACATAAATAACTTAAAAGGATTTTCTAACTATAACAATTATTGAAAATTACAAAATTCTATAAAAAATCATTGAAATGGGAAAAAGGTATAATTGAAAACGAACTCTAACAATAAAAAGATTGAGAATCATTGGTTTAAAAACATCATAGTTTTGTTTTTAATTTAATTTTTTAAGAAAATAAATAATAGAAAATAATCTTACGGACCTCTAATAGTAATTAGTAATCAAAAAACGAAAATAACATCTACTCTTCCGACGTAAAAAATCACATGTAGCAAGTTAGTTTTGCTTGAAAACCAACTTTACGCTTCACTTTGGCGGTAACAATACACTGAATGACAACTCAAAGGCGAGTGAGTCATGAATATGGCAACCCCGCACTGATAAAACTTTTTCAACTTCGACGCATGCGCCGCTGAACTTGGATAAAGTACGCCATATGACCTCGACTTGCACAGCGCAGAGATTCTCTTAACTTTTTCTCTCTACGTTGGACACCTTGGAGAATTCATTCTCTTTTCTGATGCAGATTTTCAACCTAATTTCGTTTGGGAAATTAATTGTTTGCCCAAAAAAAGCGAGATGCTTGTTGTAAGTTGCGTGGTCGTCGTTGCTTTTATCTGTTTGTCAGAATCGATTATGGAGAATTTTCAGAGTGTTTGCGATAACGCTTCGCCCGAAGTGTCATGGCGCCCGCCTCTCCAACTGAGAAGTAGCTGACTTCAGGAAATACGCGTGTTTGTTGTACAGTGGAGAAGGAACGGGCCGACATTTTATGGTTGAATTGCAGTTTATTGCTATCTCTTGTTGTGATCGGATCGAACAGTTGAGAAAAGCTTCCTGAAATCGTGTGTGTTTAGCAAAAAAATAAGCGAAAACAAGATTGTTTGTAAAATAAATTGAGTAGAATGGTTTTATCTTAAATGTTTTAAATTTCAAAATTGATGTTTGGAAAATAATATTTATATTTATTTAAAAGTATTAATATCTTCTAAAATTAGAGTGAAATGTTTTCACAATATTTTTAAAAGATGTTGTTTGTTAATATTATAACATGAAAAATGTTTATTAGTAATTGAATAATTACCACGCGAGGTTAAGAAAGGATAATTGAAAATAATTTTATAATTTTTAAAATTATTTATTGATTAAAAGATGTTTATATTTTTGAAATATTGCATAAAGTACACTTGGCATATAATCGGAATATTGCTTAGAAATAAAACGTGGTTAAAAAGTGTTTGCATCATTTTACGATAAAAGTGAAGTTTTTCAGTATCTACAACATTTTTCTTGGAATGATATTTAAATCAAGTTTTGTTTGTTAATTTTCGCTGCTAAACTTAACTTATTTTTGTTGACTTTGATACTAACTCAAATTCACTTTCTTTGTTTCAAGAATAATTAGGTGCATTTTATTATAATATTTATTGTGCCATAAGTTTTCTAAGACATTCCATAAAGAACATTTTTTTGTTAATATTTTTTTAATCTTTTGCGCAACTAAAATAATTAATATTAACTCATAAATAAAATTAGTTAGAGGAAGTAAGAAGTTATGGATCACTTTCTCAGTTAAAGAGGGAAAACATACTAAAAATGTGTTCTTTAAAATTAAAAAGTTAATTTAAAAATATTTTTTTAAAAAATTGAAAAACTTAAAGAAAAATTATATTATTTTTTACTGGTTACACAATATGAGAAATGAAGTTAATTGTGATAAAATGTTCCAAATGGATTATGTACAGATAAATTACAACCAATGAATTTAAAACCCGTACTCTATTTTAAATTAATGCAAATTTAAGAGTTAACTAAGACTATATTCAAGCAGATACAAATTTATATTCAATCAGATTTTTATTTTAATAGTCTCATTTAGATATTTATGTTTTTGTTCTATATAATGAGTTAAATAAATATAAGAGTTGTACGGAAAGAAATTCAAACAAAACTTCACTGAAGTTTTTAAATCCTATATTATTTTAACATTTTATTTGATAAATGTAAAGTTTATGAGGAATTGAGAAATCTGGGATGTATTTCTCAAGATTTGTATTTTAATATGGAAAATGATAGATTCAATGATAAGCCCAAAAATTTTAATTAATTTTTTTTTTTTCAAATAAACGCAGAGCAAAGTAATAATATTAATAAATAGCCTAATTTTCTCAGTGATTTTTGGTGAAAACCATTAACATTTCCAACTTCCTCAATTCGCAAAATTCCATTCCGTTATGTGTTTAAAATAATTAGTGACTTATTAAATTTTTTATGCAAAAGAAGTTGAATAAAATGCAATATATTGATCAGTTTTTGATACAACACTTATTTTAATTCTTATGCAATATTATTTCTTAAAACGTTATCAAGACGCGATCTTTACAAATGAGTCGAAATACTTTTGAAACAATTTGTTTCAAAAGCCTAATTTGTTTTCCGAGATGATTATCATATATTGTTAAAGGAACAACAAAATAAATGCAAATAAGTTTATAAGGAAAAATCTAAACTCTTTGAATTTAAAGAAAACAAGATTATTTTTTTTGTATTGAATTCTACCAGAAGTAGTTATGAAAATATATTCTACAACATTGTAAAAAATAAAAGAACATATTTATTCTTAAACTGAATATTTTCACTATGTTATTAGGGAATTGTGTATTTATTTTTTCCTTAGAACGTGAAGAACAAAAGCAAGCATTTTTAGGCTATTGTTTACCTTAATGATTTCAAACGAGGCAATTACTCCATCGTTAGAAAAAGAGCCAATACATTATGATAGAGAGTGATTTTGAAGAATCCGCATTTTAAAATACTACTTGATGATTATTGATACCAATCAATATAGTCCCATATTGAGCCAATCAATATAGTATCAAATACTACTTGATACTATATTGATTGGCTCTTCAGATCTTTGTCAATAAATGGAAACACAATAGTTTAAATTAACAATTTTTAACTTAAAATTACTTTGTGTTCATAACATGCGAGTTTTTTTTTTTTTTTTTGACAATTCAAGCAACTTGAAGACGACGCTTTTTTTAAAAAATATTTCACGACTGTTTTTTTATTGACGGTTACCAGTACCTTTGGCTCACGAGTTGCGATTTGAATGATATGACCATGAAATTACATCATACTTATAGTGAATTGACTCGGGAATCCGATAAGAATTAAAATTTAAAAATTCACATGAACGAGTACCATATTTTTATTATATACAATATTCATTAATCGAATCACAGTTGTATGCAAAATGTTTGATATATTCTCAGAAATCACTGATTATTTCTCATGATTCTCTTCCATGTAACTCGATATCCCTTTTTTAAGGTTTTCAAGAGAATTTGAAGTTCAATTAAGACATAAACATATTATCTTTTGCGAAAATGTTGGATTCTCTCTTTTTTGCTATGCATAAAATGAAATTCTAAAGCCGTGTCAGTATAAGTTCTTGTTCTCCTTTCTAGATGTGTTAAACCCAAACTTGTGCAAATTGTTGAAAGACGGATAAATTAAGGATTAGATGTATAACACCACGTTCCAAGATGTCAATTCTATGCATGCTGAACTGGAAATTTGATTAGGTTTCTTTACTTAAATGTTCTCCTTGAGCGCACTTAACTAATTTAGAAATGCCTGTTAGAGAGTGATAGTTACTAATTTTATTCGTTCTCAGGGTTATAGTTTTTACGTTTTCATCTTATAAAGAAATAAACAGCTTATTAATTAAATTCTATGTCATTAATAAAGAAAGCACATAAAAATTTTTATAATCTGAGAATCTATTTTTTTTTAATATCAAGATATGAATTTAAAATTTGTTAAATTTCCATTTGACGAAAGATAAATGAAGTATCTTCTCTCCTACCCCTGTCTCATAAATATAAATATAAACAATATAATATAAATTAGATTTTAATGAATTTTTGTATTGAAGACAATTTAAAACTATATCTATCCGTTTTTTGAAATGCGTCGAAATCTTAATACTTGAAAAATTATGAAGCAAGTTAGAACAAACTCTCCCTACGTTTGAAAATGTATCATCATCTGTTAAACCAGCTGGAGCGGTCTTCCCAAAACTTTCTTGCACACTCTCTAATAAGCTTGTCATGCCAGAGAACGCCTTGCATGGTATTGGCATACAATAGTTAGGAAATATTTTTTACATTCTTACTAAATATATCGTGTCATTCTTGGCGAGATATTTGATGATTAATATCTGGCATGCGTTATTAGTTTTGCGTTTTAGACTGGTTTTTCTCAAACAGTTGAAACAAAAATTTGACACAGTCACTTTTAGTCATAAAATTACATACCAAATTTGATATATTTGACTGCGTTTTTGAACTAACTCGTTTACATGTTTCTGAAAGCATAGACTGACACAAAGGCAACCTTTTGTTGGATTTGCTCTAAATTTTACAAATGTCTACACTATAGATGTTAAATATGTGTTCCGAATTTTATCTATCTAGCTTTCTTCATTTTGTAATTATCGTGTTAACTTATATTCGAACAGCCGGACGGACGGACTTCATCTAAACATATTTTCCTCAAAATTTCATAGAAATCTGAAATTTTTTTTATTAAGAAAGTATACTAAATTTCAACTGTCTAAGTCAAAGGGTTTTTGAGTTATCTTTGTCAAAGACAGACAGATAGGCATTTTCCAAAAATATGTTTTTCGAACTCAAGGAGGTCTAAGACGTGGATATTCGTTGAAATCTCGAGTTTGAATTTTTTGACGATTACTATACTTTCTCTACACTATGTATATGAAAACGTAAAAAGAAACGAGCAAATTGTACTGATAATAATGTTAAATGCTCAAATATATCCGATCACTAAATATTATTTGCACATTTCTACCTATCAGTCAGAGAAGTATTTCTGTTTTGTTCCAATGTAAAGTAGTCCCTGGAAAACCAGGAAAATTGGTCTTCCCGAAGCTTTCTCGCGTGCTGTATAATAAAATTGCAATCTCCCACCGACTGCATAAAATTGTAGAGATTGTGAGATACCTCGTATACCGAGCATGGTATTGGCAAACAATAGTTGTGAAATACTGGCTTGAATCTAATACTTTTACTGAATTTATCGTACGAATAAGAATTTTTGGATATCTTTCTATGGTCGATCCAACAAAAATTTCTTCTGGATTAGAGTTGTAGCTCACATACCAAATTTCATTCATCTAAATCATTTCGTTTATGAGTTATTACGCTTACATGCATATAAAAGTACAAACCGACAAATGGCAAATCCTTTTTACAGATTTAGTTCAAAATTTGATAAGAATCTACATTTTACATGCTAAATCTGTGTACTAAATTTTATTCATTTAACTATCTACGTTTTGTAGTTATTGAGTTCACTTGTATTCCAAAAAAAAGGCAGGCAGACTTCCTCTGAAAAAATTTGATATAAATCTACAAGTTTGATGTAGAGACAGTATATAAAATTTGGCAATTTTTAATAGCTTGAGACTTTGGTGGAAGCTCTAGAGCATTGAAAAGTATTTACTTTTTAGTCATCTCATTGCTTTGATACATTAATTTCTATCAACTCACTCAGTTGTTTATGCTACTTTTTAAAGATAATTTCATGTATTATTTCTGTTTCTTGAAAAAGGCGCTATTGATAGATTTCATTTCAGTAAAAATTTTATCCGTCAACCTCAAAGAGTTTTTGAATTATACTGTTTATAGATAGAACAGGAAGCCAGAATTCTAAAAATATGTTTTTCGGACTCTGGATAATCTGAAACGTGGAGATTCGTCAAAATTTCGGATACGAATTTTTTGACTATTTTATATTTTATACTTCGTATACGAGTAAGTAAAAAATGGCAGCTTATTGCACAGTTCTAATAACATTGTTAAACATTTATATCCTGCAAAATTAAAAACTATCGTTATTTTTTCTGTGCTGAATATAATTTCCATACGTTGGTAAATTTTATCTGCTAGTTTATAACAAATAACTGAAAAATAAAGCGCATCATTAATTTAAACTATGTAATAAAAGTTAATTAAGAAATTTTTAATAAAAGAATTATTCGTTTAAAAAATAGACCTTGTGTTTTTTTAGTGTTTAAAACTTCAGTGCTTTAAATTGTCGAAAACAAGACCAATGTAGAGGACTTACTCCCTGCAGCCGGCCCGCATATCATATGACTTCTTGTTTTAAAAAAAAATCCAGATCTCTCAAAGATACATGTTTGCTGCACGAAGAATTTACAAACGTGAGTAATGTATAAGAAAGAATATATAATACCGCATTGAAACGAGGCAATCGACTCTCCATGGCCGAATGGTCATGGTACGGATCTCATAGTTAAGAGATTGTGGGTACGAATCCCGCTAGAGATCATGGGATTCGCAGTTTGTGTAAATAATTACTTCCTTGATTTTATGTTTCTCTTTATTTCATGTTCCAGAAGATTCTGGACATTTCTTTAGTTTACCAGACTTTTCTTTTCTTTTCTTTAGTTTAGTTAAGTGTTCTGGACTTTACTTACTGTCTCCAGAAAAGTATTCTGGAACTTTTCCTGCTAGTATAAAAGCAGAAGATTTGTCAGTCACTGTGTTCCCAGTTCTCAGTTCAGTTAATAAATTGGTTTAGCTCTACTTCTTGTGTGTATCATTGAGTTCCATACTAAAGTATATACTTGACAATATATATAAATGAAAACCCACCTATTATTTAGACATTATGATAACTATCAGAGAATTTAATATGTAAATTACCATTCCATTTTGAAGTTAAATTTACTTTGAGATGGATCTTATAATCTTCATTCGAGGTAGATGCCGAACATGATACTTGAGACAACATATTTTTCTCCAAATTTCTAAAACATACTAACAATAGATTATTTTGATTTAAAAAACATGCTCTAGATATTCTGTTGTTTAATGGAATGGTATATTATATCAGCTTCTTAGTCTGAGTTAGTTTAATTTAGTTATATTAACGCTCCGTTTTAAAGAAGTACTAGGCTATTTTGGGACGGACCTCGTAATTGCTTCTTAGTCTGAAGCAGTAACTCAGTTTGGGAATAAAATGTGGTCTGCTGATTTGTTTCTCTAGGAATCCAGCAACCAATAATAACCCAGGCCTCAAAACTGATGTAATCAGGCTGCGATGAAACAAAAATTGCATGCTAACACTTTAACTACAAAATGAAGAGAGCTGGAAGGATAAAATTTGGTATGCAAATTTATCACCAAAAGTATAGATACGTATCAAATTTAGAATCAGATCCTTCAGGGAAGTGACCTTCTGTTGGTGTGTAATTTCATAAAACTCGAAAGTTTAACTAGCTTGTAAATCGATAGCTAAAAATGCAGTGACTTAAATATATATGCTTTGATATGTGTATTTTTCTTTATAGTTCTGTGCTAAATTTTGATTTCAGACGGTAGGGAAAAAAAAGTAAAAAAACACGTTCGGTTTCTATTAAACAAATTCCAGCGATTAATAGGCCAAAGATCACACGCCAATATCGTCTTTCGTAATTATTATTCGGAAATGGCATGCTATTCACAAAACACACACGTTCACTTATTAGAGAATTCAAGTAAGTTTTTGAGAGACTACTGCCTCTTTTTACTTCTGTTCATTAACAATGCCAATTCGTTGATGTCATTGTCATTCATGTAATTTTCTATAATCTAGTGTCATGTTATTTTACAGTGCTCTTTGATTTATTATTTTACTATGCTCTGCGTAGATGTCCGTTTTCCTCCTTCTGAATATGTAGTTGATTCCATAATTAAAGTGGCGCAATGCCACTGACGTGTGTCTCCTTAACATAATTTTTACGTTTTTTTAACTAAAAGTATTATTTGGTAGTAAAAAATTAAATTTTTGTAAAAAGAAATCAGAAATATTTTATATTTAAATTACTCATTTCATATAGATAAACCGATTCAAATTATTCAGTCATTTTTCATTTGTATCCAGATCATGATCCTTTTGGGAACATGTAAATGCTATATTATTGTGAATTGTGGATTTTTAAAAGGAAATTACCAGTTTGAAAAAGATTAACAGCATTTTTTTGTGGAAATTTTTAGAAAAAAAAACATAAATTCACATATTTATGCAATAATTTTGAAAAGAATCATTTCACATATTTGCGAATAGATTTGAATATGTAAAAAGTTTTAATGGAGCAAAATTTCTCACCAAATCTATTTGAAGATCCACTTTGTTATATTTATTTTCTTTTCTATAAGCATTGTTTCTAATATTACGCAAAATAAAATATAAAATTTAATAAAATTTAAATAAATTTAAAAACGCATGTGCTAGATTTTATCTACTTTAAATTGTTTATATTGATACTCAAAACAATTATCATTTTGAAATAATAAAGCATTTTACCTTGTTGCAATGTCAGATTTTATTAGAAAAGCACTAAATATTTTTTGTTCATTAAATGATATAATGATTCATTATATCATGTTAATGATATTTCTGATTTTTTATTGTACTAAATATAATTTTAATTTGATTAAAAAATGGTGAGACAAAATGATTTTTCTTAAAGAATGTAAGTCTTAAAATGAACCGCATTCATCTTTCTCATTTTTTTTCTAAACAATTATTTAAATTATTAATAAGTCAGGCTAAATTTGTCCGAATGGAATTTGAATTTCGAGATGTGCTACGTTTATAGCTCTATTAACAATTGATGATTTGAACAACTAGGCGTTTTAAAGTAGAAAATGTTTTCCACTTAACTTTTCAACCTGTAGATTAGAACATGATTTATGCTTAAGAATAAATATTGCAGATTAAAAACTGCTTATCGAACGTTCATGGAATATCAAAATTTTGAAAAATATCCAGATATTTAATATTATGCCTAAAATCTTTACCAATAGTATAGAGGTATTTCACAAACATTTTTTAATGAAAAAAAATAATATTTCATTGTGTACATGGTATCGAATTCGGTGTTAAAGGATGTTCTAAATTCCGTTATAATATGTTACATATATATTATATATCAGCTATATCTGAATTATACATTTTCTCTACTATAAATTCTAAAAAAGATCATGAATTTTCCAATCTGGAAATACCAGTTTTAAAAGAGCAAGAAAAGAAGAAAAATCTGGTATATCATTCATATTTAAACCACATCAACTTGATGGGGGAAAAGTAAGCTAAATGTGTCTTAGATCCCCTAATGTGATGTGGAAATTTCGAAAGTAAATATCATCTCAGATGTCATTTATTTGACTGACTTTTCAAAACAATAAGGTTTTATCGGTACATAGTAATGATTTAAAACTAGGTATTAATGAAAAGCAAAATGATCCTTAAGTGAATTGTTTAGTTAAATGAATTATGAAAAATAATTTTAAAACTTTTCTTTGTAGTTTTTGATAAAATCTTTATGTTAGGCCTGTAGGCATTCTACAGCTCTGCAACAAAATGCATAACATTTTGAAATTTGATCCGTTAAATGAATTTATAATAAATTTGTCAAGCATAGGTATATAGATTTTTTTTAATTTTAAAGGCTAAGTAAAAAAGTAAAATATTAAGTCGAAATTAGTGATTAAAGATTTCTTTTTTTTAAGCCTTGAATGATCTTGCTTAGGAGTTAAATAGAATTTTATTAATAATGCATATATGGAACTTCTTTTTAAAAATTCATAATGCTAGTGGCCAGAGATTCAACATTATACATTAAAATAATAATAATAATAATTAATTGATAAAAAAAGTCATGCAAAAAGAAAATTATTGAATTTGATAGTTTCTTAATTTGAAATGAATTTCACAGAAATCTTCAACATTTTCTGGCATGCCATCAAGATAAGTAAAGTAATCTTTAAACATATTTTTATTCTAATTTTTATTAATGGTAGATAAAATTTTAGATTAAACACAAACTTTAAATCAAATTTTCAATTCGTGTTCTAAAAAAAAAATTTCTTTTCTATTACAGAAATCTTCAATATTTTCTTTATGCTATCGAGTTAAATTAAGTAATCCTTAAACATACTTTTATTCGAATTTTTTTTATAGATAAAATTTTTAGATAAAATTTTAGGTTAAACACAGATTTTACATCTAATTTTCAATTCGTGCTCTAAAAGAAATCTTTTCTTTTTGTATTGGGAACAACAAATCCTTTTAAAGTAACTGTTAATATAATTTCTAAAAGTATCCTTTAATCTTTCCTTTTATTCTGTGATACAATTCTTACATCTATAACACTACATTAATTTAAACAGCTAGCGAGATAACATTTATCGAACTATTCCCTCCCCTCCCTTTTTATATGCTTTCGCACAGCTTGAGAATACAAACTTGCCAAATTATCTGTAAAAGTAATAAAACTTCCTGTTTAGAGTCATAAAATTCGAATTAAATTGCTGAATGGACTGTTAAGAACAGGTTTGAATTGTAACATTGTAGCTGCTATAGTCACTGAATATAAATCAATTTCCAAAATCAGCGGCTCTTCCCATGCGAATTGTTTTCTGCGTATAGAAGAAAAAGTAAAAAGAAGAAAAAAAAAATGTGATATTGAATTCAGATAGAGTTTAAGCTGGGTTTTTTTCACGAGCTATAAATCACAGATAAAAAACAAAACAACGAATCTCTGGAAATATCATAATGTTCAATATTTCAAAATTATGAGCAGTTTAAATGGCTTTTTATTCATGAGATTGATGAAGAATATTATTAAAGAATAACACAATGTATTTAACTTAATGCTATGATGTTAATACTTGTTACTGCGTTCCATTTCAGAGTTTTTCAAAACTACGATATATATACATGTGTATCAGAATATTTTTTGGTAGAAACAATTTTTATACAAAAGATTTAAATGAAGATAAAATAGCGTTTCTTTTCTTTTAATTTTTATCATTCAGCTATATATATATGTGTGCCATCTAAACAATTTTTTAAAATTTCAATATTTGCAATTAGTTTTTAATTATATTTTTAATAGTACTCTATAAGTGTTCTTCATGAAAAATTTTGAATTATTTAAAAAAAATTTGTAAAGTTTAAATTTGTTTTAAAAAATTTGGGGGGCTTTTTCAAATTTCTAAGGTTTTTTTAAAAATGCAGATTTTTCTACAAAAACCTTTTCCAAGTTACTACTAATATTCTGCATAACACATGTTATGGATTTCCTCCTGCTAATGATATTTAACTTTTTATAATCTTTTTTATTGTGAAATAATAATGCATTAATTTTGACTTTGAACTTTTAAAAAATTACTACATGGCTTAGAGCTAATTCCATAGCAAGTTTTATAAAGCATATATTTTAAAGCATTCACAAATTATTTCTCACTACAAATTTTAAAAAAGCCTTTGACTTTCCAAAAATAGTATATAAACAAAAACACAATATGGAGAAAATTGAATTTAAAGTTTTCATTCATCAATATTATGATATAAAATCCATCCAATTAATATGTAGATTTTACAAAATGTTAATTAATTTATTCTAAATTGTTTAAAATAAAAAAATGCAAAAATTTATTGAAACATTGTGCTGGTTTAATGAATATATTAAGAAAAATCTACGATTGATTAATATAATATCTCAGGCTGATTAAATGCATGTTTCTGCTACAAACATGTGTTCACAAATATATATAAACAAGAACACCTTTATTTTCATTGTTTTAGAAGCCTTATCATGTCATAAAATAGTAAACAACCAAAAACGAAAACAATCTCTAAGTTTCATTCTCATAAGGAAAATCGTATGTAGACAAAATTAAGTGATTTACTTCATTTCAATTTAATTATACAAGTTTGAGAGTAGCAGAAAAATATAATACAATACACTCTCGAGTATCCGGCATAATGTGGCGGAGGGACTGGCTGGATAGGCCGGAATTCTATAAATTCAATTCTTTGCCTACCAATACCAGAAGACAAAGTTTTTATCAAAAACTCATTTCTATAATATGTATTTCCTCTCTTCTTATTAAGTACTAAGCCTTCCATTTGCGTCAATATGAACGGAACCGCAGCCTGGTGAATCGTAGAAGTAGTTGTTGGTAACGTGTCGAGTTAAATTAGAACGTTGTACAATGGTATTTTATATATGTTTATATACTGCACTACAAATTTCAAGAATTTATTAGAGAAAAATGAGTTAAAGGATATAAACTGTTCACATTTTAACATAAATTCTGTAATGCTCAACTTAAATGCAAAAAACATAAATAAAACATTAAGTGAAGTCGTAAGCCCCATTCTTAAGAAAACTGGCTCAAACTGATTTTATTTTTCACTGATAAATGATTACACAGATATGAAAAGGTAGCTCTAAGATAACTCAAAACTTACAGTCTTTATGTTTTTAAAAAGTCTTTAATATATGACTTATATGTCTTAATCTTTAATAGCCTTTCTCATTTAATTATGATGAACAAAAAACTAGACCGGATAGTACGGAAGTGGGAGAATTGCGAACCGGATACTCGAGAGAGCACTGTAGTTCATTTTTTTAATGGCCTGTGTTCTAGCAGATGATCTGAAAAGTGGGCGTGGCAACATAGTTTTCACTCCTATCATTCATCAAATTTTTTTAATAACTTTATAAAAAATACAGATACAACTCTAAAATTTTACAGACACAATTAGAAAGATTCAATTTATTATATGAGCCCTTGAAAAATGTTTCAGTTTTTTTTTCTTTATGATCTATACGTACCTTGTCACCTTAAATTTAAAAAAAAAGAGTTCAACTTCTAGATATTTTGAATGAAATTAGTCACTTAAATGAATTCTAAAAAGAAAAATTAGCTATTCATGGTTAAAAAGAAGAGATGAACATAAATATGTTACCAAAAAAATATTTAAAATCTCTCAATACATCATTTTTGTGAAACTAGATTTTCAGTCATGCTTATTAACTAAAAATAAATATAGGACATGTCCTAACTTGAACCTGATTTACATTTGTAAGTAATGAAGATAAAGTACGAGAAATCGAAACTGGTTACAATGAAACAGGATCAATCGTCAAGTTATTGCTCATCTATAAATAAAGCAGGCCAAGGTATAATTTGGTGTCAAAGATTTTTTTTAAATGATTTTATGTGCCTTTTATGAGTTGAAAACAAATATGACGTTAGTTTTTATTTTTCATCTTTTGTTTGTAAGATATGAGTCGCATTATTTACAGTAATACACTATACTGAGTTAGGGTATAAATGATAAGGGGACAGTGGACTTTAAAATAAGCAAAAATGAACAAAAACATGAAATTTTATTTTTATCATTTCTTGAAAAAAATATATGTTTATATTCAACTAAAATAGTATTATAAGATATATTGTTCAATAAAATGAATATTTCGAAGGCCTAGAAAAAAAAGCATATTTTAATTATATTTCTCAGAATATAAATTAGATTTAAATATATTTGAAATTATATTGTAATTAGATTTAAATAACTTTGAAACGTACCAGGTGATTTAATTTTTCGAAGAAATTAAATAGAATAATTTAATAGAAAATTCAATAAACAAAAGATTTCTGTTAAACATTAATGGAAAATAGCGTATTCATTTTATATTTCGAGATTTTTTAGATGGTTAGAAGTCAATTCTAGTTAAAGAAAACATAAAATTCTTATGAAAATTCAGTAAGTGTGTAGAAAAATATTTCTAAAATAGTAGCGTTTAATTGGAATTACAAAATCATACACAATTTTATTCCAAATAAATTTATATTGGGTAATAAAGAAAAAGCAATAAAAAAAATTAAAAATTGAGTTACCTGGAATATTTTGAAAATTTTAAAAACGATATATCTTTTATTTTTTTAAAGATAATATTTTATTTTAAAAAAGTTTAAAAAAAATAAATTTGATGTACTTATATTTTAATACATGTGCCTAGAACATTTCAAAACTCTAAGTGAATCATTTTCAAAAATGCCTAATACAGCTCACCATGCCACAAAATAAATAAATAAAAAAAAACCTTTTGCTTAAAAAATTTTGCATAACATCTTAATTAATTAATAAATACAATAACACTTCTGTAAATATGCATTTAATTAAAAATTAGATATGTAAAGTATAAAATAAAAATAAAAGGTTTTGTTTCTATTGAAGTTCTATGGCTTAAAAACCAATATACGTTGGCTTTACAGAACCAAGCATGTTCTTCCCTCTTATCCAAATTTTAATAGAAAAGCAGTTTCAAATAAAATTATACAAAATAATTAATGGGAAACAAAATGAAAAGTTATTTCTTTACATTCTCTTTCTTTCGTTTAACGTTTAAGTGTGAATTTTATTTGCACTGTATTTTTGCAGATATCAGTTGTAGCATGCCATTATATGAGTATCATGTCAATTCTATTCAGGCTTTCCATTATCTTTAAGTCCTGATGAAATTGCTCAACTTCGCCCTCACGCATTTTCAGGAAAACGGTCTGATTGGTTGTCGGAATGACAAACTGTTACTCTCATATTACAGTCACTGTTTGTGTTGATTAAATCAACATAGTTTTCAGACTTGCGATTAACTAATAAATTCTTGGTTATAAAAACAAATGATATCCATGTTTTTCACTTTGTTTCTGTCGTGGAATCGACGAAAACAGGATTGTTTTTGAATTGTGTGATTTGAGGATCAAAAATTTTAGGTTTGTTTTTTGTGTATATTCCTGGCAATTTTGTCTTATTTATGTAAAGTAAAGCCTCTTCTGATCAAGAGCTCTCATGAATTGTTTCGTTAAACCAAACTTAACGTGCAACAAAGCCACGTGCTTAGTTAGCCAAATATCCTGTCCAATTAAGGATTCATAAAGGAAATTTCTTTTTCCAATAACCATGCTCTCTCCTGTCGGCTGTTTCGTATTTAGTAGAAGTATTTGATTCTGCTATTCTATAACTTCAAGAAGCAAAGATATTTCTTTTTTCTTCCACGTACCAGGAAGAAGTTATTGGATTTTAAATTTATACCCAAATGATGATCGCGAAACGTAATCTTCGTTGATTGACTCCGTGATTAAAACGATTCTTCTTCCATTTATAAAGCACACTAGCATTCTTTCTTTTTTTCCCTTTTCGTGTGATTCGTATGTGTGAAATAACTTAATCTTTAAGGTATTTCTTTATTTAGTACCATTGAATTTGAAAACGTAGATTTGTTTTTCAATATGACACAAGAGCTTCAAATATAAGTAAAATACTAAAATATTTCCAGGACCTAAACAAAGATACTTTTGTAGTTGGTCTGCATAAATCTTAATATTTACCTTTTGCAGATTATTTACGCGCTGATATGCAATATTTTGACGTTTTTTTGAGGTAGAAGTTTAATTTAAGAAAATATTTGAATAATATAAATTAGAAACGTGTTTACTCTTTAATTGTAAATGTTCCATTTAAGAAGCATAGATTTGTAATCGAAATATATATATATATATATATATATATATATATATATATATATATATATATATATATATATATTATAATGGGTGCGTATTTCCGATTCTTATTTGTGTGGTATAAAATTTTGAAAGCTTCTAAATATCTTGGGTAGATGAATTTTTTTTTTTAAATGTGATCGATAAGAAAGCGTTAAAGAATAAATAATTATTTGAAAGTTGCTAAAAGGCAACACTTTTATTTTTTAAAAATTAATCAACGCAGATTATTTCTTCTTCTTTAATTGTGATAAAAGGAATTTTGTAATAAAATTTCCATAAGAACGTAATATTTTTAGAAAAATGTCGTCTTTAATTTTTCGGTATAATTTGCTGAAAGAAAAAATCCATGTTGGAAATTATATATTACATATGAAAAATATTTCATATTTACTTATCTATGAAACTTTTAGATATAATTTTTACTTAAAGAAGGAAGGCAGAGAAACAACTTGTGCTTAAAAATTTTGAAATTAGAATAAGAATTTGATTTAATCAAATTTTCAAGAAATTTAATATTCATTGTAGTTTATGATTCTTGATGATAAACTTATTCGTGTTTTATTTTTCGTACTTTAATAAACTAATCAAATTATGGATCTTAAGTTTTCGAATTTTTAAAAATGGAGGGGAAATTTATCATTTCATAAATTCTGTTTTTAGCTCCCACTGGAACTGCGACTGTGAGTCTATTATTCAATTACGAAAAGTTATTTTGCTTTTTCTTTTTTTTATCATAATTAATTTACATATTTCCTTCCCCTTTCATAATCAACTGAAATTCTGAATTATTTTTTTCAAGCATAATATGAATAAATATTTTTTTAAATGTTAATTATCAAGACTAGTCAAAACAATTTATTATAATTGTTTACTTAAGTTTAGAATTTACTGAATTTAATAAATAAAACAGTTAATGGAGGGTGTTAATGAATTCAAATTTCCAGAATGAAAGTGACTAACAAATCTTTAGAAATTCATTTTTTTCTCTTCGCATAATTTTCATTTATGTTTCATTTTTCATTTAAATAATTTTCATTTTTTTCTGCAATAAATTTAATTCCTAACTTTTGTTAAAACAAATTTTTACTTTACCTTAAAATTAAAACAAAATTATGTACTCTTAAAAACCAATTTTACTACCGAATCCTTTTTTCCCTGATTATAATAATATTTCCTCAAATGCATTTTACTTGTAGTTAGATAAGCACTGAGTAAAGTAATATTTTCATCTGGTGTAAGGGAAACGGATATACCTATAATTATCTTTGACAATATGCGCTCTTATTTGTTTATTTTTATAATATTAAGATAAAATAACACAGAAAAAAATATTCCCTTTCTTTGGAGAATTTTAATTGAAATCAGAAAGCTGCGTGTTCAAATCATGTCCGGGCCACCAAAGTAGCGAATTGGAATGAGCGGGGATAGAACATGGGACCTTGTGGTTTGAAGCCCAGTAACATGACCACAATACAAAAGCAATCGCCCGTGTAGCGTAGTTGTTAACTGGCTTATAAGCTATTCACTACAAGTTCCTTTCTATTTTGAGTGTTCTCATTCACATACATAGAAGCAGATAGACATGCAAATACAATTCTTAAAATGGATATTTTTCAAATTAGGGGAAGTCTGTAACGTAATAAATCATCAAAATCTCGCAGTTGAATTTCGGTTTCTTTTTCAATGACACAATATTTTCATTCCGCGAGAAAGTAAAAATAATCCCCCCCCCTCAGCACGTGACAAGTAGAAAGTTATTTATTGAACCCTTTGTTTTTTGTTACTACTTGGTGAATGAATACTAACAGATAAAAAGAATATCTAACATATTTCAGGTAATGCTTTATCAATGGGGTAATCTGCTGATAAGATTTCAAATTTATGGATGCAACCTGAGAAATCTCTCTTTTCGAAACTGCATGTTTATTTTTAACAGTTTTCATTAATGCATGAATACAGTGATCAATAACCGTAATAAATATAATTTTTATTTAAAAAAATTCTGAAATGCTTTTTAAAAATTTCTATTAAAAATTCAAATTGCAATTTAAATTTTGTTCAAATTTTTCTTACAAATACTGCGAGCAAGATTTGAGAAAAAAGTTTGCTGAAAATTAAACATATACTAATTTCGTATTAATTAAATATATTTCCTTTGCGCATTTGCAGTATTACACCAGCAACAAATATGTTGGCGTCAAAGATTTGTTTAATTAAGGAATTTAAAGATGGCTACAAGTGGAAAAAAAAGTATGCGATTTATTCATCTTTTTATAAAATTTATTTTACTTATTCAGTCCGAAAAATGTTTCTTTAATGTGAAAAATGATTTGACATTTGCTTTTGTTTATAAAAGGAACTTGGACTTGAATACTAGTTGCCATCACAAATTTAAAGTTTTATATTATTCCTATAAAATTATTTCTAAGTTTGGGGCAGAACAGCTGTCTGAGAATTTAAAACTCGTTGCGGAAAAAACTGTAATTTTTAGAGAAACTATAAGATTTTAACTCTCTTTCGAGTAGCATATTTTCTCATCTAAATAAATAATAAATTTTAAAAAAATATTTTTTATGTTTATATGTTAACATTTCAATAAATTAAAGAAATAAATTGGTAAATTATTCAAAAAATTTATTATTTAAAAATTAATGATGTTAAATTCTTATTTTAATTCACTCTGTTATTCATAACTTTTTATATAGAATTATCCTTTTATTGCAAACAAGCTATTCAAAAAAGAGTTTGCTTATAAATACATTGGATTCTGTCGTTAAACAGAACAATATTTAAAAGCTTTTTTCTATTTATAACGCTTATTTAAAATTTTGCTCAAAAATGTCAGACCGATGGCCTAAACCGCAGTAAAAATGCATCAAAATTTCGTCATAGGAAACGTCATTTTGTAGATTGATAAACAACATTAACAAGAACTTTTTTTAATCAAGAATTGATTTTTTTAGAATGTTAAAATGAGAAATTTGTGTAAACTTGAATTAATTAATGATATTAAAGTTTGATTCTAATTCTATCTAAATGTGGATTTTATATTCCAACTCAAGTTTATAAATTATATGTAAATAAAAGAATATAAAACATTGAAATGCCGTTGAAATATTTGAAAAATTTTTGTTTTTATTTCAAACTTTCTCTAGAAAAAAAGTAAAAGTGTGGAAAATTTAAATATTTCATTTAAAAAGGAATTAACTTTATACAGCTATTTCTTAATATTTAGTTTTTAACTCCTTAAGGATAAATATAAATTAGAATCATGTAAATTCTTGGTGGGTTTAATCAAATTTTGATGCGATTTAAATATTTCTATTTCAAACTGATAATATTTGAATAAGTGATTAATTAATATTCCACGCGTTAGATATTAATAATTAATAATTATTAAATAAATAATTATAATGAAATGGCATAGACAAAAGCTGAGTAAACGATTTCAGATTATTTTTTTTTCATTTTTTTTTAAACATGATCTGAAAAAGTCAGAAAAATATTATATTGAATTAGTTTTCTTTGTTTAACATAAGTTGCTTTAAAGACCATCTACTTTACCGTCCGCTTAATTTGCTCGATTGTGCTTAATTTGAATAAAATTTCTTGTGCATGATTTTTTTGATCTTCTCAACAAAGTGAGATAAAAGTTGTAATGTTATGATATAAATTTAGTGTATAAATTTTATATGTTTGCTTTATTTAGTATATACATAAAGCTTTCTAATAAAGCAAAACTCCATAATATCATAGTGTCATTAAAAACGTAACTGTTTGGCTTACTTATCTTTTAGTTGCAACTTCTCTTTTCTGGCACCTTCATTTACTTATTTCTTCATGTACACGGCGAAGATAATAGATAAAATCTTTTTTCCTAATCTTTCAACAAGGCAAGAGAGATGGCAATAAAATATTTAATGAAAACTGACTTCCATTGATTCAGCGATT
The DNA here is from genome assembly GCF_947563725.1 of Argiope bruennichi. NCBI lineage: Eukaryota > Metazoa > Arthropoda > Arachnida > Araneae > Araneidae > Argiope > Argiope bruennichi. The sequence goes on from NC_079156.1 coordinate 78,211,994, forward strand.
AAATTATTGACATTATAATGTTTTAATATTTTAAAATTTGGTAAAACTTATTTTTGTGCAGTTATATATTTGGAAGTTATCGTGGAAAAACAGCGAAATCTCATAAAACTATTCAATTAATTAAAATTTTCATAAAAATTTCAAAAAAATATTCTCCAAAGCTATATATTTCGACTTCCTAAAAATATTTGTGCCACATTTGATAATTCTACTTCTGATGATCTAACTTGTTAAGCAACGACACAGAAAGGCAGAAAGATAGAGAGAGTTCTTTCTTTATTATTAGCTATCCACCTTTGGCGAACAATTTATGCGCATAGAATAAAAATTTAAATTAAATATTTTATGTAACTAGTTCTTCTGTTGGAAAAAGTTTTAGTTTCAAATCTTGCAATACATATAATTCGTTCTATTTTAGAAGCCTTAAATCGTTTTGTTCAACATGATATGCATTTCCCTAATTTTTATCTATAACTTTATGCATGCTAATGCTGAAAAATTTTTCAACTTTATTTGTTTTTAAAGTTAAACCGTAATTATAAGTACAAAAGAAATTTCAAATTTTTTTTTTTTATTAAAAGCATAACTTATCTTGAAGCCTACTCAATATGGAAAATTAAGCCAATTCTTTATAAATTGATCATCAAGAAGGACAAAGAAGTCTGTATGAAATATTCATAACAATAATGCAAACTATCTGAATTTCATTCCAATAATGTATTATATTGTTATAAAATATGCTTAACACTTTTTCAGAAAAATTAATTAGAAGTAGAAAAATTATACGGAAAAATAATGCGTATACTTAAAAAGATAATACTTTTAATTTTAAAATGATGTAAAAATCATTTTTGTGTAATATTTTAATATTTTCGGAACTTATCGCTGAAAGCTTCCAAACATTCCCTTAATTTTTAGTAAATTATAATTTTTATAAAAATTTAAAAAAAAATTGTTCAGAGGAGTATATTTTCATTCTATAAATTAAATATGCACAAAATTTGGTATTTCTTGAGAAAATGATTTAGCCTGCAGGAAACCAACAAACACGTGTTCATGCGTATTATTAGTAAAGATAGAGACAATAACCCATGCAAAAATTTGTTCAAAATTCTATAAAATACTATAGTATTAGAACTCTAATAGCACCACAATACTTGGGAAATATTGAACAATGTTGTGAATACCTAGAAATGTCGAATTCCATACAATATTATATATGTATTATATGTCACAATATTCAAAAGGCAATGAAATTTTTAAAACATTGATACAGTAAACATTGATTCAGTAAAATTTTTAACACAAAAATTTTAGTTACAGCTTAATAATTTATTTATGATGTTTTACTCCAAAATTAACTGGAAGAATTTTCCATTGAAAAGAAAATATTGTGGAAACAATATTGTGAAAACTCTACATTGAACAAAGTGAAATGATATTGTAAAATCTATATTAGAAATTATACTTTAACCAACTTTTATCAATATTGTAAAAACTTTAATTGCAAATTCTATATTTATCAACGTTGTGATGATATTGTCACGTAGGTACTCTAGTGTGGAACTCAATGACACACACAAGAAGTAGGGCTAAACAAATTTATTAACTCAAATCTGAACTCAGAACACAGTAACTGACAGTTCTTCTGCTTTTATATTAGCAGGGAAAGTTCCAGAATAATTTTCTGGAGACAGTAAGAAAAGTCCAGAACACTTATCTGGTAAAATAAATAAAGGTGCAGAATCTTCTGGAACATGAAATGAAGGAAAACATAAAATCAATGAATTAAATACTTACGCAAACTGTGAATCGCATTGTCTCCAGCAGGATGCGAACTTAACAACCTCTTGATTATGAGATCAGTGCTATGACCATTCGGCCATGGAGAGTCAACTGCCTCGTTTCAATGCGACAATATTACCGAAAATTATATATTTAACAAAATGATGTAACAGTTTATCATACATTTTTATTTGTTTTATCTGAAGTGATCAGACAGATCAGAGAAATTGTTTAAATTCTTTGTACTGATTTAAAAATCCAGTTTTTACCCTTTTTTTACCCTTTTAAAATTTTTTTACCCTTTTGAAACCTTCTTCAACCAACTTAATAGCACATACCAAAATCTTTATGTTTAAACAAAATATCAATCACTCTGGTAAGCCTTTTTTGGAGGGATCTTTTTTTTTCTTCCTTCTTTTAATATTGAAATTTTTATTTTTATAAAATAAAAAAAGCTAAATAATTTCAGGAAATAATAATTTTTTAATGTACATATGTTTAGAAATTCTTATTTTTGTACTTAATTTCTACAATTTATTCAATTATAAAATCTTAATTAAAAGTAAAACCAATTCTCCTTCGACTTATATTCTTAACTTGAAATTGTAAAAATGATTAAAAGTTTGAGAATAATCTAAAATTAGATATAAAAGTGCTTATTTCTATCGAGTCGAATGCGCAATTTTCATTAATGACGATTTCATTTGAATGGGCTCCCTGGCTCAGTATAAAAGAAGTCGGTTGCATATCAAAATGTCGCAAGATAAGTGAGAATCAGAATTGTGGTTGAAGATAATTCAGAGCTTTGATAATGCTTTTTTGGCTTATCCATATTCAAATCGATTTTGAGAATATTTGTAGAATTAGGAACTAATTTGGTGAATAGAGGGAAAACTATATTGTACAATATTGAAATCCGATATTGATCAGTACAATAAAAATATTACATTTTGTATTGCTTCAATATTATAAAATAACAATATTGTTTTACAATTTAAACATTATCGCTATCGCTTGCTACTTGGGAACTTTAAACTATTGAAATGTTTTATTATTTAAAAGAAATATTTTGAAAATGAGATTCCGACAATTCGCTGAAATCTAAAAGTGTCATTTTTTTATTATGTAACGAAAACAGTTTATATGCTTGTTAATATATTCTTTGAAAAGTTTCCCACCAAATTTTATGGAAACATTATCAGCAGCAAACCAGAAAATTAAGTTATCAAAAATGTCTCCAGTTATAAAAGTTGATACGTATATAGTTTTTAAATTCTTGATTAAGTTTCTGAAATAGTTTTTGAAATGCAGTTTGTTTTATTTCTCAATTAAAAAAATAAATATTGCGGATCCCTAATATTTACCTAAAATGTGTGTTACTTTGAAAGCCTTCTAGAGCAAACTTATTTTAAGAATGTAGTTACTAAATTACGATTCATTACGGGCTGATAAAAATGAGTCTAAAAATAGGAAAAGTAAAACGCGTAAAATTTTCTTTTTTCTCATCATTCCGTTACTAACTATGATAATCAGACTTACTGCAGAGAGAATCATTTGTTTTGTTTTGCTTCAGTTATTGATTCCATATTGATAGGCTAAATGATTATTTAATTCCTGTACTAAGGCATCAAGATAAAAACTGAGGACGTATTACTCAGTAGTATTTTTTTACAAAGACTATTTTTATTTACGTTTTTAAAGTTTTTTTAAACAAGAGTTCCATTTCCTGCTGTACTTATTATATTTTAAGTAATGATATAATTTAGCTGATCCACTATCAATTCAGAAGAATATAAAGTACTTACTTTACTTTTATGTTAATCCAAAACTCATTACATTTTTTATTTTAGAGAGGCTTATCTCGAATTACTATTTAGTAATACTTCATATAATTCTTTAATAAGAGTAATTACACATCAGTAATGATAGTATGTATTATTACGAACCCCAAATGATTCTTACATTTGAAATTTAAATAAACAAACAGAAATGGTATTTTTATTTGCCTATTGAATTTATAACTTGTGATTTTTTAAAAATATTTTGTATTATGTGTATGCAGTGCCTTTTGAATGTTAATAACTCAAAATACAATTTTACGGTTAAAAATATTCTACACATACTTTATAAAATATATAAAATACTTAAAAAATGCTCTAAACATAAAACAACTACATCCATACTTTTCAAAGGATTTTATGATACAACTAGCCGCCTTTGGCGACCAGCTTGCTCGCCAAGATAATTGATTTTTTTTGTTACTAAACGGTTAATATAAACTGAATTTTTTTAAATTTAAATTCATTTGATGACTTAAAAATAGAACTTTAACTGAATGATTCTACAACAAATTATTGTGGGCACAAATTAAAAATGTATATATTATGAAATATCAGCGGAAACGAAAATCCTATTTCGGAAATTAATGATAAAAAAAAGCAATTTTTTATCTTAATTTTAACATGAGCAAAAGCACGTAATTGAATATTTTTTATAGATGTGTCTAAATTGGCTGGATGAGAAAACCTTTTAGAAAATTAATAATTTTGGAAGTTATCTATTTCCATTAAGTAAGTCATAACGAGTATCCATAGTGATGGTTAAGCCTATATATATATATTTTTTTTTATTAAACGTTCTGATTAAAATTTATTTCTTAATTTATTTTACATCTTCTGACGGAATTGTTTGACACGGCGAGCATCATTTATAATATAATAATATTGTGAATTTGTAGAACTAAATCGAAAAAAGATTTTTGAAATCAGAATTATAATATTTTTAAAAAAATTCAGATTCCAGTTTCAAAAAAATCGTTATAACACCCAATAAAACATTTTTTGAGAATAATAAAAAATATTGCTTGGATACATAATTTATTATTCGGATAATTTTTATACAACGTAAACGTATTCATATTAAAAATTGTGATGCTAATGCACACTCACACAAACAATTTTAAAAGATTGGGAAATGATAGATCGTTTTAATGTATATTAAATTAGTTGATAAATTTACCGTTGCTAGTAATTAAAATCTTTTAATGAATAATATTTTTAACATAAAAACAACATTTGCGTAAAATAATAAGCAGAATCACTTTATAGTATATCCTTTTTTTATCATCGGTTTCTAATTAAAAATACTGTATCAATTTAACCAGACAATTTTAAAAACTGGTCATTAATGTTAAGAAATGCTTTCGTCGTTTGAACTATTTATTTTAGAATGGTTAAATCATCAATTTAAGATTTAAAAAAACATTGTTGTTGTTACCTTTGGGACTTTAAAAGCCCGCTGACGAACGGGCAGTGATTTAAGCCAAGTGTGCAGTAGCTTCTGAGGGCAAAGCCCCTGAGCACCCGAGGGCAGAGGTCTGACATCTAGCTCATATGAAGATGACACGAACACACTCGCTTTCACGATCCCTTTTTACAGAAGGGAAGGGGGGGGGGCTCTTTTACATACCTCACAGATAGAGCGCAGGGTAGAGAACAACCGTGTCCGAACTAGGACTGGAACCGGGGACACCCAGACCTCGGGGAAGACGCACTACCCCTAGGCCAGGTCACCGGCAAAACAAAAACAAACAAAACAAAAAACAGTTAAATATATATTAAAATAAAAAAAAGAAATTTAAAAAATGATTATAGAGTTGTTATAAGTGTAAAAAAGGTAACATTTTTTTGTTAATTTCTAATTAATTGAATATTTAGTTAATATTCAAACTTTGAAAACTTGACAATAATCCATCGCATGTCTTCTATAATAGTGTATGCAAAAATTCGTTGAATTTGGCCCAATTAGAGGAGGGGATGTGTAACATACATACATGCACATATTATATGGTATTAAGAAAATTACTTGACAATTAAAACCTTTAAGACTAGTATTGATGACGAAAGATTGTTAATAACTACTTTTCGAATTTATACACAGTTTTCTTATTGCTGAAAAATAATTAATGCCTGGATGTAAAAGAATAAAGGAAAAATTTAAGTGAAATAACATCGTGCAATACTTAAAATTAACAATAAGTTCTGAACTTTTAAACAAACTTAATTACTGATGATGCAAAAAATGACTTATAGTAAGGTAAGATAAATGCGGGACGATTTTACAACTTCGCAAATTGATTCTGAGTTTAAATGTTTCTGTTCGTATATTTTCAAACTTTCAAATTATATCAACTCATACAAGTGGACTTTACTCTTTAAACTGGCATATAAAACTTCTCGAAACTTATTACTTGTTTAAGCATAAACATTAATTTATAAAAGTGTAAGTGCAGGAGCAATCTCATCGGAGTAATGGGCACATCTTTCTGAGGTAATATAATGTGTAATCATAGAAAAAAAAATTATAATTAAAAAAAACTTTTTCTTTTGTTCAAGTATTTAACACAGTCACACACACATACAGATGATGTGTTGAAAAAGTGGTGCAAGCTGTTATTTTCTAAGTTTTGCAATTCGACTCTTACTTCAATTACAAAGCTTCATTAAATAAGGTGGGATATTGCTTTAAAATTTAGCTTCTTTTCCCATTTTCGCTTCTGTGGAGATGAATAGCAAAAAGTTTTTTAAAAATCTATATACTCCCATAGAGCAAAAGTGTCATTTATTAAAAAATTGTTTCTCGTTCGTTAATCACCGCGCACATAAAGTTTCATCTATCTATCTGTACAATTTGCAGAGATATGCTTAATTTTATATTTTGGGGGACTAATCACAAATTTAGATGGGAACATTTATTTCAGAAATGCGAGTTTATTTAATATAGAAAAATTGTTATTTGCAAATATTTGTCTTTTATAGTCGATCATCCAAACATCACATCTGAAAGAAATTAGCTAATCATATATAATGGTGTTTACTTTAATTAATCGACAGTTGCAACGTCAACTTTATTAGGAAAGGAAGATATATTTCATGAACTGAACAGTTAAGATTCTCAGAGTAGTGCTGTATAGTTGAATAAGAAAATAAAATTTCTTGCTCGCAAACAGTCGCAGATTTTGTTAATATGAGATCACAGGCTCTGAATTATATTGAAGTCCTTCTTTTGTACACTCTAGCGATGGCAAGAAAATAAGATGAACTAAGAGTGAACTTATGTTTGCTTGGCCTTTATCTTTATTCTTATTTTCTAATATCAATTTTATTTGAAAGCAATTCCTTTATTATTATTTACAACATTCTATAATGTTTAGTTTTTATCATTTGTATAGAGAATATTCCTTATTATCGGCAAAATATAGATTTTACAATATTTTTTTTAACTTTTCTCTGCACTACTAAACCTATTTTGTTTTTCATACAGGTGCTTTTTTTTATATATGCATTTTTTTTAACTGTAGGAAAATGTTTGCAATTCCACTTAAGTATGTGTCTGCCATATAAGAGTCAATATTTTGCAAAAATTTCAGACCACCTCATTTCTTGAGAAAAGATTAATTGGAAAATGATTATGAATTCTTTACCAGCTATAAACATTTGGCAATTGTTTCTTAAAAAACATTAAAAATAAGTGTTCGGGGAGAGTAACGATATATATTTTGGAATATCGGAAAATGCTTTTTCGCCATTTCTGAATAACGATGATACAGAAACCATTTTAAATCGTAAAACACCGCAATTTGAATACGATTTATTTTTCACCTTGTGAATTCAAGTGGAAAGACTTTTCCCCGTATTAATAATTTTTTTTGAAAAATAGTGTGGATATCACGACTTGAAAATTTTACAAAATAGATCTTTCTGTATAACAAGATTTTTAAAGAAATTACAAGCTTTTTTCTAAAATAAAAAGGTTTCGATGTGTATTGAAAACAAAAATGTGAACTTCAAAGCAATTTTTTTTTGAAGTTTTCATTAGAGTTTTTGAATAAAAACTAAGCTACATTTTGGCATTTTTTTCCGTGAATCTTCTGCACATGTTATTGCACAAAAATAAATTTTGCATCTTTTCAAAATTAAAAAAAAATTAATGCTACAAATTTAATAACGATAAATTTTTCTCAAATTTTGGCAATTTAAAAAAAAATTATTTCATTTCCAACGACAGATTACACTGTAAACTGTTTTCCTTGTTTCGTTAAAGATATAATAGAGTAATTTATTGAAAGCTAAAGAAAAAGGATTCTGTTTATTATCTGTGTAGTTACAAGCCGAATAAAAAAAGTAATGTTACAATACATTGGAAATAAGATGAAAAGAACATTTACGTTTTTAATAGTGTTATGATAGGGCTAATCGTCGTTATAAAGGTTTATGTAACTGTAAGCTATAATAACACGGTTGTACTGTTTGACTAGTTGCAGGAATCATGATTATGAAGATATATCTAAATGATTTAACTGAGATTAAATTTAATCAATATCTACAACGAAAGCAGCTGATCGTCAAAGACGACTAGCAACAAAATAAGTATTGCTAGGATTAGAACTTTAGGTTAAGGTTAATCGAAATCTCAAATATCCTTTTAAGACTCAAATATTTAAGGTCTCAAATATCAGGCCCATGAATTAGGAAGTTTCGGGTCATTCCCTCTTTTATTAAGTAATTTTAAAGAAAAAGTTTGCCATCCTTTTCGATCATTCTTTAGACTAATTTTTGTTTTTTTTCCATTAATATTGTGATAAGATGCAATTATATTATATAACATAAATTGTAAAACAAAACAGCAATTTTTTTTTATAATAAATACATATAAACAGACATATATCTTAAAATATATTTTTATATTTAACACAGTCTGTCAACACATTTTCTGATAAAAGAAGAGTAAAATAAAATGTACATTTTGAACTACAGTTATAATGCTAAATAAGAAAAAAAAATGAAATTAAATTTTAGAGGACATCGGGGCATATTAAGAAACTTTAAAACAGTACTTTTGAAATGAAATTAAGAAATAAGAAGAAAAACAATGGCAGTAAAATTTTACAAATGCAGAAAAATGATATTGAAAGAAATCAAAGTATTAAAATGTCAATTTTCTTGTATTTAACAAGAACTTGTTTATGACTTTTTTTTTCATTATCAAATTCTTTTATTGCGTCATTTTTAATAAATAAGAACGACATTTCATTAAAAATGCGGTTTATTCATTCAATCTGGCATGTGGCTCTTGGTGTACTTTAGATAGATAACTATATATCTCCATTTGCATTATCAATTGCCATTGATCCCTAACATATTTTAATTTTGAAAAAAGTCGACAAGAAAATGAAAGAATTTTGATTTAAATATTTATTTGCCTTTGTAATTTACTGCATTAAAAAAATCACTGATTTAGAAATAAGTTGTTATATTATTCTTATAATTTCAGAATTCTTTTATTATTGAAGAAGGAAATATCCCATTTGAGTACGAGAACATCTTTGAAAAAAACAGAAAATTACCAGTACCGATCATGCCTATAGGGGAAAAAACGAAAAATCGTGGTATGAAGACCGAAAATCAGCGATTCATTCAAATGATTTCTCAAAATTTATGCTTTTCGTTTGATAAAAGTAAGATATATAGTAATTCTTTTTATAATTTAATCTAAAATATTGTAGTTGATCTAATAAAATTTTTATCACTCTTATATTTTAGAAACTTTTTGAATGTCAGTGCTTTTAAAATTATTTATTAATCGGATTTTTTGTAAGCATTTCCTACTGCTTATTTCCTTCTATTTTTCTTATATTTGGCTCTTTTTTATTCAGTCTTTTATTAAGAAAAAGAAAGTGAAAAAAACGTTCTATGTCCAAGGTTGCAATATAATAAAATTACTTTGTTTAGCATTGAGATATATATATTAAAAAAAAAAATCTTGAGACCTTTCTATGCCCAGGAGCGCGACGTGACTGCCTTTAGCGTTAGGTGCGAAAAACACCACCATTGCTTGCAAAAAAAAAAAAAAAAAAAAAAAAAAAAAAAATTCTTAAAAAAAAAGAAAAAAAAAAAACCCCGTTTTCTTACAAAAAAAAAAAAACCGTTTCTTAATAAAGAGCATATGGAAATGCTGATGATTTATAATGTAAGTAATCACAATGCTGACTTAAATGTAGAAGAATACACATTTCGTTTTTTGAATTCCTTGTATCCTTCTAGAAAATGTGCAGTTTAGCGATAACAAACTATATGATCCTTACTTATCGATGAAGGAACCAGAAAGATGAGGCGTTACACAAATGATAGAGAAATTGATATTTTGGCTTATTTTTCAAGTTACTCTCCTGCTGGAACACGAATAATAGTCCAGAACTCAGAATTAAAAAAACGTCAATGTGGAAACTATTTCAATTCAATAATAGGCATCCATACAACATTCGGGAAGTCCATCGACTGTTACAAGATTACATGGAAAACTACGCTGTAGAAACTACGCTAGAATTTTTCAATTAGGCCGTACTTCAGCTAAAATCACATCATTTCTAACTGAGAAATATACCTTTAATACTCAAATGTCTCTTTAATGGAGAAAAATTATTAATCTCCCAATTCATCTCTTTTGAAACAGTGAAAAAATCCATTCTTCATAAAAGAATTTCATCGTTAATGACTGTTTTCTATAAGTATGCTGTATCGCATTTTTAGCATTGCTATTTTGTATAACAGTACATCGAACTGTTACTGGTGTATTCAATTTGTTCTCATTTTCCTCATCCTTTCTCTTTTGTAAAAATTCCTTTGATCAATGGTCAAACAGACAGACAATATTGCAAATTCTTAGGGTGGAGCTCCAATTTTCAATGCTGGCGAATAGAAACAAAAATAGCATTTATGAGCTTTCAATCCTCAAGCTACAAACGCCAATAGTCGATGTACACAAATAAAGAAAATTATTTGGGCAAACTCCATTTCATAAAAAACTGAAAATAATTGCTACTTTCAATAATAATTATGATTACTGAACGTAATATTTGTGTGTGTTTCTCGTAAAAATAGTATGTGTATTTGGGAAGATATAAAGGAATTATCAAAAATTACCTGTTTTATTTTCTGTACAAAAATGCCTAATTTTCAACTAAAGCGTACGAAACTTACAGAATATATGACGATGTATCATCAATAAATTTTATTAGAAGTCAAAGTGAATAATACATGAAAATCCTAGAAAATATGAATATTTGAAAAAAATAAAAAAATTTCAATAGCAAATGTGAGAAACACAGCATATTTTTTTTTTTGTTATAATTCCAAAGTGAGATATATAGGACAAACTTGTATTGAAATTAAAGTTGAATACTATTAAGATTCAGGTAGATATTGGATCCACAGCAAACTTAATTTTAGTTTATCTAGTAGAGAATTTAAATGAAGAGGAATTTTCCGTAAGTTGATATTTGTTCCGTAAGTTGATTCGAATCTCCGATTGTCGAATTGAATTGCGTAAAAGTCAGAAATTTGCTAAATGCTCTTGCATACTTAAATATTACGCATCTAATTTAAATTGGAGTAAATTAGATATCGTGAAAAATAATAAGATCTATTGTTACTTATGAGGCTTAAAACATGAATTTCTGGAAAATTCCTCTTTGTCTATATTGTCTTACAAAGTATTTGAAGGGCTGCAATGGGCATGTCTTTCTGGCTGGGATGTCTATATAAATTGTCCTATTTGATTGAAATTAAGCAGAAAAAATAGACTTTATTTCACAATGCACAACTAAAAATTATTAACGGCAAATAATTATCTTGTGTAAGATATTCAAAGTATTTATATTGAATTTTAGTATGATATATTACTGCTTATTGCCACGGATTTCATAAATTTTGTATGAGTATAAAACTAGGAAATTATGCTTTTTATAAACAAGAAAAATGAAGAAAAGTTTGAAATTTACTAAGATTCCTTTATATTCTTTTGAAAATACGGCTATTTTTTACAACAAATGTAAGCAAATAATGTTGTATATATAGTAAGCAAAATTATTTGCAGTAAAGTAGAAAATTTTTTTATTATTAGTCTGTAAAATGAGGTGAAAGCAAATCACTTCCTTCTGCCTTTATTTCTGGCCGATTCTCTCAATTCCCACTTCACTTCACTTTAAGATGTAAGATCATACTTCTCCTTTACATAGTTGAAATTTAAATTAATTTCTCTTATTCCGAAAAATTCAACAACAACAAAAAATATGTAAATACGAAGAGATCATGACATTTTTGATTAAATAATATATATTATTTTAGAGATTCAAGATTTAGTGAGTTTTCAATTTCCCCAAATTATTTTTTAAATGGAAAAGTTGAACACTCCTTTATAATATTTTATTGTTCTAAAAAAGTGTAATTAAAATTATTTAGTTTAATCTTTCAAGCAATTTAGTTAATTTTATTTCAATTATAAAAGTTATTCTAATTAAATGGGAGTTTGAATCAAGTAATGTTTTAAGTTGTAAGCATAAAAATATCTTTATATTTCTTAACTTTAATAACTACTTTAGTGCGACGGCTTATTTGACCAATGTTTAGAGGGTAATTATAAAGAATGATGGCAATATTGGGTTAAAATTTCTTTAATTCATACTTTATAAATGCAGAAAGGTTGTTCAGATGCCCTATGATCTCGGCTATTTCCTTTAATACAATATAGGTGTTTTATAGCAATATTTCTGTCTAAGATGTTTAGTTTTATAAATCTTCCCCGTAAAATTCTTCAAAAGAATAAAAAACTACATACATAAGAAAATTATTATCTTTACTTAATGATTTATATACTTAATGTACGTTATAACATTTTAATTATTTCTGTATTTACCATTATTCTTTTAAAAAAACTGTTTTTTTCTTTTTTACTGTTTTAAAAAGAAATTCTTTTTTTTCTTGGTGAAAACAATTTACATGGAATGTAACTAAATGAAAGATGTAAACGCGAAAATAGATTCTTCGAAAAAATTGCAAAATATTCAGATAAAAACAGAAAAAAAATCAATTGATTTATTTTGGATTGAATACAAATTACTGCTTTTCAAAAACATTTTATTTTAAATTTTCACTCAGAAAAAAATGCAGTTATTTTTGGAAAAAAATCGCAACACATTTTCGTATTAAAATTATCGATAGATCATTCTTCTATCTCGAATTTCTAAAGCATAATTTTCCTTTTGTGGATCGGAATTAACCAGTAAAAAAGAAAAACAACATGCACAAAACTCGTTTCACAATTTTTTTCTACTTCTAGCATGCATCATGTAAGAAATACTAAGTAGATTTCATAAGGATACACAAATCGATTATTCAATAAATTATCCAGGGGTGTTTGTGGGACCCCAAAAAATCCCCGGAAACTTTTACGGACTTACTACCGGCATTTTGGAGTTTCGAGAAGGGGGGGGGGGAGAAATGAAAAATTACAATTATGAAGTATTGAATGACCTAATTATAAAAGTTCAATGAATTACTTTTTTTTTTCAAAATTAATAGCCATAAATTTTCAAACATATAAACTACTACATTTTATGCAAATATTTTAAATTACCTGAATTAATTCTTTTTAAAAAAATTATCTAATTTCTGCTGCTTTTTTTTTATTTTCTGATGTTTGTGGGCTTGTCTTTCTTTTGTGGTGAACTTCATAATTGCAGGAAGGTTGACTTTTATTTTCCTCATTTACAGTTGAAGAAATTTCCTCGAGAACTGCACATGCAGAGGTAGAAGCAGTTTGCTTTTCTGCTAATGTAGAAGGTTTTTCAGAGACTTTTATAGGCGACTCATCTGAAATACATGTTTTTAAGTCCTCTTCATATGTTTTCCAACTTCTGTTCATATTCAGTAAGAGATCTTTGTGAATTGGATCAGTCATTGGATTTTTTGAGCCATATTTTTCACATGAGGTTTCTTTAGAAGCCATTAAATCATATTTAATAGTCTGCACTGCATCTAGGGAATCAATCTTAAGAGAGGTTCTATAGTCAGTGACAAGTGTATCCATTAAGTTGAATGCACTTTCCACTAATGGGCCATGGAAGCAGCTAAGGCAGGCTTTGACCAATTTAGCCAATGTAGGATACTTATAATCATTTGTGAAATCATCTTTTAAATTAAAAACTTTAGACCAATATTTATCAATTGTACACTTGACTTGATTTCCACTTTCATCAGATGTGTAGAGCATTTCTTTGGTGATATCAATATCACTCTGGTATAACCTTATTTCAGCTTCTACTTTTGACTTTTCATTATCACTAAAAATATGGGACATAAAAGATGATAATTTTTCAAAAGCTAATATTGTACTGGTTTTACCTCTTAGCTCTGGATCTAATGCTGTAAAACTAATTAGATATGAATTTTTAAGGGGTAATTTCTGTTTCATATGCTGAAATTTCAAAGTGAAATTCTCTTGCGTACATAAATAAAAAAATATTTCAATAAGCGAAACGAAAAATTTACACGTGCATCAATAAATGAAACGAAAATTTTACACAGCGGAGAAAAAAAAGTTGCGAAGCGATCAATAACAAATAGCTAATACAGCGAAAAATCCCCCTTCTCTACTTATTGGCGCCACGCCAGGAGAGATAAGACCTTTGAACCCAGAGTCACGTTATCGCACATCTGGTTGAACGAAGTCTCTCCCTTTTTTTTTCTGCCGCGCCTACTTGCCGAAAAGAATCCAGAAGAGAATGTCCGAGAACCGGGGGAATGAGTCATAACTCGCAATAAGGAAAGAACAAAAAAGAAGTTTCCCCCCCTTTTCACGCATTATCACTGCCTTTGGAGAAAGAAAGGAAAAGTTTTCACCACACACACTGACCTTGCGTTTTCTGCTTTCAAAGCAAACAAAATTACCCAGATCAAAATAAATAATTCATTATTATTCCTACTTCCTTTTGAACGACGATCCCCGGAATTTCCGGGTATCGAAGTTCAAAATCCCCGGAATTCCGGGGTTTCCCCGGAGCACAAACACCCCTGATTATCTAATCAAAGCATAAAATATTCATAACTGTGTGTTAAGTGAAAATGTGGTTTTTTTTTTCAGACTTGCAAATTTTTTCTTAAAATTAAATCGCGACTAGGAATTAGGAATCCTAATATTCATTTAAAACAGCATAATGAAAAGTTGTTATATTCTTTTATAGCAGTCTTTACATTATTATATTAAGTATGAGTCAATTATCTTTTTAGAAATACGGTCTATACCGATCATTAAGGAATTAGAAATGACTGATATGGGATGGGAATTCTCTATTTGGAGAATGAATTTAGAAGGCCGATATATGATTTTGGAAATGTAGATGTTGTATTAGTACATTTAAAAATGTTTCGGTTAAATTCAAGTAAAAATTATTTGATTTGATTATTTGAAAAGTATTTATTTCTATGTTTGAAAAAGAATGATACTGTTTTCTCTTATATTTTTACTAGCCGCCTTTGGCGACCAGCCGGTTCGCCAATCTTAATGTTCGTTAAAATTTTAATAATTAAATATTTTATGCAATTCCAACTTTAATAGATTCTTCGGCAAAATATTTTAAAACTTCAAATTTTGATAGTCATATAATTCACTCATAATATTATAAAGGCCTTCAGTCATAACGTGATATGTATCTCTCTCATTTTCTGTTACCCCTCGTAGAATGTATGCTTTAAATTAAAGTGTAAATGAGTAATCTGCAATTAATATAATAATATTTTTTACTGAAACAAAGCATTTTTTTTAATAATATGATTACTGATAATAGAGTCACTGAGCGTTTAAACTTTATGGGCACTAAAGAATATCTTTCTTAATTTATATAATATCTCAAGAATTTGTCAACAAAATTTTCTCAGATTCATCATGAACAGATCGATTAATGAACAATGTTTCATTTTAAATGCATTAAACACTAAGAAAATAAAATGAATCGTTTAAAATAATCGGTCTAAAACAGGTTTAAAAAAACTACTTAAAAAACAATGTACTTAAAACTATAAGCATATACAAAAAAAAATATAACTAACATAAATACAATTTAATTACAAAAGCATGCAACTAACCTAAAAATAATTTAAATCATTGAAAACAGGTTAAAAAAAACTACTTAAAAAACGATGTACTTAAAACTATAAGCATAAACAAAAAATATATAACTAACATAAATACAATTTACTTACAAAAGCATGCAACTAACCTAAAAATAATTTAAATCATCCGTTGAAAGTGGTTGTCATGACAACAATCAGAACAATGCGCATGCGTGAATTTTCTTCGCCAGTTAGATAACGCAAATGCGTGAATTTTTCTACGCCAGTTGGAGTAACGCTATGCAGATTATACATTTTTAATTTCCTTTATACTGTATTATTTTAATTCAAAAGTACTTCCGAATGAATCTGAAACATGGATTAATTAACAATGTTTAATTTTAAATGCATAAAACATTAAGAAAATAAACAGAATCGTTTAAAATAATCCGCCGAAAAATGTTAACCCTAGCCTCATTACTGTTGGGAGAAAAAAAAATGAAGCCTTACTCATTTGGCGGTGGGGAAAATGTAAGATTTTTTTTGGCGGAAAAGTTGGCGGTGGGGAAAATGGAAGATTTTTTTGGCGGGAAAGTTAGTTTTTAATTAGTAATTAAAATTCTAATTAAAATTTCAAAAAAATAGACCCCAGGTGCACATTCCCGACTTCTAAGGTATACATGTACCAAATTTGATAGCTGTATGTCAAATGACCTGGCCTGTAGAGCGCCAACACACACACACACACACATGGAGCTTTATTATAAGTATAGATTAATCGTCTATTAACCTTCCTATGTAGACTTAATTGCCTTTTGAAATTCTCCAAATCACAATAGATATTTGTGTTTTAGATGTGTAGAAAAAAAACGTTTAAAACATGTGAGTTGTTATTTAAATACTTCCCCACAGTAAATGATGATTCTAAACAATTCATAAAATAAAATAATTTTTATATGAATTGGCATTAATTTAAAATAAGATTTAAGAAAAGTTTGATCACAATTGAGTCAGAACATTCTATATGAAAAGATTTATCTATATAATAAACAGAATATGAGTATCTGTCTCTTAATTGTACTTAACTCTCCAAATCTCAAGATATTGATTTTTAACACCTATCTTATTGCCTTTTAACGAAGCGCATGAAATTTCTTAAATTGGTAATTACCTCAAGATCACAAAAGTCTCTTTATGGTTTAAGTTAAGTCTCATAAGTACTTAACAGTTAAGAAGAGACAGTTAAGAAGATTTAACTGTTAACAAAAAGTTTCGGAATTATACATTCACTTAAATTCTATTAAAAGACCACATGAGACTTTGGCATCTTTGTAACTCCTACGAAATTATTGTATTAAATAATAACTTCAATAAACATCTCAAATCTTTCTTTTCTCAGAAAAGGAAAATTCGAAAATTTCTTCATTTAGAACTTTTTTTCATTTGTTTTAAAATTATGGTAATTTGAAGCACAAATAAAACACTTCACCTTCTAGTAATTTTTTTAAAAATTTACTTCTTTATAAAAAAAAATTCACAAATATTCATCTTTCTTAAAAAAACTTATGTGGTGTTATAATTTTTATTTTTCTAAAAAGATATTCATATGTTCAGAATTTTCTATTTTTATATAAAAATTACCCTCTTCAATCTAACGTACATGGTTTTCATTTTGCAAATATAATTTTCCTAATTCTATTCGTCACTACTTTTCATTTCTTCAGGCATTCATTATATAAGTCAATTTGCATAAATCTATAATAATTTATATTAAAACTTGATTAAAAAATTTCATAAAAACCTCATATTTCAATTTCGTCTAAAGAAATACATAAATATGTAGAGTGCAAAGCAAACAAATTTCAGCAAAGTTAAGCAAATTTAATTTTAAACAAAAATGTAAGACATTGAAGAATTTTTTTTTTTATATTTCAGTTTCTCCATAAAGACATCTGCAAAAAATTTTTCATCATTATAGTTTTATTCTGTATGTAATTTTTTGAAAATATAAGCAACGAATTATTTTTTCAATGTTCTTTTAAAAAAGGTAACATACGTATTTGTGTTAACTACCTTTTTCTTTCCAGTTAAAACAACTAATATGGGAAGAAAATGTAAAAAAATATTTACAACCAAAAATTATAAAATACTCGCTAAAAATCATTAAAGACAAAGTAATCGACTGAAAGATAACGTTTAATTAAGTAAGTAAGTTGGTGCAATAAAAATATAAGCAAAATCTCAAAAAAAGATGTCAGCATTGAAAAGTTTCTTAAAAATGATTTCAAAAGTTATATAAGAAATTTATAAAGAATTAAAATCGAACATCTTATATAATATTAATAATCCAGTTTACTTGTAGAAATGGCAAAATTATCCGCATGCTTTCTGCAGTATCTTTCCATCTTGATTGAATCAAGTCACGTGCTGTTATAATCATATGACAAACCTCACCGCGCATGTCATATTACATCTTATTTCTTGTAGTCTTAACTCTGAGCTGGGAGTCATGACTTTTTTCCTCTTGCAAGATACAAAATGAATTCAAAAATTAAATGGACTCAGTGCATTGACATGTATCACGTAAGCAATCAATTGATTCCATTACATCGAGTGAGAATAATAATTGTGAATTTTACAGAATTAAAATAAAATAAGAATATTTACTTTGTTGTTGACAAAATATCATACTCTACAGATATGAAACTTATATCAACTATGGAATGACAGACGATAGTAAATGCTAGGATTTTTGCAAAGGTCGAAATAAAAATGTGCAAATAGATATGCGGCGATAAAATTGTTGAAAAGAAAATTCGTACTGCGATGCCATATCACATTCGGATGTAGGTTTTAGGGGAAATTGAAACTAATTTATGAGTTCCCGAAAATGCTGGCGTCCTGCTTCTGCCTATTTAAAAGGTATTTCCGGTTTCGTTTTTTTGTAATTGCATTAGAATCTCTTATTTCCGTTCCTATTAGTCATAGAAGTAAAACAAACACAGATTTAGAAATGCGAAGACTGTTCAATCATTATAGTTTGAATAATAATAGAAACAAATAAAAGCTGAATATATTATGCAAAATAAGCAGGGAACAATTTGTTTTATTATTTTTTGGAAAGATTTATTTATGGTCAGTATGAAGTATTAAATCTTATGTTTCAATTTTTCCTTTTTTTGTTTTATAAAGTTTAATTGTCAAATTCATAAAATGTATTCAAAATATAAGTAAGCTCAAAATTACTTTTATATCCATCTAAAAGTCATCATGAGCATTTTAGAATCAAACAAATTAACAAAATTACTACTTGAAGGAAAACGATTGAATAACATTAATAATCATTAATTATTTAATTAGTTGTTTCCAGTTGTGTTTAGCAAGTACCGATATATACCCCCCCCTCAAAAAAAAGATATTTAACCTTCTCCAGTGCTTTAAAATAAAACAAAAATCATGAATTAATCTCATGGATGCAAATATCATTCAATTGTATAATGGAAAAGATAATCAAAATTAAATAAATAATTATTATTGACTTCAGAATTCGTTGTATACATTGTAACTATTTCAAAGAAATTAGGATAGCTAAAAACTAAATACTATTATTCATAATAAATTAAAGAAAATTAAAGTAGTGAAATAGTAATAAAAAAATTGATTAACATTTTAAGCAATAGATACTAAAAATATGCAATTAGTTGTCATAAAACCATTCTTACACATTAGAATGTTTGGTGTAAACTCGATACATCTATAAAAAGAGATTATTATTATCACAGATATTGCTGGCTTTATGGTATAAACGTCATATTGAAGAATTAAAATTATTTTAACATTAATAGTCAATAAAAGGCCAAACAAATGCAAATAAATAGATTCTTTTTAAATATAATAGTTAGTTTTAAAATGTTTTTGTATTATATAACATGGATAACCCTCTTATCTAAATTTTTTTTTTTTAAATTCAAATGACAATATTATTTGTATCAAATAATTTTTTTACCTAATAGCTTCTCATAAGATTGGATACTTTGCCAAACGATTTTGAAAAAAACTCCAAAAGACAAATATTTAGCATAAATTATAAATAGTTTTGTTTGAGAATGGAAAAAAAACTGATTAAACATTACAAGTGGCATATCAAATTAAAAAAAATAAATAGTACTTATAATATTTTCATGGAAAGGAACTGCACTAAAGATAAAAATAATCTTTTGTATACATCGAAACATGCTATTAATTAATAACAACAGCAGTTCAATGAATTGTCTTGAAATCTTCTCTCAAATCTTCTTTTCAGCTTCATAGTATTTGTGATAAAAAATTATTTAGAAAATCTATTCATGAATTGTTTTTTTTTTTTTTTTTTTTACGAAATTTCATAAATTTTCATTTCTATTTGTATAGGTATCAATTGTTTATTAACGTTTTTTAATATTTTAATTTCTTTAGGAGCATATGATAAATTGAATATAAAGCAGTTTCTAATTACACTCCGACCATGTAAACAGCGTATTTTCCGGAATTCTGTCCGTCATCTGTTACAAAGCTTTTGTTTCACATTGAGTATAACCGGAGTATTCACCCCTCGCTCTGCTGTAGTGGAGTTGTAATTGTGTTCAATTTCTTTTTAATTATCATAAACCGTGTTCTTTTATGCAAATCGAATGCTTAAATTCACAATGCCATTCGCAAAGTTGATATTTTGTAAGCTAAATTTAGCAATTTAATTACTTTGCTGTATGATTTTTCAAATTAATTTCTTTTATATTTTCGCAGATCTTGGCTAGTCTGTTTCGTGCTACATATTAATTTCAGCGATTATTCGCAATAATTTTTGAATTCGGAAAGCAAATGTTTTCTCCATTTCTTTGTGAAACATTTTTCAAGGATGCATTTATTTTTTTTAAATTTCTCATGCACAAACATGAGTAAAAAAAGCATTAAAATCTCAAAAAAATTATACATCTAGATTATGTATTTTAACATTTTAGACGCCTCTGAGTTAACTCAAAACAATGATAACTGAAAATAAATATGATCATTCAATTATCAATGAGAGTAGCCCCAAAATAAAGAAATAAAAGTGTATAACTGTATTGATGAAATTTGGATCATTATCCTTACATAATAATTGTAGAATCATCCTCATATATTATGTCCAATACTCTATCGGGGGAAATAGTACTCTGCCTAAATATGTAGTAAAAAATCACTAAACTATGTAATTCGTGTTATATGAGCCGTTTATTTTAAAAATGGGACAAGTCGATTTTTTGTTATTGCGAGATATTTAAAGGTTTGCATTTTAATAAATTTAAAAATATTGGCAAGTATTAATAGATATATTTTTTGTATTTTTTGGTACCAAATAATGTAAGTTTATAATCCAATAGTGTTTACAATGCTGACTAAAAAAATAAGAGTTTAATTATAACTAAATGAACTTGCCTCACTTTCAGAATTAATGAATTATTGTAAACATTCATTTAACTGGGAAATATTTCAGTTGCATCAGCCTTTTTTCTAATAATAAAAACAAAATACTATTCAAATTTTTATAAATATTTAATCATCTGATGAAAAGTGAAACAAAACAAAGAATATTCTTGTAAAAAATATAACATAACAAAAAACAATTCAATTTTATGAGAATTTCAATGAAATTATGCATTTTCAATTCATGAAACAAAACAAAGAATATTCTTGTAAAAAATATAACATAACAAAAAATTCAATTTTATGAGAATTTCAATGAAATTATGCATTTTCAATTCATGAAACAAAACAAAGAATATTCTTGTAAAAAATATAACATAACAAAAAATTCAATTTTATGAGAATTTCAATGAAATTATGCATTTTCAATTCATGAAACAAAACAAAGAATATTCTTGTAAAAAATATAACATAACAAAAAATTCAATTTTATGAGAATTTCAATGAAATTATGCATTTTTAATTTATATGCAGCTATAACTAAATTGAATTTTATTCAGGATTTAACATTTTAAAATGCTCATGATGAACGGAAGAATATATGGTAATAAATCCATTGTGTCCTTGTATTTTTCAGATGTAATAAATCTTCTTTTTTCATACATAAAAGATAATTTTATATTTCTGTAATTACTTGGTCTTTCTTGTTGTTGTGACAAATCTATAATTTTAAATTTAGCATCTCATTCTATCGAAATTTCGTAGAACGTTTTGTATGGCGCATCCCTAGTAAATCAGATCCAGCATATAGTTAACCAATTCACGATTTCTCTGTTAGTATTTTTCTTTCTTTTTAAAACCGCTTTCTCCAGAAGCTGGGTTGAAGATAAATTTCCCCGTTTCATTTCATGTATTAAAAATTAATTATGTTTTTGACAATTTCGTATTACTTTATAGTAATCCCAGTGAATATACAAGGAACTGGTTTTCCGGATTGCCATTTCTACCACTCCAAAATCACGATCGTTCGGTAAAAATGAATGTCCTGACAATAAAAATTTGTGATCAATGATATTTATTTCATTGTCACTGGACTAAACAATCGATGTTGGAAGTAAACATATTATTATCGAAACACAAAGTTAAGATATGCCTTTTGTTTATGAAATACTGTACAACCACTGATTTTCAATATCAGATAGATAGATAGAAACACCTTAGATTTCAGACATGATATCAAACGGCCACATTTGCTTCACCATACAGTAACCGGAGCTAAATTTTTCCGTAACATATTTGGTCAAAAATAATTTCAATTTAAGATGGACTTGCACCATTTTCAAAATAAACAGATTTTTAATGCTGTTAAGAGCTAAAACTTCCCTCTTCCAAAATACTAGAATCTGGTTTTCTTTACTCTAAATTGTTTACACATAAAAAGATCAAAACAAGTTTTATCTATAACTACCATTATCCCCATTTCTTTCTAAAATGGACTTGTCCCACTTTCAAAATAAACGACTCATATTATTATTAAATTATCTTAAGTACCATTAACGTAAAAGTATCTTATTGATAA
The DNA here is from genome assembly GCF_947563725.1 of Argiope bruennichi. NCBI lineage: Eukaryota > Metazoa > Arthropoda > Arachnida > Araneae > Araneidae > Argiope > Argiope bruennichi. Next base: position 78,234,746 of record NC_079156.1, read on the forward strand.
TTTTTTTAATGTTAGTTGTTAATAACGCTGAATGAAAATGTTTTGTATTTTTTAATTATTTTATTTTAAAATTTTTTCTTTTCAGTTATTATGGTTATCATCTGGCGAATCAAAATAAATTAAATAAAATTTCGGAAATAGTAGGAAAATTTGAAATAACAAATAAAATACTTTGTTATTAAATCAATTAATAAGTATTTTTTTTCTATATAAAAACGACGGAGAGCGTCCTATTAATAACGCAAAATATTACTTTTTATCTCTACGGTATGGTATGAAATTCTAAATAGCGGAAAATATCGTGAAGATACCTACTGTAAATTTTGAATACTTTTACAATATTGATATCAATCGATAAATATCTTGTAAAGAGACATATAAAAATTATTTTTGACAGCAAATTACAAGTGACTCCAAAACAAAAGCTCCAACTCAACTTCAATTAAATATGGTTTGAAAATAATAGATATTTTATGGCTTCAAAAGACAGAATTTGTCTCATCAAATAATACCTTTATTGATGCGCTTTCATACTTTTGGCACTTTAAAAAAATGACACTTTAATACGTTTTAACAGGAAAATTTTTGTCTCTTTAAAGCTCAATTTTTATTTAGCAATAAAATATTTGAGTGCGTAATAAATTAAACTTCTAAAAAATTTTTGTTTATGTAAAAATATATATAATAATTTTAATCAGCTATAATATTTTCTGAAGATATTTCAAAGATAAAAATGATGAATTCGTTTATATCAATAAATAATTACGTTAAAATCAATACATTTTTTTGTTGTTTTTCTTGAAATAAACTCTATAAATAAAAAAACCCGAGCAAAATATACGTATGCATTTACCATTCTCAAAATTTCGATATTTTTGTGGTATTTAGTCTTAAATAGCATATTGGAAGGGATTTCAATTTTTTTCTTTTCATACATTTTATGTGAAAATTTATTAAAAAAATTAATGTGAAAATTTATACCTTTTCACATTTAAAGTAGTTATCGAGCTATTAATAAATATATTGCAATCAAATGATGGAATTCTACTAATTCACAGTTTAATTCTTAGAATTTCACATTTGTTTCTCTATTCAAACAATATTAAAATTATTTTATAAAAAATACATTTACAATCTGGATCTTTTTTATCATTATTGCAGTGATGTAAACGAAATAGATAAAAAATATTTTATAAAGGATGATGCACCAAAAGCCAACATAATAGTCTCCCGATGAAATTTTAAGAATTTATTTTAAAGATTATCATTAATAGATCGATTAGATATTCATAAATATTTTTATGCGAATTTAAAACATTTAGAAAATCTATTGTTAATATTTTAGTAGCTAATTATTTATTTAGTAAAGGCAGAGATAGTTTCCTATGTCTGACCTTTTAGCTCAAAGTTCCACTTAGTAAATCCATTTATATTTTGACTCTGTTTTTGGTAACGGTCAAAAATGCTATATATGTATCCATTCAATGAATAAAAACAAAGTGTTTTGAATAAATTCTAAAATTGTTGAAAATTTGGACTTCGATTTATGCGCATTTAATGCAAATGCCTGCCAAAATGGAAACTGTCTCTTTAGAGAGGACTAGATTTCGGAGAGGACTAGATTTCATGCGATGCTAACATAATTTTCTGAGTACAATCGAAATCCAATTATTCAAACGATTAGCAATACAATATGTTTTCATCTTATTTTAAATGTCAACAAATATTTTTCTTCAAATGGGAAAAAAGGGTATTGAATCCACTGCCACAAGCTTCCTCTATTATTTTCCGAATACTTTTTTTTCTTTCTTTTTCCCAAGACTGGTTAGAATAATTAAAAATTCAAATAATTGGACTAATAATTTAATCAAAAGTTTAACGAACAATCCGAAAATTGTTTTTCCGCAAACATAAAAAAGATCTAATTTTTTAAATGTGATTCTTTACAGTTTTAGTTTACTTAATCTTTCTCTTACCTTTTTCGGTACTAACAATCAACGTCTATATCATATTATATGAAACTGTTCTGTTCTAAGTTGCTAAATCAGTTAGAATTCTGCTGTAACTGTCTTGGAACTTGCTTATTCATTTGTTAGCGTTTAGTTTAGTTATGTCAACCTCCCCGTTGTTAAGCAACACTAGGGCTATTTTGGGACGGACCTCGTAATTTTGAACCACGCTCAGATGACGAGGACGACACTAGAGCTGGCACCCCCTCTCCACACCAGCGGGAGGACGTTTGGTCTGACGGATTTAACGTGCAACCGACCCCATTACACGACGGTTATTCAATGGAATCGGGTCACGAACCTGAAACCCTACGGCTCACAAGCTGAGACTTTACCACCAGGCCACCGTTGCCTTTTCATGTGTTAGAACCAATCATAATGGGCGATGCTATCAAACCTTTTCACTTTTAACAGAATTCTATTGACTAATAATCCAGCGTTCAAGCTAAAATTTCTAATCAGGATCACGATTATTTCTACATAGATCTAAATATTTGTTTTAACCCCCCCCCCCCTCAACTTAGCAATGCTTGCCTTTCTAGAAGGGATGCTGATTTTATGTGATTGCTGCTAAATAACGTTTCCCTTGGTTGAAGGATGAATATTTCAATCATAAACTCAGCACAAAAAACTAGACCTGGCTTGACAGTTCATTCAGATTTCAAATCTATTTATGTTGTGGCGATGATAAGAGTCTAATGAATTTGACATCAAAATTGTCCCCTGAAGGATTCAAAAGACTGTGTGTTGATTGATCCCTTTAAAGCATTTTTATATTACTATCGTTTTTGATTTCAGATTACCTGGTAATAATTATTCAGCATCGAGTGTTTCAAGCCTCTTTGAGACCCTAAAATATTTGTGGAATTCTGTTTGTCCGTGAGCACGATAACTCAATCACTTTTTGAGCTAGAGAGATGAAATTAGGTATATGGTCTTCAAGCCAAATTTGTTAATTTCTAGCAAATTTTGAATGAAATTATTTAATGGAAATCTATCTGTCCGATTGTCCGAATAAAAGTTAACACGATGACTACAAAATGAGGGAGCTAGATGGGTAAAATTTAATTCCCATATTTAACATCTCAGTCATAGATAAGTATCAAAATTGGAACTAAATCCGTCCAGGGGATGATCATCTATCGATCAGTTCTTTTGCATGCATATATATACAATAATTTAAAAATACAGCAAACTTAAATAAACGAAATTTATTTCATAGTTTTAGTATTTTATATTGTAGATTTTTGTCAAAATTTGAGCCACAACTGTCCAGGGGTTGACCGTCAGTCGATTTGAATTTTCAGAGACAAGTAAATGTAATATCCCAAAAATTAAATGATTTAAATATATGAAATTTGGTATGTCATTTTGTGTCTACAACTGTGTTTCTATGTTAAATTTTGATTCCAATCAATCGAAAAAAAGGCGTCTAAAATAAATTTTCGGTTTTTTGAAATTGTGTATTAATTGTTTTCCAGCGGTTAATTACAAAGAATCTCACGCTAATAAGCTCTTTCGCAACTATTGTTCGTAATTGGCAGGCGGTTAATGACGGCCCAAGTAGAAGGTATGCAATAAAATTTCGAGGAAAAAAAACTCTTGCTGGGTTTTAAAAATATTAAAGGCATAGAAGATTCCTACAGCTTTTAATAGCTATAAATTCCTAGTCAACTAATAATATAATGTTTGCATTATCAGTAGAAAAAAAACATAAAGGAAAATGGAATTGTATTTATTTTCAGTGAGTGAAAAAACACAATATACACTTTTAGATTTTCGATTATATTCACTCATCAAAATTCTGTGTTTGCAAAAAGATACATTCCAGAAAATAAAGACAAAAAGCAAACAAATTAACTCTAACTGAAAATGAAAAACTTTTCTGTAATGATATTTCTGCTCGAATTTACCAACAGCTTTCGACTGTCATTTGTGCATAATTTTAAAGGAGACTGTTAAAGAGAAGTTATTGTGTTCCACCAGTATCTTCTTTTATCTAGATGAATTGTTGATATTATGCAAACTAACACATTTCTCTCCGATTATTATTTATAGTTCCTGTGCGAAAGTTTTTGCAGACAAAATATTTGTCCTTCAAAAAATATTCTTAATTTAGTCAATGCCACTGTCATTATGTGGCGTCTTTTTTTTACTAACGAACATTGTAGAATAACCAATTTCAAATTTGAAAAGAAAAAATAGCGGCACTTCAGTGGCTTGTGGGCGAAGGTTGGGCTTTGGTTACAAACTTTATGAAATATTCACCATGTATTCGGGATTGGTGCCTGTTAAATATATCATATCACCAATGTATTGTACTAGTAGGGAGAGATAAGCTTAGGCTTAGAATCCCTCTCGTCATCTGATAATGTTTCAAAAATTACAAGATCCATTTCAAAATAACCTTCGGATTGGTTCAAAGCGAACTGTTCATTTAGTTTGATTGACTAAACAATGCGAAATAATGCCATAAAAACTTGTTTCCGGATTTTATTTTAGAATATCATACATATGTACGAATACTTTTGTTCAACTGATGCAAATTCCAATAAAAAACGTATTTTTATTTTTAGTGGTAGCTTTCAAGTTAATGAAGTGAAGAATAAGTAAATAAATAATTTTTAAATCCGATTTTATAATATATCGGTATTACATTATAAATTTTTAAGTAAAACAGTAAGCAATGATAGAGTCACTGCTAAATAACTCAAGAATTGCAGAACGAAAACTTTTGTTTATAATCGATATGCATTGTGATTGACGGAAGCATTCAAACAATGATTTATAACTTGTATGTTCTTGTTTCTTGTTGTACTTGTAAATAATTGTATTGCAAAAGCTTCTAATACACCCCCAAAATTAAGTTTATTATTTTTATAATGCATATTAAAATCAAAATAATTTCTGATATCTCAGTTAAAATTTAATTATCTTGGCATCAACAAGTTACAAAAAGGATTACGTACTGCCATATTTGGAATCTTAGTTACATATATCAAGGTTTCGATCCTAGCTGTTGATTCTGATTGAAATATCGATAATTCTTTTCGAATGTCTAATGATGCGTTTCAGAAGGCTTAAAAAGCTTTCAGAAACTTAAGTGTTTTTTTAAAGACATTTCCACAGAAAGTATAGCATCATACTGAAATATTAACGAATTTACTGTATTAATTAAAAATGGAAATTGGAATATTTTTTATAATAAATTGCATATTATTAAAAAAATATTCTAGGAATTAAAACTTGAATTTCCGCAGAAAAAAAAAAAGAGAATAAAAGTCTGCTTATATCTTGAAGTAAAATAGTACATAGAATAGAATAGTAAAAAAGCATTTTCCTGAATAGAATATCTTTCAATTAAAAAAATCCAAAGGAAATTAACTATTTGTGGGAAACTATTGCAAAAAGACTTTTTTAAATGTATTTTAAGTTTTTTTATGTATTTTTTAAAAAATAAGTTAAATAAAATTCTTGGTAGCTAACTATATCCGCATAAAGATAGGATATATGAATTTAAACCACAAAAAAAAATCATAGTTGTTCTAAACTCTTTAAAAAATTCAATAAAACACTTAAAGCAATACTTTAAACTTATTAATATATTTTTGACATTAAAAATATTAATAAGAATAAGAACAGAAATTATTAATAATAATAAATGATAATAATAATAATACGAGCAGTTTCAAGCATGCTTTTAAAATAAAGTGTCAAAGTAAGATTTTTACTAAAAGGGGGGAAAAATTTGCTATTAAAATATAGAAGAAAAGTTTCGATAATTTATTTTTTTTATTTTTAATCATCTTCAATTCTTTTTTTCTATTTTAGAATGCAGTTGTAATTAGAAAAGCAATTGCTAACATTATTAATTATTTGCGCTCAAAAAAGTGCTAATTTTTTATCTCAGAATCCGATTTCGAAACAGGTTCCTATTTAAGAGAATTCTATTTCCATTTACTCTTCATGATCTTTTAACATATTAAAGAAAAATAAACTTAGATGAAATACCATTAAGTATATAACTTTCTTTTAAACTAAAATAAAAAATAAGAAATCCTATTAAGTTAGATGTTTCACCTGCAGCTAAAAGTCCCTTGAGAACAGCTTTGCCTCATAACATTCCCATCTCGGTCAATCATTCAGGGCGCTAACGCGCCAAATGTGGCACTCCAACCCACTAAAAGTTTTCCCCAGTTCACGCATGCGCAGAATTCGGATAAAGTAATGCCACGTGACGTCTCGAGCGACTACACACAACGTTTCTCCTGAAAACTTCTCTCTCTTTTCTCCTATCTTGAAGAAAATTTTTTTTGTTGTTATACTGTTGAGAAAGACTCGATTCTTCTCTAAGGAGGGATTGTTAATTTGTGACGAATCCATATTTCGGATCGTGAGCAATCAGTGAAAACTTCTTCGATTAGATTCTTTTAGACGAAAAAACGGATGTGACAGTATTTCGGCTTCTCTCTGCCGAAGAAACTTTTCGCTCTGATTCACTTGTCGCTGGGACAGAAGTGTCATGGCGGCAGCTTGAACTTTTCGCTGCTGATATGTGCTGCTGTCAACAGGGAAGTAGGCTTGCAGGGTTTGGTTCCGATTATAAACTGCTTATCGCAATGGAGACGCGTCGTTATTCTGCTAGATAAAAACCATTGGCTTAAATACAAAAGCGAATCCACCATTTTCTATAACTTCGCATTGTACGAGCTACTTTCATTTCGTTGGAATAAGTAACAACGATTTCTTGAAATAAATGGAAAGTTTTACTTGAAAATAAGAATCAACATTATATTTTCTGTGTCTATATGTCAGAATTACTATTTGGTTTGTCGGTATAATTAATTAACTACGAATCAGAATTATCATTTGGTTTATCAGTATAATTAATTAACTACAAATCAGAATTATTATTTGATTTGTCAGTATAATTAATTAACTACGAATCAGAATTATCATTTGGTCTGTCAGTATAATTAATTAACTACAAATCAGAATTATTGTTTGGTTTGTCAGTATAATTAATTAACTACAAATCAGAATTACAGTTTAGTTTGTCAGTATAGTTATTTCCTCTAATCAAATGCTTTAAACATTTAAATATTTTTTATACACTTTAACAAAGAGACATAAGAAAAAGAGAGAGAAATTGATCGAGAATCATAAATTTTTTGCTGAAGTGCCAGTCATTAAAATTCCTGAAAATGTATTCAAAAATGTAAATATTTTCAATTAACCACTTAGAATTAAATGTAAATACTTCATTATCTTATATTGCTGGCTGCATTTTTAACGTAAATGTTTTATAAGACGAGCAATATATAAATAAATATAAGAAACAAATTAATCTGTAACTGGTCTAGGTTTACGTGTAAGCAATTAGCTAATTTGAAATTCGCTAGTTTAACCTCCTTTATGTAAATAAATTTCTTTGAATATATTGTCTCAATTTTTAAATACCTTTTTGTTTGGTGTATCACAAAATTATCCGATTTAAGCTAATGACTACACTATCTTTCTCTATCATTTCTGTACGCGTATTTTGCTGTTAATTTCTTCTATTAAATTTTAAAAAAGTAACATATTTTTTAGCATTATTTTAAAAGCATTATGCACTGTTCCCCCTCTTCTGATATTTGTGAGTTTATTTATTTTTTTTTTTTTTACTTTTCTGAAAAATGTATATTTAATATTAATTTATCTTTTGTATTTAGTTAACTATAAAACGCAAGATATTCTTTTATTACCATTTTACAGTCTTATATCTATATAAGTTTACAATCACTTTCATTCCACTGTTTTTGATTCTCCTGAATTCGGCATTTGTTTTAGTGGTAAAAAAAAGAATCACATTTTTGCATTCAAAATTTTATCATTATTATTACACAACTGCAAGACAACAAAATCAAATGAATTTTGAAGCTTCCTTATGTATATTTAAAGAGAACATTTCTGAACAGTATTTTTTTTAAGAACATGATATTTAATTTTAAAATAATTCCATTGTTACATCAATGATTAACATTTCTCTTTGGAAAAATGAGAAAAAGTGAAGCAGCGAAGATTATAGTAAACTTTAACATTGTTTACTTCAGTTGAAATCTAATGTTTATTTTTCAATGTTTGTAAGACACGCACTGAATAAATTTGTCTTGTCACATTCTATACAAGATTAGCACTTTAAATTCATTTTACAAATTGAAGGAAGCACGTTTTGTTTATTTTTGCGTTTTAGTTAAAGGAAAAATAAGAAAGTTTAAACCAGAGGCTCCCAAACTTTTCAACATTTTTACCCACATTTTAGCATCCGAATCCATAACGACTCACTTCATTTTCTGAGCATGGAGTTTTTCGGAGTCAAATAGTGCACATTCTTTCCTAAAGAGGTTTTATGAATCAAAAAGGACCTTTTTTTGAACGAAAACCTTTATTATTAAATATAATTTTGCAAAACATATATCTGATGTTCGGGTTCATGAATATTTAAAACCCTCATCATATTTTTTTCAAATTGTGGAAGGATACATGTAGATTCAAAGTTTTGACGCAATTCACCAAAAATTAACACACGATATCTTGAGTCATGACAAACCATTTCGGAACACATGATTTTGTTTGTTATTTTGCATTTCCACATTTTTTGTATTTTCCATTCCTAAATGTATTCTAATAGTCAATGTGTTCCAATCACTGAACTTCTATGTTTCTATTAACCAGATAATCTTTGGCATGTAATCAGAAATTTCTGTTTAGCCACATCGGATGCAAAGTATCAACGCTAGCCACACAAGATAACAACTAAAATCGATAATAATATCTAGATGTTAATCAGTAATCTGTGAGGAAATAACGATAAAAAATTGTTTCGATGCACTGCCTTTGGGTTTTTTTTAAAGAAATTTTTAATGCCTGTTTATTCTTCTCCACGTCTTATTTGAGAATAAATATGTTGAGCATAATTTAGTTAGTTTAGTCTATTATAAGCAGATCATATTAAGCTTTATTATACCAAACGATTTGTTTGTTTTTTATAAAATGTCTTTAAGTTTTCTTTTCGTTTATTTTTATATGTCATATAGGAGAATTCATGAATCTGCCTGCATGGATGGAGAATTCTATAAAATTTGATCATTTACAAAACCAGAAAATTAGTATGAGTTTAGTTGAAAATATTTTTCTTTGTTGCTTACTTCAATTTTTTTTTTCATATGAAACCGCTTAAATTTTTAAAATAGTATATGAAATAGTTTTAATATTATAGAGTATTACATTAAAACATAGACTTTATATTACCTCAAAAAGGTTTCTTACAACGCATATTCAAACGTTTTTATATCTAACTTTATCATTTTGTAAATTATGTTATAAATTTATGGACTAAGAACATTTTATGTACTGAGTTTTCATTCTTCAAGCACGTTCTTTTATTCTTCAAGCACGTTCTTTTATTCTTCAAGTACGTTACAAGAATGTTCTTTATACAGAATTCATATGATTTTTTTTATCTCAAATGAATGCACGTACTGCTAGCCTTCCCTTTATAATAATTAATTAAATGTGAGATAGACCTCACAGTATGTCACTTTTTCATGTTGATATTATCCATATTATATAACGGAATAAAAATGATAGGATAATCATTCGTTATTTGTTTTATTTATTTTTTCATAACTCTGGAATAAAAAAAATAATAAACTAATAAAGAGCAGCTGTCAAGTTACTCTAAACGTTTAAAACAATATCTCTAAAAAAGTCATAACACAGTTGCTGATTGGTGTATAATAGTCAAAAAGAATAAAATAAAAACCTTTTCAAGCATTCGTTTCGCATGAGTCACCATATTTCACCAACTGATCATTTCAGAAAGAAAACAAACGCTAGATTTCTAAGAGATTTTATTGCTGAAGAAATATCTCTGAAAAAATCATTCCTGCAAATTGTGCTGTGGAGTTATAGACAATATGTGATAAAACATTGTGAAACAAATATTCGAGTTAAAAAAATATTCATTGTTTTATTTTATTGTTCATTTGTCAAAATAATAATGGTTAACTATACATAATTTATATAAAATAGAGAAGTTATGAATTCAGAGGTTGCATTAAACCCTGCAGCTTTCCATATTAAAGACTTTCAACATTTTGTTTAATAAATGTAACATTGACTCCTTCAGGTGTGAATTTATCCTAATTCTAATTAGATGACCTAGGGACATTTATTATTATAAAAATATGTTTGAAAGTAAAATGATACCAGAGTTTATTAATCGTTCAAGTGACTTTTTTTTTTTCTTTTAAATTAACTGCAACTTTATCTGAATTATAGATTTATAAATGAAAGAAATTTGCATTGACCTACCACTGTAAGTGAAATTTCCTAACATTAAGCATTTTTTATCTTCAGTATTTAAAGCATTAATTTTCAGTGAAATTATATTTCACAAAATTTTCCAAATAGCTTTAAAATAAAAACCATGTCCAGTTAAATCATTTTTTTAAATGTTTTTAGAAATTTTTTGCTTTGACATATTTTAAAGCTCACTCAAATCATTTAATTTAATCGAATAGAGACGACAATTGAGAAAAATATATTCATACAACACAGCTTTAAGATTAATTATTACAAGTGTGTTTGTTAAAAGAAATCAATATATATCAACATGGATAGGACTATGCATCAATATGGATTCAAAATATTGTGGATAGGATTACTTCAGTGGTTATATACTCACGTTGACTTTAGACCCTATGAAAGAGATAATTACTTATCAGCTTTTTGGGTAGTTTGGTCCAAAGTGGGTATTCGACATTATCTAAAATATAAAATAGTTTTATTCAAAGCGTTTGAAAAACACGAGTTAGAAAGAGAGGTGAGAATTTGATTTATGATTTCGATCAGCAGTATAACTAACTATTTGTGGATCGTTACCGGATCAAATTTTAATATCAATAAAAGTCATTGTGGTTATGCATATATGTTCTACTTCTTTTCCTAAGCAACTGGGCCGAATTCAATCAAATTTTGCATATTTATTATGTGAGAAATAATAATGCCAATATTTTAAAGTACAAAAATTAATTAACTATCCATTTAATTATAAATTAACAAACATTTTATCATTTTTGTACTTTAAATAACTCTCTCACTGTTTTTTAAAATTTCTCTTGACTATCCTGCTATTGCTCTTAAAGTAGCGATTTAAAAAACTAAACTATAAAGTTAATCGCTCAATCAAATATTGTATTGTACATTCTGAACAAAATATACAATATGTAGCAAATGTTAATAACTTATAAAGAAAATTAGCTATTAGTGGACTGTAAAAATCATCTGATTCAACTGATATTCTAATTTTAACTCAAAACAGACGATAAAAGGATTTTGAATATTATAATATTTTATGCGAAAGTATGTTCTAGTTAAAAATATTATGCATGGACGAAATTTAATCCCGTGTTTTCTATAAAATGTATGGAATGAGTTTTTTACTTTAGAATTAAAGATTCTTCTAACTATCGCAGGTTAAATTATGATCATTCTAGGGTTCCAGGCTCAAATTGGGTTTTTTTGTTTTTGGTTTTTTGAAAATATACAAATAAAAACAACACTTTATCAAAGCTGGAAAGAGCATTATAAAATATTTCACTTTATTTAGATTTTCTGTGATTAAAAGTGTTTCTAAATGATTTATAATTAATATTATAACATCTTTCCTCGTCTATTTTCTTGCATTGGGAAAACTTTTAATGTATTCTTAAAAAAGACAGTCATCTATACTTATAATAAAACTCAATATGTGTGTGTGTTGGCGCTCTACAGACCAGACAGTTCGACCTACAGCTACCAAATTTGGTATATGTGTACCTTGGGGGTCGGAAATGTTCACCTCGGAGCGATTTTTTTTAAAATTTTTGCTAGAATTTTAATTAATAAAAAATTAAGTAAAATGTTTGGCGTTTTCCCGCTGTAACTTCCGAAGATATTATTCCACAAAAATGATTTTTATATCATATTGAAGTTATTCTTAATTAAATTATCTTAAAATTATGTTTTTAATGATATCAATGTTTTAACCTATAAATTAAACTTCTATTTTTAATGAATTTTTTAAAAAAAATATTTTAACCATATTTTTCAACAATTTATTCCGTGCAAAATAAAAATAAAATTTAATTTACTCGAGCACGTAAAGCATGAAAAGGGAAAAATTAGCTTTTATCAATGTGTTGCTATCACATTGATAAAAGCTCAAATCAAAAAATAAGTTAACTGTCACTAGAAATTAAATAAAGAAAAGTGTAATATTCAGCGCTTGTCTGTATAAAATGAAATAAATATTAAATATGAAATTTTTAAAAAAAATAAATGCAAAAAAAGTTTTCTATGATCTTTTACAAAATCTACAGCATTAATTCAATAGATCAGCTTTATTTAAGGCAAACATGATATAATATATATTCTCTTAATTCAGGGTCCAATGGCTAAATTGTAAACTTTTAATAATAGAAAAACACGTGTTAAAAATGTTCTAAATGAGGTAAAAAATTATATTATATGTAACTTGAGTCAATAAATGCTCTAACGTTTAGCTTTTATCTAGATTCTCTGCTCTGTGAATCATATTAAACAAAATATTCTTGGGACACTAATATTTCAGATAAATAAAGTTGCATTCCAATCATCTAAATCAGTTACTAAAACTGGAAGATATATGAAAATTTGAGTATCATTATACAATTAAAACGGACGATTTTAGACCACTTCATCGACCGTCTCAAAAACGATACTCCAATTAGCACCCAGGGTTTCTCAAGACTGATTGATCTAAGATTATGAAAAAGTTGATTGTTCTAAACCAAAACTTCATAAATCGATCAGATTTGATATCAGAAGATAGAAAAGTTCATTTATTTATTTAAAAGGTGAAGTATCAAGAATATTTTGCAGAATATGATTCCGTGGGACCAAAGGACTGTATAAAACTTAGATTTCATAATTTTTTTGAATTATATTTATAGACCGAAACAAAATAAAATAATGTTATTTGCATTATTTAAATCCGTTTGAAAGTAAAACTAAAAATTGAATTTTATGATGAATCTGAGAAATTTTTGTCGAATAATTCATAAGATATTACAGAAATTATGAAAATTATTCTGTAATACATAAGACTTAGATGCTGAACGACTCTGTTTTCTGTACTCATACTTAAAATAATGCTTAGTTGCAGTAAAAAAAAGGCTTTTATTTTAATTGCAGTTTAATCATTTCCACTTTAATTTAAAGTTGAAATTTTGCAGGAGCTGTCCGAAAATTAGTACATCATGTCTTAAGGCTTTTATAATAGTATGAGTAAATAATATGACCATCAAAATTTGAAGCTTAAAGATATTTTGATTAAGAAGCTATTAAAAGACAAGTTACATAAAATAATTAATTGAAAATTTTGACAGGCATTAAGACTGGCGAACCAGCTGGTCGCCAAGGTTGGCTATTTCATAATAAAAACATCTGCTATAACTTCATATCCATTCTAAAACAATATTTTCTGAAAGAATAAAATCAAACATTTTATTAAATTTTCTATAAAAATAATTTTTTACATGTTAAAGCATTTGTCGCTTCAATTTGCGACTAAAAATCGATAACTCATAAAAGAAATTACGATTCTAATTTTTTGTTATATTTTCTTCTAATATAAATGAATAATTCACTAATAAAATTTTAAAAGATAATTATCATTTATGAATATTTAGAACATTGTACATTTTACATTCTTATTCTTAAATGAACTTTCCTTTACACAATATCTTTTCAAATTCCAACTGAAATCTTCTATTATATAAATATCCCATCTAACATGTTACCAATTATCATTGTTTTTTGCTCAATCACAGCCAACAATTTCAGGGAAACATTCTTATAGCTATGAGCCTTTATTTTCATGTTATTATCTCCATGGTCTCCGAAGCAGTTACGTTTACCGTTAATGAGACCAACAAACGTTTCAGTTTAGAATATTTTTGTGAGCAAAGATGAATGAATTTTGCGGTTTTTGCTCTGTCGCCTTCATGGATTCCAAGAAACAAAGAATGCTTATGAGCTATCCTTTTTGGCGACTACAAAAAATTTCAGAAATAAATTTCTCTCTTTCTATTCCAACCTTATTTTTGTACTATGAGAAAATGGTATTGTTTCTTTGCCCTAGTTTTATATGCAACAGTGGCAAGTGATCCTATCTCATTCTCCATGATTGAATCTGTGGTATAATATTCTTCTTTCATTCATAGGTCACTGATATTCTCTCGGGTGATTCGTCTATATTAGGAATAGCCTGTTTGAAATATTCTGTAATGCAGCTGCATACATATTTAGATTTAGATTTGAAACAAGCACATCAAAAAATAGTCAATATCAATTTTAAACAAATTCCAGGCATCAAATAAAAATATTTTTAATATTTTCCTTACATACAAGCTTTTATATTTAGAGAAGAATTAATTTAGAAGATGAAAAAATAATATATAAGATATTGTGAAAAAGGAAATGCAGGAACCCCATTTTTTACAAGAGGACTTGATCAACATTAAACTGAAAGCATATAGAAAAGCCTTGCTATAAAACTTTTTAAAGAATATTTAAAATAATTTTTTTAAATATGTTACTCTTGAATTTTTAGTAACAAAATCTGTTTCAAAATCACATTCTTGAAAACACAAGCAGGAACTGTAATGCAACGATTCTAACATATTATCGTAATATTAATAAAAATATCATGGCATTCACTAGATATAAAATCATGTAGAGAAACTGAAACTGATGATAGAAATATCATGCAATTACTATTAAAAAAAGAATACAAAATAATTGTTTCAGTTGAATATATGGAATATTTTTTAAAAAAATAAGAAGAAAACATCATGTATTCTGAAGTTTAGTGCCCTTTTTTTTTCAAATGCTAATCAGAAATTTTAAAATATAAATCTCAAAATTATTTTTTATTGCAAAATATTGTAAGTCAGGAAGAATACATCAGATCATTTCCAGAAGCAGATTACAACAAAATAAGTTCTTGCCGTTTTTTTAATTACTTATTTTACTGAGAGAAAAATAGAATTTAAAAATAATTAAATAATAATTTAAAATAAATCACAGAAATATTCGATATTTATGACTGAATGTGTTAAAATAAAATTTCAATTAATTACGTATTAAACATACGAATAATACTTTTGCAGTTCTATTTATTAATTTTTCATTCTTTATATTTATGAGAAATTTTTGAAAAATATAGTGAGGGATTGCATGAGATTGAATACTTTTCAAAGTTAAGTTATAGAATGCTAATAAATTCTTTTAATTCTAACATAACAACTGCAGTTTTGAATAAAATTGGCTTAAATGGGAAAATAAAATATTAAAACTTCATAATAAGATTATTTGCTGGCGTATTATATATTCTTTAAAATATCCTCTATATGGATGAAGCTAGAAAAGATAGAATTTTAAAATGTAATTGAATTAAGAGTGGCTTTTAGAGATCAGTATTTTGATAGACTTTTGATTGTTAATTCAAGATCAGAGTAGAAATGCAGTGACAGTTAAATGTAATGGAAGCCCTATTATTTTCTCTTCTCGCTTAATAGAACGATATAACATTAATATAGGCGTCTGGAACAAAATAGTAGTAAAGCAATTTCAAAGAATCTGTATTTATCTGCTACTTTTAGATTATCTTTGTTAGAATTCAAAATATGTATTGATACTAAATTATGCCAAAAATGCGCATAGTTTGTAACTATGCAATTTTAATTTCATCCAGATCAATTTATTTCTTTATCTTATTCACTTAGTAATTATTGTACTCATTGAATAGCGCACGAAAGAGACCAGATGATCAGCACTTCAATTTCAGAAGCAAAAGAAACTAGAATGCTGGTTAAAGCAGAGAGTGTGTATGTGTGCGTGTGTGCTGGGTGGGGGTCAAGTTCATTGGGCAAAATTTAATTCATGACAAAGGTTTGTTTAAAGGGGCAAAAAAAAAAAAAAAAAAAAAAAAGCGCTTGCATTGAAACAATTGGAAATGTTTTTTAAAAAATGATATTTTTAGTTTTTTTCATACAGTATTGATTTTGAATAACAAATCAGCAAACAACTGTAAATTCATTTTAGAATTCAAAGTTTTTAATTCAGCATCTATTTCTCTATGGGACTCATTTGATAGTTTTGGAGTCATAATATCCATAAAAAAACAATACTTTATTTAGTAATTTAATTTGAAAAGCCAAATTTCCCGTCATTCTATACGAGTTGCTCCTAAAAAGGCATGCAATTTTTATTTATAGAAGAATGCAAGGAATTATCTTTAAATGACTTGGAAAACCTAACTTTACGGGCAATTTCAAACTCTCCAGATTAAATTAGCTTAAGTACAAACATTGCATTACAAAGAATTATGATGATTTACTTGCAACTGAAGTTTACACTTCTTATATTAAATAACAATTACCATTTTTTCCACGTAACTCCGAATATGTTAAATAAGTAAAATTTATGATTTCTCGACATTAAACTATTGCATAATAAAATATGCATTTCTTCAAATCTAAAAAAATATTTTATAATTTTTATTAATTATTAAATTTTTGACTTAAAATTATTGAATAGAAATACAGAAGCATAACTATCAAAGAAAGATTAATCTAAATACTGCAGTGTAAATTTTTAGCCATTTTGGTTTAATAATTCCAAGGATATAATGTGAAATTTTAAAGAACTCAGAAGACAATCATTTTCAATTTTCTCGTGTGTTTGTGTGTAAGGGGGGGGGGATGTCGCAATTTAATGAACTTAGTAACTGAGAAGAAGATATAGCTAAAAGGAACAATGTATATATGTGTGTGTGCGTGCGTGTGCGTATGTATGTGTGTGTGTTGTAATGTAGAGTAATAATAATTGATATAAAATTTTTCTTTTCAATTAATTAATGTACATGAAGTGAAGAAGAATATAGCTATCGATTCAGCAAATCTGCCCCATTTGATACTATTTTAGCGAAAATATATTTACACATACTGTAGATAGTTCAAGGAAATCCTTGTTCCATAAAATAGTAATTATTAAAGAATTTATTTGAAAAATAAGTCTTATGAAACATTAAAGGATATAATTGTTATATTACGATTAAATAAAATAAGAGCGGAAAGAATAAAATTATATGTCTATGAAGGTCTATATGTCTATCCTTCATTTCATTTTGAATTGAATATTCATTCATTTTACATTTTTAAAGATTTCCATTGCATATCTTTAAAAATGAAAAGAATTTAAAGATGTATAAATCCATTTTCTTATTTTTGATTTCTTTAAAAAAAAGCAATTTAATGTTAATTCTACAACAAAAAGTTTTGTAAATGATATTAATTTCATTTGATGAAAATGTAATCATGAAAACGATATTTCATTGAAAAGATCTCTAAAAATAGCACTGATGAAATATTTTTTTTTATTTCAAGTGAAATATTTCAGTTTTTCTGGAGATTCTATCGATTATTTAATTCCAATAGCATGTAAATAAAAATATGGTGAATTGTCAAATCCTCTGGTCGTAAATATCGAGAATAAAAGAGCGAACTTCCAACTGATATATCCATGTTTAGATATGGATAAGTACATAATTATAAAGATATTTTTAATTGTGAAATTTTACTGATTTTTTAAAAAAAATTCTTTCCAGAAAGCAATATAAAAACAAAACTAAGTAATATTATTTTGATGATAATTAATTTATATTATGCCTTTTGACATTTTTTTATGAATTGCTGCAAAGTCGGAGGAAAAATTATGGAATTAACTAATGGAATATAGAATATTAAGGAAAGAAGTATAAGAATGACTTATTTTGTATGTCTAAATCCCTAGATCGTTTTTATGCATATCTGAGATTCATTCTCTTTAAATTACTTACAATATATTATTTGAAAGACTCTTCATTTGAAGAATGGTTTAAAAAAAAGAAAATCTGAATATTACATATTGTAACTTTGAAAATGATAGAAAAATATTATTAAAACGGCAATGCTATTCTTATATATATTTTAAATTCGATTAATAAATGAATCAAATAAATCATTTTACATGATTTTAAAATTATGTAGAGCACTATATGTAGAGCACTAAGCAACTTTTGTTCGCTTACTTTTTGAATGACTGGTTATGATTTGGAATGGCAACAAAAAATAACTCAAAACATTTATTTAGCAGTCAAGATGCATTATTTCCGAATAGTTCGGAGTGAATTGCCAAACGATCAGGATATGGTCAATATTCATTTTAAATAAATCACACTACTTAAGTATTGTTAAAAAAAACTTTTATTTTTCATCCGTCTCGCATCTTTAACCTACTGGCCTTATAATATCTGACACACATCATCACCGACATTCGAATTTTCCTCCAGCTGCTGCTGCCCCGCAAATGATTTAATAAAGTTTCGCACATGTTTGTTCACAATTGCAAGATAACATGAATCATATATACCTAGCACAATTGCAAGGTAACATGACCTGCAGATATACCTAGAGAATTACTTACAGTAACTGAATGATATTCATTACAATTTACATACAACCAGTATTTGTTTCCTTTTTAAACATATAAATACATCATATTAAAACTACAGAACATTGTTAAGTTCAGCAATGGTGATGAATATCTTTAACATATCAGCGAGTTATTAATAAAAAGTTTATAATGCCAGATTGTGTTTTCATTTGAATAAAAATGATTTGATTGTAACTGTGGAATTCGAAAATAACTTTTTTTTTCTTGATTTCATTTATATGATTAAATTTAGTTTCGTTAAATTGAAAAACCATGAAATATTTTTCTGTTATTCACATATTTCCATGAAAAGCTTTAACATTTTTAAAAATATATATCCAATATTATTGATAAATAGAATCTTAAATCTTTTAATTTCGGTTTAAAAAATTTTAAAACCAAATTAACTTAATTTTTCAGAAAAATTAGTCTGGATACACAGAATAAATAATCATTCTTAATAAATCACTATTCCTATAGACAAACATTTATTAACAACAAAAGTAAAATGCTTAGAATTTAACTGGTGACAGCGCATAAAAATTATGTACTTAATAGCGATTACTTAGAAAATTCAACAAATAAAAATTGTACAAATCTTTAGAAACATGAAAGCTCAGAATTAACTCCTTACATTTTATAAATAATCTATGACGAAGATTTTATAAATTCCCATTGAATCAATATCAATTAATATTTCATTGTTAGAAATCTTTTGATATTATTTAATTGACCTACTATAGCAGAATTTTTTTTTCAAATAAAAACAGTAAAAAAAATCTAATTTTTTTGAAATTCAACAAATTCTAATATTGCTTGAATTACCCTCAATGTATTCATCTTATTCTTCTAGAGAAATTCTAAGATGAATTTGAGGATTATATCTAGGAATTTCTTCTATTATCCACATAAAATTTTAATTTGGTGAATTCCGATTATCTATGATTAAATGCTTTCAAAACATCTGAACTAAATTTTGTTCTAAGATAAGACAGGAAAATTAGGATACTGGCCACCAAACCATTTATGTTTGTAAAAAATAAGATTGAAGTAAATTTTGAAACTATATAAAGGCAAAACTGTCCGTCCAAAAATATGATTACATCAGCAAACACGCTTAATTAGAAATACTACTCACAAAAAGATGAAAATTTGCTGTTTGTATATGAGGCATAATTCTATCCAGACTATTCTTGTTTAATAATTGCAATGAAAATACTAAATAAACTAGATTAGAGGTGGCGAACCTTTTTGGATCAACGTGCCATTTTTTCTAAAGAATGTTCAGTGAGGTATAGAAGTGCTGTGAAATAATTTTGGCCTGTGATTATTGGAAAGATAATAAAACTAAATACTCAAAATTCTTTATATACTACGAAAAAATACATTTTGCTCTCTATAGTAGTAAATGTTTTACGTGTAATTCAAATTAAAGTAACATGAGTGTGACTACTGTTATTGTAGATTAGATGACAAATAATTTATATTAGGATTGTAAGATGTTACTTTTGGCAGAATGCTTGCTGAATTGGAATCATCTGCCAAACGGTTTCTCAGCGAGTCTTTAATGTTATTCATCTCAGAAAATGACTTGCAGGTATAGATGAAAATATGCTTTAAATAACATGAGGCAGCTTCTTCAAACTGTTAAATGTTTGAATCGAATACCATGTTACCAAAATTTTCTTTCTGGGCATTTTTACTTATGTTGCTTCTTAATCTTTCTGATTTAATCAATTCCAACTTTTTTTTTGTTTCAATAAATTTTTGAATCCATATTGAACTAGACTGGAAATCAATCAATTGCATTTCAAATTCTTCAATTTCCATCCAATCGAATTCGGACAAACTCAGTTTATCAAATGAAGTCACATGCAAACCGTTTTGATCGGCGGCGTGCCCAAAATATTGTGTGGCGTGCCAATGGTTCGCCATCCCTGAATTGGATGATCAAAAATTATTGCACGAAAAGCTAATTTTTAATAAAATCTGATTTATTTTATTAAGTTTAAAAGTCGTAAAGTTATTGCTTTGTGTTCAAAACTAATCTTGTCAACTGGGTACAAGATCTTGAGAAACTAGATAATACACCACTGATGACAAAACTCGACACAGAGCCTCAAGAGAGAGAGAGAAAGAGAGAGAACGGATGGTTTCGAATATTTTTGCAAAAATGTTTGCAAAACTCACGTAAATATAAAATTCTATGAAAGTGGCCCATATTATTCTAATTTAAAGAATATGCATCACATTGTTAAGCGACCACGTATGACGTTTCCAATCCGATTTTTCTTTTTAAAGCATTTTATCGTATTTTAAACAGTTGAGGGGGGGGGGTAAATTTATCAGTTAAGGAATATTTCAAATTGATTTTGATCCCTTTATGTTAAAAAATAATGAGCTTTCAAACTCCATTTGTTATTTTCTAATGCTTACCAGTTATACATACAGAAATACAATAGAATATTTTCTGCGAAAAATATAAAGATAATCGTTGAACAATATTTAAAATATCTCCTCCATATAAAAATAAAAGTAGCAAATGATTGTAATTTTTTTTGTACCGATTTTTTTTTTTTTTACTTTTTACCAATGATATTTGGGAGCTTATGTACATACACGCAAATAGAAAAAAAAAAAAACTATTACTGATGAAACGACTACTGATTACAATTTCGCACGAATGTCTGAATTCATCGCTAGAATGCAATTCAGCTAACTTGCTTGTAATTACAATTGATATATTACTTAAAAAAAATATTTTAAAGTCATTTCTCAAATAATACCATCAAATAATAAAAGAATGTCCCAGATATTTAAAAAAATTATTCATCATCACCATTTCTAAATTTCATGTGGGAAGATACTTGCATACCTCACTGAGATAATGAGCTTTTGATATGGTGGATTAACTTTTAAAATCAAAAAAATTTATTCAGTATAAAGTCTAAAAAATGCTAAAGTTATATTTTTTACATTTTAATTTTAAAGATAAAGTCCAATGAATACTTCGATATATAACAATAATTTAGAAATAGATAATTGTAGCTATCAATAATGCTCGAGCCAAGAATAAATCTATAATCTTCTAAAACCAGAACCCACTTATCCCCCTAATTTCTTACATCTTCATCAAAATGTTGATATACAAAGGGTGTTCAAGTGGAAAGGTTCAAGCGAAATGTCGTAACAATGCAACCGTTAACATATTTGCCTATGTCATTATGGGAGAACGTAGAGAGATTCTAGGGATGCGATTAAGGCCTCCAGCATAAATCGGAATACGCGCAGGAGAGAGCAGAGGCTCTTTTAAAGAGCGCCGTCCAGTGGTCCATCAAGTACAAAAGACCGGGGCTACTCACGGAGGGTGTGGCTCTGCTCCATCATAACGCGCGTCCACACGTCTCCAGGGTCACACACGCAGAACTAGCCAAGTTCGACCATCCGCCCTACAGCATGGACATGTCACCCTGCAATTTTCGTGTGTTTGGTCCCCTGAAAAAACATCTGAAAGGGAAGCGCTTCAACTCGGACGGCGAACTCAAGGACACTGTGAAGGACAGGGTCTCATGACGGCCACAGGAATTCTGGGAACAAGGAATCCTTCCGTCCGCTAATCAATGGGATAGTTGCGCTCAGGCCTATGGTGCATACTTTGAATAAAGTCCTCATTTATACCTACAGTGTCGTTTCGTGCGTTTTCATTTGAACACCCCATGTATAAGATAAAAACTTTTCTAAATACTGGATCTAGAATCATACATTTCCGGGACATTAATCATTCCTAGAAACAAACAACCTTCAAGTAAATGGATTACTTGAACTGAATACTGTTATTTGATGCGAAATTATTAAGATTTATAACAGGGAAAGATTTATTCAAATGTGCAAATGTACTACAAAATAACACATTTTTAAATACAAGAGAATAAAAATGTAGAACAGAAATTGTAAGCTAATCATAAAAACTTGAAATTAAATGCTTCAGAAATAATACGAACTTATTTAATTCAAATTAATGTTATGAGATATAACATTTCCTAAGATTTTTTAAAGGTTGTATAAAAAGATATCTAGCAACTTCGAAGCATTTTAGGAATTTTAGATACACAACAGGAAACGAAATGTAACCATTTAAGTGAATAAATTCGAAACTGGGATGACACATTGAATTTCATTTTAATTATTTTCTAATAAATATCATAAACTGTAGCATATTTTATTGCGCCTTTAAACTGAACAAATAAATTTATGAACATTTTTTTTGTAAGAGCTATTTCTTGATAAAGTTGCTGTTGATTACCATAGGTGTTAAATAATGTATAAGGTATATTTAATTCATTCTCATATATTTGACGCTTCTATTGCATGATTAATGAAACTCAAACATTGATTTTTGGTCCGAAAATTTCTTTTATTTATCCAACTGTAACAAAATGTTACTCGAAGTTGCCTTTTGCCCAACTCCTTGTGCTTCCAGCTGGAAAAATGTATAGTGCCTAATACAGCGTAACATGTTTAAATGTATAAAATAAATATAGAAAAAAAAAACCTTCAATGCCACATTTTAAAACAGATCCTTGCTGTGTTTTAAACTGTTGTATTAAATTAAGACAGTTAATTTATGAAGATAATTTAGTAAATACAGTAAATTTTAGAAAATTTAATTATATTTTCAGTTTGTTATGAACTGGAACTTCTGACTAAATCATGGAAAATAGAACTGAATTTTTTGTTGTTGTTGATAATGATGTTTTTTTTTTTAATTAGTCGAAATAATCCGATGTTCAAAACGATATTGAATACACCTATCACAAAATTAAAAGAAGTAATTTATTAAATAAATTTAACTGCAAAATGCATTAAGATTTTATTTCTTTAAAAAGAATTGTTCAATGTATTATTGTTTAAATTTTACTAAATATTTTTTTTGTATAATCATTTAATATACATATATACTCATTACATATATGCGTCTATTCTGTGTGACTTATTCCTTGTATTATGCATGTATTCACAATGCATTAATTTTGGAATGTAATCGGGAAAAACTATGGGCCAGTGATACAAAATATTGCAATAGAGTCAGTTCACGTGAAATGTAGTTCACCTATGATAAACGTAATGAAGCCTTTATCCCCGTGCAAGATGTAAAATGAAGTTGAAAATTAAATCGGCTTGGAGAATGAACAGTAACACGTAAATAAACAAAATAACTTCATTGATCTTTGTATTTTTTTTTTTTTTTTGCTCATATTGTTTAGTACCAGATTGCACACATTTCAATAAATTTTCTTGACAGATTCTGAAGAATCATTTCAGTGCAATCAAAATAATCAACATTTTTAATGTTACATTCATGAAAGCAGAATCTAAAGTAATATCTGTTCCGCAAACGATATTAATTAGCCTTTATTTTTTTTATCGTATCGTTTTATATTTAATTTTTTCGGTTTAAAATATTTTTTTCTTTTTTTTAACACTAAAAGAAAAATATTTCATTTTCTTCTTATTTAGGTAATCTTTTGTTTGTGGTTTTGTTATGGTTATGGGAAAAGGTTTTATTTTTCTCTTATTTAAGTAATCTTTTGTTTATGGGCTTCCTTCTTATGCTCTTATATTTATTTAATTTTTTTCAAGAGATTTGTTCAGAGCAGAATTTTCTAAATTTGACCGTCTTTTTTCCATCTATCATTGTTTTTCTAATTTTTTTTAATATTATGTATTCAGTCTTATGTCTGTGTGGATGGTAAATTTTTATTAATAATTTTCTTTTTCCATTCTTACACTTAACAAGAATGGATCATTTAAAAATAATTCATGCAAGACTTTTGAATCATAATTTTTAATTGCAAACAGTTATAAAATTAAATAAAAATGCGCATTTCTACAAATAGGGATGAATTAAAAAAATATTTATTAATTACAAATTTGATTTTAAATAGAGTATGATTTTTTAACGGACTTTTCGCCCTTTTCTTTATCTTTATTTCGGAATGAAAGTAAGTACATGGATTTCAGGTAATTAAGCATTGTATTTAAATATTAATAAATTTACTCTTCATTTGGAAAAATTATTATTTGAATATATACGGTTACTTTTTAAAATTTCTTTTTAAAAGTTGCTTCCAATTTTGTAATTTAATATTACGTGAAGATTAAACTAGAAGCAATGTTATCTGTAATATATATCCGCTCTGCTCTATGTTTTTGTTAAAACGCAGACAATATTGAAATATATTGCTAAATTCAATAGTAAAAACTGAACCTATTCAAAACAGGAAGAATTAAAAGCAAAAATCAGTGAATTTATAAAAAGTGAGAACGAATATCTATAGCAATAACAACAAGGTAAATAATATCTTTTCTGAAAACAGTATTAAGTAACAACATTAAAAAAATGTCACGTTTTGAGTTGTTGATTAATTTATTTTCTTTCTGTGTAGCATTCACAATCAGTTGACCTATATTTTTTTTGCGCATCCTTTGCTACATGTAAACGAAAACAAGTTATGTCTTCTTTTATATTTATAAATTCATAAACATTTCTGAATAAAATAGTTACAAATAATGAAAACGAATGTTTTTAACCTTAAATAGCAGTTTTAGTTGGGGAGAAAAGGAACCCTCCAAACTAGAAGCTTGAGAAAGTGGGGGGGGGGGATGATTTTTAAAGAGAAGCACTGCAAGGAACCCGATTTTGGGAGAGGAAATGGTTTGCCTCTCAAGCTAGTACGCATGCGCGTATTTTGAATAAGACGATGTAGAAGAAAAGAGGGAGAGCGAGGAACCCCAAAGGGGGTAAGTCGTGGAAGTTATTGAACTGAACAAAAAAAAAAGCGGTACATTTGTTTCGGAAAAAAAATCTTTTTTCCCTTACTACTTTTCAAGAACATTTCATTTAGTTTTGCTGCATTCTTTTACGCTTAGTGTATGCTATTACAACAGATACTTCTACCGTAAATTAAAAATTATTCTTTGTTTGCAGAATGTCTCCCTGTATATTGAAATGACCTTTTAAATGATATTTCAGTTTTCCCAAACACTATTTTAAACACAGTGCGTAAATCTGCCATTTTTGAAATCACAGAAGTGGAAAAGAAGATAGAAAGAAAAAAAAACTATCACGAATTTTTTTATAGTTATGATAAAAACACTCATTTATAAAGTTATAAAACAAACACACTATTTTTTAAAAAAAAATGAGGGGAAGGTGATATTTTATATATTTACGTTGATCGCTTTTCTCGATATATTCATTGAAACCTATTTTTATCTTTTGCTTCCAATTGGTTTAATAAAAGATTCGATACAAAGTACTGGATAGCAATTCTAAAAGGAGTTTTAATTATTTCTATTATATTTTAGTAAACAATTCTTATCTTGATTTTAATATATTCACTTTTGGAAAAATACTTAAATGAAAATATAAATTATCTTTCACAGGTGAAAAGGTGATGATTTAATTTCAATTTTGAAGAAAATAGTTTTGATTAATAAATGGTAAAAAAAATGCGACAACAGCGGAAAAATGTCAATTAATTAATTGATAAAAATAAAATAATCCTATAGTTACACTCATTATTCTTACTCTAATATACCATTGTAATGTCTCACGAATGGATGATAAGTTTAGAGTTTTTCCCTTCAAGGATTTAGTTAATTCCATTTTAAACTTTATTTAGTAATTGGATTAAAAATGGCGTTAAAATCTTCAAAATTTGTATATATTCTAATCAGAATTTATGTTTTTTCAATAAAAGCGTATTGTATGTATTTTTAAAAAAAATTTCGAAGCTAGAACAAAAAACGACAATGGTAAATAAGCATTGAAAATGAATAAGAAAATATTTTGCAGTTTTTGAAAAAAATTGTAAGCCAAATTATTGAAATATGAACTTATCCGAGATAAGCAGTACGGCTTCTTCCTTTCAACATTTTTTTATATATAAGAAGTTTTAAATCTTATTAATTTGAAATGCCCGTCCGCATGGGAAAGAATATCTATAAGTTTTAAAATAATAAAAACTTCTTGTTGATGAATTTTGGAACTTTTTATCAGTCTTGCACCATTTTTTTTTTTTTTTTTTTTTTTTTTTTGTGAATGTACGAGAATGTTTTTCCAGTTGTGCTTCACAATTATTACAATTCCTTCGTACTTTTCACAAAAAAAAAAAAAAAAAAAAAAAAAAAAAAAGGAAGTAAGGGGAAAAAAATAATAATCACAATAATATTATAAATTTTGTACTAATGCCACTCGTAAGTTAAAAAAAAAAATTTACATAAAAAAAATAACAAAATAAATTGCTTGCAGTTAAATAATTAGTTTAAATCATTTAGGTGAATAAACAAGTCGTTTGCTTTAAATTGTGTGACAATGAGAAAATGCATGGAAATCATTTGCCGTCATATATTAGTTTATTACGAGATAAGTAAATAAGTAAATTAAATATGCTGTCGCAAATTTATAATGTGAGAATGTTTTTAGAATATTTGAATTTATAACATGTTGCTAATGGTGAAGTTTTCTTAGAGAAAATATTACTATATATGAAGAGTTAAACTAATTTCCATCCACTTGAAGAGGAAAGATGGTATTGAGGAGACATTCGATGATATTTTTATTTTGTTTTACAATTACTGACTTACAATGTATTTTTTAAACTATAATCGGTGATAAAAATCAATGAATCGAATCGTCTGTAATATTCTGGAAAGAAAATTAGATTCAACTTCATCTCACAGCCTTTCTGTAAAATGATACACATTAATTCTATAAGATGTAATAGTTGAAAGTTCTGATTCGTAATCTAAACGTAAAAGTTTTGAACTCGTAAAATGTTTTATATTTTTTTCATTTTCTATGTTATCGTTGTATAGGAATTCATGCACATATTTTGATTGTGTCCAACTTGGATTTCTATTTCTATTTTATTTTTGTTTTAATAATTTCTGAAGTTGAATTTTTTCTCACTAACCAACTCATTTTCGTTTTTTCATTTTATATCTTTGTTCAGCAGCTCACTGTTTTTCTTTGTCTTCAGTACTTTGTCTCTACTTTTGAAAAGCTTCTCTTCTTCGTGTTTGCAGTTTTTCGATTAATAGTTTCTTATGATGCATGGACTTCATAAAGTCACAACGAAAATACAATTAAAAAAAATACTTTAAAATATAAAATAATTCAAAAAATACCACCCCCCCCCTCCCACACACACATTCTTGCTTCAAAGATGAAGATTAAAAAATAATATAACTAAAAGAACAACAGCACATGCAGCTTTTGGAATTTTCTGAAGCTGATCATTTTTGCATAATGCTGCCAATAAAAGTTTACTTCTTTTATTTATTAAACTAGGTTTCTTAAAACTGTTAAATTTTCCACTATGTGCATCTAATCATTTTTAAAGTAAGGAAGTAATCATAGAAGTTTTATTTTTTTTAATGTAGCAATATTTATATTTATATTTGGTCAATTTCTTTCAACATCACAAACCACATTTCCAAAACAATATTAAGTTGTCATATGATAATAATTCTGAAATTTTCCATAACTGCACGAATTATTAAATAGCTAAATATTCTACTCCTGATAACTTTGTACCGTCTTTCCATGGGATTTTACATTTTGATTTCATAAATTTCCTCATTTATTTAAGCTTTCCCATCGAAGGAAGATTTTACCTATTAAATAGTGTGTAAAAGTTATTCTATTTTATTTTCATTACAGAAATAAACGATTAGATGCTCAAATTTTGGATTTAAAAACTAATTAATGTTAACATTCGTCAAAAATAAAATAAAAAATATCTAATTCTAATTTTATTCTTCACGAGGTGAAATGCGAGTAGCAGGGGCTTTCAAAAGTTATGTACACATATAAATTTTAATGAAATGCTGCTCTATCCAATACTAAATAGTGTTTCGGAATGAGAATTTTGTAATGATATCTATAAATATTTCTTTAACAAAACTGCATTAATCATTTTGAGTGAGTACAAAGTTTTTTTTTTTTTTTTTTTTTTTTTTGTAAAAAAATCTTTATAAAAAAGGCATTTTACAAAAGTCTTTATACACTTTAAAGGAATCCTCACAAATTAATAAACATTGTGATATTTCGATAGTTAATATCTAGTAAGATATTCTCTGATATCCACAATAACATTAAATGTCTGGACATAAAATGTACTAGTTTTGTTCCATAATTTTTGCATCAATATTTCTCCATTATTTCGTCAATGCCGTTCTTAGTTTGGTTTTCGTATTAATATTGTATCTTCGCACTCAATCTCCAAATCATTCCAAATATCTTCGATTTGGTTTAAATTCGGAGACTGAAGAGGTATTTTTAGATTCTTGAAGACATTTATAGAGACACCAGAGCTAAACGCAGAAAGTAGTATGCTTGTGATCCTGATAAAATAAAAAAGTTGTTTCTAATACCAAATTTTTGGAATGGGGATTTTAAACTATCTTTTAAAATACTTAAATAAAGAGAAAGATTGACTATTTTCTATATAAATATAAAATTATCTAGTTTTGATGTGCTTCCACATGAGTATATCTCCATCGCTATACTTTACTGTTGTAACAAAGTTATGTGAATTAATTACGCTCTTGGGATTATAATTTAATGTTTATTATAGAATCAAAAACATTAAATTTGCTTTCATCTGCAAATAAGGCATAATTGCAATAAATTTCGGATTTATTTATCGTTACTTTCGTGAAGGAAGTCAATTGCTTTCTTTCATTCACTCCTCGCACCAACAAAAATTTTCTTTGTCCATGCAATCCAGCTAATCTGAGTCTTCATCGAAAATTTGAAGGTAAAATAAAGAAGAAAATACTTTTTCCTATTCAATTTTATTCTTTAAATGATTATATATATTTAAAAATTTAGGGCTTAGTCTGAATTTATGTACCATTAATACGATGAAAAGTAATCATTTTTCGACTGCTGTTTATACTTAGGGCACTTTACAAGTCCACTGACAGATCTGTCAGCGATTTTAGCCGCGTGAGCGTCTCTTGCTTTTTCAGTAGCGCCATCTAGGGCTAAGAATACGACTTAGCTACTTCACGCGTCACATTCGCTTTCACACCCCTTTTTGCAAATAGAATAACCATGCCTGAACCGCGACTCGAACCCGGGAGCCCAGATCACGGGGAAGACGCGCTATCCCTATGCCAGGTTGCCACCATACTTTTTAATGTTTCCTTATGACTCCGAATCATTTTAAAGTTATAAAAGAACAGAGAGCAATAAGCAAATAAAGATCAAAATAAAAATAATTTAAGTATCATCAAAATACAAAAAAAAAAAAACAATGTCTGACGATCATTTTATTTATGAATTTATTCGGACATTTTCCGATGTGCAGTAACTTTTGTGACGCTTTTGATCTCTGGCTCCTTGCATCTTCATTTTTATTTCTTAAAAAAAAATCTTTTAAAAACCGATATGCAGATTATAAGAAAATGAACTTCAATTTCAGGTTACAATGCTTTTTCTTTACATTCTAAAAGTATTCGATCACTTTTGGGGATCACAGCATATTAGGATTTCTTTTTTGCTGAAGTTTTTACGTACGTACAACATAATTTTAAAAAATTCATGTGGCTCTTGCTGTTGAAGTTGAAAGACAATGCGCATTTTTTTTTTTTTTTTTTTTTTTTTTTTGTTAAATAAAAATATAGCAGCCTTTTACAGAATGCGATCAGTTGGCTGAATAACATTACTATTGCTTCTGAAAATCCTTTTTGAAAATTATAAATCTTGATTTCGAATTTTTTAACCTTTATTTTGATTGCTTTTTGAAAAACTCAATCTCTCAAAGCAGTGCTATATATATGAAAAAATTAAATCTTATGGTTTTTCTCACAAATTGCATTTATATTTATTTTTTATGAGAAGAAACAAGGACATTTAAAAATTAATTGAATAATAAATGTGTTTTGGAAATATAAAAGGTATCCATAAGGATTTTATTAGATTATAAATTTTAGTGTAAGAAACAGTTTATGAGATATTTGAAAATAATTCATTATTTTTCTGTTACCATATTTTTTAGTTGTTGAAAGTTGAAATTTGAGGAGAAAAAGTTCTAAATTTTTTATATAATACGAAGTATATCCCGGAAGACGGTCATGCGTTTGACAAATCATGTTCATAATTTGATAAGAATCGGTTATTTTAGATACAAAACCCGTGTTCGATATTTTATCTAGCTAGATCTTAATATTTTGTAATTCTCGCGTTCAGTCGTACTCGTACTGTCAGACAGACAAACTTCCTAAGAATGGATTTCCTCCAAAATTTGACAGAAATTTACGAAGTCGGTTGTAAATTCGTGCATCGAATTTCATCCTCGAAGAATTTTTATTTAATTTAATTTTTTTTTTTTTTTTTAAGTTATCGTGTTTACAAACATTATGTTTGTTTTTTTTTGGATTCAGGAGAAACGTGGAGATTTGGCAAAATCTCCATGGAATCTTTTGGTGATTACAAAACTTTTATCTATACTTCGTATATTAGAAAGTAAAAAAAAGAGGGAGAGGGAGTCACAGCTCGATGGTAGAATATCTGTTGCTGGCTCGGTAACATAGCGACAACGAGCATTGCTTCCTGTGACTGAGACAATAAATTACAATTAGTATCACAAATGCGGCTCCATAAATAGCATTACTATTTTTAAGCAATATCTAATAAAACTGAAAAATACTGAGTTTAGTTTAGTTATATTAACGTCCCGTTTGAAGCAACAAAACCTAAAGTATTTTGGGACGGACCTCTTAATTTTGAACCGAGGTCAGGTGACGAGGACGACACCTTAGCTGGCACCCCCCTCTGGTGAAAAATTCTGAGAGTCAAGCGAAATAAAATTAGTTTCTCTCTGGTTTTTTTTTTTTTTTGTAATTAATTTTTGCGCATTCTCTCGAATTTTGCAATTTATTTTTCACTCATCTCATGACAGGATAGAATAAAAAAAAACTTTTAGGTCCACGATGACACTATTCTATTTTAATATTTTTAAAATTTAATTATCAATTTTTCTAGTGGTTCATTGCAATTTGGATTCTATATCGGTAACGCAATCAGGTAATGAATTTGAGAATAAAAAAAAATGATTTCAAGATTACATAATATTTATTTTTAATCATGAAATAATATAATTTTTAATAATGAAACTAAGTCAAAGATTAAATAAGAATACGTAAAGTTTTCGAAATCATACGCTTTAATAAAATTCTATTTTTTACTTCAAATATAATATTTATTAATTTAAAACCCCGGCTTTTTTTTCTAAATAGAATCTAATAAGGTGCATAATTTTAGTTTGTTTAAATTAGATTGTATATTTCTTATTTGTTTCACAGAAAATTGTGTTTTTTATAATGATATTTAAAAACAAGTTTGGAGGAATATAAAATAATTTGAAATTCATGAAAGTGATGTTACCTTGAAAATGCATATCATCTAAATAGTCAACATTGTAATGAGTGACGAAAGAGACTTACATAATTTATATAAATTGTCTCCGTTTTATAAGATAGCAAAAACAATTTCTTTGAAAAAATTTGCAAATTAAATTGCATTTTTTTTTTCATTTTTACGTTTCCGACTGCAAATTACAGAATTCCTTAAAGCAATTTCATATAAAAATGAACGTTAGTTTATTTGTCACTATAATATTTAAAGTGACTGAAGAATCCTTAATAAAAAGTAAAAAACAAATCCTAAGAGATTTGCTCTAAAAACTTTTTTTAATATCTCTAAAATATCTTATTATACATATGCAGATGAAGTCCTATTCTTAAATTTCCAAATATTTAAACTTTAATCCAAATAATTTTTTTCGTAAATTATTTAAGTTGAAATACTAATCAATTCACCTAATATAAAAATTTTAATATCTAAAAAAATCCAAGAATGTTTTTGTTTCTAAATATTTCATTTTTTGTTGTTGTTGTTGTTGCCATTTTTTATAAGAAAAGTCTTATTAAATTTTGCGTGCATATGCTTTTATCCACTGAAATAAGTCTTGTGAAACGGCTTTCGAAGAATTAATCAATTACTTTTCTATTTATACTTTGAACATGAAATTCAAAAAAAGCTTGGTTTTTAAATCACTTTCTTCAGTTTTTACTGTCAATTAAAGAAAAGAAGTTATTTTTTTAAAAAAGGATAAAAGAAATATCATTTTTACATTATATGTTTTGAAAAATTCGGAAATTGGCATTAAATTCACTTTGATTTCTGAATAAATTGAAAGTTAAATGCTACTGAGATAAAAAAAAAAAAAAGTACATAGAATGGTAATAAGAATAAAGGATATTCAGAATTTATTGTACCTTCTTTGAAGTAATCTTCTGAGATCACAGTGCATTTTTGCTAATGTTTTTTTGCGATAATCTAAGCATGCATTAAATAGTTTTTTTTTTAAAATCCCCTTCAGAGTTTGTAAAAAGAAACTTTTTATTGTATTAATGGATTTGAATCAGTGACCACGAAGAGGTTGTTTCAACCATGGAAATAAGAAAAACAGTAGTCACACGATGACATATCAAATAAAGTTTGGAATTTATAGAGCTGTATTTGTTGGATATTTGGTTAAAAAATTACGAATAATAGTTGCACTGGTAAGAAAATGCATTATAGAGGTGCAAAATTCCATGAAGTTTTTCGGACACCTTTCAAGCCGTTTTCAATGAATGGCTTCATGTAAATGATTAATCTTGATGTATGGACTATCAGATCGTGGTTCTTTTACGACTATCTTTAAACTTTTTATACCAATCAAACACTGTTGTTTTTGTTAAACTGTCATCTTCCAAAGCTTTTTGCAACATTTTAAATGTTTTTTTTAACCAAAACTTTCATAGCAACTTTAATGCATGTTCTTTGTTCTATAACATTCGGCATTTCGAAAAATCAACAGAGTGCAAGTCAAATAAATTTAGTTTCAGACGATAAAATGAAATAAGTTCCTATCAGTTGCCAGATCTTAATACAGAAAATGAGAAAAAAATTTGATAGAAGTTTACAGATGATATTTACTATATACGTATTTTAAATTCAGCATTGCGGATCTTTTTGATTACAATAAGATAAACATATTTATCGTTTTAACCTTAAAAATAGGCTCGTAATAGCTTATAATGAAATATTATAATGAATATACATCATTATTGTGAATTTGTTCTAAAAGTTCTAAAGAAGATATGAATCTCCCGAGCAAAATATGGTAACCTGTTGATATTTTAAGTGTCATTCGCGTATCTTTATTTTTTTTTAAACAAATTGCTTTAAATAATGAGCAGCGATTTCATACAAAGAAAAATATTTTAACATCATTGCAACGTGTTAAGATATAACCGCGCTTACTAAAAATATGAAAAGTACTGTTATAAAACATAATTAAAAAATAGCCTTAAACTGCGTTAAAATGAGAGGAAAAAATAAATAAAATTAATATCTGAAATGCTATATTTTTATTAATTTTTAAGTGATGTATATTCCTTTTATGGATGATATAAGCTGATATTACTGAGAGAAAAAATAAATTTGAATCTTTCTATTATTTTTGATTAAAATTTAGAATCAAACCTTTTTAGTAAGCTCCTACTTCTCAAGAAGCAATTACATGTTAAATTCGTAGCTCTAGATCCAATGCTCTACTCTGTAAAGCATTTTCTTCGAATTTTTGATTATGAATGTGGCATTACGTATGGCGCAATTTCAGATCATATGCTAATCTATAGACTTTATCATATTATAATAGTTTTCCACGTTATGTTAGAAAAACTAATTAGACCTTGAAAAAAAATCGCACATTTTTTGAAAAGAATGATCCAAGATTGAACATGGGGGTGAAATATTAGAGAAAGAAAAAGTGATTTTGAATGTTTCGGAATTACATCTTTCTTTCTGTGGCAATAGAAAAAAAAATCGTATGATTTATATTTCTATTAATACAACAAAGTGGTGAGAAAGTTGATTATAGTGATACTTATAAGAAATAGCACTCAAAATGTTATTAATGAACTGAAATATAATCTGGCCCTTAGGAAATGGGCAAATTCAATGGGTAAATATTTTAAAATGTGGAAATCTTTGATTTGAACTTCCAAAATAGTTACGTATTGGAAAGTGCTCAGTATTTTGTAAATAAAAGAAGTAGATGTGTTTCAGGCAGAAATGTGATTTAAAAAAATACCTGAAAATTTAATTAGCAGTCTTTTCAACTTTCGAACTAAAGAATTATTTTTTATAGGATTTTAATATGAGAAAGTTTATAGAATAGTTACTAAGCATAAATTTCCCTATGCATGATGGAAAAAATCGTGCGAAACACTCTTCATCATTTGGATTTTAGCTACCAAATATGGAACATAATTATTTCTAAGACAGAAGCTACTCAGCAAGAAATAGTTTTCAAAATTTTAAATTCATCTCAATTCAAAAATTAATAGATCTTTTAGAAAAAAATTAAGATCAATTTTCTCCTCAATAGACAGATTGGGAACTCATATTACAGAGTAACAATCTTTTTCCCAATACTTTAAAACAAAAAAGAAACATCATTTTTTAGATATATCAATGTTATTTCCACGCAATTTTTATTAATTTTTCTGTATTTTTCAAAATAAGTTTAAAATGCAGTTTTGTATAAAGCACGCAGTGATTTTTTTGCACGCAGTGATTTTCACTTTCTTGTATACGAAGCATAAAGAATTGTAACCATTAAAAAAATCCGAACTCTCGAGATTTTGACGAATGTCCACGTTTCGGACTTCCTTGAGATTGAAAAACATATTTTTTGTATTATGTCTGTCTAGTTTATGTATCTCTGTCTGAGAGAACGATAACTTAATAGCACTTTGAATTAGATGAAATTCAATATATGATCTTTGCAAAAAAATTCGTAAATTTCTATAAAATTTTGAGCGAAAGCCATGCAGAGAGAGTTTGTCACCTTGAATGTTCGAGTATGAGTTAATACGATAATTATAAAACATAGAGAGCTAGATGAATAAAATTCAGTACACAAATTTAAGAAACGCAATGTCAAATTTGGAACTAAAGCAGTTCAAAGATTGACCGTTATTGGTGTTCACTTTCACTGGCATGCAAAGTTAATAACATTAAAACATGATAACTTAAGTATCTGAAATTTGATGTGTGATTTCGCATTCATAACTGTAGTTTTGAATCAAATTTTAGCTTTAATCTGTTGGGGAAAACATGACTAAAGCACAGATTTAATTTTTCGGAATTATTAGCCACATTTCAGAAATTAATTGCCAAAAAAAAATATCGAAAATGGTCTAGCATACTATCAAATAAAGATGTTATTCCCCACCCTACCCAAAATTAAGGACCTTTGATAAGGCCGCGAACACTTTGCATGGCTTTGGTGAGCTATAATTACAAAGTATAGATTTTTGACTTGAAGTTAGCATTTTTGTTGAATTTATCGTGATAATAGGTATTTTGGATGCCTTTTTGCTTGCCGAATAACACTAAAATTTGACGCAAAAAAAAAAAAAAAACAGTTAAAGTCACAAGTTACTATTTGAATTCCATAGATTTGAGTTATTGCATTTATAAGTCATTGCGTTTACATGCAGTACAGACCGACCAATGATCAAACATTTGACGAATTTGTTAGCTATCTATATTTTAAATGTTTAACCTGCGTATCAAATATTTCTTTCTCGCTCTTTGCGTTTTGTAGTTATCGAGTTCATTTGTCTTCGAACAGCCAGACAGACAGACTTGCTGTGACCTGATTTGA
Source organism: Argiope bruennichi (assembly GCF_947563725.1). Taxonomy (NCBI): domain Eukaryota; kingdom Metazoa; phylum Arthropoda; class Arachnida; order Araneae; family Araneidae; genus Argiope; species Argiope bruennichi. The sequence goes on from NC_079156.1 coordinate 78,271,155, forward strand.
TTCAAAATTTGACAGTAATTCCATGTACACAATTTCAGCCGTTTAGTTAAAACGTTTTGAAGTATCACGTTTATTGAATGATAGACAGGCAAATGTCAAAAATGTGCTTTTCGGACTCACAAATCTCTGAAACGTGAAGATTTATCAAAATCTCGTTCTTGAATTTTTTTTTTATTATGAAAAGATCTCGCCAAAAAAGATCTATAAAAAATCGTCAAGAATCGCTCGTGAGATTCGGTAAAAATGTTATATTAACAAGACGGATATATCTTTGTAATTATTGTTCATCAACGCCATCAAATGATTCGCGATCTTACTTAAGGCCCACAATTTTATGTGTATGTAGGAGATAACATTTTTACCACAGAGAATTTTTGAGAGACTGCTGCCGCTAAATTTTTATATAAATTCTTGCCGCAAAATAGCTAGATTATGAGCTTTCAACATCAATTTTTTAATAAGCCTCATATGATTAAGCAAAAATAAGTCGAAGATTTTTTCTATTTATTTTTAATGAAAGCTTTAACGTATTTCGAAATATTGAATGTTTCTATCATGATAAAAGTTGGCATTATTTTTTGTAAGTTACATCATTTAAAAATGGCTTGCAACTGGAATAAAACGGTTGATAAAGACATGCCTGAAAAATGAAGCCTAAAGCATTATCATATTGCGATGCTTCGGATTGCAAACTCAAATTTCCTTTAATTTTTTTCTTTCTTTTATAAGTATCTTATCTATAAAGAAAATTTAGTTTTCTTCTATTCTGAATATGTAATTTAGTAATATATTATTTATTCCGTTACTAATAAATAAAATAGATGGCGTAATAATAATTGTTAATAATTATAGATAATGGATAATAATTATTAATTAATAATAGATGAAAACATGCATCTTTGTTTTTTTTATAATTATTAATTATTCAAAAAATATGATATTCAAAATGTATGTTTGTATCGCATGATTTTTAATTTATCCTTTTAAATAACAATTTAAGACAAATGAAAAAGTATAATATATTGGCAATAATAATCTCTGCTAATAATAAACAAAATTGTATGTGGATGTGTCTATTGCCATATGTGTCCATAGGTCATAAAATTTTATCTATGGCTATCAAATTTGGCACATATATACCTTGGAGCTGTTTGATTTCAATTAAAATTTAATTAATTAAAAATTAAGCGAAATATTTGTTTTCTCGCCACATCGATAAATTCTGGAAGATACAATCACACATATACACACAAAAAAGAAAATTTTGATCCTTTCAAAATTTAAAAAATTGTCTACTTAATGATATTAATTTAATAGTCGTACAAATCTTTCTTGAATGTTCGCATTTTTCTAAAATATTGTTTTTTATTTCGAACAATACAATGCATTGTTGCCCTGAAAATTAAATTATTTTCATTGCTTCATCAGATATTGAATCTCGAGAATTTCTTCTATTGCATCTAGCTAAAGAAAAAAGGAATCTGCTTAATATTTGTGCAGTTTAAAAGACAAAAAAAAAAAAAAAAAAAAAAAAAAAAGGAAGGAAGTTACAATACCTCGAAATTAAGACGATTGACGAATCGCACATTTACGTTTTTAATAGCGCTACAATTCCATCGAACTGGTCTCCATTAGAAAAGTTCCTGTGCAAAGTTCAATTAAATTCATGTTCAGAACTTAAATAAGACGAATAAAACAACAAGGTTCCATTGCCTGACAATGTTATGGAATCATGGGCATGAAAATATATCTAAACGATTTAACCGCCATTAAATATGAGCAGTATCCCTGGTGAATCAACTGATACCAAAGACATGTATTGCTGTGAACGAATTTCATTGTTTCTATTCCCTGATTAATTTTCCCATTCTTCCGAACTGAATTTGGCAACAAATCTTATAACTATTAGCTTTCGATCAGTTTAGATGTAGTAGAAAAATTGTTTAATTGTTTTAAAATTATTATGAAATTTTTCTAACATAATAAACTCTGAAATCATTAAAACTATTAATGATTTAACTATTAGAATCATTAAAATTATTATATCATATTTTTTGGTGGAAAATAGAATGTGTCAAGTGAAAGTTATAACGTATCGGACGGATTTTCATTAAAATAATACTAGAAATTTTCTCATTTCTATAGCTTTTCTGAGACATTTAACTAAATTCCAAAAACACAGCAATCCAAGTTCTTTTTAACTTGCATTTTTCATTATTATATAAGTACACTTAAGTTAAGTATACTTATATGATAAAGAAAACATTTACAACACAACTAATATATATAAGTACAATTAACTTAAATGTACTTATATAATAAGTTATATCACTGATTCTCCGACCCGCTCGAAGGCACACGGATAAATAATACTGAATGACTGTACCGCCGCAACAGCAACACTGGCGGGAACTGTGGTTGAGTCCTAAGGGTCATCACCGGCCACGGTATAACCCTTCCCAAAGGAAGTACGTCCCGTCATCGATGGGAGGAGTCAGATCAACCACCTTTTTGTGTACCCTCCAGGCTGGCGAGATCCAGCCACCATACCGGAAGCATCTGATCCTCTTTTTGAGGTGCCCCTGGGGGTTATACTTATATAATAAAGAAAAATGCAAGTTAAAAGAACCTGTATTGCTATGTTTTTGAGCTAGATGTTTCAGAAATCTCATAGGCAGTGAACTGTTTTGTATAAATCGATTCTTAATAGAGAGACAAACAATATAGCCAAATTATTGATAGTCTAGGATTTATCCTTGAAAATAGCCATTTTTTCATAACTCTTTTAAGTCAATGACACCTAATTTCTTTGACAGCTGTTTTTGCTATATAACAACAGATCTTGTTATATAATAGGCTTGTGTACTTCTAATGTTTTGTTTTCCTCCATTTTTATGCCTTGTACATGTTTTTTTTTTTATTGTTTTAATCAGGACCAGCAATGACAAAACCGAAGGTGGATATTAAGACGTGTTTAGGCGACTAAAGAGAATATAAGAAGGAAGAAAGGTAGCAGACGATAAAAAAAATATGATAAAAAATTCAAAATATTTGTTTGAATGAAAAGGAATATGCAAAATTGAATTGTTGTTGATGTAATTCCTTCTTAGAAGTAAATAAGTGACACAGTTTAGGGTTTTTCGTTTCTCTGAGACTAAATCATGTTTTTACTTATCTTGCTTGTTTTATGTTTTTACACAATTAAAGTTGTGAATTTTCTGACATTTACTTCCTTTTTTTTTTTTTTTTTTTTTTTTTTTTTTTTTTTTGTAAATTCTGTAGTTTTAGAAAACTTATTTGTCTTGATCAGCTTTTCTTTGAAGGTACAAAATAAAATGTTACTCCAAAATTTCTTAAGAGGATAAAAAGGTTATACTTGAGCAATTCCGAAGAAAAAACAGGAAAGTTACTTAATAAAGCTCATTAGTACAATCAGTGCTCAAGGCTTGATTTCTAGAAATGAATATTTTTATCGCTGCAATAGAAAAAAATTCTAAAGTATATTTTTCTTTTTCCTTTGGGCTACTCCAGGTTGTTCTCAGCTATATTTGTGAGGTATTTCAGTAAAAATAAATCTTAAATCAAACCTTAAGTGACATTTTAATTGTGAAACTATAGCAGCGAAAAAGATATACTTAAAATTAATTTAGAAGTTTACAATTATTATGTGAAAAATTTTAAATTAAATGAAAATTGATGGGACTATCAAAGCAATCACCATTGATACCATACAGTTTCTATAAATTTCTGCACAGAAAGTTTTTTTATTGTGCAATTTACTGTGAATGTCTTCTGCATATACACTGGTGGCCGCTTAATATGAACGCGGCTGATTTTATCATTCGCTTTATAATACCAGTCCTCTGTTCCTAAACTGATGTACTCAAAAGTGTATAAAAAATAATTGTTTCGTGTGATCTTTAATGTTATCAGATTTGAAACAGAGAATTAACAGATCTTTCATTTTCAATCACCATTAAAAACTGATGCTCATGGAATTTCTTACTTCATTTTTAAGGAAATGTCGGGGAGTCGTTTTTCCCATGGGGAAGAGATAACATTCTTTTTTCTGAGCTAAAGCTATCTGGATCGGTTTAAATGAACAAATAAGTATCTAAGTCTGGCTTGAAATCTGTCGAGCTACCATAAAACATTGTTACCTGTGATGAATTATGAAATCAAAGCGAATAAAAAAACGAATTGATTTGAATGTTACAGACGAAATTGTACTTCTTAGCAGGTATGAAAGTTTATCAAAAATGAGTCAGCGATATGCTGCGGCGGATTTAAAAATTTCATAAAAATGACACACGTTTTTAAGATTTTGATAAATCAAGAATTTTTTGTAGTCAAAGCAAGGAATGAACATAGACGATTCCAACGGGGATGACGGTTGAAGAGAATATTTCAACAGACATCGAAAAAAAAAATGATAACTTGATATTTAGCGTTCAAGAAATGTTAAAATATAATAAGAGTACAAATAGTATATGTACGTGAAATTACAAATAATATTTGTTCGTGAAACAATTAATGTCTACTTTAGTTGTTACTTTTGAATTATAGATACTCTTTTTTTCCCATTTGATGTTTTAAAATATAGTTCAATTCCAAGAAATTTTGTTGTTGTTATTAATTGGTGAAAGTTATCAAATTTCTTCATGTCCGAAATGATGAGATTAAGCAGAAGATACCGTATCATCGTAGGAATACAGTAGTCCTTAGTAAAAATATAATTTTTATTTTTTATTTATCGTAAAAGAAACGAATAAGAAAGTGTAAATGAAGCTTGCGTTTTTGAAGTTTCTTTGGAGCTATCACGAGAAAAAATAAATGCCTTCATATATTTTCAGAAGGATGTGAGATACAAACTGAAAGTCATATTTATTGTATACCAATGTCAGTATCAGTAGGAAATTCCTTCAAATGCCTTCTTATATTTTCAGAAGGGTGTGAGATACAAATTGAAAGTCATATTTATGCTAGACCAGTGTCAGTATCAGTAGGAAATTCCTTCAAATGCCTTCTTATATTTTCAGAAGGGTGTGAGATATAAATTGAAATCATATTTATGCTAGACCAGTGTCAGTATCAGTAGGAAATTCCTTCAAATGCCTTCATATATTTTCAGAAGGGTGTGAGATACAAATTGAAAGTCATATTCATGCTAGACCAGTGTCAGTATCTGTAGGAAATTCCTTCAAATGCCTTCATATATTTTCAGAAGGGTGTGAGATACAAATTGAAAGTCATATTCATGCTAGACCAGTGTCAGTATCTGTAGGAAATTCCTTCAAATGTCTTCTTATATTTTCAGAAGGGTATGAGATACAAATTGAAAGTCATATTTATGTCAGACCAGTGTCAGTATCAGTAAGAAAATTTTAAAGAATTTTACAATATTTTCCTTCCTTAGATAAATCATTTTTGCATCATAACAGGGATTTAACTGCTTTGAAAAAAGTCGCATTCACTTCATTGATAGATATGATGAACTAAAAAAAGCTCTAAAAGTTAAAATTGAGAAGTGTTAATGCTAGAAACCAACGATGTAAACTGATGACACTAACAACATTAAAACTGGTGATTTAAAAAAAGCTCTAAAAGTTAAAACTGTGAAGTGTTAATGGTAGAAATCAACGATGTAAGCTGGTGACACTAACAACATTAAAACTGATGATTTAAAAAAAAGCTCTAAAAGTTGAAATTGAGAAGTGTTAATGGTAGAAACCAACGATGTAAACTGATGACACTAACAACATTAAAACTGATGATTTAAAAAAAGCCCTAAAAGTTGAAATTGAGAAGTGTTAATGGTAGAAACCAACGATGTAAACTAATGACACTAAAAACGTTAAAACTGATGATTTAAAAAAAGCTCTAAAAGTTGAAATTGAGAAGTGTTAATGGTAGAAACCAATGATGTAAACTGATGGCACTAACTACATTAAAATTGATGAACTCTTGATTTGATAAAGAGATGTTTGGAAGAGCAATACAAAATAATCCGGAAGTTATTTTGTATTGCTCTTCCAAACATTACAAACCAACAACCATTACAATCAACAACAAACCAACGTGTCGTAGTTTTCTCAAACGACCTATAATAAGAAGAACCCGTGATTGATGATGGACTCTTGAAATGCGATTATGGTAGAAATGTAATTATGGTAACTTGTGAGGAAGTAATCATTTCGTTGTAATGTTGAGGTATTTGTGCTTATGGTTGCAGTATAGTACGTTTGTTTCTGAATAGTTAATTCTAAACAGAAAAATCTTCAAAGGTATTTTTTTTAATTCATAAGATTTAGGAAACCTATAAATCAAAGCAGTTTACCAATTAATAATTGATTAAGCATTGTATACGAATAACTTTTAATAATCAAGATTCCTTAAACGTAATTGATTAAGCATTCAGATTTAATATGAAACTTTTATCGATAAAAGGTACAGTTAATAAGAAAACTTAGTTGATTTGCCATTAACTAATATTCCGTGACTAACGAACCTTTCTGAAATACCCGATAGCTTTAAAAACACCATCAAACCTTTCACTGGAAGGAGTTTTTAAATGGATCTCAGGTATAAAAAAGCCCGAATGTTTAAATACTTCTTTTTTTTTATAAAATTTATTGTTGCACGCATTTCAAGAGGAGATTTTTTAAGTGGACATTGAATAAATGTTGGACCACGTCATTATTTTTTTCTCATTTTTATGAATGTTCAAGATATATAATTTGGAATGTTTTTTGTTTTTTTTTGTCTTTTATATTCTATTTTTCAGATGCGAGCACCTTATATTTTAAAGACATTTTTAGTGTCAAAAAGTGTAAGAGTATTAATTGTTTTTCGGATGATGTGCTTATTAAAGAAATAATTGAAAATTTCTGTGTTACCTAACACACCAGCTATGCTTAATTAAAATACTGCCTTTAATATAGAATGTGCTCTGTGTCAAATTGGATGTCCAATAATCGGCTTTATTAGCTTCACCTCCACAACAGTAGTCTTCGATTCGAAATTCATCTGATAACTGATAAGGTTCCAGTTCTGCATAAACTACATGAAATCTTCAATAGTTTTATATCAATCTTATAACATAGTCTTATACATATCTTTTAATCTATAAACAGCCCTCTTATAACATGATACTGTTTAAGAGCCTTATTATTTGTCAGCCAGTTATTATTTGTTATCATTTGTCAGCCAGTGCCAGATTAAGCCTCCTAGAGGACCTTAGGCATTGGAAGACTTGGAGTGCTCTTTCCGCAACAACTTCCAAATTTTAAAATTCTTTTCATTTTTTAAAATTTTTATTTATATGTAAGCAGTTTTAAATATCAAATTTTGTAAAATTTCAATTTTAAAATATTATGGATCACTTTCAAGAGATTTGTTTCAGTATTCAAAAATGCAGAATTAAAATGTAAAAGTTAATTTTATATAATAGAGTTAAGAAAAAATAAAATGATAAATTGTTTAATATAATCTAAAATTTTATTTAATTATAAAATCAGACATTTTTTTAAATTATAAAGTAACATATTTTTTCAGAATTAAAATTTTTTTATAGCAGATTTAAATAAAACATACAAAAGACGATTCATTAAAAATGCTGTTAGAATAAAGTTCCAGCATTTAATAGATATTTTATTTTAATTTTAAAAAGTTCAAATGCACAATCTTTGTAAATTCAATAAAAATACAAAATTATATTGTTCTGAAAATATCACAAAAAGTCTCGAGGCTTTAGAAATACCAATACTTGCAGAACACCTAGGGAGTTGCTTACTTTGCCCATCTAATATTCCGGTTCTAGTTATGATTTATCTAAATGACCTAACCCTAAATAATGAAATATTTTTATTTAAATTTCAAAGATTCAGGATTCCTTCTTTCTTAAAAAGCATTAATATATAAAATTAGTAACTCTGTGATTAACTCATAATACAGATGTATTTCAAACCGAAATTTGATTAAATGATTCTGATTTTAGTTCTTTAAAAGCAGCACGAATAAGAAATATATGAACAAAAAAAAAAAAACGCTCCTTCTATTTGCAATTGCCATTCGAATGTTACCAAAGAAGAAATACTGCAATTCATTGCTGCAAATCGATAACATTGTTCCTTAGCTTCTATTTGGTTTCATAAAGTACTATACCTAAAATGTTGCTCACCATGTTTATAGAATTTGTTGCATAACTCAATGAATAGACAAATCTAAATATATATAAACTTTTTCGCAAATCATATACTTAGCAGTCTTTAGATATCTTGAAAAGTTTCCAAAACCCCTAAAAGTCTCTAGATCAAAAAATCCTAATGTTTCATATTCCGTATGCTAGTTTGGGAAAGGTAATCAGATTCAAATTCCTACATTTCAATCTAAAACACAGATGAAATATGTGTTGATAAATTAACGATATGAAAAATGTAATTTATTCACTAAAACAACTTGAAAAGATCTTATATAAAATAATAAAATATATAGAAGTTAAGCAAAGAAATAAAAATATCCCAAATGATAACTTTCAGTTAATATTAAAATTTAAGTGCAACATTCAAGTTTAATACCCTTCTTACACCTTCTTTTTATATCGTTCTTACCAGCCAGTCAAAGCATACTTATTTAACGGTTAGTTTAAAGCAGGCATGATTATGCTCGAATTAGTTTAATGCATTCTAAACTTCCCCTTTCTCCTCTTCATCTTAGATTTCTGAATCGAAAAATATATACCATCCTTACAGAGATTCGAAAAAATTCGTCTAAAGACTAAATGTACACCTCTCTTCTACAGATCCATTTCCATTTGCAATACAAATCTAGATTTGTAAATGCAATTAATTAATAAACCTTCTGATCTGCTCAATGAGCAGTTCGTACAATTCCGTTTTTTACGATAAACGTCGCTGCTGATTGACTTGGTAAAGAAAGAAATAAGAGGACACCCTTGTCATTATCAATAAAAAAATCTTTCGCTTCATTAGTTTGATGGTCTGAAGGAATGAATTGATGAGGTGTTCTGAATATTAGAATATGATCTTAGACAAAGGTATGAAAAGTGTTGATAATAAATTTAGTAAATAAATATGTCACTAAATGAATTATTTACTGACAACTCGGATACTTTTCCGATACCTTTTACAGAGTCAAAAAGCCAGATATCCCTGCTGCACTGGACATTTGGTTACTAATATTTCAATCCGATTGAAATATTGGAGGTTATTTCTTTCTTATTTAGTGACATGTGTCGCTTGGGTCTTTCGGTGATCTTTTAGCAAGGGTTTAAATGATGTGACCTGAATTTCTTTTTCTTTCTCAAGAACTTCTTCATTAAAATTTTAATTGCTTCTTTTTAAAATGAATTATTTATCTAAAAAAACGTTAGGATAATTCCAAAGTGTTCTTTTCAATTTGGGACAAACAGTCAAAAGTCTTGGGTTATCGATTAACTTTAAGTTCACTCATTTTTTTTTTCAATAAAGCAACTTGAAACCCATTTGCATTGTAATCAGTCAGAAAAAAAAGAATGTATCCCAAATGAATTTATAATAAACTCGGACTTAGTTCAGCTGTGTACAAAGATGGCCGACCTAAACAAAACGCAGCCTCGGTGAAGGACTCATCTTTACTATTCAAGTGTCGCAAAATTGTCAAATATAAGAGCAATTTAAATAGGCAGATTTTGACAATTCAAGTAGTCAGCATATCAATCTAATATACACATTTGTAATACTCAGTGTTTGTTTTTATTTTAATTATTGTTAAAAGTGCGAAAGCGAAATATATCCAACTCCTTTTTTTTTTTTTTTTTTTGGATTTCACAAAGGAATCAATACACCTTTTATGATTTGTCAGATGCATTAAATCAATTTTTTTTCTATTTATGAAGATTTTTTTTAAATTTGATATTAAGAAAATTTTTGAAATTTTTAATTTGAATTATATATTATTAGAAAATGAGAGAAGTTTTATTTCAGGATCTCTTAAGCTATGATACAAATACCACAAAATGCATAATACATTATCTTTGATGATTTCTTTTATGCTGAAAATTTTAATGAATGTTCGAAATGAGCATTAAAAAATGCAATTTCTAACATTTAATTTTTTTATTTATTATTATTATTATTATTTGTTTTATTATTTTATATTTTCCCCCGTTTTTCTTTAATTCCTTAACTTTTAAATGCCCTAAGTTTCAAATTTGAACCGGACATTTAAATCTAATTGAAATTGTTTTATTTTTAATATTTGGCTGTATGTTTGTTGCCATTCCATAACGTTCTTTTGAGGAAAAGTTAAAAAAAAAAAATAAGTCGGCTGTCAAAATTGTTCAAACAATGTGATATTTTGTTTTCCCGCCGTATTGAACGAGTGACATATATTTAGAAAAACTTTAGTGGAATAAATATAGGTGACGCATTCAGTTTTTACGGAAAACAAAATTACTTTTGAAGTAGATGAGTATCTTATTTTTACTATAATATACCTTTTTTGCTTGAAGAATTAGCTGCTTTTTTTTCGAAATAAATATATAAAATATATATTGTGATTTTCCTTTATTATTTTCCCCTTTATCTAGCTACTCCTATGAACATATTGATATCTTTTAACACTTAATTTGAAAAATCAGGCATCTAATGATTAACTCCGCATTTATGGCAGCACGGGCGTTCAGTCATATGTTAATTACAAGATAAAATAACTATTTTCTTGGAAATTTGGAAAATGGAATTTTGATTAAAAAATCCACTTTTAATTTTGAACAATGTACTAGATAATATTTCAGCTCAAGAAAGATATCAGTTTTTAAAAATTTCACATTACAAAATTCACATAAATGAATTTAAGAAATTTATTCAAATTTTAATTCAAAAAAAAGTTTAGTTTAGTTTAGTTACATTAACGACCCGTTTTAAAGCAACACAAGGGCTATTTTGGAATGGACCTCGTAATTTTGAACTGCGGTCAGATGACGAGATGACATCTGAGCTGGCACCCCTTTTCCAAATTTCCATACCACACCAGCGAAACGACGTTTTGCCCCGACGCTTTAAACGTGCACCAGACCCGCGATTCAAAAGGAATGATGAATGCGAGCATATTTCCAACAAACCGATTAAATTTTGAACGCTTTCTCTTTTTTGTGAAATACATTTTTTTCCCAAGCTATTAATCAAAATTAAATACGGAATATAGTTGTGGCTTGAACTGTGTTTTTATGCGTGAAATAAATGAGCATAAAGACCGATATATCAAAATTGGTTTCAAAGAAACAGTCTCATTCGTTGCATTAATCCTTCTGAATAATAAATACTAATATTTATCATTAGGTGATATTATTACCCACTATATACTACAAATTCACTATTACACTATTCATAACATTAATTAAGTTTCATATTTTATATCAGAATTAATTAATGTTATAAATATTGGAATATGAAATTTAATTAAGTTTCATGTATTATATGAGATTTAATTAATGTTATAAATAGTGAAATAATGAATTAAGGAATGTTATAAATAGTGGACTAATGAATTAAGGAATGTTATAAATAGTAAACTAATGGATTAAGGAATGTTATAAATAGTGAAATATAATTAAGTTTCATGTATTATATGAGATTTAATTAATGTTATAAATAGTGGAATAATGAATTAAGGAATGTTATAAACAGTGGAATAATGAATTAAGGAATGTTATAAATAGTGGAATAATGAATTAAGGAATATTATAAATAGTGGAATAATGAATTAAGGAATATTATAAATAGTGGAATAATGAATTAAGGGATGATATAAACAGTGAAATATAATTAAGTTTCATGTATTATATGAGATTTAATTAATGTTATAAATAGTGAAATATAATTAAGTTTCATGTATTATATGAGATTTAATTAATGTTATAAATAGTGGAATAATGAATTAAGGAATGTTATAAATAGTGAAACAATTAAGTTTCATATATTAAATGAAAATTAATGTTATAAATAATGGAATAATAATTTGTTGTATATATTGGGTAATAATACCACTTAATAACAGATATTAATATTTATTATTGCCACATAATAAATAATAAAACTTCTACGAAATGAAAAATATAATAACTTATTTTCAAAATAATTAAACGCACATGAATTGAAGGTTAATTGCTTGAAGAGAGAGTTTTTGTACAGAGATTTATCAGAAAGATGCAAAGATTTCTGGAAGATGCATGTTTTTTTCTTTTGATTTTTATATTTAATCTTGATAAAAAAAATCGACATTGTCAACACTTCTTTTTTGTTCTCTTTTTCTTTTACCTTTAAAAATGAACGTAATTGCTTCATTAAATAGCATTTTCATAAATGTTATTCACGTTCAACATATTCATTTAAGAATTAATTAAGTTTAAAAGTTTTTATTCCTTCATTATAGATATTCTAATTAGAATACTGATTTTTAATTAGAAAATACTTTCTTATGGCGTACACATATTTATTTTTAATTATATGATGCAAAATTCAATAATTCTGTATATTACAGAGCGGTAGGGTTATGATATTAAATAGCACAAGTATGGCTTCGCTTAAATTGTACAACACTGGTTCCAAAAAAATGTGAAAAGGATTGAAAACAAAAGGACGAAAAACCGTTTGCTCTCAAATAAAATCATTGTTGTAGGGCTTCAACTTCATATTTTTTTTTATTCTCAGATTCAATGAAATGATGAAAGGGGAAGTAACTGAGTACCATGTGAACAAGTTTTTATCGTATATAGCACATAGATGGCTTCAGTTATATTACAAGGTGCTGTTAAATTAATTTCTAAACCTCAAAGAAAACTGGAAAGAAAAAAAAATATATATTAGATTCAAGTTTATTCGAGGAATTCTTAAAAGTTGACTCAATTTTTTTTTCTTTAACCCTTTTAAGAGCCATGGGAAGTATGCTTCCCACCAAATTCCTCAATCTTTGTATGAAGTTATGTAGGTTGGCATAAGTTGGGACAAATTTTTCAGTAAGACAGCAACTTAGATGCTTCAGTTCCTTATCGCACACAAAATGGCTTGCTTTGATTTGTTAGTTAATTATTAATTAACTTAATTAATTCATTAATCAAATTAAATGTATCTAATATGCTGAATGAATCACTTTTCTTAAATCAATCTCAATCGTAAAAAATATTTTAATGTACCCTTAATAGAAAAAAAATATCATTTTAAAGGGTTAAAAAAAACTGGACGGATATTATAAGTTTGTGGATAATAACTTGATCGGAGGGAAGTATCATTTATAATAATTCTCTTTCAAAGTAAGATGATTGAGCTGACGAAAATGATTGAATTTTAATTAAGAAGATATTTTTACAACGATTTAGACAAAGAATTTTTAAAAAGAAAACGCTTTAGAATAAAAAAAATTCTGGTAACAATTTATTATTTTATATGATAAATATCGTCTGCTATTTTTAAATTAAGCCTTTTTTTAAAAATATTTCATGTGTATAAAATGAAGAATATATTTTTGCACTTTCAGAACAGAAACATTGGTATTCCATTATTAAAAAAACATTTTGAAATACGTGGTATTAAAATTTCTAAATGCAAAATAAGTAACAATATTAAATGAAAAGGAAAAAATGGTCAATCATTATTTTTACATGGAAAGAAGACTCCCAACAAAAACCGAAAATACTGTGTATTGTTTTAAATAATTTAAAAAATAGATCTTTGGTATCAAGAAAAAAATTGTTTTTTAAAAAAACTAAATTTACAACTTTAAAAAAGTTTTAAAACATAATATTTACCAATTTTTGCCAAGACATGGCAAAAGACATTTTGTGTATCAGCGCAGAACAGTTTATAGAACCCTGCATGGAAACTGTTTAACTGGAGACAAATGGAAATAGATTGTGATCTTTGATGAAATATAAGTTTATAAAAGTTGCTGCAACAAAAAAAAGCTATCTACTTTAGAAAAAGAAGAGGAAAAAATGCACACATCTGGGTCCGTTAATGCAAACTAAGTTTCGAAAAATTGTTTATGGTTATCATGGAATTTTTCTACAATGGGAAATTAAAAATAAGTAGAGTGAAAAAAAATGGTGAAATCAACTCAAAGTACGATCAATAGAAAGTTTTAATTTCGATATTTGAAGAAGAAATTACATTTTTTTTTCATCCCAATGATTTTCCAAGTGTGAGAATTCATCTAGACAAAGTTATAAAGTTTGTCAAGTACCAATGCATTCCTTAAGAAAATAAAGATTGATAGAGGTATTGCATATATATATATATTCAACTCATCACGAACCGCGGTGGCTCGGTGGTAAGGTCTCACTTCAGAATCGGAGAGTTTCAGATTTCCATTCCACCGAAGAATCGTCGTGTAAGCAAGTGATGAACTTAAATCCGTCGAGGTCAAACATCCTTCCTCTGCTGTATTGCAGAAGTTTGGAGAGGGAGACCATCTCAGGTGTCGTCCTTGTCATTTGAGCTTGGTTCAAAATTGCGAAATCCGCCCCAGAATATCTCCAGTGTTGCTTTAAACCGGGACGTTAATATAACTGATCTGAAATGAAGAACTGCAAAGACCCTTGAAGTTTGTCTTATGGATTATTGTGTCTTGGAGAAGAGTTCTTTCTAAAAGCAAACCCACGTCTACTGATGGTCTCTGGAAAATAATGGAAAAAGAATAGGTATTAATACTCCTGAAAATTTACAAAAAGTCTTTCTATCATAGAAATCACAATTCAGGCTTAAAATACATTAAAAGGGTATCAAATCTAAAATTTTAAAAAGTGTTTTTCACCTTTTAAACATTAATTAATCGTTCTAAAAATATGTAAACACACAGTTTAAAGCATGAAAAATATACACAAGTTACTCTTTAAATGGTAGTCTGAAACCAGACATAAATTACATTTTTTATAGTTCCTTTGATAATGCAAGACTGATCTATCCACCTTTTCGTAACCAAGCTTCAAATACCATATTTCTTTTTTAGTTATTTTAATTCCATATCTGTGCAAGTAGGTTTTAAGTAACGGTTGTAACGATGATTTGGAATAACAAAAAAATTATGTTCATATGACTTCCAGAATTGAGTTAAATACTAAAAAATAAATTAAAAATTTCGTACATTTACTTTCATTTTTTTTTTAAAAAATAAACTTTAAAAAAAATTGGGAAAACTTTTTAACACATTCCAAATATTAAATATAAAGTTTACGAAGGTTATTACTTGTGCATCAGTCAGTCAACTGCAAAAAACAAAAGTGATCTGCAAAGAAAGACGTAAAAAAATTTTTTAAGAATAATGTTCGAAAATTTAATTAATATTTGATATCAATTTAATAGGTTTTACATGATGGTAATAAATTAAACGAAATCATAAAATTAGATAACCAAAAAAAAAAAAAAACTGTATAAAATTCGGGGCCATCTTAAGTTACATTACACATAGGCAATTATATATTTAGCCTATTTGATAACCCGGCCCTGTTTTCAGTACGGTCAGAAAGAAGTACTAAAGGAAACACAAGTTACTATAAACTGATATCAGTGAACTTGGTGCAACGTAATAGGCTGTTGCTAAGATTTTGTATGGCATTTTGCGATTAATATAGTTTTATTTTCTGTATATTTTTGAATATTGTGAAATGTTGTCTTATTATTAGATTTTCTTGTTGAAATACTTTTATTAAAAAAATAGAATCCTTTTGCCACCAGCTGGTTAAATGAAAATATTAGATGCATTTAATTTAATTTAAATATCATAGGCTTAACCAATAAATTATTTTTTAACCATCGACTTGTCACAAACATTAAAGTCATGTTATTTGATATCGAGTCACATGTTCTGCTCATTGTGCACAAGAATCCTCTTAAAGTAGAATAATCCCATTCATTACAGCGCTTTCAAGAATGCAATTGGCAGGCTCGTTTATTTTCTAACTTTCTGGGTGCTATAACTTCACCTTTTTATTCGGCATGCAAACTATACGGAATCCTTCTTCCTTGCAACAGTGGAAGAAATTCCGGCAACTAAATATGTGATAAGGCAGTAAAAAATAGTTTGAATCTCAGTACAGTGATGTAGTCTGTTGTTAAAAGTAAAGCAAATCAGCGAGTGTGGTCTTTGGGAAACTTTCTTGCATACTCTCCTATAAGCCTCCTCTCACTTCTTATCACGCTATCTTATAAATACTTTGTATATCATTGGTACACGATAGTTACGAAATGTAAATCTTTCGCGTGAATCCAACATTTTTATTAAATCTATAGCGGAAATATAAAGATTGGACGCCTTGTTGTCACTCGGTTGATCATCACAATTTGACATGAAACTACAATTGTAGTCACAAGATTACATTCCGAATTTCATCGATTTAAGTCATCACATCTCATACATGTGGAAGCGCAGACCGACAGACGGTCAACCTTTTGATGGATTTGGTTCAAAGCACCTATATCTTGATGAAGCTGCAAAAGATTCCATGATTTTGCCTATTATAAATATTCATTTGAAAATTTCAGAAAGAATTTTCAAAGCTAGTTTTTAAAAATTTAGTAAAAAATGGAAGCCAAAAATGTTAGGAATTTTGAAGAAAAATAAAGATTCCCTTATGATATATATATATATATATATATATATATATATATATATATATATATATATATATATATATATATATATATATATATATATATATATCAATGATGTCTGAAACGTGGAGATTTCGACAAAATTTCGAGTTCAAATTTTTTTACGATTATTATATTTCTTTTATATTTTAGAACAAAAAAAGTAAAAATTATTTTTATTAAAAAATTTCATGTTTCATGAAACATTTACACAGCTATTAAATTTATATTATTGAAAAGAAGATGTTTTAAAATGTAAAATTGCAAAGAAGTTGTTTTTTGAATTAATTTTTCAAAAGTTATTGTTGAAAAATGTCAACATTTCGTTTAATTTTTAATTAATGACAATTCTAATTAATACTTTTTAAAAAGCATTCCTAGATGCATATTTCCATCTTCCAAAGTATGCGTTGCTGAATTTGATATCTTTAAATCTAATGATCTGTTGTGTAGAGTAGAGCCCCATTGCACAAACACACACAATACTCTCTCACACACACATTTGTTTTTATTGTTAGTGAATACCAAGATAGAGATGAATCTTCGCTAAAATGGAATTCCCGCTGTCTTCTATTCTGGCATCTGCTGGCTCACAGAATATCTACTGCATTTCGAATTCAGAAACCAAAATATATATCAGTGTTTTAAAATGTCGTTATCTTGTTAATTTATTTATATCCGAACAGCCGGTCGGACAGATTTTCTCTAAATGGCTTTTGTTCGAAAGTTGATATAAATTGACAAATTTGGGGTTAAAATCATACATCAAATTTCATCCATCTATCTCAAAGTGTTTTTGAATTATCAATGCCAAATACAATGCCAAAAATGTGTTTTTTGAACTCAGGAAGGTCTAAAACGTGGAGATTTCTCAAAATCTAGAGCTCGAATTTTCTGACGACTACAATACGTTCTCTATACTTCGTATATGAAGAAATAAAAATGATTCAAGACGGAGATTGAATTTTTCTTGTCAATAAAAGATGAATATCCACTCTTAAATTCTAAATCTCAGATAATTTTAATTCTGTTTCCTACCTCTTATAGGTGAGAAACTGGATTTCCTTCAACCATCATCATCATATCGAATTATCAAATAGACAAAGTTTTCAATTGCCTTGGTATTTAGTTTCAGGAGCCTCAAGATTTCCTTTGTATCATTTTCAAAGTAATTTAATTTGATTTGTAAATATTTTATATTCAAAATTATTTAAACAAATTAAATATTGTTAAAATTTCAGAATATTGCACCTATGACGTTTTTATATGAAGAATGGCTTGCTGATCAGTTTAATCTTTTTTTTTTCAGTTGGTAGACAGATTTATTTGTCTACTGTCCTTGCAAATATTTTATTATAGTATTTAGATTGTGTTAAAAAAAAATTGTGTCTTTTAATGATCTCGTTTAAAATTTTTGAAAATTAAATTACATTTTATGTACTCAAACTAATTCTCTTCAAAGCGTTAAGAAATTAAATGAGGTATTTTTATTTTGTAAAAATTTTGTTGCTTAAAAACATTTTACATAAACATTAAATTAAAACCAATAAAAAAATATCTAGATTTGGAAGCAGGGGAGGAAAAAGTAGAGCCTTAAAACGTACATAGACTAAGGGGTCCTACAAGACTTGTTTGGTCCTACTCTCACAAACATTAGCTGCACCCAATTCACTTCTAAGATTGAGAAAATGCATTGTGATCCAACTCACGAATTATTATAACATTTGTTCAATAAATTTTAAAAAGTGTTTTATCTATTTTCACTAATTATATAAAAATTACGAATTATTTTCCAAAAAGGACTTATTGGAGTGTTCCTTAGGGTGCTTTGAAAAATCTGGATTCATAAAAGGAACGGATAGTTATTGAAGAATGCTATTGATTCTTCATATAGTAGTTATTCAGAAAATGTATAAATTTTTTTTAGATATCTAATAGGATTTTTCATTCAAGTCATTTGCAATATAAAATTAAAATGCCAATGAATTTCTTATATAATTTTCCAATATTTTTTATCGCATTTGTTTCACAAACTTTTTATAGTTTTCAATTTATTATTTCAATTTATTCCTTCTCACTTACAAGATATAAATTTTAAAAGCGTAGTTTCATATTTTTTTTTAATTTTCAAAATTCTTTAACTAATGGCTCATGTATCAGTTTAAGATTCCAGCACAATTTTAAGTTAGAAAAACTGGATAGAAAAATCTATTAATGTGAAAATTACTCATGTTCTGAATTTTTTATGGCAATTTGTGCTTTTTTTTTTCTACTTAACAAAAAAATTTGATTTAATTTTAATAAAAAAAATGTTATTTTTCAATTTAGTTTAATTATATTGATATCGCTTTTTGAAAAGCATCACTATAGAAACAACATCTGCATTTATATATATATATCACTGTGATCACTATTACTTCATAACTTTAAACCTTGATCATATGACGATGACGATATTTGAGACATCATTCTCTTGGCCCAATTTCGGTACAATAACAAACGAGGGATAATCGATCCTTGAAGTCAGAATTAGTGTGCGGAATGTCTGCATATATGGCAATTCATCCGTGGATTCGTATCTTGAACATGCGATTTCACTACAATGCAATTTCACCACCACTTCTTCTGTTCATTTTTCGGATTTCTTCATTAAAGTCAATGAATAACTAATGTTTGCTTTTTATTTCTTAACATTTTCCAAACTTTTCATAATTTCCCATCTAAATAAAGTGCTTTAAATAGTGTGATTTCAGCTTTCAGTTAAAACAGCTACTGACCAATAAATTTTATATAGAATTATTTTTATTAATTTTAAAAATTCTAATCAATAGAAAAGATTTAAAATACATTTTTATCTTTTGGAACTTAGTACATATATTAATATAATCATCAACGATAAATATATATATTTTTAGAATGAAACTGTTGTTTTCCATAAACATGAATTTTAAATACAATCGTCTCTGAGAAAATAAAGTAAAAAAAAATAAATAAATAATAAAAGATTCAATTATATGCCACCATTAACAAGAATTTCTTTTAAATTCTTTGTTTTTTACAGAAATTTTCAATCTCAACTAAAAATTAAGAATTTATGTTTTTATTTCTCGAAGATTTTGCAATATATAAATGTACAATTTACCATCACATATTGCGAAAATATATAAGGGTACGATTTAACTATCCCCAGAGGAATGGAGACAAATATAGAATACCATTTACTTTTATCAAAAAGATTAAGAATAGAAATGCTGATAGTTGAAAATTTCCGATGTTAAATTTTTCATTGAACTGTCTGTTTACTATATTCAAAATATTTTCACTTAATTATACTAATAATACTAATAAATTTTAAAAACGGATCGTTATAATTTAAAATTCTTAAATATTTAAATGGGTAAAAAATATGAGATATTTAAAATCCATTAAAAGAAGTGGACAAACAGTAAAAAAAAGCGCTTTATTAATAGAAATAAGAATACTTATGATGTAAGCTTAAATGAAGTAATATTTATAATTCAAAAAGATTTAGATCAAAATAGCAATCTATAGAATACAAAGATTATAAGTGTCTAATTTTTATAAAAATTACACATGCAATTCTCACTAGAATAATTAACACATTTTCATGCATCTTGACACATGAAATGCATCACTGCATCTTGACAATAAATATAGGATCACTGTTCTCCACTGGAATCTTCAGATATCGATGAATCAAAACAAAATGATTCATCGATATCTGAAGTTTTTATTTCAAGGATATTTCTCTGTATAAAATTTTGCTTGTGCATTGCATCAACTGTGAAAATATTAGCCTATTTTCTTTCTTTTGAAACCATATATGCTTTATTGCTTTTTAAGTGTTTGTTTCTGGATTCAGGAGACTTTTCTTAGAGTGAGAAATATGTAATACCATTCCATATTTGTTTATTTTTTTTATATTCCATATTTTTCACCTATTGCCATTTTTTTGGTAGATTAGAAATAGGGATCCTGGTATCGAAAGCTGGATTAATTATAGATGAAAACAAAATCTGCCTCATTAATCCAAGTAATTAGGAAATACCTGGAAATAAGAGTTAAATTTGAAAATATTATGGCGAAAGTTATTTACAAAAAAATAATTAAATGTTCATTATGCTATAATAGTGCAGATAACATTATGATAGTGGGGGTTTAAACGGATGTGAACTTTGTTTCCACTAAGTTGCAGTATTTGACAAAGGATAAATAGATCTATTACATATACGTAAATCTATTCCAAATTTATATTTCTTCTCCAAACTTTTTACTATAATAGACAGAAAGAAAATTCTGATTACCATTATAATCAGAACTATTCTCATTTATATTGAATATTTATGCACCATCATGTTTGAGTAATTTTACTAAAATCAGTAAAGGCAGAACTGTACGATGTGCGTTAATTCCCACCAGATGTCATGCATGACAAAATAGATGATGTTATGGAAACCCTTTTCTCTATTATGTTGTATGTTTTAGTTTAAGAATATGATTTTTAGAGGTAAATTAGTAAATGACTTTGATAAAAAAAAAAAGTCTTAAAATATTTCAATTTAATTTTCTTCTTCTTCTTTTTTTTTCCAATCTTAGAATTTCACATTATTGTTTCTCGATTTCATAATTTTGATTTTTTTTCGGCGATCACTTCGATAGTTCGTTGAAAATTTAAGAGTCATCATAATTCTTTTTAAAAAACGCTTATATACTGATACCAATCAGGATGCCATTGTCAGAAGTGGACGCGTTAGATTTCCAGTTTTACAAAAATGATTCAATTTTACTTTTAAAACTTGTTTTTATGACATGTAAAAACATTGCGCTTCATATTTTTGCTGGTTTGGTTTGGTTTGGTTATATTAACGTCCCGTTTGAAGCAACACTAGGGTTATTTTGGGACGGACCTCGTAATTTTGAACCGCGATCAGATGACGAGGACGACATCTGAGCTCATATTTTTGCTGGACATTGTTGCAACTTACTTTCTAATAACTACAGTTACTAAAAATACACGTATCCTCGTATTTCAGTGGAAAACGCATATAAAATTAGCTCTATAATTAAGACTTTTTCAAGGTAGAGGGTAAAAAAGTAATATGTATGTCAGAAAAACGCCTTTGCTCTTTAATAGATTTCGCTACAAATTTGAATCAGGTGAGTATGTAAATGTAATGTTTACATAGCAAATTTCATTGATATAAATTTTTGAGTTTTTGAATAATGATATTAATAACACGCATCCAAACACAGACATGATTTCAAAAATGAGTGTGCTTATATGCTGTTTAAGTACTTTGAAATTATGGAATTCATTCCAATCATATAACTAAATTTTGAATGATTATAATTTTTATATCTAGTTCATATATGATAATGAAAAAAAAAACATTATCTTAATATAATAAATGAATATTTCGTTTAAAACGAAGTCAAGAATTATCTTTACTAATAATAAAGATTAATGTGTGTATATATCTTGGAGCTCTATTGGAGATATAATTTTACCTATAGTTATCAAACTTGGCATATATATATATATATATATATACCTTCGAGAGTGAAAATATGTATCTCAGAGTGATTTTTTAAAAACTTTGACTAGAATGTTAATTAATTAGAAATTAAACTGAATTCTGCCATTCTCCCACGATAACTTTTGAATATGTTATTGCATAAAAGTGAATTTCACGCCGTTTCAAAATTTAAAAAAATTGCCTTTTTCATGATACCAATTTAATAACAATGCGAATTTTTCATAAGTTTTGGCAGATTTAAAGAATTTTTTTTATAAAAGATTACATTATTACTCTGAAATTCAATTGTTTTCATTGTTTCATCAAATGTTTAATCTCGTGACTTGCTTCCATTGTTGCTACTTTATTAAAGTAGAAGGATTCTGTTTAATATTTGTGTAATTTACAAGACAAATAAAAAAAAAAGTGAAATGAGAATATAGCGAAATTTAGAAGATGGATGAATCAGATATTTACGTTTGTAAAAGCACTATGATACCATGGGACTAGATCATCAATATGAAGGTTTATATACACAGTGGAAGGAACACGTCTTTAATGCCGGATAATTTGGCGAAAAATAGACCTGTCAATATATCTAAACAATTTAACTGGAATTGAAAGAACCAATATTCCTGGTGAACCAGTTGTTCGCCATAGGTAACTAATTTTAAATACGTACTAGTTTTAAATACTAGAATGAAAGCATAAAGTCATTTTGACTCCGCCTTCCAGTCGAGCGAAGATTTTACCCCACCTGGAAAGAGGAGACCCCTTCTCTTACTTATATCTGTTGACCTTGAGATAGTTCAGGACCAGCTGCAACCTTCCCATTATCTGCACTGCCACTTTCAAATAGATGATCTCCTTACAGGAATCTACTTAAAACGTGTTGGATAAATTGACACCAGCTTTGCAAGGATGAGGAGTCAAATCGAACTTGAGGAATATCGAACTTGGATGTGAATATCGGACTTGGAATATCGGAGGAGGAATATCGAACTTGAATGGGAACACGGACCCAATAAAGAAGGTTTAAATAACGTAGACTGAAAAAAAAGTTTCAATTTTTATAGAACCGTATTTTAGAAAGCTTAATTTAAGGACAATTGTGAAAATGTTTTCATTCTGACACTTGGCATCTTTTCTTTGCGCCCATCTTTCCCAGTTCGATGACACACGGTGATTATTTTAAAAACTAATCCATGAATGACATTAATTCTAAATCTGATAGGGAATTTCCTTTGATAATTAAATATAAATGCTGCCATGAAAAAGTACATCCGAACATAATAATAATTTCATTTGCCAATTTTGGAGTAATTAATTAATCAAAAATTTTAAAAATTATGAAATTAATTTTTTTAATTCATTTTTTATATACTATTAATGTTGCAGGGTCTCAAAAGTACTTGTTGTATATTGTGAATATGATTTTGACATCTCCGACCTAGTCAAGTTGATTCCGTATTTCTATTCAGCATTATGTTACAGATGTCAGTTTGACTCCATTTTTATATTTTCCACCAATCGAAATTTTTTAATATCATTTCCCTTTGATTAAATTTTTTAAAAAAATAATGCAATATATATTATGGAAATTTTTAATGTTCTGTTAAAAAAATATTGGAAAGAAAACTATGATGCCGTTACAATTAACAATGCTGTTATTTTGTGGCCAAATAAAATAATAGTTTAATAATTAACATGATAATAATGAATTCTCGATAATGACTTTATTATTTTTATTTTTAACAATTAATTATCACCTAATGTTTTTTTATGGGCACATTTATGCTTCTTATATAACGAGGGCGATACTTTATATTGAATATCCTTTCCTCTGAAAGCAATACTTAAAAAAATACTTTTATAAAAAAATCAGTAATTATAAAAAAACTCCTTTATTAAGCAAATGCTTTTGTTCTAAATATTTTAATAATCCACTTTTTTTTTAATCTACTAACTAATATTATGATTATTTTTATTTTTATTTTGCCACTTCATTTATTAGTTTTTTTATACTCAGTATTATTATTATTATTATTATTATTTTTGCTTTATCCATTATTATTTTTGTAAATGTTATGAAAGTTATTTTACCATTAAAATACAAAATCAGTTTTCAAATATTCAACATTTGAAGAAGAATATTCGGTATTTATTTACTGTAAACTTGCTTTAAAAAGAAGAAATGTAAATTTTGCTTTTAATATGCATGATATATTTGCACATATTTATTATGTCTAATTATCGCTTTATATCATGAATTACTATTGAAAAAAATCAATATACAATTGGTAAGATTATCCATTATTCATTCATGTGCTAAATATGAAATTCATATGTTAAAATGTAATTTATGCTACATTTAATGAATTAAAATAATTCCAATGAAATACACCAATATTTTGAAATGGATAAATCTTAAAGTTAAATTGACTCGACTCTTTCAATGAGAAGGTAAATAAATGGCATTTTTATCCCAAGGTTAAATTTTCACAGTTTTAGAAAAAAAGCAATATTCACCGCACGGAAAAGAGTGGTTGAACTGTTACGAAAATCCTAATCACAGACATTTAAAGGTACGAGTCGCTGTGTTTCTACGAACAGTCGCTCCCCTGCAAGACCAGAGACATTGTGTTCTCTTTTCCCTTTCTTGACAACTCCATAGAAGTCGAAACAGATTTCGGAAGAACGAAACATTTTCACCTCAACAAAAACCAGAGGAGGAAGGACAAAAGCAACCTCCCCTCCTCCCTCTTCTTCCCAGCCGTTATCAACCTGCTCTCATGACGTCACTCGTCGACCGCCAGAGGGCATTAGTGTTTTCCTACGTAACAACTTAGTTGTTTACTCTCCTCACGTTTCTATCTTGTTTTGCACCGCGGTGACAATGGGAGAGGCGATTCTCTGAGTTGAAATGGCTGTGGTGTCTTCTTTTCAGGAAGAAAGGGTTTTAAGGACAGATGAAACTTTTAGATACTATGTTTCACATTTATATTAAAATTGTTTTAGCGTGGTAGATTTATCTATTCCCGTTTTGAATGGATCTGTAAGAAAAGAAATGGGGAATTAGAATTATTTAAGATGAAAGTAATAAGGTGTTAGAACTTTCAAAACAAATAATAATAGACAAATCAAGAAGTCCTTTAGAAAAATCTACCGGAAATTAAATGTAAAAAAATGTATTTAATAAATTGATGTATTAAATTTCAAATTATTTATGCAGCATAAAATTCAAATATGCTATCGTTAAGGTATGAAACCCGCTATTTCATAGAATATGATCAGTTACTTCGTGATCAGTTATTTTCGTAGAATAATATCTGCTATTTTCTTTCTAATTATTTTATGAAATAATTAGAAAATTTATGAAATAACTGAATTATACCCTTTAATGGTATCACATACATCTACATTCCAAGATGTAATAACTGATTCAGTTTAATTCGAACAGTTTTTTTTTTTTTTTTTTTTTTTTTTTTTTTTACTATTATGAATAAAAGAGATTATTTTTATTCCTTACAGAATTTTTTTATTTTTATTAAATCTGGTATTTTAATGCAATCAATTGCTTATAGAAGAATCCATTTCATTAAAAATAAAGTTTTTAGAAAAACAGAATGTGTTAAAAATCTTATTTGATGAAAATGTACAATAGAAAAGTTCTTCATGTCATGAAGAACTTTTGATACTAGATTACTACTAAATGTATACATTTAGTATACATTTACATATATTTTACATTATTATTATATTTTACATTTAATATACATTTACATATATTTTAGTATACATTTACATACATTTTAATGTATACTAAATGTATACATATAATGTAAATGATACTAAATGTATGTGCTAGAAACAGAATAATTATAATCGATTAATTTCGAACAATTATATAGAAATTATAAAATTATTTCCAGAAATTTACTTTTATTAGAAGTATGAATACTAGATAATTAAACTATGTTTCAAATCTTTTCTAAAAAATAAATTAAGAGAGTTATTTTTCTATGAAACTAAGACAGAAAAAAAATCATGGCGTTTGCATTGTGTAATTAGATGATTGGCGAAATACATTGTTGCGTTTTTCATATGATTGTGACATCCTGTAAACTGATTCCTCAACTATTGTCTTATGTAGAACTGCGAGGTTTGGCTTTTTATACTTTAGTAAAGAGAAAGATTCCAAGAGATTAAAGGGAAATAAATGACGATCCATTCAGGTGATCGTGAATAAAAGTAAATTTATCATAGACAAATAATATTGGAGCGAGCATTTTTTTATCTCTTTTTTTTCTTCCCTTGAAAAACACAAGATATCAAGATGCTTTGTTATTTTAATTTTTTGATTAATTTCGACGATTTCTTTATAAATAAAATGAATAGCATATACACATATATATATATATATTTTAAAATCCAATTTAAATATTAATGGATTTCCCAATTTTTATCTTAATTTAGACCATATTTAACTTCATTCTAAAATGATGTCTTATTTCCTGATCCAATTCCCACCTTTTATTTAACTAATTTTACATGCGCTCTATAAAACTGCTCACTTCAGCAAGTTCTCACGCTCCAAGTGAAGGAATAAAAAATCCATAATACTTGTTATATTCTTTTAAAGATACTTAAATTTCCCTTTCCTAGGACTACACAAACCAAAGAAATTCTTATCAACATTTCATAGTAAAACCACCGAAAGGAAAAATGTCGGTCTCTTTTGCACTTGTATCACGATTAAACAGACGTCAATTTTATCATCGTCTCTTTCCTAACTATGTTTCCCATCTGGCTCTTTTGCTATTGTATCGCGATGTAGACTAACGTATATAGATAATGTATTTTAAAATAGATCTTTGTGAAAATCGTGCCAAAATAATGATAAGCAACGAAGCTACCACATCAACAAAAATTTTAGAATATAAAGTATTTTACTGCTTCAAATCTACGGCGAATTTATTTTGTTCCTTTTGTGGGGCGGTGGGGAGGGCGTTATGCACTTCGACCGCATCATAAAAACCTCAGAATTCAATAAACAGATCAACTACCATATTTCGTAATTTTTCCGTCGTGTATTCAGGAAAAAAAACATATTTTAGCAATCATCGCGAAATTTGATCTCGAATAATTTGCAAAATAATTTTTTTAGATTTTCCTAAGCCTCGGGATTGAAGAAACTCGATGTTTTGGTTCTAAAAAAACTATTGAGTTTAAATCTAAGGCGTCATGACCTAGATCAGTACTGACAAGCTTAATTGCTAGCACGAGCCAATTAAAGGCAATGTTTATGTGAGGGAGTGGGAGAATGTATGTTTATTTCAAAAACAAATGAACAAAAGAACAATTTTAAAGAAATCCTCCCCCTAAAACGTGGTATCTTTTTTTATGCTACCACCGTTCCTTCTTTGAGAATATCTTATCGGTAATTATTAGTCTTTAAACCGATCCTCTTTGAATGCCAGTAATTATTGTTTTTACAGAAAACTTTTCTTTCCTTCGTAAAGGGATAACAAATTGTTCACACCAGTAAATACTTTTAAAATGAAAATAATTTCAGACGTCCGTTTTCGAATGCTTTCAGACTTAATTGACAAAAATATCTATAAAATTTCTACATCCCAGTTTCATTAAATTTGGTCTTCAAATCTGAACAGCAATGGAATTCAATTATCTTTATTTGCACATGATAAAATATTTAATATAATGCACTGCTATATTTATATATATAATATAATGAACTACTTCAGTGTATAAGAAGAAAACCGAAAACTTTCCTCTAGGGATTTTTAAATCTTCAACCTTGTTTCAAATTCAGTTTCAAGGTTTTAAACTTTTTCCGCGTATTTCTGATGCGATGATTTCTGTCAATTTCCCTCAAACTCAATTTGATGAGAGTTATAAAAAATAATTAAATTTGATTGCCGGAAAATGAATTAATTCTTAATTTATCAACTGCTTTTCCCGAAGAATTAGTTTACATTTTAATGTCATACTCATTGCATTGATCTGATCTTTATTTTGCAGTTTTAAATTTATATTGGATAAAGGGTTTTGTTATATCAATGCGAAGAAAAAATCTATAATTATACTGGATCTGAAAACTGAAAAAAAATATATATATATATATTAAAAAGTTGGTGTATTGACTATATGTTATTAAAAACTGACACATTTCTTTTTTCTAAACGATTAAACTTCAAAATTTTAATTAAAAAAATTGTTACTAAGTACTGTTTTTACTGGAACGCAAAGGCATTCATTTTGTCCCATGACTTTGACACTCTTGATCTAGATGAATTATTTATGGTATGTGATCTTTGTATTTAAATTTGCAATCTACATCAAATTTTGAACCAAATCAATTAGTGAGAAGAGGTATTTTATCTAGTATCATACTCAGTAGATAGTAAAGCTCCCCCCCCCCCTCCTCCTCCCCAAAAAAAGCATTCCTTTGAAAAATTTAATGTGCAATTTGCTATTTTTACTGAATGAAATTATTATTTCCAATTTTAATTATAACTTTCATTTACTTGTAGATTAAGGAAAATATTATTTTACGTTTAGTTGTTGATGCTAATTGGATGCCTACTGCCATTTCGTTCCAGCTGATAGTATGAAATGCAATTATTTGTGCGCAAGTTGTCATGCTATAATTAAAAAGCGACTAAATTATGAAATCGAAACAACAATTAAAATCTGTAGTAGAAAATGTATTTTTTGATACTTCTGCAAAGGTTTTGATGGTGGTGATAATTTTAAATCATGTGTTACAATCGATATTCTTATTTAGAAATTATTTTACGAGAAAAAGAACCCACTATTTTTTCTATAACTAATTTTAATTGTTTTTTCATTAACATATCAAGGCAAATAAGATTTTTATACATGTAGAATTGTTTAATCTAAATTTGCATTTAAACCAGAGAATATTTTTTCTTCCATTCTTTCTTTTTGTTCACTTGGTTATTTAAACTAATAGAAGATTAGATGAAATTCGAATATGCGGAAATTCGGATAAATGAATAAAATTTAAAAATTAGATAAAATTGATACCAGAAATTAATTTCAGATGTCAACTTTAAATCATGACATCAAGTTTTGATAAATGAAAGAAAACTGCTTGCAAAACATTTGTATTTAAAAAAGATTTGTATTTAAAAAAAAGTCAAGGTTAAATTATGTATGAAGGTTCTTTACATACATACATACGTATGTTTTAAAATTACATTTATCAGTACAATATACGTATTTCTATTTTAATACCTAAAAATAATTTTGGTAAAGAACTGATCTCTGACCGCTCACTAACCATACTTCAATTATTATTTTCCAAATTTTGACATACCCTCTTTCCCCGCTCTAAAACTTAATTCAAATAATTGGACATTCGAAAAATTAGATTTCAGATAGTATGGAATTAATTTATTTTGATAACAGTTAATTGTATTCTAGGTAATATTTTATTTATGAATCATTCTGAAAATATTAACTCAAATTTAAAAAACTCCTACACGTGTAGATTAAGTTTTATCTTCTTTATTAAGCTTTGTTTACATTTACAATTTTTAAGTTCATGGGATCAAGCAAACTATCTAGATATCGATCGAACTTTGTTTTAGATAATACGAAATAATTTTCTAAAACATTATCTATTTTATTAAATTCTAGCTAAAATGCTTGACATTGTTCGGGATTAAACCTTTTTTTAATTAAAAATTAACCACTGAAGTGATTGCCACAAAATTTCATTGAAACCTTCCTTATATTTCACATTTGTGAATAAAATTTGTTACATAATAAAGGCTACAATTATCAATGGCAAACGAACTTTTGAATGCTATTTTTGTGCAAAGCTTTATACAAAAAAATTTAAATGCGTTTAATATTAGTCACCAACGGAATGGCAACGAGACCGTAAATAAATACATTTTTTTAAAAATGATATGCAATGTTTTAAAATAAATGAAAATACTTTTTGTATAAAATATTGTAGTGTTCAAAAGTTCTTTCTTTCTTTAGTTTTAGCTAAGACAAAGATATCCATTGCACCGAACGTTTTTTTCTTTTAAATTCTCGTAACCTCTCTAAAAATATCAAATTGTGACAAATAATTAAAAACAAATGAATTTTTTTCCGTTAGCTATAAATAATTTTTAATGAAACGTTACGAGTACCTCTCGGAGATAATTAAGATGATTTACCATATCAATAATATTTTCATTCAATAGGAATTATAATTCTTCTAATTAAATCATTCTTTTCTAAAAGCGCAAATTAAGATTATTTTCATAAAAAATTATTTAATTAAAGGTCACGAAACTTTTATTAAAACCTTCTTAAGTTTTTCATTAAATTTTTAAAGAAAATATAATTATTCGTTTGAATTTCTAAAGCGTACAAATTGTTTATAAATGTCACGCTTATTTCTGTAAATTATTCTTCGAATCTCATGAGATGCATTTTCTAATGATATAATAGAAGAATAGGCATAAGAATAGGCATCTGGATGATAATAATAGGCATCTGTAAGATAAGAATAGGCATCTAGATGATAATAATAGGCATCTGGATGATAATAATAGGCATCTGTAAGATAAGAATAGGCATCTAGATGATAATAATAGGCATCTGTAAGATAAGAATAGGCATCTAAATGATAATAATAGGCATCTAAATGATAAGAATAGGCATCTGTAAGATAAGAATAGGCATCTGGATGATAATAATAGGCATCTGGATGCAATTTTGCTAATGTGAACTAATTCTAAAAAATATATTTTAAGAATGCAGCTACTTTCACTGAAACTTGGAAAAAAGTTTTTAATGTTACTGTGCAGAAAATTGGCTTTGACTCAATTTTACATCGTGCTTATTTAGACACAATTTACAATGATAAATCTAAAATCTATGAAACTGATCAGATCAGACTTTAGTTATTTCTAAATAGCTAAAATTTTATAATTTTTGTCAAAATCACTATTTATTTATTATTAAAGCATTATTTAATTTAAATAAAAAAATTACTTTCCATTTTTATCATGCTAAAGATCTTTAATTGCATTTAAATTTATTAATTCGCTTTTGTAAAAAATCTAATTCATTTACATTGAATTAAAACCGATTATATCGGAGCATTTAAAAGTTACATTTAATGAGTTTTGAACCTTGAAAGAGCAGTTTTTATATAAATGTACAAATATGCTATTTAATCATTTAGCATATCGTTATATCATTTTATTTAATTGTCAACGAAATATTTAAAGAACTACATAAACTAAAAGTAAAAGGAAGTTACAGAATCGGAGAAAAAAATCAAATAAAGAAAAAAAAAAAAAAAAAAAGAAGCATACGTGAAGAAAACTTGTATTTTCAATAATTGGCTTCTATTAAAAATTTGGAATTCATTAACAAGATTGAAATGAATAATAATGACGTTAAGACTGAAATAGTTATGATTGAAAATAGACATGGATAAAAGCACAGCAATTTGAATAAAATCATATATTAGGCACTTTCTTATTCACTTATTGGTTGTAGTAACGACATTAAAAAGTGCTTTACAAAAATAACAAAGAGAAAGATGAAAAAAAAAAAAAATAGAGAATTTAAAAACAAACCAAATTGAAAGTAATATATAAAAATTATCAGATATATTAGAAATGTTCTAAAAATTTTGGATTTTTTTTATGCCTAGCATTATTAGCACATATTTTTAAATGATTTTTTTAAATGCATGCTATTTGTTACATTAATTACTTCATTTACGAGCTTTGAAAATATATGCTTTTGGAAATAATTTCTACTATTTAAAAATATCAAATATTGTCACCTTAAAATATATTACATTTTCCCATTGATATAAGGGGGAAAAAGCATCCTCTAAATCCCCCCATTTGTTTAGTTATTTTTATATAATATCAGCAGCCTTTGACGACCAGTTAGTTCACCAAGGTTAAGGAGAGTTAAAAATTCCAATAAACATTTTTTAAATTGATCTTAATAATTTCTTGAATAAAATATTTTTAAATTTCAAATTTTAATAAGCATATAATTTATGCTATTTTACAAGTCTTACACCATTATATTTATTCTGTATTTCCTTAATTTTCAGCTATATTTTTATACATCTAATTATATTACAGAAAAAGAGCTGTAGTATTTAAAAATGATATGCGCTTTGCAAATTTTTCCTCTTTGTTTGGTTCTGAAGTGAAACTTCAAAACCAAAGTAAGTAAGCAAACTTTAACTTAGTACAGCTAAATTTCAAAAATTTGTTAAAAGATACTTTTTACAGAAAACTACTCTGCAAGAAAAATAAGCCTAACCTGCATATCTTTATCATCTTCAATGAAGAAAAATTCATTCTAAAATATTAATAGCAACAAAGAAAACGATTTGCATTTTCTTTGACGATGAAATATATTGTTGCAAAATACCTTTAAAATATTTTTTTCAATTTTAATTAAAAATAGAACAAAATGTACACAGTAAAATAATTTTTTTTCTTTGAAATTTTAAGATGATGTAACGATTATTTCGGAAATTATCACCAAAAAAACGACAAAATTTTGCTTAGTTTTTAATTAATTAAAATTTTAAAATAATCGCTTCCATGTGCACATTCCGACCCTTTAAGGTGTATATATACACCAAATTTGGCAATTAAGGTATCTGTCTACGTGCGGAGACAAATTTTTGAAAAAACTGTTCAATTTTCATTTTTAGTTTATTTTTTAGGTCATTGCAATTCAAAACAATGAATAATACAATTTTAAAAGTTTTATGTAATTTGAAACTCAGTCAAATGGGGAAATTTGGGTAAAAAACTGTGAAAATTGGTGTAAAACGCAAAACATCCTAACAAGAATTCTAACCAAAATTTTCAAATTCTTTTTCTACACAATATAGTTACAGCTTTAGTGAAGGCAATGAACTAGGATCTAAGAAATATTTGCATTTATAAGAAAGTTATAGCAGTTCGAGTATTTGATAACTGAAAATTTATCAAAATTCTTATGCATAAACAACATTAATGAGCTCTAAATAAAAAACTATTCATCTCAGAACTATAATCCTAGTTCATTGCCTTTAGGATAGTATAAATAACATACATAAAAAATGTCATTAAAAAATATTCATAATATTTTGAGATATCATGTTTTGCGTATCAAAATTTTTACAAAATTAAAGTTCCTCAAAGAATGAAATTTAAAGTTTTTAATTGTGTTTTATAAAAAAATCTCTCTCTATTTTTTTTAAATATTTACCACATTTGTATGATACACCTTCTTTGTTAACAATTTTATCTGTTTTCTTCTTTCTAATAGCTCTTAATTTTTTCCTGGCAACTTTTGTTGTACTTAATGACTGCCTTTTTGACGTGATGATTCTTTCTTTATAGAAAGAAAGGAAGTGTCTCAGGGTATAATCCCCAGGAGTTATTCCCAGTTCAAAAAAAAAAAAAAAAAAAAATTGCCAAGAGACCATAAAATCCATCATTAAAAATTATTGCAGTTATTGATGCTCCCAAACGTAAAGTCTGTATTCACTCAAAAAAGCAAAGTAAATAAACATATAACACGAGACATGTTTTCAGACGTAAACAATGTTCGAGAAGCAGCTGTTGCCAATCTTTTCTGTATATAAAGAGCTGAAAATTAATTCAAATTTAGGTGGCTTGCAAATAGTTTTGTATAAATTTAAAAAGTTAATTAATTTATGACTTTAGGAGCGTATATTTGATGAAACGAAGAAAAACATTCAACTTCCGGTAAGCACTTCCGGTTTCGTTTTCGACTATTTTGAATTACATAAATCTTCATATCTTCATTTCTATCAATCGTAGGAGAAAAATAAATACAGATTTAGAAAGCTAAATAAATGCACTTTAAAATAAAAAAAAATTGTGAATTTTGACCAAAAGTGGCTGTTTAGACGTAGACAGATACCTTAAAGGTAAACAATTTGCTCTCCTGAGTGCTAACATACGTACATTCACACATGCATATATATATCTTGATTCTTAGCAGACATATAAAACTTTGGGGACGATGTTGAAACAGTAAAGATATAACAAATGAAATACAGTCATAGTAATTTCGAAATCAGTGAACTATAATTTCTTAAATGATAGAAAATGAATTTAACTCTTCAGAGATATTTAAAGTAAAAGCATTCGTTTTAAATTCACGAATAAATTGAATTTATTAGATAGACACAAACACACATTAGGGAGGCACCAACATCAAAACAATTGCCACAATAACTTTCTGTAACTTCAAAGCGCAATCAAGTTTTGAAAAATCTCAGTAATATTAGATGGAGTCTGTGTAGACAATGATTCTAAACGTATATTTGCGTCAGTTTGCCGGCGTCCTCGCATAGTGTTAGCGCGTCTTCCCCATGATCTGGGCGTCCCGGGTTCGAGTCCCGATTCAGGCATGGCTGTTTCTCTTCTGTGTGCTATCTGTGAGGCTTGTGAATGCGCCCCCCTGTAAAAAAGGGTCGTGCAAGCTAATGTGACGCATGATGTAGCTAAACCGTACTCGTGGTCCTAGTTGGCGCTACTGAAGAAACAAGAGACACCCACTCGGCTCATATCGCTAACAGATCTGTCTGCTGTCTTGTAATGTGCTATAAGTAGCAGCAGCAGCAACAACAACAACAATGAATCATTTTAATTCATTTATATCAATAGTTTTTATAGCAGATTAATCAATTTCGACTTTTTTATATATAAAGAGTAAATTTATCACTGCTATATATTATATCCTTCTATTTTATATTTTAAACTTCTGTTGTTATATATATATATATATATATATATATATATAATCCAGATGACTTACCTTCATTTCATAAAAGATTTCACCTTGAAGTCTTTATTTTAGTTAGTTTCTAACCGTAGTTAAAGATGCACGCCATCTATTCAAATCAAGCTGTTTCATTTTAATTAATGAACGTTATCATAATAAAGTATGTCTAGCGTGAATAATTACGAAGTATTAACTTTTATAGTTTACAAAGGATGAGTCTTAATACATGCTCCTATATAATTAAGCCATTTGAATCATTTGTCCTTAATTAATAGTCATTGCAAAAACAACTTGCGGTGAGAATTGTCTTCTGGTCATTTAGGAGGACATGGTTGGCTAAATGAAGTAAAGTTAATTCGTGGTGTGAATTTTTTTTTGAGAGTTAATTAGCTGAACAATGAAGATGCGTGAGAACTATTCCTTCTTTTAATCTCCTTTAAAATTTCAATTTTAATCGAACAAGTATTTTGAGGCTAAATGAGTATGATATATTAAATGGCGATAAAAATTCATATCTTATTTATCTCTGTAAGCTTTGTAGTAGTAAAGAAAAATAGATAGACTGTAGAAATACGAGGACGGATTTTCTTACTTTTTTTTAAACTCCGATGGATCGTAAAAGAAAAAAATAAGTGTAGAAAATAAATAATTTATTATTATTATAAATAATTTATAAATAATTTATTATGAACAGACAAGTTTACTTTTTGACATAATCGCCATGAAGATTCGGCCATTTGTCCTATCGGTGGACCAGGTTTCCGACCCTCTCTTCGACGAACGTTGCTGCGAGTGATGTGATGTGTTACTTAACGCTATTTTGAAATATTTCATTTTCTAGAAGTTTTAAAATTTTCTTTTAAGGAAAGAGAATAAGACTAAGCATTCAATCACCAAAGTCACTATTTCGGCGTACTGATTGGCCAATTTTTGCCTGAGGTTTCAGCATCCTCTGCTTTTTCCAGCGACTCGGTTCATTCGTTGAACAAGATGTCCTGTTACAATCTTGCACATTCGTCTCTCTTCATGGAGAATGCGGTTTAGAGCCGAGTGGTTTCATCTTTTCTCTAATGAGGAGTTCAAAAGAACGTTAAAGCCCATCTCACATCACTGATGCCAGCATTTTTTGGAAAGGGGATCGCCGACTCCCTATATTTTTGCGATTTTTACCCCCTAAACAACGTTTGGGACCCCATGTTGTATGATTATCCTCTTGATGCCTACTATCACCCCTCTGAATTTGTCAGTCGAATTCGGCAACACCCTGTATAACTAGCCAACTTTGAAAACTGGTATGTTTGTCTAGGTTTTTGACTTTTTAACCTGTTAAATACTAACTAGCCAACTTTGGTGGCTAATTCTATCACCCAGTTAATTGAGTTTTTACGCAATAAAATGATTAATATGGTATTCCATTTGTTAAAAGTTTTAACGCGTTAATTGACACAACTAAGGGACATGAATTTAATTGATTCAGTTCAACTACAAAATATTGGGGTGCAAATTGAAGAATGTATATACTACTAAATAAAAGCAGAAGCAAATGTGTAAAGAACCTATAGTAATCCATAAAGAAATATTTAACATTAATTTAACAAAATAATTAAAAATTAAATTTTTTTAAAGTTTTAAAATTAGTATTAAATTATATTTAATGTTATTTTAAAAAAAATTTGAATATTAATTTCAACACTGCCAAAGGCATGCGTTCGAGTATTTTGATAGAAGTGTTTGAAATTCATTATAACATTGTTTCAGATTGAAACCTAAATAATTTTTTTAAATTGAAAATAAAAGAAAAACATTTACGAAAATGAATTTGACATTATTAAAGGCAAGTCATACGAACTATCCGGGCAACGGTTAGAACTATTTACGCATTCGATTAAAATTTGTTTGAAGCTCGTTTCTAGCATCTTGATTTCTTTTATATATTCCCTCTTCTGAATGGAGCTTTTAGCTCATACTCGAGTACTTTTAATTAGAATTTTGCTGCTCCTTTAATAAGCTCAGCGAAGTGCGGCTGTAAAAACATTCAACGAAGCAGTCTGAAACATTTGTGTGACGCTTTGTTTACATTTGACTATCGACAATAAATGATAAATAAGACTTCTGCGCATCTTACATTAGCATTATATATATATATATATATATATATATATATATATATTATCTTTTATATATATATATATAATATATATATTATCTTTTATATATATATATATATATATAAAATTAAAAAATAATAATAATAAATTTAATTGAATAAGTTTAAAAAATTATAACGCATAAAAATTAAATAATGAAATTAAATAAATTATTACAATATAAAAGTGGAAGTGAAAATACCACTTCGGAATTAATGTCGAAAAAAAGTATTTTTTGAAATTTTAATTTTTAACACTTGCAAACTCACACAATTGAATTTTCTGATGGATAAGTTTGAATTTCATACATTAAAAATTAATTCTTGCAAACTGTGCATTACATTTAAGAATTTATTGAAACTTAAGTCTTCTTTTCTCCTTCCTTCCATCGTTTTTCCTTTGAATGAATAGAATCTTTGGTGAACACTTTCCAGAACATTTCTAATAATATTTTACAGCTTCATTAATTGCTGAAGCGTTGAATTAAGTGCAGCTACTGTTGCATCAGTTTCGATTTATTAGTATTGACAAAATATCATAAATAAAACTTCTCTAATTATCAAAATTACAGTTGTAAGAAAAGAATTTTAATAAAACTAATATTTACAAAAAAAAGAGTTCTAAAAGAATTTCCTTAAATTATCGTTTGAGTATTTACAAGAAATTGTTATGCTGAGTTGTTTAAATTAAATCGTGTACGCGACAGCTGTAAAACCTTTCAATGAAGTACTCTGAAGTGTTCGTATAGTGATTTGTTTACATTTGACTGCTGCCATTAGACAAAATGTAATAAGAACGATTTCTGAGTCACGTATGTTAACGTTTTTCACGTACGTTAACGTTTTATGGATAATAATTTACAAATATATATATATAAATTTATAATTTTGAGTAAACGCTTGTTGCTGAATGTTATATGAAAACTTAAAATTCAGAAATTATAATTTTAAATAACGGCTATCGTTTTTACTATAAATATTAAGATACAATAAATCTGGCAACATTTTATTTTACGTTTAACAGGTTTAGTAAACAAAGTTAGGTATCTCAAAAAAACTTGTATACTTGCATATATATACAAAAAAAAACATATTTTATAATTTTTATAAATTTTTTAATTCAAAAATTTAAATTTTTATTTTCTTATATATGAAGTATAGTGAAAATATTGTAATCATAAAAAAATTCGAATTCGAGACTTTAATGAATCTTCCCGTTTCAGACCTCCTTATGTTTGAAAAACACATTTTTCACATTATATTTATCTGTGAACACGATAATTCAAAAACGCTTAAAAAGATATAATTTTTTCTTTGAAAATCTTAAATATACTTGTATTAAATATGTATAGATAAAAGATGATTGAACAAAATAAGATAGCAAACCAATTTTCAAAAACATAGATTTTGTTTTATAAGACCTTTCAAAATATTTAAACAGAAACTTATAAATATTTAAATACATTTTTTTTATTTATGAATTTTTTTAGTAACAAAGCAATTAATTATTAATGCCATATAAGTATTCTTACAAATAATTTTAAATATCGTTTGGTGGAAAATTTTATTTTCAGCAGTATCACAGCAGACACTTTCTCTGTGAGCAGCAATATGCTGTTTTTGTTTCATTTATTAGGAGTGCTTATCAGAGAGGAGAAAAAACACCTGCCTGTTATTCTTCAGCTGTTTCAAAAAGTCGTCGATTTTGGCTTATTGTATTTAATATTTTTCGCCAGAATAATTCATATTATTCGATTTATATAAATAAAGGACAACGGGAATTAAAGGTCAGCCTTTATAAATCTAGTTTTTTTATGAGGTGCCAATCAAATCGTTTGCTTTAAATCAATACTACTACTACTATCATCAACTGTTCTTTTATGAATAAAAAAGTAATAATAAAGAGTATTCATTTCAATGCTATGCAGAAAATAAATCTGTATTTAAATAAATCGGTATTTTACTAGTATTTTATTTATATCACATTATATAATTAAAGATATTTCAAAGAATGAAATATCGAAAGTCAGTATAAGAGTGAATGCTCCATTGTAACTAATTTTGTAGAAATTCGTAAGATATGCCTGTAGTAAATTCTTCGATAGTTCCCAGAAAATCCTAAAGAATCCACAATTATAGGTAAGCAAGAAACTGTTTTTAAAATTCTATAAAATATAGTTTAGAAATATTGATTTCATGGTTTTTTTCTGATTTTAGTTTTATAATTATTATCTAAAAGTGTATTCTTTTATCCTCTAGATTCAGCTGTTTTTACTTTTATAATATAGATTGATAACAATGTTTCTCAAGTAAAATGCTTTACACATTCTTTCGTATTATTAGCATAGCGTATTCGCGATATATTTCGCATTAGTTTTTAATAGTTTACTTTTAATCAATTTTCAAGGAATAATGCTCATTTTAGAATGAAAATGTGTTTTCTATAAGAAAATTTTCATTTTCATTCACTATATATTTATAGTAGCTTATTTAAAATTAAATTCTTATGAAACGGTTTACATACTGTTATTAATACTAACTTCTCTTTCAAAGCCTTTAGGGAATCATCATTCTCAAAGTGTCTTAAATATAATTTCCATTATTTTTCAGTCGTTGCAATATTTTCTTTCTACTTATAATTTACCAAGCAAAGTCTTTTATGCATTTTTTGTATTATATCCTTATCGTACTTATATTATATTTCGTATTAGGTATCAATATTTTACTTTCAGTCAGTTTCGAAGCAATAAATCAAATTTTGAATAATAAAAAAAAGTGTGACATTCATTCATGACACATGCATAGTACAATATTGAAAATGATTTTCCGTGTGAAATGTTTTAAGTGCACTTTATTAATTCTAACGTTTTTTTTTTCACAATGGTTTATTTACAATGGAATGATCATTCCCTTCCAAATAAAAGATTTTAAAATTATTAAGGATAATTCCAAATATTTTCCTTCTGTTTGGCAAATTTTTTGTAAACAGTTGTTTTCTAAACATGCAGATCTGAAAAGAAAAATAATAACAATAAAATAATAAGGAATTTTAATAGGTGATTAAATCTAATACGTATCATTAATAGAAAATGATAAAAATATCAGACATAATATTAACAGCTAGATAAATATATAAAATTCATTTAAGATGGACAGAAGCAGAGTTTTATTTGCCGATGCATGGGAGTATTTTTTGAAATATTGTCACGTAGAACTATAGTATAGAACTCAATGACACACACAAGAGGTAGAGCTAAACCAATTTATTAACTGAACTCAGAACACAGTAACTGACAAATCTTCTGCTTTTATACTAGCAGAGAAAGTTCCAGAATACTCTTCTGGAGACAGTAAGAAAAGTCCAAAACACTTGTCTGGTAAACCAAAGAAATGTCCTGTATCTTCTGGAACATGAAATAAAGGAAAACATAAAATCAAGAAAATAAGTATTTATATAATCTAATATTATTAATAACTATTAATAATTATTAATTGCATTGTCTCTAGCGGGATTCGAACTCAGGTCTCTTGATCACGAGACCAGCGCTATGATCATTCGGCCATGGAGATTCGACTGTCTTTCTTCAATGCGGCAATATGTAGAAATCTCAAAGGAATATGCAGATCAGTTGATTACTTATTTGATAAAAAATACATAAATGATATGTAGTAAATGAATATAACTTCATACTTCCATGTATTGACGCATATCATGATTCCGAATGCTTTATATAATCATTTTTCTATCGAATATTTTTTATTCAGTTTTAATTAATATAAATGCGTTTGTTTCTGAACTATTTAAAAATGTAATATATTATAAAGATCACATACAATTATTTATGTTTCGAATGCATCTTTCTTAATCTAATTTAACATTTGAAAGTTTTTGAAGGACATGCTTTATAAACAATCAATAAAAAATTGCCTAACATTCTTGGAATACAGGAGAAATGCAGAGATTCTAAATCCTATAATGAGTACATAATAGTTAGAGATGAATCACATTGGCTTAGGAAAGCTTGGCTTAGAATCATGAATCCGAAATCTCGCCAATTTAGGCTTTCTATTTTTGAAATAACAAATAGATTGAGATGTTGTAAAATGATTTTTAAATGATGATTGTAAATAACAAAGTACTTATTTTTCTAGCTGTTTAAATTCATAGATAAAAATACTTTTTACTTTAATTTCTAATTCGAGTGGGCTTTTAACTTTCTCCGTGTCTCTTAAAATCTAATTACTGTGATTTAACTAACTGTCTAACGCTGATCTGCCGTATCGGTGAAAAATTTGAGATCTCACAGAGGTTTCGAGAAAATTTCCGTTTCGAATCCATTAAAGCTTAGAGTGGTTTCCTACACTATTTTTTTAAAGCTGCTACATACGCTTTCTTTGAAAGAGGCCGTGATTGAAATATACAGAACAATCAGAAGAGCTTAAAGTAATTTTTCATCACTTAAAGAAGTGTATCTCAAAAATAATGTAAATGGATTTTTTGTGATGATCAAATTGCCTAATACATCATTTTGAATTTTTATTTAAATAAATCGTGTTTACAGGTGCAGATTTAAAAAAAAAACAACAGAAAAACCACAAAGCATATTTTACGAGATATTATCGAATCAGCTGAAAAGCATACATTTGGAAAGAGAGACTGCATTTAAAAAATCACTTATTTTCACTTACTTATTAATAACTTATTTATTATTAGCGCTTATAGTGATTCAAAAGTAAATTTCTAAACTGTAAGACATAAACACATATTGCTCGTTTCAATATCCCAGACTACCATTTTTCGATGATTCTACTTCGCTAAGGAGAGAAATGTGAAAAGGATGAGCGCATTTATGGAATTTTTTCGACTTTGATTTCCGCTCCTTTAGATCTGAGCAATTTTTTTTCCTTATGAATATGATTGTCGTGTTGTTTCTTACCGCACAATATTTATTTTAACTCAATATTGTATATATTTATTGCTTATATGGTGGTCCAGGAGGCAGAAATGCTTGAAAATGGCACGGAAAATATTTGAAATAATATCATTAAAAGGGACCAAGATTATCTATTGTTATTATCATAATGTTATAAAAAATTCAATAACAAAAAAAGTGTTTAACATGAAAAATTATTATTATTTTGTAAAAAGCGAATTACCAAATTTTAAGAACAGAAATCTTTTATTTATTCATTATAATTAAATATTTTGGCCTCTTATAATAAATAAAAATTGCTCTGAAGTATTTTATTGTGAAATTTTACAATAATAATACAAATTATCTGCAGTTTTTACGCCTCCCAAGTCCATGGACGATCCGAATACACCTTAATGTTACATGTAAAACTCTCCTCCTTTAATCTTTATTTTGACAAAATAAACGCATCCTGACGCATGCACGAAAGCTCGGAGCGTTTTCGAATACATGAATGAACAGTAGCTCCTGTTGGAAAAGTACTTTAACCCTTTAAAGGGCCATTTTTTCTAGTCATATTATGTTAAAATATTTTTAGGCTTGAAATTAGAATAAGAAAAGGGATTCATTTAGCTTATTAGATAAATTTAATTCGATTATTAATTAATTTGGTTAATTAATAATTAAGTATCAAATCAAGACACATTATTTTGTGTAAAATAAAGAACTGAAGCATCTAAGTTTCTGACTTACTAAAAAAATTTGTCAGTACTTATGCCAACCTACATAATTTCATACAAAGATTGATAAATTTGGTGGGAAGCATACTTCCCACGGCACTAGAAAGGGTGGGTTAAATGATGAGAAGAATTATATTTTATGTTATTTGAGTCAATAAATATATTTCTGAAAAAGTTGCAAATTCTACCTGTTTATACAGTGTTCCAGTCCTGTCGGTGATATTTAGTAAAAAATGGCCGCATTTTTTAAACATATGATATAAAAATTCCTTCGATTCATCGATGACCGAATTATAGTTATTTGATCTATATAAGGGTCGTATACATATTTACTTTAAATATTAATTTGAAAAAGTAATAAAACGATATGTAATTTCAGTTTGCAAATTATCCTTTAAGATCTCGCTCGAGATGTCGAATTTATTTGTAAAATTTGTATAGAAAACTGATTATTAGCGTTTCATCAATCGATCGGTTTTAGTCGCAGAAAAATGGAATTTTTTCATTGTAAAATATTATAGTGTCAAAAATGTTTTACTAAATATGATTTATAGGCCGTTATAAAAAGTAAGGTTTCATAACTTTTTGAGAAATATATTTATCGACTCAATCAACTGTCATTTAAAGCCTTTTTTTCATATGGAATAATGTGTCTATCTCGAACGGTTTAGAAATCAGCTTCGGGGGCATGATAAGAGAGGACATTCCGTATAGTGAGTTAGACTTTCTTTCGCGTATCTCAAGTTATTTTAAGTTGATTTGCCAAAAATTATTTATATAGAAATTTTTTATTATGCAAAATTATTTTAAAGAAGATGAAATGTGACTGACACTGAAAAAAATTTGAAAATGATTCAATTATAAATATGTAGACGAGTCTTTAAGCAAATACCCAATGTTGAAGGGGCAAAAATTTTCTAATGGAATAGTACATTTTTCAATATTATTTATAATAATTAATTTCAAAATATTTCATTTTAAAATTAAATAAATTTTATTGTAGTTTTTAAAATTATATATTTAATTTCCTTTATTTTTATTTATTACATATATTATTTTATTATCACAATTGTAATTATTTATTATATATATTTTTAAATATTAAGTTTTCAGATTTCTAGTTGATTGTTATTATGTAAGATTTTAATAATATGATTAATGCTTTTTGTCTTTTCTCCTTAATGATTTGTAATTTTTTACATATATGTACTATTGTAAATTTAACATTCCGTGAATTAGTTCTTGAAGTGTGTTATAGTGTCAAAAATGTCAATTGAAACGCTCTACCCCTAGGCCAGGTCGCCGGCTATCTAGAAGTAAACATTCGATCTATCCATTTGAAGTTCGCTTCAACATTCTCTCTCTATATGTAAAACTAAATTTAGGAAATCTGCGTCGTTCACTATTTTATTTTATCATCCTTTATATGCTTTTTAAATAGAAAATTATCAAGTATCATGAAAAACTTAAAATTTAACATTAAATAAAGAATATTACATCAGAATTTCTTTTAGTGCAATTGATCTTCTGTGAAAAATTTCTTCAATGGTGCAATATACTTTTCTGAATAAAGTCTTCACTTAACAAAAATAAATATCAATTGTGAAGAATTTTGTTGTGGCATTTACATTCAATTCTCTCCTTTTATAAAGAAACTCTGATCAGAAAATTAACTTACAGATCTTTAAATTTCTGCTTCATTTCCTAGATATGATTCTATATTTTTAAAAAATGACATGTTAAACTTTTTATAATTTTATTGTTTTACTTTATCCG
Source organism: Argiope bruennichi (assembly GCF_947563725.1). NCBI lineage: Eukaryota > Metazoa > Arthropoda > Arachnida > Araneae > Araneidae > Argiope > Argiope bruennichi. The sequence continues at coordinate 78,315,744 of NC_079156.1, forward strand.
CTTACATCTTTGCACAGTCATATTTTTACAACTAATTAATGAATTAATATTTCAAAATGAATTAATATGAATTAATTCTAACTAATTCTTAATTAATTCTTAATTAGTTGTGAATTAATTCTAATAAAATTAATTCTAATTAATTATGAATAAATTCTAATTAATTCTAATTAATTATGAATAAATTCTAATTAATTCTAATAAAATAAATTCTAATTAATTCTAATAAAATAAATTCTAATTAATTCTAATAAAATAAATTCTAATTAATTCTAATAAAATTAATTATATTTAATTCTAATAAAATTAATTCTAATTAATTCTAATAAAATTAATTCTGAATTAATTCTAATGAATTAATATTTCAAAAAGAATCATTTTCATTGCTGTTGTCTTATAAATCAAGGAATTTTTAGAATTTGTTGCAAGTCTTATTTCCTTTTTTATATGTTATGCACAAAAATAATTCTGTTGAATCTCCTTTTTAAATTTATTGTTTACTTTCCTTCCGCATTTTGTTATATTTCGGGAAGAAAATATTGATTAGAATTATATATTTCCAACTATAAATTTAAAGAAATATGAAAGTTAATTTGTTCCTGTTTCATTTTAAAGATTTTTTTTTCCTCGGCCAACACTTATGTAAGATTATGATAATTCCCACCTACCCTCCCCTACCCACCTACCCTCTGCATATTTTTAGAAAAAATGAGATAAGAGGAAATGGTGAGAATTTTGAACAGCAATGTTTTTAATTTTTATAAATTTTTTTTATTGGTATCAAACTTTTTATGTACTGTTTGGTTAATTTTTTAAGTTATAAAATTAAAAATCAATTAAAATTACAAAATGTTATTTTGAATTTTTTTTAAAAATACACTGATTTTATTTATGCTAGATTGTATTTTAAAAAGCTAATTTTTTTTTTTTTTTTTTTTTTTCCATTTTGAAAAATCTTAAGAATGGGAATTAGTGTTTTTTAAAATCGAAATGTGTCACATTATTTATTTTTTGAATAATTTATTTAGATAATCTAATTTTCCATGGAAGACCATTTGATCTTGTTTAAAGCAAAGTTGAATCAATTCTACTGATTAGATTACCCTACCTTCAGCTGTACTCTAAGAGGCTCAATAATTTTACATCATGATCCTTAATTTTAATTGCTTCTTTATTCTTTTTTTTTTCTGGCATTCTTCTCGAGAAATGAATGCGTCTATTTGTTACAGTTCTATAATCAAATATAAAGCAAATTTAACCGCTATTTTAATATGCTACCCAAATAAATTTACAACTAAATTCAAACATTGAAATAATAATTGGAAAGAAAATGATTCCAAAACAAAATTGATATCCATATCAGAGTATTATAAATTTTTTTCTTGTGATATAGATTTAAAAATAAAACAAATCAAAACCCACTGTAGTGGTATCCCCAATGCATTTTTGCATACTCTGTCATAAACTTGTCATGAAAGAGAACGGCTTACATGACATTGGCGTATAATAGTGACGAAATATCAACTTTTGGCGTGAATTTAACATTTTTACTCAATATTTGACGAGTTATTTGGTGATTTAATCTCTGGCATTCATTAACAGTATCCAAAAATTCGATTTGTATTTTAGACACGTTTTTTAACCGATTGAAAATAAAACTAGACACAACACTTCCATTCACAAATTCCCGTACCAAATTTGATATATATAAGCCATTACAATTTGGAATTATCGCGTTTATGTGTTTCTTAAATTTTAGATCGACAAATTATCACACATTATTAGATTTAGTTCAAAATGTGACAGTTGTCTCCTTTTTTAAATGTTAAATCTGTTTACTGAATTTTATTCATCTAACTCTTCGTTTTGTAGTTATCGTGGTGACATATTCCAGCAGCCAGTCAAACAGACTTCCTCTGAACGGATTTTGCTCAAAATTTGATAGAAATTCGGAAATTCGGTGAGAAAACCGTGAACCAAATTTCAATCGTCTAGCTTAAAGGAGTTTTGAGTTATCTTCGTCACAGATAAACATATAGACATCTTCTAAAATTATGTTTTTCGAATTTGGGGAGGGATTGCAATATCGGGCCAAAATTTCAATACCGGTATTCGTTATTTTTTAGATCTTAATACCGGGATACCGGTTTTAATACCGGTAGTGGAAATTTTAAAAAAAGAAAGAAAATGAAGGTGTTTCTTTGTTTTATTTGCCAGTTTCATTAGAAAGTGTAAGTATCACAAAAAAATAATTTGCAACTTATAAATTATAACAGTATATAAAGAATCACAAAAGTAAAGGAACATCTTATTTATTTAAATCACAAAAAAGTGTAAATATCGCTATTCAGTCTGTGATACTATTACAAATTTTTGAAATGTGATCTTAAAAAACATAATGCATCAATTGTACTGTCATTAAAGCTGAAAAGTAATTGTGCAAAAATTACCAGCTGTCGAAAACGCTCTTTCGGCATCTAAGCTAGTCGGTTGTACTGTTAGCAATGCGCGATATACTTTTTCCAAGTATTTACCTCTAAATCCCTCATCTTCAAATAAATCGATTTCTCGTCGGATGGTTTTGGATATAGCTGATTTCTGTATTGTATTTCGGTTTGTTGAAATTTGTTTATTCATCGCTAATTTTAATTTTTGTTCGAGAGAAAATTCCTTTTCACTATCGACATTAGTGTCATCATAATCTTCGATAACTGTACCGAATTCTTTTGAATAGGGATAGGTTTGTAGGTAAAAAATTTTAAGTAAATTTTCTATAACTTTACTATATAAAAAAGATCATTATTATTTTGCAAAAAAGTAATTACCAAATTTTAAGAACAGAAATTTTTCATTTATTCTTCATAATTTAATGTTTATGTTCCTTACATTAAATAAAAACTGCTTTGAAATACAGTGCATTAGTACCTTTTTCCTTCTGTATTACTAATTATCTGTGATGTTTACGTCTCATAAAACCGCGAATCCTCATTGTTAAATGTAAACATCTCCTCCTTTCAATCTTTCCTCTCACCCTTATTTTGTCGAATTAAACCCATCCTATAGCATGCGCAAAAGCGCGGAGAATTTTACAATTCGTTGTCAAACAGTTTTTTATCATCTTCTCTTGATTGTACGATGCAACTTTGTGTTCACAGTCTAATTAATTTCGCCCGTTAGGGAAACATATAAACAAAAACGTATACTATTTTGCTATGCTGGTGATCCCTGAACATATTATGGAGACAATATTTCTAGTAAATACCGAAAGAACAGTATTTAAACTTGTGAATACCGGTATTACAAAATTGTACAAATGGCTCAAAATACCGGTATTCGGTATCCCGTATACCTGTATTACAATCCTTATATGTATATAGAAAGTAAATATATTATGAATGCAAAGAATGTTAAGCACATGAAAAACTTACACAGTTTGTCAAAGTACAATAAATAATAATCCGACGCAAAGAGGTAAAATTCAGAATTCTTTAATAAAGACATTGAAAATTGTATATTATAATAAAGCAAAGTGGAAGCTGCCATTTTGGATTATTTCGAAGTAATACATTTGTTTGCTATTTTAGTCGATCCATCTCTTCAATTAAACACTGATTTTAAATAATCCTCTGATTGCTTAGTGAAATTATATTTCACTTTTATCGCTTTATCAAGATAAACTGTTTTCTATGATTTTGTTTGATTAGTTCAAATAAAAAAAGGTCAGAAAATTCCTTTTTAAAACAATAGCAATATAAAATTATTCATTCTAAAGGGTTATTTTTACGTGCTTTCAAAATGAAAATACATATTTCTAATTTCATTATTATATTTTAGAAATAATTCATTTCTTTATTTATCTAATTTGTCCATTTTATTTGTTTAAAAATATGTTGTAAAATGAAGAGTCAAGTAGTATCTAAAGCTCGTTTTCCTTCCTTTGTTCATTTTCAAAACTAGTGAAATAAATTTTCAATTCTTGTATATCATTTCATTTTTTGATTTCTTGAAAAATGAATTCTTTTAAATGAATTTCATTTTTCGAAATGGCTTTTTAAAACTGTAAACGGCTCCCATTTTGAATATTTAAACTAAATGCTGGCTGTCACTTTTTAATCTTTTCGTCTTGATAAACATAGAAATATGTTGCATAGAGAAATATCAGCTATTAAATAAAATTCGTTTATTAGCATTTGCACATTTTGCAATAGTCAAAGAAATGAGTTAAATGAATTTTTATCGTTAAGGATGAGTCTTTTTTTTTCCTTCTTCATGAAAGTGGTAACTATTCTAAAATATTTTTTTTAAATTCAGGCTTACCTGCTTACTACTTTTACCTATGGTAATGTAGATATCGCGTCTAAATTGCTTCATACAATTTAGTGGGTTACATTATTAGCATTATAGCAATGGTGGGTTAGTGGGTTACATTATAGCAATGTTTCTCTCAGCACAGGTTCGAAATCTCAGAAAAGAACAGCTCTGAAAAAAATATTTTAAAAATCAGCTTCCGTTTTTATTCAACTAAAGAATTTTATATTTAACACCAGGTTTATTTATTTATTTGCATTTTAAAAGCATGAAATGAATAAATTTTATCTATGTAATCTATCTCATTCCCATTTATTTTAAGAATTATTGATTAAAAGCAAAATCTGTATAAAAATGTTTTTATCCCTAAAAAACGATTTTCCTTATTTGGATAATTGATTTATAACAAGAGAAATATGGGAAACATTTAATTAATGTGTAATAATTAGAAAAGCCAAAGAACGCAATTCAGGAAAAAATTACCCCCCCCCCCTTCTCAAAAAAAAAAAAAAAAAGAGAGAGAGAGAGAGAGAATTGGATGAATGCTAGTTTCTGAATATAATCTGAAGTTAGAGATAAGCTGTCTAGTTCGGAAGTTTCGATGATGTTTTGCCATATTTCACATCATCATCATCATTTTTGCCGAATTTCAACGTTCTCATCATGAGCATCAATATTTTGAAAGCAATATAGCATGAGCATTAATATAAGCAGATTTGCAGATTGCAATATCTCTTCGCCAGCGCAAACTAATCACTCTGTAATTTCATTTGAGGTATCACGAAACGATGAAAATGACAGTAAAAATTCAATCATTAATTCTTAATCAAATGTTGGCTTTAGAAAGACATTATAAATTACTTTAGTGTCTTCATTCGATTCAGATGATCAAGATCTCAGCGTGGAAAAAGCCACAAATGTTACGAAGTGATTATTAACGTATTTCCGAAATAATTATCGATGATACCGCTTTGATGCTCATAGGAGCGAGCAGAAACTGGTTTCGTTGCAAAAGCGTTGGATAAATTCGCGAGATTTGCATATAAATGGCGTTTAAAAATAGTCAGCGATTTCATGCAGAAAAGCAAGAAAATCACCCGAAGGCGGTGAGCAAATCGGAATGAATAGTCTTCTTAGTTAATAAATAGCTAATGTCTGGGGAAAAGTATGCTTTCAATTAGCACTTAAAGTCAAAACTTGATGACTTTACATTTAAGTAGTTGAGTTGTAATTGAGTGTTAAAAGCTAGTCATCGTTACTGAAAAGATTGCTGATGCGTAAAATTAGCAAAATGAACTTTTATTCCTTCAATTTCCTCTTCAGTAGAACATTTTTTACAGGTAATGTGTATTTAAAGAGTCAGTAAACTATTCAAATGGTTCGAAAATTATAAGACTTTTCAAATACTTGCTTTTATAATTGAATTAAGATAAAAACTAAGTATAAAAATTAATCACTATTTTCCCGTTACATTAAAAGTTTGTTTTTAAACAGTTTAAATATTCTCTGATTCTTAAAATAAATAATCTTTAGAATTATTATGCAATCAAGAAATCAAAGAAAATCGAAAGACATGAATTCTCAAATTTACTAATGGCAAAGCTCTCCATAGAAACACATTTGTACCAAAAACATAAATTCATTTAAATAATCTATATAGTTTAACTAATTTTTTTTTAAACTAAAGACCCCCCTCCCCAAACACTATCCAGAACACCAATTTAGCACTTTTTTTCACTCGAAAGATAGTCTTCTCAAGATAAATAACAAGGATCGTGTGTTCTCTCTCTTTTTTTAGAGTAATCTTGAAGCAATACTTTACTGCATGTTCTCTGTAAAAATAAGCCAAAACAGAGCTCTCCAGCTCCAACCATTATCGGTTTCGGCAATTTCTTTATTTGAAGTTTCATGGCGTTTAGATATGTCTGCTCCTGCTATATCCCCTTTTTTCGGAGATATCACAAAATAAAAGCTTAACTCAACCTCCAGCCTCAATAACTAGACTGATTTCGCTTATTAATAATTTCGCCACATTCCGTTCATAGCTAAACGATCATAATTTTCTATATTTATTGTGCAAACATAATTTAAAATGAACCTTCATTTAATTATCGCGATAATAAGATACAGTTAAATTATCACAATAATAGATATAGTGAATAGATATAATTCATTACGGTTAGCTAACATATTGAATTAATGCTTTTTATATGTTAACTGATCACCGAAAATGCCTAATTTAATTGTATAGTCCAATTTTTTTTTGGTAATTTCAGCTTTCAAGAGAAAAATTTCTGATTAAGAACCCTTTCGTTCACTAGCATCCCTTTTGCAACTTCTTAGAACCGCGGTATCCTGGTGGTCGAATCTTGATATTGAAACTTCATGGGAGCGGATTCAAGATGCGATACTAATAGATTTTACTTTTTACATGGGTTTGGTGTCCTTTAATTATATCGAAATAAAATATCCTATTATTAGTGGTGTGTGGAAGTGTGAGAAGAGATGTAATCTTACCATGTGTCTGATTTTTGTATCAACCATCTTTGCATAGTTCAAAATTCTGAAGCAGTCATAAAATAGGCTTTGAGTAGCTACAAAATGGGAAAGTGATCTCACTAAATTAAAGAAAGTGACAATTATATGATCAAATTTTCAAGCATCGACACAAAATAGGGATATTAAATTGCAATCATCCGATACTTATAAAAATTTAAGACTACACTAGAATATGAGGGACAATAAAAGAAAATTTCTACCTTAAATAAAAGAAAAAGTGTATCTCTGTGAATTAGCACTCTCTAGGAGAGACCATTTAACCCAGAGTTACTAAATTTCGCTCAGATATATTTGGGAAGATAGAAATGTTCACCTGAGTTATTTTCTTGAAACTTTAGCTAATTAAAAATTGGATAAGATTCTGTAGTTTTTCAGAACTGTTGAGAAAATTATTATTCAGAACTAACTTTTACATATTTTAAAATTGAAAAAAGTCTGTTTAATGATATCAGTTTAATAGTCCTACAGGTTTTTTTTCTTCTAAATATTGGCAATTTTTTGAATTAATCTTTTGCACGATTTTCAGTAATAGTTATTAATGCTACATTGATATTCAAAATATTTTCTTTGTTTTAACAAACATTTAATCACGAGCTTTTTTCCCAATGTTAAAAGCACTGAAAGAAAGATTCTGTTTATATTTATGTAGTGCACATAATAAGGAATAAAAAGTGAAGTTTTAATACTTCAAAGCTATAAAAAAATAGATTATCCATACTATTACGTTTTTAAAGGTACTATGACGTCATGGGACTTGACTTCATTCGAATGATTCATGAATGAACACAACTAACAGACAAATGTATGGCTATTAATATAGTTTTAATGTATGCCATTATTTGAAATATACAAATATTTTGTTCATCATCAAGTATATCAAGTTATGCATATGAGATTTAATTGAAATCAATCACATTTAATAATTTCCAGTGAATCAGCTAAATGTAGCTTTTCCAATCCCTACTGAAAAAAAAAAATTTCTTTTTATTGAAAATGTGAATGTTTTAAAACCGAAAGTAGTTATATTCGCTTTTTGAATTGTTCTTTGCTTGTAATCAGCATCCCCATAAACTTCATTTGCCGTAATTTTATATTGTTTATAAAATTAAGGTTTTATATTGTTACTGCATTTTGATAAAATTTCTTTTATAACATAAAAGAAGGCAAGAAAGGTAAACAGAAGAAGTAAGATTACAACGTTAAGAATTACCTTATCATTAAAGATAAGAAAACATAGGATTACGGATTTTACTTCAATAAGAATTTTATTTTTATTAATTAATATTCTATATGTACAAAATTTTAAAGCAATTACACTACGTAAAATTAAAAATTAACAGAGTGTTTTAACTGGATTGTCCATACACTTACAACTTACGGTTCATTTTATGTTTAGTTTGCAATATAATAAAATGAATGGAATGTGTATTTTGAAATTCTTCCAAAGGTTACAAAATTTGATATAGACAAAAAAAGTATTAGAATTTCACATTAAATTACATTTATATATCTTACTTCGATTTTGAGTTATCACATTCTTATAAGACAGCAGACAGACAATCTATCACTTGACAAATTTAATTCAAAATTAAACACAGATATATTATTTTAAAAAGTCACATACAAAAATCCACAAATTGTTTTTTTTTGTTTGTTTTTTGCATTATCTAATTCACTTACGCGTGAATAGGTAGATCAATAATCATTCCTTTCAAGAATTTGTTTCCAAATCAATTAACTATGCTTTTAATTATAAATACATATTACAAATCTGATCTATCTAGCTCAAAGTGTTTTTGATCTATAATGTTCACATACTATCGTATGGATAATCATATGGCCTTCCTGCAGATAGACGTTTTATAAAATAATATCGCATACCAAATTTCATTCTTCTAATTTGTATTAGGTCGATGTCGATTGTCTGTTTATCTTATTCACAGACAAACGACATTGAGATATTATTTATATACATACAACGCTAACGTACGTGGTGTGGGGATATGGAATGATTCCTCCACTTAATATGTTCGGAGCTTCAAGAAACGACGCAACGGCATTTTTAACAAGGAACAAGAGTATATTTATTTATACAACAAAAACAAGAAATAAAAAGATTAACAGAAGAAGTTGAAGTATCTCACTCTCGAGTTAAGAAAGAAATATTAAGTTCTTGCCGGCCTGATTGCATAGTGAGTAATGATACATTGATACCCACAGTATTCCCCCTCGAAACCGAAGGTTGGTTATTATTCGACCGGAGGAGTAATGCGAAATCTGACTACTCGTCCATATCTGGTTTCATACTCAGAATGAGAATGTGGAAGGACGCCAGCCGGCTCAAGATGTTCATTCAAAATGTAAGCAGGCTTGAGTCTGTCTACAGTGACAGTTCGTTTTTGTCCATGCATATCCAGTGTGAAGGTTTTGTCCGTTCTTGACAAGACCTTGTATGGCCCATCATAGGGCTGTTCAAGGGGTCGACGAATTGAGTCTCGTTGGACGAAAACGTGAGTCGTTATAGCCAAATCTTTGTGGAAAAACACCTTGTGTTTCGCGTGATTTGAAGAAGGAACTGGCTGCAAACTCTGGATCTTAGTCTTTAATCGACGTATGAATTCTGGAATTGCAGGACTAATTTTACATGAACGAAAAAATTCACCAGGAAGACGCAAGGTTTCACAGTAGAGTAGTTCTGCAGCGGAAACACTTAAGTCTTCTTTCAGGCTAGCTCGGATACCAAGCATAACCATTGACAGGATACTCGTCCAACGTGGTGTGGAAAGGCAGTAGCCTCTCGCAACATCTTTCAACTGACGATGAAATCTTTCCACCATGCCGTTTGAAGCTGGATGATAACTTGTCGTTCGGATCCGCTATGATCCTAAAAATTGAGTAAATGCCTGAAATAGTTCAGATTTGAACTGTGAGTCATGATCTGTAGTTATGATATCAGGTACACCACATCTTGCAATCCAGTCTTGAAGAAATGTTTCAACACACGTTTCGGCTTTCATATTGGGCATCGGAAAAACTTCCGACCATCTTGAAAATCTGTCGACGCATGTGAGGCAGTAAGTATGACCATCAGATGGTGGTAAAGGGCCTCTGACTCCAGATCAGAAGGTTGCGTATTCAATCACGTTCGGGTCACCACTTGTGGGGATATGGAATGATTCCTCCACTTAATATGTTCAGAGCTTCAAGAAACGACGCAACAGCATTTTTAACAAGGAACAAGAATATATTTATTTATACAACAAAAACAAGAAATAAAAAGATTAACAGAAGAAGTTGAAGTATCTCACTCTCGAGTTAAGAAAGAAATATTAAGTTCTTGCCGGCCAGATTGCATAGTGGGTAATGATACATTGATACCCACAGCGGCACAAAAATCGCTATTATTACTTATTGTCGAATGGCAGCAGTCTAATGCAAACAAACCATCATACGAATTTCAGATTGCTTCTGTGGACATTTTTTACATTTGCACTGAATTGAACGCTCCGCTTAACTAATTGAAAGAGCAGCAAAATTTTATTAGAAATGTTCATTGTGTCTCCAAAAAGTCCATACCATCAAAGAAAAAGAGGTGTAAAAGAAATCAAGAAATGGGCTTCAAACAGAAAGTTTCATTGAGCTCAAAAGTAGGCTTGACCTCTCCAATGAAAGCTATGGAACTTGACTTGATCTATGGTAGGCTTGACCTTTCCTATGGAAATTCATGTTCATATCTTCTAAAACAGTTATCTACCAAAATTGGTTTTTATTTTATCTTAAGACTAAAAAAACTACTTATTTAATAACATCAATTCAGTTTTCGCTTAATTTTAATAATATCTTTTAATACATTTTTTATACAGTCGTTAACGATGTTTTTAAATCTTATGATGTAATTCAAACTCATTCATCAGAACATTTCAATCGTGTGTTTTTTACTACGAAGTAAGATTTGTACTTTCACTTTTGTTTTGTAATATACACACTTTGTAATTTGCTGAAAAATGATTCAATTGAATTCATATTTTTCAATTGTATCAAATAACAATATAATTTTTTTAATGTTTTCCATATTAATCATTTAAGAGCCAAAAAGTGAATATGTGAGTGAAGATACTTATCTCCATAGACGACTAGTTCTATATAAGCTTTCTTTCTTTCTTTGCGTAGACATATTCAGTTTATACTTGGTTCATGACGAAGTATCTCCCCCCTTCCAAAACAAGAATAAAGATCCTGAAAGTTTGTTTTAGGATGCGAAAAGGTGATAAAATTTTTAACCTTGGAGCATCACTCTTTGAAATAAAATACAAGGTAATTCAGGCTAAATCGTCCCCCGACCGCCACTTATCTTCGCTACACTACTGATTGACAGTGTTTAAAATGTTATCAACGATGTGACTATGTGTAGTAGTTGTCCTTATTTTAATTTTGTTAATGTACACTTTTTTTCTTGTAATTATTGCATGGCAGAAATGTAATTATTATCCAGTTAAACATGACTTTTATTGTCCTACAATGATATGTGATAAATACTCTCAAAACAGTCATGGTTCTTGCATGAATCACAGAATGTTTCATAAACCCAGTTGAAGGGAAATAAAGCCAGTAGTGGCTTTAGTACCTAAACGCTGCTTACCTTCAATTTTTTTTTGTTTGCTTTTTGTTTAAATCTCATTTTTCTAAATCAAATGTGCTTCTTAGTAATTATTTTAAACATTTTGATCTCCAGAGTTTCCAAAAGCATTTTAGGAAATTTTTCATTTTGTGGATTTTTTTTAAATTATTATTTTGTCAAGAAATTGATTTATTTCTGGTAGAAACAATCAAATAGAACAAGGTCCGTTCATATAAATAATGAAATTGTCATTATTTATATCATTGAAATTGTCATTTTTCTTTTTATCATTGTTTAATTGCCTTAAAACTTTTCAGAAACTGATTTCAGAACAACAAGAATTACCTTCAGAAAAAAAAAGAAAAAGAATTCTACTTAATTTAAAATTTGTAAAGGAAAATCAAAATTTAAAACATAAGCAATTTTCTAACAACTTAAAAAGTAATTAATAACGACCTGTTTTTCATTTTTTTCAAAATTGCTACAATCGTCAGAATTTTAATTTTGAATTGCGATAATTTTATAAACTCCAGTGTTTTCATTTGTACGTGAGAAAATAAGAATGATTATTAGAAATTCAAATTTTTTGGCATAGATTGCATTATGTTATATTCTCAGTAGGAATATGCATAAATGGTTCAACTTAATTGATGAAAAAATAAAGAGCTAACGTTTTGAATTTCTTATACACACTCCAAGTTCTTTTTTGTCCTTCTCTTTCTATTTGCTAAAATTTATCTCATGTTTCATACAATGTTAAATTTAAGAAATTTTCAGTTGTTTAGCAATCTATCTGTTAAATCAAAACTTGTACGATCGATCAAAATGAGATACAGAAATGTATTTCTAGTTGGGGTGGATCCTAGCACAGCCCATCTCTTGGCGTCTTTTTGAATTCTCGCCAAACGAGTGGCGATAACGTCGCCAACGTGGCAACCTAGACGAATTTTTTAAATCTATTTTTATTTTTTTTAATTTTATTTTTTATTATATTTATTATTTTTTATTATATTTATTTCAAGTATCTTTTATTAATTGAAAAATAATAATAACAAATATTCAAATAGTAGTCAACTTGGCGAGATTTCAAATAAGTCGCGGAGAGGTGGCCTTATCTAGGATTTTACCTCTAGTTATTACAAATTCTTTGAATTTACGTGCAGCATTGCGTTCAATGAAAAAATTTTCAACTTTATTCATCATGAAAAGATAGAAAAAATATTCCATTATGCTTTAAGCAGTAAAATTTTAATTTTTTTTTTCTCGAAAATTTGTTGTTGATTTTACTTTCTCGCATATGATGTATTTCTCGCATATGATCGCATATGATTTAGAGAGATTTTTAATACAGACGAAAAATTTGATCTCGAGATTTTGATGGACTTCCGTGTTTAAAACCGCCCTGAGTGCGAAAAACACATTTTTGGAATTATGTCTGTCTGTCTGGAAACATAATAATTCAAAAATGCTTTGAATTAAACGAATTTTGATGTGAGTTTGAAATTTAGTATCTGAATCGTTACAACAAATTTGTTAATTTATATCCAATTTCGAACGAAATCCATTTTCTGGAAGTTTGACTACTTGTAATGCAGACAACTAAATATTTTAGTACACATTTTTAATATTCAAGGTGTAAGACCATATCAAATTTTCAATTAATTCTGTTGAATGGGTTGATAATTTGTTGGTCTGTATATTCACATATATGATAACACAAAAAGGCAATGATTTAGATAAATAAAATTTGGTATGTGGTCTTTTTTTAAAAAAAATTGTAGCTTTGTATCAAATTTTGGTTTTAATCGTTCGGAAAAAAGGGACACAAAATTGGATTTCCCCTCTATACTTCTCTATTCACACTAGGAAGTACAAAATGCTCATTTCATTATGGAAAATAAAAATCTGGAGCACTCGAGATATTCACGGACTTGCTCAAAGTCCCTAATTTTTTAAGCAGAAAGGAGGGAAATGGTGAATTCGTGAAAATGAAATTAATCACTTTTAAAATTTCTTTTATTTAACTAGTAGATCAAAGTTTCTCATAAAAATATTCAAACGCTTTTAGAAAAAGAGATAAAAAATTATATTATTGAAAAAAGTTTTTTTAATTCATTTATAAGTTTTTATTAACTTTGTTTATAGTTTTTGTCTAATATATTAGAAATAAAATTATTTATTATTTAATGTAAAAAAATCTTGGAATTACGCAAAAATATTGATATAATCACATATTTTAGAAGTTTATAAAAAATTTTTTAGTCAACTTAAATTTATATTGGTTTAATTACATTAACGTCTTTCTTTAAACGATTCTGGAACTATTTCAGGATAAACATAAAAATTTTGAACTGAGATCAGTTGACCAGGATAACATCTGAACTAGCATCCTTCCTCCATGGACTTCTGCGACACATTAGTGCAAGGATACTACTTGAGCCTCGATGTAAATTTAGCATACACAGCGTCTAAATACACGTCGTATGGTTCGGTTACAAAACAATATATATATATATATATATATATATATATATATATATATATATATATATATATATATATATATATATATATATATATATATATATATATATATATATATATTCCAATATATTTTCAAAGTAATTTTGGTGTTTAATTGAAATATTCTTGTTTCATTTATTTATTTTTTTCGATCTATTTTATGCAAAATTTTTTACAAATAAAAGTATTTTGCAAAGTTGTTGAAAAACATTCATTCTGAATGCGGTCGCGCACTTTAAATCATAATTTAAATTATCCAGTAATTTAATAAAATGTTCAGTAAATAATATTTAGTTATAAAAAAATGAAAAAAAAAAAAAAAAAAAAAAAAACAATTCTTCATTCGCTTTTTTTAATATTTAAATATTTTTTGAAAGTTCTTTTATTTGCATTTATTAAATGTTACAACATAAAAGGAATTAACAAAAAATAATATTCTTCTACTGACTGTCTTTTAATGCATTAGTACTCGATTTTTAAGTTGTAATACTTTCCTTTTGCAGCATCCAACACAAGAGTTGGAATTTTTTCATTACAAATACTTCATTCTAAGAAACTACATTTGTAAAGAATTTGCAAATAAGAAACCGTATACATTCAAAGAACCGCAATTTACATAATTAGGATTATCAAGTGTTGCTAAGTAGATAACGGAGTGATTAGACTTTCCGGACTTTTGACTTTTTATCATGATTGAAAAAATAAAAATGAAAATGTGTCTTAGTTTTCAAATACAAATGCTCTATTTTTTCCTTTCTTATAGTTAAATATTTCGCCTTAAAAATATAAAGAAGTTTTGCTTAAAAGTTAATAGAATAAATTTCAAAATTAAGTTTTGTAAAACTCAGTTTCAGCAGTTTTACCAATCGGAAAATATTGTCACCCTATTTTAGAGAAAGACTGAATTCAATATATATTAATTTCCGTTGAATGTAATTTGATGATTTCGTTAGTGGCGATGCTAAAGTGAAATGGCATGCCTTATTTTGTCTGTCGATAGAGGATTTGTCCTGCTTTTCTGTTAATATTCCTTTTATTTCTAATTTAGAAATCTTGTAATAAAAATAACAAAATTAATAATTCGTAATAATTTTTCGTTAATTTATTAATTTGTAGTTAAATATAACGAAATTAGTCTCTGAATATTTTATTTCTTTCCCAATTTTTATTAGAAGAAAATATAATCACCAAACTTTTGTGAATGATATCGGTTCAACATTGTAATACCTTTAAATGCAAATGAATCTTTATTATTTGAAGGTTCCTGCTTTCATTAATTAAAATAGTAAAGTTAGCATATAATCTGAGACCGTATAGGCTTGATACCCTCCTTTGGTGGCAAATTTACACATTTGTAACTCAATGACTCCCCACCCCACCCTCTTTTTTTGATAAATTGATAAAGTTACTTTCATATTTTAGCACATTCGTTTATCTTGACTGGCATTTTAACCCTTTATTTAAGTTGATTTTTTTACTTTAATAGTTTTATGAAAATATTATTTATTTATTAATTATAACCAAGGATTGCTTGGTCCACTCACTTGCACATAAAATTATTCAAGTAGGTGCTTGGGGCTTATAAATGCATTATTAACTAAATATAGTGCAAGAAATGGAATCTACTGAAACTAATTTGCATTATCTGTTTTCCTTCTCCTCGCACCTAACTATCGTTCTTGAATGAAGTTCATAAAATATGGTAATTAACCCTTTAACCGGTTTGACCGTACGATATGTGTGCATCGATTTCTCACATTTTTAGATATTTAAATAAAAATAAAGTCGTTCATTAAAAAACTTAATAACAATTAAGTCATTCAGCACAAAACTTACTTTATAATATATAAATACTTCACATGAGCTAAAAGTCTGTCTTCCGGTGCTCAGGGGTCTTTACCCTCAGAAACTACTGCACCCCCTTTCCGCTATAACGCGGACACGACATCAACAACAATAGAAGACATTGCCCTAAAATAGAAGACATCGTCTAATTAAATAATAGAGAAAATAAAATAGTTAAGGAATTAAATAAATAGGCAGTCCTGATCCCACTATTTCTTTGGACATCAAAGTGAAGTGCTCTGCAGTAACAGATTGTAAATACTCTGTTATGCTACCTCATTAATAAAAACTCCATTTACCACTGCCCTTAAATAAAACTCTAGGAAATTTTCGTAAACGATCTTTTGCGGTTTCTACGCCTTAACGAAGCGAAAACGCTTCTTAAAAACAGCGGAGTGAAAGAGAGAGAAAAAATCGTCTGCACTTGGAACAACCTCACAATCAATCAATTCTCTCGAAACTTAGTAGTGGCAGCGAAGCGAACCGCTGCGGCATGGAGAAAAAGTGTTCTCTTGGCCAATTTCTCCCTCGTGACCTTGAGATGACTTTCGCGTATCTCCCGGAAGTAGGAGAACACTGTTGCTCGTTCGGCAAGGACCTGTTTAGAGCGGGGCGCGGTGGCACACATCTCTTCCCTTCGAAAACGATTTTTCCAAGACGCAGTCCTGTAAACCATAGTGTTTTCAGATTTTTCTTAACTGCTGTATGTTTCTAATTTCAGAATTATTTTGTGATTTCTAAATAAATCGAGATTTTCATAATTTTATAGCTCGAAATCAAAATGTTCGATTTCAGTTGAAAGAGCTAAAAGAAACCCTGTAAAGATGGAGAGCAGTGTGGAAGGGGGGGGGGGAGGGAAGGCAAGCGTCATTGGTTTTCTCAAAAGTTGTGATTTCTCCTTCGCAACAAAATTTCGGAGTGTCCTCTACACTCTTCTGAAGCATCAACAGGTGGTTAAATGGGAATTATATTACGCTCACATTTCTGTGAATGAACTTTTGATATAATTTCTGGCAAATAAGTTGTTCTTTCAAACATAGTTATCGAAGGCTCTGCTATGAGTTCATGTGAGCTTTCTTGGAGCATTTATAGTTTTATGTTTTTAAAGCGTAGTTAGTAGACATCCAAAATTAAGCTGGACAGTTTCGAGTTTGAAAGGAAATGCCCAAGATTGACAGAATTTTGCTTATTAATAATGTTATATTTTAAAACTAGCTGAATTTAACTATTTATAAATAAATCCTCATTTACAACTTCTACTGAAAATGAATTTGAGCAAATGTATTAGGAAAAAGAAAAAAAAAATGAGTTTTGCTTTCTATGTTATCTCTCTCTTTCTCTCTCTCTCTCTCTCTCTCTATATATATATATACACTTTTCCTCCGTTCAGGAATAAGATAGTTTGAATGTCCGTATGTATTGATTAGAAATGGATAGTGCGCGTTAGGGCCGGGTAATTAAATAAGCAAAGTAGGGCTACAGGTCCAATGTCCTTGAGTAGTTTTTGCAATATTTTGAAAGTTATTTCAATTTGTACATTTGTTTAATCCCAAAAAATAAGACAATCGAATTTATTCAAATTATAATTAAGAATCTTGGAATATTATTCTAGGAATATTCTTAGTTAATGACCATCTGCAAGATTTATATTATGTTATTTTATAATTCTAAAGCGTGTAATTCTTTATAAGTTTAAAAGTTGTCTAATTTTATTATTAAATATTATTTAGGCTGTAGTAAAAAATATACTAATTACCTTCATTTTTATATATTTTGCACAATATACTCAAAACAGCTTTTTATAGAGTGATCTACTGTTAATTATTTCACTATTTCAGTTTGCGAAAATCAGTTACTGAAAACTACTTATGTTAAGGCTTAGTTAAAATCTATAAAAAATATTTGATCTTGAATTTTTGGAGGAGTGAAGGGGTACCAAGATCAGCATTTCCAAAGGCCATATAAAGATTTAATCAGACCCTGATGTGCGTGTGTTGGGAGGGGGGAGGAGGATTAGTAAAGTTATTAGCTGTTCTTTTACGAATTATCGTGAGTGTTTTCAAAAGTATTCGTTTTTCAGGGTTGAATCACGCATCCATCGTTGCATATATTTCAAGGTCCATGATGTGTGTGGTATGCAAGAAGGAGATAGAAAATTGAATTTTCTCTATCAGATGCACGGCTTACGTTAGCACAGAAATTATTTTGTGTTATTTCAGTTGAAACTTCTTTGTATTTCAGTGTATTATCATGTTCAGCATTATTATCATGTTCAGAATATCGTCCGTTTCAATTTGTTCTCAATGCAGAATTACAAAAAAAAAAAAAAAAAAAATCATAATAATCTCTTTACATATAAAAGTTTATAATTTACATTCAAGAGTCATGTGGTCTTTAAAGAGATTAATATTTTTTTTTTCGTATCATGAACAAAGTAGCAAGACTTCTCGAATTAGATGGGCCATTTCAGATAATCAACTACTTATCGTATATTGTCCCATTTTTTATTTACATGTATACATAGTACAGAGAAAGTATAATAATCTTCAAAAAAAAAAAAAAAAAGAATCAAACTCGATATTTTGACGAATCTGCTCGTTTCAGCCCACCCTGAGGTCAAAAAAGCACTTTTTAGAAAATGTCCGTCTGTCTGTGACTCATAAAAGTTTTGAGCTAGACAGCTAAAATTTGGCATACGTTCTTTACACCAAATTTGCAGATTTTTACGAAATCAATTCTAGTAAAATCGGTTCAAAGGAAGTTAGAGTAGTTCAAAGGCTGTTCTAATATACGTTAACACGATAATTACAAAACGAAGAGAGCTAGATAAATATAATTCAATACGCAAATTTAACGTCTGTGTATGAAAATTCTTGACAAATTTTGAGCCAAATCCAACTACGGATTGACTGTCTGTCAGTCTCTACTTTCAGAAATAAGTAAACGCGATAATTCAAGATCTCACTGACAAATATATCAAATTTGGTATGGGAATTTGTGACTATAAGTACAGTTTTGTGTCAAATTTCTGCTTCAATCGGTTGGAAAAAAGCGTGTCTAAAACACAAATCGATTTTTTGGATATTAAAGGGGATTAATTGCCAAATAACTCGCCAAGGATGACACGGTAGATTCAGTAAAAATACTAAATTCACGATAAAAGTTATTTTATACTATTGTACGCCAGTGTCATGTAAGGTGTTCGAATTATATGAGAAGCACAACAATCTATATTAAATAACACTAGGATATTACTATCAAATACATACAGAGTTCATAAATAAAATCTTTTATATAAGTTGGGAGGGAAAAAAATGGCGGAAGAATACAGAACAACTTTTCTAAAAAAAAAAAAAAAAACGTTTATTTTAAGCATATTAAAAAAAAGAAGTAGAAGAACTATAAAATGGAAATTTATATTTTCTTCTTTAATGCATGGTATTTCTTCCCTATTGCCATCTTTTCTGCTTCATGTGATATCTGATTCGGCACTAATTAGTTTCAAAATTGATTTAAGGAGAATGTAGTAATTCTGTATCTAGCAAGAGACTTATCTCCTTCTAAAATGAAACTAATCCTGCACCTCGATAAATATTCCCAATCAAGGAAAGAATCCAAAAGTGCCAAATTTCAAGTGAAATATCTGAAGAATTCAGGAATCTCAAATTCATTGAATTTTGTCTTCAAATCAGATTATCACCTCAATTTACATATAAAAATGTTTTGATTCTATAGCTATGAAGAAAATAATAAGAACACTTTTCGTCCCAAGATTTAAATATTATTCAAACCTCGTTGCAGTTTCTGTACTGAGGCTTAGGAATTATATTAGGAAATTTTTCTTAAAAATTTTAATTACATTTTTTAGAGTTGCTTCCTGCAAATATATTTGTTATGGGCAGGTCAAAAGTTCGACATACTTGATATAATACCTTACTGCAAGTTGTCTTGTATCGGATTGTAACTTTACTTACTTATTCCTCATCAAAAATACATAGTTGATTTCAACATTAAAAGTGCGTGGCACAATTCACCTGCCTTATACGAGCACGTCTTTTAGAACGCTCTGGAAGAAAAAAAGAATAAATATTATACATTATTTTTCAACATATTTGTTTGTAGAATCTATTATCCAAAATGGCTTTCCTAGCAGATTTTAATTTTAAACTAGTTGTAGTAGTCCCCCCAAAACTTTCTCGCATACTCTCTGATAAAGATTATTCCCATTATATGGTACATGGCGTATGGCATTGGCTTACAATAGTTTGGAAATATTAAACATTAGCTCGAATGTAGCATTTTTTCTGAATCTATCGGGTGATCCTAGGAGATTTTTGGCGATAAATCCTCATCATGCGGCTAATAGTATCCGAGAATCGAATTTGTGATTTAGGAGCATTTTTCTTAAACGATGAGAACAAAAATTTGTCTCAAAACTACATTTGTAGTCACAAAATCCCATATCAAACTTGACATATTTAAGTCATTGAGTTTTTAAGTTATCGTGTTCGCATATATCTGAAAGTACAAACCGACAGACGGTCAACCTCTTGTTGGAATTGATTCAAAATTTGATGCTTGTCTACATTATAGATGTGAAATCTGTACACCGAATTTTATTAATCGAGTTCTTTTCATTTTGCAGCTATCTTGTTAAATTCAAAAAGCTAGACAGACAGACTTCCTCTTAACATATTTTGTTTAAAATTTGATAGAAATATACAAATCCGGTGTTAAGACCGTGCACCGAATTTCATTTGTCCATCTTAAAGCGTTTTTGGGTTATCTTTGTCACAGACAGACGGGCGAACAGATATTTTCCAGAAATGTTTTTTTTTTTCGATCTCAGGAGGAGCTCGTGGAGATCCGTCAAAATCTCGAATCCGCATTTTTTCGCAATTACAGTATTTTCTCTATTCTTAAACGAAAAAATAAAAATTACGATATTTGACAAAGTTATGAAAAAATAAAGCATTCAATTTAAAAGAAAAGTCTTGGTTTAGTGAAATAATAAAAATGTTTTAAACTTCAATGTGAAAACTAAAAGCATTGTTGCAAATCACATAATTTTAGAAAATGTCAAAAACTACGAAAAAAATTAAGAAAAACTTTACAAGAAAATTAAATTAGTAAAATTAAGAAAGATAATTTTATGATATGGTGTAAAAATAGCTTTTGTAGAATAATACTTCCAAAAGATGACGAACAAAAACCGCTGGAATTTTCGATTGGTTCTAAAAATTTTATGAAAGTTGCCCCGCGGCGCACATTACGTGCTATCGACTTAAAACGCTTTGAGTCGAATTAAAATCAGATGATTCACTCCAAATACAAAAGTCCGTGTTTAAATCAAGGTATCCGAACACGTTCGGAGCATAGAAAAACATGATGTAGATATATTTTAGCCATATTTCGGGGTTTAAGGCTATTAAAGATTAGTAATAGAATGTCAATATTTGAAATAAGTATTCATAATTTTTGAAAATTGGTATTTAATACCATAAATTTAAGCAAATTCTTAAAAGACTTCAAATTATCTACATCAAAAACTGTTACTCTCTTCCGAACAAAACTTACACCAAAATAAACTACATAGTTTACGCTAGGGAATGAACTACAAGCGTATGGTTATAATAATAAATAAAAATTTTAGAACCAGTCGAAGATTTATCATGAGATTTTTAATAAATTTATGACATTATTATTCAAGCAATAGGCTGTAAATTTAAAAAAATTTCACTCAATCTAAATTCTTTTAGTTCATTCCCTAGAAAATAATATAAAGACAAAGTCTACCAAATTTCATAGTAATATGATTATTATATTTTGAGTTATTTGAAGTGAGCAAAAAATAAGTAAAAAGCAATTTTGAAAAAAAAATTATTTAAAGTATACATTAACGTGCTTTAATAATAAATTATGTATGTATGTACTTAAAATTCACCACATTTACAGGTTATACCTTCTTTCTCCTCAACTTTTTATAATTTTTCTTTTTTAATCATTTTTTGGCAACTTTTGCATTTGGTAGTGAATGCCACATAGATTCATTTATTATGTCTTTGTCGAGCTCAGCAAATGCTCTAACTGCATTTTCACCAGGATACACTCCTATACCCTTAAGGATATTCAGTAATCCTATAAAACCTTCGTTAAAATGTATTAAAGACATAAATGCCACTAACCTGAGGGTTCGGAGCTCAATAAAGACATCTTTAGGTACAAATTTCCACAAAACACCGTTGAAATTCTCATTGGCCTTTTGCATTTTTCGGTACAAAACATTTTCCGCATTTAGAACTAAATATGTGTTTATACAAATTTTTAACTGGTTTTTGGCCCTTTAAATCGGTTCTTCCGGTTATTTAAATGCCCACTTCCGGTTTACTGATCATTACGAAAATATTAATATATTGACTTCTAATTAACGTAGAAACAAGAATAAATCTGTTTTGGATAGCTTAAAGACTGGTCTATACAATAAAAGAACTTTTAAATATCATTTTTAGCGAAAATCGATCTTTTTAACGTGTTTGGATGCCTTAAAATGTCCAAACATTTCAAATCAGGTAGATATTCTTGACTTTCATCATTTTGTCTTGCACCAAAAAAGAAAATTGAACCGCATTTGACCATACTTGAAACGTGAATTTATAACTTAATGATTTGTAAGGGTTAATTCCATCAAAAAAATTAAGTTGAAAATTTATTCGAATTTCAGTTTTCATTTATAGTAGTTTTCACTTTTTATGAAAATAATTGAAGAATTTATACTCCTAGAATTTCTTATATTAGAAATTTCGAAACTAACCTTATGTTGTTGTTGTTCTCCCTGAATTTAACTTAGGATAGCAATAAAAAAATTTGAAGAAATTAGAGCTTATAGTTAAAAATATTTAGCATGATAATGCTTTAGACATGATTCGTATAGATTTTTTATTTTAAAAATTCACTCTTAAATATACAGCAATCATAAAATGAACTGAAAAAAATTGCATTATATAGTTACACCGCTGATTAGTGTAAATCCAAGAACTGAAACAAAGCAAAATATTGCGGTAAAATATACAATATATAACTGATTACAAAAAATAATTATGAAAGAATCGTTGAATATAATAATGTAAAAATTTTACTTTTTCAATGTCATCTTAATTTTTTTTAGTCCACCATATAGCACAACTAATGGAGAAATGGTGATTTTTATATTCGATTGTTATTAAAAATGGTATCAAAGAAGAGAAGAGCTCAATGTGTTTTTTCGGCAAATTCGGTAAATCGGTTTTTATTGTTCAGTATCACTTTTGGGATTACATAAAGTACAGAGAATTCGCAATGCCAGTTGAGGATAATGATACACTCAGATATTCTCAAACTTACACTACTGGTCAAAACTATTGCAAGTTTAAGAAATTTCATGTTTTTTCAAGAATAAGCTCCCATAAATAATATATATATATATTTTATTTAAAGTGATATTTTTGATGTAAATATGTTAAATTAGTCTAAAGGCAAGATATAATTATATTATTGAACCAAAAAATTATTTAATTTCAAAAATAATAAAATACAAACAAAATGTACAGGTTATCAGGATCGGAATCCATTTTAGTTCCCCGAAATAAAATGAAATAAAGAAAAAATTTCAAGTTCTTTTGGTCAGAAAAGATAATAAAAGAGTTCAAGTTAACTGAAAAGCATTTAATATTTGGTTGGGCCATCTCTGGCTTCAATCACAGCAACCTCTTTTTTAGGCATGGAATCTACAATGTTTTCCCAACACTACTTTCAGTATTTCATGGTGCCAAACTTAAATTATTGTTTCCTGAAGTTCTCGTTTTGTTCTAGGAGGATTCCCAGTTATTTTATTTCCCATTATACTCCATAAATTCTCTATGGCGTTTAATTCTAACGAGTTTTCTGGCTATGCGAAAGAATTAATACCATGTTTTGTACTAAACTAAACTAAAATAACGCCTTAACTAAAAGCTTTAACTAAAATAACGAATGTATCGATATAAAGATCAGAACTGAAATGAAATGAAAGTTGAAATTAATTTTACAATTTGTCTTACCTTTTTCGATGTATGGCTTTGTGCTCGATCTTGCTGAAATATCTTTTTCTGCCTTGGGAACATGCTATGTGCACTATGAAGCAATTGATCCTTCAGCACACCAACATACTTGTCGCCATTCATGGTTCCCTGTGCAAAATGAAATCGCCCAGTTGTCTGATATGACATACACCCCCACACTATTACGTTTTTGGGGTGTTTTGATGTACGAACCAGACATTCTGGCTCATGCTCTCGTTTTCTTTACGCCAAACGTGGCCAGGCTTGTCAGACATTAAAGAAAAGCGACTTACGTCGATGAATACAACTTGTCTCCATTCCGAAATACTCCAATTTTTGTACCCATTGGCCCCCTCCAATCGTTTTTTCCAAATTGCTTTCGTCAGTAATGGCTTTTTCTAGGTACTTGCACCTTGCAGCAGCTTCACAGAGCTTCCTGTGAATTTTTCTGGGGCTGGCAATGACAGACGTGGACTCATTCCATTCTCTTGTAAGTGTAGCAGAACTTGCAAATCTATTTTTACGGCATAGTCGTGTTAATGTAGCATCAGCACGTTTAGAAGATAACCTCGGACGATCCATTCTAGGCTTTTTATCTACGATTCCATCGGTTTTGAATCTCTTTATGAGGCGGGAAACAGTCGACTCACTGCAGTCGCACCGATGAGCAATCCTAACATTTGAAATGTTTTCTTGATGCATTAAAATAACAGCCTGACGCTTCGCACGAGTTAATTCAACATTTTAAAAAGAAATTAACAATTTAAATTGAAAGCAATGCACAGCGAACGCGCTTCAACAGTGCAATAAACGAAATGAATTCCTTCGGAGTCGGAGCAATGGAGCTACCGGGATGACACAATCGTTGCAGACGATTACTTCACAGTGGTTGACACAATAACTTGAAACTTCTCCACCACATTTATACTAGAAAATATCATTTTAATTGAAAAATATTACTTTTGGGGTCTTATTAATGTAAAAAACGTGAAATTTCTCAATCTTGCAATACTATTGACTAGTAGTGTAGAATCGCAGATGCTGTGTCAGGTGTAACAGCTAAAATATTGGATAATATGTGGTGAGAATAGAATGAATTCTTTGACATTCTTAGAGCTAACAAAGATGCTCACAATGAAATTTACTGGCGTAAGTGGTTTTATTAAAAACTACATAAATGTCTTTGCGACATACCGAAATAATCGTAAATAAAACTATAATAGTTTTTTACAACAAATCTTTGTTATCAAGGAAACATTTTGTGATTATCTTGTACTTTCATGTGTTGATTTGGAAAATTAGATGTAATAACACTTCAAAGTTTTCAGCAAATTAGTAATGACCATGTTCCATCTTTCGCAATAGTTCTTGGTTAAAAAAATAGCGCACATTTTAATTTGCAATCTATAATGACTATGGATGGATTTTTGAAAATATAAAACAAATAAAATATGGAAAATTCTTGATTGAATTTACAAGAAATAAAGCAAACGTAGTATAGAAAATTATTTTTTTCCTTGCCTAAAATAAATATTTTTTTATTTATATGTTGTAATTTAGTTTGAGATATGTACATGATTTAAAATTTTCTTTTATTAAAAAATGATTGTTTTAAATGACATCTTGCGCATAGTATATTTTTTTTAAATATTACTTAACCTATGTAAAAACTCTTTTCCATTCGATTGCTAAATATATTTTGCAGCATGTCTTTATTTATTTTTGTGTGTGATTTTTATATTAATAAATAGCTGATGCTTCTCTCTTTCATTTGAAATTAGACATTTAATTCGTTTTTGATTGATATTATGCATCAGTTTGTTAGGCAAAGACACTCATGTAGTAAAAAAAAATCACGTTTTTCGTGATGAGAAGCATGATATTAGAAATATATAATCCGTAATTACATTCATTTACTGCATTATTATAAGAAGAATGTCATTTATTTCAAAAATTCATAGAGTGTAACTTTAATCACCATATAAGAGAGATTAAATATATTGAATTAGTCAAAATGTTCGATAATAATCACAAAAAATAAATTATTTTTATTTAACCAGCCATGTTAATTTTTTGAAATATAACCACTCATCGCGTCAAAATCTCGTAATACTTTTTCTTCTACAAAAAGAGCGACGCATTTCACATTAATATGGCATAATTGACTAGTGTCACATGATTCTATAAAAAATTTCATTAAATAAATTAATTTAATAAATTTGATTATCACGCATTGATTACATTTTTAAGACTTGCTTTAGCTTCTTTTTTAAAGTAAGCGGATTTCGTGAATATTAAAAGAATTCGAACAAGATTTTGATGATCTTCCTTCCGCATTTCAATCCTCCATGAGTCAAAAAACATATTTTTCGAATTTTGTCTGTCTTCCTTTCTGTGAACACGGTAACTCCAAAGCGCTTTGATCTTGATGGATGAAATTTGGTGAGCAGGTTTTGTTTGAAATTTCTATTAAATTTTGAGTAAAATCCATTTTCTAGAATTTCACTTGTTCCGAGTACAAGTGAACACAATAATTGCGAAAGAAGAGAATAATTACGAACATAAAAAGCTAGTTTGTTAAAAATTACATACAAGTTAATCATTGTTAATGTAGTTTTCGAACCAAATCCAACAATGTGTTGATCTCTGTTGGTCTGTACTTTTTCATACATGTAAACACGGTAATTCAAATTGTTAACAGTTTGGATAAATGAAATTTAGTATTCAAATTTAACATCTAAAGTATTGATGCGTGTCAAATTTGTGACCATATCCGTCAAAGAATTGAATGTCTGCCTGTATGCAGTTTCTCATACATGTAAACATGATAGCTCAAAAATGCAGTGCCTTTATTAAATGAAATTTGGAATGTGATCTTGCTAATAACAATTGTATTTTATGTCAAATTTCGGTTTTACACGGTAGAAAAAAGTTATCCATTATGCATAAATTATCTGGTACATGTACATTAACTACCAAACAAAAAAAAATCGCCTGATCCAGTAAATAGCGTTCTAATTGGATCACAAGATCCAGTAAAAATGTTAGTTTCATCATCTAGCGTTGAATAAAAACGCTAAAAGATCGGTATTTCATGACCTTTTATTGTATGATCTTTGCCAGTATCATGCAATTAATATACAAATACGAATTATCGATAATCACACAATTCTCTTGTATGAAAATAAGTCTGAACTCTCATGACATTCATGGCTTTGTCCACAATTTTATATGAAGGAGAGGAATACTACATTTTTTAAAGAATAACTCAAGAAAGCTTCGAACAGAGCACTTCCACTTGTCATCATTTGTCTTGTCATTCTTGTTTTTTATAGTGAAAACAATCGAGTACTCTTTATTCTCAACTACGGATATTAGTCAAAACATTATGCATGCGTCAAGAACCATTGATGTCTTTAAATTAAGGATGAGAAGAAAAAAGATGGAAAAAATATTTACATCTTAATTAACCATATAGTATCCGCTGAATTAATCATTAATTATTAGCGGAATCAACTGTCTTAATAATCGCGGATCATCTGCAAAACTGAACTAGCCATATGAACAAAAAATGCACAGGTTATAAAATGTTAACAATGAAATTGAAAATGAAAAAAAAAAAAAAAAGATGTGAAAGAAAATTCATTTAATGAGATGGACGTTAAAACTTAACAAAGAATTCCCGAAATGCGCTCATCTTGCTCGCTGCGTGTCACCCTCCGAGGGTTATTTTGAAAGTAAGTCTTAAGCTCCTGAAACGAATAGTATCTGTTCCCGATATTTTCTCAGTAATCGATTGGATTCTGAATTTGATAACTTTGTAATTTTAATTACAAAACTATATATCAAATTTCATTTGCGTAATTCATTAGGTTTTTAATTCAGAGCCATGTGCATGCACTTGAAAAGATAAATCGATAGAAGTCAACCAGTGAACGGATTTATTTCAAAATTTCATTTACATCCACAAATCTGGTGATAAAATCTTATGTTAAATTTTACCATTCTGACTCAATGCATTTTTAGGTTTTCATGTTCACAGACATACATATGAACAAATATTATTAAAAAAAATATTTTTCATTTATTTATGTGCTCTAAAAGATATGAAACATGGGCATTTATCATGAAATCGGATTCGAATATGTTGAATATTTCTTCTCTTTTTTTACACTTCATTTATGAGATCTCACGATATTATTTAGAGAATATTATCGTTTACTAGGAAAATTAATATTAGTTGATACTTCAGAAGTAACTTCAATTTTAATAATTGTTATTGTAATTTAATATGAAAGATGCCGATTTTGGACATTTACTGTATCAATACTTTTCAAGATTTCCAGCAATTTGTCCTATTAAGAAATAGCTAACAAAGCATCTCAACAACAAACGAAATTGATGGCAGGTCGCCAGGAACGGAACTGCGCATTTTTTTAATAATTGTATTTGTGCGAATGAATTCTTATTTGATCCATTAGCTCATTTACTTTCTCTCACACTAAGTATACACAGAGAAAGAAGTGAAACCGCTAAAAAAACGTTTAACACTTTAACGTTTCAAGTTTACTTGAACGGTGAGAAGAATCAAACTATATCCGTGTGTCTTCCTACGTTTATGTACGTACCATGATTTTTTATCCATGAAGAGGGATCTCCGGGAATTTTTCAGCATACTCTCTAATAATTGTATCTTATGAACTGTATACTATTAGCGAATAATTGTGACAAACAGCATTTTAGTGAGTGATTATTGGGGTTTTTTTTCTGCAATTAATCTCCCTGAAGAGGTTAATATATAAGCACAAGAAAAAACTTGGGTTTGAACGCTTTCTTTACGACCATTAAAACTAAAACTTGACATAAAGCTACAATTGTTGTAACAAAACCATTTTCAGTGTTCATATATTCGAGTCTTTGTGTTTTTGAGTTACTGGATTTATATGTTTTTGTTGGTCAACATTTTGACAAATTTGGTTTTAAACTTGACACATATCTGCTATTGAAATGCTAAATTTGTGTATTGAATTTTGTTCTTCTATCAAAAAATATACTTTTTACACTGTCTTAAAACTCAAAATATTATTTTATAATAAATTCATTTCTTATGATCTTTTTCGCCTCTAGTTTTAATATTTTTCAAAATTTAGTTTGTTGCAATGTTTGTACTGATATTATGAGAATAAAACTAATGTTGTTGTTCTATCAAATCTTCAATCGTGTGCTTTTGCAAGTGTTAATATTAAGATAAAGAATTGCTTTCTTTGGATATTAACTCTGAATTTGGATTTTCACTTTCACTTTTATTTCTTAATATATATATTTTTTATTTGTATTTGCAACAATTTGTATTAGACTGATTTGATTAAAACTCATGTTTTTCAACTTTATCAAGGAGCAAGGGGAAATTTAAATAAGTACACTCTATTTTAATAGCCAGGAAAACCGATATTACGTGCAATCGTAGCGGATTGTATAAGATACAATTCAAAAGGAAATCATATATATTGGATTTTTTTAATAGATCGTTGCCATTTCCGTTAAATAAAAATATTTTCAGCATTTTTAATTGCTTCATTAATTTATTTTCATAAATATTTCCAGTCCTTAAAGTGGGAATATGAAATATTGCTCTCTCTTAAAACTAAAATGATAAACTTTTTTCTTATTACTACTTCTATTGTCAACACCAATAGAGAAAAATTGTTTGCACAAAACAGTCGCAATAATTTGGGACTATATATTATTAAAATGGCATCACTATATGGAATATAAAGAAAGTATTGGTACAGACATTTTTAGTTATTAAAGCAGTACTGAATTTCTTCTCAATATATAAAAAATATCATGAAGTAAAATCACCGTTTTTATTTAATCAGCTTAGTTTTCTTTATGTTAACTATATATGTAAATATATAAAAAAATACAATCTTTTAACTAGAAAAGTAATGCTCATATGTATCGTTTTGTTTTTTATTGGTATGTAAAAAGTATCTAAAAAGATGTAGTGTATTCTTCAGAATTAACTTTGTAACTGTTGCAATGTTATATCAGAAGCCTTTTGTTTCCTAATAAAATAAGACCAAGTTGCTCCCTTGTGTATTTTTTCTTCCAAACTTTCACATTTTAACTGAAAACATGATAAAAGAATCGACAAATAAATATTTTCTGTTTGTGTTTTAATGTTTTTGAATTCAGAAGTTCTCTCTTTCAACACTGCATACAAAATGCATCTGTTGAAGCAAGCAGTGAAAGAAGGGTATTTTCTGGTTGAATAGAGCATCAGGTCATGACCTTGGACAGTCGATTACGTTAGGGAGTCCGAGAGAACTCGGGAATTTGGGGGACAGAGGACTGGCTGCATTATTCTCTAAATCCATTTGACCTTACTTTGACAGGAAGAAAAGTAGCTTTCCTTAACTTTCAATGAATTAAAACTCTTCTACTTTGGTCTTCTAGCAACTCAAAAACATTCCGGTGAGACTTGGTGAACAATTGTAAAAATCTAGTTTATAACCAGCTTGAGGTCTTTCGCAGCATTGGAAACAGTGGCTGTGTTTAATTTAAATTAATTCTTTTATGCAGAGCTTGATATTCATAATTCTATCTACAAGGTTAACCTGGTTAAATCAAGTTCCTTAAAAAATATCATTATAAGCTAGAATGATCCGTAAATCTACTTCAATAAGTACGTTGTATTTTACTGCAATGTAATTTCATTTTCTAATGCGTCGTAATAACCACACAAACATTAAAACAAATTATTTCTTCTTTAATTTTAATCAATATAAGAAAATTATGGGATTAAATGATTGATGAAATACAATGAAAACGGATTGAATTTCATTGTATTATGAAATATATAATTGGTCTATATACATATATATTTTTAAAAAAACCGCGCAGTATTTAGCAAATTGGTATTATTAAAGCAACAATTTTTTTAAATTTATAAACGTTGCAAATGTTCAGTTTGTGCTATAATATTTTCAGAAGTTATGGCAAAAGAGGGACAACATTTCGCTTGATTTTTAATTAGTTAAAATTTAAAAAGTTTCCTTGGAGTGCATGTTGTATATCTGTATGATACATTTCATTTAATTGCAAGAAATCTAATTATCTTCCTGTTGACCACCAACAAACACTTACTTTTTATAAAGAAATTAAAGTTAAAATTAAAACAAATATATATATCTTATTACAAGGAATACGTGTCTTAACGTTCTCGCGAAATGTAATTTGTGTTTAAGAGAAACATTTTTTTTTCCAGTTTTTTTATAATGGTATTATAATATTGAATTTAAAAAAATAATTGGAACGAATTGAGCAGTTTTCTATGAAAGTAATGCAAGTCCAATTCGCATGTTCATAAGCTCTTTCGTAACTATTATTCGTTAATACCACACAGTTATGAATAAAAACTCACACACACACAAACAAGCGCATTTATTAGAGAGTATGTGATTCAGGGAGATCACCACCTCTAGTTATTATCATTATCCCTCTGGTTATTAAAATCGAAGCACTCGCAAATATAAAAGAGCATGAAATAACGCGAAGTTTTCATATCATTAATGATTACTCTTCAGGGCCATATCAGGTGGAAAGGATTAGTCCCCGAGAAAGGTGAAAGCGGGGGGAAAGATATCAAATGCGAACATTAATAAAGAATCAGATTGATATGATCTACCGTTTAAATAAAATAGAATTCAAAAATACGTTTTCTGTGGCTAATCAAATATTACATATAAATAAAAAAAATCTTAAATAAATGCATAAAATTTTTAATTTATTTATTACAAGGGCATATTTAATTTTTTGTTAACATTATATTTTGTCAATATATCTCATTGAAAAAAACATTATATTTTTAAGAATATATATATATATATATATATATATATATATATATATATATATATATATATATATATATATATATATATATATATATATAAAGCACTTACAAGACTCTGAAATCAATTAATCTGTCTAAAAGAAAATTATAAGAATATAGTTTAATGTGAGAGGAAATTGAAATATAAAGTATGTCCGAAAATTTTACGAATATATAGCACGCAAAAGTAGCAGCTGTAGCAATTCTGCTCGGGCAGTGAATCAGCTGCTGTTCTCTATAAGTATCTGAAACTGGATCATTATCTTGCTGTTGGAAGTATACAAACTGAAACTAAAAATGTAAATGGAGCAAATAGATCGATATGGAAAATGATATTACATTTGGAGATGGAAAGTTTTACTATTAGGGACCAACTATCATTTTATAGATTTTGGATTCACAATCGAAAATTACATTTGCGTATCATTTTTTGCCCAAAATGAAATGGAATCGAATTAATTGCATTATTTTACATAACAGATTACTTAGAGATTGATTTTAAGAAAATGTAACTCAAATTTTTTTCCCTGCCTTACTTTATGTATAGCCAAATATGGCTTTTGCGTCATTAAATCCCACACAACAAACAAACACACAAAACCTGCCTTACTTCGTAATAGCAATTATTCCTCAAAATGTTTTTTTTTTGATTTTTTTTTATCACTCTTTTGATATTTCCTGGATTCTCTTTCTTTTCATTTGAGAAAATAATATAAAAATTATAAGTAATGTAATGCATCGTAGTTGTCTGAAATATTTGGAAGGAATTTAACTGATTGTCAAAATATGAAAAAAATAAGATCTCTATATCTCAATTAATTTGGATTTGTAGGAAATTAACCTGTGGGGAATTACCATTATTTGGGAAATTACTGTGGGGAATTACCATACTCTTATTTTTATACGTGTCTTCGCTCTGTCAGATGCATGGCACGCAATTATTTCCAATGGCATCCTCGATATTATTATTATTATTAAGTAGTAGGCAGACAACGCAGATTTATTTCTTGACGTAATAAAACAGGCAAGAACATTCTTAAATTCAATTTCCTTTAAATATTCTCAGCTTTCTGTAGAATTACGCCATTTCATATCGCAAATATAAATAAGCAATGGTTTACTCGAGAAAATATTGAAATTTTAAAATAATTTCTCCTCTTGCTCATCCCGGGCTTAAATTTGTTAAAAAATGTCTGCGGCATTTTGTTTCGTAAAGCTTACCAGGATGGTAAGCAATTTCTCAGATGCTATGGATTTAATCCCTCCTATTTATATGGCTTAGTAGAATTTAAATATATAAATAGCAGGGAAGAAAATTGCCCTTTTTGAATTAAAATTAATATGATTGTTTGCCAAATAGAGTTTTCGAATTGATGATAATGCAGCATAATCATGCAAAGTACTAATATATTAATTCTTCAACCAAAATTTAGAAAAATAATATCGAGAATATTCAAATGAATGATCAAAATGTTAGAGAATAAATTCTATTTTAACAAAAGTTGAGTTCTGACTTATGGACTTAACAAGCCCGCTGATAGTTTATCTGTCAGCAGTGAGCGCGCCTTGTTTTTTCAGTAGCATCAACGAGGACCAAGAGGCAACTTAGTTACGACGACAAGGTTGCACAACCCTTTTTTACATGGGGGCACATTCACACATCTCATAGATAGAACACAGAAAAAGAACAACCGTACCGGGACTCAAACTCGGGACGCCCAGATCACTGGGAAGACGCGCTACTTCTATGCCAGGACGCCGGAAATGGCGTCAGGACGCCGTGTGTGGATTTTTCTACGACCGGTGGGGGGGGGGGCATGCGTTTTAATGTAATCAGTTTCCATGATGCCAATCTTTTTCATCTTTTAAAGAATGCGCAGCGAATTCCATTTTTAAATTTATTCGTAATATTCTATTAAGAATAGCCATTTGGGTACGATGGAACAACGAACAAGATATATGAAATATGACACGTCACTCTTATACCAATAACAGGGATAACTTTTTGAGTAACTATGTCGCCAAATGCAAACTGCTTAGAAAACATATATCCAGTTTTCTTCATAATAATAAAAAAATAAAAGTTTTAATTATTTATTTGTGCTTTTATCCATTTACTTAAAGTACCTCCTAACAAAGGGGATTCAATTCTTATTTATTACTCTTTTTTTATCTAATATATCCAAGTTTTTTCACATGAGATTATTTAAGTAATCAGCACTGGGTGCATTTTATGTAAAATAGTAAAACAGGTTCATCTTTATTGGATCTTCTATGAAAAAATTAAAAAATAGCAATAATACAATTAATTTATGATATTTATAGAACAAATTTGAACAAACAAATGTGTGTTCATTAATAGTTTGTACGCTATAGAAATCCAAACTTAGAACAGATTTTCTTCAAATTTTGCTTACAGATATTACGTAAGATATAGAAGGTGTGAATGAAAGGTTTGTGGCACTTCACTAAATAGTTCATCTTTTATTAATAAAAATTACGTTTCCACACATAATAAAATGTTCTTATTATCATTGTTGCCATTCTCATTGAATAAAAATATAGAAATTTTTAATGATTTTATTAGTTTGCGTCCGAGTTGCCATTCGCAATGATTATATGAATTTCTGAATCATTTATTATAAATTATATATGAGTACAGAAAACAAAAATTAGATGTCGGGTTTTTAAATAAACGTTTGGCACTGTCTATAATATTTCGAGAAAATTGGAGATTTAAAAAGAAATTCTTCGCTGCAACTGACACTCATTTTAATTATAAATAAAACTGCATGTTTTAAGAGAATTTTGCATAGTAAATTAGTTTCTAAAAAGTAAATAGATAGAAAAATTCTTAAATAGATAAGATAGTGGGTTAATTCGGATCTTTTAAGCAGATGATCGTTATCGTATGATCGTATCTTTAATCTGATGGTAAAAACTTCTGAAAAAAGCAAATGAAACTATGAATTGTTTTTACTGATTATCTTTGTAGAATTACGCAAGTGATATTTCTTTTATGCATTTAAACTTATTATAAACTTATTATAAATGCTATCAGATTTGATGTATTTGTCCCATGTTATACTTAAAAGAATAAAGATGAAGTTTATATATTTAAAACAAACATATAATTTTGAGCTTACATCTACTCATTAAACATACTCATGAAAACATTGTTAGCATTTTTAAAAAGGAGTTAGTGAATATCTTTTAAAAAATTTACTCACTAAGTGAGATTATTTCTACTTAATAATATAAGACAAAAAGTTCTACAAAATACTTGCAAAATGCTGCCAATGATTTGTTAATTATTTTGAAAGCGATAAGTACTTGTTAATCCTAAAATGGCAATGTCACTATATATCCCTTCATTGCAAAAATGGAGTCAATTTGATTCATTCCCTAAGATTATTTCATTTTGAAGTGTTGGGGAATTTAATAAAACGAAAAAAAAATTTCATTCATTAAAAAAAAATTAGAGCTTCAGAAATTTTATTGAAATCATCTCAACTGAAGTAGTTATGCTGAATTACTGTTGAAGCGAATTAAATTTAATTACTAAGCAGCGATTCAAACGAATGATCAATTTAAGAAATTTAAAGATATTAATTTTTTTAGAGATTATCTAAATGAAGATAAATTAGGGAGTAATTTTTCATATTGAACAATTTCTTTAAAATTTAATTCATTTAATGATGATAAAAGACGATGCGAAGATTAAAATACACTCTGCAAGTTTACTTTTGGCTATATTTTTGGAAAAACAATAAAATGAATCATTTAAGTGAATTATCATTTAAAATATAATGCAATAGATCTTAGCTAATTAAAAACTTTTTAAAGTCGAATTTTTCTTCGGTCCCTCGCATTTTCTGATAACAACGTTAAAAAAGTTATATTTCATTAAATTCATTTTCTTCTTTTAGAAATTAAAACTAAAAATTATAAATTAAAAAAAATTATTTTCTTTAGTTAATTTGCTTATAATTGGTAGGTATCCTCAGTGATTCGAAATGAATAGTTTTTCAGACTTTTAATTCTCCCGAAAATTTTACTGTTGTACAATAAAATAATAAGAAAACCATACATGTTTTTTTTTTTATTTCAACACAATAGATGTGAATTGTATTGTTATTTTGAAATTTTATTATGCATGTGTTCTATTCAAAATGCTGTATACTATTTACATATTAAATTTACCAACTTATTTAGCAGAATTATTATTTAAAAAATAATTATAAACAAAGCTATTGATACCCTCTCCTATATGCAGAATACAAACTAAAATTATTATATTCGTTAAATATTTCCAACTCGAAGTTTTGATGAAACTCGACATTTTAGTTCTCTCTGAATCCGAAGAACACATTTTTAAAATTATGTATGGGTAAACAATATTACAAAAGTCCTCTTAGGTTGCGAGTTCGAACCCCGTCGGCCGAAGATTCCTCGCCTGCTTGGTGGCTGACGAGCGTATAAATCTGTCGTGGTCACAAAGTCCTCCATGTCGAGAGTAATACCACTGGGGGTACTGGATCAGAGGTGATCTTCTCTGATTCAGGTCTAAATTACGATCTGTAGATGAGTGAATGAAATTCGTGAATGAAGTCCACCCCATAAAAAGGGTTGTGACGTGTGTATAGCTAAGTCGTTCTCTTGGCCCTAGATGGCGTTACTATAAAAACAAGAGCCGCTCCCCCACCGGCTTAAAATCGCTGTCTTCGTAACAGCGGGCTTGTCCATGGCAAGTGCCATAAGAAAGTGAATGAAATTCGTGAATGAGTGAATGAAATTCGTGAATGAAGTCCACCCCATAAAAAGGGTTGTGACGTGTGTATAGCTAAGTCGTTCTCTTGGCCCTAGATGGCGTTACTATAAAAACAAGAGCCGCTCCCCCACCGGCTTAAAATCGCTGTCTTCGTAACAGCGGGCTTGTCCATGGCAAGTGCCATAAGAAAGTGAATGAAATTCGTGAATGAGTGAATGAAATTCGTGAATGAAGTCCACCCCATAAAAAGGGTTGTGACGTGTGTATAGCTAAGTCGTTCTCTTGGCCCTAGATGGCGTTACTATAAAAACAAGAGCCGCTCCCCCACCGGCTTAAAATCGCTGTCTTCGTAACAGCGGGCTTGTCCATGGCAAGTGCCATAAGAAAGTGAATGAAATTCGTGAATGAGTGAATGAAATTCGTGAATGAAGTCCACCCCATAAAAAGGGTTGTGACGTGTGTATAGCTAAGTCGTTCTCTTGGCCCTAGATGGCGTTACTATAAAAACAAGAGCCGCTCCCCCACCGGCTTAAAATCGCTGTCTTCGTAACAGCGGGCTTGTCCATGGCAAGTGCCATAAGAAACAACACAACAACAAAAGTCCTTTCAGCTAGACAGGGGAAATCTGGTAGGTGTTATAATGGTAAATTTGAAAATTTCTATTATATTTTGAGCGTAGTCTATTCCCAGGAAGTTTGTTTGTCTATCTGTCCAAGTGCAACTGGATACGAAATTGTGAAACGTTGATTTGGATGAATGAAATTTGGTACACCTTTTTAGCATCTAAAGTGTAGATTCGTTTGAAAGCTTGAATTATATTCGTCACTGGGTTCGCCATTTATTAGTTTGCACATTCACAAACATGAAAACGCCTTTACTGAAAAACGCAATACCTTCAGTTATTAAATCATGTATGGGATTTTGTTA
Source organism: Argiope bruennichi (assembly GCF_947563725.1). Classification (NCBI taxonomy): domain Eukaryota; kingdom Metazoa; phylum Arthropoda; class Arachnida; order Araneae; family Araneidae; genus Argiope; species Argiope bruennichi. The sequence continues at coordinate 78,353,267 of NC_079156.1, forward strand.
CTAAAATTTAATTCTCTGTCAAATTTTGATTTCAAACGGTAAAAAAATGCCATAAATGCTTGCGTGGTTCTCTTTATTATAATATGAAGCACAAAATGTTAATTTGCAAAACACTGAAAATAAAAATGAGAAAACCTCTCCTTTTCTAAACTTTTAACTCTAAAATAGAAGATAGTTTGGAAACTAAAAATCTTTGAAAGACATTTTATTTCTCACTTAAGGTATTGAACTGCATTTCAGTTCAGTTTTATGCTTTCATCGTAAAATTTGGGAACCTTCTTTGCTGTTTTTTTATCTAATTATTTTTTTAAAAAAATAATGAAGTTACTAAGATACTCCTCTTTTGATGTGCCAAATAATTTTCATCAAAAATGTAACTATAAAACAAAATCGCATAAACTTGCGTTGTTGATAGAACTGCTGTAAACAAACTAGAATTTCAATCACATATAAAATATATTATTACCAATCTGTAATGCCGTTTTCCTGAATCATCATCTCATCTCATCTAATCATCTCAGTTAATCTCATCGCTGGAAGAAAATATTTACTGGGGTTCTACAGAAATGCCAGGTCAATGACCCGGAGACCATTTGATGAAAAAGGTGAAGGTTCTGGAAAATGCAAGAATTATAGCCTTATCGCAATAAGAACCGAGCATTTGTAGATTCTTCTGAACAATTCTGTTTGGCGTCACATTCTATCAGGAGTCTATAAGAGCAGAGTTGTAATCATTTGTTAGAATGTTAATCGTAGAACGAGTAGTAATCCTGAGCGCGATTGTGTTATTTAAATGACATCTACTGTCTCTTGTGAGCTGTTCCTTCTGAATACCTCGTTTTTCTTTTTTATAAACTGTGCTTCGTGCTTTCTTGTGTAATGAAACATCATTTTCCATTATATAACATGTTGACCTGTGTAGCCATCGACGATTTCCGTTAAAATATTTTTGATTAGTCAGCTCTAACAGTCACCTCTAAAGCCGTTTTATTATAAACATATCATTTCATAAAATCGTATCATTGTCTAATATACATATTTGTAGGAGACTACCTTAAAAATATTATAGAAATCACAAAGAACTATCAGGAATACACTTTCTTCTATTTTCTCATAAATGTTTACAAGGTGTTGTATTTTGTGTTTCTTCGCATCGTAAATAAATTCGAGTAAGCATTTTGTATCTATTTTCTTTGATCTATTGAGTCTAAATTTTTATAGTTACACAATTTTGGTATCAAGGCTCATACCGAATTTAATTTTTAGCTTGCAAATGATTAATTATTTCTTCATTTATGTTAGTATGAGACTGCTTTCGCATATAGACATATACAGACAGAACATCTGACAATCAATATATTTTTTCGGATTCAGACAGATTTATAAGTCTGGTGATAATTTTCTCTTAAATTGAACCGTCTTGCACCTTTCATTTTTCAGTTATTGTTTTCACGTGCTGATGGATAGGCAGATTTTACACGGATTCCATTTTTTGTGTCTTGTATAAATTTGCGTCTTGATATAAAACCATTCACTAAATTCCAAGCTTATTGTACTCTTCATTTATTGTGTTTATAGACGGAATGATAGACGAAATTCTAAAAACGCTTTTTCGCATTCTTGGAGATTTGAAGTGCGAAAATAGCTTGTGAATAATAGCTTTATTTAAGACAACGAATTTCCAGTGCTAAAGAAAAATTTAATAGATGGAATTCGATGTTATTAATTTTCTTCTTCTAAATATATCTTATAAAGCAAACCCCGTTTCTTCCTTCCGTTCGTTCTGTAGTATGTGCTGAGTGAGCGCGTTTGATACTCAATATATTAATACCAAAATCTGGGACATAGCTACCTATAGACTACAAAGCTCTTGCTGGTGAACGTTGTGTTGTTGTGACTTATGGCACTTTACAAGCCCGCTGACAGATATAGGTCAGCGATTTAAGCCCGGTGAGCGTCTCTTCTTTTTCAGTAGCGCCAACTAGGGCCAAGAGTACGACTTAGCTATTTCATGAGTCACACTAGCTTGCACAACCCCTTTTTACAGGGGGTTAGATTCACACACTTCACAGATAGAACACAGAACAGAAACAACCATGTCCGAACCGACGCAGGGATTGTGGCCAGTGACGCCAGGATCACGAGGAAGACGCACTACCCCTATGCCAGGACGCCGGCGCTGGTGAAGGTAAAAAGAAAAAAATAAAGGATGACTACCCATTAGCATAAAAGAAAATTTTGTATATTTTCAGAGATTTGTTCATACCAGTGGAAAATGTTTTATTGTGGCACTTAAAAGCTCATTTTTTTCAAAGACACGTTTTATTTTTTATGTGAGGAAGCAAACGGAATTGTTCGGGAGCAAATACTATCAATTTTCTTTCTTTCCCCCTCCCTACCACTTTTTCTTTTCACTTTATATTAATAGGAGGTTTGGGGAGAGAGGATAGATGATGTGGAGACTTATGTTACCTTAACTTTTTTCCTTTATAAATAACTGTTGTTCAATTCTGAAGGTTGTTATAGGAATGAATAAATTGTCTAGTAAAGCAACAAAGAAGTAAAAAAAGCATATAAAAAAATTTTTAGGACAGAAGACTGAAAAAAAAAAATTTTAGTCGATATTGATAAGATCTTATCATATTCAGTTTCTCTTTTACAAGCGAATAGTCTTATCAAATCCAGCTTCGTTTCACCATACAGATAAGAACTTATCGAATCCAAATGTGTTTACAGTATAGATGAAGACTTGTTTGACTTGTTGACCAACGTATTGAGATTCGCCATAATCATCTGCTATGTGTAACGGAAATAAGGAAACTATCGTACTAATTCTAAACGTATATATATACGTGTGTGTGATAACTATTGAATTAATTCACGTATATGAAATTTGCTTTTTTCTCTTGAAATTGTGTCTTGCGAACCATTACAATTGATAATCTTTTTACATCTAATTGACCTAATTTAACGTAAAATTTATTGGGAAAAAAGGATTGAAATCTGACAATATAATTGGGCCGCGGTGGCCTGGTGGTAAGGTCTCGGCTCGTCAGCCGTAGGGTTTCAGGTTCGAGACCCGATTCCACCGAAGAACCGTCGTGTAAGGGGGTCTGTTGCACGTTAAATCCGTCACGACCAAACGTCCTCTCGCTGGTGTGGCGTGGTGTGGAGAGGGGGTGCCAGCTCAGGTGTCGTCCTCGTCATCTGACCTCGGTTCAAAATTACGATGTCCATCCCGAAATAGCCGTAGTGTTGCCTAAAACGGGACGTTAATATAATTAACTAACTGACTGATAATATAATTCTTCTTAAAGAAGCAGAAAACTGTAGCAAAATGGAATCAGTCCACATTAAGCATTTAGATAGAGAAAAAAGGATGTTACCTCACAAAATAGCGTCAAGGCAACATGGCGTCGTTTACAAAAGGCATACACAGCTGAACATTTAGAGCTGTAGTATCCTCCAAAATTATTTTAAATCTCTAAATGCCGTTTTTTACTTTCTCATATATGTAGTATAGAAATAATAATCGTCAAAGAATTCGGACTGGAGATTTTGACAAATATTCACGTTTTAGACCTCCTTGAGTTCGAAAAACACATTTTTGGAAAATGTCCGTCCGTCTGTATGAGACAAAGGTAACTCAAAACTACTTTAAGCTAGACGGTTGAAATTTGGTATACGGCCATTACATTTTCAGATTTCTGTCAAATTTTGAGTCAAATCTGTTCAGAGGAAATCCGACTGTTTGACTGTTCGAATATAAGTTAACACGATATTTACAAAACGAAGAGAGCTAGATAGATGAAATGCGGTACACAGATTAAACAACTGCAGTGTAGACACCCATCGAATTCTGAGTCAAATTTAACAAAGGGGTGAATGTCTGACGGTCTGCATTTTCAGAAATATGTAAACACGATAGTTCAAAAACGCAATGACTTAATTATATCAAATTTGGTATGGTTGTGACTACACGTGCAATTTTGTGTCAAATTTCTAATTCAATCGGTTGAGAATAAAACACAAATTCAATTTTTGGATACTATTAACGCATGCCAGGGATTTGTCGTGAAATAATTCCCCAAGGACAACACAATTGATTCAGTAAAAATGCTAAATTCATGATGATGATATCGTGTCCGCGTTACCACGGAAAGGGGCTGCAGTAGCTTCTGAGGGTAAAGACCCCTGAGCACCCGAGGCCGGAAGTCTGACTTCTAGCTCATATGAAGATGACACACACACATTCGCTTGCACAACCCCTTTTTACAGAGGGGCACATTCACACACCTCACAGATAGAACACAGATGAAGAACAGCCATGCCCGAACCGGGATTCGAACCCGGGATGCTCAGATCACGGGGAAGATGCGCTACCTTATGCCAGGACGCCGGCTGCTAAATTCATGCCAAATGTTAATATTTCATAACTATTATACGCCAATAAAACATTATCTGGCATAACAAGTTTATTAGAGAGATGCCAGAAAGTTTTGAGGAGACCACTCCAGTTCATTTAAAATCATTATTTAATTGTAATTTTGAAAGCAGGTTCAAATATTTTTCAAAAGAAGCGAGGCATTATTTTATGCTGTTTGATATATAGGGGAAAGAGAGCTAGCTTACTTGGAGTTTTCTCTGCAGAAATTGGAAACGTGTATTTGATCATGTGTGAAATCTGAAGTTTCTAATTTGATAAAAGCTTCTTTTGTCGGAAATAATATTTCTTTGATTAAATATTTGATGTAATAATACAACAAGTTTCTGAATATTAAATGCCACTTAAAAGAGAACTTCAATAATTACAAATGATCAAATGGAAAATTTTCATGCACAGAGCAAAAAGTAGATTGCACTCAGTGGGAAGCCAACAGGAATGAAACTAATTACACTTTTTATTATATTTATTTATCATAAAAATATTTTTCGTTTTGAGCAGATTTTGTAATTTACATTTACGCCCATACTGTTTTAGAAGCAGTAATTCCATATCTTTTTTAAGATTTAATTAAGATTCACAATCCAGCAACTCTATGATATGACAGTAATGGTTAACAAGACAAAAAAAAAAAAAAAAAAAAAAAAGGGCATCGGAATTCTAGATACTACGAAGTTAAAAAGTGGCCAAAGATCTGTAGTTTTTCAAAGCTAAAAGAATGTGTCCGTTGACATGTTTTAAAAGAATACGATTTTGAAATCGGTGGGTTAAAATATGTCATAATTCAATAAAAACTGATAAATTTATTGAGTGAAATAAAATCTCATTCATTGAATTCAAATTTAAAAACTTCCATGGAAAAGGCATATGATAGTCCTATGAAAGCGTTAAAATATAAGACAAAATTAAGGTACACAGTAAAAGAAAGAGAAATACTTTTAAATGACAATATTAAAAGACAGATTACGGTATTCGTATCATAAAACAATTAAGAAATTAAAGCAAAAGTGAAATATCTGGAGAAAACTTTAAAGTTAGAAAGATATTGGGATTCATAAATGCATTGAAATAATAAAATAGGCTTACGGTTTCAAAGCAGAAACAAAAGTATTTTTTTAAATTATTTTAATGAATTTTGGAAAAATTTGTTAAAATTAATGACAATAATGATTTTTTTTTTACACTGGAAAGCTGATATTTTTAAAGTTAATTTTTGCGCAATGCTCTAAAGTTTTGGCAAAAAAAAAAAAAAAAAAAAAAAAAAAACCGCAAATCATTCTATTCTCATTCCATTCTCTTTAAGGGAACATAACAATTTTTTTTAATAATACAATTAATCCTTCTAAGTGTTGAGAAACATATTTGGAAATTTTCCGATTCCATCAAGGGATATGGAATTATATAAAGTTGAACCATACAAACGCGCATTCGCTTATATGTGTATGTATTTGAATTACAAAGTAAAGTTCACTACAAGCAAATGAAAGTGTCGGCGCTTCCTGGACTTTCATACGAATGGATTTCCTAGATTGGTCAGATGATATTTTCTTTTAGATTTATGTTTATTTTATGTGCTGGCATTTAACCGATATAAATAAAGTTGAAATGAAATGTCAACTTTTTAAACCCAATAGAAATACAAACTGTTGAAGATATGTCAATTAGTTTTTTTTTTTTTTTTTTTACAAATATTACTATGAATCATGAGGATGGCTTCAGTGATTTCATCTCAATTAGTTCAATAATTAATTTTTATCAATTAAAAATTATACATTGTACACTCACAGTAGCAGGGAAAGAAAATTCTTTTCTTTTCAAAAAAAATTTATTTTTATAATGGGAAAAAGTTCCCTTTCAACGTGAAAAAGACAAAAATAAAATTCAATGGTTATTGGAATATATCTTATGGTGTGTCTCATAGTTTGAAATATTATATATATATATATATATATATATATATATATATATATATATATATATATATATATATATATATATATATATATATATTAATAAAGATGAATATGTATGGGTGAGTGTCTTTGCTAGTTAGTTTACAAGACAAATAAAAAAGTAAAGTTACAATACCGCGAAATTTAAAAGATACATGAACTGGCTCTTTATGTTTTTTAATGCTCTGTGATGCTTTGAATCTCTATTAGAAAGAGTCAGATGAACAATAAACAAAACTTCAGTAAAACAATTAAAATAGCATGATTGTAATTTCAAACAACTTAGTGGAATCTTGGATATGAAGCTGTGTTTGAACGAGTTATCTGAAATCAAATATAACCAACATTCACGGCGAACCTGCTAGTTGTCTGAGGAGACTAACAAGACAGACATAATCTAAAATCAGGCACTTCATTGAAGATTCCAGCAATAGGTGAAATGTTTGATATTTTGCTCTGATAAATTGAAGATATTTGGTTTAAAGTTTTTGTTCTTGGGATTTCTAAAGCCTGGATTGTACAAATAGTAAAAGCTTAACAAAATAAATACAGATATTTGTTAAGTTTTAAAAATAGAAAAGGGCAAGAAAAGCATAATTTAAGCAATATAAAATCTAAAGAAGTCACTAAACGTTTATTTGATATTGCTATTTTCAAATGTTCGGATTTTCAACGCATATTTGTAAGAAGGTAAGTAAAATCCCTTTTTTACCCTTAGAAAAGACCCTACCCTTAGATATTTAAAAAACACTTTTAAAAGATCAACAGTTTAACAGAAAAAGAATCATGAGTAATTGGACGGAGTTGTCGCAAGCACTTTATCACTGAAAGAGGCAAGAAAAGACAAAGGAATACATAGGTAATCGAAAAAAAATTAATCAAAATCGGAAATTTAAAAAAAAAAATGGAAGTGAATCGAAGTAAGATTTTGTTAAGAAAAAGGGATCAATATGAATAAATTCAAAGAAAATTAAAATGACTTTCATTAGTTCGTGAGCTCTTTGATTAACAGCACTATAAAAATGATAAGTTCAAACATCACAGAATAGATCACAAAGTAAAAGGAAATCACGTTTGATTCGATTGCAATGTTTTAAGAACTATAGGAAAATAAAACTAACAGGAATGGCCTTCGCGAAACTTTCTGGCATACTCTCAAGTATAGGTTTTCTCCCCCTTCCTCTGCATAAAACTGTGGACCTTGGGTAAAGTCACGAATACCTTACATGACATTGGTGAACGATAGTTACGAAATATAGATCCTTGGTGGTCGGCGTCCTGGCATAGGGGTAGCGCGTCTTCTCCGTGATCTGGACATCCCGGGTTCGAGTCCCGGTTTGGGCATGGTTGTTCTTTCTGTGAGATGTGTAAATGTGCCCTTATATAAAAAGGGGTTGTGCAAGCGAATGAGTGATGCGTGAGTAGCGAAGGCGTACTCTTGGCTCTAGTTGGCGTTACTATAAAAACAGAAGACGCTCCCCCTCCGGCTTAAATCGCTGTATTCGTAACAGCGGGCTTGTTCGTGGCAATTGCCATAAGAAACAACAACAACAGATCCTTGGTATGAATCTAGCATTTTCACTTGTCTATTTCAAAACTTTATATTTTGGAAACCTTTTAACCGGAATATTGACAAAAAAAAACTACAGTTGTAGTCACAAGATAACATATAAAATTTCACTGATTTATGTTACATGAATGCAAGTCATTGCGTTTACATGCCTACGAAAGTACAGATCGAGTGACGATCAACCACTTGACGGGTTTGGTTCGAAACTTGATAAATATCTACATTTTAAATGCTAAACCTGTATAACAAATTTTGCCTAAATATCTCTGCGTTTTCTTATTATCGAGTTCACTTGCACTCGAACAGCCTGTCAGACAGATTTTCTAAGAATGAATTTCTTTTAAAATTTGATCGAAATCTAAAAATTCGGTTGTAATTCCACAAACCAATATCACATGTACCTTAGATGTGTTATTAGTGTTTAAAATCTTTTAAGGTAGAAATTTAAAATTTTAGCGAGATGATCCCATGTTCAAATTTATTCATCCACCTGATTTCAGCTTTCAGCTATTTCTTTTACATAATACAAATAGATAAACCAATAGATTACTGTCTATTGATCTGTTCACTGAAATTCTATAAAAGGTTGATAAATTTCTTCCAATATTTGGCACATAATTTAAATTCTGGAAATAAAACCACACGCCAAATGTCTTCTACCTATCTCACTGCATTTTTTATTTATTTTGTTCGCAAATAAAGCCGTATGGGGTAGGTTTCAAGGAAAAAAAAATTTAGGGGTCAAGAAAGATAAAACATGGAAAATTGTTATAGTTCTTGATTTTTTTTTTCATGATTAAAGTATTTGTTCTTTTTTTGCATGTAAATAAAAGTACAAGCATTATAATGAACTCCTGTTGCACATTTACATTATCTTTTGTTTGCTTTGGAGAAGCTCTTCTCCAAAGCAAACAAAGCTTCATTCCAACAACTTCTCCAAAGCTTCATTCCCACAATATGCTCTTACCATACAGACAGAAAGAAAAAAAAATTCTAATCGACTATGGATCACTGGTAAATGAAATTTTAAATAAATGCTATTAAAGAATATTTAGCTTAATGTAATTAATTATTTAATAAACTTCGATAAGTGATCATAAAAATATCTTCATCCTAAATAACTCCCCTCCCCCTCAATAATAGCGAGAAATACGACAGAAATATATAGAATCCTACTTTTCATTTAGATAGTGAGAATTAAATAGAATCTGTGGCAATATAGAGGAGTTGCTTTTATATAATAGTTGCTATTAAGTATGTTATAATACATTTTTGTGACAACAGAACTGTAATATTATTTGTGTATGTGGGTGATGATATACGATGAAGTAAATCGCGCCTTCCTAATGCATCTAAAAGAGAATCGAACGATTCACGATGATACCACAGAGATGTCACATGACTCACTGCCAATAAAACCTTGTTTGGAGGTCAATATTTTTGCAAGCACAATCCTGTGATAGCATTTGTTGACACACTAGAGACGTTGTCTGTAAACCTTTTGTTATGCAAAACTGATTATTTTAATCAAATCTTCTTTATCATGGAAAACAAATGTCAGTTTCTGAGACCTATGAAGGAAATAAAGAGTATTTTTGACTTCAAATCTGAAATGAGTGCCGTTTGTAGTATTAAAGTGTTTAATAAACACAGAAACTAGCCAAAAACAATTCTTGTTTACTATCATACATTTTATATATCTATCCTCAGTAATACAATTTGTCCCCCCCCCCCTTTTTTTAGACTTTCTTATATACAAAGTATAGAAGGAATATTGTAATCAGCAAAAAATTCGTTGACGTTCTCTACGTTTCAAACATACCTGAGTCCTAAAAACACTTATCTGGCATTATGTCTCTTTGTAAGCGAGCACAAGGACTCAAAAATGCTTTGAGCTAGATGGTTGAAATCTGGTATATTAACTTAAAATATAGTCTGTAGGTTTATCTTTTTGTGTACTCAGTGTACTTACAATTATGTGAACACTTAGCGGATTAAAGATAACTTTTTTCTTAATGAAGGAATCTAAATTATTTCATTTTAGGAATGTCCTATTGTTTATCTGTAGGAAATCTTATTTATTACTTTTCCTTTTATACTTTCATGATTTTTTTTCTTATTAATTTCATTGATTGTTGACTTGTTAAGTCAATGATTGTTTCATTGACTTATTCATTTGTCTTTTAAATGCTTACAAAATTAATAAAAAGGGATTTAGCAAGAGTAGTAATCTATATATTGTATTTTTTAATACTAATTAATCAAGCTGAATCATAATCACTTTTCTTTACAAAAACGATACTTCAATGCACATTGACCCCGTCTGTAGCAAGCAATGTATCTAACAAATCTACGGGGGGGCTTGGTGATTAGGGTGGGGATTTCTTAGTTTTAATTAAATTATTTAAATGAATTTTGATAACATTGAAAGAATATATCATTTGCTGGTTGATATTAGTCTTGAACTTTTTGAAGTAAATATCATTTGTTTCCAGAAACATATAAAACAGCATTCCTTTTGAGTTAAGTTGCCCTTATTTCCTTACTGATATTAATTATTTTGAAATATGAAAAAAATAAAGATGATTACTTTATAACTGAAATTTTATAAGAAAAAATGATTGTTGCATAGCTTGGGCGAAATATAGAAAAGAGCCAAGGGCTAAAAAAAATGAACACTAAATGTATAACTATGAAAGATAAGACAACAATAATAATAAATATAAATCTGAGCTCCAAATACTTAATAAGCATAATAAAAGAAACAAAATAAATACTATTTGTTATAACCGGTTAAATTTTAGAATTAAATGAAGTTAGAAAAACATTTACAGAATTGAAGTCCAAACGTTTCGAGAGGGAAGTATTCGAGGGAAAAAAATGTGTTGGGAAAATAAATCAGAAAAAAGTTTTTTCAAACAAGAAACATTCTCCGGGAAAATCTCAATAAATCTCTAATAAGGGAATCAACTAATAGTACGTACTTTTGATTTCGATATTTCACTAAAATGAAAAAATAAGTTATTTCAGATCTTCGAATGGCTGCAAATGAGCTCTTCATATTATCAAATAAATCATATAAGAACCCAGGATGTTAACTTTCATTATTATAATGAAATAAACAGAAAATTTTCAACTAACTTGGTGAATTGGCAGAAACACATTGAATTTGAAATGATGATGAATAAGGGGAGGATATTTTCCCTAATGCTAGAAGCAGTGGCAATATTTTCATTCCTTTCGGTCGCAGTTAATCCAAGTCCTTCGGGATTCTCAATTTTTTACTTGGTGAATGTCTATTCTTCTAGCATACCTTGAACATAGTGTTTATCAACAAAAGAAAGCCAATGCCCAACAAGTCTATTCATTCTCTTATTAATGACGTAAATCAATCTTCTTACAAGTTTTTGTTATAAAATAATGCTTGATAATAATGGTTACCGACATTAAATACCTGAAGTATTACCAATTAAGCATCAATGAATAAAAAAACGTATAATTCAAACGCCTTTAAGTACTTAGTATCTATGAATTTTCAAATCTTTGAGAGATTAATTCACTAATTGTAGTTTTTCAGTGAATATTTTTTTATCAAAATATGACAATTCAAATTGTAATATTTTATTAGAGGCTTCTCGCACATGAGTGCTGTTTAGAGTGTTAAATATTCTATATAGATATTGAAGTATTCCCACCTTCTTCCAGCACTAAATATAAAAAAAGACTTACTTAACTTAGCAAGCAATATTTATATCCAATGTCTTCATTCCATTAATTCAAATCCAGTAGCATTCCTTTTAAAGTTTTGAATATTCAGAAAAAGGGTAGCAAAAAAAAAACCAGTACGGCAGAATTTCAAAAAAAATTATAGATTTATATCGTTATTCAAGTATACAGTAACAAAGCGCATTCGTTCCACTACGTAGCTTGTGAAGCGAAGAATGTACTGTTTTAAATGCAGCATTTCCTTATCTTCTAGATATGGTAAAAACGAGTATTAAATGATTTTCATCTGTAATGAAATTTTTCCGAGAACTTGTAATTTGAATATAAACAAAAAATGGAGAATAATAATTATTGATAAACAAAATTTAATTTAAAAAAAACACTGCATTAGTAAGTTTTTGTGAGAAAATAAATGGAAATAACATACTTACATATGTATTTATTTTAAATTAGTGTTGCAACATTTTTTATTGTATATTTACTGTTATGTAAAATTTGCTGTCGTTAAAACTTACCTACATCAAGTCAAAAATTTTGTTATCATTTTTTATTGTTAATAATTATATTACTGAGAGTATGTGAATGTAAGCAATAAAACTAAAAAAAACCATAAAGAACTAGATGGATAAAATTAATTTATAATCCTTACGACAAAATTATTGACAAGATTACCCCAAAAAATTTCGACTTAATGCATAAAGCGATATTTTGTAGATTCATATTTCCTGGCTACAATATGAAACTACAAAAAAACAGAGCTATATATAAAGATTATAACAGAATGCGAATTGCCAATCATATCAAAGAAAAATGCTAACTTATTTTTAATTTTTGTGTTAAATTAATTTTGCTATATTTTTCAATTATAAAATTCTATTTTAAAGTTATATTTAATAAATATACGAGGGCTGGAACTTTAATAGGGGAGACTGCTTATTTATATGGAATACAAAAGTGATTCATGTCCCCATGTTTCACAGTCCTTCAATATAGTCACCAGCATTGTGTATAACCCGTTCCCAATGATGTGGAAGTCGCAGAACACCTGTAGCAGCACCTGTTCTGCCGCAAGAATCTCTGGAACAGTTTTGAAGCGAATGCCATGAAGTGTTTCCTTCATCTTAGGAATTAACAACAAGACTTAGATCTGGGGAGTATGGTGGATGGTAAAGTATTTCCCAGCCCCATCGATCAAGCAAATCAGCCACAGCTTGCACGACATGCGGCCGAGCATTGTCATGCAAAATGATAGGGACATTCTGCAGAAAGTGTCGCCGTTTTTTTCTCAAAGCTGGTCTGAGATGGTGCTCCAAAAATAAGCAGTAATACTGCACATAGACGGTCTGCTGTGGGGGAACGGTATGTGTTAGGAAGACACCATCACAGTCGTGCACGAGAATCAGCATAACTTTCTCATTGCTGGGGCTCTAAAGAAATTTCGAAGTTCGTGGTGACCCGTAATGACGCCATTCGTTTGATTGGCGTTTCAGTTTTGGCTGGAACAGTCTGGCCTAAGTATCATACAGCGTAATGATACTGCGTAAAGAAGCCTCTCCTTAGCGCTCATAGCGCTCCAGGTGGGTTCGAGCAGCATCGTATCGTAGCCATTTCTGCATTTCCTTCAAATGTCGTGGAACCCATCGTGAAGCAATTTTTCTCATGCCCAGGCGTTTCTTCAGAATGTGCAGCACAGTCGCATGCGCAAATCCTGTTTGTCGGGCCGGCTCATGAATGGTTTGGCATCAATCACTGTCCATTTGTGCGGCAACAGCATGCACTTCTACTTCGCTGACACTAGGACGACCTGGCTGATGCATGTCTGCCACATTTCCTTATTGAAGGCTTTTACTCATCTTGTAACAGTTCTGTAAGGCAAAGCAGAATCCTCGCAAGCCTCTTGAAGCCCTAGATGACATTGTCGTGCTGTACAACCTCTGGCACATTCAATTTTTATCCAACTTCGCTGTTCTTGTTTTGAAAACATCTTGACAACACTTACTTTAGACCGCAAGCTAATACAAGGATCAGTTCGTCGCGTCATTCCGCATGCGCGTAACGTAGGAAGAACGAGTCTTTTTACTGAAAGGTAAAATAGGTATGTAGTTAACGTGTGGTATGCGTGATATTCTTTAGTTTTCTTGCGTGGCGTTTTTACAGCAGTGTTGCCACTAATAAAATTCCAAGCCCCATACTATAGAAAAATAACTAATTACGATTTCTAATAATCTTTGCATATTTTAAATTTATAAACTGTCAAATTTATAACTGCCTTGCCCACTTAATTTTTAAGTTATTATAATTTTGAAATTTTGTTGATTAAATATAATTACATTCCGGATGTGAAATGTTTGTATCATTTCAAAATATGTAGATTTTCCTTGATAGCTCCATAGCTGTTCTATAGGGTGGTTATTATTAAACTTCCCCTATAAACAGCACCCTACAACGCAAATGAATGAACGGATTGCAGCGAAATTTGGTATATAGACTATACACGAAATGCGCCCACGGAATTTCGAAAAAAAAAAAAAAAAAAAAAAACATTTTGGTTCCAAAATGTCCATTAGAGGGCGCTTTTTCCGGAAAAACATTAAATTTAACACAATAAACTCCCAAAACGGAACATAGAAACAATATTAACAATCCAGAACAAGAATTATGAGTAATAAAATGTAAAACCGAGAAAAGCTGTCAATTCTAGGAAAAAAATGTCGAGATTTGCATGCTTGCGAAGAAGAGGAAATTTTATCCAAAACAGGTTAGGGTAAGAAACGTTTGCAGTCGCTGTCATGTTTTATGTCGATGTTTTCGGCTGTAATGATGACAGTATCTTGTTGCGACGTTGAATGACTTAAAGAACTCCATAACGCTTCATATGCGAAGCATCACAACTCGTCAGTTGCGATCGGCTGTTGAACACATTGTCCATCGACTTGAAATTTTGCAGGTGAATGAGAGTTGTCATATGGAGCTCCTTTCCTTGCATCATCCTGGACACGATTAACAACTGCTCCTCTTGTGCAATTTCGTTCTAATCTGTTCTTGTTTCTGCAAATTGAACTGTTTTTCTCAAACAGCGTACTGTTATTTTTTCCATACCTTCATTTAATATGGTTCGATGACAAGGTGATCAGAAACGAGTCAGTAAATGTTAATATTGTTTCTGTTTTCCGTTTTGGCCGTTTATTGTGTTAAAATTAATGTTTTTCCAAAAAAGGCGCCTCTGGTGGGCATTTCGGAACTATTTTTTTTTCTCGAAATTCCGTGAGTGCATCTCGTGTAAAGTCCATATACCAAATTTAGCTGCAATCCGTTGGCCCGTTTACGTTGTATGATGCTGTTTATAGGAGAAATTTAATTTTAGCCACCCTGTATATATAAAATTATATGTGAAATATTAAATAATAGCAATAGAAAATTAAAAACACCTTTCACACGCGATCTAAAAATGCCCTTTTGTTCTATATCCTAGTTTTAACATTAAAAAAAACATAAAGAAACAAAGAAGAATGGAATCTATAGTCAGAAATATCAAAGCATGCTCCTTTTTTAGAACAGATTCATTTATCTTGCTTTCATCTGGTTTGACTGCATAAACCATTGTATTCTGTACTTAACTATTTTTATAAAATACAGTTTACAGAAGGAATTCCAATCAAAGTCGTTACAGAATTTGTAAAAGCAAAATTAAAAATTCCAGTTTAAAATTAATATTCAAAAAATACTAATTTCTTTATCATTAATAAAAAATATGAGAGTGAGAGATTTTGTGGAACAATAAAATGGGTTTGTATCTCATTACAACATTAAAAAGCATTGTTATAAATTAAGTTTGCAATTCATTTTTATGTTCATATTTACATTCTGAACAATTAATCAGAATTTAAGAAAAATGTTACATGGAAATGAAGTTGCTGTCACTGAAAAACTAATTTTCTGAATTTCAAAGTGGTATAAAAATAATTTATGTGATATATTCCTCCAAAGTTAGTAAAGGAAAACATTAAACTTTCCATTAATTTTTGATTATAAATCTAATTAAAATTTTGAAAAATACTTTCTCTTTGTTTTTTGAAAAACACTTCTTTCACCCAAGAAGGTTACTGAAGAAGTTACCAAGAAGGTTAAATTTGGTTATGTAGGTCCAACGATGAGTTCTCTAGAGAATTTGAACAATATTTGTATCACATATATCATAATATACAGATAATATGGTGCTGAAAAAAACTCCCACACTTTATATAACAAATATCAAAGATTTATTTATTTCCCTTTGTTTTAAACGATAAAATAAATTGTCTGAAATTGCATACCCACCCAGTCAATCAAAATTTAAAAAATATTACTTGTGTATTTTTTATATATAATTGGCAATAATTTTCAAAAACAATTTTTCCTAATTTTGACATGATTTTTTTAATGAAATTTTGTGTGAAACTCTCCAAATAGTATAGCGTTCCAAGGAACTCTTCCCCAAAGCGGTTCCATTGTTGTTCTAGTACCTCTTCTCAATAAGGTCAAGTAGCGGTCATCGCTTACTGTTCTGGCATCGTATTCTTAGCATTGTGAGAATTTCTTGAAAGCGATTCCATAATCTTCCAATCATGAGTTGTATATGTTCCAAGTGCCGTTAGCATAGTCATCAAGGTTAAGGTGTCAAGATATCTTTTGGCTTTCCAGACTTTACATTCAAGTAAACCATAGAGTAGAGGGATATTCAGAAATTTCAAGTTGTGCACTTCAAAGATGAGGGAACGTATAAATACTCCAGTATTACTAGTTTTCCTCTTCCTCTCCCTCTCCCTCTCCACCAGGGGACTGCTCTGCGTAGCAGACTGGCCAGAAAACTGCCAACTACCAAGAACCACAAAAGTCCTGGACAATTAACAACGCCAAGTCTAGTTTCCATCCAAATTCCACCACTACAGGAGATAGCTTCTGGCTGAAGCGGGCTCTCCTAAAAAAGAAGTACAAGTTTTTAGTGTAATATACATTTCACCAATGCTATAGAAGTGTGGTTTTGTATGCTGTTTGCATAATAAAACCAGTATTCTAGATTTCCTATATGCTTTTCTGATATGCTCAATTTATAAAAAAGGTTAAGGAATATTTTTGTTTTATCACATCAAATTCATTTTTAAATATCCAGTAATTTTGGGCAGCAGTTTACTTCTTTTATAGAGTATAATGATAAAGCGATAATATAAAACGGCCTGTTAATAATTAAAATTAAATTTTAGGATCACATTTTCTTCATCTATTTTCAGAAATGGCAAAATTTTGAGAAACTTGCAACACTCAGCTTTGACGTTATTGCTTTTGTTCCTCTTAATTACGTTATTATTAATTTTTCTCCTCTGAATTACGTTGATATTTATTTTATTCCTCTGAATTAAGATGTTATTAATTTTGTTCCTCTGAATAGATGATCTTATGCTCTGTGGAATATCTTCATGCTTTTTCTTGATTCCGTCACCACTACTCTTTTTTTACCCAATAGCGAAAAGATAATAATAAGCCAAATTCTAAAGAAATAAAAGACCAGATAGGTTTTAGCCAATACTTCATGTTGCATCATATATCCTCGGTTCAATATGCACTAGAAGAAAAGAAAACACTTTCAATTCGGTTCAATTTCAAACAAAATAAACTGATTTTACTATTGTTATTAACTTATTTTATAAACTGAAAACATTCTATGGAAGTTATCTCATACAACTATGAATATATTCGACGTAAGAAAAAGATGAATCACATACAGAATTCATTGAAAAGTAAAGAATCTTCCGTGGAAAAAGCAGTGACATGAGATTTACAATATTAAAACTGTTGAATTTAGAAATAAGCCCTTCAAAGTTTGCTTTTCAAAACTCTTATTATCATATATTGTACGTTGCCGAACTGATGAATTTTTCTTTCCTCACCGAATTTTTTATACAGCACAAAAAAGTTCCCAGCCTTGACTTGAAATTCGTTGGCAATATGATTAGTCGTTTTGGTCATATTTCCAACAAGTGACATTAAAATAAAATAGAATGCCAATAAAAAGTTTATTTTTGACATTCAAGACTAGGATAGCATATAAATAAAAATACAGAAAACTTTACCTGCAGTACAGTACGGCTATGGTTCTCTAATTCATTTTAAAATAACGTTGCCATTCACAAAGAAACTAATTTGATGGCATCAGAAATGAAACCGGTTGTTCCACAAAATATTTTAAAAGTAAATATACACAAAAGATGTAATAAAAGTAAATATACGCAAAAAATAAAAAGTATACATAAAATATAATAAAAGTAAATATTATTAATATACAAATACTGTAAAAATATAAACATATCTAAACAAAGACAGTTAAGGATGTAATTTGTTATGTCTTTTGCCTAGACTTTGGTTGGTTTGAATTGATATTTCTTAAATATTTGGGTCGAAATGAAGTTTGCAAACTGCTTTAAGGGATTATTTACTTTCTAAAATTGTTTTAGACAGTAAAGTAGCAAAAAAAAAATCCTGTTTATAGAAATATATGATGGATTAAAAAAAAAGTTATAAGAATTATTACTTTTTGTTGGAGAAATGTTTAATGGAGAATTAAATACTAAAGAGAATGTTTTTCACATGGCGATTATAATTTCAAGCACTCTGGATTCTGATGAACATTTAAAAAAAGGTGATCATGACGAAGAAATGTATTAGAATTGCTTTAAAATTTACCAACTTAAAAATATAATAGTTTTTTTTTAAATGTTCAAGAAAAACATTCTTTCAATAATAAATATAAAATTAAATTAAATATTAAAAAAAGTTAAAAAGTGATTTCTTGAGATTTATTAAAAAAAGCAAATATTATTAAAATAAAATTATATATAAAAGAAAAAGTGGTTTCTCAAAGATCCAGAGTTTAAAACAAAAATCGCAAAAGTTTGAGTGCAGATAGAAATGCTTTAAGTAAATTGGAGTTATGCTCGTATTCATAAAATACTATTTTTTCAATTTATTTACACAAAGAACATTTAAGTATTTTTTTAGAGTTTTGTTTCCATTTAATATTCTACTCCCATATATATATCTGCACACCTACTGTTTTTGTTTTTAACATATTTATAGTTTTTGATCCTTACAATAATCAACAAATGATAATCATCAAATATGGTATCACATTTCTTTATCGAGCTGATTTATGATACAAACCAAATAAAAAAAGTCGGAAATTCTTATATGAGTTCACTGGCAGTTGCAACTTCGCCCTAAAACTACATTAACAAAATGGATTGTTTCCTTGAAATTAAAATCCATATTCTAAACAATTATAAAGAATTGCAGTTTAAAGAAAATTACCTTCTATACATATTTCCATGAATAAACATTCTAAATCGTGCATAATTTGCGTATTTAATATTCAGTTAGAGCATATTTCATAATGATTATAAATAATATGAAGCCCAAAAATTAATATTTCTTCCATCAACAGTTATGACTCATCATTTGTATGGAATCATATTTAATTAACTTAATGCAATAATTTAAATTTAAGTTTCTAAAATTATTAAGATGTTGAATTATTTTCGGGAAAAAATAAGTGCACAAAACTGCAGAAATTTCAGCATATTCAGAAGCTAATAAAAAAGTTTATAACATTCCATCTTTAGAAATATGAAACCCTTCATGGGTAATAAAATCATTTAAAATCATCGGTAGTAATTCTCCTTCTCCCCCCCTCCTCCAAATTTCTTTTAGTCTATTCTCTATAAGGGTACACTCGCACTCCCCCTCCCTCCACATAAAATTGTGGACTTTAGATAAAGCCTTTAATATGATGAAGGGTCAGATTTTTATTTTTCGGAGTCCTACGCATGAAAGTTGTGCACATCTTAGTATAGTAATTAAATTGGTACTTGTGTATCAATTGCATGTCCTAGACATTATTTCAATCATCTCTCTTTTTTTCATTTTTGTAGTTACCGTATTATTTATTCGAACATCCGGACATACTGCCTTTGATTTGATTTCGTTCAAAATTTGATAGAAATTTATAAATTTTGCTTAGTCTTGTTCAAGCCATTTTTGACTTGCAGTGTGCACAGGACATATTCCAAAAAGACATAAAAGACATGTTCCAAAAATATAATTGCATTTTTGCTGTTTCGTTGTGCTTCTAAAATCCACTTTGGATTAATTATAAAATAAGGAATCTACTCACAATTATATGGTATGAAATAAAAAAATAAACTAAAATGATGAAATATAACCAAAAATTATATATATTTTTAAATTTTATTATTCAAATGTAATTATTGCGTTTTATGCGAAATTTGATATGTAACAAAACAGTTCTATACAGCACACTGCACCCATGCACTTTTTTCACTAATGAAACCAAAATTCAATAAATTGATATTTGATTCCTGTTGTAAAATTTCGTATAATGCATAACAAGAATTTAGTCAGAAATTTATAGAATTCCAAGTTTAGTTTTAAATTTGCAAAATTATTTAAGTCAATAAAAAAAATTCTGTTTATAGTCTTTATTATTCATTAAAAGATTTAATTTAATATTAAGTATATAATTTCTTTTATTATAGAATAATCATTAACATGTTAACAAATTTCGTTATCTTTATTATTATTACATGCATATATATTAAATTTAGTTCATTTTCCATTTTTTTAAAAAAGATTTATTATATCATTCAAATTTTAATGCTCATATGTTAAAAATATGAAATTTAAATTGTATTATTTTTATTCTTTGAGATAATTTACAAAACTTTTCAGTAAATAATTTGTTGGAATAAAATTCTGAAAAATGAGATTTGCAAGTTTACTCGTCATTTTATGAATAAAATTTACTTCTGATTAAACTTTCGATGCATATCAAAATTTCACAAATTATTTTCGATATCAGTTTTAAATTGTACCTTAAAAATTTTTTAAATTCATTTTCTTTTCTGCAATATGTGCATTTAAGTAGGACATTGAAAATATATTGCCTCTAAAAAATATTGCTTCATTTCTATTTCATAACATATTGTTCATTAAATTATATCGTTTTTTTATATAAAGATTAATTTTAGCGGCAAGTCTGTTCACTCAACATACTATTTAAATCTAAATTTTAACATTCATCAATTTTGATCGAACCTTCGACATTTATCAAAATTTCGATACCTACCGAGTTTTTGATTATTTGAATTTTCGATACTTATAGGCTTTTGATACCGATTTTTTATTCGGACTGATAGAGAATAGTCTGGTAATATTTGAAGATATCGTTTTGAAAGCACTTCTGGGAGATGCAAATATGTTTATGGATGGATAGACCTTTATTATTCGAATTTATTTCAGATTCAATGTGAGTGGAATATATGTTGATATGTTTATGATATTGAACATTTTTGCTTTTAATCACAGATGCTTCTGTATATTTACAAAAATATAGTATTTTTCTGTGCTTTATATTTTTACAAATATTACTTTTATTTTATAATATATTGTTTACTAGCCGCCTTTGGCGACCAGCCGGTTCACCAGTATTACCGCTCGCTACAATTTTCAATTAAATATTTTAAGTAACTGGTCTATTAATAGATTCTCAAACAAAACATTTTTAATCTTCAAATTTTGATAGTCACACCAAACTTATACTGTCGTTTCGTTCAATTTACTATATATATTTTCCTAATTTGTTGTCATTTACGGTAAAACTTCAACTTTAATTTAAAGTGGAAATGCTGAAATTGCAATTAATGTAAAGATATTTTTTAATGAAACCAAGCGTTTTATTTTATTTATCATTTTTGTTGTTATTTATTTATTTATTATTATTATTGAATATGAGTACTGCAAACAGAATCGTTCGGTATTTAAGTCTTATGTGAACTACAAAATATTTTTCATAATTTGCGTAATATCTCAAAGAATAATTCAACAAAAATTTCTCAGATTCAGCATAAAATTCAGTTTTTAGTTTTGCTTTCAAAAGGATTGAAATGAAATCAATAATAATATTTTGTTCCGGCCTATAAATATATTTCAAAAATTATGAAGTCTAAATTTAATTCAGTAAGGTATCATTTTCTGAGAAATATTCTGGACACACCAAATTTTAAATAAATAAATGAATGTTTCTATTTTCCACGATTAACTAAGACTGATTTATGAAGTTTTAAATGTTAAAAATTTAGAAAAACTCAACATTTTCATAATCTTAGGCCAATTAATCTTGAGAAATACGCTGACTGGCGTATTTTCTTTAAAACGATCGATGGAAAATCTAAAATTATCCTTTTTTTTTTTTTTTTTTTTTTGAATAGTGATATTCAAATTTTTATAAATCAGTCAGTTTAAGTTATTGATTTTGTTGATTGGAAATTAATTCTTTATTTAAAATATTAGTGTTTCAAGAACATTTTGTTAAACGTGATTTCCACAGCAGAAGCTTTATGTAAAATCAAAAATGCGTTATATATTAGAGTATTTATTGGATCAAGTTACATAAAATATAATCAATTTCCATTTAGACCATTTCAGCAGATCTGTGTCTATTACTAAAGGTTTACAAATTAGCAGTGTGGCACTGATTTGAAGGGATATCCTGTTCATATTAAACAAAACTTGCCTTAAAATAAAACTGATTTATTGGATTAATAATACAGATAGTGTAAAAGACCATAAAATATTTTTTCTTGAATTTATTGTTTAGAAAAAAATAATATTTCATATTTGTTTCATTTCCTACAGACACGTGACGGAAATCATATTTTTGCAGATTTCATTTCCAAAAAGATTTAATTTATTTTTAAATGGAGCTTTAATCGATGTGATGGCAACACTTTGGAAAAAGCTAATTTTTTCCCCATGAATGCGAAACGTGCTCGTGCAGCTTAAATTTTATTTTTATTTTGTACGAAAAAAATTGTTGAAAAATATAGTTAAATTATTTATTTAAAAATTAATTAAAAATAGAAATTTAATTTTAAGGTTAAAACATTGGTATCATTTAAAAGATAAATTTTTGATCTGTAACTTGATGTAAAAATCTTTTTTGTGCGGTAATATTTTTGGAAGTTATAGCAGAAACACGCTAAAATTTCGCTTATTTTTTAAATAAATAAAATTTTAATTAAAAATTCGAAAAAATAACCCCGAGGTGCACATTACCGGCCTCCAAGGTATACACGTGCCAAATTTCGTAGTTGTTGGTCGAACGATCTGGCCTGTAGAGCGCCAACACACACACACACACACATATTCACACATTGAGCTTTATTATAAGTATAGATTAAGTTATTTTACTTTGCATTTCTGATAAAGATTATTTTTAGTGATAGATCAATTCAGCCGTCTTTGATAAATATTTTAACTTTATATCTAGGAAATTTCTTCTAGCATTCTATATTCATCGAGTTTTGAAGAACAAATAGAATGAATCCTGACAATAGTTTGAAATATTTCTCTTTTCCTTTTGGCAGCATGGAAATGAAACTGATTCTTCATTGATTAAATAGGTAATGTTAATGAGAATATGGGGAACTAATAAATATTGAACGATATTGTACTTCTTTTGCACTTTTTACAATTTAAAAATATTTTTTCTTTTCAAATATTCAGTCATTTAAATTATTTTAAAAAATGCGCCCCGTTTAAATTATTTAAGACAATTTTTTTGTTGAAATTTTTATTTTTATGATAAAGAATATTTTTATTGGTAATTTTTAAATTTATGATTTTCTTTCATATAATACTTTTTACTATTCTTATTTTCAATTTTATAATTTGATTTTGACAATGTATTTAAATGTTCATAGAATAATCGGAAACTCTATTAATATTCAGAAACATAAGAGTTTTGTTAGGATGTTGGTTATGTTTTCGATGAGTTTATATTAATGATGACGTATGTGGTAGCACTTTTCTCTCATTTCTTCGTGTATTCTAATTGCCTCAGCTTTGAAAGTCTTTCCTAAAACTTTTAACTTATTGCAATATTTTTTTATAAATGGGCTTACACTCCATAACACTTATTATTCATATACAGTTCGGAATTATTATTTTCAATTTCTGAAATTTTATGGTTATTCTTCTTCAGTTCTAACCCTTTTATCTATATATTGAGTTCAAACTCTCTTAAATATCTAAACTAAATTTGCTATTAATAATTTTTAAGTAAAATAAAAATCAGTTTTTTCATTACTGAATTAATTTTTCATTACACTAGACATTAGATTTCGAATTCGCGATTTATCAAAGCTATTTAATTTAGCATGTGAAAGGCATAAATACGTTTGTGTGTGAGTGTTGAAATTGGCGGCGTGCTGAAATTGTTTTAAAAATAGTATTCAAATAACATTTTAAAAATCATTCCATTATTGAAGAAACGAAATGTTATAATATATTGAGAAACGCAGACAAAACTAAAACGAAATGCCATTGCAACACTTTTTTTTGAAATTATTTTAATATGATTATATTTTAACTGTTTTATTGGAAGGAAAAACACTACTATTTTTATCATATAAATAAAAATTTGCAAGTTACCTCAAAATTCTTCACTTTTGAAGAAGTTCTGTTTAAGCAGTATGCTAAGAAAGGTAATTTATAATTTATTATTGAAATAAATATATAATAATAAAAAAGGGACATCGATTTATATTGAAAGATATATCCTAATAATGAAGTTCGGTCAAGGCCCAGCCCTACTTCTTATACAAGAAAGTAAAATTATCTGCCATTTTTTGGATTATCTTCACTAAAAAAAACTTATACATTATATTTTGAAATCAATTTTACAAAGAAAAAAAGTTGTATTATCATTTTTGCCAACGATTCGAATCGAAAAGTGTGTCACCTGCTCCTCACAAGCTAACACATTGTTGGTTTCCGGTTGGAAATGAAAGTACTTCCAAGTGAAGACAAGACGTTAAAACAGAATGGCGACGAGTTTTTCAAGGTCAAATAGATATTTGTGAAGAAGAAAGTGACATTAGATCCATCTTACCTCTCTGACCTTACTCTCAATCTCCGGAATGGTTTCTGGAACTTTCGAGACTGATTTTTTTTATTGAAAGTCATTGCATATCGTAATTTTCGATATCTTGCTCATATTTTCTCAAAATACATAAAAAAAAACTCCAAGATTTATCAAAACACTTTTGCTAATATTTTTTAGAAGAGTAACCGTTAGAGAAAGGATTTGAATATTAATGTTATGCCTTACATACATTGATATATTATTAAACGCAGAAATATTTAAGTATTACTTTAAGATAGATTAAAATTTTATGGTAAAGTTCTTGAATTTAATTACATAAAATAATGATCTTCATTCATTATATCTAATATCTAAATCCATAAAAGAATAATGTATTTGGAATTAATTTTTTTTAAAAATCAGAAGTGGTAATGATATTGCTTTATTTTTGAGTTGCCGATTCTCATTTTTTTAAAAATTAAAACCGTTTTCTTTCATACTAAAATGCTTTTTGTGTTGTCTTATGAAGTATACTAGTTTTTGTTTACTTCAGGTATTGTAATAAACAATGACAAAGCAATAAAAAATATATACGATCTTAAATAATACCACTCTTAATTAAAAGTAAATTAACCTTTTTTTTTTTTTTTTTTTTTTTTTTCATTTTGTATCACCTTTCAGTTATAAAATATGAAACGTTATTAGGTGGAAGCATTCTTAAAAGTTATTAGAGTTTGAGATAAAATATAAAAAGAAATTAGTTGTTATAAGCAAGCATATCACAACATCAACAAAATAATTACAATAAGTTACATTAATGTTAAACAGAGTTTTTCGCTATTTTTATATCGGAAAGAATTGCAGTTGCTTATTTCGCTAGTTTTAGATTATTTGTTGCTCTATTCTTTAATTTATTGTGTGCACTTGTCTATTTGCCCATGCTAAGGTATTTATTTAATAGAGACAATGAAAATAATATTTGAGTTATTAATTCATAATATATTATATTTGTTGACATTTAAAAATGAAAAACAAAGACGAATTTAAACTTCATTTCATAAAAAGGTTTATTTCAGTTATTTTGAAATGGAACTGGTGGGTAAATTTAAGTTGTAGATCTCTCATAGAATGCGTTTGTGTGGTGGAATCACGAAAGAAAAAAAATTATTTTCATGTTCTAGAATATGATGCAAATTTAGGCGAAAAGGAAACTACTCAATAATTCCTGCAAAAATAAAAATAAATGCTTTGCTATTTAATATAACATTAGAAACAATCACTGTCTTTCATCTTATTGAGATATATAAAAATATTGAACGGCTATTCAAAATACAAATTACAATGATATTCAATCAATTGAATGCTTTATGGATTTGAATGTTTTATGGATATTTTTTGGTTATTAAAGAATTTATATTAAGCAACCTTTGTAAACAAGACAGATGAGATTTAAAGAAAGATTCCCACTACGAAAACAGTTTCGACAAAATACACTTATACCAGGCTCTAACAATACAGTTTCGAAACATAGCTTTGGAGACGTAGTTTGTATTTGCTGTATTTCACATCTTGAGCTTTTAAGTTTGTGTACATAAATAAATCTTAGAGATACATGAAGAAACATTTTATATAAGCACTAAAAATAGCAATTCGTTTTCAGACAAATAATGAATAACAAACAAAAAAAACATAAAACTGAAATAAGAATATTTTTTTAACGAATTCCAAACGATTTTTTAAAATGCGTTACTTACTTGAATATAAACAGTGAGGGATATATCAACAAAGGCTGTTATCCCATAGGAGCGATGGGGGCCGCGGTGGCCTGGTGGGAAAGTCTCGGCTCGTAAGTCTTAGTGCTTCAGGTTCGAGACCTAATTCCATCGAAGAACCGTCGTGTAAGGGGATCTGCTGCACGGTAAATCCGTCAGACCAAACGTCCTCCCACTGGTGTGATATGGAGCGGAGAGGTGGGGTACCAGCTCAGGCGTCTTCCTCGTCATCTGACCACGGTTCAAAATTACGAGGACCGTTCCAAAATAGCCCTATTGTTACTTTACAACGGGATGTTAATATAACTAAACCTAAACTCATAGGAGCGAAAAAGTTACATTTAATGGATATCAAAATACTTGACGGCTTAAATAAAGACGCTTAGATGATGTTTACTTGAGAGAGCTTGAGGCAAAAGAAATATTCGATGTTGGGTTTTTTCCAGAGCGCTTCTCTGTAGACTGTATATTTTGAGCATTTTAACAAGATGAGAGAAATGTCGTTGCCTTCGTTACATTTGAAGCAGAAGAAGTTGTCTGAGAGATTGAACTTGTGAAGAAGACTTGGAGTAATGATCATTTTACAAATCACCCGTGCAATAAGTTCATCTTGAATCCTACTTCTAGTCCAA
This sequence comes from Argiope bruennichi, assembly GCF_947563725.1. Lineage (NCBI taxonomy): Eukaryota > Metazoa > Arthropoda > Arachnida > Araneae > Araneidae > Argiope > Argiope bruennichi. Next base: position 78,380,336 of record NC_079156.1, read on the forward strand.
TTAGTGAGTGTGCTGATGGTTGATGATGTCTCCGATCAAAGGTAGGTATCTGCTCCTGTGATAATTATTTGAGGCGATTTCGGTAGAGTTCTTTCTCAGACTGGCGATCGTATCCTCCGGGGAGATCCATTCTATGAATGGCGTATATTCCTTTACTGCTTTTGTAAGAGCGTCTGCTTTTTCGTTCCATGCGATACCAGAGTGGCCAGGTACCCACTGTTACGTCATGGCATGCAAGAGCGCCACCTACAACAAATGTGATCTTGTACATTCGAATGCTGTAACCCATTGAAAGCGGTTGCACAAAATAAAGCCTGAATAACTACATAACGTCATCCGTATTTTCTTCTAATACATCCATTTTTAATCGACGATAACATTGGTCAAAAGCGAGCCGGAGCAAATACCATGGATAAAAAAGTTGAAAAAAGCGATGACCGAGAAGCGGTTTCAGAAAAGAAACTAAATAAACTGAAAGGCTCGATAAAAACTACTTTGAAAAGAATCGAAAGTTTTAGTGCCGAAAAGTCAGCTTCGAAAGACATTAACGCAATGGAATTAGAAGTGAAATTAAGGAAACTTGGACAATTGCAAGCACAGTTGGACAAGATATCCGAACAATATTGCGGTATTGAAACGTCGGAAGATATAGAAACCATCCTAGAAGATATTGATCAAATAAATATACGGATTGAAGAAACAGAGGTAGGTCTGAAATTGCTATTAAATTCAATTAAAGATGAATTTAAAATTAACCCTGTTTCAAAGGATAATGCAGTAACTAAAATCCGACTACCGGAAATTCCATTACCAGAATTTTCTGGAAAAATAGCTGATTTTGCAAATTTTAAAAATTTATTTGTTAATTTAATTAGCAACAATGAGCAATTAAATGATTCTCAAAAGCTGTATTATCTCCGTGCATGCTTAAGAGGAGAAGCTAAATTATTAGAATCGTCTAGTGATAACTTTCAATCACTCTTTAAAGCATTATCAGATCGTTATGAAAATCAACGTCAATTGATAGACTCTCATATATTAGAAATAATAAATTTTGAGAAAATTCGTAGCGAATCTGCTAAAGAACTGTGTGCCTTAATAGACTGCGTTAATAAAAACATCAGAGCGTTAAAGGTTCTTACATTCGAACAAAATAAGCTATCTGATTTAATGCTTGTAAACATCATTCTACAGAAAGTAGATAAAGAGACAAGGAAGCAATTCGAGCTTTCTCTAAATACGGCAGAAATTCCTACATTTGAAAATTTGATGAAATTTCTAGAAAAGCGAAGTTCTTTGTTAGAAAGTATTAACCGTATTCCTAGTAAATACGAACGTCCACAAAATACGAGCATATTTAAAAGAGCAAAAACACTTATAGTTAATAATAAAAATTCCAATGCTAAAGCTTGTATTTTATGCAAAAACTATCACGCACTATTTAGATGCGTTACTTTTCAAAATATGTCTATCGATGACAGAAAGAACTTCGTTAGGAATAACAAATTATGCATTAACTGTCTTAAACCTCACCCGGGGATCTGCAAATCAAAATATTCTTGCAACATTCCAAGTTGCGGTAAAAGGCATAACTCACTCATACATGATGAGTCAACTGAAAATCGCGCTACCACTTCAGATTCAAGGGCACGGGCGAGCGAAAGCCAAACAGATGCAGAAACGAAACCGAAACTAAACGTACTAACCGAAGTATCTGCTTTGACGTTGAATCCGAGAGAGACTAAACAGGCGATAGAAGGGAATAAATCAGTTATATTAAACACTTTTCTTATTTATGTGAAAACTGCAGATGGTCGGAGAGTTCAATTAAGAGGGCTCTTAGACAATGCTTCGACTTTATGTATTCTTCGAGAAGATGTAGCTAGAAAATTGGGAATCAAACTAAAATCAATAAAACAAGGTATAACTGGTATAAATGGAATTACGCAGTTTATTAAACACGCTGCTAACATTGAAGTATCAAATCGAGATTATTCATTTTCACACATGGTGAAATGTTCTATTCTTCCTAAAATAACCGATGAGATTCCTGTATCGAAATTAAATATATCTGCATTAAATATTCCCTGTTCAATTGAACTAGCTGATTTCAATTTCCACACACCAGGTCAAATTGATATACTATTAGGAAGTGAGCTATTTTTTGAGATTTTAAAACCTGAGCAACTTCGTCTGCAAAATGGAGATGTAATATTACAAAATACTAAGTTTGGTTATTTAGTTACAGGCATTCTTCCCCAGTTACCTCAAAAGGCCAATTGTTATCTCGTAAGTGAACCAAATTTAGATGAAGCAGTTAAACAATTTTTTGAATTGGAATCATTGCCGGATAATGTTAAAGAAATAACAAAGAGTGAAGAAGAAATTTATTGTGAGGAGCATTTTGTTAAAACCTATAAAAGAGATAAAACTGGAAGATTTATAGTTCAGTTACCCATAAAGGAAAATGCCGAATCATTACTAGGAAATTCCAAAGAAAATGCAATCAAGCGCCTAAATGGTATCTGGAATAAATTAAACAAAAATAATACTATGGAAATCTTATATAAGGAATTTATGCGAGAATATGAGAGTTTAGAACGCATGGAGGAGATAAAAATTGAAGATGATAGCAATGTGAACTATTACATTCCCCACCATGCGATATATAAACCTGAGAAAACGTCAACTCCCTTAAGAGTGGTTTTTGATGCAAGTGCAAAAACAACAAGTGGATATTCTCTGAATTCCATTTTACTAAATGGAGGTATTATTCAGCAAGATCTTTTTTCCATAGTAAGTAGATTCAGAAAGCACAGATATGCATTTAGTGCAGATATTAAAAAAATGTACAGACAAATACTGATCGATCCCACTCAAAGAGACTTACAGCGTATTGTCTGGAAATCAAGTGCTGATGGTCCAGTGAAGATTTACAAACTGTCTACAGTAACCTATGGAACAGTTTCTTCGCCATTTTTGGCTACCAGGACCTTAAGAGCTTTAGCAGATGAGGAAAAAAAGGACTTTCCTAAGGCTGCAGATGTGATTTGTTCTGATTTCTACATGGATGACATTCTGTCAGGTGATGCAACGCTAGAAGATACTAAAACTCTTCAAACCCAGATTTCTGAACTCCTCGGAAGATCTGGATTTAAGCTTCACAAATGGGTCGCTAATAACTCTAATTTACTACAAAACCTGTCTACCACATCCTATTCATTTTCGAAAGAACAAGGTGTTAGTTCTGTAAAAACATTAGGTATGTTTTGGGATCCAAAAGAAGATTGCTTTACATATAAGGTAAAGATCAAGCCTAAGGACTCTTTTTCAAAAAGGGAGGTGCTGTCAGAAATAGCGAGTCTTTTTGATCCACTTGGACTTTTAGGCCCTCTCATTACAAAGGCAAAAATATTTATCCAAGGACTTTGGAAGATAAAATTGGACTGGAATGAAAAATTACCATCTGATGCAATGACAGAATGGAAAAGGTTCTACATAAAACTCTGGGAAGTAAACAACTTCAGAATTCAAAGGTTTATTCTACTTCCTGATGCAGTTCGCATTGAGATTCATGGATTTTCTGATGCATCAGAACGTGCCTATGCTGCTGTTGTCTATTTAAAGTGCTTCACCCAATCTGGACAGTTTAAAACTAGTCTAGTATGCAGCAAATCCAGAGTGGCTCCATTAAAGTCACTTACCATTCCCCGACTTGAACTGTGTGCTGCGTTGCTGTTATCTAGATTAGTGAAAAAGATAGTTCCAATTCTGCAATTGCCCATTGATGTTATCTCATTGTGGACAGACTCTACTATTGTTTTGGCGTGGATCGAGACTGAGCCCTATAAGCTAAAAACATTCGTCAGCAATAGGGTTGCGGAGATCCAAACCCTCACATCAGATTGTCATTGGAAGCATGTAAGTAGCAAAAACAATCCTGCTGACATTATTTCTAAAGGATGCAGTGCAGATGAACTCATAAGAAATAAAATGTGGTTTGCTGGTCCAGATGAACTTACTGATGAACCAGTAGACAATCAATCCATGCAGGATTTTGCTTTTGTTGATGAACTAAAATGTGTTGTGACTCTGAATATTAATGACTCTAATTCAAATTTTTATGATGAACTCTTTAATCATACAAATAATTTCATAAAATTAATTAGAATAGTTAGCTTTATTTTCAGGTTTATTAACAACACTAAAGCTAAGGAGTCTCGTAATAAGATAAGTAAATATTTAACTACTGAGGAGCTGCAAAAAAGTACTGAATATTTAGCTAGTGTAGCTCAGTTGAGTGAATTTAAATCAGAAATAGATGCACTAAATAAAGGTAAAAATATTTCTAAAACAAGTAAGTTAAGATCTTTAGATCCATTCCTAGATGAAAAAGGGTTACTTAGAGTTGGCGGTAGACTTAAAAATTCTGACTTGCCATTTGAATCTAAACATCAAATAATTTTACCCAGTAAACATACATTCACTAAGTTACTTTTTGAGCATGTACATAAAAAATGTCTACATATTGGTGCACAAGGTTTGTTACATCAAATTAGACTACAATACTGGCCCTTAAATGGTAAAGGTATTGCAAGAAAAATTGTCCATGATTGTATTAGATGTTTTAGGCAAAGGCCTAGGGTGTTAGACCAGTTAATGGGAAATTTACCTTCAGAAAGAGTAACTCCTAGTTCTCCATTTTTAAATTCTGGTGTAGATTTTTGTGGTCCTTTTCAAATAAAGTTTAAAAACCAAAGAAAGGGAATATATTCAAAGGTTTATGTAGCGATTTTTGTATGTTTGTCAACTAAAGCTATTCACCTAGAAACGGTAACAGATTTGACGACTGAAGCTTTCATTGCATCTTTAAAGAGACTCTGCGCCCGTAGAGGCCGCATTGCAACATTGATGTCGGATAATGCATCTAATTTCAAGGGTGCAGCTTCAGAATTAAATCGCTTAAAAAAACTAGTTTGTCAGACTAATGAGACTTTAGCCAATTACCTATCCGCAGAATCAATCCAATGGAAATTTATTCCCCCTTCTCCCAATTTCGGAGGCTTATGGGAAGCAGGAGTAAAATCATTTAAACACCATCTTTATAGAACTTTAGCTAACAGTAAAATAACTATTGAAGAATTTGAAACAATAGTAATTCAGATTGAAGGTATACTTAACTCACGTCCCTTAATTCCATTATCAGATAATATTAATGAATATGAAGTTTTAACTCCTGGACACTTTATCATTGGACGCCCAATAACTTCAATACCTGAACCGGAAATTGTAGACATTTCTGACAATAGGTTGTCGCGCTGGCAATATACTACCAAATGTGTTCAAACAATTTGGAAACGCTGGAAAATTGACTATTTGAACCACTTACAGCAAAGAAATAAGTGGCAATTCAAAAAAAATAATGTTAAGGTCGGATGTTTAGTATTGTTAAAGGAAAATGATTTGCCTCCTTGCAAATGGGCAATGGCTAGAATTTTAGAGATAATTTATGGAAATGAAGGCAGAGTAAGAGTTGTTAAATTAAAAACTAACACAGGTATTTTTACACGCCCTATTTCAAAAATTTGTCTCTTACCAATAAGGGATAACTTTGAAAATTAAAATAGTTAAGATAGTTGTATATATTGTATGCACATAATAATTGTATTTATATCATGTTTAATATTCAATTTGTATATATTTTGCAATTTTGTTGTTCACTTGTAAATATTTCATCTGAATAGTTTATTTGGTTTTAGAAAATGTAAGTTAATTGTATAATTAAATGTGTTTTGAAATCTTGCATATTTCAACGCCGGGCGGAATGTTACGTCATGGCATGTAAGAGCGCCACCTACAACAAATGTGATCTTGTACATTCGAATGCTGTAACCCGTTGAAAGCGGTTGCACAAAATAAAGCCTGAAGCCTACATAACGTCATCCGTATTTTCTTCTAATACATCCATTTTTAATCGACGATAACACCCACAAAAGAGAGTTTTTTTGGTTCAGATTTTTCCTTGTGTAAATTTTTGAGGCTAATCGTTGAATAATTTTAAACAAATGAAAACTGATGTTTTTAAGTGCAATAAAAGCAGAATAACTGTCCGAAAGAATTACAATATCTTTATTTGGGACTCTCAGTTCATCCAGAGCTTGGCAGATTGTTAAAACTTCAGCTGTAAAAATGGAGTTTATGGCATGAATGCGATAAGTAAATTTCTGAAAACAAGAAATACCAGCAATTGAGGTGAAGAGCTGTGATTTTGAACCATCAGTGGCTATGATGAAATGATTCGGAAATGTGTTCTGGATGCATTCAGTGAAGTTTGCTGCGATGACAGAAGCTGAGAATTCTTAGTTTTGGAAACTGAAATCGTTCAGAAAGATTTCACAAAGATCGGGGCTAGAATGGGGAAAAATTGGTATTTTTATTAGACGCTTCGAAGAATAATTAAGCCTTTAAAGAAGATTTGGGCATTTCTTCATCTTTTCAGTCAATAGGACATTTAGTTTATCAGAATTGTTAGTTAAAGGTGAGAAAGGAAAATTAGCCATTTGTTTGATGAAAAATTGGATTGTAAGGCGTTTAATTTTTTCTGAAAGAATTTCTTGTCCTGAAAGTTTTAATGAAATGGTATTGGGAACCAGGTGGGAACGTCAAGTGCTATTCTCAGTGTCACTGTTTGGATTGTATTACAGGATTTGAGATGTGTTTCAGAGAATTTGTTAATGATGATACTACTGTAATAGTATAAACTAAGTATTAATGATTGTGATTAAATTTTTTGTTCTTGGGCCGTTTCTCATGCATCCTAAAATTTTGAGACCTTGTCTTTTTTTAAGTACCTTATTTTTATATTTATTTTAATTTTTTATTGATTTTATATTTTTTTATATTTATTATTTATTTTAATTTTGCCATTTTGATTAGTTTTAGCGAACGGAGTTCCAAGATATTTGTTCGATTCATTCCATGCAAGTGAAAATCCTCCATACGTTATATACGGAAGTAAAATTAAGCGTTTTCTAGAGAGATCAACTATAGCACTTTTTTCAGCACTAATGGAAATTTTATAATAAGAGCACCATTTATAAATATTTTTCAGTGTATTTTGCAATTTAACTTTAATATAATCCATTGAGAACAATAAACAAATGAGAACAATAAAGAAAAATATCATTAGCAAAAGTGGAATACTCGACATTTGTGTCTAATGTTTCTAAGAAATCATTCATGAAAATGACGAAAAGAATTGAAGAGAGAACACTTTCCTGTGGGAGGCCTTTATGAAGGAAATTTATATTAGAAATGGTATTTCACCATCTAATCTGAAACGTTCTTTCTTGCAGAAAATTGTGCATCCATTTAGCGATTTTGCCTGTAATAAACAGTTGGAGATATTTATAAATAAGGGCATCCATAGGAACTGAGTCATAGGCACTTTTGAAATTGAGACTAACACCAAGAAAAAAAAATTTCTTTCTATGTGCTTCAGATATTGCTGCATAGACTTTATATGTTGCTGTTTGGCTATCTCTGAAAGGAATAAAACCGTGTTGGTTTGTGTTGATTTTGTTGTAGCGAGTTAAATATTGAGTAATACGATAAGCTAAGATGCGTTCGAAAATCTTACGAAAAACTGAAGTTAGAGCTATTGGTCTATATGAGATTATTTTTGTTTTATCTTTGTTTGGTTTTGGTTTTTTTTTTTTTTTTGTGGCGCAAGAGCCAATTTTGGTCATACTGCGCCAGGTTTTGGGATTGAAACTATGATGGCATGTTTCCAATCGTTGGGAAGTAAGGAGAAATTTCATTGTGTTGAAAAATAGCGAGGATTTTGCAAAGAGCTGTATCGTCAAGTTTTTTTAACCACGCTGCTGGGATGTTATCTGCACCTGGTATGGAGTTTCTCGTTTTTTGTATGGCTCTTTTGAGATCCCAAATTTTGATACTGCTATTTAAAAATTAGTTGTTATTATTGTAGTCCATCGGAATAGGCTCCAGTTCATAATTATGTGATTGAAAATTTTTAGCAAGAAGTTTACTTTGAATTTTTGTATTGCTTATAAATCTATTTTTATGGAAAATGATTCTATTAGTTTTAATATCGGGATTAGTATGACTGGATAACTTGTTTAGTATTTTAAAAAACATTCTAGTATTTTGAGAAATTTTGCTAATGCTTCCCCAATATCTATATTTTGTTCTTTTAATATGGAATTTTAGTTTGCTTCTATATCTCTACATAGTATAAAAGGAAGTCTCCTGAAAGCATCTGTATGTTTGACCCACAAAATCTCGAGAAATAGTTAACGGATATTGGAGACATTTATATCATTTTGTAGAGCATTTACTGGGGAAAGTTTTAGCATATTAAAGTCATATCAAAATAAAACACGAGTTTTATAATTGCTATTTTAACTATTCCGTGCATGCGCGAAAACCTCAAACTGCGCATGTGCAAACAGCAAGAGCTGTGGTATGTATATGTGATACATTTCTTTGTTTACGTCTGATTTTAAACAGCGATTCAAATTATGTCCAAAAGAAGGAAATACAACCTTGGATGGAACACATTAAATGCCAAAAATCTTCTTTTGTTGCGCGATAAGGAAAATGAAGAGGAAAGAAACGTTCGGTTAGCGAATATCAGAGAAATGATGAACTTAGGGAAGGAGCACTTCTGTTGAGAAAAATAACCATCTTTCTTTAAAATCTCATGAGGAGTGCAAATTATCATTATATGAAATTATACAGAATTGATAAACAAATGTGGAACAGTGGGTACAATGACTTATTTGTATATTTTTAAATTTTAAAACAGCTTTTCTATTGTATATTTTTAATGAATTGTTTTGTCTGTGAACATATATTTTACTTCTTAACAGTCTAAATATCCTGCTATTTTTGATAATTTCTAAATATATTTTTATGTTTGTTTGATGTTGCGTGACATGCCCATGTCATATCGGATGGAGGCTAAACTTAAGTTTAAAGCTAATTTTTCTTCTTGGATGCTATGTCACGGGCAACGCCGTGCGGGTATTGCTAGTTTTTTTATATTTAATCCTATCTGAGACAGATATGTTCGTCAATGTTTTTTTTCACATGTACTTTTTCAAGCGGCTGAAGTTCTCACAAGCAGCATTCCACCATGGTGGGTAATCTTTATTGGGTAAAATTTGTATGTTTAGTTATAATTTGAGAAATTTTGCTAGTAACCATTTCTATAGAAGGTTGTTTAGTTGATGTGAGAATTTCGTTTGTTTCTTGAATGATTGAATTCCACTTAGTAGCTGAAATATTTAGATGCGATATTGAATTTTGAACATGAAACTATTATGGGCCTATGATCACTTTCGAAGGAGCAGTCAAAAACATAGCAATCAGTTTCTTCGAAAAGTTGGACAGAGCATAAAGTAAGATCAAGAATTGGGTATGTACTTGAGTTAATGATATGAGTTGAGCATAATGAGTTCAGAAGAATACAACTGGAATTATTGAGCCATTCGACAAAATTGTCACTATGTGGCGAATGATGGTTTGCACCCCATAAAGGGTGATAGAGGTTAAAATCGCCAAAGATGAAGGTTGGCTAGTTTATGCTGTCAGGAATGTTTTAATCAGGTTAATATTGAACCCATGAGGAGCATAAATATTAACAATATTGAAGGTTTGATTACAGGTTTGGGTTCCAACTGCAATGACTTCCGGATCAGGGTCATTTTCTTTTTTGGAAATGACTCTGCCAGACATACCTTCTGGTATACCGATAAGGAGGCCACCACCTGGTCTATTATATCGGTGGATCCGAAAAAAAAACTTATTTGGAAAAGTGAAATTGTCCGTATCTTTCAGATACGTTTCTTGAAAAATCTAAAAGTAGAACCAAAATGGAGGTTGGTTAAGCCAATTTTGTTTGTTTGTTTTTAATACTGCGGCAATTCCACTGCAGAAATGTCATTTAGGGAAAGGAAATGAAAGTGAGCGGAAACTGCTGTTGAAAAACTGAGGCAAAAGAAGCCATGTAAAGCGAAAAGAAATGGTTAACGAAGAACCAAAACCCAAATTGATGGGTTGGAAAGAAAAGAAAACAATGACAAAAAACAACCAAAACAAAAAAAAGGGGGGGGGGAGCTTAGCCAACTGGCATAGTCTCTTGATCGTTACTCCCACCTACATCCCACTGCATTTTGGTGTTGGATATTTTATTCGAATTCTGTAGGATTTTTTTTACGTGCAAGAGATGAACTGCCAGCGACATTTTGTGAAATCACTTTGCACATATTCTGAATTATGCATTCAATGAATTTTTGTAGCATGTTTGCAAAAAGGGCAGTTTGTTTTTCGAATCTTTCTGTCGTGGCTGGTTCATGAGTGCTTTGAATAAATAGGCAAATAGAAAACTTAACAACAAATTTATTGCAGATTCGTTCGAGTTACTCTGCTCAGTAACTCCTTCTCCAATAGCCAACATTCGAATGACATCACTCTTTTAATTACACTCGCGCTATGAATGTCTATTTCCTAACGCTTCAAATTCCAATCACTACACCCCCAACGTAAGAGTAGTGTTTATATGAAAACAAACATACCTCTGAATTAAAATCATGAATTGGATTTTAAAACGTATCTAATAACATCAAATTATCCAAATAAAAATAAACACAAATGCAAAGTTAACTCGAATGAATAACTAATTACTAACAAACATTTAAGAAAGCAATGAGGTAAAATAAGAAATGCACAATTGAATATAAATACCATCTTGGTAATAAGAAACTCACTTATCAGTTAATATACATTAATATATACTTAATAATGTATATAATCACTTATCAACTAATAAACACAAATTTATAATGAATATAATCACTTAGTAAACATTAATACATAATTAAGAAAGGATTTCACTTGATAAACATTACTCAAATGATATTTCAAATATAACCAAAACTGCTGAATGAAAATTTATAACAAACACTAGAAAAAGTTATATTCCTGTAACTAATCCTATTTCAAATAGTTTTGCACATTATACTCTTAACCAAACTTGAGAATACCAATTATTCAACATATTAAGAAAATGATAATCAATAAAACATTAAAACAAATATACATAAATATCAAGCACAAATTATTATTTTATAGTCATTAATCCCATATTGATATATGAAACAGAAAAATGATATTAGTACTAAAAAAATGTTTTTCAGTCTATTTTGGTAATAAACGTGACAGAGCATCAGCGTGCGGCATTTTAGAACCAGGGCAATGTTTTAATGTTATGTTGAATCTCTGCAAGACAAATACCCACCTTTGTAGTCGAGATGACTGAGGAACGCATTTGGTCAGATAAGGAAAGGAGCTATGATCGGTAAAAATGTGGATCTCGGATCCACACACAAGGGTTTCAAACTTTTTCAAGCTCCAAACTATAGGAAATGCTTCCCGTTCGATTGTAGACCAAGATTGTTGGCTTTTGTTTAATTTTTGACTTGCACAAGCGATAGGGCACATTTTTCCATCAACAGTTTGTGATAAACACGAGCCAATCCCGATTGACGAGGCTTCACAATGAATCACAAAGGGTTTGCTCATATTCGGGGTGTGTAGAGTAGGAGCGTGTAACAATGCTGATTTTAATTTTTCAAAAGCAACACTATGCATTTCACACCACGGCAACACCTCAGGGCTTCTTTTCTTTGTTAGTTCCGTTAACGGAAAGGCAATCTAGGCGAAATTCGCAATATAATCACGATAATAGTTGAACAGACCAAGAACACTACGTAGTTGTTTCTTGGTTTCAGGTACGGGCAAACGAGAGATCGTTTCTAACTTAGCTGGATCAGCTTGATGCTTTCCTGAATCAATTATATGTCACAGGTATGAAATTTCAGATTTAACGAAAGCACACTTTGAAAGATTAACAGTGAATTCCAGCTCTTACAATCTATTCAGCACCACATGAAGATGTTTCAAGTGAGAGGGAATATCATTGGAGAATCTAGCAATGTCATCAATATAAGCACGGCAAAATTCTCTGTATGGCGACCATGCTTTGTTCATTTCCCTTTGAAAAGTTTCATCTGCATTTTTCACCCCAAAAGGCATTACCTTAAAACGATATTGTGCTCTATGGGTCTTAAAAGATGTATAACCCCGCGAATCTTCTTCCATGGGAAGCGAATAATACCCCTTCAAAAGATCTAACACACTAATCACATTTGAATGTCCTATGGAATATATTAATTCCGTTGCGTCTTCCATGGGGAAATCGTCGGTTTTAGTCGCTGCATTCAAAGCTCGATAATCCACGCACATTCTGATAGATCCATCCATCTTGTTTACACAGACTATAGGATAAGCAATGTCAGCTGAGCTCTCTTCGATTAGATCTAGTTTTAGGAGTTCTTCGATTTGGGAGTCTATTTGAGGTTTCAGCGCTTCAGGAATCCTGTACGCGTAATGTTTTTTCCTTTCTTTATCGTCCTCTAATTTTATCTTGTGATGACCAACCGTTGCAACTCTAACTTGTCCGGTAAATATTGAATGATGATTCCGCAATAAGTTCAGGATTTGACATTTCACTTCCTCAGAAAGATGTCGCCAATCCACTTGATCAAATATCTCTTTCCAGTAACATACATTTTTATAACTGGGGGATGAATAAACTTCTCCAAAGTCTGCATCATCTTCAAAGATCATGCCTACAGCATTAATTCTTGGATAGTATTTCCGAATTTTATTTGCATGACAATGCCGAATTTTTCCATCGCTAAGTTTTACTTTATATGAATGTGGAGGGCAATGCTCGATAATTTCTCCAGGAACAGTCCAATGTGCATACAATTTGTTCGATGAATCAGGTATTAATAAATAAACTTGGTCACCTGGCTTAAATTCCTTAGAAGCGTTTCGGCGGTTAAAATATTCTGCATATGCCTGCTGTTTACCAGGAGCGATGAGAGATGCTTCCTCTGCAGCTCTTTCTAAGTTTATTTTTTGCTCCTGTAAATAATCCACAACTGATTTCTCCATGTTTAACAGAATGGCAATATCACCACACCAGCTCGATTTTAGAACACTGAGAGGTCCTTATGCTTCACGTCCATACATCGAATGGCGAAACACCCATCGTACATTTAGGAACTTCCCTGTATGCAAAAAGCATATACGGAATGTATTTATCCCAATTACTCGGATCAGTTCTGATAATGTGATGAAGTGAATTTTTGAACACCCTATTATATCTTTCTATAAGTCCATTCCCAGCTGGATGGTTAAGCGTCGTAAATCTGAGAGCACAACCTAATCTTTTCATGAATTTCTGGGTCAACTTAGAAATAAAGTTCGTTTCATTATCACTTGCAATAACATTGGGTATTCCTGTCCGCATTAATATCTCCAATAAAGCATCACACGTAGCTTTAACCGTTAACGAACGAAGAGGGATAGCCATCGAGAATGCTGGTCCATTAGACATAATACATACTTATGCCGACGAGCAGAAGGGGGTTCAATGGGTCCTATTAGGTTTATATTTACTATCTCAAATGGCAATTCCGGACGGAGAACTGGAGTAATAGGAATTTTATCAATCATTTTTTCCGGACTCCTCAACTGGCATTCTTTACAGGATTTACAAAAGTTTTTAATATCATCTGTCATATTTGGTCAATAAAAACTGTATTTAATTCTTTCACTAGTCTTTTTTAATCCCATATGGCATCCGAAAATTGATTCATGTGCTAATTTAAGAACTTGCTGTCTCTTATTTTTGGGCAAAACCAACTGACTCACTTTTTCGCCTAATATTTTATCCCGGTGGAATATTAATTCATCATTCATAAAAAAAGTTTCCTTTTCCAAGCGATACGTTTTTTCTTAATGACTGCAAAGTATCACATTTTCTTTGTTCTTCTTTCAATGCATTAATTTTGTTTTTCTTATCCAAAGAATCGCTTTCATTTCCGCTCGGTTGTTCTTCGCTCTGACTAACTCCACAACAAATCATAAATTCATCAAAGCTCTCTTCCATCGGCGCCTCTAATTCAGACGAGTTTTGGGTGCGGCTGTGGTTTATGCTTTCTCCCAATAAGTTTAATAGAGAGGGGGGGGGGATGATGAACTGCTCTTGAATTCTATCCGTGATAGCTGCAACTATCTCAATAGGCCTGGAAAATCCTTCGTTGTTTTTATCTTTTAATGATATTTGAAAACTCGAAAGAGTAGCGTTAATCCTTTCTCCAAATGCACTTTTTAAAATGATTTTTCCTTTTTCTTTTTGTTCACTTGACACATATTTAGAATTTAAAACTGGTATCATAGCACCTGAGTCAACTAGGGTTTTCAGTTCTCTATTGTCCACACAAATATCAACGTATTGTAAAGGATTGATATTTAAGCTTGTTTCACCATTAATTAATTCCGACTGAATTTCCGCGGTTAAAATGTCTTCCCGTTTCTTTTCTGCCGCAGATTCTCTCAACTGCGTTTTTTTTTTTTTTTTTTTTTTTGTCTATTTGGGCAGTCTCTAGCAAAATGCGACAATCCACAAGCGTAACAGTCTCTTGTTACTTTTCTTGAATTTGTAGTTTCGTTTTTATAAAAGTTTTTGTTTCTGAATTCTCGTTGATGCGGGGGTACATATTTCCGTTCCGAAAAATGTCTCTCTTCTCTTTCTTCGTAGGTTTGATGTTTAGAACAGTTATTCTCTTGATATAGTTCTTTCTTTTCCTCATACTGTTTGATCGCACATTTTCATAATCATCTAATTAGCTTGCAGTTTCGTTTGGATTCGTGAATTGTAATCAAACATCAATAAAATATTCTTTAATATCCATAGGTACTTTTCGCTTTATCCGTTCTGTTATGATTAAACCCGATAAACTTTCAAAAGTAGTTATTTCCAATCCTTGAATCCATTGCTCAAAATAATTTTTATGTTCGTAAGTAAAATCGCACCAGGTAGTCTCCGGTCTTTTAAAATGAGTCATAAACTTTTGCCTGAAATTTTCCGGGCTGAGTTTAAATCGTTTCACTAATAAACTCTTGATGTGGTCATAGTCCTTAACTTTCTCTATTGGCTCTCGAGCGATGAGTTGGGTTATATCCGTTGGCAATAATCCTAACAGATGCGACACGTAATCTTCTCGTTTTATTTGAGCCCACTCGGCTTGCCTCTCGAACAACAGCAAATATAAACTGATATCACTGTTCTTTTCATCGAATTTCTGCATCACGTGCCTGAGTTCCATCTTGGGAGTTGGTAATACAACATCCACGGGTACACTGGAATATTGCAGCTTCAGTTTCTCAAGTTCGAATTCTCGTTCTTCTTGTACTTTTTTCTCCTGCAATTCCCACTCTTTAATTTTTCTTTCTTCAAATTCTCTTTCTTCTTGCTTTCGTTTTTGATCTTCTCTGTCTTTTCTATCCTCTATGATAACTATCATTTGTTTCTTCACAAACTCTTCCTCGTAATTTTTACTTCCAGTAATTAATTTTTTTAAGGCCACAATTTTCATCTCTAATGAAACAGTTTCACCCAGCTCTTCCGCCAACAACTTCAAATCTTCCTTTTTCACACTGCCTAGGAAGGGCATATTGATACCGAAAGCACACCTTTATCGAATAAAGTTCGATTTCAAGTTCGTCAGAAATAGCACTCGATTCTCAATCCTGTCGACTGCGCCAAATGTGTCGTGGCTGGTTTGTGAATGCTTTGAATAAATAGGCAAATAGAAAACTTAACAACAAATTTACTGCAGATTCGTTCGAGTTACTCTGCTCAGTAACTCCTTCTTCTCCAAGAATGACATCACTCTTTTAATTACACTCGCTCTAGTTGTCTAGCGCCATCTATGAACGTTTATTTCCTAACGCTTCAAAATCCAATCACTACACTTTCGTTTATTGACTGTAGAAAGGATTCGAATTTCGCGTTGAAAGAATTTTGTAAGTCAGTAGTTGCCGGTATGATTTTGGTAGTATCAGAATATGTGATGCTTGAAAAGTTCTGCAAGCTTCGCCAGTAGCTATATGGTTATGGCAATTAAGTTCAAGTATCTTTTGTATATGCTGGACATGATTTATGCTTGGCATTATGAGGACCATTGCAGTTAATACATTTTTCAGGTCCTTGGCAAGTCCCAAGGTGCGTCTCCACAAAGATGACAGTTTTCCCACAAACACCGGTAGGATGATCAAAAGAAAAGCATTTGTTGCATTGTCGCGGGCTGTCTATAAATAGCTGGAAGTGCTGATTAACAAAACAAATTTTGACAGAATCTGACAGAGTTATTCCCAAAACAGTTATTAGGACTGGTGATATATCCTTTGTAGCATTTTTTTTAAAAATCTCCGCATTTCAACCACAGTAAAGTTATTTTTATCCTGTATTTCTGCTGCTAGTTCATCCATCGGGGGTATTTGTTGGTATGTCAAACAGTAAGAAGAGAGAAGTGATGTTTTTCCTTATCACATCTGTCACGAGATCTTTATCTATAAATTTATTTAGTGACGATAATTGCACAGCACAAATCGGGTCCTTTGTCGTAAGTAATATTTTGCCTTGTCGGGAATATTTCATTTATCTATTGAATCATGTCTATTAATAATATTTTTGATGAAACCTTGCTCTAGAAACGGATTTAATTGGGGCAATTTCTGCAATTTTTCACCATTCTACGGGATAACAATTTCTTTGTATTGATTAGGTCCGAGGCGCATAACATGCTCGTTGGTGGTTTTATTATTTCTATAGTAATTATTATTTTGCACTGTATCCATATTCAATTGCCTGACTTTGTTCATGATTGCAGCAGCATCAATTGGCAAAAAAATGAATTCCGAATTCGTTTTGCAAAGTAGATTATCTTTTTAAATCTACAAAAATATAATGACAGACAATCTTGCCTTTTAGCAACACAAATTAAAAAGAGAAACTATTAATAACACTGGAAAACACACGGTCGAAAACCAAAGATTGAAGGCACAAGGAACGGAAAGAAACACAACCGTCACTCGCAAATTCAAATTTTCCCTTATTATTATTATTATTATATATGCGTTGATACTGATTCAGTTTTGACTGAAACTTTGCCAGTTTGAGAATAGAAATTCCTCTTCAGATTATAAACAGGTAAAAAAGTTAGAGTGCGAAATAAATAAATGATGCAGTTTCTTTGGGCCCAAATAAAATTACTCTAATTTTCTCCCTCGCATTCTGTAATAAAAAAAATTAAATTTAATGCTTATTTATAAGGTCATTTTGGAATTAAAACAATTTCTGAATTGGAAAAAAAACAATGATAATATACGTCAAATATTCCCTGAAGTTTCAATAATTTTATTTCTTTTGAAACGTATTTAATTGCTTATTTCAGAAAGAAAAAAATAAAATTACGAAATAAATGAAAATTTTCATGAAATAATTTTATATCTATCAAGTCACAAAACACATCTAGTTGAAAATTTTATTATTCTTTTTATAACTGAATTAAGAATAATTTACAAAGATAGTTGAATTCGAAACTGATTTGCTGTTACCAATTTCCAAATAATAATAGAAACTCTAGCACTGAATATAATGATTTCAATTCATGAGAAATAATAGAATAGATAGATTCGTTTAATAGAAAGTTATTTTAGAATTTATATTACACATACCGAATCTGACATTATAATTACAGTTATATAAATGGTATGGACGTAAATTAATTTCAATAACTTTTTGATTATTTTCCATAGATTTCTCAATATCTGAAAGAAAAGATTAGCAATTCCTGTTCTATCTAACGTCTCGTTTGGCGCCAAGTTGTCGCAGCCTTATCTGATATAGATTAATCTTGGATTTACATAGCCCAACCGGAAAGAAAATTTTGAGCTTCAGGGCTCCAATTTATCATCGTCAGAATTTTGATTTTACTATTTTCGTCGTCTTTATTCTAAGTATTATATTAAGAAAATGTATTAAAGAGTATTCATTTTTGAACATATTGAGAAGATGAAAGTTTGCAGTTCTAATCAGCTTAGTCATTTCAAAACGTATTTTCTCTTTAAACCACAAAGCCATCAAATGACAGCCCTATCAGTCTTGACTGTCATAGAATATGTTCTGGTAAATCAAATTCATGATTATAAATTTAGAAAATAATGCAAATAAAATTACTTTAATAGTTCGCTTTAGGAACTGTTTCAAAATTATGGAACTACTTAACATTAAACAGGTCCAATGGATTAATGAGAATGACATAATTTTGAATCGTGGTTCAAAATGCAATAATTTTTCCGTTTTACACAACTCATTTAAAACAAAATTCGATAATATGTTATTCTTGATAATCCGTTGTTTTGAAGCTACAAGCTTAGTGAATCTCAATTCAAAATTTGATAAACTAACATCATGAGCGATTAACGTGAATATTGATATAATAATAACTTTGAACAATAATGCAATTTTAAACACAATTAAAATAATTGTATTTAAAATTAAAACAATTTTAAATTAAAAAATTAATAAATTGTAATATTTTTTTAAATTTAATTCAATTTTAAATTTAAAAAATCTTAACTTCTTTAAATAATTGAGTAGTATCTAATGATATTATTTTGTTACAATAATTCTCTTTGAATAAATATAATCTTTCTCTAATTTTATCATAGACAATACAATGAAAAATAATTTTTATTATTGAAACCAAACGATATTTTGATCGTTTCATAAAAATATACAAAAATTAAGATGGTTATCTTAACTGCAACTGTCCAGTTTGAGTTTCCCCCCCCCCTTTTTTTTTTGAATTTTGCAAGGAATTATACGAATTTAATTTTCTTTATTTGTTTTGTTAATTTCGATTGTTCTGACATCAGAATATGGATTCTAATCTCTGTGAATCAAATTTGTAATGCTGAAAGTAGATTATTTTCTGGTTTAAGCAACGCACTATGAATACCCATTACGTAATAAGGATATATTTAAGACAGAAATGAATTGAAATGATACTAAACCAGGGCCAAATAACGTACGGAACAGGTTCACAAATTTTCCTTTTCTCATTTGCAAAATATAGAGAATGCTAAAGAAGCGTTTCATTGCAATAGATACTAGTGGCGCATCAATTTTAAATATTTCCTCAGCTTATTTCTATTATTACTGAATAAATCACATTTAATTAGTTCATTATTTGGCTTATTAATGTTAAAAATGAAACGTATGAAAATCAAATTTTAAGAAATTGATTAACCATATTTCCTATTTATATTATATATATAAAGCCTTAAGAACCTATCAAAATAATATTAATAACAAAAAAAAATATTTATTGAATTTATGATAAAATCAGTTCCAATTTGAACTGATACTTTCTGATAGTTGAAACGTTTCGCCTAGATCAATGATACAGAATCAAACAATAAAGAAATTTACATATTTGTACGATTTTTATATTTTTTTATTGATTAAAATTATTTTTTATTATGATTTATTTGTTTTTTTATACGGACATCTTTATATTCATTAATATTTTACTTTATCACATTTGCTTTTTAGTGATTAAAAACTGGAATTATACAACCAAAGTGCCATTGTGAGATTCAACTATTTTCGCGAGGCATTACAGAAAAGTTTAAATGTCGCATGAAAGTAAATCTGCGTAGTGAAAATTTAACTATAAAACAACTTGCAACAACTAGTTCTGGTTGCTTACATTACTGTTGGACCTATAGAAAAGATCCATACAGAATTTTTTTTCGGATCCGAATTTTTATGGTGTTTTTGTTGTTTTTTCAATTCCACGCCATGATCTCAAGTAAACAAACCAATTCAAACCCGATCTTTTTTTTTTTTTTTTTTTTTGCAAGTTTTGTGATTTGTGGATGGCAGCGACTGCAATGCAAATTTGGCTACAATTTAAACTCGCCACGTGTAAGTATTTTTCAGACGGAATATGAGAAGTGATTTAAGCTCTTCGGTCAAGGCGGAAGTGAAGTTAGCTGTGGTCAAGAAGTTTATTGCTTCACCATTTTAAGATAGTTAAGATAGTTTTTTAGTTAATGTTAAACAGAAAGGATGAATGGTTCAAATCTGTTGACCAAGGTCTGGTAATGTTAATTTGAACTTTGATTTTAATTTTTAAAGTTTTATTCTGATTGTTCCGGTAATGATCTTATTGACTTTTATAATCAATAAAAGTTATTTTAAGGGAACTGCTTTCAACTTTATGCCTCCTCGACATAAAATATCACTGTCAACTTTGCTAAAATTTAGGTTAGTTTACTCAGAGGAATAAGAATACGACATATTTAAATGCAGTTTGTAATGATTAATTCTTAATTTTAAAATAATTTAGTTAATTTCCGATTGTATAATCATGTTTGATTTTCATTTTGTTAGTCTTATTTTTAAAGTTATTAACGAAATCATAAGAGGTTTTCGTTTTTCGATAATGTACTATCACGTGATTGCGGATTGACTTGCTTGTGGTTCAAGGCTATTATCTAGCTCCTCCATTATTTCCTGTAGTTAACGAGATAACAATGGCAACATCTAAATAGAGGGCAGACGTCACATGAAAAGGCAAATGCTAAATGACCGAATTTTCGAACAATGATGATGATGTGTCTGCGTTATCACAGAAAGGGGGGTGCAGTAGCTTCTGAGGGTAAAAACTCCTGAGCCCCCGAGGGCAGAAGTCTGACTTCTAGCTCATATGAAGATGACACACACACACATTCGTTTGCACAACCCCTTTTTACAGGGGGGTCACATTCACACACCTCACAGATAGAACACAGATGAAGAACAACCGTGCCCGAACCGGGACGCCCAGATCATGAGGAAGATGCGCTGGCTCCGGCTTTCGAACAAATAAAGGTATTAATTAATTCTTTGAAATGTCTACAACTTGTCACAGGAAAGAATGCAAATTAAGTGAATAATGAAATTTGATTAAAAAAATTGCCAATATTATTTAATATTGAATTGCACCAATTTTTATCTTCAGACATTCCTTTGATAACGAGACGTTTATACTGTAATGCAGCTTTCATACACGCAACTTATTTGAAAAAGTATTTCATGAAAAGTGAAGAAAAAGATAACTTCTTTTTCACGGATTGGACTCTTGCTTCGTTTGATGAATGTTGAGTAAAAATGATAAAAATGGGACGAAATAAGCGATTTTATAATTTTTTCAGCTAGGCACTGGTAGTCTCTTCCAATAGACTGGGCATAATTCTGCATTCAGAGACTCCAAATTACATATTTTAGAATATAATTGCTTTCGTGGCATACTAGAAAGCTACATCCTCCGTTCGCTTCGCCCATTAACTCCCAAGAATCACATCAAGATTGTTTTGGGATCATTACGTGATCAGTATTAGCTCTCTCGTTATTTAGTTACACATTTCTGCTAGTACTTTCATTATTAAAAGTAAATTTAAATTATTTCTAAAAATATTATTTTCTGGTTACAGAGAAATATTATGAACAGTCGCAAAAATATATAATGCAAAACTGCTTACAAATCAAAATTAAAATAATTAATTGAATTTATTTAAATAAGAAATATTTTATAAAAGTAAGTCGACGTAATGTTAATAATATTAAAATAATCGCCGAAGAACGGCAAGTATTAATAAGATTAATTTATTCGTGCCAATCAACTTTGATGAATACATCTTATCACAAAGATCTTATCATATTATTTTAATTTATACTTGTGCAATAATGACAGATCGTTCTGTTTGGTTAACTGTGCTTCAAAAGAGGCGAAATTAATGGGCTTTGCTCCTGTAGCTCGTTTTGTAAGTTAATATACAATCCCTTTTTTCATTTCGGCTGGAATCTTCTAAGAATGGTTCTTCAGCATTTTCATGTGCCCTAACTTTCCGTTTTCAACTAATTCGATTTTCAATCGAAATTAGTTGAAAACGGATCCATTTACATTCAATTTTTCGTACCACGAACTTGAAAAAGTAAAACAAAGTAACAGTAATATTTTCTTAGGAAATTTTTTCCATAGCAAGCTTGTAAACAATTCAAATGTTGCCAAATGGCGATTAACAAATCTGGTCTGATTTATCCGACCTGATATATATAATCTCTTATACAATTCTTGGGGGAATTTAACGGTGCTTAGGAAATCGCACAAACGTAGGAAATATTTCCTATAGTAAACCAGAAAAATACAAGGGGTGTTCAAATGAAAAGGTACGAAACGACACTGTGGGTATAAATGAAGACTTTATTCAAAATATACACCATAGACCTGAGCACAACGATCCCATTTATTAACGATCCGAAGGATTCCTTTTTCTCAGAATTCCTGCGGCCGTGACGAGACCCAGTCCTTCACGGCGTTTTTGAGCTCGCCGTCTGAACTACGCTGCTAGTTGAATTCCTCGAGCGCAGAAAAACCATTAACTCCGATGTGTACTGTGAAACACTCCGAAGACTACGTAGGTCCATCGAGAACAAAAGACCGCGTCAACTCACGGGGAATGTGGTTCTGCTCCATGATAACGCGCATCAACACGTCTTCAGAATCACACATGCGGAACTGGGCAAGTTCAAGTAGGGACATCTCGACCATCCGCCTTACAGCCCAGATATGTCACCCTGCGATTTTCATGTGTTTGGTCCTCTGAAAAGGAAGCTCATCAACTCTAACGGCAAACTCTAGGACGTTGTGAAGGACTGGGTCTCGTCACGGCCACATGAATTCTGGGAACAAGGAATCCTTCGAATCGTTAATCAATGGGGTCGTTGTGCTCAGACCTATGGTGTATACTATGAATAAAATCATTATTTATAACCACAGTGTCATTTTGCATCGTTTCATTTGAACACCCCCTATAAGATGATAGTTAGTATCCAGGGCAACACAATTAGATCAATAATTGGAACCCAGTTAATTCAAAAAGAAAAAAGGGGAATTCCATCTCGATTTCTATTAATCTTTATTATTAATAAAGAAGAATGGACGCTTCTCTCTCTCCCTGTAGAAAAGGGGAATGCTGTACAAGTCAAACCGTGTGATCTAGAGCTACCAACTTGATTGTGCGCCTCATAAATTTTTTTTGAAATTTCATTAAGAATTTTAATTAATTAAAAATAAAATAAAATTCTAAAACTTATGAAGATACTACAGGACAAAATTAAACTTTATACTTACTTAAAATTCAAAAAATGTCTTTTAAAGGTTATCAACTTTTTTAAACATCATGTAGACATCTTATTTTTATTAATTATTAAAAACATTTTCTAAATGTATGAACAACGATATATTTTCTTATTGAAATGAAACTCCATTCATTTTTATTTTTACTTCTAACATTTCATCATGTTTTTGATGATGGTGATTATGGTATGAAGTTTCAGCTTATTTTTTCATGTTGAATTGATTTATAAGGTATTGTTTTAATAATTTTTTTACCTTTTGTTGTTTTCACAATTAAATTTTAACTTCATAATCAAGAAATGATGAAAAAAAAGTTTAAGAGCTACAGTTTTTAAGCACATCTGCTTTTTCCTGTGCTATAAATGGCTGTATAAATACAAGACAGAAAATATAAGAAATGCCTAGCAAAGAAGTGTGTAAAGCCTCTAAAATAGCAGTAGATATATGTTTATCAAAATTTGAAGTTTAAAAAAATATTTTACCGTCGAAGCCATTAAAAACAAGTTGCATACAATATTTACTTGAACTTTTCAGTTATCATTAATCCCGATGAACCAACTGTTGCCAAAAGTGGCTAGTATTTTAATAAACTTATTAATATATGGTTAATCGATTTTGCAGTTATGGAATGAAAATATCTTTTCGTTAAATACTTTTAATAATATATTTTGTACACTACAACAGTTTTTTAGATTCAAAAAATTAAGTAACGCATTAGAAACTTCAGAATTTTTAATAAAATTCTGATTTTCATTTCTTTAAATGTCACCTTTAAGGAAATTAAAACCAGATTTTTGTTAGAAATAAATATTCTGAGTGTTCTCTCTAATCATGACCCAATAACTGATTTCTAAAGCGTTAGAAATAGACGAATACTTGAATTCGGACAATATTTCTACTTAAAAAAAAAATTTTTATTTTATATTGTTTGGGACAATAAATGATCTCCTGAAACAATTGCGATGCTTAAGCTTTTAAACAGTTCCCCTATCCAAATAGTTATTTTCAGTAATAAGTCGCCTTTCGCCTCCAGGTTCGCTAGAATTATAGTTTACGTAAAATTTCAATTGAATCTTTTGTAGGTAACTTAACCGTAAAGGCTTTCTTGGCAAAAAAAAATGTTGTTCCAAATTTTGTCAGTCATACTGTTTTAGAAACCTTACACAATTGTATTCATTGTGTTATATGCCTCATTAATTTTCTATTCGTTTCATCATTATATTTGCAGTTTAATTTTAAAAACGAAGATTTTAAAGTAATGTAATAACATGTTTGCTGATTTGAAGATCTCTCATAAAAGATACACGAACAAAAAGAATATGTATTTATTATTAAAGGTTTGGACGTGTTGCAGAATATATTTCATGACTTATGTCACATGCACTAGTACATAGAAAAGAGCGCTCCAAGAAGGAAGCAGCAGACTGAAATAAAATTTAATACAAATAATGACACACGAGAGATTCTTTTAATCCTAAAATCAAGACAATTAAACAAATACAGTGAGTACAATTAGACTTCTTCAGACCGGCTCCTACTGCAATACTTGCAGCAGCAAGACGCGGGATTATGTTGATTAAATGTATGCAGTTGTCCTGAAGCAAATGAGTCCACACATCTTGAACACCACCTCAAAACCATGCACACAATGACACGGTGGCATATGGAGTGTCATTGTGCTGGTGAGGTGCATGATCTATAGGGGACAAATCCGAGGTATGGCTCGACCTTGAAAGAATCTGAATATGACGTAGGAAGTCTTGAGAACATTATCTTGGTATGAAAAATTGCCCCTGGAAGACCATTTGGCAAAGGTCCTACGAAGGGTCTAAGAATATCATCAACATAATGCTGGTCCGTAAATTTTATATCAGACAACTTGAATGTAACCGATTATCAAAGACTGTGGCCAATAGATCATTAAGTCTGCTGTACGGGCAGTGTGTCCAGGAGCAATGTAGATAGAATTGTGCCATTCACCAATGCATCTCCACACCCGTACCAGGTAATTATCTTTCCTCAAAATGAACGGTATTCATTACTAAATATCTCGTTTTTGTGGCACCCACGCTACTTTAGCTTACCACCATTGTAGACGAAATCGCCCACGCAGGCAGTGCACGAACAGAGCGCTTGGTTTGTCGATTCGCTTCCTCAAAGCATTTAGAAATGGTTATGATGGTAGATGTAGGGAAGCAGCAGATGCGAATTGTGCTACGTCTAATTGTATCGTAGAATAAGTCATTGTAAAATCCATGAGCTCTTGCCACATGATTCTTCAATCCTTTCCTCATCGTATTCCTAGTAGCCCAAGATCCCAACAAATCCTGTCGATACTACTACGTTCAGTGGTGGCGGGGTGGTCGGCTGTACAAAGAAGAAGAACCCCAAGATCTGGAAGTCTCGTGTCAACTCCTCCCAATATGTTCTGATGGCGATTGTCTGAAACGATCGGTCTTTTTTTTCATTCATGATGAAAGAATGAAATTACGCTTATTTTTTTCCGTAATGAATAATTTCTGTTTAAACTATACTTTTAATATTATTCTTGAAATTTGCTGTACTTAAGGTTTAACTTGACAACTAAGTAGTGGTGAAATTCTTTTTACGCTTCATTTTTATACTGTTACTCTTTAAGGTAATACAATTGAATATATAAAAATATATTCTTGTTCTTCATCTTCCTCTTAATCTTTTTAACCATGATAAGCAGAAATGTTAAAAATGTATATAATATCTCTGATCAACACAAATATAAATATGTTTGTTAAAATTATTAAGAAAAATATTACGCTTATTTGCTTAGTTTCACAGCAAACTAGCCAAAATAGAATGCATTAGTTCATTAGTAATCCGACAGATATCAAGTCAGTGGATTAATTGTTATTCATGTTAAAAAAATACATTTTAATAATAAATCGCATGCTTATTGTATTATATAATAAATTATACAAGAAATTAATCTACATGTAATAAATATTACAAAGTACAAATTTTACAAGCAAATTTTAACAACAGCTTGTTTATTGTTTAGGCTGCGTCAAAATAATATCGTTACACAGAGATCTGTTTTCCAATCGATACTAGATACCAAAAGGATTACACTAGTGAAGTCGCAGTTTATTATTGAACTACTGGATATAACTAAAAAAACATATTATGCAATTTGGTTTAATATTTGATACTCATATGCAATTTTGGTACAAAACCCGCATGCATTTTTTTTTTGGGGGGGGGGCTAAAGCATTCACATGCACTTGGAAAGAAGTGTAAACAAAGTTCCAAAAATAAGTTTGTTTTTTTCCCCGCATTTGTATGAACATGCTGCTAGTGACGAGGGTGTGACTTAGAAAGATTATAAAGTCGTCAAAATCACGAAATCACATTGTTTGACGATTGCAATATTTCTTTTAAATACGTCTTATATGAGAAAACAGAATGAAAAAATTCTCATTACCAGATATTTTTGCCGACATTTTAGAACCTTTCGTTCCAAAGAACGTGTGGTCTACAGTCTGAAAAAGACCCTTGCTTTACGAGAACACAGATCGTACGTTCCCACTATCGGCGAATGCCGCGACCGCCGGGCTTCTAATAGTGCTTCTCCGCACAGTTAAAAATGTCGCGGGGAAACTAGTTTTACGATACTACTATCATTTCTGCTTCGTCCTTAATTAAACAAATTAATATTTTATCAGAAAATCCTTAATATATTTGTGTAGCTTAATTCGTATTGCAAAAAAAAATTTTGCAGATCAGTTTCTTTAAGAAAATTACTTTTTATGGGCTTTAAGAAAACAAGATGAGTTGTCTTATAATTATAAAATCTTCTAGCAAAAAAAGTATAAGAAAACAAATACTTGCGTTCACATTTTTTTAAATATAAATTATTAGTAGTTTAATATTTTTGCAGCATTTAATATCTTATAAAAACATTACTTAACAAGTGAAAATTTTCAAAATTCGAAGAGACCACGTGACTTCCCGTCGCAAAATCGTTTGGTTAGCGAAAAGTTAACAGTAAAGAAAAAATTTTTTTGTCTTTTTTAAACTAAATATACGATAAATTTGGGCAATTCTTTGGAATTTTTTTATTTGTTCTACTTTAGCAGTAAGTTGAGGAAACTCAAATACTTAAAGTGAAAGATTAAAAAAAATTAAATAAATTTAAAATAGTTATTTTAATTACTTTTAAAATGAAAATGTTAATTAAAAAGTTATGTTTATTCTTATGTTCTATTCTTTCCGATTTATTTCTTCAAATGTTTAGCATTTTTACAGCTACATTTATGGAGTCTACAGAAGTTCACAAATGAAATTCCTGACAAAAGTCCTGATCTATTTCAAAATTAGAATCTAGAACGCATTGCACAAGAGCTGCTAATAACGGTAAGAAAAATTCTTTTACATATTGAAAGAACTGTTTATTTTTTTGTTTCATATTTTCTTCAGTTGCATTATTCTAATTAGTACAAATAGACTTTTTCTATTTTTCTCATTAATTCTTAAATCTTCTTTTATTTTTTAAATGAACGGAAGAAATTATTATTTGCCATCTTTAAAAATATTAGAACAAGTATAATAGATGTCACATTAACGATTTTAAGAAAATAGAATATATATAGCTATATGGCTAAACATATTTAAACCATATATAATATGGCTTAAATTATTTATTAGATTACTTTTTAAAAATTTACAAATTAATTAATAAATATAAATATTAATAAGTCATGGAGATTATTACAGTCAGGTCTAAACTTACACAGTGTAATGTAGGTTTAAAATATTCTTTTCGAATTTTCATAGATTGCGCTTTTAAAAACTCAGTGGAAATTTGAAAGAGGTTTCCATAAAACATTTGACCATCTCTTTCACATAATAGACGAAAAACTAAGGATAGCTTATTTTTTTTCTATTCAAAACGTCATCTAAATGTATGATGTTAATGATAGACATGTTTGGAATTGGACACAAATGTTTGTTTAGATGACTTGCAAATTTGCACTTGTCACGTGATTACGGCTACGCATAAATAAATGTCATCTCCACCAGATGGCGTTCTAGTGTAATTTGTGTGAAACTTGATCATAGCCGATTTGGAAAAAGCATAGCATTTCAGTTGATCCAAAAAACAGTTTTAAAAAAAGAAGGGGAAAAAAAAAACAGCGTGAAAGATCCCCCAAAAACTTTCACGCATACTCTCTAATGAATTGCCAGAGAATGCCTTGCATGATATTGGTGAACAGTTACGAAATTTTAGCGTAAATTTATGATTTTTACTGAATCTATCGTGTCATCCTTGATGGGTTTTTGGCAATTAATCCACGGCATGCGGTTAATACTATCCGAAAATCGAATTAGTGCTTTAAACACGTTTTTTTTTCAATCGATTGAAATAAAGAATTGACTTAAAAGAACAATTGTAGTCAAAAAATCCCAAACTTAATTTAATCATTGCCTTTTTGAATGTTCGTTTTTACATGTTTCTGAAAGTACAGACAATTAAATCATTATTGGTTTTGGCTCAAACTTTGACACTATAGATGTTAAATATGTGAACTGAATCTTATCTATCTAGCTCTCTTTGTTTTGTAGTTATTGCGTTAATTTATATTCGAACAGCCGGACAGATGGACTTCCTCTGAACAAATGTTACACAAAATTTGATAGAAATCTGCAAATTTGGTGCGTAGAACATATACTTTATTTCAACCCTCTAGCTCAAAACTTTTTTTTTTAATTATCTTTGTCACAGACAGAAGGAAATATTCCAAAAATGTGTTTTTCGAAATCGGGAAGATCAGGGAGCAAAATTTCAATATAAATCTGAAATTCTAATAATAAAACCAGTTTTCAAATTTCATGTAGGCATCTCATTAGGCTTTTGATTTATCTGGACAAAGCAGAAGAGGATCGGAAATGGATATGAAGAATTATTTTTATTTATTTATTCGAACTGTGGGAGTTTTAAAGCATGAAGATTTATCAAAATTATTGAGGCCAACGATTAATTATTTTCTTCTTAATTCATAAACGAAAAAGTAAAAATATGATCATCAAGTTGAAACTCATTCGTCTAGTTTGTCACAATTTTAAGCTATCAAGTTAACAAACAGATAGACATAATTTCCAACTTTTTTCCCTCGGATTTCGGGATGCCTAAATTGTGAAGATTCAGCAAAATCTCGATGCTAAATTCTTTGAAGATAGCAATACCTTCGTTACAATCGTGAGTATTCTTATTTCTTTCTGCTTATAATTATTAAATATTCATGGATTAAATATTACGCCACAAAATCTTTACAAACAAGTCGAGTTTCCTTTTCAGCCATAAAATGTGTTGTCTCGATGTATTTATTTATGATAGACTATGGAACGGAATTGAATGCGTCTCGAGGTTCGAAAAAAGTACGACTGATAACTTTCAGTAATTCAGCTGCATTACCATTTTTAATGTTACTTTTAATGTTTAGTTGTATTGCCTTTAGGCAATACAACTAAAATCGTTAAAATAATGGAAATATTATTATTTTCTAATATTTTATTGGAGAAAAAGTTCGCGATGGAGTTTTGTTGCTTGCATGATAAATTCTAAAAAAAGAAAAAGAAAAAGGCAATGATAAAAAGCATTTTTTTTATGATTTTTTGGTGCATGAAACCATTGAGCCGTAAAAGCATTAATAAAATGTAATTCTATTATTAATGTATCTCTTATTTCATGGACCACTTTTAATCGGAAATTAAATTTCTTAACTTACTAATATACGTAATGCACAAATAAAAAGCATTGTTTTATTAACAAAAAATATTATTTTACTTAGAAAATATTGATACTGTACGCTATGTTTTAAGCCCTTAACTTTCGAAGGCGAATTTTCTTCACGCCGAATATCTTCTCTCTAAAACTGGTTTTCGACCGCCTCAAAGTGCAGTGAGCGGGTTCCAAAACTAGCGCATCTCGACGCTCCCACTTCACTAGGGGGTGAAGGGGTGACTTCACTAAGAGTTGACGCTCCCTCTTCACAAATGCACAGAAAGATGAATGGCTAAAGGACGCCTCCTGATTCCGCAAATAATTTAGTCCACCATAATGCTAAGCGTAAGCGTCTCTTACTGTCATCTTTCCCCTCGCCCCTTTTCTGACGAAATAAACTCGTCATGACGCCTGTGCAAAATCGCGGAGAATTTCAATATCCGAGAACGAACAGTACTTCCATGAAGAAACCTCATCGAAAAAGAAAGGGGGGGGGGTGAGTTTTTCCCGCAGTAGGAAATAGCTTCCGTGTGGCAGTGGCGTTAGATCTCTTGAGTGCGAAAAACTTTTGGAATTATGTCTGTCTGAGAACGTGGTAACTCAAAAATGCAACGAACTGGATATGAAGTTTGATGTGATTTTATTTTTTATTCCTAACTTATAGATTTCTGTCAAATTTTAAACAAATTCGATCGAAGGTTTATCTTTGTGCACGTGAACGATAATGCAAAAAAGTAACAGGATAGAGAAATAAAATTTAGTTTGTGGTTTTGGCATCAGAATCACAGATCTGTAACAAATAAGTCAACCAGAAGTTGACATATTTGAAATATTACGAAGCTTAACATAAAAGCGTTATAATGTATAAGAGGAAACCAGACAGAACATCCCGTTCGTGTCCTTTCATGAAAAGAGCGTGCGTTAATTTCCCTTTCACACTGCATTTTCAACAAAGAAAATTCACTTTATTTTTACGTTATTTAGCGTATCTTTGATGAATCCCTGCTTAGTGGTATTGTTTTGTTTCCTTTGTCATTAATTTCTGAAGGAATTTTTAGGGAAATTTATATTGAAATATAAGAAAAAATTTTCGGCATTCTGTAGAAATGAATCTTAAAACGAGAATAATTAGAATTCTGTTCATCAATAAAAATTTAATAATCATGAAGAATAAAAAGTAGTTTATTATTTAAAAAAAAAAAACCAAGATCATTCACAGTTTTCTTTCTTTCATATAAGAAACTCATTCCAACTTAAATGATTAGCGAATTCCTTTCGATTTCATTATTATTAAGAAATATTAAACCATTTTGAAAGAATTTAATGAAGATTTGAACTTTAAAATTATGTTTATTTAATATACCTGTCACTGAATATGAAATGATCTCTAGATAGAATAATAGTTTGTACAAAGATAAAAACAGGCAGAGTTTTTATCTCCAGACAGAATAACATCTTATTCTTACAATTTAGCTGTGAAAATAATGCAATTAAGAAATAAACAAATAACAGAACCACTCACGAACAAAAAAAACTGTTCGTTACTGTTATTACTGTTTTTTTTAGCATTCTAAGACGACTACTTTTCGACGATTCTATTTCATTAAGGGGAGAGAGAATAAGGGGAATTCTTCGTCATTCTTTGACCTTGATTTTCGCCCTATTAGATACTTTTTGTTCAATTTTTTCTCACGTCTATGTGAATATCATGTCGTTTCTGACCGTATTATTTTAATTCAGTCTGCGATTATTTTAATTAATTTTATTTTAATTCGTGTTTATTTAATGTTAAATGTAAACATTCCCTCTTTTCATCTTTCCTCTCACCCCTATTTTTAAGAATTAAACTCGTCCTAACGCATGCGTAAAAGCGCGGAGAGTTTTAGAATCCGTTGTCAAACAATACCTTAGCTACTAGAATTTTTTAGAAAAAAAAAAAAAGATTTTAATGTTTTAATTTTAAATAGCATTATTTGTAGATGTACTAAGCCAACGGACATGATTCGTTCTAGTCTAGTAATTCTCTATTAAGAATTGTTAACTCTCGAATTCGGAAACATTCGTAAGAGATATGAAAGGAGAAGATGTTTACATTTAACAATAAGGTTAACTCGGATTATTCGGGGATTGGGAGGTGTATAAACTTTGAATAACACTGTCGGAAAAAGATACTAATTCGCAATAAAATACTTTAGAGAAATTTTTATTTATGGTAAAGGAGGCCTAAACATTAAATTATGATGAGTAAAAGGACGATTTCTGCTCTTAAAAGCAGGTGTTTCATTTTTTTTTTTGACAGAATAATAATAACTTTTATATCAAAGTATTTCTTTTTTATTTGTTGTTGAATTTTTTGATAAGATTTTGAGATTAACTATGGTATATAATCTCGATCACATTTAATGTGATTATATAAAGTAAGCTTCATTTCACACCTGAAAGCTTTTCTGCCATTTGAACTAATTATATAAACAATCGATACGCAATTCTGCGTTAAAATAAAATAGTACAGTCTTAAAAGACACGGCATTCACATATCCATAGAAAAAAAACTGAAGATTAAAACAAGATCGAAGAATGGTGAAGAGTACGGAAATGACTCATCCTTCCGTGCTTCATCCCTTAGCGAAGTAGAATCCTCCAAAAATGGTAATTTCGGAATACCGAAAGAATAATAAGATGCGTTACTGGATGGTGGCTACTTCGGTATATCGTGTTTTGTTTACACCTTTTCTCTTTGATTCCTAGACTTTGGCAAATACATTCAATCCAGTGGCATTATCCGCAACCACAAACACAGTGCCTACTGATAAAATGTTATTTGAAGGTTAAGAATAAATAATTAAGTCAAGTGAATTTCTCTCTCGTGCCAAATTTTTATGGATAGTGATATTTACAGATTTTTACACGTACAGATAAAATGTTATATACTGGTAGTTTCCTTTCCGTTTGAATTTTTTTCTTCTATTGGAACAATTCAAAGGACATCCAAACGCTATATCCATTCCATATTTCTGTTTAACTTGACTTGCTTAATATTTGTAAGGAAGGAACAATTTCAAACCTATTTTTTTCTAATTTCCTAAGTGACTGAGTTTTGAAGTTTTGTGCACTGATATATCCTTGATGCCAGCTATTTTAATATATTCAGAATTAATTATCATTTATTAATTAAGTCAATAAATTGATTCTATTTAAGTGGTGTTGCCAGGTCGTGAATTTAAAAAATTAACAGAATAATAAATCGAAGATTACAAAGCAAAGAAAAATGATTAAATTCTATCTTTTAGTACAATGAGACTTTTTAAAAATTACTTTTATTAGATTTTATTTCAAACATTTGGAAGCCAGATTAGAAGTTAAAATGCAATAAAATTAGAAAAAGGAGTAAAATTAAATAAAATATTGAATTGCACAAACATGTTTAATATTACTTAAGTATTGTACTCTAGTGCCATGAAAGGCATTCTCTGGGATAAAACCTTTATTAGAATGTATGCGAGAAAGTTTTGCGGAGACCACTCTTGCTGGTTTAGCTCTGTAATTTATTAGAACTACAAAAAACAAATAATTCAGCTATTATTTTTTTTTTCTATATAATACAATATTTTCTTTTCTATGACAATAAATAATTTAAAATATGTAAATAAAAAAATGCTTAAAAATCTTATATTATTTTACACTTAGTAATCTTATAAATCAGAATTCAAGTTTTCTACCAAGTGATTGATGCCGAAACTAATGTTAATCCAAGGTCTATCAAGATGTCGAAAAGGATGTTACACGATTTCTAAATGATTTCAAGAACGGAAAGAAAAATATATTCAAGCGATCTGAGAGATCACCCACTTTAAATAATTATTGAGTCCAAATAGCATTTGGACTCAATAATTACATTAGTTATTGATATAATGTAAAACTTTTTTTTATCTTTACTTTGGGGCTGTCCCCAGTGGCCGATGTAGAAACAACTATCCATAATATGGAAATAGCAAATTTGAATTTTCGAGAACTTTCAAATTAGGCATATAAACAATAATGAAATGAATTCATTATAGCTTAGTTAAAATTCGGATAACACTAGATATTAATTAGTTTCATAAAGATGCAAATTTAATTGGATGCTAAATAATCAAATTTGCATGATTTAAATCAAGATGTGTTCTACCCCTCGACTTTTTAGCATAACTATTCAACATGATCTGTTTTGTGTTTGACTTCGTTGTGTAATCAATAGAATGCAAAATTTTGAGTTCTTATCAATGACCAATTGGTTCTAAAATTCCATGCATTTACAATTTAAAAGCGTTAAAAAAATCTTTTATACAACTTCATCTATCAAGTGTCTGGTATTCTCGAATTACATACACAATGGACTAACAGATCAACCGACAAACAATGGATTTTTGCCCATTTAACCTAGATTTAGTCCAATATTTTAATTTTATCTATAGTTTGTGCGATAAAACCATATACTGAATCTCATTCAATTGTTGCGGTTTTTTTATTCGTGATATTGTCATTAGGGATTGCAATATCGGGCCAAAAGTTCAATACCGGTATTCGGTATTTTTTAGATCTTAATACCGGTATACCGGTTTTAGTACCGGTTTTTAGAAATTTTAGGAAAAGAAAGAAAACACGGGCGTTTCTTTGTTTTATTTACAAGTTTTATTATAGAATGTAAATATCACAAAAATAATTTGTAACTTATAAATTATAACAGTATATAAAGAATCACAAAAAAATAAAGGAACATCTTATTTATTTAAATCACAAAAAAGTGTAAATATCACTATTCAGTCTGTGGTACTATTACACATTTTTGAAATGTGATCTAAAAAAACATAATGCATCCATTGTACTGTCATTAAGCCTGGAATGTAATTTTGTGCAAAAATTACCAGCTATCGAAAACGCTCTTTCGGCATCTACAATAGTTGGTGGTAC
Source organism: Argiope bruennichi (assembly GCF_947563725.1). NCBI lineage: Eukaryota > Metazoa > Arthropoda > Arachnida > Araneae > Araneidae > Argiope > Argiope bruennichi. The sequence continues at coordinate 78,415,235 of NC_079156.1, forward strand.
TGTTAGCAATGCGCGATATACTTTTTCCAAGTATTTACCGCTAAATCCCTCATCTTCATATAAGTCGATTTCTCGTCGGATGGTTTTGGATATAGCTTTCTGTATTGTACTTTGGTTTGTTGAATTTTTTTTATCGCTTATTTTAATTTTTGTTCAAGAGACAATACCTTTCATTAGTGCCATCACTATCTCCGATAACTGTACCGAATTGTTCTGAATGTGGATAGGTTTGTGGGTCAAAAATTTTTAAGAAAATTTACTATACACTTGATGGGATTTGAATTAATTAATTTCTTTTCTTCTTTTTCATTTTTAAAATCATTATAATTATGTAAATACCGTAAGACATTTTCTATTTCGGTATACCTTTCTTCTGTGCGATTTTTCAATGTAATATATAATTCTTCAGATAGTGATGTGTGCTGTTCTTTCAGTGACTGCAAATTGAAATTTATTGTTGCATTAGTTGTTAATAAATTAGAATCTCTCCGACATAATGCCTCCACAGCCAGTTTTAATATTAAGTTTATATTAAGTTATAACCACCTGTTCTGGATATTAAGTCGAATTCACTATCTGAAAAATAAATTTGCTGGTTTAAGTTGATTATTGCTTTTTAGATTGGATTTCTCAGTTTCAAAAATCGTTCCATCATTAGGAGTAAACTGTTCCAACGTGTTTTAGAATCTCCTCCTAAATATCTCCTTTCATCTTTCCTCTCATTCCTATTTTGTCAAAGTAAACCCACGCATGCGCAAAAGCGCGGAGGGTTTTACAATCCATTGTCATACAGTACTTTATCACTTCTCTTGATTGTACGATGCAACTTTGTATTCAGAGTCTAATTAATTTCGCCCGTTAGGGAGACATAAAAACAAAAACGTATACAATTTTGCTGTGTTGGCGATCTCTGAACAATTTAAACAATTACAAGACAATTTTAAAAATTTCTAGTAAATACCGAAAAATCTGTATTTAAAGTTGTGAATACCGGTATTACAAAATTGTACAAATAGCTCAAAATATCGGTATTCGGTATCCCGGTATTGCAATCCCTAATTGTCATATATATGAATGGAAAGACAAAGAGATTTCTCTTTGACGGAAGTAGATACAGATTTTGATATAATTTTATTGTAGTGACTATATTCCAAAATTTGATTAACGTCATTTCACGTTCGAGTTACTGTGCTCACAAATGTGTTCCAAAAATGTTTTTAGCTCGCATTCAAGAAGATCCCCAGAGAGTCCGAAAAACTCATTCTACGATTTATTTATTTGAGGATTAAAGTACTCTCTTTTTATATCTAGTATTTAAGGAAGAAAAGAGTGTGACGAAATTTTCTATGACGATCTAAATTTCAAAATTGCAGTTAAAATTTCTGCGTAGTACGGAAGATATTCGCTGCATGTAGCATGCTAAAATATTTGCGAGTTTAAAATCTGGAATATTTTCGATCTTAATATTCAATAGAGACAAATAAGTATTTTTTTTTTTTTTTTTTCATTTCTAAAAATGAAAAGAAATTGCTTTAGAAGAAGAAATAGATAAATCCGTGCAAAACAAAAAATAATAATAATAACAATAATAATAACTTTAACTATAAAAATTTAATAAGCAGTCTTTGGGGGTTATCTTAAAAATGTTTAAATTCCATATTTATTATCATTAGTATCTTAGAATTATATTTTTGTGAAAGTATTCTATTTTTCAATATCTCGCTTATTTAACTTAATGATAATCCGTTTAAATTCGGAACTTGATTCAATGGCTTAACTATAGAATGGCAAAATTTGCAAGATACCATAATCTTCAGGGGGGATGTTATAATGGAATTAATACTCGTGCATCATTGTCTGTCAATCATTAACTTCATAATAGAATTTCCACTCCCGCTTTTATTTCGCGTACCTTTTGTTTTGCAGTAAATTAATTTAATAGAATTTTTAGTTTTTATTCGAATAACAAATGGAATTGAAAAAAAAATGCATTCCATATAAATCATTTAAAAGTCCAAACAATTAATAATCTATTTGAAAAAACTGGTGGCCAAACGCGGCTGGTATGATATAAGCGTAGAGGAGTTGTCATTTCCAAAATTTCAAGACAGAAAAATAAATACATATAAAAAAAAATGAAGATCATGCCGAATAATTAACTGAAAGCTATCAATTAACTGATCCTTGGTAGTTAAATTGTAATTAAAAACTGGAAGTTAAATTTTGATGAAGAAACATATACTTTTAGCTAAAGTGAAAGCTCGAATAAACAATTACAAATTTATTGTAATGCTTATTTATTTACGAAGAAAAAAGAAAGAAAGAAAGAAAGTTGTGCAGTTAAATTATTAATAAATATTGAATTATTTCTTTATTCCTTCTAAATTATAAGGTTTGTTTTTAATCCAACTATAAACATCTTAAAAAAAGAAAAAGTACTTTTATAATCAGTGATCGTTATGAATTCAATTTTAACAGCAGTGCATTCTGAATATTTGCAGAAGGCTAGATGCAGTCCAGTTACGACAATACCCGATAGTAATCACTAGCGTCCATATCAGTCCGAGGGGACTACATGCGATACAAGCACACAACTGATAGATATTGTGAAAGAAAAACGCCTTCCTCTTTTGTTTCATTTTTTAAAAAATCTTAATATACATATATTAGAATAATATCGCATCTTACTATATTTTCACTATGTCATAATTTTAATTTTCCTTTCTTTTGTAAAATGTCTTTAAAAAAAAAAAAAAAAAAATCGATTTTTTTTTTTTTTTAATTCGAACTTTTTATGAAAAAGGTACATTTCGATTTTTGTTTTTTCAAACATTTATTTCGAATTAGCCACCTTTGATGATCAGCTGGTTAGAAAATATTTTTAAGTATCGAATTTTTATTAACTTCAAATGCCTGTTATTTTAATAACCTTTTAATAATCTAGCCATTATGTGATCCACGTATAATCCGTCTTAAGAGAATCAAGTCCATAATATGATATTTTTAAAAAATGGGTTTTAAAATAATCTGTTTTCTAAATTTCACGTTATTGTAAGTTCATTTTTTTTTTATTTCGGTTATAAAAAACACAGATATTAAATAGAAACCTTCTTCCTTTGCTTACAACTATGGAAGAAAATCATTCTATTAAGTATTTGACGAAACTACGAAAAATGTTTGAATTTCGGTTAAAAAATAAAACCTATTGTTATTGCAAATAAAAGTTGTTAATAAAGGTTGTTATTAACAACTTTAAATAAAGGTTGTTAATAATAAATTAAGGTTATTTATTATTATTATTATATTGTTGCAATAAAGGTTGTTATTGGGAAAAAAAAGATAAAATAAATAAAAAATTTCTAAAATTCAGAAAACAATTGGAGCAATTAAATTGATGTCATTAAAAAGCCAATTTTTTAAAATTTTAAATGGTGTAAAAATCCGAAAATATGTCCAATCATATTTTCAGGAGTTATCGCGGAAAAGCGTTAAAATCTTAGTTAATTGCAATTAATTAAAATTTTGATAAAAGTTTTTAAAAAAACTGCTTTAAAGTACACATTCCCATCCTCCAAAATATATCTACCAGCAAAATTTGGTAGCTCTAAGTCAAATGATATGTCCTATTGAGCACTAATACATACACACACACATACACATACTGATAATCTCCTTTATTGTTTGTAGAAATAAGAGATAAATATATATTTTTCTTTTTTTTCCAAAATGTAATTTGGATAAAATTCAAATACTGACTGAAGGCAATTTTGTCAAATATTACAAAGACTTACATGCAACATTGCAAGGTAGTATTGATTGGATTTATTGATTTAATGCAACAAATGTTTGACGTCAATTTTTTGCTTTTCAAGATTGCAGTATGTATGCAAGTTTTTTAAATTCTATTGTAACTTTGTTACTCTTTTGAAAATTGTATTAACCTCACCGATTACAGCCGCGTCGGCTCAAAAAATCTTTCCCAAAATTAAAAATAATGATACATTTTTACTTTTTAATAACAGTCGAGAACAATCGAATTCCTTAGACATTTTATCTGAAGGATCCGAATCTGATATACACACACTCATTATATATATATAATATGATCCACGCATTTGTTATAAAATAAACAAGAGAAAGAAACAAAATTAACATATTGTAATCCGTTCTCTCGTAATTTGCATGCTAAATTTAATTTTGCATTTTTCTGAAACAATTATTCTTGTTAATTGATACATTAAACATTTATTTTTGTAATTAAAGTATTAACTTTATAAAACTAATATAATTATTATTTTCATGCATTTGTCACAGCGATTTGTGCAATGTACTAAATAGAAAAATGCAGTAAATTATTATTTTGTTGAACGAACTAGTCCAAAGTCCTGCAAATTAACTTAACATCAAATCCTGCTTTTGTTAATCTAGATTAAAGGATAAATATTGCCCTCGTCACAAACTAACTTTAGTTTTCCCATTTGCAATTTTTTTTTTTTTTTTTTTTTTTTTTTTTTTGTAATTAGGCAAAATAATAATTCTAATAATAGTTCAAAACAAAAAACTTTTAAAATATTATTCGGAATTAAAAAAAACAAAAAAAAAACGCGATTTTTATTTTCTTGCGTTCTTTTTTCGTCATTCCTCACAACTACTTCGCCACGAACAAGAAGAATTATGCCTAGGGCGACGAGCACGAGCAAAACGACAGCTTTTGTATTGACCAATCAGAGCATTAGATTTGCTACTTCAGACAAGTGGCTTCACTGATTGGACAATACATTATTCCTGTTAGTTTGCAGAGTCTATTGTGATTTCATTCAAATCATATTTCATGCATGTTATGTCAAATTTTTTTTTTCAATTATATGTCAAAATAACTAATAAACTGGATTCTGCAAACATAAGTGGCTAAGCCTAACTTTTCTTTCAATAGATCGTGATCACTATGTTAATTCAAAGTTACTTGTTAAATGAATAATTTAAAAAAAAAAAAAAAAATATTTTTATTAATAGCATTACAATTTTTAAAGGTATGTTGAAGCTTTACTTTCGTGCTAAACTTTTAAATCGATTCTTTGTTTAATAAACTTGCTTACTTGATATTTAAACTCAATAATGTTTATGAGTTAGATATTACTATAAACTGCAATATACCCGATTAATAAAAGCGTTCTGTGGAGCAGATTCTTCAGTCACATGGTTATTTCTTGAGTGGCGTGCTAATGATAGCAAAGGAGTTTTTAAAAATTTTAATTTTATTATTAATTAAAAAACAATGATCTGATAACTTTATTCTCCAAAAACTTTGTATATATTTTTGAGCAGGAACCACTTTTATACCAATTTAAATATTTTTTTTATATTATTATTTCTATTTATATGTATTGAACAATTAAAGGACCTTTTAATATTAATTAAAGGTAATACATTTCATTGTTTTAGATAAAGGATCTAAAACACGTTGCTACAAGACATATTTTTGTGCGCACCTTATCACTGCTAAATAATTAAAAATAACTTTTCAAAGTAAAAGATAGACGAAGAAGCCTTAAAACTTATCACTGTATCATTACTTCGGACTTAATTCTGAATCTTCTTTATTTTATTTACTCATTTATTAATTTTTGTAATTTTTATTTATAAGTCCACCAGTGGTTCGCCGGGATTAAGGGCTATTAAGAATTCCAAAAAGTAAAATATATTCAAATTTGAATATATTTTAGTAAAATATATTCAAATTTTGATAGACATATAATTTATACTACATTTTAGATCTATCTTGTGATATGAATTTTCCTAATTTTCTGTCCATATCTTTATTTCTGATATCATATCACAGGAAAATATTATTTGAATTACATGATTAATTACGATTTAATTACATTATTTGAATTAAATCGCAATTGTAAGTACAACAAAATTTCAAAAATTTTATTAAAAGTATGCCTAGTTCCGAAATTCACCCACCCAATATATATATATATATATATATATATATATATATATATATATATATATATATGAAGGAAAAGTTGCAGATCGGTGAGAAATAAAAAGAGGAAAAATATCGCTTTATAAAATTTAAGCGATATGTTTCACACCCACCTAAGTTGCAAAAATAGTAAAAAGTTGGTTTTCATTAATTTTAAAAATTCTTTTTTTTTTTTTTTTAAGAATTAGATGTTAAGTTTTAAACTTTTAAAAACTATAACTTCTTCTTAAAAAAAATCGGTTTATATCAAAAGATTGCACATTACTTCAAAGTTGGGAAAAAATACTTAAAATTACTTCAATTTGTAGTTTTTAGTTCTTAATGGCCACCATAATCTTCACATTATACCTTGTCGATGAATTATAAAATTTCGGTAGGTATACACAAAAAAATATCATTTAGGACTAAAAAAAATCAATTTTCATTTCTTTGATTGTGGTAACACATTAAAATATTAAATTACCAAACTAGAATATTGTTTTTAGCAAGGAGCGAATGACAAGAACACATGAAGTAACAAAAATTAACAAATATTTAAGAAAATACTTTAGCTATTATATAATCATAACTATTAAGTCACTTGAGTTAATTCGAAACGAATTTTACAAACTTAATGTTTTCTTCAATTTGAAATGATACAATGAAACAGGAAATATACCTATGTGTAAATTATATATTGGTGAATTATGTTCATTAAACAATTTTTTTCAAATTAATTTCTTAATCAACCAATCTTTGTGATGTTTATAATTACTCTGGTATGTTCCCAATTACCTCCAAGATTATAGAATAATTGGGTAATCTTGTTTTGCCTTCTGATTGCAGTAACGAATTGATTTGAATATATTTGAAATGATAAGATAGTACTGCTTATTGACTAAGAATTAATTTTACCTACCCAGATTACTGTCTTTTGTATTGTTCAGTATAAAAAAAAATGTTTTTCTTTCATGAACATTCTGCAGAAACAACCATAATTATTTAATACATTTAAAATGGTGTAATTTAAAAGAATTTTATCTCCAATTTGATTGGAAATAAGCTTTTACAAAAACAGAAATAATTTGAACATAAGGAGTCAGTAGAAAGAATATCTAAGGAACGTAGTAGGAAGAAGAATTTATTTAGAAGTTTGTTTTTAAACGAATAAGAATTAGTACCCCGATTCAGTAATAGAGAACAAGTTCCAATTTCAAGTAGACCGTTCCATTTCCAAATCCGTTTATTATTTAGCGATAGGATCTGGTAGTATAACTTTTACTTTCTCTTTCAAACGTAAAATGTCTTAAACCAATGAAAGAAGAAATTTATTTACTCAATCGTAGTCAACTATCAAATCCATCAATTCCTCAGACTTACGAATAACGGCTCTTTATTTTGTTACTTTTAGCAAAATCGGACAAAATATATGTGTTTGTTGAAAATTAACCATACAGGATTCGAGATTTCTTCATTTTCACAACATCTGGTTCTTATTGAAAAGAATTAAAATCATCATTTTCATTCCTTCCAGAGCATTACATTTTTCCTCAGCGTCATTTTTTTCTAAATTTTTTTTCATGCTTGATGTCAGATAGCATCGATCGTTATTAATAACCAGGTTTCCATTCGTAAAAAGTAATATGTGTATCGATCATATAGTAGATTCTTATAAAAGGTAAAATGTTAACTTGATCTAAAATAATGACCGTTATTGCCGGAAGGAGGCGTTACCGAGTTCCTAAATTTAATATCACTTCCAGCCATAAAATAAACTATTTCAAATGCATGGAAATTTACTGGCAAAATGGCAAGAGTTATTGAGAACACTATCCTTTTTTTCAGAAGAAAGTTTTAAAAAAAAAGTAAGAAAAAAAAAATGAAAATTGATTCTTACTCATAACCACTATATCTCACAGATCCAAGAAATATGTAACTTTACAACTTATTTTGCAAATAACAGATGTAAGAAATGTATAATAACACTTAGGAACATTTCGGTAACCACTTTTTTTTTAAACATGTTTGCGACAGCAGTAAATAGCGTTAAAAAAAATAGCGCTAGGAGGAAAAGTATTGTTTGCCTTCCTCTGGGATACTTTAAAGAAAGCGGATGTTTCCCAGCTTGATAAGACTTCACCAGTTCTGTTTTCTGTAATCATCGTTTCTAATTACACCATGATCCCATTTAACCTTCTCACTCTGTTTATAATGCTTATTAAGACTATTATATAACTTTAGAGTAGCTCATATATCCAATAAATGGAACTAGCAGAACCACGAAGTTAATCTCGCTCGATCCCACAAACAGGATTACTTTACCGATCGAAAGCACAAAACAATTTCCGGTGGGGAAGCGGAACAGGTGTAACGACAATGGGGTTATTCCCACACTATCTATCCCAGAATTCATTGAATGACCATTGTTGCGATAGCAGAGGATGGGTAACTAAGACCGGAATTCTCAAGGTCGTTATTACACATAGTCATAATGCTTCTATAAAAAATACGTTCGCATCATTGGAATGGGGGGTAGCTCTGTTGCACAACATTAATGTAGCCACCGGGAAAAAGACAATTTGTCTGCTAATATGATAGCTTCCCAATCAAGTGATCTTGGTGCCTCCTCTCCTCGGTAAGAAACAGAGCACGACAATTAAAATATTTAATTCAAATTTCCTCAAAAATTAGGTGTTAAAAGCCCTACTTCAAACTGAAGGTTAAATCATTTTGTTGAAGAAACCATAAATATTAAATATTCAAAAGAGATTTAAATGTAATTAAACACGACCAATATTCCCGGCAAAGTAACTGGTAGCAAAAAAAGATGGTTATTGAAAAAGTAAACTTCGTTTCTCAGTTTCACAATAAAAGAAAAACTTCTGATAAAATATTTGTAGAAATAATGAAAATGAGTAAATTTCATTGCAGTGAGAAAGAGTATTATTGCATAATTTTTAAAATTGTCGAAATTCGAGTAAAAAAAAATTACAACAGTGAATCCGGAGTCGTCAAAAAGTCTTTTTTGATTTTAAGATTGCATAAAAATTACTTTTGCTTGATAATATGTCAACTTTGCTTATTCTAGTTTCAAAGGTTTGTGCGGTAGAGCGCTAACAAATACTCTAAAAGTCACACAAATAGACAGATATATCTGTTTTTGATTTTAATAGAAATGAAAAAATAATAAGGAAATTAACTTGCTTTAATTAGTGTACTTAAAAGGAGAATTCTGGCGATAAAAAACACACGAAATGATGGATTAACACGGAAGGAAAGTTATGCATCAGTGAATATCAAAATAAAGAAAATACATAAACATTTATTTTAAAAAAAATCAACATTAATTACAAAAACTACAGTTCCTTTAGAATCTTTTATCAGCATCTGGCACTGTTATTTTTCGTTTTGATTTCCATTTTTTTTTTTTTTTTTTTTTTGAAAAAAAAAAGTTTATTTACTATTTTTAATACATTGCTTAGTAAAAAGGTTTTCAAAAAATTGTTATAATTTTCTTTATTATTTTGTTACTAAAACTTGGTGAAATTAATAAGTCCAAGTACACTAATTGTTTAAATGAATAATAATACACCAGAATTCTCATTATATTAGTTATTAAGGTTTTGCTTCATGAAATGCTTATTATGTTTTTAATGTTACTTTTTATTTGTATTTAAATATGCAATCAAAATTTTTCTCTCACTTGCAATTTTTGTACAAAATTTATTACTTTTTTTCTGTTAATATTATTTATTTCTATTATTATTATTATTTTCTTTCCATTGCATTTTCGGGATCAGGTCTTATTTTCAACGATAGAAATATATGATTGTATGTTTAAAAAACAATATACAATTTACAAAAATAAAATAATAATTTATGTATATCTAAAAATAAATGGAGAAGCAGTAGAAACATTCAAGCACCATTAATAGTGACATGATGACAAATAGTTTGTTGCTTCCATGCAATAAAATTCATTATAAATAAGTCAGCTTTTTTTTCTCCGAGCTTATCGGACTTTTATGGCCTGGTGGTAAAGTTTCGACTTTGAGATTAGTGAGTTCCAGGTTCGAAATCTAATTCTATCACCGAACATTCCTGCAAGAGGGTCTGATGTACAGTAATTCTTTCGGGGTTAATTCATCCAGCTGGTATAGTATGGAAGTTTGGAGAGCAGCTGTCAACTCCGATATCGTCATCTGACCAAGGTTTAACATTATTCACAAAACTGATAAAAGAGATAAACGCAATTTATTCATATTCAGTAGTTTGTATAGACCCCTCCCTGAGGCAATTAACGATTTTAACCTTCCGGCGCATGCTTTCCCCAGGTGCATATATGTCAACTGATGGACAATGGATGATGATGGATGGCTGATGGGCAATTGTATTTTCTTCCCCTCACTCGGCTTGGAGAGGATATGTAAATTCTTTCACAGATATTGGACGGTTGCTGCACTCCTTATTTCGGCGATCCAACTCTTCCGAGAGGTTTTCTATAGGATTCAAGTCTGGACTCTGGGCAAGACAGTCCAGTCGATTCACTCCATTGTCCTTATACAAATCCATGGTGGACAAGTGCCATTGTCATCTTGGAAATAACAATGATCCAATTCGTAAAATTGCCACAGCGGAGGAAATACATTGCTGTTAAGAATAGGGGTCCCAGTCTTATATCACATGAAACATTCTCGCAAAAGGCGTTCTCAATGCCTACGCCAAACCCAGATTCTGCAACCTGACTGGTAGAAATCTTGATTCCTCCCTCCAGAGAACCTTTTCATGCTCATCTACGATCCGATTTCAATGTGCCTTGCACCACCTCGACCGAGCAGCGCGGTTGGATTTTGTAATCAAAGGCTCATGGGCGGCAGCACGACCATGAAAACCAAGCAAATGACCTTCCTTGCGAATGGTATTTATCGAAACAATAGCGCCGGATGTTTGTTGGAACTCCTGGAATATGTGGGCCATCTGTTTGGTGTTGTTTCTTATAGCACTTGCCATGGACAAGCCCGCTGTTATGAAGACAGCGATTTTAAGTCGGTGGGGGAGCTTCTCTTTCTTTCTTTTTTTTTTTGGTAGTGCCAACTAGGACCAAGAGTACGACTTTGCTACTCACGCATCACTCATTCGCTTGCACAATCCTTTTTACAGGAGGGCACATTCACACATCTCACCATGGAAGAACAACCATGCCCAAACCGGGACTCGAACCCAGGACGCCCAGATCACGGGGAAGACGCGCTACCCCTACATATTTATTAATTCACATTTTTTAAAAAAATAAATGAATTTTTATTATAATAATTATTATTTTATTCATTTAAATTGCCTTTCATTTATTAATTAATAAAATAGTATTTATTAAAAAGACGAAACATTAAGAATGTTTTAAAAATTTCTGTTTTCTTCATTTTTCTTTTTAGTCTCAACTTTTGGTTAGTGAAATTTTGAATAGTTAGAATTTTTAATGTAGTTCCATAAGCTTCAAATTAGCGAAATTCTCCATTATTAAAATAAATATATTAAAATAAAACAATTCTTTTTTAATTGTTAAATTAAAACGCAAATTTTTATTTGCGTTTTAAATGAAATTTTCTGATTAATCGAATTCTAATTCCTGTTGCATCAGTTCGAATTATCCAATTCTCATCGAATCATTATTTAGGTTCAACGGTTAATAGATTTCATGCACTTGTTAGATTACCAGGTTTCAGCTACAAAATAAAAGAAAATAATTATATATCACATTTTTAATAAATAATTTATTAATATTTCAAAATGATTAATTCATTTCATTCTATCATGTTTATCGATTTGCTGCTTTTGACAGAATTCCGATAATTTAACCCTTCAACACGCATACCCATTCTTGGAATGCGTAGATTTTAACCAAATTCGTGATATAGTAAAGCCAAAAATGGTTCTTGTGGCATTCGGATCATGTTGATCCTTTATGATTAGACATTTGTCCTTATATCATAATTATTGGCTTCTGAAACTAAAGCGCAAAACATTTGTTTTTAATAATTGAACACTTTTGTTTCTTGTTTGAAAATTCTGTTTCAAATACATACAAGTCCAATTTTCAACAATAATAAAGCATATTTAATTTTCTTTTTTTTTTCTTAGATTTTCTTATATTCATTCTTTTTCTCTATTCATATAAAACTTAAGAATAATTAGTTATTCAATTTTAACGTATAAAAATGGATTTCTAACTTTCATGCAGTATAGTTATAAATACTTCTGTATGAAAATATATTTTAATTATTAATAAATCAATATTTTACATACAGCTTACATTTCCTATCATAACCAGAATACGCAATGCTCAAACATATACACAGAATACACACGTCCTTATATTCCACAGGATCACGTCATTTTCCTGTACGTATCGCTATAATCTCTTCTTCCTTAGGTACAGGAAGTAAAGTTCCTATACCCTGAAAGTACAGGAAGCGACAAGTTGGAGGTTTGACATTTTCTACGCATTTTTCAACAAAAGATTATGGTGGACACAAAAGACCCCACACGTGTCCACTGGCGAAAGGCGGCAGCATTTCTGAATAGAATGGGGTCGACTGAGGGTAACAGACCTGGTAACTTTATGGTCCTTCATTGTATGCTTAGAGATTCCACAGTGTTAACTACTGTTTCAAGGATCCCCGAATATGGGGATGGAAGTCACTCACCCCAAAGCGGACGAATAACTTGAAGGGGGCTTGGACCCTCCTTAAGAGGAGCAGAAAGACACAAGCCATTGTGAAATTTCTTGGACACTCTATAACTTACCCTCCTTCGACGCGGTGATTTTCTATCCGCCGATTTAATTGGACTGTGGAGAAGAACGTTACTGAAGCAAACACATCTGCAAATCCACAGAAGGAGATAGCGAGTGATTGATCATGCAATGTTAACGGACTTTTATGTTAATGTTAACGGAAATTTTCTGAGCTGCAATGAGTTTACCTGCGCATGCTCAGATTTAACTGGAGAACCACAGATTTCATCCTGTGGCTTAGTATAAATGAGCATTCTAGTTAAAGTTGTCATCATAGGGAAGTGTTTTTTTTTTTTTTTTTTTTTTCTCCTGCATTTGGCAATCGAGGATAGAAAATTTTAAGAAATTTACCATAGGATATTTGAAATTTTTCTATTTACTAAAAGAAAGAAGAAAAAGAAGGGAAAAAAAACATTTCCCCATAAAAAAATTAAGATATTACTTCTTTACTAATAATTTGATCATATTAAATAAAACAATAGTATCAAATTCCATGACGTTGGAGCTTTATGCACTCGTATAAACTAGTTCAATTAATTTTAAGCTTTCCCTTAAACTTACAAATTATAATAGTTATTTCAAATTATGATGTGGAAGTGCTCGTGACCATATTGTCACAATGCAGAACTCCGAAACATCATGACGTTACCAGTGCCAAATCCACAATGCTTATTTTTTTAAAAAATTATTTAATTATAAATTTGGCAATTTTATATTTCGTACGATGTTAATCAGAGGACAGATGGCTTTTATTTTTCTACCTGAATTATTTTATTTGGTACTTATTTTTATTGGACAATAGGTGCCCAATTTCATAGTTACAGTTCTAATAAAGCATCAAACAATTATAACCCATATCACTTGAATTTGTTGAAATGAAAATTATTTTGAAAATGAAATCAATCACATTGGCTTACAATTAAAATTTTCAGAGCTCCAAAGTAGCTATATATATATATATATATATATATATATATATATATATATATATATATATATATATATATATATATATATATATATATATATATATATATATATATATATATATTTAATTTTATACAATAAATTAATAAAGAAAATTTTAATTCGGCTCAAGTTTTCCAAAAAAATAATTAAATAAAAAAATTCAAGAATAAATATTATTTATTGACATACAATTCTATATAATATTTCCTTTTTATTTATATATTTATTATGTATGTGGCATTTAATTTGCTTTTCTTTTTATTCCGATTCAAAAGTCATTATTTCCATCAAAGAATTCTCATTTCAGCCTCTTACAGTTCGAAGAAATATTTTATTTATTTATTTTGCATTCTTACCAACAGAAAAGAAAAATACTTACAAAAAAAATTCATACTTTATCCAGCTAATTAATAAATTATCTCTAAAATTTTAAAAAGACAATGAGTCTACATTTCACACACCCAAACTACAAGCCCCTCCCCCAGATAAAAATTAATAATCTCAAGCCATTTTATATTCTAAACAGTCAACAATTACATAAAAATAAAAATGATTATACTGGAATTTTTTTTAATGAAATTTAAACTCCTTTTTTTTTTTTTTTTTTTTTTTTCTAATTTTGTAAAAATAAAGAGGAGGGGGAAATGATTTCAAATGATATTCAACTCAAAAGCAATTTTTCAACTTCCACTCTAATATATATAGTATCCAATTCAATCAACATTTTAGTTTTCTTTAATTAGTTTATAAGGAAATTTAAATTGAATTTATATGAATCAATACAATAATTTATGAAATTAAATTAACAGAAAAAGCAATATGTAATAATTGTCTTATTTAATTGACTATATAAAGATGCTGAAATTATTTCTACAGTGAACCTGAAATATTAGTAATGTTTTTCATTGCAGATGGTATGTGTATAGACATTAAAGATCAATAAATATTAATTTTTTTAAAGATGAAAAATACCAAGCATTTTAAAACAAATGCGATTCAAAATCTGTCAAAAGAAAATGATTAATAAATTTTGAGAAGTTTTTTGCCTCCAATTAAAAGTTTCACTAAAAAAAAAATTTTTTTTTTTTCAACAATTACGTTTGAGTTTATAGTTAATCCTCGTTGAAATGTTTTGCAATTATTTACATTAATTCCAGCTAATCCTGGAAAGAGGAAAAATATCCCTCCATCAATAACTAATACAGATTTTTTTTTTTTGAATAAAAGAATTAAAAAAACACAAACTAGATTCTGTTAAAACATTTATTTTTAGAAAATCCTTTTTGTTCTTTGTACATAAACAGATACGTTTAAATACAAAAAAATGCTTATGTAAAGAAGTCGTGAAAGATAATTCATAGTTTTAGACACACATATATATCACATTATTAAAACATTCACATAAACATCAATCAACAACAAGTATCATTTCTAGAAAAAGAAGGGAAAAAAAAACATTTCCCCATAAAAAAATTAAAATATTACTTCTTTACTAATAATTTGATCATATTAAATAAAACAATAGTATCAAATTCCATGACGTTGGAGCTTTATGCACTCGTATAAACTAGTTCAATTAATTTTAAGCTTTCCCTTAAACTTACAAATTATAATAGTTATTTCAAATTATGATGTGGAAGTGCTCGTGACCATATTGTCACAATGCAGAACTCCGAAACATCATGACGTTACCAGTGCCAAATCCACAATGCTTATTTTTTTTAAAATTATTTAATTATAAATTTGGCAATTTTATATTTCGTACGATGTTAATCAGAGGACAGATGGCTTTTATTTTTCTACCTGAATTATTTTATTTGGTACTTATTTTTATTGGACAATAGGTGCCCAATTTCATAGTTACAGTTCTAATAAAGCATCAAACAATTATAACCCATATCACTTGAATTTGTTGAAATGAAAATTATTTTGAAAATGAAATCAATCACATTGGCTTACAATTAAAATTTTCAGAGCTCCAAAGTAGCTATATATATATATATTTAATTTTATACAATAAATTAATAAAGAAAATTTTAATTCGGCTCAAGTTTTCCAAAAAAATAATTAAATAAAAAAATTCAAGAATAAATATTATTTATTGACATACAATTCTATATAATATTTCCTTTTTATTTATATATTTATTATGTATGTGGCATTTAATTTGCTTTTCTTTTTATTCCGATTCAAAAGTCATTATTTCCATCAAAGAATTCTCATTTCAGCCTCTTACAGTTCGAAGAAATGTCGCCAGATTTGAATACTAATTAGAACTTACATCATTCTGAAAAATAGTCGAGTCAGTTCTCTACGTGAAAAAATCCAACTTTATAGACTTGTGAAAGGTTATCCGTGCTGCAGATTATTAGCAAGTGAGTGTATTTTGGACATAGTAATAATGCGAAAATGTATGAATAAGTCGGCACTTTTTTATTATATTTATTAATAATTCATTGTTTTGTAGAAGACTAATATTATTCCATCTATGAGAAAAACGTATATACACTGCACATCGATTGCAAGTTGTACGTTCAGGATAGAGCATGGATCTTGCACATATATATTGCAATTATTTTACAACAATAATTCGTCAGTATTGGGGCGGGAGAGGAGAAATGTTCATTTATTTAGTTTTTAGAATAAGTTTAATATTCTGCCGATAAATTTTTCCATGACAACAGTGGTTTTGTACATAATGAATAAAAAGATCGCTAGTATTAGAGCAGAATAGAGAAAAGCTACGAAAGGAAATAGAAAGTTAATGCTAGAAGGCTATTGCTAAGACACGAAAATTCGGAAAAATAAGGCAGAAATATAATATTAAGGTTTCGAGAAGCCCTTTGGTAATTAAAATCTCGAGGAAACCCCCCCTTTCGTTCTTCAGAACTTCAAAAATCGAATACATTTTTATTGATTTTGATTTACTTTTTAAATCAAAGTTTTAAATATCAAATTTTGACATACTGAAATATCAAAATATTTAACTGTTGGTTGCTTTCAAAAGTATTGACTTCAGTATACCCCATATAAAACATTGCAATAGGTAGTCTTCCTATAAAAAACTACCTAAAAATAATCAGCAAAAAATTTAAAATAATTTTTAATAAAAAAAAAATTAACACAAACTAAATAATATTTTATTATAAGAATGGATATTTTTCTAACTTTAAAACTTGCATAATAATTAGGTCAGACTGTTATTAAAATAAGCTCTAAAATTTAAACAATATTTGCTTTTCATTTCAATAAATTAGGTTACCCTTATAAATAAGGGAAAGCCCAAAATTAGACAAAACTGCAGTAAAAAATACTACAAAAGAAATTTCAAAGACCCCACCCCTTAAATTTGTGAAGTCTTTAGACATTTGCCTACTTTGCATATTTAATAATCCGGCTTTAAAGGACAGAAAGGAAACGTCGTACATACTCTATTAACATTGCTATATTGTGTTTTTTCTACTCAAATGAATATATTGGCACTTCTTTTTATTTACATATTTTCACATTATTGTTACGCTTTAGGTTCTAATATAAAGGGTGTCGATTTTAGGCATCTTATCATCGTTCTATTGAATTCAAGGCTTGACAAAATTTGCAAAATCGATCCCAAGAGTTTATGCTGAGTTTCTTTAATCTACCTTATTGCATTTGTGAATTTTTGTGTTCATATAAGCCAACAAACATAGAGACAGATAGTTAATATAATGGCACAAAAGGTTCAGACTTTATTATGAATCTTCAGGTGATACCATTTGCTAAATTTCATCCATCTAGCTATATAAGATTTTAAATTATTCTTCTCCACATGCATAGGCAAACTTCTTTTTGTAGAAATTAGTCTAAAATTTGATACGGATCTAGAAGTTTGGCGTAAAAGTAACAAATTTCACATATCTAGC
Source organism: Argiope bruennichi (assembly GCF_947563725.1). Lineage (NCBI taxonomy): Eukaryota > Metazoa > Arthropoda > Arachnida > Araneae > Araneidae > Argiope > Argiope bruennichi. Next base: position 78,432,870 of record NC_079156.1, read on the forward strand.
TTGCTGCATTTTTAAGTCATCATGTCCACAAATAGACGATCATTAGCCCACAAATAGTTTGGCTGGATACAGTAACAGTGTGGTCAAGCAGGTCTAAAAAGTAAAGATTCATCAAAATCTAAACACTGAAGATATTTTTTTTTCAGCGCTATCTTAGTAAATATAACATTTAGTTTTGGTTTTATCGAACGTATTTTTTTCTTCTCATCTACGCTGTTATACAAAGCATTGCTATCTATCATCAAGTCATCTTTACGCTTCCGCCCATCAAACTGATTTCAAATAACACTTTTTTTGGAATTATGTCTGTGTGTTTGTCTGTCGGACCGTGCGTCATATGAACACGTTAACTCATATCATAAACATGAAAACTGATAAAAATCTGTAAGTCGTTTTTACACAGAAATTATAATGCGGATTGAATTTTGGATAAAATCTATGTTCAGGAAAACTGTCAATAAAGTCAAAAAGACTGCCTGTCTCTATATATGTAAACATAATGACTTAAAACAATGACGAGCAATTTAATTGAAATTTTGCATGTGATCTTTGCAATAAAATTATAGGTAAGAATTAAATTTCGCACCGGTCGACAAGTAAGCGTACAGTTACAAATACGTCACCAAAATAACGAACCGCGGTGGCCTTGTGGTAAGGAAATGACTTCGTAAGCGGAAAGTATTGGGTTCGAGTTCCGATTCTACCGAAGAAAGGTCGTGTAAGTAAGTTTGGTGTGGAAATTAATAGAAGGGGGCACCAAGTCGGGTGTCGTCCTCGGCATCTGACCGCTGTTTGGAATGACGAGGTCCGTCCCAAAATAGCCCAGGTGTTACTTTAAAACGGGATTTTAATATAACTGAATTGAAATCATCATAGGATAAATATTGAATAAAACTAAACAAACCAATGTTAATGGTCTCCTTGAAACTTTCTCGCATATATTCCAACAAAGGTTTTATTTTTTCTACCCTTCCCATAAAACTGTGTAGCATGGACAAAGCCGTAAACGCCACGAGTCTTAAATTTTTATTATTTGAATCCCACACATTCGCATTTTGTACTGCTTAGTATAAAGAAGAAAGCTGATTAGGCATTTTGAACGCAATTTTCAAAAGACTAAAACCAAAATCTGGCACAGAACCATAATTATAGACATTCGATCACATACCCATCACAATTTATTTAAGTCGCTGTGCCCTCTGAGTTATCGAGTTTATAGAAACAAAAATACAGATCAAAAGAAATCAACCCTTTAACAATTTTGAAAAATTTGATAACAATTGGGACATGATAATTGTAGATACTAAAACCGAGTGTCAAATTTCATATATCTAGATCTTTGCATTCTTAAGTTATCGTGTTTACATGGTTGTGAAAGGATATTTCATATATCGTGTTGCAGATAGTCAATTTCTCGACAAATTTGGTTCAAAACTTGATAAATATCTACATTTTAGATGCTAAAACTGTATCATATTTATCCTACACTTTTTTAAATTATCGTTTCATTGGCACTCGGACAGACAGACTTTTTATGAATGGACTTTGTTCAAAATTTAATTTGGTGTTAAGACTATATGCCAATTTCATAACTCTCAAAGTGTTTTTGAACTATCGTGTTTACTGATAGATAGACATAATTCCAAAAATATGTTTTTCAGCCTCAAGGAAGTCTGAAATTTACAGATTCGTCAAAATCTCGAGTTCGAATTTTTTCACGAATAAAATGCTTTCTTTTTTTATATACATATTTCATGTAAAATAAAGTAAAAAGACGCCGTAATTTGAAAATAATAGAAAAAGTCAAGATGAGGAATCTTGGTTTGATTTTGCTTTGGAGATTTTAGTTTGTTTAAAAGTTTGGAAGTGAAAGCCACTATTTCAAGACAGTTGGGATCAAACGAGTGAAGCATTTATTCAATACTTTAATTAGTTTTCCATATGCAATGTGTGCATCGTTTTATCGAATTTTTACATTTCTGAACGACAATCCATCCATTCATTAAGTTTTAGAATTTAATAGAAAAATTACTTGAAATCGGATAAATATTCCAGGTATCTTATGGATTCTCACTTGAACAAAAAGGTACAAGATTCCCAAAATAGAAGATGCTATCTAATGCGGTAGTAAAGAAAATAAACCAGTAATGAGGCTAGATTTTGAATTTGTATGATTTATCTAAAACAAGAAATCAAAATTCACAGCCGCTAGTAGCTTGTAAAGAATATTCTGATTCTGAACATGTGATTTTATGATACAAACCATTCTTTTGGGCATAGATTTTCCCGAATTTAATTAACTAATCAAAATAAGAGTTAGTTAGGCCTTTAAATATAAAATAAATTCTCAAATTTAATGACTTGGAATATCTAGAATCTAGTGATCAACTATGATAGTAAAAAAGATACCTGAAATATAAATTTTTAAATATTTACTTTTATTTAGATTGAAAGTTATTATGTCGAACTTTTGAAAACAATATATGTAGATGTGAAAAACATGAGCAAGTGATAATTTAGTTCTATCAGTATTATTTCAATCAGTAAAATAATATTATATATATATTTAAAAAAAAATATTTCTCGGTTGAAAATTCCTGTTTCGGACTTTTCTACGATCCGTGGGAAGAGGAAGGGACATACGTTTCAATGGAATCAGTTCCCATGACGTCAATCTTTTTCATCTTTTAAAGAATGCGCAGCGAATTCTATTTTTAAATTTGTTCATAATATTTTATTAAGAATTGCCATTTTCATACGATAGAACAACGAACAAGATATATGAAATCTGACACGCCGTTCTTTTACCAACATCAGAAATCTCAATAAACTTTTAAACTAAATATGTCGTTAAGTGCAAACTGTTTAGAAAAACATATATTCAGTTTTCTTTATAATAATAATAAAAATAAAACTATTTTTTTTAATTTACATTTTTATCATGTGACTTGAAATACCTCCTAATAAAGGGGATTCAATTCTCTATGAGGTTTATTAATAATATATCTTTAAGAAATTCACAAATTAAAATAATTCATAAATTAAAGGAATTCACAAATTAAAATAGATATTCACAAATAAATTAAAATATTAAAGCGCAATAGCGAGCCACTTCAGAGAAAATAATTTTCAAGCTTTCAACATAGGTTACATACTGCTATGTTGCCAAAATTAGACAGCAAGAAGCAGCATATGTGATATCGGTGATTCTTATCAATCATCTTGTCGATTTCAAATCCGGCACCGGTTGTTTTTTAATTTAATAATTTCCAATTAGATCAAAAATTTGAAAATATTTTTATCAACATATTTATCAGTCTTATTCATAAAATAAGAGCTCATTCGTAGAATATTTTAACTATAGTTAAACTTAATTTTGAAGGAGAATAAGAATTTAAATACAACTTTAAATTAAATTAGTGAAAAATATAATTAATTTTATCAAGAAAAAAAAATTCACGATATATATATTTTTGTTCGTATATATTTTTCGCAATCTATTAATTTATAAATATATAGAAGAGCAAGAATAATAATTATCATATTAAAAAATTGACATCTTGGATAATTAATAAATGGCGAGTATGGGTTTTCACAAAATCAACTTTCATTAGTAGATCTGTTGGCAAATAAATTTCAAATTTTGAACACGTACCTTTATATTCCATACACTGAAAGCTGCTCTCTATTCCAGATGTCGCTCTAGCGGATTCCATATTTTCAGAACGAAATTTTGTAACTATTTTAACTTAATAGTTTACAAATTTTAATGACTTTTTAATGGTTATAATGATTAGAAATATGATTTATCTGCATTAAAATTTTTTATAATTATTAAACTATATAAAAATTAAGTTTTAATGATAATTCATATATTATTTAAATGAAAATCTATTTATATGACTAACTTTCCGAAGGCCCACTGATAATAAAACTGAACGGCCGGACTGCCTCTACAGCAACACTGGTGGAGTCCCAAGGACCATTATCGGCTACGGTACAGCCCTAAGGAAGTACGTCCCGCCATCGATGGGAGGAGTCAGACCCCCACGTTTTCGTGTACCCTCCAGGGTGGCGAGAACCAATCACCATGCCGGCAGCTTCTCATCCTCATTTCTAGGTGCCCACCCTTGGAGGGAAAACTTATGTATAAGTAAGAGCTGTATTTTAATTTGTAATTAATTAATTTTATTTAAAATTATTAATTTCAAAAATTAAAAATAAATAAACTATCCATGCGAAAAAAAATCTGGAGCATTTTATTGGCAAACTTCACTTATCAATAATGTCAACTTAATATATAAGCTATGCCGAAATTTGGAAGTTATTTTCTTGGAACAGGCAATCTATTGCACTGTAATATTTAATTTTAATGGGTGAACATCTTGAAACATATTATATTTCTATCGATGCTAATAATAAAGATGAATGTGTGTGTGTCCGTGTATTTTGGCGTTTTAAAGGGCAGGCTGTTTGAACCGGAGTTTCCAAAGTTGACACATATATACGTTGGAGTGTGGAAATATGAATCGCGGAACGATTTTTTTAAAATTACAATTAGTTAAAAATTAGCTGGAATTTTGACTTTTTTTAATCATTGGTTCTAAATATAAAATAGCTCAGAAAGGATTTTATATCATTAAAATTTAAAAAATATCTTTTCAATGACATAAATTTTTGTTGTATAATTTTTCTCTACTTTTATTAATTTTTAACAAATTTGTAAGCATGTTTTACAAATATGTATTTCAATATTGAAATGAGACTCCAATTTTTTTCATTGTTGCTTCTAATATTTGGCTTATAATCCTGGCTTCTTTTTCCCTCGGTTGTTGCACAAGATATTTTTTTCCATAGTGAGTAGGTTCTAGTACAAAATATGCTTTTAATAGAATTTTGTTGTGCATACAATTAAGGTTTAACTTAACTGCATGTACCAAATCAAACAATGATGAAAAATGCGCAAGATTTAAATGTGAGAGAAATTTGAGACATCAGACTATTTCTTTTTTAAATGAGTTTTTTTCTGTAATTTGGTAGCTTTTCCAGATAGTTTCTTTGAACTGGTTTATTCCTTAAACTTGATTGTTTCTCACAAACCTTTGCTCAGTAGTTAGTTGCTTATTGCTGTATTTATATTTAGAAAGATTTCTGTTCAATTTATTTTAAAATAGTCGTTTTTGAACAACTGAACTATAAATTTCTTTAAAAACGGAAAAGGATAAGAGGGGAGGGGGAAAAAAAAGCGAAAAATCACCGAAGAATTACATCTTTAAAGTCAAGGGGTAGTAAATCGTGCAAAATGCTCTACATGACAGTTTTAGATCTAGAACAATCAACTACACATAGTTACTTCTTAAGTAGACAAGTGGTCTTAAAAGTATGCACGTTTACAACGCGAAATGCAAAAACGATTTATAAGTATATAAAAAGATATAAAGTCTATAAAAGTATTGACAGATAACTATTGGAAATAAACGTGTATAATTTTAAAAAATTGAATTATATATCAGCGATTGCCGGAATACCAGGCAGACATGCTAGATCGCTCTTTGTCGATAACCGAAATTATAAGATTAAATCGAAGTTTTTTTATTTTTCCACAATTTAATAATTTAGAAAAATATCACTGCATAAAAAAATGGTATTTTAAAAATAATATAATTATTTAAATATTTTTTAAATATACCTCGTTTTTAAAAGGACTAAAATGTATAAAATAATTTCTCTGAGCCCCAAAACGAATTTATAATTTTTCACACAGAAATTAGATTATACTTATTAAACTGTTTTAAAATGGTTAAATATTAAATTATTTTAATTTAAATAATTATTTAAGCTTTCAAGTCTTCTGTATAGGGAATTTTGCAATTGATTCTAAATTAACTTCCTGGTGATGAAATTTTTACCAAACAAACAAAAAAGCAAATTAATATTACATTGTCATCCAGTTCTTAACTACGTTTAAAATTTCGGTTCTCTGGCCCAGCAGAAAATTAGTTAAAAATCGATTTCCAAATTTATAATGAACAGATAGACAGACAAGAATGTGAGTTAATAAAAACTTGTTAAAAAATAAACTGTTTAGCAATATTAATTTTTTTTTCAAATTATTTTTAAAAAATATTTTAAGTACATTTTATGTTTGCCCTTTTCACTGTTTTAGTTGCTGGATTTGTATTCACATGTATTGCCACGATATTAAATATACTTTGTGTGTATGCGCGCGCACGTTAATGCTGTTATGTAATCAAGAATACATTTTAAAACTAAAATTAAGACAGATATATCAATTAAACAATTATCACGATACTACAATACGCATCGAATAAGAAGTTCGAACCTCATTTAAATTTTGTTTTTGAAACCAGAATGAATTTGTGAAATCTTTTTCGACATTGAAAAATCGGATCATTTTGCTATATATTACATTTGTGCAACTTGATTCTAACTTTATAAAATAAAGTTATTCAAATTTTAATCGTTTCTTATACAATTTTGTTTTTAGAATGTAGCATTCATAGTGACAATTTTGCATGTCGCAGAAGAATGGAATTCTCCAGCATTTCGGAATCATGTACCAGTGGACTATCAGTAAGTAGCAAATACTGCCCGCTTTAAATTATAACATTAAAAAAATTAATTTTTAAACTATATCATTTAAAAACTTATAAATGAAATAAATCGCAAAAATATCGGAAGACTAAAACAAAATAAATAAAAAGAACACCAGTCAAACATAAAACAATATCATGCTACGAGGTTTTGGAATAGAGGTTCAATCACTCTTTAATTCTTTTGAAATAGTTCGATTTAAAAAAAAAAACTACTGCTGCAATTACAAAAATCCGAATTTCTCTTTAAATCAGTTATTTTTTAGAGTGCATCGAGCTAAAACCATATGCTACTAAATTAATTCAATGCATACATGCAATGATTAAAAGCACGACAACACTGATAAGCTCTTTCTGCTTCGGGTAAATTGGTATATCGTGCATACATGGCTAGAAAATATTTAACATTGTCTGTGTACCTATATTTTCCAATCTTGAAGCTGAATTCCAAGTGTAGTGCAAGTAATTCATTTAAAAAGAATAAACCTTGTTAATTTCTCTCATACAACTACTAAACTTTTATTGACATTTAGATATTTATTATTTCTTATTATCGTTTGCAAATACATATTAAAGAATGAAGTTTTTTATCTTAATTAGTTTCAAAATGAAGTGTAATTTGAATAAAGAATATTCTTCAAATTTGATTTTTTGAATGTAATTTATACTGCAAAAATGTCTCCAAATGTTAAAAAAGGAACAAATAAGAATGTCAGTTAAATTTCAGTTATAATTTTGTGATATACCATTTTTGTATGATTCCTTCCTTTTATTTTCCAATTCACTTATCAAATTTTTTTTTTAAGGAAAACCGTATTTTTCATACAAAAACCACACATTATTCTTGCGGGAAAAAAAAAAAAAAAAAAAAAAACTTTTTCTAGAATTTGCATTATTATTATTTATTTATATCTTTATATTTGTAATAAAATAATCTATAATATTAATATTTGTAAATAAAAATAATATAATCAGTAAATATTATATAAATATTTATATACAAAACAATTTTGAATATTCATAACTGTTTTTAAACAAATTGACAAATAAGTTTCTTTCTAATTTTTGCATCAATATTAATATACTTTTCAGTCATTAGTCTTTTTTAGACAACTTTCATTTTTATTTTATTTATTTATTTTGCATTCTTACCAACAGAAAAGAAAAATACTTATAAAAAAAATTCATACTTTATCCAGCTAATTAATAAATTATCTCTAAAATTTTAAAAAGACAATGAGTCTACATTTCACACACCCAAACTACAAGCCCCTCCCCCAGATAAAAATTAATAATCTCAAGCCATTTTATATTCTAAACAGTCAACAATTACATAAAAATAAAAATGATTATACTGGAATTTTTTTTAATGAAATTTAAACTCTTTTTTTTTTCCCTAATTTTGTAAAAATAAAGAGGAGGGGGAAATGATTTCAAATGATATTCAACTCAAAAGCAATTTTTCAACTTCCACTCTAATATATATAATATCCAATTCAATCAACATTTTAGTTTTCTTTAATTAGTTTGTAAGGAAATTTAAATTGAATTTATATGAATCAATACAATAATTTATGAAATTAAATTAACAGAAAAAGCAATATGTAATAATTGTCTTATTTAATTGATTATATAAAGATGCTGAAATTATTTCTACAGTGAACCTGAAATATTAGTAATGTTTTTCATTGCAGATGGTATGTGTATAGACATTAAAGATCAATAAATATTAATTTTTTAAAAAATGAAAAATACCAAGCATTTTAAAACAAATGCGATTCAAAATCTGTCAAAAGAAAATGATTAATAAATTGAGAAGTTTCTTGCCTCCAATTAAAAGTTTCACTAAAAAAAAAATTTTTTTTTTCAACAATTACGTTTGAGTTTATAGTTAATCCTCGTTGAAATGTTTTGCAATTATTTACATTAATTCCAGCTAATCCTGGAAAGAGGAAAAATATCCCTCCATCAATAACTAATACAGATTTTTTTTTTTGAATAAAAGAATTAAAAAAAAACAAACTAGATTCTGTTAAAACATTTATTTTTAGAAAATCCTTTTTGTTCTTTGTACATAAACAGATACGTTTAAATACAAAAAAATGCTTATGTAAAGAAGTCGTGAAAGATAATTCATAGTTTTAGGCACACATATATATCACATTATTAAAACATTCACATAAACATCAATCAACAACAAGTATCATTTCTAGAAATTTTTTTTCAAATGTGATACAGTACATTTTTAACTTCATATGATGTAAGATTTGATCAGAAAATATCTATATACACAATTATTAAGAATTGTAAAAAAGCTCATCCATGTTCTTTTGAAATTTAATTTTCATACAAAAAGAGAAGACACATTAAATATGCACCTTAATCCAGCTCAACGTTTATAAGACAGTTATATTTCTATACCATAGCAGAAAAGAATGCAACTTGATAGTAATTTCTGCTCAATATTTCCCAAAACAATTTTCAATCAACATATACTATCCATTTCACAGATTTTGAAAGAAAAATTAAAAAAAAAAATTTTTTCAAAATAATGGAAGGAATTTGAAAATAGTTTTCAACAATCAACAATCTATTATTCTAAAACTCTTTTCTAATATTTATCTACAAAAAAGATTTTAGATGTCCTTTCTTTATAGAATGTTCAATAAATCTCAAAAATTTAATCTACTCTTTAAAATTAAATCCAATTTCTTTGACTTTAGAAACTTCTTTTTTTCTTAGAATTTTTACCTCACAGTTATCTTAATATTTATGTTTTTAACTTTAAAAGATATTTCCTGAAATCTATGCTTAAAGTAAGTTGGACATTAATGGGTTTAATGAGAACATGAAAGACTTTCCATGATTATTATTTTTGTATTAGAAAAGAAATATCTTTAATAGAAGTGGTATAGTTACACAAATTTCCGATATAAAATATCTAAGGAATAGACATGTATAAATTTAAAAAAAAATCTTAAGGCACTTCGAAGCATAACTCTTTTTCCTCCCCCTTCTAGTCTGATTTTTACATTTTTTAAGGGGAAAAAAATTCCAATTCTGTTAAAATGCAAAAATAATGGACAGCCTTTTCATAATATAATAATCTTTTTGATCATCAAGTTCTCAACAATCCCCTCCCCCCTCCCTTTCTCGATCAAACTTGTTTAAGAACATTTCTGAATACAAGGAAAATTCATTTTTTGTAATTCAAATAGATTAACCTTGAAGACAATAGGTTAAGTAGATTTTTAGAATAACAAAAAGGGGATGCTTTTCATCTCTTTATTTTGCATTTCTCAAGTAGCAAAAACACATTAGATTTTATATTCTAAGGATTTATAGGTTAACACACCAAAAAGTCTACAGATTTCTTTAGAGATTTTTTTTTTTTCAAAAAATTTGCAATTGCTATATTATATAACAAAAATTAAATCCACAACTAATAATAAAAATAAATTATTAGAAATTTTGCCCCCCCCCTTTTTTTCAATTATAACTAAGCCTAAAAAGACGTTTTATTTATTTTTTACTAAAAAAAATTTCAAGTCACAAATTTGATTAATTAAATTTTAATTCTTCAAAATGAATAAATAAAAAGGCAGAGTAAGGGTTGAACTCTCATTTAAAAAGTTAACTCTCATATAAAAGTTCTTTTCAAATTCTTAATCTTTACAATAATACAAGATGAGAGGAATCAAAACAGATTTATAGCACACACCCAATAAAATAAACAAATCTTTTCTTATTCCTTTTGAAGTATACACATAGTTCCTAAGTGACATTTAATGCATTAAGAGACAAAAGATGAGGGGATGAAGAATTAATTATTACAATATAGATTAATTATACGATTGATTTAATGAAAAATAAAATTCCTTTGGTTTGATTTATTTTTCAATGATTGTAAGAATATCACAGTTCAAATTTAAAAAAAAAAAAAAAAAACTGTATAACTATGGAATTAACATTTTCATATTAGATTTTCTTATAAATATACATGCAGATTAAATACATTCTCACAGACATAAAAACACAGGAAACATTTACATGTAATCAATAAATATACATGGAAGGATGCTATTCAAAATGAAACGTAGATAATGAAAGATTAAATTAAATAAAAAAATGTGATAAAAATGCCAACAAAATATTCTGAATTTATTATTGACTTAAGATATAATTAAGAGTCAATAAGGATGTTACTAACTTAAAGCATACAAATTGAAGTTATAGTCAAACCTATTTTTGTGCCATATTTAAGAACTGTATAAAAGAAATTGCATTAAAAAAAAATCAAAACTTCATAAATAACTATTAAAGAAAAAACATATTCAAGATATGTTTCAAGCTATTTAACATATTAAAGAAAAAAAATTATGCAGTGCAGGATAACCGCATATCTATAACCATTTTCATTCAAAATTTATTTAACAATTTTTGCTAAATAATTTATTGATTATTCTCATTTTTGTTTTTAAAAACAAAATAACTTCTGTAAACTATATTTATAGTTAAAATAAATTTTAAGGGTTGTTAAATTGTTATGAATTTAGCAAATTCAGGCACAACGCAGCTCTAATTGATCCAGATTATTGACACTTATTTGCTTTTTTTATCACGGTGTTATTTTATCAAATGATTCTGAAATAGTTTAAAATTATAGAACATGCATATAAACATATTTGATGGTATTGGAAACAATGCAACTACATACAAAAATGTAGAAAAAAAAGTTGACTATAGGTTCTTATGCTACAGTATTTTGAAAACATTAAATGATTATGATTTTGTCTTTTTTACAGGTTGAATGTTCTTACCACCAACTTTCTGATACTTCCTCTTCAAAGGAGGTAGAGGTTTGCTACACTGTCTCTGGTAAGCAGATCTATCAGGTACAATAGCAGGACTGTCAGCTACTTTATTTTCTTTTTTCGCAGAGCTATCAATTACCTTATTGACAGTTTCTTTCTTCACAGGACTGTCTGTCATTTTACTCGCAGATTCTTTTTTCACCGGCACTGATGTGGGAGAAATAGAACCTTCAGTTCGACTTCTGTTACGTCCATGAACTAACTGTAAATGTCTGTTTCGCTGCAGCATTGCAGGGAATTTCTGCTTGCAAATTGGGCAGATTTTATTATTAGGTTTCCTTTTTTGTTTGGTTTTATTTTGCTGAATGTCATCAGCATCTTCAGGCTCTGAAGACAAGTCAAGAGAAATATTTATCACCTTGGAGTTTCTACTTCTGCTTGGGCCATATGATGTTGATGGAATGGGTTCATTATCACAATTTGCTTTGATGCTTTTCGAACTTCTGGTCTTGTTGTTGACTTTTGATTTCTGACTAGCTTGAACATCGGGATTAACTTCTTGAAAGGAGGGTTTTGTAGGCTTGGTAGCCTTAGTCATTTTATTAGACTGGGGAGTATTAGTATTGATCTTTTTAATATAATTCTTTTTTTCCTTTGAAATGGTCAATGATCCAGTACTTGGGAGACTTTGGTTTCGCAAAGATTTCAATTTATTTATTTTTGATGAATCATCAAGTCTTGAATTCGATTCTGTTTCCATAGCTTCTGCAGAAGAATCGACAACTTCACTTGGTACATCAATCAGTGAAAGATTATTATTGGCTTCTCGTTTGTAGCCTTTGATATTTTGTTTAACAGGAATTCGAGTAACAACACTTTTTTTTCGACCTCGCCTTGATGTATTCAGTGGATGAGAAATGTGATGTGCATTAGTTTTATCTGTTGCTTTTAAAGTTTCAATTGCATTCTTTTTAATGTGTGACTTAAGGGAACAGGAATCTTTATCCAAATGTTTTGGATCACTGTCAGCACTCTTTAGTGTTCCTGTTTTTTTGACAAATTTTGTAGGAGTATCCTTTAAGTTAACTCCATTCTGCATACTTTTTGATAAAGTACTCCTAAGCTTATTTACTAATGTACTTTTAGAAGATTTAAGATTCACAAGGAGTGATTCTCCAACTTCTTTCAGCATTGAGTTATTAGTAACAGTATCTGTAGCTTTTGGTTCACTAACAGCAGACGTATCTTCTGTTCTGCAAGACTGTTCTTCGATCGTAGACTCAATTTTCTTTTCTGACAAATTTTCTGCTATACTTTTCTTTTTACGGCCTCTTCCTTTTCCATAGGCAGGTAAAACTAAGAGAGACGGGTCTGTAAATTCTTTATCATTCTGAGAATTAGAAACATTTCTGCCATCTGATGAAGAAAAAGTTTTTATTTCTTTGCCAGTTAAGTTCGAACTGTCTGAACTATTTATGTTTTCTGTGCACTTGGTAACATTTAGTTCTGAACCTAACATAATTTCTTTATTATCTGATTTTAATTCATGAAAAGGAATATTGCTGGAAAAGTTCTCTTCTTTCTTATTTGCATTAGCTTGGTCAATCTTTTCCACACTGTTTCCAACAATAGCACTTGAATTCATTCCATTATCAGTTAATTCAGAAGAGATATCATAAGTATTATCACAAATTTCAGGCAAATTGATGTTATTTTCCTTTCCATTTTCTTCTAAGGGCATCACTTTAGCATCTTGAGAAGTTGAAGCACCACCAATATCCTCTATCTTTGTTTCTTGATGCATGTCTCTTTCAATCTCCTCTAATGGCAGCACTTTCATACTTTGAGAAGTTGAAGCATCACCAGCATTAGCTGTTTTCATCTTATGAACTTGGAACACATGCTGGATAAATGAAAAGTAACTCAAATAGATTTTGTGGCACCTTGGACAGCTGAATTTCCGGAAACTAATCTTCGGCTTGCTATCTTCAGCATCTTGTGTCTCCTTAATTAGCTCGTACTGTCTAGACTGATGACGTAGAAGATTCAGCATACTTTCTTCAACTTCATTCTTTTTCGGTAAATGTTGAAACTGTGATGAAGTAGATGCTACAGGTGTTTCACTTTCAACATTCATAGTCCTACTAGGACACTGTTTCAAATGTCGTCTGAAATTTGAAAGATACGCAAAGTCTAAAAAACAATATGGACAGTTACGTTGTAGGAATAGCTCATTGTCCGATTTTTCTTTCTTCACCACAATATTTTTATCATCTATAGCCGGATAAGAGTAATCTGATGCCTTCGAACAGCAACCATCATCCATGGAGGCTTTTGCAGTTATAGACTCTAAATTGTATACACCAGAACTGTCAACCAATGCAGCTTGATCTGTACTGTTGACCACAGCTGGATCCATACTATTCGCAACAGCAGCTGGATCCAAACTGTTCCCCAGAGAAGCTTGATCCGAAATGTGCATCCCAGCAACAGCTCCTGAATCATTTATACTTTTCCTTCTTTTTGACATCTGAGTATTTGAGTTATCACTTTCAGATGAATTACTAAGTTTCATATTTTCATTTGCTGCTTTATCTGAAGATTCATTAAGTGCTGGTCTTTTCATTCTTAAAAGCCTTAATTTGGCACTGTTTTCTGATGGAATACAGTCTTCAACTTTATTTTTGTTAGTCAGATGGTTATCTACTTCCAAGGCTAATTGAGGTTGAGTATTATTATTAACAGGTGATTTAGAGGACATACCTTTGTCATCTTCAGAACATTTCTTGTCCAGAGAAGGTTTTAAATTTACTTTCTTCATCTGTGATTCATTCTTACCATTCTCAGTGGATGTACTTTGAACAACTTCTATTACTTTTGATTTCATCTTATCCTTAGGCTGTTTAAATTTCTGTTCTGGTGTTAAATTAACTATATTATTTTTATCAACCATGGCAAGTTGACCATGGCCAGATTTTTTAGAAGAATATTCGTCTCCATCAAAGGAATCATTGTCTCCTTTTTTATTATCATTTCTTTTTTTATTGTCTCCTTTTTCTTTCAGAAATGATTTCCCCATTTCATTTTCTTCATTTTCCTTTCTTGATTCTTTAATACTTTTGTCAAAACTAAGGCTTCTCTGAAATTCAGGAGAAACATCTGCATGCAGATTAACAGTTGCAGAATTTACTACAGATTTATTTTCTCCAGGAGTTAATTTTTGAGTATTTTCAGTAACAGGTATAGTATTTTCAATTAGTGGAGTTACAGTATTCTTAATTTTGCTGTTAATCGATTCCTTAAGCCTTGCAGTATCCGATGCATTTTCCGTAACATTCAGTATAGATTTCATTTTGTTTATCACTGATGTCTTAACATTGTTCTTATCTATAGAGACAGGCATTGGTGATTCATCTCCAGTTATTCCCGATGCAAAATAGTTCAAAGCATCTTTATCGGATGCCTGGGATATGGAAGGTGAATCACTCGTTGGTATAATAATCTTAAAGTTTAAGCCATTATTAGAAGTTAAATCCATACCAGTATTTTTTAAGGTAGTGGGATTTATCAAATCAGAAGTCTGAAGAGCAAATTTTTCATCATCTAGAAGAGAGGGTTTATCAAAATTCTCAATGCTTTGAGTAACTGAACTAACCAGCACTTCTAGACTAGGACTGTCACGGTCTTCACTGCCTTCTGGATTTTCTTGTGGAAGAAATACAGGAGTAGATATTTTTCCCTCATCAGTATTAATTTGAGTATTTTTAGTAGAATCAACAGCAGCTGATTCAAGAATAATAGTGGTGCTTTTTTCATTTGAACTATGAAAATCCATCTTATTCTTTTCTGGGACCATATCAGGTGATTTTACAATCTGAGCATACATATTTGTAGAGAGTATATGTTTTCCTGAATTTTCAATAGGCTTAAAACTATTTTCCTCTAATGAGAATGAAGTTAAATTGATTTTCAGATTATTCTCTGTCTCATCAATCATTTTATGCATTATTTTTATAGGCTTTCTCTTTTTTCTTTGCCTAGCCTTTTCAGATTGTTGAGATTCATTTGTAACACTTGATTCTTTTACAGACCGAGAATGCATTCCATTTGATACAAGTAAATTCTTGTTTGGAGAAGAATGTTCAACATTTTGATTTACTTCAGGTGAAAGGAATGTCAATGGTGTATTACTTTTTTTCAAATTTGGTGAACTAGAAGCTGCTAGCTGGATTTCTTTTACAACTTCCTTTATTTTAGGTAAATTAACTTTAGGCAATGTTTCTGCTGTTCCAACTGTAGATAATTCAACTGTGCTCTCACTACTGGAACTTTCCACTGATTTTGTTACATTCCCACTTTTGGTATTCTTCACTGCATTTTCAGAAACTCTCTTTTTTGAATTAGCAGAGATGATACTACCTACAGGCAATTTTAATTCGTCTATATTTTTAGCAGAATTCTCAGAAACTTTCTTTACTGAGCTCTCAGTTTTAGTAGAGTGCTCGGAAATTTTCTTTGCCGAACTCCCTGCTTCAGAATGATCAGAAACTTTCCGTGCTGAGCTTTCGGCTTCAGTAGAATGCTCAGAAACTTTTTTTACTGATTTTTCAGTCACATCTTCCATCTGCAAGTCATTTTTACATAATGCTGACTCAACTTTTTTAACAAGTTTCCGCAAAATATCTAAATCGAGAAGTGGAGACGTTTTAGAAGTATTCCTTTCTAAACCTACAGTTTTTTCGCAGTATAAATCTGCATCATTTTCCTTTTCAACAGAGCTTTGCAAATTATTTGAAGGTGGAGCATTTAAACATTGGTTTTCTGAAGAAACTGTTTTATCATCATGGACCTCTTCTTGCAATTCAACAGGTAATGCATTGTCATAGGTAAAAGTTGACAAGGTACCCGTATCTGAAATGTTAGAATTTTTCACAGGATCATTACTGCTTCCACTTTCATTGTAAGAAATAGGTGAAGGCGAATGTTCAAGCGATTGATTATCTTTACTTTTTTTCATTTGGTATTTTTTCGACTTTTGCTCTTCAGCTGTGTGACTCTTGAATTTATTAGGACAAACCTCTGTATGTTCTGGAAGTTTCGCTGCAGATATAAATACAGATTCACAAAATGCATGTGGACAACGATTTGCACATAACTTAGAAGATTGAGGCGATCTTTTATCTCTTTCGTTGCTTTCCATGTCGAAATAGTATTTTCCACTCTGAAATTTATTTCTACGAAAACATCCACTCTTGAAAATTTGTTTATTCCGATTGAACCACCCAGAGCTTTTGATTGGTTTCCTACTTGAATCTATTCTATTTTTCATTGCAAATCCTTTCTTATTTCTTTGATTTAGCTTCTTTCGAAAATGAATGTCTGTTTCAGTAGTACACTGAAATATATGAGCATATAACTCGTCTTTGGTATCGAATCTGCTTTCACATTTACTGCATATATTATCAAAATGTACTTGAGTTGGGAGTGACACTTCATAAGAAATCAGCATGCCATTAGGCAAAGTATAAGGAGGTCTCCTCAATTCTCCTGGAACATCTGGTGGATTGTTACTTGTGCCTTCAATTTCAACAAAAGAAATTTCCACATTTGGATGATTATTAACAGAATGGTCTTCAAATGCTGAATAATCTGGGAATATACCTTTACAAACACCACAAACATATGTTGCACAAAATTCATGATTTATAAGTTTCTCTTTTTCTTCCTGATTATCAGAATGCATAGTCCCTTCATCTGAGCTACTCAAATTTACAGTATTCTCAACTGAAACTTCATTCCTTTCAAGCCCTGTTGCATAAAGGCACCGTTCTTGGGGAAATAATAGTGACTTTTCTTCTCTTTTACTCATTACACCATCACTGTCAAAGCAATTGGAGAAATTATGCGCTGACCAAGGAATTTCACTTGTATTTGATCTATAATCAAAAGATTCACTTGGATCTTGAAAGCCAGATTTTTTAAGATTTATTTGATTAGGTCCACCATCAACATGATTCAAAAGATTATCAGCAACATTGCTGGAAACATTAAAATAAAACAGTTTCTCAGCTTCATCCTTTTTCCGATAAGATTTATCTTTAGATAGCTTGTACTGAGATGAATTTTTGGCTTTTCTCTCATAAGTAGTGCGCTTTTTACCTAAAATTCCAGTTTTTACGTAATTATCAGATTTAGAATTTTTCTCACAATGGTCTTTTTCATTAATAGGCAAATTTTTAAGTTTTTGATTGCCTTCAGGATTTCTTTGCAATTTCCCTTTGGTAATTTCTTTTTGTCCAAATTTCTTAGGCTTGTGCTGCGCTATTTCATTCTTATGAACAGCATTTTTATGATTCACCATTGCTTTTACAGAAGAAAATTTCTTCTTGCAGTAACAACAGAAAGATTCCTTAGGTAATTTCTGCATGTGAGTCTTGTACAACCCTGTTGTTTTGTTACTTGTAACAAATTTTTTACCTGGAATATCTCGATGCTTTAAAGCTATGTGAGCTTCGAATAAATACTGTGATGTAAATATGATGGGACTGGTTTGCATGGGACAATGTGGGCAAGTAAGTTTTAAATTACTGTGCATTTTTTTTATATGCTTCTCCAGCTCTTTACTTCGAGAAAACTTTGCTTTGCACAGCCTGCAAGAAAAAACTCGCCCACGTTCGTGAATATTTTCATGCCGCTTTCGATTAGCTGCGGTGGAAAACTCTTTTTCACAATACTTGCATCTTTTCCCACTCCCATGCATTTGCAAATGGCATGTGTAATCAGTAATTTTCTCAAATTGCTGAGGACATTTTTTGCAATGAAAAATTATTTTCTTTTCAGTATGCGAAACCATATGCTTTGACAGTGCTTGCTTCCTTTGAAATACAGATGGGCACAAATTACATGGGAAGACATCATCCCTATTTAGATTCAAGTGGGATGAATAATGTGCCTCTAATTCATCTTCTAAATCAAACCGAATTCCAGGACATTGATGGCATTTATAAAGTCCAGGCACCCTCGTTTTTCCGTCAGGGATAAAGAAAACAGCACCATTAGTCTTGAATCGTTTCCTTCCTGAAGGAGTTTTGCTTTCTTCAACAAACTGCTGTATAATTTCTTCATTTTGAATTGGGATTTTACAGTTGGACAAATCGGCTGCCGAAATATATTCCGGGTTTATATGATTTCGAAGAAAATGTCTTTTAAGACTAAACTTCTGCTTGTATGGCCCTTTGCAAATGTGGCACTGGTAAACCACAGCATCTTTGGGCCGAGAGATTTTGTGAAGACTTTCTTGAACACGGAAACGGAAATATATCTGCTTCCCTCCTAGGGCCTTAGCAACAGATGCTTTGACATGATTGTTATATGATTCCGCTTTTTCTTGGAATGCATCTGGCTTCAGAGTCTTCATAGAAAATGTATTGTTCCTTACCACTGGTAATACATTATCCTTCTCTGTAGCAAGATTTAATAACAAAGCTGCATCATTCATAACAGAATTTACATCTGACAAGGTTTTCTTGGCTCCTTCTTCAGTTCGTTGGCTTTGCCTAAAATCTTTCTCTGCTGCATAGTTAATAATTATATTGCTATTAACCGATTTATTTTTAGGAAGAGTTTTAATTACAAATTCTGACGTGTTAGATGTACCAGGAAGTCCATTTTCATTTAGACTTGATGAAAAAGATTCATCTGAATCTTTCTGAGTTACGATTTTTATCTTCATTGCCTCTAATTTGACATTAGTTGATTTCATTAGAATTCCATTGTTAATCAATGGAGGCTCCATTGTTAGCATCTGAAAAAGAAAGGCCTTATTAATTTTTGACAATACAGATATTATTCATAGATTGTCAGATAAGAATTATCTTGAGAAAATGATGAAAGAGATTTCCCTGCAATGTTAAAATTATTTAACAATTAAATAAAATAAATACTAATAAATTATTTTTTTTACTGCTCATAGATATAATTCTTTTAAAAGGAACTTTTCTAATAAAAGCATTAGAGAAAACTGTAAAAAAGTTAAATAACTAAAAATTGTATTTGTATTGCAGCGAGAATGGCAAATTGTTTTCAAATGTTTAATACATGTATGGAAAAAGAATAATTGATAGAGATAAATTGGGAGTTTAAAAAAAAAAAAAAATGGACTGAAAAAAATTCCCAAATAGATTATACTCTGTTACAAGTTAGGAAAGTATATTAAATCTATTTATTTCAATTCATTTCCAATAATTTATAATGTTAACTCATAATACCATTTAAAATTATAGATAATTTGGAAATAAATCATTAATAAAAAAATACAAGTAATTCATAAAAAAAAGTTTGGAATATATACACATCATATTATACAGCTAATTTAATAATTATATTCCAATTTATCTACTTTCTATATTTTCTGTTTCTAACAGAAAATTTTTATTATTAATCAAAATTCTAGTAAAAAAAAAAATCATTTCTGAAGCTATGAACACATGCAAGAACCTTTTTTACATTTTTAAATAACTTCTCCTTTAGATTAATAAGCTTATGTCAAGCGTTCACAAAAAATATACAAAAACCTTTAACAAAATTAAATAACCCTAAAATCATAAAAGTAAAAATAAACACTGGAACATAAAAACAAATATATCAGTAAATTCAAAATCATGTTAAAAAAATGTGCATTTTTCAAACATTAAGTGGTCTATTAAAAAAAAAAAAAATTCATATAAATCTTTAAAGCACACTCATTTCAACTGCAACAAAAGCCCGACATACTGAAGTAATAAATGTAATGTAATCATTCAGCTTTTTCTAAATAAATGCTTGATAAAAAAACTTTTGATAAAATATAATTGGCTAAAAATATTTTTTTTCCACCCCACAGAACAAATTACATACAAGATTCAGCAAAAATGAATTTTGCCAATAACTGATTGAATTTTATATTTCTTAATAAGGCAAAAAGCAAAATCTGAATTGTTTATAATAATAAAATGAAATATGCAATTGCTATGGTAGAAAATATACTTTATTATATCAAAGCAATATTTTCCATACAAACAGTTTCATTAAGTTTATTAAAAAAAACATACATAAATGTTTAGAAAATAGTCTTATTTAAGGTTTAAAAGTTTTTAGATTAGATGTTAATTCATCTCTACAATTAATATGAAATATAATAAATAAAAATTCTAAAAAACTTGTTTCTCAGAAATTAGCTACATTTGGTATATTTGAAAATAACAGATCCTGACAGCAAATAACTTTTGCCAAATCAGTCAACCTCTAATTCACAAAAGTCATGCTGAAAATTATTTACATTACTTCAAAAGTATTTAAAGATCCCCCCCCCCCCAAATCTACCTACTATTTATGCCATGTTGCAAGTCACATTCCATTCCATATTAAATAAGACTCAGAAAAAATTTAATTCAGCTAAAGTTTGCTTATATGTTAAAAAAAAACATTATATGACTGTTTTATACTACACAAAATCGGAGTAATGTATTTTAATATCCATTAAAAAATAATACTTTTTTAAAATCAAGTCTAGTTTTTAATACAAGAACAGACCCGATTCAAGACATTTTAAAAATAAAAATACAACAGATATTTATTCAATGCTTGAAAGGAATAATTGGACTACTTGAATATTGACAACATAGATATCACATTTTTTTAATAAGTAAAAATAGTAGTGACCCAGGCACTATATTATCAAAAGGTGCTACAATTATTAAACAAAACAAAAACCTCAATAGTTATTATAATTAAATGTTACGATACATGTTATAAATATGGTAAAAGAATCAATAATTATGAATTAAAATTTACTCAAAAACGAAATAATTTCCCAGATAAAAATAATTAAACTTTTCCAAGCTGAGGTTAGTGAAATCGATTTCAATGCATAAAGTCTTTTTTTTTTTTTTTCAATGTATTTTTGCACCTTATTCGGATCTAGTGTTTTAAAAAAAAAGCTTCAAACGAAAATAAATTTGTATTTTAAATTATTTCAATTAAATGGCAATTCTCATTCAGTATTCTGTTAAAAAAAATTCATAAGAAGAAAAGTTGTCACTAATATTATATATATATATATTCAATAATAAAATAAGTTAAAATAAAAGGTGCTTCAAAATAATGAAAAATTTGCATATTTTAAATTCATTTTGCAACAACGTGATTTAAATAATCGAAATTTCGAAGTCCAATTCCTTATTCTTTAAAACGTCTTACGTATGAAATAAAGTTTATAAAAATGCAAAAAGCAAGTAAAATTCATTTATGATCCATCTAATCGCAGCTTCTCTAATACAAGATTACTCAAATCCGCAACGTAACATGGCGAAAACGCAAAAGAGAAACATCACATCAAGAAAAAAAGAATTCTACTCCTCCCCGTATCACTCAATAATATTAAAAACAATAGGATTTAAAAATCACCACAACTATGAAGAAACAAATATTGTAATTAAAAAAACAAACGCATAACACTTACGTAGAACTGTTTATCTGTCAGCAGTGGTTTCAATGGAGGAAAAGAACGTACGGAAAATGGCTACGTTCACGTATCCCGCCACTTAAGGAATACGTAGTGAAAGATTTGCCCCAATAGTCGGCCGAATCACGAAAAGCGCCCCCCAATAGCGAGGAGGGAGTTTTCCTCCAATGGCGGTGTAACTCACAAGAGAGAAAGATGGATAGGAGAGTGAATCAGCTGTTCGTTACCCCTTTTGTTGACTTATGGAGAAGGAGATAGGGAGTGGTTTCATCCTTTGATATAGGCTTTGCTCATACGTCAGAATATAGCGGGGAAAACAAGGATTCAAATTACTAATGGAAGTTTCTTGCATTTCGCATACAAAAAAACTTGAACGCTTAGAAAAACCTTTAATTTTTAAGTATTAAAAGTTTGATTACCTTTAAAGATATATATAGAATAAAATTTTACTCGCTTTATTACTTTTTTTTTTTTTTTTTGCTAAATTTACTACGCAACCATTTGTAATTCGTTCGACGTGTGTATGAGTCATCGCTTCCTCAGTTAGCTGGTTAAAAAGTAGATTAGATCTGTGAGAGGAGCAATATTTTAATAGAAAAGAAGAGGAAGAGAGAAATGCTAGTACATAAAACCTCAATAAACTAAAATATGGGTTATTTAAAAAATTTGTAAATTTTTTTTTTAAAAAAATGCCCTGCACTGCACGAGAATAATAGGTATATGTTATTTTCGATTGCTTTAATATTTATTGAAAAATGCAGCGACTCAATGCCAATTGATGTCTCTCTAATGAAAATATGATAGAATGCACTCGAAAACATCAAAAAATGCAAGAAGAAAATAAAAATAACACATCTTTTTTTTTAAATAAGTAATTCATGTTTTAAATTATTGCTAAGTATATATTAATTTACTTATTTCAGTGTAATCCTAAAAATGTGATTTTAGCTTTAATAAAGAACTAAATGCAGTCGACAAAAGCAATTACGAGTTCGACACTCAAAACATTTTAGAATTAGGTGCAAAATATCAACTGAAGTTCAAGGCTTAATCGAAAATATTTTTACTCCAAACAGCCCCGTACCACCTAGATCAGTGAAGTGGGGTTATACTGTACATCAGTAGATAAATAACTATACAATAATCATTACTTACTGACTGAAAGCTCATCACAAAATTACAATAACAAACAAACAAAATCTTAAGGATTTTAATTGATTATTTCAAACCTTTATATATAACCTTGGTCTCTTATGACAGGAGACCAAATTTGCAAAATAATTTTTCTAACAACACTACTGTGATTTTTGTTTTATTAACTGTGAGTGAAAACGATGCACATACTAAAGTCTAAAATTTCCAATCAGTAAAACGTTTACTTCAATATTTAATCAGTGAATCATAGAGCATTTTAATTAAGAATGTCATAAATAAGTCAAGTTTACCATCTAAATATAGATTTCAAAATTTATTTAATATGTTAACCGCAATTTTTTTTTCTATAAGATTAAACGACAAAATCGGACTTAACAAATATATAAATACAAAAAAAAAAAAAAAAAATCGTAATGCAATAATACTATCAACCACATAGTACACTAATGACTTAATGAATTTTTCATATGAAACTACTATCATAGTCTAAAAAAGAAAATTTCAACAGCAAAAGAAAAGATCTTCAAGGTTATACCTTCCTTCTCATTCTCGTGGCTCGCTAACATTTCTCCACTATCGATAAAATTCCACGAGAAAGAGAAACCACTTGCACAAAAATGGCGCTTTTCTCTAGGCAGGAATGGGAAGGCAGAATGAGTAGACTGAAATGGGAACCATACTTATGTGACCCGACTTCCTGGTTTGTCTTTTTACTTATAAGTTGACAGCATATACTAAAATTTTAAGAGATTTTATTTTAAGTGCTCACTTTTATCAAAATGCTTTCCGATTTTTACTATAACTCTATAATCGGCGCCATTTTACAATGAGCATGCGTAGAAAGCTACGAGCGATGCTCTCGCCCTCTATGAATGATGCAATACATGTTTCTACTAATTATACAGTTACATACAGAGTTCTGTGAAAATAAACAATTTACATCTTATAGTTTGTACGCATAATACTGATTACTGGTTTTAAACAACTACGTATTGTAACACTGCCAGTTTTTTTTTTTTTTTTTTTTTTTTTTTTTCAAATTTGTTAATAAGAATTTTTTTATCGCTTTTGAGGAGGGGTAAACTTAATTCTAATTATTTTTCTTATTTGGTTTTTACAATGTTTAATACTTCTACATTTACAATATCCTGGGTTCAAGATCATAAAATTTAGCCACCTTTAACCCTTAACTGGGGACGTGGGGTCTGCGAGACCGCTAGAGATGGATTTTCGGTCACCCCCATTCTATTTTTAACTCAATTGAAAGGATTGACCCTGTAGCTCCTGTTTTGTGACCTTCAATACACGTGCACTTTTTCAACCAATTTCAGCGGATGCTTTTAAAAATAATTCAGTTATTGCTTTAAGCGAGGTCTCTAAGACCGCACCTCCCTGTTAGTGTCCCAATGATAAACAAGGCTTAGCAGATGGCGCTAAAACTTGGCCCCGAAATATCATCCAATTTACTGATCCTATTATGAAGCAGTGCTCCAGACACTTTTAAATGAAGCAGAAAGTCATTTTAGTGATAAGGATAATTGTACAGAAGAGTTTTTCGTTGATAGTTCGCATTCAACTGATTCTGATAAGTATGTTCAAACATAATTAATTTTTCTAGAGATAATGTATTTTGAAAAATTTATAAAATATATTAATATACCAAGATATTATATATATATATATATATATATATATATATATATACAGAATTTATAGGTTGATTTTTATGCTAGTTCTTAACCTGCATGTTTAAAATGCCCTAGAAAACCGTGCTATGAAAGTCACACAACCCGATAAAAAAAAAAGGGCTGATTTTACCCATTGTCAATTTTTTTCTTTTTCATATAATTGTTGAATTTTACATTATATTGTCTGCTATTACCTTCATATACTGTAAAAATAAATATGATTTAAAAAGTAAAAAGCAATATGTTTTTCAAAAATATTATTTATTGCAACATGTAATTTGAGAAGAAAATGTATGTTTCAACGTATTTACTTTTTTCAATGATAATATATTTTGAAAAATTTCTAAAACATATCTATATATAAAGAAAAATATCTGCAAAATATATTGGCAGTCTTTCATACTAATATATTCATTAGAAAATTTGAGTGTAAATGAAATGCGGTCTCGTAGACCACACCTCCCCCCAGTTAAGTCCTAAAATTTCACCTCCCCAGTTAAGGGTTAAGCAACATTCTTCACCTCGAAGCAGCCTGTGTGCCTCCCCCCCCCCCCTTCCCTCTGCACACACTTGAGAATGCAAAGTTACAAAATAACAAATCCATGCACTTTGTTACAAAGAACACAATTGCGTGAGTCTGACAGATAACAATGAACAAGGGCTATCTTTGTAATTTCCTTCAATATAAGCTTTTCCTCGTATGCCCAGATTCGGTAGGAAAAGCATTAATGTGTGGGTTACTAAGGGTATCCATTCTACAGATTATGAATTTGGGCGCTCTTTTTCGTGACCTTCGAAAAAGCGTTCTAAATTTATATTGTTCCGTTCCTCGTATAGCTCCCGGTTATTAACAAATGTTTTTACAACATCCATTTCTAAATGGAAAGAGACTTCCACCGGCAACCCGTTTAAAGTCTAAAATCTTTCGCCACACCTCATTTCTCCCCAATCCTAAAAGCAGGCATAACAAACAATGTTGAGCGTCATAAATAAAGAATTAACGAATTGTGTCATATAGAAACACTGAAAAGTAAATTAAATTTGATAACTGAACAATAAAAAAATTAATTTATACAAAAAGTGCTCAATTAAAAATTTTGAAGAATTATATAAATTACAATTAATGAATGAAAAATGAATTTCTTATTTAGAAACTTATAGAAAATATGGTAAAAATAACACAGAAATTAAACAAGATATTAAGAAAAAAAGATAAGGTAAAAATCGTATTTTCTACGGTCATCTCATAATTCATAAATATGGCAATGATTATCATTTATACATTATTTTAAATCCTTCATTTTTTTAAAAATTATTTTTGAACTAATACTTCAAACTTTCTTTCATGCCTCAATCTGCTATCTTCCTTCATTTTCAAACACTTTCCTGAACATGAGTTTATTATTATTATTTTTTTTTTCCTCCATTGCTATCAAGTGTCTACTGATAGCATTTTTTATAACCTTAAATATTTTATAGAAGCTAATATTAGTAGCATCATACAAAACTTTTCCTAAAAAACTCTAGCAGACTGCTCTTCACTCATCATTTTTTATTTAACAACCTGAACTGAATAATGTGCTTCGATATACATTCTCTGTCTTTTACCTATCAAATCTGTCATTATGTTAATCTTAGGTCTGATAGATATGAAATCAAGTTAATCTTTAATATTTTACTAACTAGCAAATTTTTCCATAGTAAATAAAGAAGACTAGCAGATGTCTATGGGAATAAATTTATCTGAATCATCTACAGGAGAAGCAATTTTAACCCTTTGGACTCGGATGGTTTCTCTCGCGTACCATTCAAGACGGTGCATCATCCTGATGTTTTATTTATTTTTAATTATATACTTACTTTTAATTATTTGATTGTTAAAAATACCTACAGAGCGGTAAGAAAATATAGATTAATTTTTCTGAGAAACACAATTTAAAACAATTACATATAGATAACTTATTTTTCAGAGCAATTGACAAGTCTTTGTTTTAGATGAATAATATGTATCGAATTACTTTTCCAAGTTCAAAGAGTTATATCAACTTGATACTGGTGAATTTCAAGCGCATAAGCTTCAATGTTAGTTAAAACATTTTTTTTTTTTTAATAGCAGATTTTATAGTCTTTGAAAAGGTTACACTTAAGAGACTAGAATGAAGAGATGCAAGTAAAGATCATGCTAAACGTAATTTCTTTTGCAAATAATCAGCAAAATCGGCATTTTTTTTTTTTTTTTTTAGCTTTATAAATAAATTTTTCTACAAACTCATTAGCACTCTTTAAAATGACTAAATTCCTGCGCTTTTGAGCTTTTACCTTGCAACAATTGCTGCTTCATAAAGGAAAAATATAAAAAAAATCAGTAAATAACTGACTATTCTTAAAACAATATAAATAGGCGGCTGTTTAAACTGAAACATGTATACATATTTCTTAAATAGAGTTATGTACATGTACACTGGTGGAAAAAAAAAAATCCCAACACCAAGAAGGACTTGCGCTAGATAAACAAAATTTGGTAGACATGTTTATACATCTGAAAGATAAGATCGATTCAAATTTCACGCTTCCCGCATAAGTGTGGCGTTAGTAGCGCCACTCAGAATTTACATATCAGGTTCGCTTTAACCCTTTAAAGGATCATATTTTTTTCTAGTCATATTATGTTAAAATATTTTTAGGCTTGAAATTAGAATAAGAAAAGGGATTCATTTAGCTTATTAGGTAAATTTAATTTGATTAATTAATAATTAAGTGACAAATCAAGACACATCATTTTGTCTGAGATAAAAAACTGAAGCCTCTAAGTTTCTGACTGACTAAAAGAATTTGTCAGAACTTATGCCACCCTACATAATTTCATACAAAGATTGATAAATTTGGTGGGAAGCATACTTCCCACGACCCTAGAAAGGGTTAAATGCGTGCTGTAAAGTTCGTGAGCACCACTGAGAAGGAAGACCGCCATATTCGGCGTAAAGCAGTGGCGCATCGTACTGCATCTGCGGCAGAAGTTCGGGCTGCAGTTGGTACCACAGTGACACAACGAACTGTTAGAAATAGGTTACTTCAAGGACAGTTCCGAGCCCGCCGCTCCATAGCGTGCATTCAACTGACTCCAAGCCATTGCTGTTTGCGACGCCAGTGGTGTCAAGCCAGAGTTCATTGGAGGACGGAGTGGAGATCTGTTGTGTTTTCTGCTCTAAGTAGGATCGGCCTTGGCGCTAGTGATGGCCGTGTATTGGTCAGGAGGAGATCAGAGAAACACTGCAATCAAACTGTCTGCAGCCTAGACACACTGGACCTACACCTGGAGTCATGGTCTGAACAGCAGGAGCACTCTCGTGGTTATTCCAAACACACTAACTGAAAATTTGTACGTCAGTCTGGTAATTCAACCTGTTGAGCTGCCATTCATGAAAAGCATTCAAGAGGGAGTTTTCCAACAGGATAACGCTCACTCTCATACCGTTGTTGTAATGCAAATATTGCTCTACAGAGTGTCTACATGTTACCTTGGCCTGCAAGATCACCAGATCTTTGTCCAATTGACCATGTATGGGATATAATTGGACGACAACTCCAGCATCATCCACAGCCAGCAGTGACCGCCCTTGTATCGACAGAACAAATACAAGCATAGAATTCCATCCACAAAGTGACTTTCGGCACCTGTATGACACAATGCATGAATTTTTGCAGGCTTGCATTCAAAATTCTGGAGGATACACCGGTTATTAATGTAACAACATTTCACATTTGAAATGCATTTTTTCTTGAGCTTAAATTAACCTGTGATCTTGAAATTTTAATCAATTAAACATGTTAAATTTCATTACTCTACGATAATTTTTTCTTGATATTGGGATTTTTTTTTCCGTCAATGTATATATAAATGTAAACTTGTGATAATTTTTCTTCTACAATAAAACAACCTCTATATTATCCTAACTTTTCTTCTCTTACTATCTGCAATCACATTTTTGTTGATAAATTCTTCAGTATTTCCTTCATTTTAAGTCTTATCTCCTAAATCAACATTTATACGCTTATAAATGGAGCATACTGTAAGAAAATAGATAGTTTTGTCTCTGTTAATGAAGAATGCGTAATACAGAAGAGACAGAGCCACAATCAAGTGTAATATACCCATTACAGCAACGTGACAGGATAGCCAATGATAAAAAATGGCATTTACTGGAGAAATATACTTTTAAAATATGGAACACATTTCAACAAGCCATTTTGTAATGTCAGAGATTATTTTATGCCATTAAAAATATTTCTCGATAAATTCTCAAGCCAATATCAAAAGGCGAACAGAAGTTTATGACCGCATTGTGGACAGTTAAATTGCTATCAAATCCAGCAAACAAGGGAGACTTTTCTTGCCTAACTTTTGTTTCAACGCCATTCTTTTATTTCCCTCAGAACTTTACAAGAATGCATTAAAAAAATTAAATTATTTTGAATTTTTTTAAATGTCTCTTGAAATCCTTTTTTTAAATGTTTCTTGAAACATCCGAAATTATGGATTCACAACTTGGAATTAAAAAAATTATTAATTAGCACACAGGAGAAAAATCTGATGTTACTGCAGTTAAGGATTGTGATTGGTTCCGAAAAAATAGCCAGGTAAAGAATAGTCCGTTTTGTTTATAAACAGCTTTACCATACGGCTCTTTTTGTTTTTATAGGTCAGTTATTGCTCCAAATCCTCTTTCAGCACAATAAATAAGATCATTACGCAGAATGTACACTTTTCCACTGATATCAGCTTTTATATATTCTCAAGTAGATGCATCATTTTCCTTTTCCCCCAACTTATTTTTTTCCCTACACTCGCCAATCACACCGGAATCCTTCCCTCCTTTATCGGAGTCCCTCAATTTTGAATGATCAGAAACTATAATTGTCATTTTAATGATAGACAAACGTTAGCGAATAAAAACTAACTGGAATCAAAGCAGCTAACAAAAAAAAAAAAAAAAAAAAAAAAATGAAGACGAGAATGTTTAAAAGATCATGAAAGTAAGACGACTTCTTTCACGTAGAACTAATACCCTTTCCCATAAGATTCAGAACTGCGAGAATCTGCTTCACTGTATCCTAGATTGAGTGAGACGAAAGGGGAGAAAGAAAAGAATAAAACCTTCCCACTCGGAACGATGAATTTTGATCCCCCAAATGCGACCAAACCCTGTTGTTCACCCCCATTCCCACCCCCACGTGCTAGGCAGAAATATGCATATCCGAAACGATTGGGTCTTACAGCCGTACGTGCAAAATCAGCACACGATGTGTTATTTTTATTTGGGAGCGCACCCCCCCCCCAACCACCACCATCAAATTAACAAATTGCTATTGGAGATTAGCATCAATCCCGAGAAGGATAAAATTCTCTTCCAAAAACGGTGAAATCCGCTGCTACAAACATATCACGTCTGTAATAAATCTGTATTGTACATTCGTCGACAACAACAAAAAAGAAATACCTCTGTAGCTTTTTCATTTATCATCGCATCTTCACAAAATTGGTGTCGATGGAAATGACTCATCTGAACATGTTTGTTTCAATCAACAAATTGATTAACCGAATTAATTAACAGACTTAGTTACTATCCAGAAATTTTTATAATATACGACTATTATTTGTTTTATTTATTATTTATAGCTGAATCGATTTGTCGTCATAAATTTAACCTCTCAATAAAATTGTATGGAATTCTGATGGTAACTGTGAGAGTAGTATGGTTTTGAAAAATGGAACTTTCAATGCTAAATTAGTTATACGAACGAACGAACGAAGATGTGATAGTAAAAATTAAAGTCACAGAGGTGTTCCATTTTTCTGACGATTGTGCCATGAAGTATGCGCATTATACAGATTAATGATGCAAGCACAATTGCTCAACATGTGGTGCTCATTATATACTTTTTAGCATATATTACGGCAAGGGTCCTTCACTTCTACAAAAAGAAAGGATAAGTTGGTTTCTACTTTAAAAAAATTAAAATAAGAAAGCAAAAACCCCTTCAAATAGATTTTTTTTTCCAAAAATAAAGTATTTGGTAGTAAATAATAACAATAAATAAATAAATAAAATAAAAATAATTCCCGGATAAAAAAAACACTAATTCAGCAATATAAACTCTCGAGAAGGGAGGGCAATAAATACTGTAGATTTCTTATAATTCAGAAATGCTATGAATAAGAGTAGTAAACTATTTGCAATCCAGTTAGAATTCAAAACCATTTAATAAAACTTAGAAGTAGGCATGTTTCATAAAATCAAGTAAGATCTTGAAATTCTTATATATAATTAAATGATTTACACAGCACAATAATTTCAATAAAAGAAACTTTCAGATATTCTTAATAAAGCATTTATATATTCCAATTCCTATTAGATACTTTTTCGTTCATTTTTTATTTATTTATTTTTTATTTTCATGTGTATACGAGTACTGTGTCGTTTCTGAACATATTATTTTATTTGAATTCATTCCGCGAGTAATCCGAATCCACTTTATTGTTAAATATAAACACTTCCTTTCATCTTTTCTCTCACCTCTGTTTAGAGAAATTAAACCATTCCTAACGCATGCGCAATAGCGCGGAGGGTTTTAGAATCAGTTGGCAAAGAATACCCTTACTTTCATCAAAGGAAAAAGATTTGGACCTAATGTTTGGAAAAACAAACAGAAATCATTTTCTTGAAAGACAAAAGCTTCCATTTTTTTTTTTTAAGTGAGCAATTTATTTAAAATTACAAGAATAATCCGGAACTTTCTATTCAAACCTGAAATGGAATACTTTAAGGCGGCGAGATAAATAACAATAATAAACAGAATTCTCTAGGAGGCATGTGGGTACTTTATAGACAGTTAGCCGTCTCTGGCGATTAGCTGATTCACCTAAATTATTAGTAATGTAAAATTTTAATTCAATCTTTTGTAGATAACTTAGTCTTAATGGCTTTCTCATTAAAGCATTTTTGAAATTTTAACAGTCACGTGATTCGCACTATTTACGAAGGTTACGGTTATGTCCTTTATGCTGAAGGCTTTTCCAATTTTCCATTTATTTCATCTTAAACCTGAAGTTAGGTTTTCAAAAGAAAGTGACTTCAACTAATTCAGTAATCAAAACCGCAAAAAAAAAAAGTTAAGGGGAGAAAAAAAGAATCATTCAATATCGAATTACAGAATATATGTTATTATTTTTGTAATACATCAGAGGATTACTTAACAAAAATTTCTCGGATTCAATAATTATCAGCAAAGAAAGGAGGGGGGAATGAAATAAATATCTTAAAAATTTAATTTCACCTAAGTCAAATTTTCTAAGTCTAAGAATTTTCAACAACTAAATTGGTAACATAGAAAATAATATTTTAAACTTCAAAACAGTATAAAAATCTATTTTTGTGGAGAAATATTTTTAATATTACGAAAAGTTCATCAGGAAGTAATCACGAAAAAACAACAAAATCTCAGTTAATTTTTAATTGAAAGTTCATTAAAAAAACTCGCTTCAAGGTGCACATTGCGACTCTCCAAAGTATATACAGTGGATAAAAAAAGTATTGGCAATTGCCTATAAATGATCCTATTTGCTAACAAAGTATGTTTACAAATTTTATTTTAACATAGCGATTACAGAAGGAGAAAAGACAAACAAATATAACGAAATTTTCATTTAAATATTTTTTTAGTCAAAATCTACGAGAAAATCCAAAATTTGCATGATAAAAAAAGTATTGGCAAAATTATGAAACTGACAAAATTATGAGCGAAAACAAAATCGGTATATTTTTAGTACTTTGTATGCATACCTTCTGCATCTATAACAGCTTGTAATCTATTTCTCATAGAGGAAACGAAGGTCTTTGTTGTACTGTTGGGAATTTTGTGCCACTCTTGCAAGAGTAAACGTTTGAGGTCGTCTTTACGTGAAATTTTATGTTTTCTGATTTCTAGATCCAGCAGGTGCCATAAATTTTCAATTGGATTGATGTCAGGCAATTGAGGTGGGGTTGTTAACTGGCGAGGAGCATTGTAGAGTAGCCATTCACGGGTGAGATTCGCTGTATACTTGGGGTCATTGTCTTGTTGAAAAACGAATGATGTTCCTAAGCCAAGATTTTGGGCACTGATTTTTAAGTTATGGCGCAAAATGTCAATGTATGTACCTGCTGTCATAATACCATCAGTAAAATACAGATTGTCAACTCCATTAGCTGCCATACAGCCCCAAACTAAGACGCTGCCACCACCATGTTTTACAGTAGCAGTTAAATGTTGCTCTTCCAATTCAGTATTTGGCCTCCTCCACTCATATCGTCGTCCATCACTGCCGAAAATGTTAAACTTTGATTCGTCGGAAAAAAATAACTGTGTTCCAAAACTCTTCGGATAAATCAACGTGGGATTTTGCGAAATCTAACCTCTTTCTCCTATTTATTTGCGAGATGAATGGTTTCTTTCTAGCTGCCCTTCCATAATAACGTCCCTCGTGTAAAACATTCCGTACAGTCTGTACGCTGAAAGTCTTTTGCGAAGTGAAAGCAACATCTCTAGTTATCTGGGGTGCACTTATTTTAGGGTTTTTCTTAACATTGTTAATAATGGCACGTTTTTCTCTTGTAGAAAATATTCGAGGTCGTTTACTTCTAGTCTTATTTTCCGTTGATCCTGTTTGCTTGAACTTTTTTACAACACTTGTGACAGTAAATAAACTTATATTCAACTGCACTCCTACAGCACGATATGTTAAGCCATCATTTCTGAGCCTAATAATCATGTTTTTAACACTAACGCCCAACTCCTTCGATTTCGAAGTTATTTTACTGCAGTAATCGCAAAATAATGCATAGACACTTTTGGAGTAGTTTTGCAGACTTTATAACGGTATAGTTTCTTATAAGTCGCAACACGTGACTTCAATGTAACAAAATTTGCATAGCAGTTAAAACTTTGCCAATATTTTTTTGACATGCAAATTTTCGATTTTTAAAGAAAAAATCGTAGAAAATGCAAATTAAAATAAAAGTTTTACTATTTTTAATATATCTAAGATGTCTTGTATTTAATTAAGACAGCTAAAATTGCATAACATTTTATTTATTTGTCAATATGAATAAATTAAGGTAATTGCCAATACTTTTTTTACCCACTGTACGTACCCAATTTGGTAACTCTGTGTCAAACGGCCTAACATGCAGAAAGCCAACATACACATACATTCTCTCATAATTAGTAAAAATTAATCCTAGAAAATTTCATTTCTTAAAATAAACAATACCTCAAACACAAGGCGATGATTGCATTTGCTATTATTATTAAAGCAAATGTTAATTTAAACAACTTTAGAATTACACACACAAAAAATCAAAGAATGATAATAAAAACCAGCAAGTTTTAACAATGAAAGAAAGGATCAGCATCTGAATATAAGAGAAGCTAAATAATACTTTATTTTCTTTAATTAAATGTAAAATTAATCTGAGGAAATAAAATATGAAAATAATTAAAAAAAAGTGGAAATGAGGAAAAATTACGGAAAAAATAAAACGGAAGGAAAAAAAAAAAAAAAAAATCTATATTCTATTCAGAACTGTAAGCCAAAATCACAATTTGAACTGATAAATGCAAACATTTGAGTTGGACATTATAATCAGCACTTTTCAGAAACCACAGTCAAATTAAACAAATAAAATATTTAAAAAATGCAATAAAATATTTCTTTGATATTTGACTGATAAATAAAACCCACTTTTTTCAAAACCTTAACAGAAATATTCAAATCCGGATTTTCGGAAAGTACATAATATTAAGAACATTACACTAACGCACAAAAAGTTTTTTTTATTTTGTTTTTATAAATGGGAAGTCGAGCCTAGACATTCTTAAGAACAACGATCGACGTCTCAAGAACGATTTGCTCTATTTCTAGCAAACGCTGGCGATTATCGCAAAGTGACGTCATCAGATGCTACCCTCCTTTCCTCCTCTACCCACAGGGACAAAGTCAATCGCACAACGCCACATCGAATCACAATTGTTTAGTTAACAAGGCGACAAAAGCGAAAACTCGTATAAAAAAAGCCTTTTGTTCTGGGCGACACAGAAATTGGCTTTACAGTTTATAAATCTGAAGGGCTTTCCTATTATTATATTCTTGTTTAATAAGCTAGTAAAAATATTATTCACATTATGCAAAAAGTTTATTTTATTACTTTAATATTTCAGATAACCATAATCTTTCGAATTCTTGAATATAAAGCAATATTCTCAGAAAGAGAATCACAGAATAAAGTTACTTTATTTAAATTTATTTTTTACCCTTAAATGCATAAATTTCTACTTTTAATAAATAAAATTTTAAATTAACTAGGAAATGGGTGTAGTTAATAGGAAAAATGCAAAAAACCTAAAATTAAAATAGAAATTGATGCATTTCTACACTATGAACAATCACTTTTTGAGTTCAACAAATCTACTGTGTACAATAATAACTTATTCCACTCAACATAAGTAATACCTCTCATTAGATTATAAAACATGAAACAATCATTTTTAGCATTTAAACATTAAAAAACATTGCATTTTCAACATGATTACTGTACATGTGATCCCTTACTTACAGGAATTTTAAATTTCAATCCGTTTGAAAATATAGTTCAGTGATCAATGCCGTTTTCTCGTACATCCATAGACAGCGAAGGATGAGATGAATTTCTAGGTTTAGTGAACGTATGTAGAACCAATCTGCATATTGATATATTTTTACATCATAACAAAAAGCTACATATTTCTTGCATAAATTTATCGTAACATCCGTCGAAGTGAAATTGTACTTGGATAACACGCTAACAATGAAAATTCTCACAGACAAAGAAATTTGACATTCAAATATTCTAGTTGCGTTCGGAAAGGATAAAATAGTTTTGGTAAAATTAAAAACCCTTTGCAAAGGTTGCTACATAAAGAAATACGAAGTTTTAATCGTATCTCACATAGCGATATAGATACGATTGCTATGCATTTAAGGGTTAAATATGATTACAGCTTTGAAAATCCAGAGGTTTAATATAAGTACTGAAAATATTAAGTCATTGCACAAAAATACGTGAAACAGAACTAAGTTTAGGAAACTAGTATAAAAGATATATTTAATGCTGAAACAACCTTTTTTGCAACAAAATACAGAAATATATACGATGTAAATTTGAATATTGAAATGAATATAAAGAGAAGTTTAGACATTAAAAATTTTATATTTAATATTTTTTCAACAAAGATAAATTTAAAATATATCTTAGTTATTTTCATATTATGTTAGAGCAAAATACCTAATTATATATATATAGATATCTGTACGATATCAAATATTGTGCCTTGTTCTAATTAGGTAGATTTTTGTTATTATAGGCTTTTCGGACAGAAATCTTCCACATTTCATTTATTCGTTTCAACTTTCTAATGGAATGCATAGCCACGAAAAACTCTCACGTTTTGAGATAAAAAAAATAAAAATTCTTTATTGCTCTGAAAGTTAAGAGAAAAGAAACTAATTTAACAGTTCATAAGCTATACATTTTCTCCTTGGTTACTAAACCATTATGTAAACAATATTTAAATTGTTAATTAATATTTAAAATATTCTGTAAAATTGTCATTCTACTAATGTGAGAACGAACGTTTCATACTCTAATAAATCAATAAAGCAAAAGTTATTCTTTTTTTATTTTAGAATTCATAAATATTAATCATATTTTAGCCCGTTTAGGTGGAAAAAAAGATTTTCTCCTTTCCTTGTCACACCGGAGAGAAATTTTCAGCGGAAAATATGTTTCAGGACTTCATTATCTGATTGCGAGAATTTTTTTTTTTCCAAATATTTCAACATTTATAGTAAAAATAATAATAACATAAGATTATTATTTCAGCTTAAATACATTTCATCATAACTATTTCAAAAACTTTTAAAACTAAGTTTCCTTTCATTTAACATTAAAAATACTTCACTTTCAAACTGGTTTTGGAATATCGGGATCACGAAAAAACGCAACCGCGATTTTTTTTTTCTACAAATTTTTTTAGATGGGATCGCAAGTGGAAAAATGTCGAGAAAGCATTATTAAAAAGGTAAAGTATATAACAGGATTTAAATGAGGTACTAGATGTCTTTATACTGAACAAACAGCTACATATTTTGCGTTCCCCTTTGAAACGCAAATCGATTGTTGATTCTAAAGGATCGATTCCGCACTCTACTGCCTAAATTCTACACTCAGACTGCTTTATCCCTCTCCCTGCACTACACCTGTTGATTTTAGGAGCGAAGCAGCATTTCGGTATTATATAAGCGATGGAAATAGTTAAATGTATTCAGAATTGTTGCGAAGTACTATACAATAATTAGTATTATTTTATAATGTACAAATACGTGCACTTGTATATTAAAATTAATATATTTGTCCACACCAATTGTATTGAATTTCAGTTTTCTAACCTCACAATAATTTCCACACACCAATATTATTACTGTTTTTTCATCATGATTTCGGAAAAATTCATTAAACTTTAAAAAAAATTTTAAGACAAGGTTCAGACATGCTTTTCCAGAATATACCTACCAGCTTAATTCACATTTTTCTATCGTTTTCAAATTATGCTTTCTGTTTGCATTGATTGCGGTCTAATGCCTAGTTAATTTAATTTATTTATTAATTTAATTTAATTTGTCATCTGAGTGAAAATTAACACCAATAAATTTCCAATAAAATTACACATTAATGAAGATTTTTTAAAATTTAAATTCTGCTATACATCTCATTCATTCGTTTTAAAAAGGCGACCATTTTATTTTGAGAGGTGACTATTTTCATTTTGCATTTTGATATCAAATTTTCTTCAGTCATTCTAGTAATATACGGTTCAATAAACAATGGCTTTAACCTTTTGATAATATCTGAAAATTTTGTTTACTTAAAAGGAGTCACTATTAAACTGCAATGATAATTTTTAAATCATTTTACAAATTTTCAATTCATTTAAAATAAAAAAATTATCAAATGTTTGAATTTTTACTGGATTAAATTCTAAAGTAAATAGTTTGCAAGCTTTTCAAATTATATTTTCAGTGCAGTAATTTCTATTCATATTTTACTCCTTTCCACTTCATATTAAAACTAGGCACTAAATAAAGTATAAATAAGAGGGGGGGGGTAACTATTTTAAATCATGATAAAATCAGGAATAAGTACAAAAATGAAAGAGGAAGAACTATTCTTGCAGAGGCTGGAAAATTATTGTTCTGGTAGTTTTTAAAAATATTTTTTACTCATAATGTTGATTGGCATTTAACATTTTCAAGAAGGAATAGCAACTATAAAAGGTACTTTGGGTACAATACCTTGGATTCCAGTACTTTCACTTTATTATGCATTTTACAAAAAAATGCAAAAAAAGTATCCTTCAAAGAACAGGGTTATATACCACTTGCATATGCAAGTTAATATTTCAGCCATTTTTTTTAAATCAAAGTTATATAAAACATTACATTTATTGCATGGCAACTGCTTTTCGAACTTTCTTTATAACGATTATAATTTATTCAAATTCACTACATAGCAATAAGTCTTCTGAACTGGAAAAAGAATCAGATACAGAGAAAATTAAGTTATGCATGAATTTAGAAAAATCACAGTAATACAAGCAATGCAGCATAAATTTTATTCACAGATATTATAGAAACATGCTGGGAGCAAAGGTGCATGTTTTGTACTTGAGAAAAAAATACTGAAGATAAAACAAATTCTGATAATATAAGCAATCTATTCTGGATACTGATACATTCATAGATATTTTTAATTTAGAATATTAAATTAAATCTATATATAAGGAATGAGAAAGCGAAATGCATATTGTATGATAATGGAATTTATAGTGTTAAAGTGGTCGTATAGAAATTAGATGCAACAACTATTGTGAAATAATGACTGGTATCAAAACAGTACCCATCTAAAATTATAAGTTAAACATTATCTATTCTTTGATTGCTTAGACAAAAGCACATTAAATCCTCTTGAGGAAAGTTGAATCATCAGAATCAATGACCCCGCCAAACATTACGCCACAGAGAGTTATTCTAAATCAAATTATATTAAGCATCTCCTTTAAAAAGCTCAGCTTTATAAGCAGCCAAGGATTATGCTATATCAAGATTATGTCAAATTTCAATTTCTATCAGAATAATTGAAAAAAATACAGAAACTTAAATGCCTTTTTCACTCTCTATATATTATTTCAATTTGCTAAGTAT
The DNA here is from genome assembly GCF_947563725.1 of Argiope bruennichi. Lineage (NCBI taxonomy): Eukaryota > Metazoa > Arthropoda > Arachnida > Araneae > Araneidae > Argiope > Argiope bruennichi. Next base: position 78,471,977 of record NC_079156.1, read on the forward strand.
CAGATTATTTAGATTAATTTCAAACTTCTAACAAATAACTTTTAAAATAAGATAAATCATGGTTTATAACATACAATTGTAACTTTGAAAATATAAGAATATTAAATTCCTGAAATTTCATGAGAACATGCAAATAAGTAAGAACAAAATCTTTTTTGCTCAATATGAAAAAGGCTGGTTCAGCTACTTGAAGGATAAAAAATACAAAATAAATCCATAAGATATTTTCCTTTCATCCCACTCCCCCCCCCCAAAATGGTTTCTGAATAACCATATTACTAAGCCATTAAAATCCTGGGTATTATTTTTTCCTAATTATCATTAATACAGAAAGAAAATAATTTATATATTACAGGCAATTACACATGAAAAATTGATTTTTTTAAATAATAATATCCCAAAAAAGCATAAAAATTTATTTGTCTTTTAATAAATTAATATAATTTTCATTAAAAAGCAAAACTAAATTATACAATTAAAGAAATAGTTTAGGTTAATAGTTCCAGACAATACCATATATCATCTTGATTTTTTTTCTTCCATTTAACCAAATTTTTTAATGAATAATGCTTATACTAAAGTCCTCTGGCGAATGATGCTGATGAACTCAAGAATTTTTTAACTATTAAAAAAATTATTAACATTTACTCAGTCAAAGAAAAAGTATACCAAATACTGTCTTCATCTTTTTGACAAATGCTTTTCCAAAATTCTTCAGATTTCTCTAATTTTTGGTATTTAACTATTTTGTTAAATGGCAGATTTAGTGTTTTTATATTGATTCTTTCTCATCAAATAAATCCTATAAAGATATTTGCTCATTCTGAGGGCCAACTTTGAAATATATCACCCAATATAAACAATTTTTCTTAATGAATTATGTATTTAATTTTTCTCATTAAAATAATTTCATAACAAGCAGGCAAGAAAAAAAATCAGAGAGAAGTACATGAGAAATTATAAAAGAAAATATTTCCTTATAAAAAAAATTAACTTCATGTCAAGTACTTTATTTTGACAAATGACAGCTTATCAACTTAAAAGTTCTATAGTATTTATAAAAGAAATTTCTCAAGGACACATCCTTTATTTTTATTATGCAAAATTTATTATATTCAGTGAAAGAAGCTAAGCTCATCAAAGAGCATAGAATAGATATCACTTAATCTTATTTAAGAAGGCACCATGAAGACTAAGGTGTGAAAATTTTACATTTTCAAAACAGAAATATCAATGAATGAAATGAGAAAGAGTAAAAAATAAACACTGTCTTAGGCACCATTTAAATTTACAATGCTACTAGCATTCATTGTAAGATGTTAGCAGAATTAATCAAAAGGCAACTTTGGATGCCAATTCAGTCTAGTTGTTCTTAAGAAAATTAAACAAGCATACAGAAAAGACTATTTCACAGCAAGAGTTATCAAAGTTCCCAAATAATGCTAGAATACTGGTACTAAGTTATTTTTATTATATAATTATTTTTCCATATAATGAAAAGATAATTTATGTGCAGTTATATCATTTTTAAATCCAATTTCGAAAAAGATGAAAAATTAAAACTAAATATAATATGCCTATACGTATTTGTTAAGCTACTAATGAAAACTTGGGGGAGGGGTCATTTTATATCCCAATCCTTATAATGATCTATTTTCAGTTCATAATATAATAAACAATTCCTTTCCCTAATAATCATATTTAAGATGAAAATTTTTACAAAATTTGTAAAAATGAAGGGGCTAGATTAAAATGCAATGCAATTAATTAAACAAGGGCAGATAAAATTAGACATTGCAGAACATCCAACTTCTTTCAATGCATTAAATTTAACAATTTTCTTAATTTTGTATAGAATATTTAAATTTAACATTTAAAAATTTTTTTCTTTTCTATAATGGGAAGAAATTACTTGAAGGACTCCATTTAAACACAATACCATTTGTTTCTGTATGTAAGTGTAGTAGGAGTAGTAAAAAAAAAAAAAAAAAAAAAATCTTTCTTTTTTTTTTTTTTTTTTTTTTTTCTCTCTATAACATACTTTGCAGCAGAAAAAGTACCATGAGGGAAAAATGAGGTAAGAAACAATCTTATAAATGCGTTTTCATAGCAAGTAAATTTACTGAACTGAATATTTTTAAAATTGTACTAAAAAACTTTTCTATTGAATAAACAAAAATAATTTATCTCTACATATTTTCATCTTATAATTCCAAAAGAAAGGTCTAAGTTAGAAATTCCATTTGGGATGGGACTTCATATATTAATACTATACTTTCAAAATGTTCATGTATTAAAAAATGGTGAGCTAAATATTAAATTATAGCAAGCAATAACTTTGCAGCTTTTGATATAGCTTATATACCAGAAGATGGTTTCTGTTGTTTAGCAGTAAAGCCTGCGTAAATTGCAGCTGGACAGCCTGTCAGCAGGTATTCAGATTTAGATTCTACATTAACTGTTCATTTCTTTACTGTTGAAACTGATAATTAGAAATTTAATTAACTATTTACAAGTATTTTTTAAACATTATTCATTTTTACCCCCAAAATTATTTTTTGTTAATAAGATAAATGAATTATGGTTAAAATTTAATTTTTAAATAGTCAAATATACTATATTACTATTGGAAAGAAAAAAAAATTACATTTTGCCAAATTAATAAATGGCATCTATATATACCCATAACAACAATGTTTCCTTAAGAAATTTATAGAAAAATTTATTTTATACTTTTCTATGTATTCAATAGAATAACAGCTAGTCTACTTCTGTGTTGTTGTTAGTTCAAAATTTTATAACTATTTTAATTCAATTAAATTTAAATCATTTTTTCAGATAATAGTAAATCTAGATATTTTTTTAACATTATTAATATTTTTATAATCATTTAACTCCTTAAAATTTAAAATTTTATGGATAATTTATCTACTCTGAATAAAAAGTTATTTTAAGAATAAAATTAATAATATTTTAATTAAATATTTAATTTCATTAAAATTTTAAAATGTGAGCAACCCAAGCAGGAACGAACCCTGACCATCTGATTGACAAGCTAATACACTACTACCCTAGTTGCTTTTTCACTGCAGACATACTAGTACATAAATAATGTCAAAAGTTTAAAGGTTATTTTTTTAACCTAATTCACTAATTAAGTTCACAAGTTAATTAGTAAATATTCTAAAAGTAAATTAATATAAAATGTCTCATACCAACCTGAATTTTCCAACTTGTGATTCACTTTTTTAACTAAGGCTTATTTTCAAATTATTATTAGTAGTATTTTTCAGAAGACTATAAATTATTATTTTTATTAAAATGCCCTAAGTATATTCAAGAAATTTTTGGAAGTTACATTTTGAGCTACTAAGATAAAATGAAAATTACTTGCCTAGTAATAATATAACTTACCTCATCCACTTTGGTTATTATGACCAAATTCCCACTACATATAAATTAATATAATCTTTAATTTGTATAGGTATTAAACTCTTAAACCATGAATTATTTTACTAACTCATTTCAAATAGTAATTACTAGTTAAACCTCTTCACCAAACAAATATAGAACCTCAACAAATTCAATTTGAATTAATCTATCAGTTTTTTTCAAGTAAGGGCAAATAATAAAAGTAAACTTACTTGTTAAGACTTTTGGTCTTGAAACATTTCTCAATAAAAACAGTCCTGAAATGAATAAAAATATACATATTAAACATATGATACATTAAATGTCCCTAATGCAAAGTAACGAAATTTTGACCCAGTAAATCAACAGAATTGTTGCAATATAAAACTACTTATTCTATTTTACCTAAATTATTAAAGCTCATTTCTTTATTTTTTAGAGATATTTTGCTACATAAGAGAATTCAAAATCAACTATATATTAAATGCAGTTGAAACTAAAAAATAATAATATAAATTGGCACTTTATACCATTTAGATGGAAAAAATGTAAAATGAATAAGGGCATGCTGTTATATCATATAAGTTGTTACAGTTAATTATTTAAGAGATGAAACATAATAATTAGTATATATTAGTATAGTAATAATAAATAATTAGTATATTTTTGATTTCATGAAAGTAATTTTTAATATAGAAACTAAGTTTTAACTGACATTATTAAGAATTTAACTAAAAATTAATATATTTCATTAGTTTTACTATCTCTGATAGTGATGTTAATAAAAATTTAGATAATTGTGGTTAAACATTAAAAATTTGTTAAAAGCTGCAACTTCAAGATAACAATTAATGGTATCTCCTCTGAATTTATTTTGAATGAAAAGCTCAATATTTTTATCCACAATGTTCACATGATTAATCAAATCATGCAAAAATACACATGAATGACAAACAATTCTCTTCAATGAGTTTGGTTTAAATTGTGAAAAAGTTTAAGATTTTAGAATGAGACCTCATGCCAAATTTCAATTCCCTAAATGTTTATTTAGTTATTATTATGCTCTAAAGTTACCAAAAAAAATTTAGAGATGTGAAAAATATACTCTGGGAAACTTTAAAATATCGGTAATTCTCAATATTTCTCTGATTAAATTTTAGCATCTAACACATTTTTTATAATGTATTATTAATTGAAAGAGAAAAAAATTTATTTTATGATATCTGCCTAGAAGTGTGTTGTAGTGTTTTGCATCATAAATGAACTTATTAGTGACTTTTAAAAAGTTATTTTTATTCAAATCTTGCACATTTTATACTAAGTTGATAGCACATTATGTTACAATAAAATTGCTAATCTTTGAAGAAGTCCTCCCCCCTCCCCAACCCTGGAAAAAAACTAGTATTCTCCCTCTCTTCCCAATTCAGAACTTTCTCTTCACATTCTTAAATAGGATTGTACAAAAAAAATTCTGGTTCCTTTAAAAAAAATTTCAAATACTCTTTTTTAGTCTTTTTAACAATTATAAATAAAAACCGTCAAAAAATTTTTTTGAATGTAAAAAGAAAGTTTAAATTTATTAATATATTTTTTTTCTTTCTCATTAATTAGTTCTTCATTTTCCTTTCATTATCTGATTTCAAACTTTTCATGGGAAAAAAAATCTGCAGTGAAAACCATTTGAAACATTTTTATTAAATACGGGATCAGCAACGTTCTTAATTAAAGTCCTTAATGAGAAAAGAGAATTAAGATTGCAAAGAAATATGCATGTTCCAGGAAAAATTAGGACAACAGATATGAGTACACAGAGATGGATAAAGCTGCTCTGGTAGAGAAAATAGAGTTCTGTGAATAAGCAGTTAAGGAAAACTCTTTCTTGTAAACTATGTTTAAAGAAACCCCTCTAACTTTTCAGCTGGAAATGAAAATGTTGGAAGGCAAGACGTGATAAATATCGATATTACAGGTTAAACAAAATAATAAATAAAGGAATAAATTTAATGCTAAAAAAATTAGTAGAATCCATCTACATCCCTAAAAATGAAAAAAAAATCATAAAATATAGTTACTTATTAACTCAATATTTTTTTAACAATAAAATTTTAAAACTGAAACTACTAGGCAAAATTAAAATAAGAAAAAAATTGTCCAAATAAAGGATTTCATTGCTATTTAATGAAGAATGGTCTGCTTGATAAATTAGTAATGGGAGATATCCTAATAACCTTAATCTTTTGTATTTTATGATACTTAGTTGAGTCAAATTAACATCTGATTTTGAAATAATTTTTTTTAAAAGGCGGATCTCTGACAAACCTGATTCTGTGTATGCAAGATGTACTATTTTGAGTTCAAATAATAGAGACTCAATTATAATTTCAAATAATAGAGTCCAAGAACAGTTAAATACAGGAAACTCTTTATCAATCTGAAGAGAGAAAGAGAAAACTTAAGTTTATATTTACTAACAATACTTTTTTTGACATCATTTTTTACAGTTATTCTAAAAGCAATTAGATTATAATGATTAAATTAATTAAAATTTGATATTAATGTATTTTTATTGAAATTTAATAAAATAAAGATTCTTTTTAAATTAAAATCTTCAAAGCACTTTATTAAATTTCTTTGAAAAGCAAGCAGATTAGGAGCATTTTATTTATTTATTAAGAGCAACAATGTATAAGTTTAGTCTTAAACCTTTTATTATCTTGAAAATTTCTGGAAACACATGACATGAATTATTTCTCCAACTTTCTTACTATTCAAAACCAATCTGTCAGTGGACAATTATTTTTCTGTTTAAATTATAAAATTATTAGTACTTTTTTTTTTTTTACATTTGCTAACTACATATTTAAATTAAAACATTAAGAAGCCAAACCTTGAAATATATATAACACTCGTAGAGTGAAGCAGAAAACCCTCTGGGCTCGCAGCATATACATATATTATGGAAAATATCCTCCTTTTAATGTCAACAATTACCACACTTACTATAAATGTTTAACAAGCAAAAACCAGTAAAATATTTCACACTGGCTATGCTCATCATTAATTGAAAATAATCTGTAAAACTAAACTATCATCTTATACTAAATTCCCAAAACAGTAATTTATAATTTAATAATGATTTTATATATATTAAGAAAAGAAACATTAATATCTTCCAATTTTTGTTCTTAATGAAAACAATCAAATTGTCAACAGAATCAAACGCTATATCCATCTATACAGCAATTTTAAGAATAAAAACATTTGCAATCTTTTTTAATACGTAAAAAATAAATTATTTTGTAAAAAACAGAGAGAAAGGGAGGGAGAGAGAATTATACTTATTATAATAAACTCGCTTATTCCAGAAGATAAATTATCATTTGTTAACAATATAATATTTTAGCTAAGAATATTATTCACTTTTAATCTTCGATTTTTCTTGAACAGTAAGGGGGAAAAAAATGCATATTTTAACAAAATGACAAAATTTTCTTTAATTAAAGACTAGATGCTTCAGAAATAACAGGATGAGAATCAAGTTCAGACAAAGAAAAATTTCCTCAAAAAAAGTCAGGATACCATATCTAGCTAGGTATCCAGAATTTTTTTTCGGCAATTTTTTTTTTTTTTTTTTTTTTTTGTCTTCTTAATTCACACTAATACAAGCCTATATAATATTTAAAAAAAATTTTGAAACTTAACTGTCATTATTTAATATAAAAGGAATGTAATTATACATCTATGTACATACGAATACTTCATAATAAAATTTGTGGGGTTAAGTTTTGATTTCAATTTAATAATTTTTTGTTCTTTTCTTATGCAAATAAATTATTTATCACAAAAAGAGGGTAGGAATTTTATAGCATTTTATTCAAAATGATAGTAAATCTAAGATGAGATAAGACCCAAAATTATCATAACAGCATATAAATATTATAGTGTGCTCCTTATTTTAAACTACTGTTTATACATATATGATAAATTCTTTTTAGAAGACAGAAAGTGACATTTTTAATGCCTCTACCTTTAGAAAATATTTGCACCAATGAATACAAGCAAGATATACAAAAAAAAAAAAAAACTTAAATAGATACTTGAGAAGGAAGCAAAAACTATTTTCCTCTCTTTCATTACTCAGTGTAGCTGAACTTGTGGTTCATGTACCTCCAGGTTACATGAAATGGTTTTAAAAGTATGTAGAAAGAAAAATAGAGAGAGAGTGTTGAAAACTGATAAACATATACTTATATCTTAGTAATTATACATAAAGAGGTAAGGCTGGGATACATGGGACATGGATGATAGATCCAATGATACACAAGTAAAAAAAGGTTGAAATGCTGGTATAAGTGATCCAAGTCTCAGTTCTTAAGAAAAATTACGTAGACAAATTATTACTATATCGATGCTATTTTTTTAACTTAAATACTACCGGAAGAAAAAAAATATATGCCCGAGTTGTCATTTACATTTAGCTATAAAAAGGATGATGATAAAGACAAAAGAAATAATTTATTCTCTACATGAGAATGTAAGATAATAATAAACTGAAAAAGAATTTTCTATCAGAATTGCCATTTCACCGATAAAGATACGACATTTAAAATAATGTAAACTATATTTCAGTGCAAATAATTCAATTAAACTACACTACTATGCACTTAATGCCAGAACTTTGCCAGACATTAAATATATGTACCATTCTTAATTTAATTTTGAAAATCATCCAAATTAAACAAAGACAAAAAAAATTCATTACGAGTTTTTGTACAATTGTCATTTTGCTATGTGCATACAAAGATTTTTTTTTTTTAAAGTTTATAATGTTTGAATTTGTTTAGGTTTATAAATATCTTAAAAATCTTATTACTAACAGTCCATTGAAATTTTAGTGAATAAATATTTTTCCATATAATAAAAAAATTTACAAAGAGAAAACTGGAATTATTTTTTAAATAAAATCCCTTTGTTATAAATCATTAATCATTTTTAAAAAATTGTAACCATTAAACTTAAATATATATTTTTTGCTTAATATAAATGAAAACATTTTAATCTACAGTAAACAAGAGTAATTAAATTTTCTGCTGTCACTGAAATCTTACTCCGTTTCTATTTATGCTGGGAGATTAACTATTCATACTTGACAAACGTTTCAACAGACATTTCATTATTTTAATAATCATTCTGAAAGATGATAAATATAATAAGTACAAAAACTTCACTTTTAGAATGCTTAAAAATAATTTGCTCATTATGTTTTTTAAGTATCCTTTCTCTTCCGCTGCACGCAGGGATCAGTACCGGAAGTTTAAAAATTGGTCAGAGAAATGATCTCCTTGAATGTAAAGAATTTTTTTTTCTTTACTAAAAACAGTTTGCAACAATATTATATATTAAAAATAATTTACTAATAAGTACGCATTCCAAAAAAAAAAAAAAAAAAATGTTACTAAAACAGGACTATCAAAATAGTTTCCTCCCCCCCCCCCCAACCCCCATCGGCACTCCCGGAGAACAAAATGATTGCATTTAAAAACTAGAATGAAAAATTTATTTAAATTAAACAAAATAACAAAAATACGTAAATTAAATAAGTTTGCTGCATATTATATATAGATGTATAGAAATTCAATAACGAGTAAAGAAATTGAAATAAAACGTTTCTAATACAGCACTGCTAAAAGATAAATATTTAAATAAAAATTCATTCAATTGAAATCGTTATATTTTGAAGGAAAAAAAAATGCACAAAAATGTTAAGTTGCAGATATTAAAATTCATTAAAAAACTTTTTAAAAAAATCAAATGCGTCTAAAAAGTTGTTATTAATTATTCAAATATAGCTTGAATAATTAATACGGTTATTTCAATTCTCCACATTTTATAAAAATATTGTTAAACATTCTTATAAGAGAAAAATAATAACGCGGACTTATCACGAGACAGACAATCGCATGAAATACATTTAAGAACATGTTTCCCTACGGCAAACGCCGACGGAGCCGATAAGTGCAACTTTAGGATTCAACATCCTTTTTAAAAATAGTACCTCAAAAATACTATTTGTTCGTTAAACTATGAAATTTTAATTACTATTAAGCATAAAATAAAAGTATTTTATCTTAAAATACAAGAAGCAGAAAGAAGTCATCAGTAAGAGAAATCTCTCTCTCAAGAGGAAGGGAGCGCGATTGGAATTCGTCACGTAGCCAAGCACAGAGAAGATATAACAGGAAGTTATAGCATTGTACATAAGAAATGCACGATAATAAAGAATAAAACTTATAAGCTATGTACTCACCATACATAAATTCATAGGAATTTGTGGAATTAAATTCTATTTTCTTCGCAAAATTACATTTAACAACGATGGAATAACTTATCACAACATACAACCGTGAACAGCACAGAGTAAACTGGTAGTTAGCAAACTTATCATGGTTGCTGTAAGGAACTACAAAGTCACGCCAACCTTTGGCGCCAACAGTTGGCCAAAAGTTCAACCAGCTTAATGATTTCCCACTTTAGGTTGCTTTTCCATTCAGGTTTCTTTCTGCAGTATTCGGTTTGATTGTTTTGAAAGCATTGTAGGTGAAATGTTTTTTTGTTTAATGTTTCTCCTCACTCAACTTCAAATGAAAAAATAAATTTGAAAGTATTGTATTTTAGAAACTTAAATATCAAATAAATCTATTGATATTTTATTTTTATTTTTTTTATTCGCTTTTGAAAATTGAAATATTTTTTTAGTTAAAATATCACAAAATAACGGAATATTTTAATCCTGTCGAAATAGTATTTAATATGACCAAATATTCGATATTATGATTTTCTTTCACTGGATAAACGAATGCACACTCATAAAATTTTAAATTGAAATTTTTATTTAATATTGCAAATTTAAAATAGAGGGAACTCTGCAATTGAGAACCAATGCTCACATGCTTATTTGAAATATATCCATACATTTTTTTTTTTATATTTTGAAATAGTTTCCTGAAAAAAAAAATCCGCTTTGCATTTTTTGAAATTAATTATCGCGTCATATAAGTAATTTGTTATTTTCCATACGAAATTGGATTCTTAAGCATAAGTTTCAAAAGGCAGAATTAAATTTCTTAAAATGTTTCTTGATTTCTGAAAGGATAATTACGTCTTACTGATAATTTATAATTTTTTTTATTATATTTAACATTAACAATAATTTCACTCCAAAAAAAAAAGGAAGACAAAAAAGAAATAATCGAAGAAAATTCAGGAAATCGTTCTCTGTATTTAATTATTCAGAATTACTGTTCTTGAAAGTTAGATTTCTTAAATAACAAAAGAAAAAAATTATGTTTAAAAAATTTAAAGAAGAGGTTTTTGTTTCAGAGTTAGAATTTCTTAGTGCTATTACTAAAAATAATAGATAATTTTAAAATATGCATCATTATAAAAGAGTAGATTGTTTTTAAGAAACATTATTAAACTTTTTAAATGTTCAAAATTCCTTAATGATTTCATGTTTGTTTTTATAAATAGACTTTTGATACAAAATTAAAACTGCAACAAAAGTTACGAATTTTCATAAGGAATATTAAGAACCTGAAATTTGAGAAAGGAACTTTCTTATTATACTGTAAATTGTTTCATTTTAAATTAAGCATGCATTATTTAAAATAAAGTAAATCATTAAAATGAAGTAAATAATATTCTATGTGTAGTGTAATGAAAGCTGACATAAAACGGGAGACACTTTTTAGAATTATAATTTGAAGAGTTATTTCTCAAATCAGAATTTTTCAGTTACATTTATTCTTTTTTATCATTGATGTGACTTTTATTTTGTTCTGATAAAATGAAAGAATAAAATATTATTATTTTTTTGTTACAAAAAACTTTATTTACTTTATCGTCATTACTTAAAATAAAGATGAGTGTGCGTGCGTACGTGTGTATGTGTGTTGGTACTCCACTGGCTCCTAGACTCTTTCACCTTCAACAACTTATATACTATATACTTTGGAGAGAGGGGGGGGGAGATGCACTTCGTAGTATTTATTTATTTATTTTGCCGTTTCTTCAAGAAAATTTCTGAACATATTACAATTAATTATGTTTCTAATCGATGAAGCAAATTTTTTATATATTTAATGCATTTATAAAAAAGGGGAAAAATATTTATAGATAAAATTATATAATTTATAGATCTATAAATATCTATAATATTTATAGATAAAATTTATAAAATATTTTATCCATATTTTTCAACAACAATACAAAGATACTACAATTTCTACACGAATATTAAGCATATCACGAACGATAACACACACACAAAAAAAAAGAGAGAGAGAGAGAAAAGAAAACACCAGAATTCAGGAAGAACATTAGTTAGAACATTAGAAGAACAAAGTTATTGATAAAAGTCACTATTTAAGATTCAGATATTTTTTGCTTTACAATCCGCATCATTATCGATTTTAATATAAAAATGATGTATCATGCAAGGTAATAAAATTATACTTCTCTCCTCAGCACATATTAGTATTTGCAATGCAGAATTCTGGAAAGTAAGCGAACAATTTATTTAATTCTGCTAAGAGTCAGTAAAATATCTAAATTTATATTTAAAACATGCTATTAACATGAAGAAAAATGCCAAACCTAACGTTATTTTAGATTAAAAATTATTACAATATTAAGAGGATTAAAATAGCTAAATGCTGTTCTAGTAGAGGATTAGAATAGCTTTTATTCTTACGAATTTTATGGGAGCTGACAGAAAATAGGTAAATCCCTAGTAAAATGAACTTGAAGGGCGTGAAATTTCTAAAATAGTATAAAATATGTATCTATCAAAAAATTTGCTGAAAAAGTCTTAAATTATATAAAATATTTATTCAAAATTTTAAGGATCATTTTATTAATCTCAGAGAAACAACTGATTAACAAAGGCGTTTGTAATTAATAATTGTAGAATATCATTTCCGATTTCATATTATTTTTCAAAAGCATGTGTGCCTACAGACTTTTAATTACAATGAAATTTTACATATTTTTACAATTGTTCTATTAATTTTTTTTCTTAAACTACAAGTTATATTTCAGGCAAAGAACTATTTTAGTATTATTACATTAAAATAGGCATTCCTGCACAATTTGGCTAATTAGATGATAATAAATCTTTATTTTGTACTGAGTTTTTAATAAGATTAAAAAACTTTACAATCAAATATTTTATTATTACTATCTATTACTCATAATACTAAATAATACTTATTATTCTCATAATACCAAATTATGATTTTATTTCATAAATAAACATTCAAATAGCGGGATTCCTTCACAATTTAGACAATTCGATTACAATAAAATTCTAGAATTTTATTTAATAAGTTTTCATTTAAAAAAATTAAATTTTACTATCAAATGTTTTAAATAAAGTCTCAATTTTGGTGACAAAATATTTTTTTAAAAAAAAATTTCTGCTAATATTCTGATCTGCAGAGTTGACTACAATAGTTTTATATAGATAAATCTGAAGTATATTAAATGCGATTGAAGCTTAAAAGAAATAGATTATAGTACGAAACATTTTAACAGTTAATTAAAGTTATTTTAAATGCAGTGAGAGTTCACAATTGCAGACATTTCATGAGAAAACACTGTCATCAATGAACAAACAATAAATATTTTTATATACACAGAAAATGTTTTGAATTTCTATCGAGTTATTGATTATGAAGCCTACGATAAGTAAAACCAAATAAAAATTAATTGTTCATATAATATTTATATATATTAAACTATAATTAAGGATTCAAATCATCTTCTTAACATTTTCTCACCTTACACACATACACACACAAAAAAGAAAAAAAATAAGTAAAGACAAATGTAACCGAACGCCATGATTTCAGAATTATTTCTCCCGCCATACAACGCCATTTTGATTCAGGTAGCATTTTATGAATTTCATATTCAACTGCAACTATTATCAGTGGATTGCCAAATAAAATTAAATGAAAAGCAATTCATGGCACAAAAACTATTAACTCAATTAATTTTTGCATTTTCCCTTCACATGCATGCAGAGAGAGAGACAGAAAAAGAATTATGTAAACATTGATGTAAATGGATGACATCACTCCAGAAGTTTTCTACAGTTTAGAGCGCCATCTTGAGCTCGTCATTTCATGAATTTTAGAATTCGCCGACTCAAATGAATGCCGAACTGAACGAAGTGCAATCCGTAGCAGTTTAAATTATTTGTAATAATACAATGATAAATATTGAGAAAGTTCTGCATCAAATTTTTTCCTCATATGCCTTATGAAAAAAAAAATGACGTCTCGAAATACATATTTTGAAATTGAACCTATGCTGCATATATAGATTCAGTTTTATGAAGCTGCTTAAAAATATAAATATATAAAAAAGTTAAAAATTATTCTGTTCAGTTGTTTACAAAAGTGATGTAATTTTATGAAACTATGTAAAATCATATAAATAATCTAAAAATCGTAGCTATCACTGTGTTAAATTTGTAGATTATTAATAGATTTATATTCATATCACAAAAAAACATTGTAATTTTAATGCATGCAATAAATGATATCGAATGCAATTACAATTATTTAGATAATTTAATTAATAATAAAGCAATATAACGATGATAACTGATGCTATTAGTATGCCGGGTTTTTTTTTTATTTCATTGTATATTTTATTTCATTTAATATTTTACGCTATCCAAGTAAAGTTAATGTTTATGAAGAACAAAATACGAACATTTTTTTTTGTTGTTACTGCAGTAAAAAAACATCATTTTTTTTAGCCATTCAAGGTCATTGTTATTTTTTTGATGCTGCAAAAAAAAAAAAAAATAAGGTCATGAATAAGTTTTTTTTTTTTTCTTTTTTTTTTTTTTTCGTTGAGATTTATTTTGATAAACTAGCGCAACTTTTTATTTTTTATCTTTTTTACCATTTGCAATTCGAAAATGCAAATAGAAAAAATAGTTTCCTTTACTTTGGTTTTTGTTGTGTAAAATGAAATCATTTATCAATCAAAAATTTTGAAATGATATTTTTTATATGTTGTATTAAGAGAAAACTTTAGTTGTAAGAATATCTGAACTCATTCAGAAAATAAGAATTTAAGAAATTTACTTTTAAAATTTAGCAGCGCCACCTATACTGGATTTTATAATAGCTGTTGTCTTAATCTTGAGTAGGTGCATTTTTTATTTAAATATTCTTATTTAATTATATCTGTTTGCTTCAAACCTGCAGATTAAAATCCTTAAATTATATAACTGTCTTATTAATAAAAGACTTTCAGTACATAAAATATCGACAATAAGGCTCCTTATATTAGATTCTGCTTAATTTCTTAAATAACATTAAAAAGTATGATAATGTCATAATAAGGACTACTTATATTGAGAAAATAATAAAAAACAATAAAATGAAAGAATTATTAATCTAAACAAATTCTTTTGTCTACAGCTAGTTTATATAATCATCAAAAACTATAATGGGAAGCAAATGAAATCGTATTTTAGAAAGTGCATTTGAAAATTATTTTGAACACTTATGACAAAATATAAATTGGATTATTATTATACATGTTAATTAAATTTTTTGTATTTTGTATTGTAATTTCCTTAATGATGATTCTTTTTGCAAAATTAAACCAGATAGTTTTTTCAATTCTTATTTTGCAATATTCTATATTTTGCTTCATTCTTATTTTCAAACTCAAATTTAAATATTCAAATTTTTACTTTTTTTTCATTCCTAACAAGCAACATTTATTCCACCAATAGATTCAATATACCAATAAATTAGTCAACCCAAAGAATTCTAAAACGTTTTGTTTTGGAATAACAAACAGCATGTAGTTTCGAAAGAAATAAAATAAAAATATAAACTTTTATCCATTGTTTTTTTACAAACCCCATTTTTTATTCGAAAAAAATGTGATGTATCAGGTAATAATTTAAAATATGAGCAAATAATTAATAAGAAACTAAATTGTTTTAAGCCAAATGATTGTTTAAAAAGAGAAATTTGATTAGTTCGAAGCTGACAGAGACAGAATGAAAACTTTATATCTATGCAAAAGTTCGAATTAGGTCTAACAACGAGTACAAGAAAAAGAAATAATTCGCCTTTTAAAAATTATAGCAAAGTTTTATATTTAATACTTAACACTTTAATAGCTAATACCTAACAAATAAAAACAGAAGATGATTTTAATAAATCGAGTATAATGATATTTAAGAATTATAATTTTAAAAGTAACAATTTTTAATGAATAATTAAGCAATGTAACGAATAAACAAAACATAGCTCTCTGATTACAACAATTAAATAATAAAATGTCAACATAAATAGTAGAATTCACATCTAAAAAGTTCGAGGATTTTAATGAATATTTTCATAATTTTCCTTGAACATATTACCTTTTTAAACAAGACATGCTGGATATGAAAATTGAACGAGGATTATTTAAAAATAAAAGCTATTTTCGACTATTTTAAATTTCAATTTCGTTTTAACCAAAATAAGTTCTCTTTATTTGGTAATATTATAGCATTATGTTAAGAGAAAATTTTAACAGATCATAGAGAAATTTGAATTAAAACATTCGAAAAATCTGCAAACTACCTCCATATTATATTAAACACTTTATTGTCCTTCTTATTTTAAGTTAAAATTAATTTTTTAGATTTATTTTTCTACTGTATTCTTTTCAATCAGTTACATATATTTATAAGATTTTAGAAAAATGAGAGCTCAGTCATATAATTGAAGTGAAATTTTCATTTCACATTTCAATTTTTTTAACTTTATCCATTAAATCCTTACACTTCAAATTTTGTGATTGAAATTAAATATGCTGATAATAATACTTTTTCACAGTTTATTTTTTAAAAATTCCTTATTTAAAGAAATGAATTTAGTAAATTTAAGTGTTGTTAGACTCACTGTAATCTCTACTGGCGCCTTTCCAGTTAGTTACTTCATCATGTACCAAGTATAGAGAAAATATTATAATTGACAAAAAAAAAAAAATAGAACAAGAGATTTTAACTAATCTCCATATTTCAGATCTCCCTGATTTAGAGGAACATGTTTTTCCATTATATCTATCTTTCTATCTGTGAACACGACAACTGAAAAAAAAATTGAGCTAGATGGATGAAATTTGACATATAGACTTGAAATAATTTAAAGTCTATATTTATTACTAAATTTGTATCAAATTTTGAAGAAATATATTCAAATTTTATCTTTCTGACTATTCTGGTATAACTAAACTCGATATCTACAAAACGCAAGGAGCTGGATAGATAAAATTTGTTATCAGGTTTAGCATCTAAAATGGCAATTCTTATTAATTTTTTAGCTAAATCTGTCAGAGGCTTGACCATTTGCTGGTCTACACTTTCGCATGCATATAAATGTCATACCTTAAATAAATGAAATTCTGTATGTAATCTTGTGACAATAATTACATTTCCCTGTCACTTTTTAGTTACACTCATTCAAAAAAAAAAAAAAAAAAAATTCAAAATATGTATTCAGAGGATAAATTCAGTAAAAAAATACTAAATTCACATCAAATTTTTGTATTTTGTAGTTATTGTTCATCAATGTCATATCCAGACATTCAAGATATCACTCAAGGTTCAGAATTTTATGTGGGGTTAGGGGAATAAGAATTTGCAACTTTAACTGGAGAATATGCAAGAAAGTTTCGTAGAGACCATTAAAATATGTTCTGTATTGTTATCCTTTTATTTCTCCTTTTGTAAAAGTGCTTAATAGTCACCGAATTAATTTGACTTGGTGCATTTAATATGCATGTTTATTTAAAACTATAACAACACATTCAAGTACAAACGTTATAATGATTACATTTTTGTAAACAAAGATAAAGAGGGAAATCGTTACAAAAGATTACTGGAAGAAAATTGAAATTTTGTTAAAGTATATAGTAAATATCCTGTGTAACTTCTTTTGGTCACATGGGTGACATCTATGTTAAGATCTGTTTTACGCCAGACATTCTGAAGCATGTTTGCAGTCATTATGTTGGATAATCGTATGCATTTAATTCAGTGTCTATCTAAAGCTCCTGAAATTACTTCTTGGGTTTATTCTATTTCGATATGTCATATATATCTCAATGCCTATTTTGCCAGTAACGGTTAGCGAAATTGTCTGCCACTTGAATACTGACCATATGATCAAGAGAAGTCATACCCTGTACATCACACGAATATAAGTAGAGTCATTTGTAATCGGTACTATTGCTTTGAACACCGTTTTGCTATTACTGACTTCACTATTTACGTAATATCTTTTATATCACGTGAATATTAATTTACCTCTTAACTTCTCTCTTTAGCAGAAATCATTGAGAGTAATGCAGATATTAGGAAAGCAAGCGAAAAATTTATTTAATTCTGGGAAATAAATTTTTATTTAAAATATACTATTAACATGACAAAAGGCAAAACTTTACATTACTTAAAGTAAAAAATTGGTTCATTATTAGAAGGATTAAAATAGTTCAGCACATTTTTTTTTTTTTTTTTTTTTACGAAATTAAGAGGAGTTGATAGGACAAAAGGAAATCCACAATGAAACAAAAGTATTAAAGCTTCTAAACTAGTGTGAATTATATATGTATCAAGCTTAAAATTTGCTGAAGAAGTCCTAAGTTACATAAAATATGTATTCAGAAATTTTAGCTATCATTATTCCTGAAGAACCTGCTGATTACCAAAGCCAGTTTGTAATTAATAAATGCAGTATACCATTTCGGAATTCATTTTATCTTTCAAATTCATGTATGCCTACAGACTTTTAATTACAACGAAATTTTACATATTTAAGTATAATAATATATTACATATATACAACGAAATATTACATGTTATTATTATATATATTTATTCAGTTTAATGTAGGAAAAGAATGAAAGTTTATGAAAGTTTTATAAAATTCTTCTATTAATTTTTTCTTAAATTACAAGTAGTATTTGAAGCAAGTATTTTAGTATTATTTATCATAATACTAAAATATGATTTTATTTAATAAGCAAACATTAAAATAGGTATTCTTGCACAATTTGGACAGTTAGATGATAAAAAAAAACTTTATTTTGTACTGAATTTTAATAAAATTAAAAAACTTAACCATCAAATATTTTAAATAAAATCACAGTTTTGGAGTAAAAATATTTTTTTTTAAATTTTCTGCTAATATTCTGATCTGCAATATTAACTAGAATAATTTTACGTAGATAAATCTGAAGCACATTAAATGTGATTGCAGCTTAAAAGAAACAGATTATAATACAAAATACTTTAATAGAAAATCTGATTCAAAGTTATTTTATGTGCATTGAGAATTCGCAATCTCAGACTGTTCATGTGAAAACACTGTCAATCGAGGTTACTGAGTTCCATATTTTCACTGTCAAATGTGTTGAAAATATCATCTGTCACAAGTAAAATATATACAACTATGAAATCTTTTTATATACACTGAAAATATTTGAATGTCTATCGAGTTATCAAGTACCCTACAATAAGTAAAAAGAGATAAAATTAATTGTTTATGTAGTATTTATATATATGAAAATATAATTAAAGATTCAATTCATCTTCTTAGCATTTTCTCACCAAACGCACACATGCACATAAAAATAAGTAAAGATAAATGTAATCGGACGCCATGATTTCAGAAGTATTTCTCCCACCATACAACGCCATTTTGAGTCAGGTAGCATTTTATGAATTTCATATTCAACTGTAACTATTATCAGTGGATTGCCAAATAAAATTAAATGAAAAGCATTTCATGGCACAAAAACTATTAACTTAATTAATTTTTGCATTTAACCTTCACATGCATACAGAGAGAGAGAGAAAACGAATGATGTAAACATTGATGTAAATGGATGACATCACTCCAGAAGAGTTTTCTCCAGCTTAAAGCGACATCTTGAGCTCGTCATTTCATGAATTTCAGAATGCGCCGAATCACACGAATGCCGAACTGAACGAATTGCAATCCGTAGCAGCATAAACTACTTGTAATAATACAATGATTAATATTGAGAAAATTCTACATCAGACTTTTTCCTCAGATGTCTTATGACGTCTCGAAATACATATTTTGAAATTGAACGTATGCTGCATATATAGATTCAGTTATGTGAAGCTGCTTAAAAATATAAAAAAATTTCTCTGTTGAGTTGTTTACAAAAGTGGTAATGTAATTTTATGAAACTGTGTAAAATCATATAAATAATCTAAGAATCGTAGCTATCACTGTGTTAAATTTATAGATTATTAATAGATTTATATTCGTATCACAAAAAACATTGTAATTTTAATGCATGCAATAAATGATATCGATAGCAAGTAAAATTATTTAATAATAAGGCAATATAATTGACGCTG
Organism: Argiope bruennichi; assembly: GCF_947563725.1. Lineage (NCBI taxonomy): Eukaryota > Metazoa > Arthropoda > Arachnida > Araneae > Araneidae > Argiope > Argiope bruennichi. The sequence continues at coordinate 78,491,865 of NC_079156.1, forward strand.
TTAGTAAGCCTTTTTTTATTTCACTGTATGGTATTTGAATACAATCATCTAAATATTTTTCTCTATACAAGTAAAGTTAATGTTAACGAAAAACAAAATACTGTTACAATTTCATTAAAAAAAATTCTTTTTTGTTACTGCAGTAAAAACTATCATTCTTTTTTAACCATTCAAGGTCATTGTTATTTTTTTTAATGCTGCAAAAAAAACACGTCATGAATAACTGCTTTTTTGATTTTTTGGTTGAAATCTATTCTGATAAAAGAGAGCACTTTTTTTTTAAATTTTTTTTCACCATTTGTGATTTGAAAATGCAAATAGTAAAAGAAATCGTTTTCTTTTCTTTGGTTTTTGTTGTGCAAAATAAAATGATTTATAAATCAAATATTTTGCAATGGTACTTTTTATATTGTTGCATTAATGGAAAACTTTTGACGTAAGAATATCTTAAAGAGTTTGAAGATATTCTTACGTCAGATAAGACGTAAGAATATCTTATTCTTACGTCTTATCTGACGTAAGAATATACTCAAATTAGAATTTGGGAAATTAGGCTTCTAAAGTTTAACAGCGCCACCTATACGGGATTTGATAATTATTGTTGCTTTAATCTTGGAGCAGGTTATTTTTTATTTAAATATTCTGATTTTAACTATTTCTATTTACTTGAAGCCTGTAGAATGGAATCTATAAATTATATAACTGTCTTATTAAGTACATAAAATAGCGATCACTAGGCTCCTTACATAAGACTCTGCTTAATTTCTTAAAATACATTAAAAAAGTATGATAACATCATAATCAGGACTATTTTTATTTAATTGATAATAGAAAATAATAAAACAAACTATAAAGTGAATGCAATATTAATCTAAACAGTTTTTTTTTCCTTCTGAAGTTAGCTTAAATTTAGTAGTATCATCAAAAACTTTAATGGGGGATAAATTAAATTGTATTGTAGAAAGTAAAGAGTAAATTAGAAAATTATTTTCAACATTTATGGCAAAATATAATTTAAATTATTATTATACAAGCTAATTGAAATTTTGTATTTTGTACCTTAATTTCCTTAATGATGATTCCTTATGCAAAATTAAACCAGGTAGTTTTTTCCATCCTTATTTTACAATTTTCTATATTTTGCTTCATTCTTCTTTTCAAACACAAATTTCAATATTCAAATTTTTACTTCTTTTTTCGTGACTAACAAGCGACACTTATTCTACCAACAGATTCAGTATACCAATGCATTATTTTTCCCCAAGAATTCTACAATGTTTTGGAATAACAAACAGCGTGTAGTTCCGAAAGAAATAAAATAAAAGCATAACCTTTTATCCATTATTTATTTACAAACTCCATTTTGTAATCGAAGTGAAATTTGTGATAGCAGCTATATTAAAGTTTGAGTAAATAATTAATAGGAAAGTAAAATGTTTTAAACCCAATGATTGTTTAAAAAGGTTTGATTAATTTGAAGCTGACAGAAAGAGAGTAAATACTTTATCTATCTATAAGTTAGAATTAAGAACAACAAGATCTATAAACGAGTAGATCAAAAGGAAATAATTCACATTCTAAAAATGAAAGAAGAGATTTATTTGTACTACTTAACACTTTAATAGCTAATACAAAACAAATAAAAACAATAAATGATTTTAATAAATTGAGCATAATGATAATTAAGAATTATAATTTTAAAAATAATATTTTAAAATAAATAGTTAAGAAATATATTGAATAAAAAAATATAACACTTTGAATACAAAAATTGGATAATAAAACGTTAATATTAGCAGGCCAAAAGGCTATTATGAAGAAATTAGAGAAAACGACATCCATTATTTTTTGTCAATCAGAACAAATATCGAAATTAAATGGAAAAAGGAAAATCTTAATGAAAGAAAAAGCTATTCCCAACCAAATACATGCTACCTGTTACTCAATAACCCACTTTTGCTCAAAGAAAGTAATATACTCCCAGCAAGCATCACCAAAATTTGTTTCCTTAGTCTATCCCAAAGACAAAGAGTCATCACCAGAGGAAATTAAAGATACTCTATTCAAGAAATGTCGTCCCTAATAAGATGGGAATATGTACTAAAAATAACCACAGAAGGAATAGTGGGGGAATAGTAGGTGAATGCAATTAAAATCAAGAATTTGATAAATTTGCCAAATATATTCAGAAGAATCCTCTTCTCCAAAAGAAGCCTGCTGTTCAAGTGTTCAAGCTGTAAGGAAACGATGCATTCATCATATATGAATTAGACGACAATATTACTACAAAAGAAAAAATTTCAGAGATCCTTTACCAGCAAAACTATACTAAAGAAGCGGATAACATAATTCAATTCAGTCTTAAAAGTAAAATATCTATCAAACGCCATGGGTCGTTCAAGCAGAACCAGGTATCTTTAAACAACTCATGGAAAAAAAAATTCGTAGAGTGGTTCAGAATTTCAATCACAGAATTTTTGCGTTCAATCAATTGCCATAAATGTGGTCAATTTGGATATGTAAGCACTGGATGTGTTAATGCCGAGACATGCCCAAAATGTAATCAAGTGGGTCACAAATACATTGATTGCAAAAATTACTCAAATTGCATTAATTGCTCTTCAAAAAACAGTAAATTTGAACTAAACAAAAATACAAACCACAGTTCAAATTATCCGAGTTTCTATTCTTCTAAAGAATATAGAGCAACTGTTCAAGAGTACGCCTTTTTCAGAAGTACACCTTTTTCAGAAGTTAAATTTATTCACCTTAAACTTCATCATGCAGTTACAACAACTAAGAATTTGAACAAAAGAGCAGAAAATCAAAGTATTACTGTGGCTTGGGTTCCATATCCATTAAATATTTCTTGATGTCACAGTAAGAGCTAAATTCTTTATTTCTAAACGATCAAATCTTAAAGCGGCTGTCACTTTGCACAGTAATAAACCTCAGGCCCTGAAAGTCTTTGCAGCCAACAGTAAGTATCATTGCTGTCACCCTCCTAACTCAAAATCAATTAATATTCATCATTTCGACTTATTGCCTTCCATCGGAAGATTTTGAGAACACACATAAAAACTGAGCGTTGCCTTCAGATTCAACCCAACAGAATAATAATTGTAGGAGATTTTAATGCCAAAAGTCAAGTTTGGGGTGGAAACCTGGTGAACGATCATAAACGAAGACTCATTGAATTTGTTCTGTTTAGAAATATAGTTATCCTAAATGAAGAAAACTTTCCTCTCACATTTGATGGATCAACAGGTCACACCTGGATCGATGTGACAATACACGACCTAATTCTCTGTAAAAATATTTTCAAATGTAAAGTGGGCACACAGTCTATATGTAGTGACCACCATAATATTAGTTTTTTTTCTGTAGGTAAACCCTCCTTCCTCCCATAAAACCCTTCCGCATAAGAACAAAAATGTGTTATAGATATTATTGAATTTCGATCAGACCCGTCAAACAAAGTTGATAGTTTTAAAGAAGAAGAAAATCTTGATGGAATACTTTCAAACAATTTAAACTTCATTCTTGAAATATTCAAAGAATGTATTATCAAAACAAACCCATAATTAAGAATCATAAGTGGCGTACAAGAAAACTGGAAATTTTATGGAATCATGTAAGGAAAGACAAAAGTAAACTTTATAAAGCAAATAACGTTAAAGATAAAAAAAAAAAATACTTAAGAGAAAAATCGGAGAAAGCTGAAGCCACTTGCTGATTTTTTCTTAATGGACCAAAAAGAAATGACTGGGAAGACTTATACTAAAACGCCACAGCGGATGAACTATTTGGTATCAATTTACTATAGCAAAAAGGACTTTTGAATTAAATACCATTAAAAAGAATCAAATTTGTCTATATCATAAGATATTCAAGAAGCGAATCAAATCTTGTTATAATCTCATTTCTCTACGGACGAGGATTATGCATCTAAAGGTCATGTTGTCATCCATAAAAATGTCTAACTCTTACATTCCAGATAATTCATCTTTTATTGATCTACAGATAAAACACACATTCAATGCTATTAAAAATGAAAAACCTCCTGCGTCGATGTGCTGATGATGTCATCAAAGAAGCATATACCTGTAATAATATTTTCAATAATTGTCTCAACCCTAAATACTTCCACCGAAAGCAAAAAAGAAAAAAAAAACACAATTAGTTTTATTCAATAAAAAAAAACTGATACAGACCCAGCAGCATTTCGACCAATTTGCTTGCTAGACGCTATGAGAAAGATTCTTGATAAATTAATTACGCAAAGAATTTTTTTCCACATTCTTATCAATAAGCACCTTCACCGTCATCAATATGGCTTCATACAAAATAGAAGCGCTACAGACGCAATTATTCAAATTAAAAATTGTATGGGAGAAACAACAGCAAGCTCCAAACAGCATAATTGTATCATTTGTTGTTAAGAATGCCTTTAGCCGAGTATGGTGGTCATTGGCATTGTATAATTTAAAGCAAATGAATATTCCTTCTAACATTTTTAACATTGTCTCAAGCTTTAGTGATGACGGAAAAGTATTTTTTACTTTTGCTGAAAAAATATCTACAAGATGCTATTCAACAGGTTGCCGTCAAAGCTCCAGCACTGGACCTTTGTATTAATTACTCATTGCAAACTCGCTTACTAGGAGTTCTAGTAAGCGAGTTTACAAAGAGTTTTTCTAATTTTTCTAGAGTGACATATATTAAATCGACCTTTTTTATAAAAAAAAAAAAAGAGTTTAAAACTGTATCCAATATTGTAAAAGGAAACATAATTTGAAATTTATTATTTTTGTGTAACTTGTTTCTTCTATTATTTAGAAGTGAAAACTATTTTTTGTAATATACTTTCTTATATAGAGATCAGTTTTGAATCTAACCGGAATATCTAATTTCTCTACCAGTGATATCTTATCACTTAAACCATTCACTGCCAGTGAAATTTACAGACGCTTAATTTTACAGCAGTTTCCCATAAGATATCTCGTAAATGGCAGTAAATGAATTAAAAAGTGGTTTTTTTTCATTCACTTTAACATTTTTTAAATAAATTTAATAAAAGAGATAAAGATTCCACGAAGAGAATTCCATGGTTCTGTACTTAATAATATTTTTATTTTTAATAACCGTATGGTCAAGCCTCATAATAAAAGTTATTTTCGCTAAATGCAAATCCGAAACATTAGCACTAAATTTAATTTTTATAGTCAAAATTAGTCTTCCTATTGATGTCAGTTGAATCATCACAGATGCTTCTAATGTTATGACGGAAATTATTTACCCTTGCTAGCCACTTTCGGATTTTAATGTTAAAATTTTAAAAAATATGTCCCATTTTTATAAGAAATATTTTTAAAAAATGCATTAATTTTTTTATACAGAATTGGAAATATTAATAGCCTTTGTATCTGTAAGAAAAGCATCACTGATGACTGGATACAATATATATATATATATATATATATATATATATATATATATATATATATATATTAACATATTTCAAAAGTGTCCTTCGCACTATTTTCTATGCGTTTTATGGTAGAACCACTATCATAGCCTTTCCCTAAGAAATAATCAGCATTTAAAGTTGGTTTTCTAATGTTATAGTTTCTTACATAAATCCTTCCCCAGTCACATTAAAAACTGGAAAGCTTTACAATCTCTTTAACATCGCCATTAGGATAACGTTATTTGGGGAGTTTGATATTCATTCTAAAATTATAGAAGATTATTTAGTTACTTATAAATTTTAGATTTAAGACCCGATGTTATATGAAATAAATAAATAAATATAATAGATTCATTTTGTAAGTCCACCTCTCTCCCCAAATAAAGTGTCATTGGATCCTGATTTCAAATCTTTCGATTTGATTTCCAGTATTTAGCTCAAATTTAACAAACTATTCAATCAAGCAAGAAAGTTTCCATTAGTTGATTGAAATATCTTTTCACACAAGTCTTTCAGTGTTTTTAGTATACATTTATAATTCTTTCTTTTAGGAATTTGGCGTCAGGACACTTGCATACTTGTTGAACCCTACAACCTCAAACTATTAACACGTAATGTTGTGATTTTGTAATCCATTCTAGTCATGCCCTTTTCACCACGACTTAGCCCCTCCACCACCACCACACACACACTTATTATATTGAATAAAAATTCATCCAGTTTCTGAATGATGAACGACTTACCGGAAGAGCTTCCAAAGAAGCATATCTCTACAAATACCTCTACTTCTAACTTCCCTCTTGTCACCGGCTAACAATGAAAACGACCCCCTGTTTATGTTGAATCCTGCTGGCTACTATTCGTTTCAGTACTCTGAGACTACCCCTTTTCTACGATTCTACCATGCTTAGGACGCGGAAGCATGGGCTCATTTGAAGCGTTCGACCTCATTTTTTTACCTTGATTTTTGCCGCATTAGATACTTTTTCACTCTGTTTTTTTTTTTCTTTTTCCCCACATGTATGTGAGTGTCGATTATACAATTTTAACTCAAAATGTTATTGATTGCTTATATGTAGGTAGTTCAAGAGGCAAAAAAAAAAAAAAAAAAAAAAAAGGTTTCAGGAGTGGCAAGAAGAATATTCCATATAATACTATTAAATGTGACCGAAATTATCTAATCTACCGTTGTTAATCTTAAAATGTTATTAAACAATTCAATGACTAATAAACGAAAGAAATATTTTAACATAAAAAAATATTAATATTTTGTAAAAGAAAAGGAATTACCAAATTTTAAGAACATAAATCTTTTATTTATTCATTATAATTTAAGATCCTCCCAATTGCTCTTCAGTATTTGACTGGGAATTTGCATTTTTTCTCAATAATATTAGGAATTAGCCTCAGTTTTTGAGTTTCGTGAGTCTTTATATTCCGAGTTCATCAAATATTTCCTCCTTTCATTTTTCCCCTCATCCCTATTTTGACTAAATAAACGCATTTTCATGCAACCGCAAAAGCGCGAAGGGTTTTTGAATCCGAACAGGAACAACATGTCTATTTGGAAAGAGCAAAACCGGTTATTCTAAGGAGCGCTGTGGAGAATATCGTTCATTCTAGTTTGGAGAGGCTTCTCTTTTTCAAAAAGAACAATGCTCTTACTCGCATTTAGTATTCATTTAAATATTCTGCAATACTTTAATACAAGTCTCTATCCTATGTTACATATAATAAGCATTTCATTTAGTTCAAATAATGATTTGATCCATTATTAGTAAAAGTTTCTCTCAATTTATAGATACGGGTTTAAATTCGTCGGCCTTTTATATATTTTGGCATTTTTCTTTATATTTTAAAGCTAATTTGAGCTTCTCTCCACGCTTATTAAAAAAAAGAAAATGATTTTATACTCTGGATTTCTTAGTCGTTTTGTGTATGTGTGTGTGTGTGTGTGCTTGTACCTTTCTTAGCTGGTATACATATAACAAAGAAATGGTGTTTTTTTAACACAGTTCTTCTTATTAATTGTTTAAAGATATTGTTTCCAGGGATAGAGTGCAATAGTTGTTTTCGTTTTTCAAACGATTAAATAGACTATCAATCAATTAAGTTTATAAATCTGTTATTTAAAGAATTACAGATTACCAAAAGGAAATTTAAAGCTTTAGATTATTTCTACTTGGTCATTAATCACTTAATGCATTAAATTAATCATTTTTCGTTTTTAACTAATTTATCTTATTCAAAAGAAGCTAAGCAGGCATGCTGATAGACTCGACTTTGAAGAATTCCAAGACAGATTTTCTCAAGAGTCACGTGAGCGAATGGGTCTGCGACAAATTAATTCTGCCTTCGAATTCAAACGTACTCGCCACTTTCCACATCACGAGATCTTTCCCAACAGTTCTTTCAACAACTAAATCTCGTTATTAAGAGACTTTCAATTATTAACAGGCATTAACTAATAACATAATATATAAAATACAATTTTTTTCGTTGTGTTAGTTTCACTATCGTAACTTACAATAAAATATCAATTTTTCAAATTGAAGTTTCTTTAGAAGAGCAGCTTTAGCCCCAGATACAGAGCTAAAGAAATATTTTTATGGATTAAGCAGCAATACCTTCCAATTTCCAAATAACATTTTTCTCATTTAATGAGATTTAAATTGGCTTCATATAAATATCTCTGAATCTTATAAACTTATATTCTCCAAAAAGAACCATAAAAATGTCTGACTAGTTTATTCAAAGCAGAAAAAAAAAAAAAAAATCAAGAACATCAATGGTATTCGCATTATCTCTTTTCCTAAACAAATAGATCTATCTTATCTTCATATCTTATCAAAGATTTTCTGCCTCTCATTTCAAATATGTTAATCTATTTTGATCATAAGAAAATATAAAAGCATATATTTACAAATTTTTTGATTAATATTTTGATTGATATAAAAATGACTCTATTTGAAAATGAAAATGTGATTTTAATGTCAGTAACACTTACATTATCTCTCTATCTCATAATATAACCCAATCTTTTTTCCATATCTTATCTAAGGTCCCCTTCGTGTAATACATTCCAATGATTTTGAGAATAAGAGATTAGGAAAAGATATATTTCTAAAAGTTCTTATTTCTTCAATTTAAATAAGAAATGTAATAAATAGGATTTATATCAAGAAATGCCTATTGATTATAATATAATCATTAAACTTTTGAAACTTTTATTTTACTAAAAATTAAATACAGAAACAAAATTGTTTAAAAATAATAGCCATATATTTTGATTAATTATTAACAATTCGCTTTTTTAATTCGTTATTGAATTCGTTTTTTAATTACAATTAATAAGAATGAAAAATTAGCTGTACAAAATTTAATTTAATCCGGTTAAACTCTAAATCAATCATTCACATGCAATAACAATACTGCCTTAATTATAGTTCCTAAAAAAAGGTTTACGCTCTTGAAATACAACAATTATTAAAAAGAAAGTTTGATTTTTTTTTCAAATGCTGTTTTAGAGTGAATTATTCATTAACTGTGTTTTATATTTAAATTATTGTCCTTTCTAATAAAACAAACTACATTAAAAGCTATTTTTATTCGTTATTTTATATTTTAATTTGATTATATGATGTAAAAATAGTTACATCCTTCATAAGTTTATTAATATAAATGAAGATGGCTCTGAATTATGTGATTTCTTTACCACCCTTTCAAATAATGAATAACTAACACATTGCTTTTCTATTCAGTGAATAACTATTCATTCAGCATCTAAAATATATAAGATAATTAAAATTTCAAAAAATTACATTACTATATTGCTTTGGCTCTACAGGTTTTATTTAACATTCAGGATCTGAAACACTCCGTATTCTTAAATAGCTATTATAAAGATTTTTTCTACATCTACACAAATTTATGAAAGGAAATGCATACTGTTAATAAACATAATATTAAAACTTTGCTACTAAATTCTTGAAATGGGTGCTTCACTAAGAATATCAAGCACAAAAACAATTTACAGATTTTTAGGAGTTATAATAGTTCCATATGCCCCTACACTTTGAACTGATGAATAAAAACAGTAACAGTTCTTAACCAAATGAGATTAAGAACTGTTCGTGCAAGAATTAAATAAAAAAAGAACGATAGAAACATAAATGTTGTTTGAATGTTACTTCTTCATATAGTGTAATATTATCAGCAAAAAAAAAATAAATAATAATAATCAAATTAGTAACATTAAGAATTCTTAAGAATCACTCACATCATTCTTTCGCACCCCAAAAGAAAAAGAAATCCATTTTTTATTTCATTCTGTTTTATTTCACATAAACGATTCATTTTCAAGAAGCCAATTGATTATGTGAGCAGGCAGATGATACTTTTGTTCTTTAATTGTTCGTATTACACCAGAAAAAAAAAATGAATTAATCGTTTTGATCCCCCCCCCCCCCGCACAGATGCTATTGTTAAATATGCCTAGGTCTCAATGACAAATAGGAGAATTTTTTTGTCAATATTTATTCTTTGTCATTTCCTGCAACAATCGACAAAAAAAAACTTGAATATAGTTTTCATTTTTAAGTAAGAATGACTTTTATCAGATAATCTGAGTAATGGCTGGTATTTTCTTATCTTAATCTATTTTGCGTTTTGGAACATCTTTATCAGCTAAAATTCATTCTAAAATTTCTTCAATATCCAGAAGAGTTGAGAGTCATTAGAACATGCTAGATCTATTAATCCAAATGTTGTAAGAATATTATTTATGTAATGTGAATAATATAATGAAAGAAGTTAGTTTATAGTACAAGGAAAATCTAACTACGAGTTTCTTTCAATAATATTTACAAAGATCTGCTTTCACAAAATTCATTAAGATTTGTTTTTCAAAAATCATTGAATTCCTCCATTCGTTTAGATTAAACAGTTTTAATGCAATTCGAATTTATCTGCAATAGAAAAAAGGCAATATTGCTACAGAAATTTACTACTTAACACTAGTTTTTACTACAGTACTGTTTTGTAAAAAAAATTTTACTTTTTTTTTTTTTTTTTTTTTTTTTGCAATTTTACTGTACAGTATATTCTAGGAAATCCGAAAAAGCTAATTTTAAATTTTTATTTTGTTTACAAATATTTTAATGAAATTTGAAGTTATTATTAGGAATAACTAAAAAGAATGTTTTAATATTAATAAACAGTAATTTATAATGAAAAGAGTCGCTATTTATTGAATAACAAATGTATTTATCCACGTATGGCCATGTAAAAAAGTACCATAATAATAAAAAAATTAAACCGAAAGCAATTAGCAAACTATGAATTAATGTCCAATGACAATTCTTGTTTAAATGTAATTATGATTAAAAAAAGTGATTATCAAGTAGAAAAAGTGCTTTTGATCATTTTCTTTATTCAGTATAATATTTAAGATTGGATTAAGTATGAAGAAATTCCATCTGTGTAATTCTTTTGCTCTTCCGGTGTCAAAAATCTATTCCAGAACACTTAAATGCATTTAGTAAATTTTTTTAAAGAAACAGAAACATTACACCAGATTTTAGTAGGTCAAAAGCTGCATCTCAAAAAAATTTTAATTAATTTTAAATGATAACATTAGTGTAATTAATTCTCAAGATTCAGTTTTAAAATATGCCAAAGAAAAGTTTTTTACCTTGTTTGCATATTAATAATGCATATTAAAATTTTATATTTTGGAAACAAAACAGTTAGGGGCATGCTTAGCTAAAGCAAACTTTCAAAACAAAAATTTTCATTTAACAATACTAATAACGATTATTAGCTTCATATTTTAAACAATTTCATGGCTGCATTTGATAAAATATAGAGAACATTTATGATAACAGTGACGATGATACCTCTAGCAGTTATAACAATGACGATGATCTCTCTTTTGAATAGCATGATTAATCAAAAGTAAATTCTACATCAATGCAAAAATGAGTGAAAACATAATAAACGAGAAATTGTTCTTAGTTTGGAAAAAAATATTTATACAAATTTATTTAATGTGATATAATATGCAAAATATACTTCTTTATCGAAATGTAAATTATTTTTTTTTCTGTTGGAAATATCTTACATTTCAAAGAAGATTCAAAGATAATCTTTTCACAATCATTTTAATATTTTGTTTCTCAGCAAATTATTCTACAATGATAGAACCCATTGCAGTTACAAAACAATTTCAAATTTCTCCAAAATTTTCATTTTCAAAACTTATGTAAGATTACCATGAAGAACAATTAAGGTGAAATTCTTGGGCAAGCATAGCATGTAAGAGTAAAAATAACAGTCATAAGTATCCCCAAATTTTGCTATTTACTTCTACATTGTTAAGACTAATTTTGAATATTAAAACTCATAAGTGATAATAAGAAAATTTAAAGTGGAAGAAAGATTTGATTAGGACTGAATATATTGCCGCATTGCAAATAGCTAGTCGATTTTCCATGGCCGAATGGTCATGGCACTGACCTCATGATCAAGAGATTGTGAGTTCGAATCTCGCTGGGGACAATGTCATTCACATTCTGTGTAAATATTTCATTACTTGATTTTACTTTTCCTTTATTTCATGTTCCAGAAGATTCTGGACATTTCTTCAGTTTACCAGACAAGTGTTCTGGACTTTTCTTACTGTCACCAGAAAAGTATTCTGGAACTTTCCCTGCTAGTATAAAAGCAGAGGATGTGTCATTCACTGTGTTCTGAGTTAAGAGTTCAGTTAATAAATTGGTTTAGCTCTACTTCTTGTGTGTGTCATTGAGTTCCACACTCAAGTACCTACGTAACAATATAGTCATTTGACTTTTGAAATGGTTAATCACTTACAAAACCTTTGTCTTATTTTTCCAATAAATTAAAAACTTAAAAATATTCTCTTAAAATCTCAGAAAACATATCACTCAATTATAATAAAATTATTATTTAATTCTTTTTTTAGTTTTTACTTTGAATTAACTAAAATGTTTTGAATTACCTACAATATATTAAGATTAATTTTATACGAAAGTTATGGAATAGGATGGAAAATCCAAATTTGAATTAAATATATTTCATGCCACAGTAAACGGAATCCTTTGAATAATTTTGAGAAATTGTCCTATTAAGTTCATAGAATCCGAGGAAAATAATATCAATAGCAATTTTGTTTTCTGACTTTAAAAACATTAAATAAATATTTTTCCATCACTAAGATAATTTCTCTTATGAGTAACATTTAGGTTATCAGTAATTCCCATAGCGCATGCTATTTCTTCTGTTAGTTCCAGTATTAACATTTTCATTGTTCTAGTATTAACATTTTATTCAATATTTCTAGAAATTTATTCTACATTAACTAATTTTCACTTACATATAAGAATAAGATTGGTAATTATTGTAAAAACATTGGAAGCAAAAGAGATTTTGAAATCTTATATAATTGATAAATGACAAAGTGATAGTTCAAAAAGCATTGTTTCTTTAAGAGATCTATTAGACATTTTAAATGTAACTTCATTTGCATTTAAAAATATTTGTCTTTAAATCAGAAAGTTGGGCCTTACCTTATTAAAACATACCAGGCATACCTTATTAAAAATTTACGCATTAAATAATTTAAGATCCGTTTTCTACTATTTTCTTCTTATTACTAATATCGGGAATGTTTGCCTACATATTTAAAAAAAATTATCAATTGCTCTCTTTAATTTCCGATATAAAGACGGTTTCATTGAATTAGAACAAAAATTTCCTTTATTAAAATAATTTTTTAACTATTAGTTCTTTTTAGATGATAATTGTAATTTAAATTATTCATAACAATTAAATTTATATTTATTTCCCTTTCGAAAATTAAATAATTATTTCAGTATAAAGAGAATAAACATTTCTTTTTTCATAAAAATTGAAAAACATATTGATTAAAAGTATTTGTAAATTGTTAACTTAATTTAACCCTTTCTAGAGCCGTGGGAAGTACGCTTCCCATCAAATTTATCAATCTTTGTATGAATTTATGTAAGTTGGCATAAGTTCTACAAATTTTTTTAAAATGACAGAAACTTAGATGCTTTAGTTCTTTATTTTACACAAAATGATGTGTCTTGATTTGATACTTAATTATTAATTAACCAAGTTAATGAATTAATCAAATTAAATGTATCTAATAAGCTAAATGAATCCCTTTTCTTATTCTAATTTCAAGCCTAAAAATATTTTAACATAATATGACTAGAAAAAAATGGCCTTTTAAAGGGTTAAAGAATTTTGAAAAAAATTAAAGGGAGAGAAAGACGGAATTCTGACTCCCCGCTTACGAAAAGACAATCTGCCTTTGGGATGTTAAAAGCGGAGACAAGTAACTAGTATGTAAAAAAGTTTGGAGATTATTTTTCCGAAATTGTCTGACTATTGCGCTTTAACGTATCAATCAATGAACATCCTACAGGCTTACTAACGTAATACCAAATCTCATTCCGAACTCAATTTTCCAACTCGTGCCCTCCTCTTGTTAGTTAAAGATTTTAGATTTACTAACTTGGCATATCTTTTCAGTTTTCAGCTGAATTCCACTATTCGTTTCCTTTAAAACGTTATTAAATAGTGCCTTCAATTGTAAAAGTTCTTCTTTCCTAAATGGACTGGACTACTAAACCATTTCACCATGCTGAAACAAATATCTTGAATTTTCACCATGCTGAAAAATGAATTACCAATATTTCGATATATTTTAAATACCGTTTTAGCTTATTATCATCAATAATATTTATTTTGCATTTCTTTTTTTTAAATTCCGTCCAAATGTTTATATTCTGATAGTAAAAACAATTTTGATCCTCAAATGTAAATTCATATTGCAAATCTCTAGGTACGATATACGCATACGATTTGTGCCAGCAAACCGTTAGAGATGAAATGTCACGAAAATGCTCAGATGATAACACAGTAGGAAAGATTTTCTGTTGGATTTGAACAACGCCGGTTCCAGGCCCACAATGGCCATTGGGGGGAGAACCGGTGCTGCTTAATTCCGGTTAGAATGCTGTGGGGAGAAATTCGGTTGAGTACTAAAACCGGATTCTCCCCTTATCTTTCAAGAAGATCCCATTCAAACTCTGAAGGACCAAATAAGTTAAATGGCCCCATACTTTAAGTACCCCCATTCATAACAAACACTTGAAGAAACATCGAATCAAAAGATTACAATGATTTTTTTTTTACTTATCACTTGGTTTTGTAATTTAATGTACTTGTTTTAATGTTATGAGTGTTGCACCTTTTGAATTTCATTGGCATTTTAATCTTTTAACATTTTTGGGAAAATTTACTTTTTGGGTTGTAAGTTGCATTTTTAAAACCACTAATAATATTCATTATTGGATGTCTTTCATTTTATAACGAGAACTTAATTTTAAATTGTATGACAGAACTGTACTTGACATTTTTTAATACCATTTGTTTGGACAGTATTGCCATATTCGGCTCTTGCGCCATTAAATATCCAATACCACAATACCAGCAAGCTTATATGGTTTGCAAAATAATAGTAAAAGTATATCATAAAAACTTCAATTTTTATAGAAACCAACGGGAAAGTATCCTCAAAATTTCCTTGCATAGTGTCTTAACGAAAACATGAACCCCCTTCCCTCACATAAAAATGTGACTGTTGGACAAGGAAATAAATGTCTCGAGTGCTCAATTTTTTATTTTCTGTATCCGCACAAAAGAGTGTGTGTTTCATAATATAGTAAAGAAAACCTGTAATTGGTTGTTAATTGTATAGCATTAGTGGACAACAGTTGTGAAATATTTTTGACTTCAGTCTAGCATTTTTTTTTTATCTGGTTCGATTTTTAGTGTATTTTTCCCCCCTATTAATCGCTACATACACAAGTACTTGAAAACCGAATATATATTTTGAAAACTATTATTTCGACTGACTGAAATTAAAATTCCATACAGAATTAAATTAGTAGTAACAAAAACAAACTAACAAACAAATTTCAAATATTTAAGCCATTGTCTTTCTGAGTTATCCCGTTTACATGTATACGAAACTACAGACTGACGGACAATCAACGTTTGGATAGATTTGGTTAATATCTATCATTCAGATGGTAAAACTGTGAACCAAATTTCATTTTCCTGAAATTGTTATGTTTCTGAATATTCACATTTATATGCATATAATAATAACCAACGCACCGTGTATTTCTTTATGAATTTGTTTCCCCATTAGATACAGACCTACATTTTAATTGACAAGCCCATGTATTAAATTTTAATTATCTAGATCCTTACCTTTTGTAATTATTATGTTCGTTTACATTCGTACAACCTTTCTGACAGACTTAGACAGTACACCAAATTTCATCCCCTTAGCTCAAAACGTATTTGAATGATCATGTACTCGCACAAACCAATGGACAAATAGATAGAGCTACCGATAGATATAATTCAATAAAGGCGGTTTTCGCATTCGAAGAGGTTTGAAACGTGGAAATTCGACAAAAACTCGAGTTAGATTTTTTTTTTTTTTTTGACAGTTACAATGCTTTTTTTTTTTTTTTTTGTATACTTCACATATGAAAAAGTAAACAAGTGGGTGTAATTTTCCCGAAACATTTTCGCACACTCTGTACTAAATTTTTATCCTGTCCTCCTGCATAAACTCGTGAACTTTGGGTAAGATCGCTAATATCTTGCATGAAATATGAAAAGCAGATCTTTAGGACGAATCCAGTATTTATATGGAATTGTTCTCGAGAATATATATCTTGAACGCCTTGTTGCCGACCAATTGATACCCAAATTTAACATGGAATTACAATTTATGTAATGTAAAACGTAAACCTTTTTTTCCCCTTAATATATCTTTTCTCATATATCCATTCAACAGACACGGAATCCTGGAGATTCCCAGGTTTGGGAATATTCCATAGAGAAAAGAAAAGAAAGATAATAGATTTTGTATAGCAAGATAACATACTGAATTTCATTGATTTAAGTCATTGTTTTTATGAATTAATGCATTTCATTCATGCAAAACTGTTTTTATGCTTTTTTTCGATTGTAATAAATTTTAAAAATATATCAAGTATATTTAAAACAATATATTTTATTGCTTCGTTTATTGGATTTATACCCATGAGATTATGACGATATTAGATAGATAGATATATTTTTGTGTACACATTATGGCTGCTATAAAAATAAACAATTTGAATCTCTCCCTTACTTTTTACTTTTCCCTTTGTTGTAAAGTTCACAATTGAATCGCTGCAAGCTACTTGTGTGGCCTGCATAACCCCAAAACAAGGCAACCGAATATCTTAACAAATTTTGGTGCGAAAGAATAATGAATATGCGTTTGTAAAAGTGGCATTTTGTCTGTTTCACAGGAAATACAGAACGATTTCTTTCTGACAAATCATTATACTACAATAGGAAGCTCCATCTTACGCGCCCAATAGTGGTAAATACGTGTCAAATGTTTAAAGTTTTGCACTTAGTTACATGTCAATAAAGTTTCACGCTTCCCATAAAAATATTAGTATAATAGCTTTCTTTTGGGTGGTCTTTTGGTACCAGGGAATATGTTGACAGACAGTTGGAAAGGGGTTAAATGACCCCTCAAATCTCACATTCATCATGCTTCCAGTGACATTATTACCTATGGGAAAGGGAATTATGACAATCGTGGACTGCAGACTTACAACACCTCTCAAGGTTATTTTTTTTTCCTTTGTTTTATTTACTAGCATTTCCACTCTGAGTGTTCAATGTTCCATATTTATTTTATGACTCTTAGAGTCCAAAGATTAACGAAAAATGAAATAATAATAAAATAATAGCATGATGATAAGACAGAAAATAAGCGAGCAAGAAAGAAAAACGCTGGTCAGAGGTTAGTCATCTCAGCTCAAGAAAATTCACTGCGTATGCAATGGATTGATTTAGCTCCCTATTATGAAAGTAGAAATCGATGAGCTGCAATTTCACCAGATTCAACTTGAAGCGAGAACAACTGATTTTTTTCCCTCTCCCATCCAAAGTTCACTTTCATTTCTCAGTGCTTTTCTTTGTTTTGTTTTCCCCCTATTTTCTCTCATTAGCTGTTTATGGATTTTGGTTTCGCTTTGTGCTACTTCGACAGAAACGCATTTGATTTATCGAATATTCATTTTCTTTTATTGGAGGTTGTTCTTTGAAAAAAATAAGTGCATAGATAATTTTCTAAAATGTCATTCAGATGAAAATTTGTATAAACAGGAATCAATTTTTATTAATTGTTATATGTAAAAAATGATAAACGTTCCAGATCGCCAAGTAATTTTATTTGCGCTGAGCGAAAATTTGAATGTAAAAAACAAAAAAATACTGCTCATTTTTTAGCTTTATTTGTACATAGCTCAAAAGTATCCTAGTGGAGAAATCCAATACCAGCTAAAATTTCACATTCAGATTTATTTTAAACATGGTTGTTTACAAAGCTGTAATGCAAAAAAAAAAAAAATAATAATAATAAAAAATACCTGTTTGCTTTATGGTGGAGAGGTGCATGGGCTTTTCATGACATGAAAAATGCAAATCATCTTCCTAAAAAATTAAAAATCACGAAAATTCTGAAAAGCGTTTAAGGAATGCAATAGATATATCAATGATCAGTAAAAGCAAATTTCATATCTGGCTTTGAAATTAAAAAAATTTGTCTATTTATGTGTAAAGAAACATTTTTTTAAAAAAACGTTCTTAAATATCTTTTCAGTACTACTGATTACTGAGATGATGAATGATGGGCTACTGGGTTAAGTGGGATATAGATGCCAAAAACGCGATTGAAAGGAAAATAAAACAAATTAATAATGATAAGTAAAGAGAAAGAGCTTAATTAAATATAATTTACCTGATACATTTGAAGAAAGTGCTTCAAATAAAAATCTGTAATCAATTAGTTGTATTTTCTCACTTACGAACAGGAAATATTTTAATGGTTAAAAAAATAAATTAGTATTCGAGACTTTAACGAATCCACATGTTTTATAAGCCTTTGCGAAGTTATTTTGTGAACACAGTAACTTGAAAATGGAACGTGCCAGACGAATGAAATTTCGAAAGTGAATTTTCTAGCTAAATTGTAGATTTAAATCAAATTTTGTGTGAATTCCGTTTCGGGAAAGATTGTCTGTCTGTCTAATCGTGTGCTTAAAAAATACGAATTTGCGAATGTTGAAAACTCAAAAACACAAAAAGCCCCATGGGTGTTATTTGATTTAATAGAAACTCTGTTATCCGAATCTTGCTATACCGAATGTTTCTATTAACCGAGAAGATACCAAAGCATCAAACTGCGTATTTTGCTGGGGTTTTTTCTTATTTATTTATTTAAATAAAAGCATTTTATTCAGAAAATGATGTCGGCATTTGAGTTGCGAATAACTTGTGAAAACTGGTAGAAAGTTATTAAATAAAATAAAATAATAAAAATATATTCCATTCTACGGTGCTTAGAATTGTCAGCAACCAATATACATTTTCAGGAAAAAATAACACTCAATATGTATGGAAAATTTCATGATTTTGAATAGAACGATAATATGCTTTTTGAGAAAATAAAGGGAAAGTATTTGGGAAAATACCAAAATCAGTAATGCTGTTGAATTATAAGAAGTTTAGTAACTAATAAAAATGGTTGTTAAAATGTTGATACGTGGTGGTGATTAAGGGTTTATTTTTATAATTTCATATTAACAATTTTGCTGAACCTTTGGGCTGAGTGGATGTAAACACTGGTTAGAAGTTTTGGGGGAATGCTTGGACAACATATGTTCTATACAAAATCTGGCTTGCAGATGTGTCACTTTCTTGGAGGGGAGCTTCTTATCTCTTTTGAGAAAATAATGGATTGACCATTAAGGGTACAGCACAATAAAAGTAATAACAAATTTCCTGAAAGTTAAAACATCTGTTCTACCTATGGGATTATCAACAGTACGTCTTCTATTGTGACAGAAGCTTTAAACGACCTTCTTTGGAGGTATAATCGTTCATGTGGCTAAACGCCTTAATTAACTGTTACAATGGATATAATTATAAAGAGCAACTCATGGAGCACGGGGAATTCAGAGAGTAATTAGAGAATTGTGGGCAGTTTTTCGTTTTCCTGTAATGAACCTGATATAGCGAAACTGTTATTCAACCTTGTGATTTTTAACATGAATTTAATATATAGATAGA
Source organism: Argiope bruennichi (assembly GCF_947563725.1). Lineage (NCBI taxonomy): Eukaryota > Metazoa > Arthropoda > Arachnida > Araneae > Araneidae > Argiope > Argiope bruennichi. The sequence goes on from NC_079156.1 coordinate 78,511,600, forward strand.
ATATATAGTTAATTTAAATTATTATATATTCTATCTTCTAATTGGAATTATATTAAATCAATATGTAGATAATGCAAATAAGCTATTTATTATAGATTTACTAACTTTGCACTCAGCTGAATTCGTGGCTGTGAAATCTTGAATTCAATAATTCATAATTTTTGAATTAAATATTACATAATTCTTTCTATTCATAGAGTTTTCAATAATCAAAGATGATTATTTTTCTACTCAACTTAATTCATTGATCGACATTTGCGACGCTAAGCATCGCATTTTGTGATGCTTCATTTATTTATTACTAGCGGCCTTTGGCGACTAGCTCATTTATAGAGATTAATGGTCGCTAATATTTTTTTATTAAATATTTTATGTAACTAGATCTTAATGGCTTCCGCAACAAAGCAATTTTAAACTTGAAACTATTATAGAGCCTTACACCGTTTTGCTCCTTGCATTATACATTTCTAATTTTTCCGTTATCAATAAAATTTCTATTTGAGAAGAATCTAAATAATATAATTTTTTATTGAAACTAAACATGTCTTTTAAAAACATGAGTACAGAAAATAGAATCGGTCATCACTGAAGTCTTAAATGTTCTATAGATTTTTTTAAAACATTTTAAGCAATGTATTAGATAATTATTCAATTAAAATTTCACTGATACGATATAAATTTCTATTTTCTACATTAAGAAAGTTTTAAATGTTAAGAGCGGTAGAATATTTTTGTATATCCAATTACATTGCAGGAAATAGTAGCAATCTTTAAAAAATTTAAAAACACTTTAAAAAAAATATTTTTATTGCTTATTTGTAAAATTAATCTTTAGTTGTAGATGGAATAAAATCTCAAAAAGTATATTAAAAGCAAACTTTAAGCGGAAACCTACTTATTTTGGAAAAATAAGGCAGGTCTTTATGTTAGCATTTTCAATAACGGAAGAAAAAAAAATGCAGACTAAAATATATATAGCAACAATGCAAACGATTTGAGTTTCTTCATAACTGTGAAATATACTTTAAAAATAACTAAGCATTGATTAAAAAATCGAATTAGATAATTGAAAAGTCAACCTTTTAAATTTTAAAATGATATAAAAACCTAATAGTTTTGGAAGTTATGGTGAAAAAACATAAACATTCTGTTTAATTTTTAATTAATAATGTTAATTAGAATTGAAAAAGACCCCTAGGTGCACATTTTCATTTTTCAAAATATAAATGCTAACTGAGCTATCACCTATACCAAATGTGATAGTTTCAATACTGTCTACTTTATAGAGCTTCAGCATACATGCATTTTTCTCTACTAATAATAGTGAGAAATAGAGGTCAGTTCTAGAGGTCAGACCGTTTGACTGAGAATTACCAACCTTGGCATCTATATATTTTGAATGGATAAAATGCGTATTTTACAGCATTTTTAAAAATTTTTGTTTAGAAAATTAATAAAAAAATGAAGTGAAATTTTGAAATTTTTCGCTATGGCTTTCGAAAATATAACAGCATAAAAAAAGGCGGTTTTTACATCATCTGATAATTCAAATTACTAATTACTAAATTATTTGAAATAGATACATATTTTCAGTTAAAAATGTTTAATTGACATAAATAATAATATTTTATTTCGTTTCAATCAATAAATGTACTTTTAAAAAAATTATGAATTCTAAATTTCATACAATCCTTCGATCATATGAATCATAATATAGTTTCAAGAATATTTTAGTAAAATATTCTTGACACTCTTAACTTTAAAATCAGAAATCGCGTCAATCCTCTTGGTTCAAATATGACCGATTTTTAAAGCTCTGAATATCATTATTTCTGAACAAGCAAAAAAAATTTTTAGTAGGCAATTCGCCTTGAATAAACTACACACACACACACACACACACACACACACACACACACACACACACACAAACAAACAAACAAACAAACAAACGAACAAACATTCGTCTTTATTATTAGTAGATTACATATAGAGCCGAAGGTCCGTATTAAAAATTTAAAATTCATAATTCAACAAAACATTTATTGCCTTAAACTACAAAAATTATATTTCTTTACTTCATTTTAAACTTTTTTTTAATCAGGTGTATCTGTCTTTTTTTTAATGATTTAGAAATTAGCTGCCATACCCCGATTAGAGTAAATATCCTTTTTTATATTACACCATGTTTTCTTTAAATTACAACAAAATATTTAACTAATAATGCGCATATTTCAAAATATCACAGGAACCTTTTCTTCGCATTTATTTTTCTCGGAAATATCTTGTTTCATATTTATTTCACTTCATTCAGATTTGTGCTGAAAATCATCGTTTTATTTATCAATCTCAATATCAATTACTTTATGTGAACGGGACAGCTGAAAATGCTTCCTCTTAAATAATTGAAATTTAGTATGTGATCTTGTAGTCAAAATAGTACAAATTACTATTAAATTCCGATTTATCGATCAAGAAAGAGGGGTCTAAAATGATTACACGGTTTCCTTTACTATACTAAGTAACATCAAGCTAGTTGGGTCACTTCATGGGAAAGTCGTTTGGAAGGGGGGGGGGCTTTCCCTCATGAGTTATCCCCTTTCCGCTTTGTTCCTTTCTCTGGTTCAGAAAGCCATGAAAATTTTAGTACACGTGGTTGTCAGCATTCATGTTCGGAGATAACTACAAGTCACGTCTAGAAAAGTCTTTTTTTTGTTAACTTTTATTTATTTATTTTTTTCTCTTTGCCATTTTTTTGCTCCGGTATTTTTAAAATTTCCATCGCTGCCATTTGGATTTCGACATCGCTTACTTATAATTTTTATCAACTGTGAATGCTTAGAAGGCTTAATGCATTCTGTCATCTTTCACACCTAATTAATGCTTATATTAAAAAAAAATTGAATTGCATAACTGATTGGTAAACTGTAAAAATTCTTACAAGATAGATTTTCTTTGAATTTAAGTTCACAAATGTCGCGAAGCATAAAGAAGATTTTAATGAAGCTGCTGTAACAGTTAATTAAATAGTTATTTTTTATCCTTTAAATACTTTGTTTCATACACAGAAGGAATTATTTTATCATCATCATTGCCTTTCTTGTTGAATGAAATTATTATTTTTTAGTTTAACCCCCCCCTGCCTTTTTTTGTCTCCATCTTGTCGTATACAATGCGAATTTATATTAAGTAATATTGTTTAAAAATTATTAATAACTAATGCCAAAAATTGAATTTCTCTTATTTTTAAGAAATTCTTTATTAAAGCTTATAATGTTCCAAGAAGCGACGAAAGCGGTTTAACGGTAAACGGTTTAAAAATTGTTCTGTGAAAACGACATTCGTTATTGAATTAAAAATTAAAATTGCAGACCATTCCTGTTTTTTATTACTGTACTTTAATAGTTTATATAATAGTAATTTTACATTAAATATTAGATGTATTTTTAATAAACATTAACTTTACCTGCTAAGAATATTAAATACTTGTTTATGCTGTTAAAATTTTAATCACAAATACAAGGCTGGTTTTTAATAAAAGTTTCGAGACAGTAAAATAATATTTTTTTTTAATTGCTAAAAGATGCGAAAATATTTTATCTCTCTCAATACTGAGTACTTTGCTAGTCACAAATAATTCCTATAAATCAATATCGTCAGCGTATATTACATACAAACTCTTGATATTTTTACATGAAATTTCTTCATAAAGTTCAGTTTTTTTCAAACTTCATACAGTTTTTTTTTTATTATTATTATTTAGGCTTAAGCTTTTTTTCATATAATAATTTACGAAAAAAATAAATTTCCTTCAGATTAAAATCGAGTATCCTTTAAATTTTAGATTATTTTAAGACTATTCCTAATAAATTATCTCTCGCGTGTAAAATATTGCCTTTAAGTTAAAAACAAATCTATAGCTTTAAAATTTAAAAATATCCCATTCTATAATTAGATAATATTTAGATTGTGTTTAAAATGCATTTTTTCTTTTTTATTGATTTGCCTAATATTTCTTTCAATTTCAATTTGAATTTTTTAATACGTAAAAAGCTAAAATCAATTTAATAAGTGGTCTGTAATTAATTGTTCTTTTAATTCCATTTTTCCAAAATTTGCTATTTTAACCTGTCTATGTGTAGACAAAACTAACAATAAAAAGTAAATGATTATGAAAGTTGGGGAGGATGAAACGGATGAGACTTCCATAGCCTGTGAATACGGCCCTAGATAGAATTATTGAATTGCTTATTCCAGTATCAATTTAACTGTGTGAAATTATTGCTGCGCTAGAAAAAACAGTTTATTTTCACTTTTGCAACATTGTAGAGAGTAATGTTAAGAATATTTAAACAGCAAAATAACTGTGAAAAATGAAATATTTTCCAATTACTAAAATCGGTCTGTCTAAGTAATCTGCCAATTACTTACTGCGCATTACCTGATTCCCTTGCCTCAATAACGATTGGTTTCCCTACATTTTATGATATTAAAAATAAATTTTATATTTTAATTTTTCTAGGTTTATGATTTAATCTGCACGACAATTTAAATTAAATATTATGGGGATCAGTCAAAAGATTTATCTAATTTATAACCAAGTGTTTTCTCTAATCTAAAATAATTTCTTTGATCTTAATTTCTCTAATTTCTCCAAAAAAAAAAAAAAAAATCGAAAAAATATTTTCACCAATAAAAGAAAAGAAAAAAAAAGATTGCTTATTGTGTTTTATTTAATAAAAATTGTTCTGAGTTTTCTAATTACTTTTCTGTTAATTATTTTTCTTTTTCTTCAATTTTCAACTGGATTTCTTTTTTTAAAAAACTGTCAGGGAAAAAAAATTTTTTTTTCTCTATAAATGATTAGCCAAGAAAGATTATGATATTAAAATTAAAATTAGTAAGAAAAATCAACATTCCCAGGAATACAAGATGGTATGTTAAATTCCTTTCCTGTTAAACATAACATCTAATATTTTACAAATCATCTTCGATTTTTAATATGATAATATTACTGCAAGTAATATGTTAAATTATGCCACGATGCATAATAATTTAAAACGCCCTTTGGGACTTTTATAAACTCAGGGCTATTAAATTTAGATTATAGCTAATAAGGAATCACTAAAAAATATTTTTAAAATTTTAATTAGATTTATAATTAAAAATTAATCGCAATTTTAATATTTTTTCCTAAATAACTTCGAAGCATATTATTGCACAAAAACTAATTAATAAATTAGAAGCAAATCTCGAAAAAGATATTCCATAGAGAGAACAATTTTTATTTCCAATATTTTATCGTTTTATTTCTGCCATAATTTTATCGCTAATTTTGTTTACTTTTTAGAACTTGCTCCGAATTATGTAGCAGTAATAATATGCGCACAAAAAATTATTTTTAATATTGTAGCAATATAAACTCAAATGTAAACGCATTTACTAAAACAATGAAACATTTTGCAGTAAATAAACTTAAAAATATTTTTAAGAATAATCTTATTAAAAAAAAAAACAGCAAGACATATTTTCCCAAATTTTTTGTCGCAAACTCACCAATTAATTTTTTTATCCCTATCCCTTATATAAAATGGTGGACCATAGGTAAAGCCGGAAATAACTTGCATTGCATTGGCGAACGATAATGAATGTAAATCTTTGGCCTGAATTCAGCATTTTTTTAAATCTATCATAATAATATATATTTTGCACGCCTTTTTGTCGATTGATCGACATGAAACTAATATCGAATTTCCTTGATTTAAGTCAATGAGCTTACAAATTATTGCACTTACATGCATGCAAAAGAACAGATTGATAGACGATCAACCGTTTGACAGATTTAATTCAAAATTTGTTAGAATATATATTTTACATGTTAAAAATATGTACCAAATTTTATTTATCTATTTCAAAAAAATTTTTTATTTATCTCTTTTTATTAATTTAGTTTATATTTTGTGATGTTAATTTTGTTTATGCTTTGTAGTTATCGAGTTCATTTTAGCTCGTGTAGCTAGGCAGACATATTTTGTTCAAAATTTGATAGAAATCTATAAATTTGGTTGTAATTCCATATACCAAATTTCGATCTTCTAGCTCAAAGCGTTTCCGACTAATCGGATTCATAGACTGGCAGACAAACTTAATGCAAAAAATGTGCCTTCCGGGTTCAGGGAGATATAAAATATCAAAATCTCTTCGAATTTTTGGATGACTACGCTAGATCTCTATAATTTATATAAATGGAAGAAAAATTTGAACAGAAGTAGAATTGTTTTTGCTGAAAAAATCAATTCCTTATATCTAACGTGCGTATATATTTATATTTTTATATTTTTAAAGAGTATTTTTAGAAATAGAATAACCTATTTACCAATCAATAGAATAACCTAATTACAAATTAAACTATCCATTTCTAATTACAACTAAAAAGAAACTGATTTAAAGTATTTATCAACAAAATGATTGTTTCAGTAATTATACCATTAAATAAAGAAAATTCACTTCAAGATCCAATCACAGCTGCAATTTCGGTTATTGACTACTGACTGAAGGCATAAAATCAACAGCTGTTTCAGGAAAGTACTCTATATAAGTAGAAATATAAATAGAAATATAAGTAGGAAGGCATATTATTTACGTCATTTCCGAGTTGTACATCTCGGTTCTTCCGCGAAGATTATCTTCCGTAACCTGCCGAAGTTCTGAGATTTCCAACCTGTGCAACGGTCGGGTCCACTATCAGATCTCTCTTTTAATCAACTGATCAGATAAGTTCCATATTTCAGTATATTTAATGCTAATTATTTTTTAAGTAAATCATTTATTTTGTGAAAAAATATTATTTATTCATTTTTGTCTCCTCAGATCAATCTCCTCACTACATGTCCATGATTCCATCAAATTATCATTCATAGCTGTGTTATTTTAATTGCCTTATACGTTCTGTTCATTACGTACATGAACGTTCTGTTCATTATGTACATGAACCTTTCTAATTGAAACAATCCTTTAATATCATAATGCTATTAAAAACGGAAATGTAAGGTTCATTTATCTAATATATATATATATATATATATATATATATATATATAGCTTTCAATGATGGAAGAAAATCCCGCATTTAAATATATCATCAAATAATGAAAAATGATTTGAATTTTAGGACAATATTGTAATTTATAATTGGAAATTCGACAATTAAACATTTTTAACTGTCGAAATTTGGGGAGAAATTGCACGATTATTAAATATAAACATTAACAGGACAATCTTTAGAATTTTGAAATGTTGTAAAATTCATCTTTGTACAATTATATTTTGGAAAGTTATCGTGGGAAAACGTCAAAATTCAACTTAATTTTTAATTAATGAAAATTCTAATTAAAACTTTAAAAAGGTACAGATTGCCTTTTCCAAAATATAGATGTGCCAAATTTGGTAGCTACGGATCAAAAAGTCTGACTTTTACAGTACCAGCATATCTACACAAGCTTTCATCTTTATTATTAGTAGAGATTATGACATATGATTTCTTGGAATCAGCGTTTGTACACACTATTATTTAAATAGACACTTTGTATTTATAAATATTGCATAAACTAAAGGAACGTATTGAAACAAATTGGAACTTGTCATTTATACTTGATGAAGAGTAAATGATATCCTAATGTTTTATAAGTAATATTATTTCTATTTTTTTAAATAATTTATTTGATAAAACACAGTGCATCCTTAGGCTACTAACACCTTTTTATTCGACCTATGTGTGGCCCCCTTCAGCTGTGCGGCCTGAGGTAGTTGCCTAATCTGTCTAATCGGAAATCCGAAATAGAATCATTAACATTCGCCACTGAAGACGATGTAGAGAATACTGAATTAAGAAGAAACCAGCTTAATTAGTATTTAAGTCTTGTTATATATACAGGATGCCCACTCTTATCGCAGTCTAATAATTAATTTCTAAACTGCGAGAGGTAGATACGAGGGCAACTCAAAAATTATTTACACTTTTGACATAATTCTGCTTAAACTGTGCACACTGACTTCTATCCGCACTTGTTTTATTGTCATACTGTTGTGGTAATGATATGAACGTTTGATCATAATTCCGCCATTTTCCTTCCTTCTGTTGCAGATATATCATGGGTGCTCCATTAGAAGTTTGCACCAAAGAGGAACAACGAGCAGTGATCCGATTTCTCTGGTCGGAGGGTATCAAAGGCATTCATCGCAGATAGGGATTACAATACCGGTATACCGGGATACCGAATACCGGTATTTTGAGCCATTTGTACAATTTTGTAATACCGGTATTCACAATTTTAAATACCCTTTTTTCGGTATTTACTAGAAATTTCTAAAATTGTCTCCACTATATGTTCAGGGATCGCCAACATATTAAAATAGTATACGTTTTTGTTTTTATGTCTCCCTAACGGGCGAAATTAATTAGTTAATTAACGGCTTAATTAATTGCTTAAATCTAAATTAGCGAAACATGGATTGTCCCTGAAAGAAGATATTGTATTCATAACGACTGATGGAGCAACATCAAGAAAGTTGAAAAGTTGATTGGTACAAAGCAGCAATTGTGCTATGCTCATGGAATTCACTTAGGAGTAATAGATGTATTATACAAAAAAAAAAAAAAAAAAAAAAAAAAAGAAAAGAAAAAAAAAAAAAAAAAGAACAGAACAATCCAAATATTGTGGATATAGAAACTACGGATTCCAGTTTTGAAGAGAGTAAGAGTGTGAGTGATATTGACAATGAAGATAATGATATTGTAATTGTAGAAGAAGATATTGCTAATGATGATGAAATATTTACCCATCAAGAATTGCTTCCTATAATTTATAAAGTTAGAAAAATTGTTAAGATATTTAAACGTTCCCCACCAAAAATTGCCATATTACAAAAATATATAATAACTGAAAATAAAACAGAATATATGTTAATATTAGATTCTAAAACACGTTGGAACAGTTTATTCGTAATGAAATTATTCGTTGAAACTGAGAAATCCAATCCAAAAAGCAATAATCGACTTAAACCTGCAAATTAATTTTTCAGATAGTGGATTCGACTTAATATCCAGAACTATATCAGCTCTACTTCCAATAAAACTGGCTGTTGAGGCATTATGTCGGAGAGATTCTAATTTATTAACACCAAATGCAACAATAAATTTCATGTTGCAGTCACTGAAAGAACAGAACACATCACTATCTCAAGAATTATATATTACATTGAAAAATCGCACAGAAGAAAGGCATACTGAAATAGAATATGTTTTGCGGTATTTACATAATTATAATGATTTTAAAAATGAAAATGAAAAAGAAGGAAAGAGACTAAACAATTCAAATCTGATCAAGTTTATAGTAAATTTTCTTAAAATTTTTTACCTACAAACATATCCACATTCAGAAGAATTCGGTTCAGTTATTGAAGATTATGATGATACTAATGTCGATAGTGAAAAGGAATTGTCTCTTGAACAAAAATTAGAATTAGCGATAAATAAAAAAAATTTAAAAAAAATTCAACGAACCAAAATACAATACAGAAATCAGCTATATCCAAAACCATCCGACGAGAAATCGATTTATTTGAAGATGAGGGATTTAGAGGTAAATACTTGGAAAAAGTATATAGCGCATTGCTAACAGTACCACCAACTAGCATAGATGCCGAAAGAGCGTTTTCGAGAGCTGGTAATTTTTGCACAAAATTACTTTTCAGGCTTAATGACAGTACAATTGATGCATTATGTTTTTTAAGATAACTTTTCAAAAATTTGTAATAGTACCACAGACTGAATAGTGATATTTACACTTTTTTGTGAATTAAATAAATAAGATGTTCCTTTACATTTTTGTGATTCTTTATATACTGTTATAATTTCTAGGTTACAAATTATTTTTGTGATATTTACACTCTCTAATAAAACTGGCAAATAAAACAAAGAAACACTTGTGTGTGTGTGTTTTTTTCTAAAATTTCTAATACCGGTATTAAAACCGGTATCCAGGTATTAAGATCTAAAAAATACCGAATACTGGTATTGAAATTTTGGTCTGATATTGCAATCCCTAATCGCAGACTATCATCGCAATATTGGGGAAGTGCTCTTTCACGTAAAACTGTGTTTTTGTGGCTCGAGAAGTTTAAAAGTGGTCGAACAAGTAGAAGAAGCAGGACGGTCATCAACTTCCACTACAGATGACAACATTCATCAAGCTTGAGAGATGGTTCTGGCGAATATGCGAATCGCCATCGATGAGGTAGCATCTGCTTTGAACATCAGTCATGGCTCTGCCGTCGATTTGCCTCAAATTTAAACGTGCAAAAGTGGCCTCACGACCAACCGAAAACCTTTTATTTGGAAGGAATACGTAAGCTCGTTGACCGTTGGGCCAAGTGCATTGAAAAGGAGGGAGATTACGTAGAAAAATAATGTGTCAAGCATAACCCTAGCTTCATGTTAATAAACTGTAGAATGAAAAGTGTAGATAATTTTTGACCTGCCTACGTAAATAATTCCAATGATGGAAAAAAAAAATGCCTTCAGTGACGGGAGGAATTATAGTTTATGCTGTGTAAGTCAATAAATATATATCTAAAAAAGTTACGAAATCTAATTTTTATAGAGTCCAAAAGTCTTATCATTCATGTTCTAAATCATAAGAAATTGTGAAAAACTATTCTTCAGTAGTTTCATTTGTTTAATTACAGACATCAGTAGCAAAAATGTGGATCTGTGTCATTTCTCTCTGTTATTAAATATAAACTGCGCTCCACAAGCAATTTTATAAAAACATTATTCACTTAAAATCATCAGAGGCTTTCAACAGGATTAGCGTATATCTGTATAATTGAATATAAATCTATATTCAATAATTTAGATAGTTTTAGCATACCAGTACAAATGTAAATTTTGTTTTTAAGCAGAGCGCTTATTTTGAAAATACTTTAACAGAAAATGCTAGTAATCAGTGAGTAACTTATAGCTCACAGAGCTTTTACGAAATTGTTAATGAGCAGAATGATGAAGTATTTTAGAGTTTAGAAAAACATTTAGTTAACAAGTTTTAAAAAGAATTTAGCAGAGACTAGCATTAATTATGGTGACGACTTAGAAGATTTGTTGGTTATCCATTGATATTCATACCTTCCATTTCTATGAATGAAAAAATTCGGATAAATGATCATTTTAACAGAAGAGTTTTTTGATATTATTTTATTGGAATTCTCCTTTTGATTTGATTTTAAATCGTTATACATGATGTTGCTTCCATATATTATAGTGTCACATATACCACCATACTTTTCACATATAATGAAGTTCCTTTGAATGAAAGAATGCAATGAAATTCGAACTTTTTGACCAGTTTCTTTCCTCTGCTGAGAACTAAATGTGAGTTACTTCTCGTTCCGGTTTTCGAAAATCCTTAGTACTTTTACGCATGCGTCAGAATACGCCTATTTAGTCAAAATAGGGGTGAGAGGAGATATGAAAGGAGGAGATGTTTACATTTAACAATAAGATGAACTCAGATTATTCGTGAACTTGGGAGGCTAAAAACTGAGGATAACTAGTAACGTTGTCGGAAAAAAAATACTAATTTACTAATAAAGATTCAATAAAGTACTTTAAAGCAATTTTTACTACTGTAAGGGGCTTAAACACTAAATTATGTTGCATGAATGGATGATTTATGTTCTTCAAATTTGGCAATACACTTTTTTTTTTTACAAAATAATAATAATCGTTAGGTTAAAACACTTCTTTATTTATTATTTAAAAAAAAACAATTTATAACATTTTGAGATTAACAATGGCAGGTAACCTCGATCCTATTTACCGATATTATATAAATTATTCTTAATTTTATAAAATATATAATTGATATTATATAAAATATTCCATTGCTGAAAGCTTTCTGGCCTCATAAACTAATCATATAAGCAATCAATATGCGATTTTGAGTTAAAATAAAATAGTACGGTCAGAAACGTCACTACACTCACACATACATAGGAAAAAAAAAAAAAAAAAAAAAAAAAAAAACTGAACGGAAAAAGTATCTAATGGTGCGCAAATCAAGGTCAAAGATTGAGGCTGGAAATGGCTCATCCTTCTGAGTCTCACCCCTTAGTGAGGTAGAATCGTTGAAAAGTAGCCATCTCGGGATACACAAACGAACAGTGCATGCGGTGGGATTAAATAAGGCATAACATTTTTAAAAGAGCACGAATCGACATTAAGGGAAAAAACCCTTAAAAGAAATTATTTATATTTCATTTATGGAGAAAACTGTGAATAAAAAAAATAACGAAGAAAACAGATTATTTAAAACCATTTTTTAATGTAATATAGTCATGAAACATTTCATTTTGTATTTTATATATTTAAAAATAAAATAAACAATTCTTACAAAAAAGAAAAAAAAGAAAAAAAGAAAGAGAGAACGGAACTGAAAAATAAAGAAAGCTTATAAATGTGTTGTCTTCTTAGATTTTTTTTTTTTTTCAAAACTGCTGAAAATTTTTACAAGAGGGATTTTATGTAATTCAATTTTATATCAGGAGAGGGATAAATTGTTTAAAAAAATTAATTTTTATTCTCCCACAAGCAAAAAAAAAAAAAAAATCTGTTTTGTCAATCTGCTTTTACTACTATTTGCTCAAAGTGACTTGATTTTATGAACAAATCCAAAGGTCTATTCGATATTGGGATATAGATTAAGGATTATAAAAAAAAAGGAAAAATTACTACTCACAATGAAGAAATGAAACTATCCAAAATCTCGTAAAAGAAGATAGAAAAAGACAGCAAACAAATTATATTAACACTACTTTTATTAGTTTTTATCTTGAGACTGTTTAACTTACATTAGTTATAATTGCTGTAACAAGATTTATTCTGTATTCATTTTACAGTTATTAAAAGTTTATTTAGTATTATTTGTTTTCTGTTGTATGGTAGTGTTTGTTATATTTTTCTTTGCTATATAAGTAATCTTTACAAAAAATTTTATTCTTTCGCCTACACAGGAGTCAGTATATATTATGGAAAAAAAAGCGATTTCAAATAAGTTTTTTAGATGCAAATTTAACTGTTTATTGTAAATCAATGATGATTTGACAGTAAAGTGTAACTGTCAAATTTGGGAGACATTAAATTCGAAAACCGATTCCACTAAAGATTTATTGTCTAAGTAGGCCTGATGTAAATGAAATTTGTTTTCTTGAATCAGCCGTCCTCACACTGATATGATGTAAAAGTTTGGAGACAAAGAAATAATTTCTTCGGCGTTTTTCTCCTCATTTGACAGCTGTCTAGAATTAAAAAGACTGTTCCAAATTAGTACAAAATAGTACTTTAAATAATAATTTCAAATTAGAATATAGATAAAAGTTAACACTTCGGTTTTTTTCCCCCTAAATGTTAAGAAAAAGTAAAGCTTATACTATTACAATTAATAGAAACTTTTACTGTTACTGTTTTTAAGCAGATATGAACATATGTAAAGTGTTTAAAGTTGCTTAAATATTTTGGATTAAAACATTTTTAATTTAAAATAGATACAGTTAAATCTCGTGCTGCTCGCGAGGATTGCTTTCTTCAATTATATGACTGTTATTTCAAAACTGATATGAATAAGTTACTAATTAATTAATAAAATAATAAACTCATTGCGTTTTTGATATGAAGTAAAAAAGAATTGTGGTGAAGAAATCGGTGATTTCAATAAGTTCATTCTAACAGCTCATCAACTACTATCTCTTATTTAACTATTTAAATCAGAAGTTTTATTCGAAATTAATTTTTCTATATTTTTTAATTTATAGAATTGCAATTGAAAAATAAAAAAAATCGTGCAATGAAGTGTTTAAATTTCACGCAGAACTAAAAAACATCTTATAAAATTTATTTAATATTTGCAATTGTATTCTCTATTAAACGACGTTAACTAACCTTATACTATCTAGAAAGAAATAAAATACAAGAATTTATTCATAAAGAATGTTTTACTTATTTGTTATATGTACAGAATATAAAATGTATGGAATATATTATGTATAGAATGTCATAAGTTTGGAATGTAATGCAATATGCACCAAAGACTGTTTTACTTCATTTAGTAAAGATATGAAAAAGAAAAGAAGTGATCGAACAGCATAAAATTATTTTTAAATAATCCCAAAAAGTACATGATTCAATTAAAAGAAATGACTTGTCTGTTACGCCTAAAAGTTGGTTTTTCTATTTTGGCGAAAATTCTCAGCCAAAAGAGCAATATATTGAGTCTTCCGGTTCCCTCTTCTTAAGCATGCGCAGAGATTCCCTCACTCTTGCCCCTTTCAAGCGCTAAGATTTTTAAAAGTTACTTCCGAGCGCAGATATCCTCTAAGCCTAACATGGTTGATTCTAAAACAATTATTTAACTCGGCTATTTCATGCCTGTCTATTTATCTTAATATTTTATATATCTTGTTTATTTATTTTATATTATTATTTTATTTATTAATTTTTATACCAACATTAACGGTACAGCATCATTATTATTCCGTTACTTAATGAAATCAATCTGAAATTCAACAGAAATTGAAATTTCATAACATTTAATTTTAGATAACTTTCATTATAAAACAAAACTATTGAGTTATATTGAATCTAAAGAAATTTTGTGACTCTATACAGAATATTGCCTTATTATTTTAAAATTTTATTCCTCAAAAAATACAGTTAATTAATTAAAGATTGTTTCATAGTTACGATGAAGTACAAATACCTGTACAAAAATTATCATTAATAAAAAAAATCTGGTAAGCATTATTTCTATCTCGAAAATTTGTCAAATGAAAAGAATATTATTGTGATTGTACATAATTGAGAAAATTTTCTGCAAAGGTACGAGTGAGGATTGGTTCAAATATTTCCTTGTTGTATTGTGTTTGTAGCACGGAGTTATGCTATTCTACCTTAGCACTATTTTTCGTTATATCATAATAAAAACACAGTTAAAACAACAAAAGTTTTATTATTTCAAACCAGGTCTTAAATCTGACAATCACTTTAAAGTCAAAATTTAAAATATCAGTTTTGTGGTGTAATATAAAAAAATCTGAAGGAGAATCGAATTTCTTGTCTAAAACATTTTAAAATGATAATGTCAAAGGATTAAATTTAAAAATCAAACGTGAAAATTAGACGATATTTTAAGTCGTCGAATTTGTGGTATAACAAAAAAGAATGTAAAAGAAAATCGAAGCTCTAGTTCGAATCATTATCGAATGACAATGATTTAGGGCTGAATTTAAAAAATAGATAATATTTTAAAGTTTCAGATTTGTGAGCACAAGACACAAAACAAACAACTATAACACAAAAATATTTAAAGAAGAATCGAATCTCTTCCACGAAGTATTGTAGAATGATAATGCTGTAGGCTCAGATTTAAAAATAAAATTTTAAGAAGTTAAACAATACATTAAGGTGTCAGATTTGTAGTATAATTTAAAGGAATTTAAAGAAGAAATGATCCTCTAGTTCAGAATAATGTAGAATAATAATGTTTTAGACGGTTTATTTGTTTTTTATAATCATTTTTTAGAAATTTCTCTTAATTATAGGCACGCACAAAATGAATTTAATATCAGTGTAACATAGGTATGTGTAAATATGGTAACTAAACAATGAAAATTATTCATATATACTTAATATACTTAAAATCTTAACTTAATATACTTAAATACATATATACTTAATATACTTATAATATACTTAAAATCTATCTAAAAATTCATTAAAATTAGATAAAAACATAATACGTAGAACATAGAAATAAAATAGTTTTAAAAAACAACACAAGATATTTTTTTTTTTTTTTCATTTTAAAAAATGAAAAAAAAATACTCCATGTGCAATAATATGATTTGAAATTATTGAAGAAAAACATTAAGATCTAGATTTATTTTCAAATAAAATTCTAATAAATAATATGAAAATCAGATTTTAATTAGCATTTATTACCCAATAAGTAACATTGTACCAAATTTTGAACGTTTGAATCCAACGGTCCTCTGCCTTTAGAATATTTTAAACTACTTTTGCATTAATGAATATTTCATTCCGCAGTTTACAAACAGTATCCAGTCTATAAACATTGTCTTGATAAAATATTCTGATCACAGTTGCGGAAGAAATATTGAAATTATAGAATAATCTAGTTTTAGTAGGGTTAAATTAACATCTCGTTATGAAGAAACACGATGGCTAGTTGTCTCGTGACCAACATTGAATTTTGGATAGAAACCAGATAAAAAAATGATGACACCTAAGCTGGCATCCCTCTCCAGTTATGTCCCACCTCAATAGGACAATGGGGAGACGTTGATATTATAGCATCTATTTGTAACGACAAATAATACCGATTTTTCAACTATATCATTACCAAATACAAGTTTATATTGATGAAATAAATAAATGACTTAATTTTTCTATATTCATTGGAATAAATAACGTTCATATCTATATAATGAAAAAGTTTGGAATGTCAGTTGTCAGATCAAGTGGGAGGATAAATTTTTAGAACTGTTTCCTGTCCCAATTAAATAAGTTGCTGACATCCTTGGTAATAAATAATAATAATAATAAAATTTAACCTCTAATTTTTTTGAAAAAATTTCAAGAATGCAATTAACTAAACATTTTGCATTTTTGATATCAATAAAAGTCTATAGTAAAAAAAGGCCTTAATGAATTGAATATTCATAATTTCTCTATTATTCGTCATGTTCAGAATGTAAACTTGGCCTTGAAATTATGGCATAACATTGTAATGTAAACATTGGCAGCTTGGTAAAAATCAACATCCTTATTCTGGCACCTCGAAATATTATACAAGGTATCTCAAAAAAAGTGGAACAGGCATTTTATTCCATAAATATTGTACTAAATCATATACTTCCAGTTACAGAGTTTCATTAAAAAAGATGGGAAGTTGCTTGAAAACACTTTGACTTCTTGGATGTTAAATGAGTTAAATTTTTTGTTTCACTTTTATACTCGAAAAAAGAGAAATTAACATAATACTTGCCTTATATTCATCTATACTTAATAAAGTTTCATATTTCTATCCACAGAATTTACAAATATATGTTTATTTTCAAACTTAGGAGGACTAATTTGGGATCTTCTTTTCAATGGATTTCATCCAAAATTTGATAGAAATCTATAATTTAACTATGAAAATCATGTACCAAATGTCATTTGTCTAGTTCCTTCCATTTTTTTAAAAATATTTCTTTAAGAAACAAACACAAAATGCTGTGAGAAATTTATAAGTTAAACTCCAGATATTGAAAGAAATTTATAAAAATGTTTGAGAAAAAATAATGCGCGCTGAAATTTGGTTTAAAGACTGTATTTGAATGAAGTAAAAACTTAATTCAGCACAAATACAATCTCTTTTAAGCATTACTAAGATTTATAGAATAGTTTCAAACCAAGCAACCCAAGTATTAGTCGGTTGAACACCAACTGATATCATTGTAAAGAAAGAGGTTAAGAAAATTTGATCTTTTCATTAGAAGAGTTACAAATGAAATAGATGACAGAGAAATTTGCAATAATAAGACTTCCTATCTTAGGAAAATATTACTGTTTCATGGGCAATAAATGGCTTCATTAGAAATAAAAATAAAATTATATTTACTGATGGTTCAAAATTACATAATAAAGTTAGATATGTTACTGTATGCTTTAATTAAAACGATAAAATACTTTGGAAAATAATTATGAAATTCTACGGTGAGGCCAGAGTTTTATTCAGCAAAGACAGTGGTATTTTACAAGCAATTGAGAAAACAGAAAGTTCATTTTTATATCGATTTTCACTCAGTACTCATGCCACTTGAATCAACAAAAATCGAATTACCAAAGCATTATTAAGACCAAAGTAATGCTAAAACTTTAGTCAAATATAAAACTTCTTCGGTCTTATGTTGGTATAATGACTAACAAACATGTAGTCTCAAGCTAAAAAGACAACTGAAACAGAAATAATAATTTTTTATCTAAAATTTTCTAAGTAATGGATTAAACTTAAAATTTAAAAAAATCAATTACGCGAAAATTGCAAATTAGATGGGAGTTATCTAATGATTCAAGGTTCCTTTTTAGTTTGATACCTTTGGTGAATACGAAAAGTTGCCAAGGAGAATTTTATATTAATCAAATTTTGACTGCACATCATTGTTTCCCACACACATCAAAGTTGTTTCTTCAGAAAATAATCAGATTGTGACAGCGGTACTTATGAAGAAATGCCGCACATTATATTTATGGATGGCCAAAGTACAGACTAACACAGAAAAAAAAATCTTTCCATTCAGTTATAGAAATATGGAAATTTTGGAATGGATTAAGCATAAGATTGAAAAAATTGGAATCAAGAACATTGTATAAAATGTTTTGGAAATTTTTTTTGCACAATAATATTTTGAGAGAACAATATCTGCATATTGAGATTTTGAATAATGTTATGCTTTGTTAAATATGTCATATATTAATTGTATATGTGTTGTTTTTTCATATTATTGTTATTTCATTTTTTCATATTTCATATGTTGTCATTTTATGTTATTGAGTAGAGATTTAATTAAAATTTGACTTCGGAAGTTAGGGAGAAGAAAAGGGAGGGGGACGAAATTTCCAGTGGCTAAGAGTAAATCATGTAGGGCAGTGGGCTTAATCCGAACCGCTGATATCACCGATTAAAGAAAAATTTATCGTATATAGGTTTCAAAAGCTGAAAGCTCATAATACACTTTCAGTGTAAAATTAAAATCCGAAAATAATTTATGATTGTAATTAAAAGAAGATCTTAAGATAAAAAGATATTTTCGGTCGCATTTTTCACAAAACATTTGTTTTTATACCAAACTTAGATTTTCATAAATGATTATTATTTGCGCTCTTGAAAAAGATTATGTTGAAATAATTATATCTGTTCAATTATTAGTTTATTTTTCTGATTTAATATATTTTTTACGATGCAACTGACTGAAAAATAATTAGTAAAATGAATTTTATTTAAATGAATAAAAACTATTTATAATTTAAAAAATGCTTTTAAATAATTTGTATATTATCTTGAAATTTAAAATATATATCTTTTCAACTATACCAATATTTTTACACTCCAATTTTTTTTTCCATATATAATTTTAAAAATTAATTATTTATTTTCCAACAACATATTAAATAGTTAAAATGAAATTCAAATTGCTTTCATGTTAGTATATATTGTTCGTATTTTTGTACCATATTTTGTACAGCCTTTTTTTTTTTTCTTCCATTTTTGATGCTAAGGATAGGAAAAATTCAGCTTATTTACCAATGATGAGTTGATTCAATCAAAAGTACGCTTTAAATAAAATATTTCGAATCTTTTTTAAATTTATAATTAAGATAAAGCTTCAGAATTGATCAAAGGCAAAAAAAGTTTTTAAGTATTATCCTTCTTTAAACATTGCTAATAATAATTTCATGTAATATATTCGGATGTATAAACATGTAGACAGAAAACGAGTGAAATGCGTAGCACTATGAACACAACGATGTAAGTCTCCTAAAATAGTGGATTATATATCTATCGAAGTTTCAAAATATCTTGCCAAGGAAACCATTAAAACATTGCTACATAAAATATTTAACTGAAAATTTTAGCACCCATTAATCTCGACGAATCACCTGATCGCCAAACACGTTAAATTAGTATGTGTGCGTGGTGTGTATGTGTGATGCATGTTAGATTTTCTATCAGATGTAATATTTACCTAAAAAATGTCTCTTTATTTACAATTCAATTTTCAGTGACTTCCTCTATCCAAGACATTTCAGATTCCTTCATAAATGCCTCATTTAGTATTCGACTCCCCCTCCTTCTTTTTCGTACTTATACACTTAAGAGTCATAAACTTGGGAGGGCATAAGGGTATGCTGTGCTGATCAGTGCCAATTCTCAGCGGTCCCGGTGTGGCTAGGTCCCATGTGCCGTGTTGATCGGCCCGGGGGAATGTCCCTACTATATTTGGTCTACTATATTCCCCACCTCTGGTTTCTCAGAAACCAGACGTGGGGAATCTTTGTTTGCTTATGCGAAGGGGAAAAACCCATTCATATAGTCCCCTATAAGACTGGGTGAAAATGTATGCTGCTTCGCTTTCAATAGTACTCTGTTTTTCTTGACAGTGAAATGGCAATTCATCTTAATTGCTCTTTTTTTTTTTTTTTTAATTTTGTAGTTTGGATAGTCAAGTTTCAAATTCTTTACAAGTGAAACTTGACTGGCCAAAAAGAAGTGTTTTTATAAGTTTGAATCTGTGGTGTTCAGTCAACTTTATCACGCTCAAGTCATGGGATTTAATACACAGGTAATCATAATGAAAATTTAAATGCATCTAAAAATCCAAATTTTAAATTTAATATAGATTAGAGCTTGTTGCTATTGTTTTGGATTTTTTGGCGCAAGGGCCATGTTTGGCCAAGTTGCACCAAGCATATGGTGTAGAATCATGCATTAATTAAAATAAAATATGAAATGCATGAATTAAAATATGAAATCAATCGGCTTCGGTGAGAGAAGGCAAAAGTTAATTAAATTATAATGAATATATAAATTTCGGAAATTTAAAATAAGCACTGATGATTTAAAATTGGAAGTAAAAAATGAAGGTAATATTGGTTTTTTTATCCGTTACACAAATTGAAAACACAAAAAATGTATAAGATGTATGTAAAAAGGCGAATAGCCTTTTAGAATTTGAAAATATTTTGGTGATACATCTCCACCTCCAAGTCTGTTAAAGTTAAAAACGATGATTTAAAAAAAAAATTAAATAAAAAAAAGGAGTTTTGTAAGAGTTAAATGAGAAACAATAGATAAAAAAAATGTTTAATGCTAAAAACTACCCTACATGTAGGACACATCGATGCGCTGTCTCCAAAATGAAATGTCCATGTGTGAAACATATGTGTCCTGAACAGAGAGGTGTCAGTTATAGTTTAGTGCAAATTTATTAAAACTTTTGTGTAGTATTCGGGTGTTTTCTTACATATTTGTTTGTAATTTCCCAAAATAATTCACAAATAGCTTCTAATAATCGCAAAATGCACTATCAAATAGAAAAACAATTTTCATTCTAAAGAAATTCCTTTTGCATCTTTGACCCGGGTTATTTATTTTAATTTTTTTTTTTTTTTTAAATTAGTCACTTTAACCGAAAAATGTTAAGAATTGAAACTAAATTATCTAACAGTCTAGCCTTTTTCAAACTTTTTTGAGGTCAGTATTCGAACATTTAAATTTAAAATCTGAATGATCAAAATAAGTTTTCCGTTGATTTTTAATTAATAGTTCCCCAGAAGATTGAAGAAAATTTTACTCTTTGCGTTTTGGCAAGTAGCCAAATTGAGAAATGAAGATTATATATATATAATTATTTGTTTGCCAGATCTCATGTGATAGATTTTTTTATTCAAATGATTAATTTATATACTTTCTATGACTTTTATTTTTATTTTCTAGAGACATGTATTTACGCATTTCATGAGATGGTCATTCTTTGCTGCAGATGGTCAAAATCATCTGCAGCGATTCTTTTTTATTCAGCTATCAATGTAGCTTATACATGTAATTTAATTAATTTGATATATTTTCCAATTTCCACATTCGTCAGAATTCAGCTCAAATAATGGTTTTTTTTTTTTTTTTTTTTTTTTTTTACATTTTCCAATTTATTTCTTAGTTATTTGCAATAACTAATGACGTGATCATTACGGGACAAAGAACCTTCATAACATTAACTGTATTGGGTAACCATAAGCAGGTACTTAGACCTGTCCAAAGGAGTAGGCGAGATCTGAGGTTGAACCCTAAGGGCCATCAATGGACACAATACAACCCCTACCATAAGAGGTACGTCCCATTATCGGTAGTTGATAGTTGACCCCACGTCGATTGTGTACTCTTCAGAATGCTGAGAACCAACCATTATACCGGCTGCTTCTTGTCCTCAGTTGTGCAACTCCCACCCTTAGTGGAACAGCCAAATTAGGGAAGACCAACTTGGAAAGAAAAAATACTTGCCATAGAACTATTTATAATTTTTTTCAAAAATAACAAATAAAAAAAAAATTTAACAATTGATTCTCAACAATTCAGTAAAAAATCTATATATATAAAACGCTGACGTAAATGGCATAGAAATAGCGCTTATTACTTACAATAGAATGGTAACATTCAAATAACAACAAACCATCATACGAAATTCAGACTAGTTCATTCATTGAATATTTTTACAGGCGCATAAAATCCTACACTTCGCTCATCTACAAAAAATTATTGGAAATATCCTGGAGATGTTTTGCTATCTCACCAAAAACTGCAGTCAGACAAGGTTTCAAATTAATTAAGGGTTTCCCGACAAGCACATCAAAATCGTGCCAATCGTCCAAAAACTACTATTCTGAATAAATACCAGAAATGGCAACAAATGGTTTTAAGGGATTGCAAAAATATTGGTGACAAATCGTCTCAAAATATTTCTATTTTAATGACCATATATTAATTTTAAATCCAGTCGTATCGTTATGACTTTCTTATGGGAATTGATATTCATATTTTCTAAAACAATTATCTTATAAAAAATTATCTTTATATTATCTTAAGTCTCAAAAAATCATCTTTTTAATGATAATTTCATTTCTGCTCAGTTTCCTATTTTTAAAAAATAATATTTTTAATTCTATTTGATACATTACCCAAAAAATTATTTTTAAATGTTATGAAGGAATTCAAACTTTACATCAAAACATTCAATCGCGTGTTTTTAGTAATCATAACTCAGTAGTTATGATTACTACTCAGTAACAAATTAATCATTTAACAACCTAAAAAGGCAATAAACTGAGCGAACGAACTGGTTGCCAGAGGCGGCTATTTATTTGTATTTATGTTGTTTTCTTCTGAATGATACTGTACGTTCTTTTTTCAAAATATTAAGAATTAGACAAATTTCAACTTTTAATAGAGGATTTCTTCAATATCCCCGTCCTCCCCCCCCCCCTCTTTTTTTTCTGTATGTGTGCTAGAAAAGCTTCTAATTTAATCTTTTTATTTTAGCCAGAATTTAAAAAAGAAACAAAAATCATTTTCAAACTTAGAATATAACTATATAATTATCAAAAATATTATGAAAGAACATACGCTTAACAATTTAGGTTTGCTATGCAACCAAATAATTTTTGGATAACTATTTTGAACAGACACTTATTCACCAGTTACTCAACTGAAAATATTATCAAGCAAAATTCTCAAATTAATTTTCACAAATCCAAACACATACAATTACAAATTCACACTTTAAATTAATTTTTGTTCATTAAATCATAAATCTCAATTCCAATAAACTATAAATTAGAATAAATTTATTTTATTCTGATATTAGGACTTTCCAAATACTCAATATCATTGCAATTTTTTTTCATTTTACACATATTTGATAATATTTTCTTTAACTAAACTCAAGATGTTTTCTTAAGTAAAATATAGAACTGCTCTTTATTTAAAATATTTATATTCATCTTTCTCGAAATTGACATTAAATGGTAAATTAAGAACTTTTTTTTATTATTATTTTTGATTCATCAACATAACACTTATTTTTAAAAAGTGTAGAAGAATTAGAAATTGATTTCTTAACTGCAATCAAAAAGCATTTTCAGCAGCAATATTTTCAAAGGATCTAGAGGAATTGACAAAATAATTCATGAGGATTGAACAAACGAAAACTAATTTCACTTTATCTTACACAAGCAAAGAAAAAATGATATGAAACAGAGCTTTTAAAGTTTCTCCACTGGAGATCTCTTTCTAGAAATGGGATTTCAACCTCATTTCCGGTAGAAAAACAAATCCTGTATTCCAGAATCGAAAAGTACATAAAGAAACAAAACATTAACTGAAAAATCATACAAAATACAACTGTCTAAAAAATTTATCGTATGTTTGTCTATGTTTAAAAAATTTATTGTACGTTTTAAAAGAAGGAGCTGGCAAAAGTTGGAAAATAAATGCTATGCTTCAGGAGACTTTTACCCAAGAAATACCACTGTAGGCGATACATTCTAAATAGCAGAAAAAGGAAATACATATCAAAATGTCTGTTGAGGGCGAAGTTAAAAATTTGAAAAACACTCGTATTGCTAGAAAAAAAAATACGATAAAAATGGAAACTAGAATTGAGAAAACTATTCCTGGATTCCTGCAATTATTTATTACATAGAATAAATCAATGCATTAATTACTTAGAGGCGCACATGATGTATTAAAACTATTATCGCAAGAAATATTTTTCGAAAAGCATTTAAAATTTGAAGAAGTTTCGAAAAATTTGGATTCTCTTGTTTTCATTTTCTTATTGTCTGTGAGGATTTTTTAAAAACAATTTCTACCATTTACATATACAAAAAATAGTTTTTTCGGTTTTTTTTTTCTTTTTCTAAAAAAAAATTATCTATTTATTCGAGTCTATCAACAAAGTGTTTAACACTGGAACTGAATTCCAATTTACAAATGCTATCACATATCAAATAACAATACAAGCATTACATCAAAATTATGAATAGTCTCTCCTAAATTTTATCTAAAGATATTTTTTCGTATACAATGGCAGCTCATTAGCTCAAAAATTAACAGTGTTACAAAAAAAAGCTACTTTATCCATAAGTAGTCTAAGATTGAAATTTATCGCATTAAAAAAGTATTAAAAAAGCCAGCGTATGCTATAAATTATTTGTAGTTTTATCAATTGAAAGTTATGTGAGAGATGAAATAATGATCTTGTGAATAAAAGTAACACAACCTTATCCCCCCCCCCCCCAACATACACAAGTTTCTAATTTCGCCCACTCTTTTCGATCCAAAACCTCGTTCAAAATTGCAATGTTTCAGTCTTTCAAAAATGAACATCGAATAACATGTGCAACGAACTGAAAGTTTTATCATTCTTTTCTTTTAATAATTAATACCAAATGAACATCCTTTTAAAAATGTTCATCTGAGTAATATTTAGAAAGATTACATCCTATTTTCTTTTTGTTTTCCGAAGAGTGATCTCTAACAAAAAAAAAATTGTGTTTCTGGGCGGGCGGCAGGAATGCAAAACAAAATTAACAAAGGACCTATGAAAGATGGGAAAGAAAAAATAACTTTAGAAGACAAACGTTGGATGGAAGTGAAAAAAAGAAAACAAAAAGGAAAATAGTTACCACTCTCCAATACGGAGCTAGTCTGATTGCAACTCTAGCTTCTCTGAACTGAAAGAATTACTTGCATTTTCAAATTAATCAGTGTCAGTTGTGTGCGCCGTGGTCTTTCATGAATTATTTTCAGGTGAGTCCCGATCAGCGTTTCTTTCTTACCGATACTTTTCTTGCTTCACTTTCATGTTTTTATACATTTTATTTATTTCGCCCCCTTTTTTTTTGTTAAATATCGAACTAACAGAATGGAAGAGCAAGAAAACTAGGTAAAAAAACGAAAATGCAATTTTAAAAAATTATGTCAGGTCTGCTGTTCTGCAGATGGATGAGCCATTATATTTCAATGACGCAGTTTGATGGGTTTTATGCTCCTTAATATAATGGGGGGGGGAATTGAATATGAACTTTGGGCATCTCCTTTGATGACCTATTAAGTAAATCCTTCCTTTTTCTAAGCACAACCACTTACAAAATCTCATTGCCATGCCATTACTCTGTGCACCTGCTATGTTCTAAGGTTAAGAACTTTGAGTTCAAAAACTCCGTCATACTCCCCTCAAATCAACCAATCGGTAAATTCCATTGAACAATTAAAAACCACAACTGGTAGGAAATCTACAATTTTGGTTACAAAATTAAGTATCAAATTTCATTAATCACTTGTTTTCATTATGGAACATAAAACCCATCACGTGTTTTTCACTTTTGCATTCACATATAAGCGAATATAATGATCAATAACAGGTTCCCCACCTTTGACAAATATGATCTAAAATTTAATATAGATCTACGATTCTAATGTTAAATCTTTATGCCAATTTTCCTCCCTATAGCTCTTTGAGTTTTGAATTTTAGTTTTATATACATTACAGACAGACTAACAAATATTCTTTCTTACGGCTTATTTCTCTAAAATTTTAATAGACATTTACAAATTTGATGTTTAGCTAGATACTAAAGTTCAGCATTCAAGCTCATTCGTTTTTGAGTTATCATATTCAAAGACAGATATAATCAAAAGAATGTATTTTTCGGATTAAGAAATGTTTGAAGTGAAGTGTTTCATCAAAATGTCAGAAAGCAAAAAATACGAAGTTGTAAATGTTTCACATATAAAAAAGTAAAAAAAAAAAAAGTGCAACATGTCTTAAATTTGTATCGAGTATATAAAGTTTCAGTATAAACTCAAAAGACAAAAGTGTTTAAGAACTTATAAAATTACCAAATTAAAATACCTATAAATATCAAATATCCAATTTACAAATAAACACTTTATATTTAAAAATACAGTGTTAAACTATATACTTCAATGTGTTGCCTTCAAAATTCCAGCCTTATAAAAAATTGAAATTCCTAAAAATATTGAAGGGAAAAAAGATAAAGGTTTTCGATAGGGCCAAAGAAAGATAATTGTTAAATCTTACTAAAGATTAAGTTAATCTTTACATTTCTTAAGATAAGATTAAAGATTTTATCTTAAGATAAGATTTTAGAAGAAAGTTCATGACAATCCGACGAAACCCTTTCTTCCCAAAAATTTCTTTAATTTCCTCAGTTAATTTGTACCGTAATCTGACATTTTAAATCATATACGGTTTTGTTTTCGCACGTAGATCAATGTAGTTAACTATAAAAAAAATCTACGTTTTCTTTTTCTTTTTTTCCTCATGATCTATATTTATTATTTTCTATATCATCAGATTCGAAAAGAAATAAATGAAATACTAAATTCTTGAGATCAAAAATATAATTCTATATCAAATTTTGTACCAAATCGATTGAAGGAGGAACGTATTGTCAGATTGGTTTTACTTTCTAAGAGCCATTAAGGAAAGCAAATATCGGGAGCCCTTTTTCTCTTTAAACTTCCAAAACCTAATATTTTCTTTATCAATTTTAATTTTCCTTTAAATAAGCAATTTTCTATAGCAAATTTTGACATATTGAAGTAGCAAGATGTTTAATTTCCGGTCACTTTCTAAAAAGTTGGTATCAGTATATTGTTTATAAAAAAATGAACAATCGAAATTTAAAAATAATTTTAAACAAACTAGTAAAAAAATGACAAAATTTTCTTAATACAATCTAAATAATATTTAATGACAGGATAAGATATTTTTTTCAAAATTATAAAGTTCCTTGTTTTTCATAATCGTAAAATAATTTTGGATAAAATTTATATATTTATATAGTAGTTAATGTTACAGAATAAAGCCCCAGAATTAATTTTTTAAAATACTTGATTTTAATTTGAATAATTTTGATTGCATGTATAATTAAAAGAAATCACCAAATTTATTAACATTCAAAGTAGAAAAAAAAAAAAATCTCGCGAGTCTGGGACCCCTTAAAGTTACGGGGCCCCTAGTAGTTGACTACTTTAATCATTTAATAATCCGGACCTTATATTATACCAATAAATTTCCCAGACGTCTGCGTATAGAGACAGCATTTTCTCACATATTTCACGGCACAAATCCACGCTTCACGATACTTGATTCATAACTACCATTATCGGCCTCTCTTCTATACAACCCATATGAGGACACAGACTCTTTTAAGTTGAAATGAATAGAGTGCGCCTCATTGGGTTGGTGTACAAGAAAATCGAGACGTACGGGAAGGAAAGTCACTCTAGCTCCCCTCCACAATGTTCTGAACAAGAATGTGTGAATAACAATCCAGTTTGTTTTTATCTTGCCACACCCTGGAAGAAAACATGGTGGGAATGGTCTTCCCGTAACTTTCTCGCATACTTCCTAATAAAGGTATAAAATCACTCTTCCCACCAAAAATTTTTATCCTTGGTAAAAGTCATGTATGTTCCAATCAGATTGTGGAACTTGCGCTCAGTCGCATTTGCGCTAACTCATTAAAAAGTGTCTTTTGCTCTTGCATTGTAAGTTTACTGGGATTTAATTACCTTTGACAGGAAAACTTGGTGCGCATCTAGAGGGGCTATAGAGAATGCACATTTCTCGCATTGATAAGAGAATGATTGATGATGGAGGGTGTTTTCCCTTGAAATATTCACCTTTTTTTTTTCTCTCGGTAAAACTGATAAGTTCTCTCTAAAAATGCTAGGAACATTTCTGAAAGTTTATTTCAGATTAGGTGCTCGGCGTGTTTGATTTTTTTTTTCTCCGTTATTTGGATCTGATTTCAAATATGAATAACAGCATTGAAGGTTTCGAAACATCAAAAGGAAAGCCATTAGTTGTGTATAACTGATATCAATATCGGCAATATTGCAGTAACCTTGAAAATGTGGTAACATGGCGCTGCGTTAACGAAAAGTCCGAAAAGTGTAAAGGGCTGCTAGAAACAAAAGACAACTTTATTCTCTCTGAAATACATCATTCTTGTAAGACGGATGAAGCTCAAATCGCCGTCAAGAAACATTTAGTAAAAATTGAAAGGCGAGATTATCAAGCAATGCCTAATTATCATGAATATTCGAATTTTTAATAATACAAATAAAATAATTATTACATTTTTAACCTTTCTTTTCGAACTATTTGATTTGTTTGGATATTATACCATGCAAAGCTATAATTTATATAAATATACAAAAAAAAATCATTACTACCCTGATTGTAATATAGTCAAAAAGAATTTGAAATAATCTTTGAAAAATTGACACTAAAGACTATAGATATATCAAATTTTAGAATAACAAACTTCTATAATAATTGTTGTAGATATAAAAATTGTTAATCTCAATAGTTTTCAATAAATCATTTTAGTAGGAGTAAAATTGTCTTAACATTTATTTAAATCAGATTCTTAATGGAAGAGAAATTGAAGGTGAAAAAATGTACATAAGGGGATTATTTCGATCGTAGGATTCTGCCAATTATCTGCCAGTTTAAAATTATTAAATGTTACATTTTTTGTTACTTAAAAAGTACTGACGAAATATGGTCATATATAAATTTAAAAAAAATACTGACAGTCAGAGCTTCAATTATGTCGAAAGTCAATTTGATATTTAAATAAATAACATTAAGAGGTAATTTTTTTTTATTTGAAAGAACAATTCTTTATGTTATGAAGAATGATATATCTATACTTATAATAAAGCTCAATGTGTGTGTGTGTGTTGGCGCTCTACAGGCCAGACCATTCAACCTACAGCTACCAAATTTGGCACGTGTATACTTTGGAGGCCGGGAATGTACACCTGGGGGTTATTTTTTCGAATTTTTAATTAGAATTTTATTTATTTAAAAATTAAGCGAAATTTTGGCGTGTTTCTGCTATAACTTTCGAAAATATTACCGCACAAAAAAGATTTTTACATCAAGTTAAAGATCAAAAGTTTATCTTTTAAATGATACCAATGTTTTAACCTTAAAATTAAATTTCTATTTTTAATGAATTTTTAAATAAATATTTTAACTATATTTTTCAACAATTTTTTTCACACAAAATAAAAATAAAATTTAAGCTGCACGAGCACGTTTCGCATTCATGGGAAAAAATTAGCTTTTTCAAAGTGTTGCCATCACATTGATTAAAGCTCCATTTAAAAATAAATTAAATCTTTTTGGAAATGAAATCTGCAAACATATAATTTTTGGCACGTGTCTGTAGGAAATGAAACAAATATGAAATATTATTTTTTTTAAATAAATTCAAGAAAAATTATTTTATGATCTTTTACACTCTCTATATTATTAATCCAATAAATCAGTTTTATTTTAAGGCAAGTTTTGTTTAATATGAACAGGATATCCATTCAAATCAGGGCCACACAGCTAATTTGTAAACCTTTAGTAAGACACAGATCTGCTAAAATGGTCTAAATGGAAAATGATTATATTTTATGTAACTTGATTCAATAAATGCTCTAATAAAAGACGAATTTTTGATTTTACATAAAGCTTCTGCTGTGGAAATCACGAATAACAAAATGTTCTTGAAACACTAATATTTTAAATAAAAAGAGTTAATTTCCAATCAACTAAACCAATCACTTAAACTGACTGATTTATGAAAATTTGAATATCACTATTCAATAAAAAAAGGATAATTTTAGATTTTCCATCGATCGTTTCAAAGAAAATACGCCAATCAGCGCGCAGGTTTCTCAAGATTAATTGGCCTAAGATTATGAAAATGTTTACTTTTTCTAAATTTTTAACATTTAAAACTTCATAAATAAGTCTTAGTTGATCGTGGAAAATAGAAACATTCATTCATTTATTTAAAATTTGGTGTGTCCAGAATACTTCTCAGAATCTGATACCTTACTGAATTAAATTTAGACTTCATAATTTTTGAAATATATTTATAGGCCGGAGCAAAATATTTTTATTGATTTCATTTCAATCCTTTTGAAAGCAAAACTAAAAACTGAATTTTATGCTGAATCTGAGAAATTTTTGTTGAATTATTGTTTGAGATATTACATAAATTATGAAAAATATTTTGTAGTTCACATAAGACTTAAATACCGAGCGATTCTGTTTGCAATACTCATATTCGATAATACTAATAATAAATAAATAACAATAAAGATGATAAATAAAATAAAACGCTTGGTTTTATTAAAAAATATCTTTATATTAATTGCAATTTCATCATTTCCACTTGAAATTAAAGCTGAAGTTTTACCGAAAATGACAACAAATTAGGAAAATATATATAGTAAATTGAACGAAACGATCTAAACAACAGTATAAGTTTGGTATGACTATCAAAATTTGAAGATTAAAAATGTTTTGTTTGAGAATCTATTAAGAGGCCAGTTACTTAAAATATTTAATTGAAAATTTTAGCGAGCGGTAATACAGGCGAACCGGCTGGTCGCCAAAGGCGGCTAGTGATTAATATTTCATCTATATACATATATATTCTCAGCAGATAAATAATAGATTTCAAGAATTATTCTGCCTTTTTTATGCAAAAAAGAACACTTCTATTTATTTTAACACACATTTATGTAAAATATTCTTTTAAAAAATATTTCATATTATGTGAATGCTATTTACATAATCAATACTGCTTTTATACAGTGAAATATCTTATGATGTTTGATAGTGATGCATATGTTAGAAAAATTAAAAAGAAACTAGATGTCTAAAGAAGACATTTTCACATGCGAAATTTGAAAATTATATATTATATAGAATAGGCTATATAATACATAGGTAATTGAATTCTTAAGCTATGACAAGACTTAAATTTTGGCTTCAAATTCAGATTTCAGTGATACGACTATATAAATTAACAAAAAAAAAATTAATGTAATTGATCAGTAAATAGACTGATTAGCGCATTCCACACAATTATCATTCTATAGATTTTGTTTCCTTTGCAATTATATTTGTTGAGTTAAAAAGAATATTAGCTTGTTTTTACTTGCTGTAAACGGAGTATTTTTAAAATAGCAGAAATAAGGAAAGTCTATCACATTTGAATCACATAAATAGTTTTTAAGGAAAACTGACAGAAAACTAAATTCTGTGTAATTTATTTGCCTTTAAAAATGGAATAAACTTTCGGAGAAATACACTTTAAAGTAGAATAAAACATAGCCTATTAAAATTGTTTCATCGGTTCAATTAAAGAAAATGGTTCCTCAAATTACATCACTAATTTCTTTAAGCTCAAAAATGCAAAATAGGTTTTGATTTTCAAGTTGGTATCAGCATATAAAATCTGAACTGAAGTTTGATATTTTATGAATTATAACATTTCTTTTTTTTTATTCGTTTGTTCCTCAAGAAATAAAAGCACACAGCCTTAGTTTTTCTATTGTTTGGTGTCTTTATATATATTTATTATTATCTTTTTGCTTTAGTTTTTGCCAATTCCAATTAATGATAATGATTATAACTGCTTTCTGAGAGCTGCGATAGACTTCTTGATCTAAGCATCAAATTCAGGAAATAATTTTAATTCCATTTTAAGCCCCTTGAACTCCCCCCCGCCCAAAAAAAAGAATAACCTAACTTTATCTTTAAAGTATTTGAATAAAATTATAATAATAAGTACTAAAATGAGGTCAATAAAATTTACTCTCAAAGGATATAACATGTTTTGTTACTTAATTTCAAGCGGTTTAAAATCTATCTTTCCTTTGATAAAGCATATACTTATTTATTAACTTTCATTAAATTTTTTTTAAAAAATGGCATGATATTGTATTAATTAAAGTGCATAAAAATTGGTTCCAAATTAACACCTTCAACACCTATACATAATTGCATTACCTTAATAATACTTGGGCATATGTAATTTTCAGGTGATATACAGACTGGCTTTTTGAGTTAGTCAGCAAAAATATATCCAATATCCACTGATAAAGTTAATTCATTTCTTAGTTCAGATATAATCCAAATAAAAATGAACTGAATCTATCGGTACCATACAGTATATTTTTGTAGAAAATGGGAGCAACTAAAGAACTTCTAAAAGCGGCAGCATGTAACATATAAACAGAAAACTGCGAGTGAGGATGAATTTCTTGCACGAAGAATTGTTTTCAGTATTCCAAACGTTAAAATTTAGATCAACGCAACATTCGTTTCCTCAAATAACATTTCTCAGAAAAGTAAGTTTTGATTTTGCATAACAAAGGGCCTATTTATTTGAGTTTAGACGCAGATCTTGGATTCTGTATAAATGCCGCTTATTAAAGTCGAAATATTCTCTACACAGTCAATTTTGTGGCCAGTCCTTCGAAATCTAAAACTAAGCATATCTGTGCAAATTTTTTAGATAGAAATGTGAAATTTTGTACGTATAGATGAAAATAAGAGTAAAATTATACTAATTCACACATGAAATTATGATGGATATATAAAAATTTAATTTTTGTGATTGCCTACCCTATTTAATGAAATTTTGTAATTGAAAGTATGTCTAGATGCAATATTAAAAAAAAAAAAATTGTTCCTAAGTGCAAATACTTAATGCTTTTTAGAAGGGAAAAAAAGTGATTTTAGAAACCGTGCTTACATAGTATGAAATTAATCTTATCTTACGGCCTAATATTTAAATATTTACTATTGTAATTTCAATTTTGATTACGATAAAGGTTCAAACTATATGAATCTATACTTTTAGCAAAAAATTCAGGGAGAAAAAAGAAAGAACGAATAAAATATAAAGTAATATATTTTATTTCTAGCTTTCTTACGCGCATAGATTTAAGACAAATTGAAAATTAGTAATAAATCATTGGCAACGCTTTTAAGAAAATAGGTAGAAATTTGCTACTACATTATCTGCGAATAAAACTTTAGCTCATGATACTGTATTTGAGAATTAAGCGTTTTAATGTAATACGTATAGATGTTGCATTTACATGTCGATTGCTGGTATATTGGATTATGTATAGTTAAATCTAATAGTAAATAAGCTAGAAAATGTGGTAATGTATTTCAGATTTGAAGAAATATATATATATACAAGCATACATACAGATTGAGATAATTAAACATTATTGATATCCATTTAAATTTGAATTTAAAGCACTTTCTATGTATTTTTCTCATTTTGTTAAATAAAGATAAACCGTAAGAGATATAAAGATTAAGTCCTCATAAAACTAAAAATTATACTTCACTTTATTAAATTAAATTTATATTGTGCACATATTACTTTCAACACTCGTCTGAAACGATTCGGTCATCAGCATTTTTATCACGGAAGCTTCGTTTCATTATCAGGGACATGGAGTATCATTCTTACTCTGACAGTGATTGATTACCATATGGTGTGCATTGTAAAATCGCCAAATCTTACATGCAAAGATAAAAATTATAATGTGGTAACATTTTTAAAGCTTGAGCGCAAGTGACACTTTTTAATGAGTTAGCGTAAATGCGACTGAGAGCAAGTGACACGCAACCGTCCCAAGTGTTCAATATGTTTAATTTCTGAGTTACTTAAATCCACATAAGCGTTTTGTACTTTGTAATATAGCAAAAAAAAAAAAAAAAAAAAAAAGTACTTGTATATTAGATACAAACTATCGGCAAGCTATAGTTGCCATATTGTCAAGTGATTTTTACTATTTAATCGTTAGCATAAAGTTAGTATGCAAGTGCTGATACGAATATGTATGCTAAAGCCTTTTTCTTCATCCTATTAAAACCAAAATTTAACACAAAATTATAAATTTAGTCAAAGATCACACACCAAATTTATATATTTAAGTCATTCTATTTTTTAGTGATCACATTTAAATGCATGTAAAAATATGGATTGACAAATGATCAATGATTCCACAGATTTTTTTTTTCTATATTTGATACGGATCTATATTTTAGATACTAAGCTTGTGTGCCAAAATTTATCTATCCTGCTCTTTACATTTTGCAGTTATCGTGTTCGTGTTCACAGACAGATAGAGTTCCTCTGAATGCATTTCGTTCAAAGTTTAATAAAAAAATCTATAAATTTGGCTTAAAGATGATATTGCCGCATTGAAGAACAAAATCGAGTCTCCATGGCCGAATTGTCACGGCACTGGTCTCACAATCAAGAGACCGTAGATTCGAATCCCGCTATAAATTTGGCTTAAAGATGATATTGCCGCATTGAAGAACAAAATCGAGTCTCCATGGCCGAATTGTCACGGCACTGGTCTCACAATCAAGAGACCGTAGGTTCGAATCCCGCTATAGACAATGCGATATCCAATTCATTGTATATGTAAATATTTATTTTCTTGATTTTATGTTTTCCTTTATTTCATGTTCCACAAGATACTGGACATTTCTTTTGTTTACCAGACAAGTGTTCTGGACTTTTCTTACTGTCTCCAGAAAAGTATTCTGGAACTTTCCCTGCTAGTATAAAAGCAGAAGATCTGTCAGTCACTGTATTCAGAGTTGAGTTAATAAATTGATTTAGCTCTACTTCTTGTGTGTGTGTGTCATTGAGTTCTATACTATAGTTCTACGTGACAATATATCAAATTTCATTCGTTCAGCTCAAAGCCTTTACAAGTTATCTTGTTCACAAACAAACGGAATACTTTTGTCTGTGACACATTTTTTGAATACGTTATTTAAATAAATGCACATATACAAAAAATGTGTTTTGCGGATTCAGGGAAGTCTGAAATACAAAGATACGCCAAAATCTCAAATTTTATTTAAAAAAATTTTTTTTAATGATTACAAAACTTTTTCTTTTTATACTTCGTATTCGAAAATGTAAAAAGAAAATTCAAAGCGTTGTGCATAAAGCCTGGAGAAAACAAGTAAGATAATGGATAAACATTTAACTAATTGCAGATATTTAACTGATTACTTGCTTGTATAATTGTGATGATATTGGATATAATTTTTATAAAATTTAATGTAATATATTATATCTATAAATCTTAAAACTTTCTTTGTTATTTCAGTGTGAAACATCAAGTTGTTTAATAAAACCATTCATACTAAATGTTTCATGTAATGCCTAAATTTAACCACAAAAATCATTTTGAGGTTGATGAAGCTACTTAAGATAAAAATTCTGACTTCAAGAGTCTGAATAAAAAAAAGAAAAGAAACATAGTATTTAAGTTTTAAATGATCTAAACTATGGGAAAATCCCTTTTTTTTTTTTTTCAAATAAATAACAGGTATCCAACTTTAGACAAACAATAATCTTTTCACGGACTTTTTCCCGTAATATATTAAATGAAATATTTTATATTCAAAGAAATTCGTAGAGCAATAATTTATTTTCTAAAAGAGAAACATCGTTGTTTCACTAATTTCAAAAGTCAAATCCTCCTAAAGTTCATTAATCAGAAATAACAAGTCGTAATGAACAGGTAATTGAAGAATATGTTCTTATATTTTATCGTCGACTAATACAAGACTAATATATCACATATATTAAGAAAAAGGGAGAATGTATTTCATATTCTTAACATAGATTAGATGAAAAATTTGATGTTATCTGGAATTATGTGCAAAAAATAATTCTTTAGCAAAATTTTAACTGTATAACTTTTTTCTTTTTTAAATAATCCTATGCACATGCGGAACAGAGTTCATGTAGACTGGAAATTGCATAAGCACATTTACCATACTTCATTAGTCTAGCTTTTTTTTTTCTTTCCAAAGTTATTGTGTTCACAGAAAAATAGACCGAAAAATTCTAAAAATAATATTTTTAGACTCAGAAAGGTCAAAAATTTTGAGGGTTACAAAATATTTTCATTGTAAAAAAAACACGAATGAATTATTTGTTTATTTATTTATATACTAGGTGAATCACATCTATTTTCTATTAAATCTATAATTTATTTTTTATCTAAAATGTTCGGTAATCTTAAGATCTAACCTCCATGTTTAGTTTGTGATATTAATTCATTTATTTCATATCCGTTCTTTCTAAAGTTTTTAATTAAAATCCGATAAGCTTATTTTAAAACTTTCGAGTATTCTATTTCCGTAAACTGATTTAAAAGGATGAACGAATTATTAATTTATTTTCAGGTAGTATAAAATATTAGAGAAATAAAATTTGTATTAATTTGCTTCAGGAAAATTTGGTAATTTTAAAATCCGATTTTCAAATTTATTTTACGCTATTTCTTCCTTTATTTCAGGCAAAAGAGTGTTCAGCAAAAATCCAATAAATTCATTTTTAACCTTTAAGTATACGACTCCTTTGAGTAGGTAAAAAAGAACGAATTTTAAATTTATTCACGAATTTTAAATTATATTATTATATGTAGTCAATCAAATTAGATTTCGTTTGATTCAGAAATTTTAAGATCCAACTTTCAAGTTTATTTTATGGTACTATTTCATTTATTTTACACCCATTTTACTTAACATTTTAATTGAAATCTTACAAACTCATTTCAAGTTTCCCACTTTTATGAATGAGTAAAGAAATGAGAAGGAAAGTCTAAGTAATGAAGGGAAGAAGATATTGATGGGGGAAAAGAAATTGTGCATTATCAGAGAAAAAGTTTTTCCATTTAATGAGATAGTTTAATTTAATTATATCAAGACCCAGTTTTAAAACAAAAAGAAGGATATTTTAGGAGATCCGTTAGAATTTTGAACCACTGTCAAATGACGAGGACTCTCTCTGAGCTTTAAAATCTTTGTGAAATAATCACTAAAAAAGCACGATTCAATTAAACACTTTCAACTTGCCTTTATACCCTGAAGTTGGTTTCTCTGCCTTGGCGCCAAAACTGGGTCAAAAGGTCGATAAATTTACTTTTCAAGTGCCCTCCTTCTAAGCATGTGCAAAGATTCCGAGCGCTATATGCGCGAGATAAGGCGCAAGATGCATGCGCAAAGATATGCGCGAGAAATTTCAAACGTTACTTAGAACGCGTGTCCTTCTCAAGGTGAATTTCGAGTTCTTGATTGAACTGTTCCAATTGCTTGTAAGAGTAACAAGGATCAATGAATAAATCTAATATGCGTTATTTTTGTAAGCAAAATTCTAACATTTGTATAATTAACAGTAAATGTTATGTAAAAAAGTATGAATAAGAATAATTTTTGGTTACAATATTAAAAGTTCGAAAAAAGTCCTTTAAACGTCTCTAAACATCTCACTTTATCCCAAACATTTCTTTATTTTGCAAGCAAAAAAGTGTTTTATACTTGGGAAAATTAATTAAAATATCAATTGTCAATTTAAAACATCCCAGAATCTTTCTATAAGAAAAGGTAAATACATACTAGAAAATACAAAGTGAATTTAGTTTTTGAAAAAAGGTCATTTTTCTTAACAGGATTGAAAATAAATGCAATCAAAACCTTTGAAATCCATATTTTGAAATATAGCTGTTTTCATAGAACTATTGCTGGTACTGGAAAAAAAATAATGAATATTTTCCTAACTAGGAATTGCATTCTAAGTAGTGTGGTATATACCGAATCGGGGCTGTTTCAATTCAGCTTGCAGTTGTTGAATCCATAATTGCATCCATTAGTCGTATTCATTATAGCGTTTTAAAGAAGCGCTGTCTCGCATAAAAGTAATGAACACTGATGAGGGTTTTAAAGTTTACGATATTTCCATTCATAACATCAGTTTTCTATGAAAATAAGTCTGTAATAGTCACAGTCTAATTTCTGTTTCATTTACTTCAAATTATACAATTGTATTTATCCCAAATTCAGAAATACATTTTAAGCAGTGCTTCATGTTCTGAATCGGAATTGTTTCAATTTACGTTGTAGTGGTTGAATCCATAATTGTATTCATTATGTTTGTTCATCGTATAATCTTAAAGAAATTTTGAACACTAATGAATGGTTTAATAGTTTATGTTATTTCCTTTCAGAATATTACTGTGCTTTTTAAAAATAAGATCCTAGCATATATTAATTAGTATTTGCTCCTAAAGTTACTTGTAATCACCCCTAATAAACTAAGTTTCAGGCTATCTGTTTTTTTTTTTTGTTTTGTCTATATTTTATAAATTTAAAAAAAAATCTTTCATTTTTTAAAATTTTTTTGTTATAGACAAAATAGCAATCCCAGAGACACAAATCGTAAAAAAATTTAAGGATTTTGGCAGAGTAATAAAAAGAATTACGATTCTCAAAAAAGTACAAAATTATTTTTCTAATGATTTTAATTTTAATTTCTTTGAAAGTTTTCTCTAATTTTCATTTACACTGTGTGAATTTTTTTCAATAAAAACTGTACAAATCTTTTCAATTGAAAAAATAATTAACATCTTCATTGCTAAGATTCAAGTTTTTGATTCAATCCATTTATGTAATTAGATGACTTGCCTTTGCAATTTCTAAACTGTAATAAAGAACAGTCATCGATTTAAAAAGTAGGCATAATTAATTTAAATTGCCTTGTCTTTTTTAAGTTTTGTATAAGATTCTTTCAAAATTTACATTCTCAATGGCTTTAAAAACAAAATATTGAAACCAACTCCCTTGAAAGCAGTTCATAATTAAGTTTTTTTTTTTATTTCAATATGTCAAATTTACTTCTTAAAACTACTTATATAGAAATTAAATTTAAATTAATAAGAAATATCTAGTTTTGAAAGTTAGAGAGAGGAAAGGAGGGGGGCACTTAAGACTTGCTTTGTCTAAAACCTTTTAGCAAAGTTTCTTCTTGGTTGTGGGATTGCTACAAGCAACTGATTTTTACACATATTATAATTTACTATAGAGATTTATTTATCAGTCTTCGTTCCAGTAGTGATCCAAAACGAGTACTTTCAATTTCTTTGATGAATGATTGAATTACTTTTGGGAATTGTGAGCTTTAATTTCATTTTTTAAAATAATTTTTCCCTTAAATACTTACATATAGTCTTTAAAATTGCATAAAGCTACCAGAATACTCTTGATATGTCTTTTTTTTCTTCTTTTTATTCCTTGAATAACCTGTTTTTTTTTCACATTTAAAATATGTTAATACTGTTTTATTGTATTTACTGTTTTCACCAGTATCTTAAATTAGTAAATTTTTAAGCATATAATTATAATTATAATTATACAATTAGAATTTTTATATAAAAGTTTTTCTCTGTTTGTTAAAGATTTCTTCCAAATGTGAAATTAAAAAGGAGCGGAAAAAAGGGTACCTGGAACGTAACAGGTTATTAGCAATATGAATAAGTACTAATTTTATCATATAAAAGCGAATTTCAGATCAAATGTAATTGCATTTTTATTAAATGCAATTTAGATTCACAAGATGTTTTCACTAATAAACTGAAAAAGTCTTTGTGCAATTTTCTTTTGGCATCCATCCGAGGCAGTGATTTCATCATCCGAGTTGAAAATGGTTGGTCAGTCTTTGAGAAGTAAAAATTTCGGAGAGCACTTTCCGAAATACTTCCTCGCCTATTCTAGAAGTTAAAAACCTGTTTTTGGAGAGCTATCTTTCCCTTAACGGCTTTCGGAAACTTCGCTATCGGCTGACCATTCATTTTGCATTTTTGGAATCATGGACGGACCCACTCTGAGGTCCGTATCCAGAAATAAAATGATATTATTGCTAAAAGCTACTTTATAATAAGGTTTTTAATATCAAAATTTTGATCAGTATTAAATGAATCATTTAATAAATTATGATTAATCATAATGATACGATTTCATGCGATTCATTATATTAATATTTCTATTAATTTATTACTTTTGTTGATTTTGAAATAAAATTTATAAAAATGATATTAATCAAAAAACTTCTTT
Source organism: Argiope bruennichi (assembly GCF_947563725.1). Taxonomy (NCBI): domain Eukaryota; kingdom Metazoa; phylum Arthropoda; class Arachnida; order Araneae; family Araneidae; genus Argiope; species Argiope bruennichi. The sequence goes on from NC_079156.1 coordinate 78,552,106, forward strand.
AAAATGTTTTATATTTTGTTCTTTTTTGTAACACTAAGTAATAGCTATTGATATAATAAAGGAATTTCGAATAACAAAATTTTAAAAAATTGCAAATTTTGCTATTATTACATTTTCAAATTGATATAATAAGGACTTGAGGACACACAAAAAAATAAATTATTATATAAATTATTTTATGAAATTCACATTTCAGTCATATATATGATTCAATTAAAAAACTCAAATAAAAAAATATTATTTTAGAAATTTATACTACACCATTAGGTATGCAACTTTTGGGATAAGATGATCACTTATTCAAAAGGAAAAGAAATAGTGGTGATGTAAACAAAGGAATAAAAAGTTAATTTATAACTTATATAAAAAATGTGTTTAAGGGGAAGTGAGAAAAAGAAATAAATCAAATACATGAAAACAAAAATTATCTAAATGAACGAATATTATATTGAGCTAAAGGACACCTAAACTCTGTTTTACTATGTATAAAAATATCAATTGGTTAAAAAAAATATTTTACTGATGATTTTACATTAGAAACACCAACTTGTTACTCTCCAAATTACTAAAGCTCATTACTTTAAACGTAAGAATAAAATCATCATTCTCAATTAATTACAATGGAAAAGCGAAAAATGACTAGAATTTTCGTGCATTCAAATTGGGTAAAAAAAAAAGTAAATATAAAATTTTCTAACTTCTCATAATGCACCCAGTGTGATAATAATTAAGATGATGAATATGATTTCAAATTTTTGACTTCCTAGGATTTGTTGCCAATTGTGAAAATCTAGGAATTATTGTCATTTTCACAAATATTCAATTTAGAAAAGTCATTAAAGGCATATGGAAAGATAAGCAATCAGCTGAAATGAAATTTTAGAGAAATTTTACACTATAGTGAGGAATTTAAAAAAAATCGCGAAATGAATGGAGCAATTATCAAGTGATGCAAATTGAAAAGGGAAAAGAGATGCAGATGTCATTGAATTGAGTTAGGACTTCAAGATACTATTTTTATATTAAATAACTTCACATACTTGTAGTAATTAGATAGCAGAATCAACTCATATAATATAGACCAGATAAAAAAAAGTAAAAAAAGCTTTAAAATAATAATAAATACAGATATAGATATAAAATTCGTAAACATTTTTATATCTCAAAAATAACTTAAAAAGCATCGATCAATTTTAAGATTTATCTAAGTCTTCTAAGCAGCCATGCTCATGATAGTAAGAAAAACTGTGTTGCCGTTGTCTTTGTAGTTACAAAATCATGGAAGTTATATTAATTAGCTTTTAATTTGACTTTAATTATAAAAATTCTTATATACTATAAACAGCAGAAAAAGAAGAAGATTTTGTGAATAATTTTACATGATGCTATCAAATCAAACGAAGTGAAAAAAGGGATTTAACTTTAAAAGAGTGAACAATCAACATGAAAGATATCAAGTTACAAACTTAAAACGGGAAATCTTTGCGTGGTATACATAATCAGTTTATTCTTCCCAGTTCAAGTGCAAAATGGAAAATTAAATCTTTCTAGAATATTCTAAAAAATACAATTCTTCTTCTTTTTTAATATTTACAAAAAATAGACCGAGCGGGAGATTTTAGGATGGTGATAAAAATAGTGTTTTGGTTCTTTATATTGTGTTCTGTTCAAAATATTATCTGGTTCTTTAGTTAAAATTTTTTAAAAAAAATATAGCCGTTGGAATTAGCTTATAATCTGGGAGAAATCAATAAAACGCCCATAAAAAAATAAAAATATGTGGACAAAAGAACAATAAATATGAGGACACCTTAATAAAAAATATTATTTTAGAGCTTTCTTATAGAGTTAACAATTCCCACGTGAAATACCAAAAGTACACATTATTTATCACAGAAAAAAAATAATCTTTTATTCATTTAGAATCAATGAACAAAACCAGTAGCTTCATTAGTTGAGCAGGTCTTTGCTTGCATTAGAATTGCATCCATTCTAAAAGCAACGAATGCTTTGCGAAGCTCCTCCTCGCTAAGAAATTTAACGGCAAACGAGACTCGATGCCTACTCCCATCCTTTCGCTGCTGAAGCAACAACACGCGTGATTCTTCTCTCCTTCCCCGTGGTACTTGCACCATAAGACAAAGAACATTCCTTTCTCTTTCACTCATTCCCCGGATCCGACAAATGGATTGAATACGACTGGTCGCACCGGTGACTGGTCCCGAAACCGAAAAGCCAACTTATTCTTTTCGCATTACCGAAACCGCATAACCGGTCTGGAATGAATGGCAAGTCGCCATTATCAGCTTAAAACAAGAAATTCCGGTCTGACTACTGCTTGCAGTGATTTTCAGAATAGGCTGTTGGGTAAATTTAAAGATAATTTCGATTTGCTTTCATTTATAACATATAAAAAAGTTTTCCTTTCATTTTTATATAAATTGACTACCATTTTCAAAACTTTTGCCAGATATATGTTACGAAATTATTACCTAAGCTCATTCTGTGCACACATATAACTTCGGTGCAAAATTTCAGAAGCTTTTCTTTTTAATTCTGGTTCAAAATGCTAGAAGCTGAGACTTAATTAAATTAGGAGCCTTTGATTATTTCGTATTCATACAGAGTTGAAAAATAAGCATTGCTGAATGAAAATTGTATACTAAAAAACAGGGTTGATTTCATTTATTTTGTTTTTACACCTTTCCACTTGTTGCTGTTGTTATCTAAATCATTTCAATAATAATAATACGTATCATTAAAAGAGGAAACAGCTTTGCCTATTAAATTAGGATATCCACAATTTACGGAAAGAAAATTTGACAAGTAGAATTAACAAGCAGTTTATTTATATGTATATCCAGTTAGTTTCGCTCTCTGTGTGTGTGTGAGAGAGAGAGAGTCATGTTTTTTTCACCACCAAAGTGAATATGATTCTGCAATAAGAAGTAAACAGTATTTGAAGATATAGAAACTGAGTTTTTTCGCTGAAACATTAATAAAAAAATAATTCTAGCATTAAATTATACCAAAATTCTCGATTGCATTTGAAGTAATCTACAGTGCAATGGATTTCAGTTGCTTCGGTTTTAAATTATACATTTAGATGCAATTTTCTATTGCGAATCTAAGATCTTTAAAATATTATAATTCTTAATTAAATAATTAAGTTCTCATACATTATTTTAAAACCACAAATTACTTTAATTTTATTTCCACTATAAAATATATATTACTAACAATTCTATAGAATATGGGATAACTTTAAAGATTCAGCCTTTTTGAGCTCTGTTCCTGGATTTAATGGGATAAATTCCCTGAGCCCAGTCCGGGAAAGAGTTGAACTAAATTTCTGTCCTTATTTTCTTCGAATTGTGCATAAAAGTCAGATAGTGAGGATAAAGCAAATGGAAACTAATAAGATTAAAGGATCATTGTTAAAAGGATTGTGAAATGCAGGTGGAGGAGCAAAGAGATTATTCGGGCATTGTTGGATGCTTGGGTGGTCTCGCGTACCTGTGAGATATGACAGTTCCTTTGGGACCCAGCTAATCTTTGCTGTTTTTGGCCATCCTTGACCATCAAAATGCATGTTCGAAAGGCACAACAGCAATAACAGCGAAGCGCAAATAAATTCAATAAAAACAGTTTCAAATATAAGATATTTATCAATGCACTAAAAAACAGATCCCCCCCCCCCCGTCTTTTTCAATACATTAAACATAATAATTCATCATTCATCAAAAACAAAACTTTTTTTTTTTTTGCTATCTGCTTTTAACATTTGCAAATAATTTTCTATTTTAATTATTCCTACTTTTTGACATTAAATTTATATTTCATTATTCGGATATTATTTGAAATTAATATTATTCAAAATTCATTACTATTTGATACTATTTCTACTGGATTAAAATTTAATAAAAATCCATTGATTAACCGATAATTAGAATATTTAAACGTAGCATTATTATTCAGAAACACACACATAAAAAATTTTAAACACTGAAAGATCAGAAAACGAGTGAAAAAAAGAATAAAAACTGGATCTTCACAAACATGAAACAAAATTACAATTACAAAGGTTTTTAAAAATGCTTTTTCAGTAGTGTACTAAACAGGAGTTTTTTTTTCATATTTAGATGTATTGTTTTTAGAATTCTTTAACAAGTGGCATCACTCGTATCGAACAGAAATTTAATTTAATTATTTATTTATTTATTAACTTCTTATAATATTAAGGGGGCATTTTCCCCGAGAACATATAGTCCTATTAAATTTCAAAACTTTCGAATATCAAAAAATGAATGAAAAATCGGTTACAAAGTTTTGAATTTGTGTTTAATGAAAGTCTGTGATAAGATAATATTAAAACCTTCAAAAAGTGGCCAATTCGACAGGAGCATTTCAAAAATGCTCATTTAATATTATATCCGAATACATGCATATCAAAGTTGCCAATTTAAAAGTGTTCGTGATACCGAAATGAGCCAGAACTTTGAAATGAATATAACTTGTCTTATGTTTAATCTGTTTATATGATTTACTACCTAATAGAATAAAAAACTGAGTTTGAACCAAAAAGAAATAGGATCTCATCCTACACTGACCTCTCATACGAATTTTATCGCACACGGCTCTTTTCTGTTCCAGGGGAGGAGGAAAAGCATGTGGTCCATTTTCTGGTTTACAATAGTGTCCAGGGGAGCAGGATTTGGATCAAATTTTATATTTAGATAAGGTTTTGCCTTATTAGTTTATTTATACAGGTGTCTCCTGAAGAAACGCAATTTCACTCAAAAAACATGGACATGAGGTTATACATGAGCTGCATAAGTGTACCAAAAATGAAGTAATGGTAGGGCTTCGGACTCCCATGCATTTTTTTTTATGTTCGATCTCGCGTTTGCAGTTCAAATAGATTTCACTTATAACTTTAAACGAGCCATAGAATAGGATTTTATTTACGATTTTACACATACACATACTCACACACACACACACACACAAAAAAAAAAATGTGGATCGAAGATCTTTCTCAGAGGTACTTTTAATAAAATAAGAAAAGTTTTACAAGATTCCCATTTCTTCTTTCCGAATTGCATTTTTTGTGTGAAGATAAATGGCGAATAATTCCGTTTGTTATTAAACAATGCATCATTCATCTACTTTATTGTCACATATGGAGGAAAAATTCGTCAAAAAACTTTTCTTGTGTTTAGACTGGATAGCGGAATATTTTTTGGCACCGAAAGGGGTTAACGAAACCGTAATCAAGATCATAATAATATCGGACGCACAGAGTAAGAGAGAAATTTGGTAATTGATATTTCTTGACGTGCTACGTAACATTTCTTTTACTAGTAACAGAGAGAAAAATTATGCAAAATATGATGCCCTCCAAAGCATGTAATTGGAAGGGCTAACAGCCAGGAAACAGAGCCTGCATATTATGAACGAATGCATGTTTACCATCCCCCCCCCCAACTTCCTTCCCACATACTTCAGAAAGGAATAGAAAAAAGGGATCTGTCGAAACGTCCTCCTTATTTGAAAATTCCAGGGGAAAAAATAAACGAAGGGATGATCCTTCGCTCAGAAAAAAAGTTTAGTTCTCCTCTTGGGTCTAAAATCTGAGATAAATAAAATATTCAGAGACGAACACACAAAATCTGAGAGAAAATAGATTTTGTGTAAAGGAAAAACTCGCAATACTTTCGAAATCGCTCCTGTCATTGTCTATAGCATAGTTAATGATCTTCATTTACCAAGAGCCCCCCTCCTCCTCTTTTCTTTTTTACTTGTCTGAATAATGCGCAATTTGAAAAAAAAGCAATGCTCAATGCACCAATAGATTATTAATGATTGACAAATATACATGCAGTAAAGAGCGATAATGATAATACTTATCACTCCTTTATGCATATTTAAATCCTGCTTCTTATTACTCTTCTTTTCTGTTTGACTAATATTATTACAGAAACGTGGCATGATAAGAAACAGGCAGCAACCCAAACAATGGTTCATATAAATATTTCAATTCAACAGTAGTGCATTTATTATGTCACTATTGTTCATTTTCACTCAAATAAAAAAAAGATAAACCTTTTAAGTCTAATTATTTCCCAGGACCACTTGGAGAATGTAGGATATAGGGAAAGGGGAAGATGGAAGAAACATAACTTTAAAAAACTCCTAATGTAACATTCTGGAACAACCTTGCACAGTGGATTCAAAATTTCATCCACTGTGCGGTCATTAATAATAAATTCCAAAAAGGAAAAAATGTATAAAACTTTTCAAGAATCCGACAGGAAAAGATAATTTTGAATATCGAGACCCAAAGTAATCATAGATGAAAAACAATTAAATTAGCGGAAAATGTCCAGCCTCCAGCTGTTGAGAAACAAATGCATGAAATTGGTATCTAAATGGAGCTTCTATAAAAATTAATGAAAATGACTGCATGCATCCCTAACATTAAAGAATGATAATGATTTAAAAAGCCAGAAAATAAAGAATCCCGATGAATGAATTATTTATCCTCGGAGATGCAATAAATCCTTCTAATTAGAAGTACTCACATATTTTAAAATCATTACCTTCCCAAACAATCGAAATCGACCAATCCTAATTTATCAAAATTGTTTAATAACTATTTCCTTGTTGTTTTTTGTTGTTGTTTGTTTGTTTTCTTTTCTCTATCTTTCTGTATAAAACCTCAGTCCAATCCTTTCATTTAATCTTGAACAGTATTAGATGAAATTAAACTACGTTACGTCAATTTAGAAGCAGAAATCAGAGGAAAAGATTACAGGTTTCTTATTCCAGATTCTTTAGATAATTATTCAATTGTTGATTATTTTCTAAACCCCCTCCCCCTTCAAAATTTGGAGAGTAGTCCTAAAATAGCTCTCGTACAGTTTCAAAAATGGATGCAAATACATGAATTCCTCCCTTCTTTGTTAAGTTTCCGATGGAATTCGAATAGTTTCCTTTCCATCTCTTCTCCCATTAAGAATCCAAAGGAATGTTTAGGAAAAAGAGAAGTCTGTGCAGTAAGTTATGCGTAAAAGAAATGGAGGACGAAACCTGAGGTTACAGATTTGGTAGCTTTTATCAAGTTCAAATGAATTTCGCAAACCACTGTACACTTTAAAAAAATTTTCGTAAAAGCAAGTCGAATCTTTCTCTGTATATCATACCTGAAGAATACGGGAAAAGAATCAGATATATAAAAATTTCTAAACATATAAGTATAAATATCACATTTTTATTCCTTTTCTTGCTAAAAGAAGATTCTGCATTCTTAATTTTAAAAACAGCGGGAGTGGTCTCCAAAAACTTTCTCGCATATAATCTGTCTTGTTATAGAGCGCCTTACATGGCATTGGCGTACAAAAGTTACAAAATATTAACTTTTGGCGTGAATTTAGCGTTTTTACTGAATTCATCGTGTCATCCGTGCGAGTTATTTGGAGATTAAACTCTGGCATACGTTAATAGTATCCAAAAATCGAATTTGTGCTTTAGACACATTTTTCCTCAATCGATTGAAACAAAACTTTGACACAAACTTGCCCTTGTATTCGCAAAATCTCATACCAAATTTGATATGTTTAAGTCATTGCATTTTTGAATTATCACGCTTACATGTTTCTGAAAGTACAGAATACAGACAGTAAACCCATTGTTGGTTTTGGTCCAAAATTCGAAAAATGGCTACATTATAAATGTTACATCTGTGTATCGAATTTTATTTATCTAGCTCTCTTCGCTTTGTAGATAATATGTTAACTTATATTCGGAAACACGGACTTCCTCTGAACAGATTTTACACAAAATTAGATAGAAATCTGCTAATTTGATGTAAAGACAGTATATCAAATCATTCATCTAGATGAAAGCATTTTTGAATTATCTTTGTCACAGACAGATAGACGGACGGTAGGATATTTTCCAAAAAGTGTTTTCCGAACTCAGGAAAGTCTAAAATGTGGAAATTCATCGAAATCTCGAATTTTTTGACGATTACTATGCTCACTCTATACTACGTATGCGAGAAAGTAATAAAAGATTTAAATTAACATATATATATATATATATATATATATATATATATATATATATATATATATATATATATATATATATATATATATATATATATATATATATAAAACTAGTCTCATTTTGGATAAGCTGGTACATTGGTAATAATGATTATATTTAATTTCAGTTACATTGTCTCGATATAATTTAAAGTACTACATACATATCATTTATTCTTTAAATTATCAGACATTAAGGTCCTATTTTTTAATTGTCTTATAAATGTTGTGTTCATTAGGTACACGAGCCTTTCTAATGGAGACGTGACATCACAGCGCTAATAAAAAGATAAATATCCGGTCCATTTCTCTTCTAATTTTCTCGGAATTGTAGTTACACAGTTTTAGACGTCTTGTAAACCGCACAGATGTTATTAATCAGAATCTTTCTTCATCATGGGATTAAGTATTTGATGAAACAATGAAAACGTTTTGAATTTCAAGACAATTTAGTCTATTTTTGAAAATTGAGCAAAAAAAAAAAAAAATTTTTTTTTAATTTCAAATTTTAGGAAAAATTTGCACTACTATTAAACTGATAACATAAAAAAGATTTTTTTTTTTTTTTTGAAATATGCATTTTTGTGCCGTAATGTTTAGAAAGGCATCGTGGAAAAACGACAAAATGCAGCTAAATTTTTTTATAAATAAAAATTCTAATTAAAATTTCTAAGAAAAATCCTTTTGATTGGTACATTCCTACCTTTCAAAGCATATTTGTGCCAAATTTAGTAGCTATAGGTTACGCAATCTGATATGTAGAGCATATACACTCATATTTATCGTTAGCACTAGTCGCCTCAGGCTACCAACTTTTTGTCAGGAGTAATGTTTATATTTCTTTCAGATAAGTCGTTTAGATATAACTTCATGTCCATTATTATGCCAAATTGATAGACGTGAAATCCTTTTAGAGACAAGGGAAGTTCATAATTTTAATCATAAATATTTCACCAATTTTATAGCTCATGAAACTTTTTCCTGTGTTTCTATTAGGGTATGGTGCACATTTTTGTAATTGGATTTTTTTTTTGGCGATCTCCTTCATTTTTTAGTTACTTTTTGTAACTTTCTCATTTCGCTATCACTAGAGGCGCTGTTACCTATCTCAATAAACGCTGCATAGTCGCTTTACCATACGTACACGTGACTATACGGGACACTGTTTTGAATTTAAAGGTCTTGAAAAAATTTTATGTGTTACCCTATATATATATATATATATATATATATATATATATATATATATATATATATATATATATATATATATATATATATATATATATATATATATATATATATATATATATATATATATATATAGTGAAAAAGATTAAAATAGAATAAGATCCCCATCTAAATAATTTTGCAATTATAATTTTTACCTTATTTCACTTTCGGGTGACTTTAGTTTTATTTAACTTTATAATATTCTTAAGTTTTTGTATCTCTTAGATTTACAATGCGTCATGTAACACATTATAATGAACAGAACAGGTAACATAGATTGAATAAATTTTGAATATAGTACATTCTTACTAGAAAGAGCTTACTAAGAATGAATTTCCCAAAATATTTATTAGATTTTTAATTAATTAAAAGTTATTGTAAAATTAATTAATTTATATATTTTTTCTTTATAATTTCGGAATTATTGCAGTACAAAAACTATTTTTACAATACTTTTAAATACAAAAAAATAGCTTTTCAGCAATGCCAATTTTATTTCTCTGCATTTTTTATTGTTAATTTTTATAAATTTTTAAATCCGTTTATAATACCGATTATTATTGTTATAATAAAATTCAAACCAATATTATTATTTCGTTATATCTTTCATTCGGATATTTTGGTCAGTATTAAAATTGATGAATTGTTCTGGATACTAACTCAGATTTTAATTATAATATTTTAGATACTGATTTAAACCAAAAATTTTCACCTCGGCTTTAATTAACATGATAATGTTTTTAATCTGCCCTTTTTTCCCCTGTAAATTGCATTATGCAGAAATCGCCACTCACAGAATACATGACTATTGGAATCAAGCCCAACAAATCAAATCAAATACATTATCTTCTTTGATATTTTTTTAAAGTTTTGTTCGATAAGATAAAGTAAATTAATGTTTATCTTTGAAATCTTTATAGAAATTGAATAAACGGTTGTATTTTTACAAGTTAGAATTGTTTATTCGACGATTTAAAATTATTTATTATTTTTTTATTTATAACAATGAAAAAAATCCAACAAAATCTTTAATAAATTGCAGCAAAATAATTACCAGATCTCAAGAGGATTTATATTTATATAGTATTAAGGGTATAAAAAAGAAATTAAACGATGCATTTCAATGTTCAGAAGAGATTTGTAGTTTATTTTTACTCTTAAGATATACTGTATTCTTTTCCCCTAGAAAAATTCTTCATTCAAATCTTACACAATCGCCTACTGATAAAGCTCAGCAGCACCATCTATTGGTGACTCGAGTCAGCGTGACGTCAGAAAGGGGTTATTGTCTTCTTACAAGTCTAAAAATAATTGACCTAGTTGAAGTATTCGCAGAACGGATTTTACCATTTAAAGAAGACCGCACTAATTGTTGAGCTTTGTAAAAGAATTTGGTTCTACAATATACAAATTAAAATAAAGTATTATACAAAAGAGCTATTATTGACAGTTTAGAGTAGCAGCTTTTAATGAAATTTCATTTTTTTTTTAATGCTTAGTAATTTTTCTAAATTACGTTTTATATGTTTTGACGATACAATTAAAAATTTTCTTTTTCATTGATACAGATATGTAGAGGCATTTACGAGGAAAATTGTTGTAATAAACACTTCATCTTAATTCTCAAATACTTCGAATACTCAAACCGAACTGAATTTTCCGAAAACCGAAAGCAAAAAATGCAACTGACTATTTAATTTGTCTATAGTAACGATTTTTCATACATTTTTTTAAAGTTACCTTCATTGCCTTTAATGATTAAAAAATAGCCGTTATTCTTTTTATTGGATGTAATCAGGAACCGAACTACTAATTTATAGATTTTTTTTATAGTTTATGACTATGAATGTTTTGAAGTCTCACGAGAGTTACTTTAAGATAGACGTCTTAATTTCAAGCTGCTATCAGATGGTGAGGACGGCATCTCAATTTGCAGCTTTGTCATAAATTCAGCATCGCACTAATAGTAGGTGGAAGTTTCTTTCCGGCGGATTTAGCATATATTAGACTCTCATATACAGCAGAATCTTTTGAGGAACTCGGTTTCGAGCTTGGACCCCTCTAACCTGAAGGCAGATTTTTTTTTGTCATTATATTACATCGACTCTGGGCCGATTTTGTTAATTGCTATCTTGTATGATTTGCAAAGGAATATTAAACTAGTTCTCATTCATCGCAGTATTGACTATTTATTTAACAATAAATGAAAGAAAATAAAATATTTAATTTTTCTGTTAATTGCTATAAAATAATTATATCAGAAAATGTGTATTTTGAAAATGTATCTTGATTGTTTAACGGTGTCTACCATACGTCTTCCTTGGTTTTGAGGATTATGGACTGACTGAAATATCCAAGAATATATATCAAAACAGAAACTAAGTAAACTAAACTTTTTTAATTGATTTTATTAAATTGATACATTTGGCATTGCCTGGAATTTAAAAACTTGTATTTTTATTGTAACGTGAAATTTTTATTGTAAAATTTTTTTCTTTAAAATTATTATAATACACACAAACCGTTTATTATACCACTCGACTTAACTGACTGCCTTTGAAAAATGAAGAGATATTAATTTTTTTTTCGGCACCATTGAATAGCTACTATAAACCAATAAAGAAATTATAAGATATGAAAAAGAAATTTCAAAAAATGCTGGTAGAATAGATCTGACTTATTTCAAAATCGTTTGTGTTAAATTTTAAAAGAATTAACAAAATTTGAAAAAAAAATTGACAGAGAGGAATATGGTATCGCCTAAGAGATAAAATTCTGAATTTCAAGATGGTAAGGAAATATTTCTTGTAAAATAATTTGTTCCGAAGTTACTGCAGAAAAAAGGCGAAATTTCAGTTAATTTGCAATTGAATATTTAATTAATTCATGCACAAGAAAGAATACCAGCAACTTTTTAGTTGCTGGTATTCTTTCTTTTGTCCTAGAGTGCAAAGTTTAGTTAAAAGCGATTCTGTCATTTAGGAGAAGATGTGGAACATGCATAGCCATAATGACTTTTATTTATATTGAGATGAGAAATTAATAATAAGTTAATTACGTATAGAAAAGAAAAAGAATTCTAAATATTTGCATAAATCATGACACTTTATTAGATTTGATATTATTATTAATTTGCCGTTTAGTATAAAAACGTAACCAATCTGGTTTCAATAAACAATTGTATATGTGTGATAGACGAACCACAGTTATCAATAGATATCAATGATTAAAATTGAAATATGAATATATAAATGAGTCAAGTATTATATAATGATGATAACCATTGTTGTGTTAATGTAATATCAAGCTAATATTGACTAAAACTGACGGTACTTGATAGATAACTTCAAATTTCAACTTTTCCAAGTAATCTATTCTGTCACGTCAAACTAATTAGTAACTATAATAGCTATCAACAATAGCTTAATACCACAACAAAATGGATTCCAACTAGTCTGAATTGAAGAAAGAATTCCGTTTAGTCCAATTTGTCGCCAATCACCTTAATGTAATCTGATAATACAATCGGTCGATTGATAAAATTAGCACATATTTCCAATTTTAGGAAATTTAACTAGAGTTTGCTTGTTTGGATTTTCAAGGAGAAAGAACCATGAATTTAACCCTGTTGCACCAAATGAAATTCAGATAATGATGATGCCGTGTCCGCGTTACCACGGAAAGGGGGTGCAGTAGCTTCTGAGGGTAAGTACTTCTGAGCACTCGAGGGCAGAAGTCTGACTTCTAGCTCATATGAAGATGAAACTCACACATTCGTTTGCATAACCCCTTTTTACAGGGAGGGGGGTGGCACATTCACACACCTCACAGATAGAACACAGATGAAGAACAACCATGCCCAAACCGGGATTCGAACCCGGGATGCTCAGTTTAGTTTAGTTATATTAACGTCCCGTTTAAAGCAACACAAGGGCTATTTTGGGACGGACCTCGTAATTTTGAACCGCGGTCAGATGATGAGGACGACACCTGAGCTGGCACCCCCCTCTCCACACCACACCACACCAGCGGGAGGACGTTTGGTCATGACGGATTTAACGTGCAATCCCGGGACGCTCAGATCACGGGGAAAAGACGCTACCCCTATGCCAGGACGCCGGCCAAATTCAGATAATCAAGGTTTGATTAAGGTAGTTCAAATATTATGATTTCAGATGATTTAAATTCTCTCCAAGTAACGCAGGATGATTCTGCCTTAAAAACAATTTCGCTAATTGATGATGATGTGTCCGCTTTTAGAGCGGAAAAGGGGTTGCAGTAGCTTCTGAGAGTAAAGATCCCTGAGCACCAGAGGCCAGAAGTCTGACTCCTAGCTCATGTGAAGATGACACGCACATCCGGCTGCATAACCCTTTTTTACAGTGAGGGGGGGCACTTTCACACAACTCACAGATAAAACACAGAGGCAGAGCAACCATGCCCGAACCAGGACTCGAGCCGGAGGACGCTCAGATCACAAAGAAGACGCGCTACCTCTAAACCATGACGCCGGCAATTTCGATTACTGTTTTCTTAATATGAGGTATTCTTGAACAGTTATTATTTGAAATCATAAAAAAATAATTAAGGCTCTGAATAAAGCTCGAAAATGTTTTTAAGATGTTTTTTCGTATAGTTGAATTGATATTACTTAAAATTCAAGTTCTTTTTAACCATAATAAAATGTGATCGTAAATTCTCTAATTGGATTAATTATAGTGAGCAATCAATCGGAAAAATATGTATAAAGTATCATTATATTAATCATTACATTTGCTTTAAATAATACTCATTTATAAGTAGTTTTGCGAATTCTAAAGTGTAGTCTTTACTTTGCTATTTTAAAAACAAATTTTGGAATCTCCTTAAAGTCTAACTAGCTGTGCCTAATTTAAAAAAGCGGGAAGGGGGGGGGGAGAATGGAAAGCTGAAAGTGAATATTATATTGTGATAGTAATTAAAACCTATTTTAATTCAATATACTCCAAAATATCCCGTTTAATTTGATCCCTTTGAGAGAAACGTTTAAATCATTTCTAATTAATAGCATCTCAATGAAAAAATAAGTACAGAAATATTTCGAAATTTCTAATAAAAATTAGAAAATTCAAAATAATATAAATTTTTGTAGATCGAACTTTTACAGTTAAGTTATATCTCGGCAATCCTTAATTTCAAGATAGAAGAATTATTTTAAGCTAAAATAGCCGAATTGAATGCCATTCTTAGAAATTGGTTTTGACTCGCTCAGGCCCTTTTCTAAGAAAGGGCATGGGGTGAAAGTAAATCCAGAATATGATATCACTGTATCGTCAATTAGCAAAATCACTTTATTTTTAGAAAGTATCTGCCAAATATCATGTATAATTCTCTTTATTGCGTATCTTGTTCGTTCCTCGAGAGAGAAAAGTGGCGAAGAATTAATAGAAGAGATCATGGTAACATTAATTTTTGACCCTCGCTTCCTCAAATCTAAGAGACATTGCCAAAAGCTTCTTTTTTAAAGAGAAAAAAAACAAGTTTTAGCATTCAACAATCAAAATCATTTAACATTTGATTGAAAGGCTAACGCATTTGGTCAGCATACATTGTCCAGTGACAAGTGGTTAAAATTTTGTGGTAAATTTGTACGATTGAGTTTGAATTAATGAAGCAAAGCCAAATGATTTCGATGATGGTAGAGATGTTTAGAATAATCACAATTATTGATACATGAATTCAGCAGATTAATATTTATAATATTAATAATAATCTTCATATGGTGATAATAATACTTTAATTCTGAAATTAATGCTTTGAACAACACTTTTATTAATAATAGAGCGGTTGTGTGTATGTGTAAGTTTAATCTTCTTTATTTTACTTATATATATATATATATATATATATATGTTTGATTTAGTTTACTTATATATATATGTGTGTGTGTATGTGTGTATGTAATGATGTTTTAAACTCTAATTTCAAATCTAATTAATTTCCAAAGCTTTATCTTAATTTAGTCCATAGTAATTTCATTCTCTTATTTCCTGATCCAATTCCACTTTCTCTACTTAATTAATTCAATAGAAGCTTTGTAAAATTGCTTGCTGAATCGGCTAAAAGCCTAAACGTTTCCACACTCCAAGTAAAGGGACAAAATACCACTGACTTGACAAATTCTTCTAAAAGATCCTTATGTTTCCCTTGCTTTTTGATTGACATACTATGAAAATCCTTATTAAGTGAGCGGACGTGTTTTGTCAGCGCCTTCTTGTAAATGTGTTATGCCTTCCCGAGATGGATTGAAGCGAACTTAATTTTTTAATCAGATGGCAGTTTCGAAGACAGAAAAACTCATTGAAGTTTTAAAGTTCGCTTTATTTTCTCTCCCGGGAGGCAGGCAGGCATGTTTATGTACAAGCAGTATGGGCAAAGAACGTCCGCTCACAGCAACAGATTAGGCAAGAAGTGGCGTAAAAAGAGGGAGAAAAAAATCATCCCTGTCATATACTGTGATGTTTTAATAGGGATTTCCATGGTATGTCAATCAAAAAGCAAGGGAAACACAGGGATCTTTTAGAAGAATTTGTAAAGTCAGCGGTTCACGCAGAGCGTGTGAAAGTGTTGGCGTTTAGCCGATTCAGAAATTTTATAAAGCTTCTCTTGAATTAATTAAGTAGAAAAAGTGGAATTGGATCAGGAAATAAGAGAATGAAATTACTATTGTCTAAATTAATATAAAGCTTTGGAAATTAATTTGGATTAAATTAAGATTTATATATATATATATATATATATACAATTTCTGAGTTATCACGTTTACATTTTTGTGAATATACAAACCGACATAAATAAAATCTTGACGAATTTGGTTTCAGATTTAATAGGTATTTGCACTTTAGATGTTAAATTTGTGTACCAAATTGTATCTATCTAGCTCTTTTTCGTTGTGCAGTTACTGTATTCACTTGTAATCGCATAGTCGAACAGATAAATAGAGATTTTCAAATATGGCGTAAAGATCATGTTTCAAATATGGCGTAAAGATTGAAGAAGTTTGTGGTTATCTATAAAGTTGAACAAATTGCATTACTCAAAAGTATGTAAATAATTAGAAGCTCTGTAACTAATTAGAATAACATGAAACCATTCGAGTTTATTGAATTAATTGGTATAATGAAATTAAATTGAAGAAATAGACTCTTACCTTCCGCTGAATTCATTCAAATATTTCGAAGAAAATTCATATCATAATTCAATATTCCAGTGCACTTTAAAACTGTCAGAATTGAAGATATGGTTTTTGGGAACTTGAAAATCAATATGAACTTAGGTATCGCCTTTGCCATTTATGCCCATTCCTAACTAGGCTAATTGCATCTTCAAAACGGGAAGAAAAATTTTCCAAAACTAACCATAGCTTAAATGATGTAGTAAAAAATATCACAAAACTCAAACAATTATTCTCTTTCTCTGTGATTATAAGTTCATCTGCTTAAAGATTCAAACGATAAGTTTCAATTAGAAAAATCAAAAAAGAACTTTTGAATTATCGTTGCCACTCTGGCTTTCAAGGAAAAATGTATAAATATTTTAATTTCTTTCGTTTAGTTTTAAATCAAAATCGTTTGCAGCATGGTTTACTGCAAGAAGAATATGATAAATGTTATATAATAAAACTATTTGCAAGCCATCATTATCGATAATTTGATAAGTTATTGTTGATTTTCTTCTCTAAAAATATAATTTATTTATAATAT
Source organism: Argiope bruennichi (assembly GCF_947563725.1). NCBI lineage: Eukaryota > Metazoa > Arthropoda > Arachnida > Araneae > Araneidae > Argiope > Argiope bruennichi. Next base: position 78,569,192 of record NC_079156.1, read on the forward strand.
TTATCAATCCCCAAAGCTTAATTTGGCTTCGTAAGAATCTGAAATCACATGATCGTTGAATTTTTCACACGATAATAAAAATATATCACACAATGTATATACATTGCATGTGAAGTTCAGTCATCATGAAAAATGCCAAAATATATTAAATTAAATTTGAAGTTAACATTCTGTCATAACTATTGAGCCTGAACCTTCTTTTATAACTGTTATGTTCCTCAATATTGCAATTTAATGCTTTTCGAGAATCAATCGCCACAAATTAAGATTTTATATTAAAATTTAATTTTCACTGCTTTTTTTCTGAAGTTTGGTCATTACAATATCATTTGGAATTGTTAAACTAAGTGTTTAGAATGGACATTTTTTCTATCGAATTTTGACTGATTGAGAAGAATTTATAAGCATTTTTTTTGTCGATTTTTGATAAAAAATTTATTGATTTGGGTTAAAAAAACTTTTATTTCTCTTTTTTTTAACAAGGACAAATTTTCAAAGAGCGATTCAAATATCCATCTGAAAATTTTAACTGGTTATTTCTGTGTTTAAGCCTATTTAAGTAGAATTTCAAAAAAAATTTCTCAAATTTTAAAAGAAAGTTTTTTTTAAATTCCATATTTGCACTTTTTAAAAATTTACTTTTGATCTAATTAAACTATTTTAACATCTACTACTTCATCTTATAGGTATTTTAAGAATCTGTAGCTCATTAATTTAAATTTTTCCATTCAGGAAAAATTAATGTTTTCAATTTTTCATCACCGTTCCCTTTTATATTGTAATATATCTAGGAGCAAACTCGGAATCCTACTTTTAGAAAGACAACTGAGCAATTTAAAGCAATGCCAAAATATAATTCGACTAGACTATCTTGATATATTTAAATAACAATATTATACAGTACAAGTAGTAAGTACATCCTAAAAATTTGATTTGAAATAATTCTCGAATGTGATAGAAAGAGATAAAATGAAGAATGAATTTCTGTTCATTTCACGACCTTACAGAAGCATCAAAGAAATTTAATTTTAAATTAAAGCAAAAAGACGTAAAAAAAGAGATTTTAGGATGGGGAAAAAAATCAACTTGCAACATAAAAATAATGTGCAGTTTAATGCTAGAAAACATACTCTGTTGCGGCTGTCATGGGACTATGTTGTCCTACGAACTGGCTTCATTTGTTTAGCTTGCTTGATTTTTTGCTGGATATTCGCTGAAAATGACAATGAAAAAAATGAAAAGATTACAGAGTAAATTTTAGAGTTACTGAAAATTTCCTGAAAAACTAGAAGGAAACCTTATTAAAAATAAAAAGCAGTTGGAAATTTAAAAAAAAAAAATGACTGTTTTAAAAGACGAGTTGAACTAATTATTTTCTTGGCCTATTCTTAAAATCGTAATTGAAAGAACTTTCATTTTTACAGCGAATCGATTTATTATTATGCTCCGATTTTTTATTTTAAAGCTTTCTCTGTTTGGAAAAAGCATAAATATCCAGACAGTTTAATGCATTTTTTTTTTTTTTGGAACGGGTCATATTACAATGCAATAAATAAAAAAAAATCCAAACTTTTCAAAATTCTTTGAAAAAAAATTTTGGGTTATTAAAAATAAATTATCGAAATACCTTATAAAGGAAGATTGTTTCTGCAGTTGCTGCCCCCCCCCTCCCTTTTTCTTCCAATAAAAAGATAGCTATTCGAAATAAAATGTTATGTATAGCAACTAATATCATTAAAAAGACATTAACAAGAGGGGTTTTTTTGTTTGTTTTTTTGAAAAAAAAGTTGTTGCTGGCGTCCTGGCATAGGGGTAACGCGTCTTTCCCGTGATCTGCGCGTCCTGGGTTCGAGTCCAAGTTTGGGCATGGTTGTTGTTCTATCTGTGAGATGTATGAATGTACCCTCCTGTGAAAAGGGGTTGTGCAAGTGGATGAGTGATGTGTGAGTAGCAAAGTCGTACTCTTGGCCCTAAGTGGTGCTACTATAAAAGCAAGAGACGCTCCCCCATCGGTTTAAATTGCTGTCTTCGTAACAGCGGGCTCGTCCATGACAAGTGGCATAAGAAGCAACAACGGGGTTGTTGGAACATTGTTTTGATTTTATCTGATCTATGAAAAAAGTTTAACAGTTCAGATAGTATTTTTTATAACTTTTACTTTCTTGTTATTAAATATACAAAGAAGAATCATTATGTAATCATCAAAGCTCAAGATTTTGACCAATATACAAGCTTCAGATCTTAATCCGAAAAGTCCATTCTATGAACACGATAACTTTAAAAAGCTTTTAACTTGATAGGTGAAATGTTTCGTATACTGCTTCTACTCCATATTTTTTTCATCGAATTTCGGATGGGATCTATTCAGAGGAAATCTATTTATCCAATTTTCCGAATATAAATTAACACAATAATTACTAAACGAAGATAGTTAGATGGATAAAAAATTTTACCAAGATTTAACATCAAAGATAACATAAAGATATGTGTCAAATTTAAAACCATATCCATCAAGGGGTTCACTGCCTGTTGCTCTGTAATTTCAAAAACATGTAAATGCGTAAATGCGATAAGTCAAAAACACTGTGATTTAAATATATGAAATTGAGTATGTGATTCCATGGCTGCAATTAGAGCTCTGTGTCAGATTTAGCTTATAATCGATTAGAAAAAAAAGTCGTCCAAATATCACATTCGGTTTCCTGGTGCTGCGTTGACCCTTTATTCTTGTTTTGTGTGTTGACCCTTTATTTACCGATGGTACATCTAAATCTATCTGATATCTTCGCAATTTGAGTTTTTTTTTTTTCTAGAGGTATTCAAAAGAATATGAAGAGTGTAGCTTATATAGAAAGCAGTAGATATCAACTAAAGAAATAAACTGAAAAAATATTTAATTAATAATTAAATTAATTGTTATTTTGATTAATTAAAAAAATTCTGCCTTTCTGGCTTTATTTCCCTCCAAAACATAATAATTGTGAAAAAATAAAGTTGAAAAATTGATGGCAAGTTAATTCGGTAAGTAAAGAGTTAAACTCATCCGAATAATACGCAAATACATTTATTGGAGAGTATTGTGGAGACTATGTCCATTGTTTTTTTTCTTACCCCTCATAAATTTTAAAAATATTCAATTTCAGTTTTAAAAAAACGGAATTAAAATTCTAGTCAAATGAAATTAATATTTAATTCATGTCCGGATGTTCTCAAATTTTGTCTCCATCGAAAACTAGACTAGAAATTTTTATGTCTATGTTGTTCTTCTTTAATAATTAGCATACGTTTCGGTACTCTTTATCTTTTTTATCACTCATAGTCACTAAATCAGTTTAGATAATAGCAATGTGTAAGTAATACATTATTAATACATGAAGAATGTCCATTTCTTTCTCTGTGTAGTGACAGTTGTTAAGAGCATTTTGAAAGCTATCCGATTTGTAACCGACTGCGTTGACCTTTCGAATGAATAGAACAAGGTCATTGAGAACGCAGGTTAGCAGTAGGACAAAGTACTGAAGAGCGGTCCTCCCCTTATAAGCAAATCCCTCACCAGAATTCCTCCAGGAACAATTTTTAAACTACATCCAGTAAATAAGTTTCTCACTTTATTTCTCTATTCACTCTATGTGCTAACATGAGAAAAAAGAATCTTAATAGCAATTCTCAGTAATAGTTACATTTTCACATGCATTACAGACTGGACAGCGAAATGCGTTGAAATGATTGATGACTTAATAAAGAACTGCTCATAAAACTATTTCCCATATAACTAGATTTGATAATATTAATTTTCTTGTCTCTTTGTCATAATTTTTTAAATCTATATTTTTATCTCCGCTAATAAAACCAACAACAGTGGTTTTTCCGAAACTTTCTAGCATACTCTCTAATAAAATTATCAAGCCAGAGAACGCCTTACATGGCATTGGCATATTATTTATAATTACGAAATATTAATTTTTGGCGTGAATTTAGCATTTTTACTGAATCTCTCGTGTCATCCTTGGCGATTAATCCCTGGGATGCGTTAATAGTATCCAAAAATCGAATTTGTGTGTTAGACACGTTTTTTTTTTTTTTTCCTTCTACCCATTGAAACAAAAATTCGATACAAAACTGCACTTATAGACACAAAATCCCATACCAAATTTGATATTTAAATAATTGCTTTTTAGATAATCGCGTTTACTTATTTCTGAAAAATAGGCAACCTGAAATTGGATTTGACTCAAAAATTTTCAATTGTCTACACTACAGATGTTAAATCTATGTACCGAATCTTATTTATCAAGCTCTCTTCGTTTTGTAGTCATCGTTTTAACTTATATTCGAACAGACAGACAAACGGACTTCCTCTGAACAGATTTTACTCAAAATTTGACAGAAATCTGAAAATTCGGTGTAAAAACCGTTTATAAAATATCAATCGTCTAGTTCAAATCATTTTTGAGTCATCTTTATCGCAGACAGATAGACGGACATTTTCTGAAAATGAATTTTTCGAATTCAGGATAGTCTAAAACGTGGGGATTCGTCAAAATCTCGCGTTCGAATTTTTTAAAGATTACTTTCTCTCTACTACTTATAAATAAAAGGAGAACGCCCATATTTGTATATAGTTGTATATTCATATGACACAGATTTACTTTGAAAGATGGAAAGGCTTTACTCGGAGTGTTTTTTTTTTTTAAAATTTTAATTTAGAATACATGGGGCAGTCATTTGGATACGTTTTTATTTCCATTTATAAGCTTCACATGATTGTTCCAAAGTGCAGCAATGAGTATTTGGAAGTCCTTTTTAAATGCTTTTTGATAAATATTTGTCGAAAAGACCGATATATGGCAATAGCGGTACTAGAATCAGATTTAAACCGGAAGTATGGAAAATAGTAAAATCTCTATTGTACAAATAGTGCTAAGAATTAAAATACTATTTTTTTTTTTTTTTTTTGCTTTCTAAAAAATACATTGGTAAAATGGGATTTTTATTTTTATGGAAGACTTATTAAAATGTTCTTTGTGTCACTGGGATATTGTTTAACTCATTATGTAGCCATTTGACAAATCTTAATTAATTAAATTTTAAATTTTTTATATAACTTTCCTAAATTATATGCATTTAATCAAAACACGTATATTTTTTGGAAACAAAAAAAAATCATGCCTTCTAGAGTTAATTAAAATTTCAGTAAAATTTGGACGCGATTCCAAGATAACTTCCAAAAATATTATTCTACTTAAAAAAATTTACCACTTCTAAAATTGAAAAAGTTTATTGATGATAGTTTTAAAATAAAATTTTAAAACTATCTTGATAAATTACTTTTTTAAACTCTACCTGGTAATATGAGATTAAGTATGAAAAAATACTTAAAAAGGATTTAAACCATTGTTTATTGAAAACTTGAAATTGCACTAAGTTATTTATAATTCAGTTGTAAAATATCTTTTGAGGAAATAAAAAATCTGTTATTTTTCAAAAATATAATAATATAAATATAAAGCATGCATTTCGGATTCTCACTTAGTCATGCTTCACTGTATCTAATTTTTTTTTTTTTAAGTAGTCTTTCTTTGACCAAAGATGCCATATTAATGACTAAAATGGAATCTTGAAGGAAGAAAAATATTAATAGAGCTACATTTATACATATTGAAACAATCGATAAATATTTTACCTTTGTGTATCTCTAATTATTTTCAGCCGATTTGTCCTAAATTTTATATTTGGGGATTTCTCATTATTCAGAATTATTTAAACAACGAAAAATTAGCAGCAGCTACTGGAAGATTTAAAGATTATGCCAATATAAATATGTAGATGGTGCTTTATATCAATGCAATTTGTATATTTTCAGACTTATTTTTAAGTTAAATGGTGTATTTTCCTAGAATTTAATTTTTATAGAATATTATGAGTTTGAGATGTCCGGATATTTTTTCCACAGACTGTGCATTGCAAATTTATAACATTAGATCTTGAATAGGATAAGTTGGATCTTGTATTAGTTTTGGAAAATAAAACATATGTTTTGGCTTGTCCGTGTTTGAAATCTGATTTTTATATCATCCTTTGGTTAACGAAGAAGCAAAGGTACGAGTTCAAAAGCATTCTTCAGACATCATGCGTTATAGTTGCAGATTTTATGTTGGTGATATCCATACTTTGTAAAAATGAATAATTGAAATTTTTTTTTGCTTTTTTATTAAATATGTTTCACAAGGAAGTTACAAGAATTTTACGATGTTTCAATTCCGAAACATCTTTACAATTTATTTCAAACTACGTGAGAAAATATTCTTAAATGTTTTTAAGGAAATGAAGTTTTGTTGTAACTCCTTATACATGCTGGGAATAAAGTATCTGTATATGGATTCATAAATCAAGAATTTATCATCTGGACCGCTTTTTTTTTTTTTTTTTTTTTTTTAGAACGGGACAAAACTACTGTTGTTAAAGAAATAAATTATTTCAATTGATTTAAACTGTGAAAAATAAATAATATTCGTATTTTTATGAAACTACTTATTTTACAAAATATCTACTCAGATAACTATTAATTTATACTTGGTTTTTAAATTATTTTCTTTTTTATTTAAGGATAATTTTAAACTTAAATCATTTATAGACACTGCAATATGATACAAACATGAGACTGCATCTTTAAAAGTGTTCATTTGTACAGTAAAATTTAACTAAAATTTCAATAATCTATTTAATTAAAAAATCATAATAACAGACGATAAATCTCTTGCATTAAACTATCTACATTTATCTACGAAGGGCTTATTTAAGAAGATTCATCTAGTAGACAGTGCTCGTTTTTACAGATTTAAAAATTTATCTATTTTTTTTTATCAATAATTGCTTTATTTTGAAAAAAATATTGTTTTAAGTGTTGTTTTTTTTTAATTTTTTAAAATTTTTTAATTATTTTTTTAACCAGTTGATTGTTTATTTTTCCTTTTTATCTAATAGCAATAGTCTTGATTTTCAAGTGAGAATGTATAAGGTACTTAAAATGTTTATTTATTCCATAGAATTTTTGTCAAATTATGAATGCTTGATTTCGTATCGTTTGAGAATATTTAAGTTGTCTTAATGATATTGAGAAATACGATAATTTAATCAAAATCTAATTTAATTAAATCTTTTTGATTTTCCTGTTTAATAACAACTACTTAAAAATGTATCTTACAAATATATTTAGCCATTTTAATAAAGTGAAAGTTTGAAAATTAGAGAGATTAGTCAGAAATAGAAAAATATTCAATCATATATATCAATAGCAATAAATTGTTTACAACATACGAGAGTTCTAATAAATACGAAAATTCGAAAAAAGCTTTGATTCGATGATACGTACTTTTTCATTTTTATGCAAACCCTCTCATTATGAAAAATTTTGTGCATAAAAAGCTATGGCAGAACACATGATTGGTAAATGGCAATATTCTAGGGTTATGTATTTTAGGGCTATAGGACGAATTTCACAAAATTAAACAGGTTCCTTTTAAAAATAAATTTCTTTTATTCAAAATATCAATATCTACTGCTTAAAATATTAAATCCCATTTAAATGTATCGACTATTTTTCAACACATTTGACTTATATACAGAACTATTTACATTGACGTAATAATACGATACTTAGATGCCTCATCACAGCAATCATTTGAATTCATACTTACAGTTAAATGTTACTAACCAGAAGGCTAAATGTACATTGTTAGATGAAAATCGTTTTAAAGAAATCGGGAAAATATATAGTCTATATAAGTATGTATATATTTCAACAGTGGCAATAAAATTGATTAATTATGCCAAAGAAGGAATAAACGTTTGACTGAGGGCATAAACGTTTGAATTAAAGAATAAAGAGAGTACTTATAAAGAAAAAAAAAATGTTTTTGAATGACTGTTATATCTTATAAGAAATTATAACGGGGAAAATGTAAAAAAAAAAATTAACTTTATGTAAATATCAAAAGGATTTTCTAAATCTTATTATTATTTTAAGAACTCAACTCTATTTGTTATTTATGATATTCAAAACTGGAATTATATATATATATATATATATATATATATATATATATATATATATATATATATATTAGAAGGTAGGAAAGTATATTTCAGATCGATTTCTTAAAAATTTTAATTCATTAATAATTAAGATGAATTTTGTATATTATTTTTAATTTAACTTCCGAAAATATCATTGTTTAAAAATGAATTTTATATCATTCCAAAGTCTATAAAATTCCAAAGTCTGTCTTTTTAATTATATAAATTTAATGGCCATATGAATTTTAGCTAAGTTTGCATATTTGAAAAATATTCTTTTTATCTAATTTCCAACAGTAAATTACATTGTTGTCCTGAAATTTAAACCATGTTTATTGTTTCAACAAATATTTCAATCGCATGATTTTTTTCTACTGTTGAAAGTTAAATAAGAAGAATTCTGTTTAATATATGTACAGTTTACAAGACAAATAAAAAAAAGTGAATGCATAAGATCGTAACATTTAGAAAATAGATTAATCGAATATTTACGTTATCCTCCATTAGAAAGATTCGTGTACTCAATGAATGGGAGCAAATATTAGACAACTAAAATAACAAAACTTTAATGTCTGGTAGTTTCACACCATCTTGGATATGAAGTTATATCTAAGCGATTTAAATATAAACAATATCCTAGGCTTGTTGCCAAAGACGAATAGTATTTAATAAATAACGTTTCTCGATATTATCAGAATCATTTCAAAAATAAATAAAATATTGTTCAAAAATAACATTTTTTTTCATTTTGTTTTAAAATAAGAATATTTATTCCTTCTATTCCCCCCCCCACTTTTCTTCTATTTATTTTAACACGTGGTGGTTGCAGTGACGTAAAAAGGGTGACTGATGCTCAAATCATATTATTGTTTTTAGACTTTACTTCATGCAGCATTTCATTTTTATTAAAAAGTGATATAAATACAAAGCTATTTGAACTATGCAACGTCGAAAACATCTGGATATCAATACTTTATTGTTTGTCCTTTTATTAAACTGCAAAATGAATGTATAAAACGAATTTTAGAAAACGCTCATATGGTGCACTGAAATATCATTATAGTGGAAATCAAAATGCATCGATAAATTGTCTTTAAATTAAGATATGAATTTCTCTCCAGAGTTTTTCTACAAAGTTTCTTAAAACATATAGGAATTAATTTTGTTGGGACAGATTACTGGTTTATTTTATTCAATACAGAGAGATTTTAGTATAGAAAAATAGGTCAGTAAAATGCTTCGCCATATCGGCTACTAAATCGTATTTCCTCTAGGCAGAGAAACTGGCGCCATCTATCGTTCATCCAATATAATAAGTATTTAAGACGGTGTTAAAGCGTTTCAAAATTTTCTTTATTAAAAAAAAAAATTCCATCTTGTGATACACTTTTGCGATACCCTTTATTAAATATATCGAATGACTAATGTGCATGTAATCATATTTAATGAATTAAGGCAAAGGTAAAATAACTTTCTCCTTCATAAGGATGCGTTTGCTAGAGAGACTGATTTACAAGTTCGCCCGTAAGGTGAAACCACAGAATACTACAAGAACCGGTTTGATTGCTACGAGTAGAATATTAAGAAGGTTACAGCGCGTGGACCATACCCATCGTTCTAAATTAAGATTTGTTTCCGAGGTTGTCAGAGCATTTACGGAAAGGAAAACTGAAGAAATTACCAATTCGGTATGAACATTTGATAACATTTTTGTATTTTTAAAAAAGTTTTATCTGTCAGTTTAATATAGTAATGAGCAATAAGCTGTTATATTTAATTTTATGTCGTTAATAGTTACTAATTTAATAATGTAAACAATCTGTAAATGTTATTAAAATATGATTTAATTCTATGAGATGCACTTTAATAAAACGATTCAAATAAATTTAACACAGAAAGAGATTATATCTATGAGGGGAAAAAATGAATAATCTTAAGAAACTATTGTTAAAGAAAATGATATACTTGAAAGAGCATTCATATCGATAGAAATTCTAAACTCAGCTTGGCGGAGAGTATAATAAAATATTCTTATTAATGAATATTAGTTATGATATATGCCATAAAATAGAGCTTCGTGAAAATGTATTCGTTTGAAACAAATTTTTAATAAAAAAAAATTATCTATACATAACATTTATTTTATTCCAATTCTTTTATACATACCATTTTCTCATTACCCCCCCCCCCAAAAAAAAGCAAAATAATCGACAAAAGGAATTTAATAATATAAAAATAAAGGGATTTATTACTTATTTAAGAATAAAAGAAAATTTAATTAAAAAAATTATTTAATAAATTTTAATGAAATTGCATGATTTTCAAAACCATCTAAGCTCAGAATTTAGAGGCGGGGAAATTAAAAAATAATTCAACACAAGATTATTCACAAGCCATTAAATGACCATAATGAAAGAGGAAAACTAGAATATTACATATTTAACTGTTTATTTATACTTTTATAAAAGTACCATAGCAACAACACTAATAGACCCTCCTGACTTAATTGACAAAACTTGAATCGCATTTTTTTCCCCCATAATAGTTGACCCACTTTTCACCATATATAATATAACATGAAAAACATTTTTGAGTACCTACAGATGTATGGTATTACAAATCTAGCAAACAATTCTAAGTCAATTTGAAGCAAATACAGTTTACAAAATGTTACTTTAAGTGGTTTTCTGGACATTTTGCGAGAATTTCCTCAAATAGTGATTGTGCATATGAATTTTTAAATTTTATATGTAAAATTGTAAATTTTATTTATGTAAAAAGGTGATAAGTAATCCAAGGAATAAAGAGTATTTTTTCAAAAAAGGTAAATATTTATTTTAATATATTATAGTAATATTTAGTTACCTATATTAAGAGGAGAAACTTACCATTCAAATTTAAGTCCTGAAATTTTCCATTCAACATACTCCATTTAATTGTTAATTATAAAAATTTCGATCGTATTTTTGTTTTTCTGTCTTATCTTCAGACCATAAAAGCATTATTTTCTGATTTTTCAGAAGACTTATCTCTTTGAGAATGAAAATGGGTTTATATTTTGAAATTCAACTTTGAACCCACATTACAGAAATTTTTTATTTTATATAAGATGACAATAAAATGTTGAATAATTTCTGCAATATGCTGGTTATAATAATGCAAAAATACTTATATAAAATGCTAAATTGCTATTATATAAAGTATATCAGATTTAATTATTTGATATTATAATTCTTAAAGTGTTATTGAAGGAATAATATTCCTTAATAATTTTACGACGAACTTTCTCACTATTCATTCAGAATGAAGATATATTTTTCAAAGATAAATAAGAATATGTATTAAGAAAGAAAATTTTTATTACTCTTAGATCTTTCCTATATTATTATTACTTGTATTATTTTTATTTTTTCATTTTGTATACATTTCAAAAACTGAGTAGAGAAAAAAAAATTATGCAGGTCTCAGTAAGCGAAATCTTACAAAAAGAGAGGGAAGAGGAAGAAAATTTAAACGCAGCTATTAGTAACTTTTCAAATCTTCCTAACTTTATTTCCCGCATTCTTTATCGTCTCATCTTAAAACAATCTTGAAATTTTCACAATACGTACAAAAATTGTCTCGAGAATATTTTGTGAGCGTTCTTTCAAATTTTCCTTTTAATAGCTTGTTCAATTAGTCAATCGGAATGTTTACACAACAGAAAAAGCATTATTTTCGATCGATAATTAATGGTCCTCCTTTTTCAATTTTTTTTATCTATAAAATTTTGTACATTAACGTTTAAAACTAAATATTTGCATCGAAAAATATCGTTTTTCTTGTTTGTTGCCTATATTCATTTCAATAGCAATTGTTCATAATAATAACAATATACTTTGCCCACTCAAGTGTCGTCTGAACTGTTTAAAATCGCAATGCTCATTCCACAGTAGCTCCCTTATAACTTAAAAGTGGGACTTTTTCTGGTAAAACTATGATTACAACTACCATTTTTGAAGAATTCCGTCATTACGAAATCCTTTTCAAGAATACTTTTGGCATCATTCGTATTTCCCAAACTATTAAGAAATCTTAAGAATAGATTAAAAAATTGATTTAAAAATTGGACTTCAATGTAATACTTTTTCTAAAGGATCGGATTGTATTATACTCCCTCTCTATGAAAGATTATGAGTCACTATAAATTGTTGAGGACATCATGTACTTGCTCATCCAAGAAATTTCTGCCTTCTACTTTATTGTTTAATGCTATTGTTCCTATTATCAGAACAATTTTTCTTTTACTCGTTGGACGCCTAAGAATAATAAGTTAAGTAAGGGCAAATTTAATTTCAGTAAGTTGTCATTAATGGAATATGAAAGAAAATGTGGATTTAAAAAAAAAATCAAATTCGTAAATATCGAGATTTAGCCACTTTTCATTAATTCTGATATTTGTAGGAAAACCAGCATATAAATTGAAAGAACTGCAATGAAATAAACAGTTTAGAATTTCCGCCGCTTGATTTTTGAATTTAGTTTCTTTTTATGTTTTGTTATTTAATATTTCTTCCATCCTTTTTATGTCCTAAGAATTATAAATATGTTATTTTACAAGTTTTTATATTAATTTGGGGATATTAATACTTGTAAGTCATCATAGTTGTATTCCCTACATTGTTTTAAACATTTATAAGTAAGGTAGTGTGCATTCCTTTACTTTATAAAATAACCATTTATCATTTCTGTATTTTTTTATAGTGGAGACAAAGCCATTTTTAAATTTGTATATTTTAAATTCTTATTTCAAAATAAAAAGAATAATTTTCTTTGTAAGTATTTTTTTTTTTTTTTAATTTTGAGAAACTGGGAAATAATATGTTATAAAGAAAGTGAATTCAACATGCATATATTTTTAAATCAAAAATATATCTTAATAATATATTAGAAAATATTTCTTTATTCGTAAAACAAGGTGATCACAAAATGTTTGTTAAATATATAATTGTCATTAACTAAATGAATTTTTTAATTCTTTTGCTTGTTTTTTATGGTATTTTTTTTTCTCGTTTTATTGCATGCTAAATTTTTTTATAAAATATTCTGTACTTCTATGAAATAATATCATCTTTAAGTATGTAGTTTTTGTAGTACAATTATCTAGAAAATTATTGATTGTCATCTAGTATAATAAACTGTTTTTTTTATAGTATTAGAATATGCTTGTGACTGTTATTTAATGCATAGTGTTATTTAATGTATTTGCTTTTTCTATCAATATACAATTCAGCACTTAGCTTTCTTTCAGAAAGCATCTTCAAAAATCAAAAATATATTCTAATATATAATTTTCTAATATACAATTTTCTAAATCTAATATATAATTTTCTAAATCTAATATATAATTTTCTTTAAATTAAGAAAAGGATTAAAGTGATAACTTTTGTTATATATCTTGAAAATAAAAGGTTTGTGAATTTGGAATAAGTATATTACCAGCTTGTTTCGATTTGATTATACTGTAAATATGAATTGTTTATACATTATATAGGACTATTAGAATTTTTAAAAAATTGCTGCAAATCTCATAAAACTTTCAAAGCATATTTTGTAACTCATTTTGTTTATTGGATGGCTGAAATTCTTTTATCAACATGGAATTAATAAAATACATATTTTTTTTAATTATTATTATTGTGTGAAATATTCAATGTAAAAGTTACAGAATAAGACAGGTGAATGAAACAATGATTTTTTTAAAATTTGCAAGTTATGTTAGGCAAAACATTGAAGTGAAAACTGTATAGTTATTTTTTATAAACTGTATTAATAGACATTAAGTGTACATTTATTTGATTCTCCTTTACTCCTTAAACTTTTATAAAATAATCCTTTTTAATAATAACTCAGCTCTAATAATGTTTTTGTTTTATAAATAAAGTGTTGAAAATTTTTTAGTTATTATAATTTGATATTCAAAGTCTGGTCTATTATGTTGTGCAGATACTCTCTGTAATTTAATAGTTCTATTTTAATAAACTAAACCATTATATGCTCTACATCTTCTATGGCCTTATTCAGAATGTTTATTATTTTCTGTATCTATAATTACACACAATTTTACTTTTGATGGCAATGACTTTTTGATATTTCTTTTTAGATTTTTCATTATTATATTTGTTTCTTGTGTCATTAAAATCTAAACAGTTTTTTAAATATGAAAAATATGAAATATATTTTTAAATAAGAAATATTTTGTTCTCAGACAGATATAGTTTAAGAGCCCTGAAATTATAAATATAAATTAATTCATACAAAATTGGTCTAAGTTTCTAATTATGTTGAATGATTTAACGCTTCCAAAAATGAAAGTAAAGGAAAATGCTTAATGCTCCTAAGTTATTTGTAAGCTGTTTGTTACTCTTGCTAAAAGATACCAAAAATATATTAATACCAATAAAATTTCTTTTTTTATTTTTTTGTATATAAACTATTTAAAGAGAAAGAAATGTAATCGCCAAAAAGTTCAAACTAGAGATTCTGCCTAATCATCTTGATTCAAACCTCTGAAAAAAACATTTTTGTAATTATGTCTGTCTATGAACAAGATTATGTCTGTCTATTTTTCCATTTATAAATTATTATTTTTTTGTCTGTTTATCTGAAAGCAGGTGAACACAATAACTTCAAAATACAAAGCATTTTGTATATAATATGTTACATTGGTAAAATTTAGGATACAGTTTTAGCACCTTAAGTACATATCAAAATTTTAGACCAAATCCATCAATGAGTTGATCATCTATTGGTCTTTAAGTTCACATGCATGTAAATACTGCAAAAAAAAAAAAAAAGAGGCTTAGATAATTAAAATTTTGTTTCTGAAATTGTTGTTCTGTTACAATTTTGGATTCAGTGGGAAAACCAAAAATTTTCAAGCGTACTTGCAGTTTTTTACTATATTGTGTCTCGGAAAATAAAATACTCTTGGGTTTCACTGCTTTGCTCAAAATTTCGACTTTTTACACTGAAGGGAGGGGTAGTAATATTTTTCTTAGGGACTATGAAATGAAGTATTGTAGATACATTTTCAGCTGACTTCACATGTGTTGCTAAGTGTATTAAACCATTTTTCCAAATATATGATAGTAATTATCCACTTTTGGCTTTTTATGAATCTGATATTCATAATTAGCAAAACTATGATTGTATTTTTTCCCCGTAAGTTTTGAAAGAAAGTTGAAATTACTTTTTTGCAATAAATTGCTAAACCCAGTGTTCTAATTGTGCACATTTTATAAGAATGTGCAAGTATAAGAGACAACAAATTATAACAAGTCTTATAATTCACAAAAGAAATATCTGATAAAGTCGTATGCTTTTCAAGTGCGATTGTCAGTAGAATTAATGTTGTGTAAATAAATAAATCTCTAATAAATTTTGCATAATGTAATCTAAATGCATAAGGAATAAATCTTTAATAAATTTTGCAATGGTAAGGTATTATTTTGTCAGAGAACAAGTAAATGTGAAAAAAGAAAAGAAATGGTTTCTGTATTGTACTTTCATCAGAAAAAGTAAAAAGATACTATTCTCTTGGAGTTTGTAGATTTCTTGGTCAAATTATCTTTACTTGATTTTGATAAATTTAATATCTGGAAAATGAAGTTGTATTTATTTTTATCCTTTATTTGAAAATCATAAATTTTAAAAAATTGTAGTGAGTTCTTAAAATTTTCATTCTTTCTAATGAAAAAAAAAAAAAAAACATCTGTTGAAAGAGGATTCAGCATTAATAAAAATATTGGTGATTTGAATGAAAAATATCAAATTTCATAGCATATAGTCTATGACCACATAAAGCAGTCTGGTGGAATCCAACTACTGAACGTTACTAAAAATAAATTGGGAATTTTAGAAACCTCAGCCCACTCAAGATATTATCTATCTTTTTGGAAACAGATGGCAAAAGAAATAGGTGTCAATAGCTTAAAATTAGAATATGATTTTTTTTTAATCTCTTCATGGAAAAAAATTCTCTTAGAAAAGGAAATTGCTAAAAGTGAATATAAAGCTAATACACTTATTCACCAAGTTAGAATCTTTTCACTATTAACAAAAGAATATAGTAAGTTGGGAAAATCAACTCGTTGTTGTAAGTTGGGAAAATCAACTCAAGTTAATTGTGAGAAAAATTGAAAAAGTTGAAGAAAATCTCTAAAGGATCTACTTGCATATATAATAAAATTAGTAAGATTTTTATATTTGTAAATTGTCTTTATTCAAATTCTTTATCTTTATTTTCCCAGGAACTGGCATGTTAATAAAGTAACAATATAATCTTTTTTTATACTATTAACTGTAATGTAATTAAAGAATTTAAGATATATATTAAAAATCTGTTAATAAAATTTTTCAAATTAAACTTGTATAAAAATATTTTAAATAATTAGTTTCAGTGCTGATGAAATATATTCCATTATTTCTGATAGTATTCTATGTTTATATGTGTATAAAATCGGATATTTATTTAGTTAATAACCCAACTTAATTTATTTCATTAAACTCATAGTTTTATAGTAAAAAAAATTACTTCATGGTTGGTTCTTATTTTTTTTTCTTTCAAAGTGCTTACTCCTTCTCTAAAGTAACTAATGATGTACTTATTTTTTTAGATAAAATTAGTCAATGCATCCTGATAAAATTAGTCAATGTTTAAGAGAATTGAAAAAATATGCCTTGGAATAATAGCAAAAATAAAGTATAAAAAGGCATATACTTAGATGGAATGTGTTATTTAATTAAATGGCTGATTTAGCGTTCTAAGGAGTCTTCAATGAAGCCTTGATCAATATATATATTTAGTAACAAAACAATAAAGGAAACTGATTCAGATTTAATTTAAACTGCTCTGTGGGAAGAAGTTACACTATGTATATTGTTTTATTTCTGTTTTTTTTTAAATTTAGACATGATCGTAAATCAAAAAATAAGTATTTGAAGATATTTACAATCCTATGTTTTACTGGCAAGAAAAGGAAAAATATTAGCATGATGAATGATTACATTATGTGTAAGGGAGCTTGGGAATCTTAGCATAATTGGAAAATTGCCAGATAAACTAGAGAGCATAAATATAAAATATGCGATAAAAAAAAAGCTTAAGGAAAAAAACAAAAACATTATAGGGTTTTTTTTTTTTTTTTGAGATAGAAAGATAATAGAATCAAAAACTAAACAACCATTAGATTTAATTTTCAGAAATAAAAAATACAAGCAAACAAACATATAACTTAAGGCTTAAACTCTTAAAAATGACTTGTTAAGAAATTAATTTAGGTAACATATAAAAATAACAATCCCAGTTGAAATATAAGACCTTAGTTCCTGGTGGTAACCTCTCAGCTTTGGGACAAGAAGATTCCAAATTCAAAATCTGATTCCACTGAGGAATCACAGTGTATGCAGATCTGATGTACATTTAAACTGTCAGGGCTAAATGTCATCCTACTCAGATTTTATTCTCATCATCTGATCAAACTTAACTAAACTAACTTAAACCAGTTGGATAGAATGTGATGTTAGAATAGTTTGATAAGATCATGTTTAATTGTAAAATAAGAAATAATAAAATTCTAATCAGTTATTTTAATGATGTTAAATACTCATTAATCTGAGTTTTATGCTGTTTTTGCATTTTTCTAGAGCAACCAGCTTTATCTACTAGATATCATTTCTGCACAGAGGGTATTAAGCAAAATTAAATATTTTAAGAAAATAACCGAGAACGATTTCCACAGGTTTGTGTAAGTAATTTTATATTATTTTTGTCAAAAATTTCTTCAATAACGTTTTGATTTAAAGTTTTAGTCTGTTTTTTAGCATATAAAAATATAAGAGTTTTTTAAATATGGATTTTAAAAATATTGTTGAGACTAAAAGTATTAAGTGATAAAAAATTTCAGTATTTTACTTTGTTTCATTGTATGTAATGTTTATAAAATAAACAAAAGGCAATTAACTAGCTTCATTCAAAAAATAGATTAATTCATTTTTTTCTGTAAAAGTCTGATATATTTTAAAGGGAAGCATAAAATCTCATTTCAAAAGTTCTTATTTACAAATTTTATACAATAGATTCAATTTGTAGAAAATTTTGAAAACCAAGCTTACTGTGCACTAAATCATCCATATATTCCCTTTACTGAGGTTGTGTTTGAATTTTTTTCTGTTTACTAATTAATATCAGTAATGTAAATAAATTAAGAGCTTACTTTAGATTATCATATGTTATCTGGTAGAGCCAACCTGCAAGAATAGGCCACACTTAACTTATCTTATATGATAAACTCTCAGCCATTTATTAAGGAAACTGACATTATTAGATTTCATATTTAAAATGTTGTTGGAACAAGCTTTACAATAATTTCATTTTTTTTAATGAATTTTACTCTGAATTTTGAAATACAAACTTGATTATAATAAATATTTGTGTTATCTGCATGTTTTGGTATAATCCAATCTTGATAAATTTGCCAATAATACCCACTCCACTAACTGAAAACTAATTAATTAATGCTTCTTGGTGATGCAACTTTAATTTACTGTTAATTGCAAAATATTCAAAATGGAAATTAGTTTAAAATTCATGCATTTAATTGTGTAAAATGCAATTATTTCTTTCTTAAGATTCTGAGTACATATAATTAAAAGGAATCTAGATGCTGATATTTATATATCCTATTTCAATTTCGATTTTGTAGAAATATACATAGTATAGTCTTTCTTACATAAAATCTTCAGGTTTCTGTGTTTTATTTATATATTTTTTTAATAATTTTAAAGACCATGATAATTTCACTTAGTTTCTGCTTACAAGTTATTGTTGCTTACTAAATGAAAATTAAATTCAGCATTTCTTGCATATATTTGTATATTTATTTAATTTTAAATATATTGTGAAAGGAAAATTATTATCTTTTTATTATTATTGAGATTTTAAGTTCAAAATATTGCTGATTCTTAAATATTCTACTTGTAAAATCATAGTTATAAATGTTGTTTGTGCTTTATAAGTTTAAGAATTGCTATTAGTAAAGTTTAAAAAAAATCAGTTTTATTTTGAAGTTATTACGAAAGTAATAATGATTTCAATAAAGTTAAAATTTTAGCCTCAACAATGTTAAACCCACTGATTCAGACAAAATCATTATTAAAATTAGAAATTTTTCCTGCTTGAAGCATACTAATTTTATCATTATGTTCCAATATCATAATTTATTACATTCTTGTTACTGTAAGATATCATTTTAGGAATATTTGCGTAAATTAATTCAGTCGTTTTAAAATTTTGTAACATATTTTCTTTGTAACATATTTAGTTTTAAAAGACGAAAAAGTTTGAATTATATAATTATTGAATTTTTTAAATTGTATAATTGTTTTGTTTTTTAATTGTATTAATTTAATTGTATAATTTTTTTTTTTTTGAAAAATGAATTTAGCTTGTTGAAGTAACATGATATTAAGTCAAAAATATTTAATTAATATCTTCTGTAATGATTTTTATTTATTCATTTTTGGTTTAAAAAGTTTGAATTTTCATAAATAATTTGTTGTGATTTTTTTTCTTGAAAAATAAATTTACTGTAAATTAGCATGTGTAAAATTATATATATACATATATATACTGATTTTTTTTTGTCTAAAATTTTATTTTATAAATATCTTGCTTTTAAAATTTGTCTTCTTTCATTTTTAGTATTCTTGTTTCTTCTGTAATTGATATTTGTATTTACACCTTCTGTTATATAATAATCATTTATTTAACAGAATGTATTGTTTTATTTTTCATATTTATTTTTTTCTCCTTTTACTGATTTTACTTTAATTTCTTTTTCATAATCGATTTCTAATATGTTCTAAATGCATTTAATTTTGTTTGAATTTTAGTTAAAAACGTGATTTTTGTTTAATAAAGTCCTTATCTGAAGTTAATTTGTTTATTTCATCAAATAATTAGCTGTGATATATCTGGAATTTTCTTTTAAGAAATACTATTTCAAAACATAAGAAAGATTATTGGTAAGGTTAGAAAATTAAACATTTTGAAAATAATGATAAGGAATAGAAAAGAAACTTGAAAATTTGCTTTTACCAAATAATTAAATTGTTTCTTTTACTAAAAAAGTTTGACATTTCTGTATTTAAGTTTTAGATTATAATTAGAGACAAATGATTTCCTTTAAAAACAGATTTCAAATGGAAAAATAAGAAAAAAAAATTATGTCCCTCCTTTGCATGTCATTAGAAAATAAGTTTTATGATCCTTTGAGACTTGATATTTTGTTACTTATTCTTTCCTTCTTACATTAGTAGCCAACCTATCTATCTTGTCCCATAATAAAGTAGAAAAACCGAGAGAAGTTTATTGCATGCATGTAGATTTTAGATATATTGTATTATTGTGAGAGGCATTAATTTCTGATTGCTGGTAATGGACAATTGGAGGGGGGAAAAAAACTAGTCATTCAATATTATCTTGTTGTTTTTCATCACATATTTAAATAAAAAATACCATTATGCAAGAAAAGATTCTATGGCTAGAAAATTTATAAATGGTCATTTTGCATATTTAAAATTTTACTAACTTCAACATTTCCAATAACAATACCAATTTTTGCCCACATATTTGAAAACTAGATCAAATCTTGTGCTTGGAGGCCAAATTTAATTAGTTTATTTCTATTAGTCTCGAAGTAATAAGCAATTAATATTTTATGTCTCTAATTTAAAATAAAAATTTAAATATTAATTGATTTCTAACAAAATAATACATATATTGATCTGGAGCTGTTTTATTATTATTTATTTTATTTTTTGCTATGATAATTTAAAATATTCTATACATTATGCACTTTTATTTTCTAATCGATGTCTATTTTGAAATTGATGTCTATTTTTATTCTACTAAATTTGTTGTTAAAAATTCTTTGAATAGCAACATTGTCAAATTTTAAACATAAAATAATGCACAAGGTTATATTATAAGCCCATAAAATGTTTAGCTTGTTTGTACAATTAGTTTTGAAGTTAAATTAAATGATGCACTTGGGGGGAGGACATAAGGAAGATAAATTTTTTTTTCTTTATTTAGATTGTAAAGCATATTGATTTCTAGTAATTACTTTTTAGGTTATTTGATGTGAAATGCCCTTTTAAAAATTACCTATTCTAGGATATTTTTTTTTTATGCTGGCTGAAGTAAATAGATATGAAGATGGAGTAGAATTTTTTTTTCAGTGCAATATATTCTGTAAATAATTCTTATATTCAAATCTAGTTTGAAGCTACAATAAAAATAAATCAGAAATTTTGGGCCATTTTAACCGTCAAATTTTTAACAAAGGTAAGTAGTTTGTAAATAACCAGATATGTATTAAAATAGTTCTAAATCTAATCAGAAAAAAACTGTAGGATTAATTCTAGTAGCTTCAAACTGTTTTAAGTTTTTAAAAAAATAATCCTAATTAATAAAAGATTTTTCAAAGTATATATTTAAAGCATACAATGTGAAATTTGTTGTGTTTTTGTTTAATATCCATATAACTATTTGTTCCTCTGGTGTAAAAAAATATATATATGTAAATTAGTAGATGTTAAATCAATCAAAATTATTTTCAAAGAGCATTATCAAATGATAAAATTCTGATAGTTCTATTAATGTCTGATTTATTATTGTTTGTATTTTAGTTTTAACAGCTGTTTACATAATATCTTTAATATATTGATTGTCTTTGTTTCAAAATTATATTATGTAGTATGTCTTTGTTTTGCTTTGCAAACATAAAGTATTTAAATACCTTGCCAACTTAATGCTGCCGTAAGAGGATGCATTGTGTGGTTATGGCAATCCCAGAAAAGCTTCCAGGAAATTGCATATTTTCTTCATATAAACCACATGACTGTAACTAGATAGATCAACAAGTAAATTTATTCATTTTTAATTGCTTGCTAAAATTTTTCAGGATTACTGTTAATTGACTAGTTTCTTCTTAAATATTAAGTACTGTAATATTCATTTTATATATTACGGAATGAAGAAAACTAGAACAATGAATCACGAAGCTGTTAATTATAGGTTGCATGTTTGTAAACAATGTCGTTAAAGGGTACTTTAAAGGTAAGCACTGGAGAATAAATTTGATAAGAAACAAGAAAACACTGAAGTAGAATTTAAATGCTAATAATTTTATATCTGGTATAAGTTTTTATTAAGTAATATTTGCTTTCTTTTTATAGGTCATTTATAGTAAGAGAAATGTTTTGCATGAAGCAGCTCTTCAAATGCATGTTGACCAAAAAAAACTTGGCCCAACTGATTTCCAACCATGCCAGAGATGGAATTCATGCTGAATCATGCTCAATAGACCAATGCTGATTAGAGTTTTGTCTTTGTTTCGAAAGAATATTGTACCCAGTTTTTATAAAGTGCTCACCCCTTTGGTTTATAGATCAAAGACTTCAAGATATGAAAAGAATTACTCCTTAAAAGTCAATTGGAATGAAAGGTGTCAGTTTTAGTGTGGAGCTGTGTATCAGCAAAAGGAATTTGGCCTTTTCATCATATTAATGGGAAGCTAATTGCAAGTTCCTACTGCAATATTTTAGAGCACATAATGATTTCTGAAGCATTAGGAACTCGCATCCAAAATGGATATTTCTTCTTTCAGCTGGTAATAATTATAATTTATACTAATACGAGTTATTTTAAATATAGCAAAATGGAGTCTGGAAACATAGCAAATGGAAAGATTCTTAATTAATCTGCTTTATTTGTAATTAATATTGTATATTATCATTAATGAGGTTAATTTCGGTTCTCAAATGATTTTATGATAAAAAATCAGCATTATTTTGACTACTTTTTAAAAAATCAAATTTTAATTTAATTGGCACAATGCTTCTTCATTTGCAAAATAAAATTGATCTAAAGTCTAAATTTCATTTATTCAAAATATTTTTGATAGGGTTTTTGGAGGGGAGGGAGAAAAATCATTCATGGTTATTTCTTTATATCTATGAATTATATAAAAAATGACTGACTTACAAAGCATGCAGAAGGGGAAAAATAAAAAATATAGATACTGCTCTCAGTCAATAAACTGATATTTTCTGACTTAAGGTCACAAGAGTTCAAAGTTTTATCTGCATTTGAAGTGGCAAGGTTCAAGCTAAGTATCAATCAATAAAAATGAATAATAATAATAAACACAGAATAAATTGAATAAAATAATATTTTATTGATGTATATATTTGATGATAATAATATTTGATGTATAATATATATTGTTGATGTATAATATATATTGTTGATGTATATATTTGATGATAATAATATTTTATTGATAATAATATTTGATAGTGAAATTTTTCTATTCAATTATGCTTTATTTTTTTAGCCTTCAAATTTTCATTTATTGTGATTTAAAATTATAGACTTTCAAAAAATATTTGTTTCCTCTCAAATTCTGTATCATTTGGAATCAGTGTTTGGAATCAAAATTGGCTAAGATAATTGATTCTTCTGTAAATAAGCTCTGGAAATATTAAAATAGTGCATTATCATGGTGAGGACAAGGATATAAACAATCACAAAAAACTCTACCACATCAGGAAATGTATTGAAAATTGGTGTAATTTATAACTAATATAATTTTTGGTGAGTGAGTTAAAACTTCATTCTTTTGGAATTGCTGGTGGAAAATCAAATTTTTTTTTCAAGCATGTAATAGATACCTTCTGCTTTGAAAATAAGTAAACCTAGCTCAAAGTATATAAAAAATTATGTATTATTTTAACAACACATGCCTGAAACTTAGTTCACATTAAATATGATTAATTTTAAAGAAATAAACGAGTGCTATGTTTCATGAAATCTATTGATAGCTAAATGACAACTATCATTGACTGATTTAACCATGATTACAATCATAAAAGGGAGGGAAAAAGAAAATTCAGGATAAATAAAAAAAAAATTATTTTAATGTCTAAATTAACATTTTATTAAAATAACAAATGGTGTCTTTAATTTGATTACTTCCACCAGTACAAATGTAAATATTTATGTGTTATTAAAATTTGAAAATTTTTAACTCAAAATTGAATCAGGTGAAAAGTTAATCTTCCAACTCTCTTTAATATTATAATTATTGAAAAGAAAAAACAAAATTGTTTTGAAAAACATTTCTTTTCTGCTTCTTTGTAACAATCTACTATTTATCTATTGTAAGATTCAATTACAGCTCTTAAGATGCTATTTAAAGTGCAAAATAATACCTATCAACAACATTTAAATTCAAGAACTGAATTTAACTATCTAAACTGGAGATGACCCTTTTTATCTCAAAAACAGAAAATGTCAAATATCTCCTTATCTAATCATGAGTGATGAACTAAAATTCATATCTTGAATTATTTTTTCATTAGAATTTCATATATGATATAAAAAAAGATATTACTATTGAAAATTTTAAATTTATGCAAATATTTTGCAATATTGAGTCTTTTAGTTACACTATTTTCCACAAAATAGCATCTCTGTTTTTAATATGTGATGAATGATGGCAGAATAATACTGGGTGCCTCTTTTTTTTCTGCCATTGTGTATATACTTCTGCTGCAACAACATAAATCCAAGTTTCAAGCTTCTAACAATAGCACCAGACCTGCAAATTCAGTTTCCTGTACTTTTGTGTGTGCTAATTTTGTGCACAATCCTGTAATTCCTGTACAATTCACCTGTAAGTTTGACAGTTTTATTTATTTACTTTATTATAATTTGCCTTTTTTTATATTTTAATTTAAAATGTTTTACCTTCAATTTCAATAAAATCATAGACTGATTACATATAAAGGCATACTTTTAATGTGATAGATATGGTGCTGTTTATTAAGAGATAACTAATGATTCTGAAATTTGTATCATTACAGATAAGAATTACTATAACAAGTCAAAGAAGAAAGATTCTAACTAATATTTGTCAAGGGAAAGATTTGATCAGAAAGATGTCTTTACGTTAACAAAAGTATGGATATTTGCATAATATTTCTCATCATATTTATTTTAATGTATTTTGTCCTATATATCCAACTTTTCCAATGATTTGCATGAGCTCCAGTTTAATTAACTCTCTGCATAGTTAACATTGTTAAAAAATTTCTGTGCCGAAGTTTAATCTCTTCAGACTCGTCCACTAATAATTTTAATACTTTCCTCTTCTAATTACTTACCTATAAATCATTCAAAAATGATCTACCAGTTAGCTTACAGAGCTTCAAGCACTTTCTTATTTTCAAACAAATCTTTTATCTAAATTTAAAATGAGTATCTCCATTTGATTCAAAAATGTCAAATTCATTAACTGCATGTAACTTACAACAAACGTCTTTGTGTCTCAGCAAATGGAGGGGCAGGCAGGCAAGAATCTAAAGATTTCATAGCTTTGATGGAGGAAAAAAATCAAAATGAATTTTATGATACATCCAAAATTCAACATAAATGCACAGATTATACTATTACGATTATTTTATGTATGAGGATAATAAAAATTAAACATGTACTCAGAATGAACAAAAATTTGTCATATTTGATAGAAATATGAGTTTTGAATCACTGCTTTTTTAAATGGATTAGAAAGCCATCATTATACAGAGAATTACTGACATATACTTTGGATTAACTTTTAAATCAATCATTATAAACAAGATATCCCTCAAAGAAAAGAATGTGAAAAGATGACAGGTGCCAGAAAGAAACGATTAAATTTAATGTTGTCCTTGTCTTTTGAAATTAACTTATGTGTATGAACAATAGAGTGAAAAGAAAGAACATTTCTTTCTTTTCTCTCTCTCTCTCTCTCTTGCACCTCTGTGGACAATTAGAGCCATTGTGAAGATAAATATTTGGATATATTCAATGAATATCTTATTTATTTATGTTTCTTAATATTAATTTTTTAATTTCATTTACATTCTTGTTTCCTTTATCCTTTAGTTTTTCTATTTAATTCATCATTTTAATAAATACTATTTGTCATATCTATATTTTTCAATATAATCATTCAATTGCCTGACACAACTGATATTTATCTTTAAAGTAGAATTATATAAATTAATAGTATTAATAGCAGAAAAATATACAAATTAAATATTTCATTTTCCATATATATAATTTTTAACCTTTCAAATAAATGAACATTCGTTTTGGAGTAATTAAAATAACCTGCCAATTTTTTTATGTGTATAAATTCTTAAATGTTATATAAAACATGTCCCTTTTAAGTTTTATATTAATAAATGTGTCTAATATATCTATTTTACTGTAAAATATATTTTTTGTTACACAAAATAAACAAGTATGACCAGTTTCTTTTAAATGCTTTCTTATAATCAGTTTCCAAATGCATACTGAAATATTTTGCTGTTGCATATTTATTGAATCACTCTCGTCCTATAATGACAATGAATCTTTAAAAATTGGATTTATGTACTGAACATAAAACTATGTTTAAGGGAATTAAAATACCTAACAGAGTGATGCAAAGAAAAGAAAATCAAAGTCTTATTTACACAACTAAAAAGCAGTGTGTGAATAAATTTTAAAATCCGCCAGTATAATCTGTAAGAGAAAATTGATAGTAAATGTATCTGCTCACAACAATTTCTTTGATATTACTTATGGTATTACTTTGATATTATTATTGTCTTTTATCACTTCCATCTTTTGTTGATGACTTGTCACATATAAATTTCATTTTTTTTCAAGCACCTTTGCCTTGATGAAGTACTAAAGTGTTTATTGATGAAATAAAATACAGTTTGTGAGGTAAATAACTTTTTTTTTATAATAGAAAAATATCTTTTGCTTTGGTTATGACTTAAAAATGTATTTATATTATTCCTCTTTTTTTATTTCATGTCACTAAATATTGTTTGATTTTAACAAATTGAAATATAATTATTTTGTTTCTTCAACTAAACATTGTTTTTAATGATTTTGAAAAACTCCTAATTTCGAAAAAGAAATTAGGTGTTTTGGAAATTTTATATGTTTTTAATTATCATTGACATTTTATGAAATAAAAATATTACTTCTTAAATATTCTATTATTTTATCTTTACATAAACTGAACTGGGATAATTTAATTTAATTTAAATTTATATAAATTAAAATTAAGGTTGGGAATAAAATCTTGATTTACATAAAAACATTTTATACCTTAAAAAAACAATTCGCCAATTGTTTTTAAAGATTACATAACTTAAGATTTCAGTATTTTTCTTCGTTCATCTTTGTAAATAGTACATACTTAAAAGGTAATTACTATCAAGATTTGAACAGTTGGAATATATTTAGTAAATCATCTTGAAAAGCTATTTGCTTTGTATTGATTGTTCACTAAATTTATTTTGCATGAATTGTGTGGTATTGCATGAAATAAAACTTTGGTTAGTCAATATACCATTAATTAAATTCCAAGATGACATTTTAACAGCTATTAATCACTAAAAATTTTGATCTATTGATAATGTTTGCTAATGATATACTGTTAAAGCAAAAGTTTGTCCATGGTATGCATTTAATATGCAACTATGCATATAGTATACTACATTGCCTTCTGACAAACTATTTATTACATGTTCAAAATGGTAGAAATGTTTGAAACAGAATTTTTCAACTTGCTGAATTATTAAAATTTTTTGTTTGTTGATTTTGTTATATATATTGAAAAAATTGGAATTTTCATTGGATACTTGAATTTATTAATTGAAATCTGTGCTTATTGTCTTTTATTACATTTACATTTTTTATATTTGTAATTTTATTTGATAACTTTTTTTTATATGGTTGTGTTTAAAAAAAATAGAAGTTCATATTATATGTTATAAAACCAAGTAAGCTGAAATTGTATGTGTATTCCCATACTACATATTTTTTTAGATTTGCTGAACAAATTAGAAGGAATATTATGAAATATAATTTCCAATTTCATCAATTATGAATATTTTATGAATTAATTGTAATTTTTGTATTTATTCTGTGTCATGTTTTTCAAGTAGGCAAATTCCATATTCATTCGCCAATTAATATATGGTGGTTTTGTTTTTTCTCCTAAAGGTGTAATTGGCAGATGAAGTAGTTGGCATTGAACATTAAAAATATTGATAATTTTTCCCATAGTTGTTTTCTAAATATTTTATTACATAAATGAAAATTAACTTTTAAATCCATGCTCAAGATCAATGAAAAATAAATGTATGTGCTCATATTACACTACTTATTGATATTTTAAAACATGTAT
Organism: Argiope bruennichi; assembly: GCF_947563725.1. Classification (NCBI taxonomy): domain Eukaryota; kingdom Metazoa; phylum Arthropoda; class Arachnida; order Araneae; family Araneidae; genus Argiope; species Argiope bruennichi. The sequence goes on from NC_079156.1 coordinate 78,597,613, forward strand.
ATTAAAAATATCCAAGTTTGCTTTCTGATTTTATAAAACATATACTCTACTTAAAATTAAAGATGATTAACATAACTATTTAGAAGAAAAATATTTTAAAGGATTTTTTTTGTTGTATTCATAGACTTGAAATTACATTTCTGTAACATATTATAGAAACATGATTGCTTAAATAAGTCATTAAAAATTAAAGCAATTTGTTGATGTCTTGACTTTTAAAATGAACTATAGACATTATATTTAAAATTGGATTCAAACAGTGCTGAAGGAAAAATTGAATATTTGGATATGGGATGCTAATTTATTATGTTTAATGCATATATTTATTTCAGCTTTAAAAACTAATATGATTTAAAAGTTTCTGTACTAATTTTTTCACCTTATGAATATTATATGCAACTATAATATGTTTTAAAATTTTATCCCTTATTCTATTATAATTAGCTTTCTTTTTTTGATGATAATAAAAATTTTATTTGCTTTTATAATGACATACATCTAATTTATTCTATATTTTCAGTAGATGACAAATAAGGCAATTCTTTTGTTTTAGCTCAATCTTAAAAATTTAGAAATTTTATTCACAGATATATTAAGAATAAACTCTTGTTAGGGCTCAAAATTAAATTAACAATAAGAAAAAAAAACTTTATAATGTATTTTCTATTACTGTCATAAAACTATTTGCAATGGAACTTTTTGCTAAAATTACAATTATTGTCATATAACATTACCTAAAATATCTAATCATCAGAAAGCAACATAAAAATTTATTTAATTATTTGAAGTTGCATTTATTCTATGGAATTGGATATTATATGTAAAAGAAATGATTTTATTTACTTTTAATCAAATCAAATGCCATAAGTTTCCTAAAGTATACTTGAAGTTTCACTTTAAAAAAAGATTTATTTTCAGAATGTGTAATTCTTTATGAAAATTAATTTTAAGTTAAATATTCTTTGGTTGTATACATTTAAAAAAATAAGCAAATCTGTATATTCAAGTATTTAAGCTTTGTTATTTAAATTCATTAAGCTTATAAGCATAAAGATCATATACTTCTGAAAAATTGCCATAAAGTAAAAAAATGATAAGTAGATAGTTATGCAATCTGATTTTTGAAATATTTTCCTCATAAGCTCATTAAAGGAAGAAAGATTAAAATACCAATGTTAAAACATGCAATATATAAATTATTTTTGTTTACTATCAAACAGATTTGAAATATGTTTTTGTTCAAATTGAATCGATGTTATCGTTTTGTATAAAAGTTTCATACTAATTTAACAAGACAATGATAAAAGATATTCTTTTATTAAATTGTTATTTTTTAAAAATTTCTATTAATTTTGTGGAAAAAATGTATTTTAAAGAATGTTTCCCCCGATTCCTAGATATAATTTATCATATTCTTTTTTTTTCATGTATTTAAATGAATTAATTTGTTTCTAAAATTTGAACATTTATGAAATGACTGGATTTATATATTAGTATCATTTCTTGGTTAATATTAAAAACAATGCCACGAAGAAGGACATCAGTGCTACCATGTGCTACCACAAACACTTGAAATCTAGTTAGTATACTAGACGTTCATATTATTTCTCAGTTAAAAACCTGAAGCTTTTTAATTGAAATGTATTTTTATAAAAAAAATATATTCTGTAAGGTCTGTTAATGGACTGCCTATATCCACACAAAGATGTAGAAGAGAAGTTAAAATAAATTTGTAAGTATACTTTTAATTTAATACCTAGATTCATATTTAAAGAAAAACAATAGGTAATAAGAATATACTCAAAAAATTCTGAAACATAATATGCATTCTCTTATGTGATTTTTTTTTTTGGATAAATATCCAATAGAATCTGGCAAAAGTTAAACTTTTTAAATACTATATTTATTTGTATTTGTCTCACTGCCCTTTTTTCTTTTTTTATTAATTAACTGAAGAAGTTTTCCGTCTGTTATTTTCATATTCAACAGTTTCAAGACTTTTCTATTTCCTAAAAATTTTTACTTAAAAAAATCAATTGAAACTGTTACTTATATTTCCATTTAAATCAAATGGGATTAATTTATGCTAAATAAGTTGTGATTTAAAAACTGAAAATGTGAAATCATTTTTTGCTCTGAGTTTTCAAAGAAGAAAATTCAGGATTTATTCAGTGGCAGCAAAATTATAATATATATATATTAGATTAGACAAAGAACTTTTTCACAAATTAAGAAAATTGGTTAGTTTCTAATTGATGCTAATATAAAAACAAATTAAGATTGAATAGGGATTGCTTTGTTAAGTGTTTCCTTAAAAATTAAATGAAATAGATTAGTGAGACTGAGATTATAATTAAAGCTCTCTTATCCTTTTTTGCAAAATTCTTTCTTACAATTATTTTCTATAAATATAATATACAAGCATACTATAGAATAAACAAGCATTACAATATTTTTATAAAAATTTGATACTGTTTCTAGGAAAATTGGAATGCCTGTAATAATTTAGTGAATAAATGATTTTTTAGATTTATATGATTATGATTTATATGTTACTATGTTACTTCCTATATTATTCTATGTTGTAGCAGAAAGGTCTAATTATTATCATTGATATATGTCAATTTGATTGTTTTTTTTCTGCATAAAATTGTTTTCATTCTTTGTTCTTCAACATTATTACTTAAATCATTTTCTTTTAAATATGTATTTTAATAGATAATCTGTATCAAAATTTTATTAAAGTTTTTATTTTAATATGAAATTAAAACATCTCCTTAAAGTTACTTCCTGCATTGTAATCAGTGTAGCATTTTAAATCATATATTCCAGTGTGAACTAGTGAGAATAAAAAATCTTCCAAGATATCAAATTACTAATATTTTATAGTAATTTAACACCATTGCAACAAGAGGAAGAAATAGACATTCTGTACACAATTCTCATATCCTCAAAAACTATGGATTGTTTCTTTTTCATTATTTATTTTCTAAATTAATTATATTGGAGTTATTATTTGATTTTGCTGTATTCTATTCAAATACTCGGCATTCTAATCTAACTGGGCATTAATTCTGAAGTAATTAAAATCCCCAAAGAAATAAATGTACTCTGTACTCATCACTATTGTTAGAAATAAATAAACTAGAAAAACAGCCAATTGAGGCTTTAGCGATATGAGATGTGCGAAGGATAGAACCTGGGACCTTGTGGTTTGCAGTCCAGTAACTTAACCATTATACAAAAGTAATTGCTTGTGCAGTGTAGTTGTTAATTGGCTTATATGCTATTCACCACAGACTCTCCCTTCAGTGAGTCGGAGGTGAGACGAACGATATGGCTGTTGAGTGATGATGTGTTAGCTGTTGATTCTAATGTGCCTATACGCATTTGAGCTGCGGCGAGCGTGTGTTGGTGAGTGGTTGCTGATGCTGCGTCAAGTGAGTCTGACAACTTTGGTTTGCTGCATCAAGTGAATCTGATGACTTTGGTTTTGCTGTGGGTAGATGGCGCCACAACAGCTGTACGAAGGTTGAAGGTTCATCGTCCGAGGTCACCAATTTAGGTGGTTTGAGATGCACGAAGATAGAACCTGGTACCTTGTGGTTCACAGTTCAGTAACATTACCATTATGCAAAAGCAATTTCCCGTGCAGCGTAGTTGTTAACTAGCTTATATTCTATTCACCTCAAGGGTAATCATATTAGAATGATTCAAAAATATGAACTATATGTGGAAGTATCCTTGAAATACATTGAATAGTTATGGTAAGCCTCCAAATTGGAGAAATTTTTCATAAGATGTTGGGATATAGCATCTAGAAAGCATTAATTTTCATGCAAATAATTTATTGTCACAATCTTTTATTTTAATATAACTCTTGTTTTAATACAGTTTCACTTTGTTGTTTTTAAGATAGAATATATGATTAATTTGCTATTTGTAAAACTTTTCTATTCATCTAGCAATGTATTATGTAATGAAATATTTTAATACTTAGTATTGTATATTTTACATTAAAAAGTGTCTTTTATTTTTCTTTATCTGACATTTTCATTTATTTGAGAGCAGCAGTTCCCACTTATGTCAGTTAATGGAGGTTTTACTGTATTTAAGCTTAAAGTTGTTGATATAAAACATTTTTTTATTGAATTTTGCTGGATTTTTTTGGGGGGGAGAGGGGAATAGTTGTTTGCTGTTCATTATTCAAATAATGTCTGATTTCCATTAATAGAGAGAAACTGTAATCTTAAAATCTGTATTTATGTGTATATATGTGTGAAAATTAATCTGTATGTATGTGTTTTTGGAATATAAACAATATTAAAATATTAATTTTGAAAAGGGAAGTAAAATACTTAATGAAAACTTGTAAATTACAAATAGATCATTAGAAAGTGTTAAGAGGGAGAAAAATAAATTAAAAAGTAATGGTGTAAAATTCTAAGTTGTTTATTTTTAATTATAAAGTCTGGTTATTTATTTTTCTAATACATAAAAAAAAAAGAATTAGATAATATATATAAAGATTCGTAAAAGATAAGATAAGATGAGAAAAAAAAACAAAAAAAAAACAGATGAATATTTAAAAAAAAATTAATTAAATTTGTGATAATTTAATCAGAAAAAAAACACAATACCATATCAAACATCTTAAATTAAATGCTAGATTTAAATATCTGTTCTTTGCAACTATAAAAAGTGAATGAGTAACGGGCTTGTTGTTTTATTAAGAACAATTTTAACTAAATAAAAAATAAGAAAGCCTTCGGTTTTAAAATTGGGATAGTTTTTATTATGAAACTTAAATTCTAAGTATAATTGCTTATAATTATTTTTAAAATCTTATATTTTGATTTAAATATTGATCTAAATTGGAGGAAAGTGTTTGGAAAAATCTCTGAAGAGAAACAATCTTTTATTTGCATATTTAATAAAATTAACAGGATTTTTATATTCTAGTTTAGTTTACTTATGTTCTTAACCTTTTTCGAATAATTGGAATGTTAATAAAGTGGCATTATAACCTTTTTTTTTCGCCTTCTTTTTTATGCTATTAAATACATAAAAAAGCATTGCATAAATGCTATTATGCAATGTAATTAAACAATTTAATATATGCAAGGAAAGTCTTTTAATAAGATTTTCAAAATGAAATTTGCATAAAAAAACATTTTAAATAACTCAGTTTCAACGTTGATGAAAAATATTCAGTGATTCCTAATAGTATTTTACATATGTATTTGTATAAAATTGGACACTTAGTTAATACCCAACTTATTTTATTTAATTTAAACTTATAGTTCTAAAATAAAAAAATATTAGGTCAAGTTTGATTCTTATTTTTTCTCTAGAGGTATTTGAAAAATATTTATAAAGAACTTATTTTTTAAGATAAAATTATTCTATAGATCCTATTTAAAATTTTCACAGAGAGGTGATTTGGGCCAATATCAGATCCTCACCTTCAACTTTTTGTAAAGGACATATTGAAGGCTTCTCTAATAAGACATTATTTAATTACCTTCTGAATATGAGTTTATTAATCATTCATCTCAATGGATATGATTAACTTTACTATTAATTCCAAATTATAAACCATTTTTATAACATAATGTAAATAATGATAAAAAAATTAATCTGTTTTAAACATCATTGCTGAAATCAGAAAAAAAAGAAAAAAAAAATCATACTGGCATCCCATTTAAGTTCTAGAATATTTTATTCTACACACACACATAATGCAACATAATTTTGCTGATGAGTGGCTGATAAGACAAATTGGGTATTAACTACAATTTATTTTTCTGAGAAGATATAATTTATACATGGGGGCAAAGATTGAAAACTTCTGTTCACATCAGAGCAAAAGTGAGAGTGTTTTTCAACAAGTGCTTTTATTAAGAAATTATTATAGGGATTTTTTTGACACATGCCAATTTAGGAAAAGAAATTTTAAGTATCTTTGAGAGGTTTGCCTTGGTAGTTAGAGATTTTTATCTCTTCACTTACAGTGTGAGAACTAAACAGCCAGCAAATTTTAGAGAGATGAGAAATCATTTAATAAGATGTAGGATTTAGATCAATAAATAAAAAGAAATTTTGTAGTAAAATAAGATGGGCTAAATTAAGAATTTGACTAAGAGATTATTTCAAATTAGCTATGCTTTAATAATAATTTCCTAAACACTTGAACTTTACTTCACTGTAACTTCTGAGCTATATGAGCTATTATTTTCTTATGAAATCAAAATACTGTTTTAACAAATTCTTTTCTGAGATTATGTAAGTTCAGAATATTTTCTTGTGTTCTCTCTCTTTCCTGCTTTCTATTTTCCTAGTCAATTATTATTGCATTGTTCTTACCATAGCTTGGGGGAAAAATTCTGATAATATATAAAAATTAGACCATTTCCTTAAAATTATAAAAAATAAAAATTTCCCAAAAACTTCACAATTATTCCATCTATATCTATCTATCTACCTATCTGTATATTTATAATAAGTTTCATTCTTTGTAAGTAAAAAAAAAATGATATATTTTTTCCTTAATTTTGGATTATTTACTCAGACCTCAAGTAAATACCAAATATATCTATCTAATCACTATATAATTACATCACTTCACTTCTTTTAAGTATGCTATTTGAAACATATTACTAAATTAATTTCTAAAACATTTAGAATTTCAGTACATGGATACTATTGCAATTTTATTGATACTATTGTTAATCATGTTACATATATATATTATGTCATTCTGACATTCAAAGAATAATATAATTTTCATTAGCAGAAAAGCTATTTTGAATTATTTGTTAATGAAAATTTTTTTCTCTCATACAGTGCATGTGAATTTCTGCAGAGGGTTCATATTTAATTCTTTTATTTACAATTTTCATATTGTCAAAGATGTTTTATTACAGCTTTAAGCTTTATTTTATTCAATAAATAACATTATTATTTAATAATTCTTGCTTTGATGTAAAATACGCCCTACTTAATGTATTTTTAAAATAAATATTTCGATACCACATTCTTATGTATATTTATCAATTTGTTTTTGTGTATGTTTTAATTTTTTTATTTTTTATTTAAAAAATGCAGCTTTATCCAACCAGCATTTTTCATTGCATTTATTACGCAGTAATTATACCTCAATAAAAAGACCGAGTTTAATTTGTTTTTGAGCTCTGAAAATTGGTACATATCAGTGGGTATTTATTAAGTAAATGCATCAGTTATTGTTATATTTCAATATTAATTCTTTTACTTCAAGCAGAGACCCTTTTATGAATACAATTATACTGTACTTTGTGTTTCTAAAATAGAATGACCTTGCATAGATTTAATAAAGAACTGTTTAAAACATTGTTTGTAAAAAATGCTAGCCATTTGTATTAATACAAAAGCTTTATGAGCCAGGCTAATTAATTCTGGAAATAAAGATTTTAAAAATGTAATCTAAAATTAAAAGAATCTAAAAAAGTAACATTTTTTCCTTATAAAATAATTTCCGAAATTATTGAAAGATATTTTTGGCTGAGTAAAATAGATTTTAAACGTTTTTTTAAAAGTCTATCAATTGTTTATGTTTGTTTCAATTAATTCTTTTAAAATCTATACTTATTAGCTTGAAAAATTAAAAATATATTTAGATCTTGTAAAATATTTATGTAATGAAAAAAAAAATTGATCCAAACAATATATTGTCTTTTCTTGAGCATTTCCCCACTCCTTTTGGTTCTATAAAGAATGCTGTAATGCTCAACATATGTATTTGCAGTATGTATATAAATGCAAATATTTATAGAAAATATACAATGATGCAATACAAAAGATGCAAAAATACAAAATATACAAGAAATTTGGAACTCTAAATATGACGGATATATAAAGTAAAAGAATGAAAATTAAAAAAAAAAAAAAAAATGTATGTGTGTGAAAGAGAGAGATATATAGATAGACTTATTATAGCATTTGTTGTCATTCGACCTAATAGGTATTCAGTATTTTAATAAAAACTTTTTAGCTCTACAATTAAACGTTTTTGTTATACAAACCAGTGAATATTAAAGTCAAGTTTCTTCTATTTAATTTTTGGTGTCTTACTAACTCATTTTCAAGATGCAGAAAATTTATATTGTTTTTTTAAACATGTACTTATTATAGAATTAGGAAATGCTTCATATATATATATATATATATATATATATATATAGGAGGAAAAAAATCTAGACACTGAAATGAAATGTGTTTGCATGTGTGGGTGTGTGTGCTTCATTTCAGTGTCTAGATTTTACCCCCCCCCCTTCTCTAGCACTAAAGACTAAGGTTGTCTCTCCAAGTTTTCCCCATCTTATCCTATCTATAGAAGTAGCCTTCCATCAATTAACTTCTATTTACTTTATTATTTCAATATTATACATTTGCCTGGTAGGAGGTGTTTCTCTTCATCGCTTTCCCACTATTTGTAATTTTTTTTTTATAATTGCGAATGCAGCATCATATTTAGACATATTACCTAAACATTTAATACGAGATGATTTACTATTTTGACAATGTCCTGTTTATCATATATTTTATAAATATTATGATTATATTCATTTTTTATCATGTTACTTTATTTTATTGGTCCAATTAACATCTAAGACTTTTCTTTCAAAAATCAGCAGCATATTTTCTTCTTTGTTAAGAATCCAGCATTCACTCCTGTGGAGATCTTATCAAGGTGAAATGAGATCTTATTAAAAAATTTTAGATTATTAGATTTTTTTTTTTTTTTTTTTTTTTTTTGCATGTGGGGGAATTTTTTCAAATTATATAGAAGAGATTGAAATATCATTTACTTCATTGGTTCTCACATAATTTCTGCATCAGTTTTATCACTGTTTTTCATGAAAAAAATGTTATCGTGAGCGTTATGTTTCAATGAAACTGAAAAAATTTAAATAAAAATAAAATCCTGTATGATTTTAAATATTGCAGATTATCTTTGTATATCCCTTTACTTTAAATATTTCAGAATTTGTTAGATTGAATGTAAAAATCTGAAAATATATTTTGTCTTTGCTTCTTATAATAATCGCAATTTACACTCAATATCTTTTAAATTAAAAAAGTATATAAAATAGAATACTATATTTTCATTTGTAAGAATACAAGCATATATAAGGTAAAAATACTTTTTTTTTCTTATTGATTTTTTTTTAACCATCTGAAAAATAAAACTGCTAGATATCTATTTCTGTTTCTTCTAATTTATTTTGAAATTTTTATATCCTGCATATTTCCTGAAATGCAAATATAATTTAATACATGTATGCAATGGATATCTGCACCTGTCTGATTTGGCGATACTTGTGTATTAACTGGTGTCATTGACGAGCTGTTGACTAACTCTTATTCAAAAATACACATGTTTGGATAGATATATATGTTTGGCCTTTTTTTTTTTAGATGAATCATTGGTTGCAGCACATGAAAATAACATGAAATTTTTGGTGATTAATCTCTGGCATGTAATTAATACACAAGTACCAATTTGGTGGTGGTGTGAGTGAGTGTATCAATCAGACCTTACATATAAATTTATAAAATATTAAATTTGAGGTAAAAATATATTTGTTATTTTTGATTTTTTTAACCATCTTAAAAGTGAAACTTCCAAATATCTATTTCTGTTTCTATATTTATAAAGGTATTTCTCTATTTCTCTGTATTTATAAAAGTATTTATGTATGCTGTATTTCCCTGTATTTATAAAAGAGATATAACAACAGCTTTTACAACTGACCTTCAAAATAGCAAATGGAAATCAGTATCTATTATTATTTTTAGTAATAAATACCCTAATCATTTTCTGATAAATAGTTATTAATAGCTATAACTACCTAAATTATTTTAAACAAATAAGGCCATTTGTCATCTCATGGCTTACTTTCATAAGACATGTTTCGATTTACTTATTGTGTCATTTGTTTCTAAAAAGTATCAGAAAAATTACAAAAAAAAAAAAAATGATTTGTATATAATTTTATCTTTATCATTTAAGAATTATCAACTAAAGCAGTCTAGCTAAATATCCAATATTAAATTTCATTCAAAATCTATAAATAAGAAATTTAATATGTTTACATTTATTTACTGAGTTTATGCAGCCCTTCTTTGAACTTCTGTCAACATCTATCTATCCAATACCTTAAAATTTGTTGTTTAATTCAAAGTACATGTGAAAAGTTTTACATTCGATTTTCCCATGCTTCTGCTTTATTTTGAAAAACCTGTTTTCGAAAATCCTGATTTATCATAAAGAAGATTCGTAATCAGTCAGAGATTCATTATTCGAAATTGATTTCAGCTTCCTTTCGAGGATCCTTGTCTTCATCTCTGCGCTTTGGCGCACTTTATACAGAACTTGGGTGAAGTGTCTTCGCAGATTAACTGTCTCGTCTTCGACTGCTTTTATTTTATTTTGAAGTAGATTATTCTCCTTTTTTAATTCATCCATCTTTTTCTCTTTCTGCAATTTTATCGCCAATTTTGTCTTCGGGTCGATTCTGGAATGACCAGGTATGTACTTGGTTGGTTTCTTTGGGTGACTGGCTGCTTTCAAAGATGCATTCTGTTGTTGAACTTCTTGCAGTCGGGACTTAAGGGACTGAATAGTCGTTTCCAAATTTTTTGCTTTGTATGTAAGATCTTTAATAGCTTGCAGGTCTTGTCTAGTAATCTCTTTGTAATAATCCTGTAGCTTCTGTTTATAGGAGCCACAGGCATTTCGGAACTCCTGTTCTGCTTTCCGCTTAGCTTCTTGTGCTTCTGACTCGATTGTTTTAATCGCCAGTCGGTTTATTTGGCTGCCTTCCTCCAACATGGCTACGAAGGCCTTTATTGATTTTTCCAAGAGATTTCTTTCATTTTCGTCCATTTCTTTGAGTTTTTTGCTATTGTTTTCCACGGCTGTTTTCCGCGCCATTTGAATTTTTTTAGTTTCGGCCTCCAATTCCCTTTCCTTGTCCATCATCTTCATCTTGAGCTGATTTTGTTTGTTCTGGTACATATGATTATTCTCTTCAAGTTTTTGATTCATTTCAGACTTTTGGAGATCAATTCGCTTTTCGCAGGCGTATTCGGTATATTTAGGCCTCTGACGTTTCTCTTGTATTTTACGCTGAACATCCACTCTCATTTTCTCCAATTCGATATTCTTCTCCAAGATCGAATCTTCTCTTTCTTTGAGTTCTTCTTGCCGCCTCCTGTAAACGTCCACAAGTTTGTCCTCAGTTTTTTGAAAGAAAGTGCAATATTCTCGCATGTTGTCAATGTCCTTCTCCAACATATGTGCATACTGTCTTAAATCAGATATATCCATGATTTTAACATCATAGCCAACGACTTCTTCCTCTTCGCCTTTTTTCTTTTTGTCTTTTTCTTTCTTCTTTGGAGGCATCTTGTTCTTGAAGATTCGTTCAACTCTTAATCAAAACAGATCATTTAATAAAAGTGTTTTCCAACGAATTACACTTTCTTTTTTGAATTGCTTTCTAGCAATCAATAAATGATCAGATAGTTTCTATTTGCATATTTCAGGTTTCCCTATGAATAAAAGATGAAAACTTCGGTGTGCGTGCATGTTAACATGAATACATTTTGACATTCAAGGCCACACAGCGCGGAGCATTTTCGTGCGTTTTTTATAAATGTAAACAAATTAGTCTTGTGCTGTAATCGATTAATCATCCGTTTCCACGTTTTCAATTCTTTCCGCGCGATGAATCTTAAACAGAGTGTCAATTTAACACTCGAGCATGCATAATGTACATAAACATAAATGTATAACTGACATTATTAAATTCGGATTGTATGTGCTAACAAGATAAGCAATGCTGTTTAGCAGTCACGGATAACATTTTTTTAAAATTACAATCGTGAACTTTATCGATTGGAATTGCTTACCCTTGGAGTTTGTTTTTTGAACCTTTGAGGGCTGCTATTGCTTAATCTTTTGTTTATCAGGATAAATTGATTCTGAGTAAAATGATCTTCTATTGTATTGTTAATATTCTTCAACTATTTCTTTGAACTTTGCCTTAATTATATGAAAATATTTTCATTTTTGTTAAACAGTTAATGAAAAACATTGTCGAAGGCAGTATAATAGAGCTTGATGGTCCTAAAAATTTAAGACTGATAAAAAAAACTATTTATATTGAAATAATGATTACAAGTTACTTGATTACTAGGGGAGCTACTGAAACTCGGCTTTTTAGCAGAATGTTTTATATTTGTAAACAATATTGTAAAAAATATTTGAACGCATGTCCAAAAATTTTACTGTTTTAAAAAATGCATCTTGTTTAAGTACTCATTTATTGGAGAACCTTACTTTTTCCACTCATTAAAACTATGGAGTAATCTTATTTCATTATAACTTAACACATGATTGCTTTTGTAAATTTCCGCTTATATTATACAATATGCGCCAAAATATAGAGTACTAAAACTTGCGCATCTTGAGCACGACGAAGCATTGCTCCCGCTACACGCGTTTGCAGTAGTGAAAAGGAAGTTATGTTGTGCAGTTGTTGTTGGAAATGGGTCTCTCGACGGAGGAAAAAGTATTTATAGTTGCGTATTTTTTCCGCTCATACGGAAGCGGTCGTGAAGATGGACCGAGTTTGAAAAAGGTGGCAGAACAATTCCAAAAGAAGTTTAATAAGACGGTTTGATAAGTGATCGAGCATATTTCTTCAGGATTTGAGAAGGTTCTACCGTGCAAGGAACATTCAGTTGAATATATAGTGTTATCAACGTGATGGTGCGTCCAGCCATACCGCTCGAAAATCTAACCATGTTGCAGAAAAACTTTCCAGGACAAATTATTTCTCGTCGTACTGACTTCCCATACCCGTCACATTTCGCCGATCTTGCACCACCTGTTGCCTACATGTGGGGACGTATTTAAGGATAGTGTGTTCAACTATGAAGATCCACCAGGAACTGTGCCTGCATTACGTGAGAAAATCAAATAACCTCTTTTTTGCAGGAGTCTCCAGCAACTTATGTTTCATGATAGTCTGCCTGTCTGTATGTGTGTATGTTAATTTCTTTTGAGGAAAAATAAAATCACAGATGACGATAACGTAATTTTGTTCATCGTTTCGCTTCACTACTATGTAATTTTGTTCATCCTTTGATTTCAGTACTGTATATTTTGGCGCATGTATATACGTACAGGGGATCCCCCCCTTTCCCCAGATTTGAGTGGTAACTCTGTAGATGTTTATTAAGAAAGAGTTCTTTTTAATTTTAATTATATCTGTCCTTAAAAATTAATTGAAGGGTTTATATTTTTCCTCAATAACTTCGGAGCATATTTTTGCACAAAAATAATTTTTATAAAATTTAAAACTAAGCTTTTCAATTAAAACGATTTTTCTTCTCAGTTTTGATAAATTTTCAAAAAATATTTTTAAGTATATTTGGCAATAAAACTTTTCCCTGTTTAAGTTATTGGATTCATACGCACTTGCATTGTAACAGTATAAAGTATATTTTTCACAAGCTCGTTATCGTTGCTAAAATTAAGATAAAGCTTAAAAAGTGATAGAAAAATAAAAACAAATTAACTCTGAAATATTATCATGCTAAGAGATTTCAATATTTTTTAAACTTATCATTCTTGAGTTTATACGTGCATTTACATCTGAGTTATTTTGATATGTTCACTATGACAGAAATTCCGGTAATATTCAGTGCTTATAGAAATATTTTTCATGGAAAATTTTACCAGGTTGTCAATTATCTATAGAAATATTTATCTTATATAGTTTCAAAAAAAAAAAAAAGCACCGCTTTATTTAGCTATAGGATTTGATAACATGGTGTAATTGCGGGATTTCTCTTTCAAGATGTAAGTAAGCATACGCGATCCTCATTTTGACCTGTTTACTGTTATTACTTAAAAATGAATCTCAGTCGTGCTGTTAAATATTATTGAAATAATAATAAAAAGATGAATTCAGTGGGTGAATGAAAGTTCTGAAGAACCATTTTTAGGAAAATTCAATTGGAATGAAAGAAATAAAAATACATTTAGTTTGGAGAACAAGTTTTTGAACTACAGAAGCATCACCAATTTTTGGAGCCAATTAATTTCGCCATTTAGAAGTGTAGCTAATCACTTTTAATATTCTTTTATTATTGTTTAAATATAGGGTATCTTTCTGTGATAAGATTTATTCATTAAATTGATTGACATGAATAAATTAATCTTATTAATATTCTCTGTCTTCGGCGATTATTTATATTTTATTAACATACTGTCAACTAATTTTTATGAAATACATCTTATCAAGATGGAAAAAAAAAAAAAGAGATTAAATTTTGATTTTTGAACATTGTAGCAGTTGCATTACTCTTATCTTCTCTTTTGGATACTAGATGGCGATACCTCATTAGGCCATCCCATACGTCATTCCATAGTGCATTGCGATTGTAATTAGAATGAGATGTGAAACCGCGCATGTGAATGTCTTGTCTTTGTGTTTGTGCTTGTTTAGTGTGTGAATGTGATTATTAAAAGAAATGTTCCTAAAAACATTCGTCCTGTTGTTTCCTGCATGGATCATAATAATCTACATACCACCACAACATCTCTAAATTGTATATTTTAGCTTCCTAACAATTACATATATAACTGTTTCTTTTCAGAAAATCTTAATTTTAGGAATTAGATTATTTAATTTTTTATAATTGACGTAAAATTAATGTTCATTGAGTTAAAAAAATGTTCAAATTCAAAATTAAGTTCACGCAGTTTTAAATACTTATTTTTTTTTTTTTTTTTTTTTGTAATGAATGCGTTTAATTCACAAAATTGTCTTTTTTTTTTATAATTGCGTTAAAATGTTGCACAAGAAGTTATGTATTGTTAAAAATAAATTATTTATTTTTAGGGTTTTCTTTAGATAATAAAACTTTTATCTCCTGAATTTTGCACTTTCATAATTTTTATTGTTGATTCATTTGTTTTTTAAATGCTGGCAAAAATCGGGGGGGGAGGAGTCTTTTTCAAGGCTAATAAATTTAATTCAATTCTGATTTCAATCAAGGAATAGAAAGCGGAAACACAAGTGAAAGGAATACAAATGAATTAAGCTCAATTATAATTTTTATTATGTACAACTGCACTAGGTCGCAGCGTCTTCATTGTTGCTAGCGAAGCGGGCAAGATTTGCATAGCAAATTTGGGATGATTACTGTGCAAATAAGAAGTGCAATCCTACGAAGGCCAACATTAGCAAGTAGAGGACGAAGCTTCCTAGTATTATTAATTACAATCGTTTTTTCAAAAGTTGTGAATTATCAACAAACAAAGAATAAGTTGTAACTAGTCGCTTTCTGCGACCAGCTGTTCGCCCACAAAATTAAGAGCATTTATTTAGTAATTTCAAACAACTTTGATATGCTTTATCCTATAGCACAAAAGGGAAATGCTATTTTTAATGTACAGGATGTTATTCCAATGGATTCATTATACTCGCAAAGTTTCAAAATTAATTCGCGAATAATTTGGTGGATTTCAATCCCACATATTGCACTGGATGTTGAGGCTGAAGTTGTTGAAGTTTCATTTTGCGATACCCCTAGAATATGGAAAGGGGGTGGCGATCATTAGTGCCGCATCTGAGCTTCATGTGCTTTTAAATGAAATAAAAATTGTTGAAATCATTGCAATATTTGGGATTGACTATTGAGTTCTGGTTAGTCAACCATGTAGAGTGAAATAGTGTTTTTGCGTTACCTTTTGGTAATTGAAATTAGTATGGGGGATGACCATTGATGGCGTATTTAAATATCATGAGTTTTATATAAAAACTGGAGAAAACAAAGCAATGATTGAGGCTATACAGCTGATTCTTTTTTCTTCCTTATTACTTGAAATATATAGATGTATTCTTATCATTATGTCTTTGAATAAAGTTTTTGTTTCGTGCTTAAAGTATAATTCAGCTATAATGTCAATTAAAATCGCTCAATTTGGTTTAAAATACTGAAATCTTTGGAGAATTAAGGATGAAGGCGTAGCAATTATTTAATATTTGAAAGACATAAAATGGAAGAATTATTAAATAATGAATGGCACATTATAAGTTTCTAAAAATTATTGGATTCGAAAATATTTTACTGTGACTTTTATTAAAATGAGATTCGTAGTAATATTTTACTGTGTAGTAATTAGAAATAGCATCTGAAGCAATTACAGCGGTGAATAAAACATTGATACAAAAAAAATGATGTACTTTTTGGAAATAATAATAAAAAAATATTTATAAAAATTATGTGCGTTTTGGTACGGTTCATTTTAGCCATTTCGCAGACGTAACTAAACATAAATTAGAAATATTCCCATGTAGAGATAAGAATATCATTCGCAAACGACTATTTTTTTATATCTCCTGTTTTACGACAAAATAAATCTTTTGCAAAAAAACAAGAAAAAAAAAACTGCGCAAATGTGAGAAGTTAAATATCATCTGTGTCTACAGCTGAAAACGAGGACATGAAAGAAAAATTCTTTTTTTAAAACAAGAAAAATAAAATATTCTTTTAGTTTGCGGCTGTTCGCTTTTCAATTACTTTTCCGATGATGAGTTCAATCGTCGAATGACACGCATTTTCTTGCAGAAATAAATTTCATTTCTCGATTTGAACACGTGCTGCCCTCTTTTTATTCCAGCTTAACCCTTTTTAGCTTTTTCATCATTTCGAGCCTTGACCGCATTGAAAAAGTTTTCAATCGTTTGCGGAATATATTTGAAAAGCATTACATTAAATGTATCCGTAACTCAGCCTAAATAATTTTTAAAATGCATTTATCAAAATGTGGAATTGTCGCTCTATTTCACCTCTTGTAAAAGTTTGAAGGCTTTTTACATAAATGTTTGAAAAAGGAAAATAGTTGCAGATTGGATTTATGCTCCTTTCTGTATTAAATTAATGCAAAACTGTTTTTATAATCCGTCAAATGACTATTATCAAAATATGCAAATTAATATCCATATTAATTTTTGTTTCTAATAAAAAAAATAATAAATTCCTTTTCAGAATGCTAAATATTATACAAATTTCCACTAAATTATATGAAACTCTAGAAAAATACTCTAACTTATGAATGAAACAAAACTATCGACAAATGTTTCTATATTTAGAAGAGAATTATTATCACAGAAAGAGACTAATTCAAGCAGTCTATACTTTTTTTTTAATTGCTTTAAATCACGACAGGCTTTTGTTGAATAATAAGTGCACAGTACAGACAATTTATTAATAGTATGATTATAAATTATTGTATGATTTTAAAACAATGAGTATAGAAAATTTTATTGCAAGTTGAATTGCCAAATAATATATATTGTATATGAATATGCATCGGCTTCATATACATACATCACTATGAAATCTTGATCAATACAAGAAAAAAAATTAAATGCATTAATTCTATTCAATTTTTAAAGTGTTTTGAAACATTCTTTGGATCAGTTGCAATAAAGTAAGTGTAATCGTTTCTGATCTCAAAATAGAGACATGGATTATAAAATGTCATTCTCTGTTCATTACTCGATGCTCTCTTCGTTCGAAATCGTAATTAATGGGGGGGGGGTTACTCGTTAATTGCTTATCATTTTATCAAACATAATAAATCATTTTCATAAAATAGTAAATTAGTAAAAATTGTACATATAATTTTTAACATTAGATGAATTCTTATTCCATTTTTATTACTACAATTATCAGATTATGGCCTTGATGATCCCTTTGAATTCATTAAATCGCCTCATGACAGATTGAGGCGATGAGAAATCTATTTAATAGAAAATTTAAACTCAAAAATTGTAAAACATGAGATCAAGAATAAGTTTTTATTTCAAAAGTTATTTATTTTATTGGATTTTCAATACGAAAGTACATAAACATTTATATTTCGTAATGAATTGATTTTGCTCATTTTTAATTTTGTTTTTTACCAGAAATTCAACAGCCGTTAATCTTTAAGGTCAAAATCAATTATAACTCTGAGCCTGTAAAAAGAATTTTTAAAAAGTACTTATTAGAAGCTCATTTAATATTTTCAAAACGTAAAGTTGCTTTTAGCGGGTAAAATATTTTGATTAAAAAGACCAATAATAAGTATAGTATATATTATTTTTATTGTAAATCAACACAAATAATTTATATTTTGAATATTTTTTTTTTTTCCATCGTTAGCTTTTCGCCCATTAAGCTCGACGAAATCTTTGCCCAGCCGGTAGGAGACGACTCGTGCTAAATGGTTAGAGTGGCGCACGGCAGTATAATGGTAAGAACCAAACTACGATTATAATTCACATTGAGTTCTTTCTATAGGTTGTTTATATTACGTCGTTATGGCAACATTTACTAAAACTATTATATGAACGATTGGTCTTTGTATGATTAAATGGCACATAAAGCTACGAAGACACTACCGAAATCTCAATAATATGCATGGTCCGTTTTTCATTCCACGAGTTTGACTTGCGATGTTCACGTTTTGGTCGATCTTCATTTCCCGAGTTTGGCTCGTAACGATCACGTTAGGCTTGTATTTATTTCCCCTAGGTTGACTCATAATATTCATGTTTGGTCTAAAATTATTATCATGAGTCAGATTCATCAAAGTGAACCAAGAGGTTAATAATAGATAAATCTAGATTAATTTCTGACTACTATTAATCTGAGTAAATCTACAATAGTTTCATCAATGAAGTGAAAAGTGTGATTATGTTCTTTAGCAATATGTTTTCTTATTTTTCTTTCTAATCCAAATATTGTGGTCTTATCAACCCACATTGGTTTTGAATAATAAAAATAAAATTATAAGTCGAAAAATTATGTCTGCTAACTTTGCTGTTCTTAGATAGCTAATTGTTAAGTGAGATTGACAAGGTATCTGTAAAGCATATGTTTCCAACAGTATCAGAACCGCCCTCCATGGACGTTGATGGACGATAGCGGGCCCAGAGACAAATAGGGGACGTTAAGACTGACAAATAAAAGTCGTCAATTAAAATTAGGAAGATACCAAAAGTTCTAGTTTCAGACATCAATACCATCTCTCTACTTGGACCATGAGCAAGAATTCGGAAATTTTTAATTGCTTTTCCTTCATCGAATTTCACGGAACGTAAGTGAGTTAGTTCAATAACTAATTTACTGTCCAATAAAGGAATAAACTGCACACCATTTAACAGGACAATTTTCTAATGATATTAATGAAGTTGGAACTCGATTGGATGCATCGACAAATTGTTAAAATTCTGGTCTCAATCATCTGATTTTTTTTTTTTTTTTTTTTTTTTTTTTACTTCTTATTGATTTTGTATTTATTTTAAAGTTTTTAATAAGCAATTTTGATTACATTTGATTATTATTTTTTATTTCTTTGTTATTCTTAATAAATAAATAAAATAATAAAATAAGTATAGATAATATGCAACAATATTTTAATATTTGATTTGAGTTTCTATTAAGAAGGGGCTATGGTTCAGAAAATGTTTGAACTCTGCTATACAGTATAGAGGTCAGGCACATGCGTGACATCTGTGTAGTTTTACAACTAATATTGTTTAACATCAAGCCAAATAAACAACTGTAATAGTTATTACTGTGATAGCAAATCTATCTAACACTTTCGCCTTTTAATCAATAGGAGTTCGATTTGGTTTTTTCGAAACTCTTCGATTTGGATAACTTTACCCTAATATCTAAACCTTTTCTCTAAAATGATGGCTAAATTTGATTTTAAACTTTTCAAAACTTTTTGAAATCTTTTTTTAAAAATCTTTCACGGTTTTCATACGTGGCTTTTAAAAAAATGACAATGATTGATGACTTACGCTTCTCCCGACTTCATCTTTTCGAATCCTTCGCTGATGCGGGAAAGAGGCAGGTGGTGGGAGATCAGCTTCTCCAGTTCGATCTGCCCGCTCAAGATCTTTTCCACCAGATCCGGGATGCCTAGTTTTGCCTTGTAGGCTATTAGCAAATAAAGATATCCATAAAAGTATCCCCACTCTTTTAAGAGATGCAAAAATAAAAGATATATACAATTTGCTAAAATGGAATTCCAGACTATATATTTATTTATTTTACCAGAAAGCTGCCATTATATTATGATAATGTCTAGAATTCAAGATCGCGATTTGGAGGTTGAATTCCATCGAATTTCTGCCGTTGAGGAGAAAACTTCATCCATCGACGTAGTTTATGTTATCACTTGTGGTTAAATTGGAAACTTCCGTGATTTAACACTTAAACTTTGAACTTGACCAAAAAAATTATTAATTGCAAGCTCTCAATGTACAGGGTGATTATAATTAAAGTTACGATTTCAAGAATCGATAATTTTAAGACTACTGGTCAGAATGACTTGATATTTTAGCAGAACAATCGTGAGGCAATAGAATTTTATTTGGCGAAGAAATAGAAATAGTTCTAAAATGTGTCGATAGATGGCGCTGTCAGTGTTCACATTGTCTGGAGATATGCGAATTACTTATACGTGACATGAGCAGACATAGCTACCATAAAAATGCAGAGCACCAGCTTTTTTCGAGAATGCTTCATCATGACTCTGACTATGATGGATCGCGCTCTGCTCTTGAAGCTTTTTTATAAGAACGATGACTTTGCACTTACAACTATCAGGAAGCTTCGGACATTAAAATCCATAAAATCGGGTCCAATAACCACAAATGGTCTGCAAAAAATGATTCCTAAATTCGAAGAGACCGGTTCATTTGACGTGAAACGGGGTAGAGGAAGGAAACCAGTTTCGGCTTCAGCAGTGGAAGATGTGGCTACGGCGTTACGTGAACAGACTAACAGTGATGCTGGAATCAGCAGTGCAAAGGAGTTAGCCGAATGCTGGATATGCCGATCAGCACGGTGCGTAAAGTTCCACGGAACATCTTTCGCTGTTATCCGTACAAGATAACAGCAGTTGCTACCTGCTGACCTGGAAGCACGTGAATCTCTTGTACTACAATTTTCTGTCCAAATGGAAGTGAACAACGGATGGGTATGGAACATTCTGTGGTCTGACGAAGTCCACTTCCATTTGCACGGTTCTGTAAATATGCAAAATTTCAGGTTATGGGCGACCGAGAATCCGTTCCAGCTACAGCCATTACCTCTTCAGTCTGAAAAGATCACTGTGTGGTGCAGAATAACGGCAGCATTTATCGTCGGTCCGTTTTTCTTCCATGTCCTTCCGGCACTTCAGCAGCGTCAGTGTGTGGATCGCACAATATTCATGCAAGATGACACTCATCTCCATATCGCTACTCCTGTGAAGCAGCTGCTGAGTGCTCATTTCGATGATTGGATCATAAGCCTCCATTTTCCCCCAACTTAAACCTGTGTGATTTCTGAATTTGGGGGTACCTGAAGAATGTTGTTTACAGCGGGCGGATTGAAAATCTAGCAGACTTGAAAGCAAGCATCACACATCACATCCATTGTATCAGTACAAATACCCTCCGATCTGTTGTGGAACATGCCGTTTTGCGCTTCCAGTTAGTAGCGGAACAAGGGTATATCGAACAACTTATGCCTTAACCACCCATCAGTAATGAGTTTGTTGCATGAAACTCTTTATAGTCATTATCACTGTTGTCGCTATAAACATGTATTCTTGTCTTATCGCTAATAAATTTTTAGTAAATCCTTGAACTCTATTGTTTTCTTATTCCTTTGTTTAACAAATCCATTTTTGGTCTTTCCCCTTACAGCGCCATCTATCAGCACATTTTGGAACTATTTCTTTTCCTTCGCCAAAGAAATTTCCATTGCCTCACGATTGTTCTGCTGAAATATCAAGTCGTTCTGGCCAGTAGTTTTAAAATTATCGAATTTTGAAATCGTAACTTCAATTAAAATCACTGTATATTCTATCAATGCAGGGTCCAACGGCTAATTTGTAAACCTTTAATAATAGAAATACATATGTTAAATAGTCTAAATGATGATCGATTTTTGAAATCATAACTTTAATTATAATCACCCTGTATTTATAACTTTGTTAAATGGGACAATTTAACTTAAAGTCTGTAAGTAACCACTGAGAGATCCATAAATCCTTGAGTGTATTTCTTTTGAGAAACAGCGATTGATCGGAAATATTTAAAAAAAAAAATGCGCTTACATCCGTAGAAGGTTCCTGTGAGCACTCTTCCATAAAGGAGCTCCCAAATTCCAGCTTTCATTTTTTCTCCTATCTTTCCCAATCCTATTATAATCGTCTTGCCCCAGTAAGGATGGCTGGACATAAAAGCTTCTTCCTGCAAAAAAAAAAAGTCATCCGAAGACTGATTAAAAATTATTTTCAAAAGGAGCAATTATCTATTCCTCATCTGTCTATTTCTTAATGAAATTAACTGCTTCGTGTGTATTTTCTCCTTCAGTAATTATTCCGATTTTGAAAAGTATAGACGTACAACGAAATGATAGAGGTATTTTATTTTTAAGAGATGTGTCACTCCATCATGTGCTAACACAATAAAGGTATTAGTGCTGCCAATTGCTTATTAATGCTATAATTTCTCAGTTGAGCTTTAGTAATTTCATATATAACTTCATTACAAAAAAATTTATAAAAGTAAGGTTCAGTGATGGTGAAAATAAAGTAATCGTAAAAAGACAATACGGAATAACCTTTCCTTATGTAGCTATCGAGTTTTGCATATTTTAACGAAATTGGTCACAAGGTCTCAGATGGATGCCCAATTTGTCAGTTGAAATTTATTAAAAATCTATCTGAACCACTATACAACGTGGCAAACGCCTTACTTCTATTGTATAATTTAATATAGAAACTGATGTATTACAAAAAATTAAATTTAAAGATCTGGTAAGATTTTAAAATGAAAAAAAAAAAAAATTGTCATGAACTTTCGAAATATAAATAATAAAGAAATATATAAAAATAAACATTATTTTCCATTTTACTATAAGTTTTATTTAATTTCAATTAAAAGATATATATATGTGGGGGGTTATATATATATATATACCGGGTGTCCAATAAATTTGTAAATACTTTAAAAATTCATAAAAATTGAAGGAATGAGTATATTTAAATGCGGTTTGCAAAACTGTTATTCTCATAAAAAGGGATTTTTTTTTCATACAAAAAAAAAATAGTTCAAAAATTTGTCGATAGAGGGCGCTAAACACAAGCAAAACATACAATTCTACGGGAAAAATACTTTTATTTGCATGCAAGCAATTGCTTACATGCGTATCACACCAGTACTACAGTACTTGTTCTATGTGTCCGCCATCACCACAAATAACAGTTTGGAAGCGGGAAACAACACTGGTAACTGCATCATACAACATATCCGGATGAATGCATGAGATTTCATGGCGAATGGCTTCCTTTAACTGCACTAACGAAGTTGGCCTATGGCGGTACACCCGAGACTTAAGGTAACCCCATAGCCAAAAATCAAGGGGTGTTAAATCTGGTGAGCGTGGGGGCCATTCATGTGTAAAGTGACGGCTGATTATCCGTTCTTCAGTAAAAGTTCTTCTCAAAAATGCCTTCACTTCGGTGTCGATGTGAGGAGGCGCCCCGTCTTGCATGAATGTCACTGTGTCAAGGAAATCGTGTTCCAATAAGGACGGTATCACATCCTTCTGTAACATTTCCAAGTAACTTGTTCCATTAACTGAACATGTCTTCCATCCTGCTTTTTTACAGGGCTTTTCAAAGAAAAAAGGGCCTACAATAATGGATGCAGTGAAACCACACCAAACAGTAACCCGTGGTGAATGCAGGGGCTTCTCAGTGTAAGCATGTGGATTCTCATGTGCCCATATTCTACAGTTATGGGTATTAACTGCTCCATGCAAAGCAAAATGAGCCTCATCTGTCCACAATATTTTCAGCAGCCATCGCGGATCATCTTCAATTTTCGCCAAAGCCCAATTTGAGAATTCCAATCTCTTAGCTGTATCATTTGGTAAGAGCTGATGTAGCGATTGCAATTTGTATGGGTACAATTTCAATAAACCATGAAGGATACGGTACACCGAAGTCTTTGGTATACCAGTTATTCGTGCCACTTCTCGTGCGCTACTGACTGCACTTGTAGACTGTTCCCTTAGCGTGTCCATTTGCGAAGAGACATCGGGGGTACGGACTGTTGTTAAACGAGGTGCACTACTGCGTGGCCGATGACACAAACTTCCAGTTTCTTCGAAACGGCGTACTAGGGAAACAAGTCCAGCAGGAGTGATCGGACCTGAACCTTTCTTCAATCTTTTCTGGGTCCTAAACTTTCGTAAGGCTTCAGCCGCCGATTCGTTGCTGACATAAAACAACTTTACCAATAGTGCTTTATCCACCAGTGTCAACATCTTAATACAAACCTTATGCAAACCTTTAGAAATGATGTGTCAATTGCTCACTCTGCCTTTCATAAGATTTTAATTTGCATATTTCCACTGATTTGCTTGTGTG
The DNA here is from genome assembly GCF_947563725.1 of Argiope bruennichi. NCBI lineage: Eukaryota > Metazoa > Arthropoda > Arachnida > Araneae > Araneidae > Argiope > Argiope bruennichi. The sequence continues at coordinate 78,622,166 of NC_079156.1, forward strand.
CAGGGCCCTCTATTGAGAAATTTTTGAATTTTTTTTTTTTTCTGTATAAAAAAAATCCCCCTGTATCTGTATTTCTGTATCAAAATATATATATATAGGGCTACCAAAACTGTAAAGTGTTTACGACTTCGAACTATTTTAATCTGGTCCGATAATTCCTCTCTGAAATACTAGGGAAGAAAAATCTTTAAGCTTTGTTTCGTATGCTTGAAATTAGGATCAAATTTGGTATTTTCCTGTTTTTTCACTCTTTTTTGCTGCTTACCAATGTTTAGTAAAAATTGCAAAGTTGTCTTAAAGATCATTTACCAAAGTGTCATATTCATAACACATCTATCATGTCCATAAATAAACTGACAGACAGACGTAAATCCAAAATTATGTTGGTTAACTTAAGGAAATTTGGAAATTGATTAAAATATTGAAGTATGATTTTTTTTTTTTTTTTTTTACGATTACATTATTTCATATATGAAGTAATGCTATCTTTGTTTAAATAGAAAATAAAAACTTGCCATTGTCTCAGAGTTTCCAACGGATGCGAAACAAAAATCAGCTCCTCCATTGGTCATCTCAGCTATTTTTTCCGGAACGTTTCCCACTTCTTTCGGATCCAGCACTTCCGTAGCTCCAAATTCTTTAGCTGAAATTCATTTTAAAAAGTTTATTTCTGTTTGAGAATTTAAAACATTAATATCAAGAGCCCTTTGATTTTAATGCATGCTATCTTGTTTAAATTTCTCGAGAAAACTTTCACAATTATGCTAGTTTTATATAAACATCAAATTATCATTTATGAACTGCTTTGAACTCTACTGTAGTTCATCCATATATGTCTATACTGACGAATTTATTCATGGTTTTTATGATGAATGCATTTATATTGAACATAGAATTTGTTAGCTACATTTAACAACATCTAATTTCTAAGCCATTAGAGATTTTATATAATTCCAATTTTAAATGACAAATAACAATATTTTATGTTGTTTGAGCTCAATTAATATGCTGCTGAAAAAGTTAAGAATTCTAAATTTTTGCACAGTTTCCTATTCATATTAGTCATAAATTTTAAAATATTCTTGATAGACTAGAATTTTAAATTTAAAAAAAAAAAATCGTGACCAAAATTGACCGATTTAATGAAGCTTTGAATATCCTTATTTTGGACAATTTTAAGCCAATGGCTGTCTTAAAGAAAATCATCCAATCATCAGTCTTCTTTTCCTCAAAGTGACTTTGATTGGCCTTCTCTTTGTTGAAATTTCTTCATCGTTTTCATTTAGATACAGACTTTTCAGATTCGTTGACAAATGACTTACAAAAAAGTCCTAGAACAACTGAGGTAAACATTTCTTTATTGATAGCATGCCTTTCTGCGTGAAATTTACCATAAAGTGGGAAGGATGGCTATTCCGTAAAACATCCAAAGTTGATAATCAGATACTATATATCAGAGAATTACTAACACATTCAATACAAAAATGTGTTTAAAAAATGTATGCTTGTTTTATTTTAATACCTGTCAGGTTTTCTTTTTTACATAATTTGTAATGTATCCGATTATTCTACCTTAAAAACAAACAAGTACGGATCACAATAGTGATTCATACATGATCCCGCAATGCAATGATAGTGATCCCGCGAATAATGCGATGATGAGAATTGTGCCACATTCTGTATTACAAATTAGTTTTGTAAGTAATATATTTAATATTCTGCACAAAACTTTTAAAATGAAAAAATCTGTTGATTTCTTTGTTTCATGCTTGACTGTGAACAAAATAATTCATTTTTCCGAAACAGATAAATCGAATAAATCTCATATGTCCTAGTAATAATTTCAAATATATATATATATATATAGCCAATAGAAATGAGTCTAGCGGGACAAATAATTAAATATGGTATGTTCCAATTAGAAATTATTAGTCTTATTATTTTACGTTGATGATAATGTTAGTACTAACGTTCACATAAAAAAAACATTCATAATATTCAAAGAATTAAGATACAGAAATTATGCTCTAAAATAGGTGACTATATCGTATATATTATAAATGAGGGAAGAAACATTAGCAAAAGTTTTTTTATTTTTAAAAATTAAATCTATTTAAAGTTTTCTTTTCATACAAAATGTTTATTTATAATAAAAAACTTCCAATCTTGGACATTGCATTAAAAAAAAATCGGGGGCAATTTTTCAAAGCAAAATAAAATATTAAAATCTGGGACTATACTAGGGCATTTGATCTGTTCATACATGATTCATCATATAAAAATAAGCATGTCTTAAATCAATATTGCATTGTGTATTTATTCTTATTTGTATTGTCCATCGAAACACACTTTCCTTCCTTCAAATCCACAATTTAGTAATAATAATAAACAAAAGCAGAAGGAAATGTGTTAATCATATCCCCCTACTGTAATAGTGAAAGGAGAACTTTTTAGAAGCTAAATTTTTAAAAATTAAATCTAGCTCATATTTTAATTTTTTTTTAAAAAAAGAAGCATGACTTATTAAAAGTAGTTGTCAGTGATAACACATCACTGAAGAGTTTGTTTATTTTATGCAAGAGATTGAACGTAGTAGCTTTAAGGATGCAGCAATAGCAAAAACGATGATTTTAATTTTAATTAGTATTATTAGTTCAATATAAATTTATAATTTCATATTCATAATATATATATATATATATATATATATATATATATATATATATATATATAAGAGGTGCATACCATTCGCCCTTGTTATTAGGTAAAAACGCGACTATCAAGAAAACAGAGCTTAAAATTGGAATTGGCGGAAGAAATAAAAAATGTCGAATGTCTTTAGTCTAATACAAAAAATATTATATCTTTTTGATGTTATATCATTCGAAATAAAAGACAAATTTTCTCACCAACTGAAAACTTATCGGAATTGGTGTCGACGCCGATGATCTTGGATGCCCCACTGTCCCTGCAGCCCATGAGGACGCACAAACCCACGCCCCCGAGACCCCAAACAGCGCATGTTGCACCAGCGGGCACCTTGCCAGCATTGATGACTGCCCCGTAGCCAGTGGGGATGCAGCAGCCGACCAAACACAAAGTATTTGGATTGGCTTTTGGATTCACCTGTTATATAAAGGAAAGCAAAATGAGTGTGTGAAAAAGTTATAATATTTTGAAATTCGACTTTTTATTTGTAACCGTACTCACTTTTGTAATATTGCACACGGACACAACTGTGAATTCTGAAAAAGTTCCAAGGCTAAACAGTTGGGAGATTTCCTTTCCCTTACAAGAGAACCGAGATGTTCCGTCTCTCTGAAGCTGGTTCCTCTAAAAACAGAAGACAAAAGTGTGCAAAATGCATCTCAAAAACAAAGAGATGACTTCAGTTCAACAATGCCCTTCTAAAATTAAGGCGGTCTCTGTTTCTTTGATATTCTCTAATAAAAGAATAAAAATACAGTTATTGAAATGTGGTTTATCGAAAGATTGTAACTTTCATAACGTATGACGACTTTATTTTCTCAATATATATATTTTTTAAAGAAATGCTTGCTTATATAGCAATCGTTATGGTAATTATATAGCATGCATATCAAACTTTCGAAATTTTGCTGTATTCCTAATTAATGTCTGACTCTTTCGTTTGTTTGATATGAAAATATTGTTGGCCATGTTGAAAAGAATTAATTTTTTTGAGATTGAAGTACAACCAAATAGCATTATTGCGGATTTGATGTTCTTTAATTACTACTGATCAACAAAAAAGAATCCACATACCTTTCTGCTGAACAAAGTTCGAACCAAAGTGTCCGGGATAGAGCTTGCCTACACTAAAAATATCCAATAACTTCTCTACTGATCACATGCCAAAAGCAGTGAGGACGTTTTCTTTAACATTTTAACATTTTTAATGCAGATTATTAAAATACAAGCACTCCTTTAGGAGTTCTAACTGACAACTAGTAAATTACAAAAAAACCAATATAAATAATAATCCCTTCTGGCGCCACCAGACCGGAAATGAACAGATGCATCATATATATATATATATATATATATATATATATATATATATATAAAGCAAATTTAAAAAAAAGGAATTACAGGAAACTACGAAAAAAAAATCAAGTTTGTTCGTTTCCCGTTGCAACAAGCATTCTATATATATTTATGTAATGATATTTTAAATTTTAATTTAATTAATTTCCAAGATTTTATCCTAATTTAGCCCATAGTAACTTCATTCTAAAAATATTCTCTTATTTCGTGATCCAATTACACTTTCTCTAAATTAATTCAAGATAAGCTTTGTAAAACTGCTGCATCGGCCAAACGCCGATTCTTTCACACGCTCGGCGTGAAGGGGTAAAAAATGTCCAGTAAGCACATTCTTTTTTAAAAGATCCCTGTGTTTCCCTTACATATGATTGACATGCGTCAGAAATCCCTATCAGAATCTTAATAATATATTAGCACTGTAAAGAAATATTTTCCCTATCAAAATCATAGGTTATATAAGCGCAGGGATAAAATGTCCAAGAGCTTTTTCCTCATTCCTTTTCTGTGTCGTTCTGTGTGCTCACGACATCACGAAATCAAAAGTATCTTCACTGTCTTCAGACTGCATTCTGCTTCACATATAATAATGCTTACATTTATATATTTTAATCTCATATTTAAATCCTAAGTAGATGGAAACAATGTGAAGAAATTTTCTAAAATGGATTGTCAACAATATAAAAAAAATACAAGAAGTAGACGAAAAAAAAAGTTTCTATTTGGGATTATATTTAACCTAGATCTTTTTGTAATAAAGTAATTTTTCATAAGTATTTTCGAAAAATTTACCGAAAGTATATCTTACCGGTTGATGACGACACATATTAGTGCGAGAATCTTTGCAATAATCACAATTTCCGCAATATCCTTCAAATAGAAAGACGACTATATCACCTGTAAGATAAATACAAATAATCTATAAACATTTAATTTTTACTGGCTTTTGTGTAAACTGTTAGAAATGTCAGAATTATATTGAATTTTGTAATGTATTTACTCTATTATATTTGTATTTTACTTTTGTGCATACGAAGTAAATACATTGAGAGTCGAATCAAACTGTAATCGTCAAAAAATTCGAACTAGAGGTTTTTGATGAATCTTCACATTTCACATCTCCATGAGTTAGAAAGACCCATGTTTGAAATACTCATACATATATATGATAACTCACCTGGTGCGAAGTCAGTTACTCCTTCACCTATACTCTCGACAATCCCCGCCCCTTCGTGTCCCAAGACACTGGGAAAGGGCCAATCCTTCTCCACCCCTTCCATCATGTGGACATCGGTGTGACACAGGCCGCTGGATTTCACCTACCATAATAAAAAGCAAATTCGATAATAAAAAAAAATGATAATAATTTTGTGCCTTTAAGTAAGTTCTTCGGATACTTATTTCTTAGCATTAAACGCACTATGACTGAAATTCACAAAAATTATCGTTTTTTAGCATTTGATGACTTTTTGTCTTCTCTAACAATAACAAAGGTGTATGTGTATGTGTGGCGTTCTGTCCGACCTTAAATTTCCAAAACTGGTGCGCCTCGAAGTGTTTTTGATATTTTAATTCATAAAAAAATATAACTGAATTCTGGTGTCTTTCCACGATAATTCAGAATTTAAAAAGTTTTACTTTCAATAATGCCAATTCACTATTCATGCAAATCTTTTCTGAATTTTGGCATTTAAAATTTTTTTACCTATAATAGATTACTTTATTGCCCTTAAGTTCAAATGTTTCCATTGTTTCGTTAAATATTCAAGCGACAGTCAAATTTTTATCGACAGCTAAAGAAGAACGACTCTGTTAAATATCTGTGTAAGACAAAACATTGAAAATGTGATGGTGCGAAATTTATAAAGCAAATGAATCTTTTTTATTAGTTTTGCATTGTTAATAGCGCTTTCATACTGTGGAACGTTTCTATGTTAGTAAAAGTTCATATACAGAATAAATAGAATATATGTATGATAATTAAAATAACAGCCCTATAATATCCGACAATTTGAGGGACTTATAGACATGAAGTTATATCTCAATATTTAACTGAAATTAAATATAATTAACATCCTTGGCGATTCAACTGATCGCCAAAGGCGACTAATATGAAATATATACAGTTAATGTTCACTATTTATAATCCACTTCGATAAATAATTTTCGATAGATGCAAAATTTATTATAATATAACGTTTAGAAAATAGGAAGTACCTGCTTATTTCACATACATGTCTGTCTATGAAGACAATAAGTAAAATTCAAGCAGCTAATTTTAAAAATGGTAACATGTTAATTTTTTAGGCTTGAATTGTATGTCATGTCTTCATCATATCGACAAAATCATGCATAATGGTTTTGAGAGTTTGTGCAAAAGATATCATTATAGGGATTGATAAAATTTTTTGTTGAATTATTACCTTAAAATTAGTTTGACGAATATTTCCTTACTACAGTCGATATTTCTTACATCCGGTCAGGAAAAATGAAGTTTTTATCTCAAAACTTTTGACTGATTAAGGATCTAGCAGGTAGAAATTAAATGTCGTTACGTTTAATGTTAATAATTATCTTACGCCCGATCGTTGATTTGTATCACTCTCCAATATGGTTCACCGATATCGAAATATACTGTTTATTTGAACAAAGTAAAGTTTCTTTTTGTTTCTTGACACATACATTTACATGTGTATGTGCGCGTCAAGAAATATGTTTGAAGAAACATGAAGTTCTTGAATGATTTTTTAAATTCAGGGACATAGTCCAGTTTTATCTTTTGTCAAGATTTCTTTTTTAAAGCTAATTCGATAGCAGTACAGCGAACCTACTAGAAGGACATAAAAGAGACAGCGTAAGAGCGTATTCTGAGTTTCGGTAGTTTTTGAAAGGAATTTGCCGATACAGTATTTAGTTCCGTGGGAAAAATAACAATCTACGCAACTCAAAAATTATAGTTAAAGTTTCTACAGCCGGGAATGTTTTTTTTTTTTTTTCCTTTGTTTAAATTCCAAAGTGTGTGTTTTTTTCAAGTGGATTATATTGGAAATTAAATTCTAAAATAGTCATTTTAAGAAATAGCTATTTTTTGAAAATATTACAGAAAAAAAATTAATGCCACGATTTTGAAAAATTTATTATCGCTTTAAAATATAGTTAATCTGACATACAATGGATTGAGGGTTTTTCAGATTTGCTGAACAAACTGTATGCAGTTTACAATAGAGAATCCAAAATACATGAAACGGTACTTAGTTATGGAGCATACAGATGCGCCCAATTTATGTTTTAATTTTTCGAAAGAGAGATTAAAACAAGCGAAGATTGTTTGTATTAATTATCAAGAAAGATTAAAAATAGTCTAATAAATACGCCTTCATATTGTGGAGGAACTGAAGAAAAATCTGAAAATATATAAAGTGTTCCAAAAGAGCGTGTATAAATTTTAAAAGTAGGACAAGAATGTCGAAACAAACCAATTTTACATTACAAATGAGCTCGTAAACGAAATGACTACCAATACAAAGGACTCTTTGTGAAGGAATTCAGTAAAGAAAAGAATACATCGGGTACAAATAACAGCACAAATAAATGTATGATAGATAATAATTTAAATTATAAAACAACAATGTTGCATTGGTAATAACTTATAAAGCGTATTTAGCTTCGGATGATAAATCTTTAGAATATTTTTTTTTAATATTCCTAAACTGTTTTTTGTTATTGTTGTTGATATTGTGTCATATTGCCTCGCATCTGTAGATTTATGACACTTTTATCTCTGTTATGACTTGTTATTCAGAATATATCTTTTTTTTTTTTTATTGTTGATAAGTAAAATTCAGGCTTTGATGTAATTTTGAGATTTTTTAAGATGCAAAGAAAATGATTAATTTATTTTTTTAGTATATACATTTAGATCTGTGTTGAGATATTTTTAAATGTGACTACAATGATTAATTTTTTTCTGGTCTTTAGATTCTTTATCATTTGTAAATAAAAATTATTGAAAAGATCATTAGAATTCCAAAAACTTTTTTATTTAAGCTTAGGTAAAAGACAGAAATATTTTTAATTATTTTTATTTATCAGTAATTATTCTTTATTTTCTCATTTCGTTTCGTGAAAAATGTTTAATATTTCATACAATTTGGAATTTATATTTCGATAATATTTCCTACACTTATATATAAAGAAAAATGCGATCTCTTTGTTGCTGCGTCTGCGTAGTGCAAAAAAATTTGGACTGGTTAAAAATGCTGTGCTCTGTAAAGATTTTTTTTTTTTTTTTTTTTTTTATTTTTTTTTTACCCTTTTTCGATTGACAAATATTTCAGAGCAGAAAGAATATCTAAAGTAACCCAGTTCTACTGTAGTTTTCATTTGTATTTCTCTTTAAATTTGAAAGATAAAACGTTAGATTTTAGATGGATTCTTTTGTATAAATTCTTTTAAATTTGTAGAAAATGGATACTTCTGTATTTGTTTGATTAACATGCAAATTGTTTAAACCAGTAATTACTGAAAGGAGCTAAATTTATAGCAATTCCGCTGTAATGTCATGCCTAGTCAAAATCCATCTTATTAATTAAGCAAACTATTTTTACCACACTTACCTGCACTCTGACTTCTCCCTTTTTTGGCACAGCTACTTCCACTGTCTCAATGGAGAAGCCTTTGCCAGCTTTCCATGTGATCGCAGCTTTACAAACGATTGGCTGAAAAATAATGCAGATTTCTTATCTCATAACTGATAATTTTATAACACGGTTTCTTAATCTCGCCGTCAGATCTCTGTTTCGAGATCTGATTATATGGAATATTCGCGTGTTACGAATTTGATCCTTAAATCATCGTATATCCTTCCACAGATGAAATGCAGAAATTTCTTGGGGGGCGGGGGGGATATTGGCTCAGGTGTCATCCTTACTATCTGATTTTAACTCGCAATTATAAAATCCATTCCATCATTTGTAATTAACTCTCATATAGTTTCGAAATGGGGTGTTATTTAAATTAATTAATTTAAACATTTTAATTCTTGACCCATTTATAAATCATAGTAATCCTATTCCTAGTTGTATTTATGATCAGAGATATGGAACATTAATTGATGATAAACGAACAGAAACAAAGTTTAATTTGTTTGTTTATTATATTTTAATGAAATATTTTTAATCAAGAGAGCTTTCGGAATTATTTTTGCTTATTCATATTGCAAAAATATGCTTTACTAATGTTTTAATTCTTTTTGAAGTAACTTTATTTATATCACATTTGTATTCTATTTCTCGTCGATTTCCTGTTGTGCTAGAGTTCTGAGACTGTTGCTGTGTTCTCGTTGAAAATACACTATTTTAATAGTTTTCATAAATTAATTATCCGCTTATCGATCAATTTAATTTAAATTTTCATTCAATATGAATATCTCTATCTGGTAAAGAATTTGAAATAAAATTATTACAAAATTAATTATTAATAAAATTAGATGATACCTTCAATTAAAGATCTTTCAAAAGCACGTGAACTCAAAAATGCAAGAACTTAAATAAATATAAAAAATTTTGCATGCGATCTTGTGACTACAATTGCAATTCTGTATCGAAATTGGTTTCAGTCGATCGGAGAAAAGGAATCTAAAATATACATTCAGTGTTCTAGCGTATTCAGTGTTCTAGCATATGTATCATTCGCATCATAACGATTTATTCGCCAAGAAAAAAACATCGCCAAAGTTCGTTCTCTAATAGACTTTTTTGTAACTGTTTTTCGCCAGTTGAATGTGGTCAATAATACACAAATACATTCATTTCGAGTATCTGAGAAAATTCTGGGGAGGCCCCTCCCTCTGTTTTTTTTAATTACTAAATATTGGCAATCAGTTTGCCGGCTTAAATAAATGGCAAATATTTTCTTATTTAATAAGGAAATTAATATTTGTATAAGAACAAGTGGAATTGTTCTTATGCTCGACTATTTATAGCCCTATACGAACGCAATACGACGCGTTTCGTATCATATACAGAAAATTGAGAATGTATTTATGTTTTCTTCCTATTTACTTAACAGAAGCAACACTTGATATAAATATACAAAGTTGTTGGAAGAACCGCATACTAAATATTCTTAATCCTAATCGCTATATTTTCGAGCTGTTTCATTTGCATATTTCCCTATATTCGGACATTAGCTCACTAAAGGACTTATCATATATTTCTTAAAGAAAAGATATTCTTGTTATATATTTTTTAAAGAAAATTAATGTCAGGATGTATTTCTAATTCCTTGGATGAAAAGAGGATATATTTCCTATCTTGTAGGAAGTAATTATGAAATGAATACAAGTATTACAAAATAACGTTGAAAGGTGAATAATGTTCAATTTAGTAACATCAAAATAGTGAAATTTCTACGCCTTGTCTACCACAGTGTAATTTCAATGATTTTTTTTTTTTTTTTGAATAAATTTATCAAAACGAAACTAAAATGAAATGCTTACATTTTTTAAAAATTAACTTATGTTGCAATTCCTCTGGAAAATTCGTTTTATCTTATGATTTAAATTGTTGAATAATAAGAATTTAATTTTTATGAGGAACAATAAAGAGGTTGAGGAATAGTAATAACTATACCTTGCCAGTTGACATTTTGATTCTGTAATTCTGAAAAGAAATTTTCACAAATTAATTATTTTGAAGAATTCTATTCTTAAACAAATCATGAATGTCTTTGTATTTTATTTTATTTGCTGTTAAAAATTCGAATTCAGTTTCAGTCATGCATTAGGTGAGCAAAATATTAGCTGAACAAAATATTATTTTGTGTGAAATACTTAAATAAAAACATACTTTTTGATTAAATCATCTACATGGCATTTTTTTTTTTTGTGTTAATGTCATTAAATGAAATACCAGATATTCTTGTTAAATTTTTCATAGCATTGATGAATAAATAGGAAGACCATGGCCAAATTGAGTATTGAAAGGTGAATTGTTTTTATGTTCTGGGAAATTACATGCAATACAGAATCCATACTCACTTTAATGCTCTCTGCCAATTCAAAACCGATTACATATTTTTTAGAGGAAAAAGGACACGATCTCAAGTGCAGCCTAAACAAACGTGAAATTAGACGATATGTATTGTAACTGTCATTTAGTAAATGCAAGCACATGACGCCATTTCAAAATGCTATTCCAACCTATCTAATAAAACAAAAAGTTTAAAAGTGATGATTTTTTTTTCTCTCTCTCTCTCTTTCTGTAGATTTATTTTTCATTTTGTATTTTTTAAATTTTAAGTATATCTTAGCTCATAATTAGATTCCTGTACAACCGTCATCCAAGGCAACAAATTGTTTCATCATCTTATTATAACATTAACAGCAAGGTACAGATTCAGAGAAAGGAGTCAATTAACCATGCCTTTGTGGAACAAGTGTATCAAACTCTATTTTCTAATCTTATCTTTTCAATAAAAAGCTTTAACGTATTTTGCCATTAATCATTCTGTATAGCACCAATCAAGATGTAAAAGAAGAAGAAATAAAACTAGTATTTTATATATCGCTATAGCAATCTTTGTAATGCTTTTATTATAAGTATAGATAACAACTATATAAAAGAAGTCCAATGTGTATTGTGTGAATGAATGGTGCAGAAACATAAAAATTAATTTCCCAAATTCAAGAACATATCTATGAAATTTTAAGTAAGCTAATTAATTAAAAAATATTCATTATTGGAGATATATTTTTATACAATCACTTCTATTGATATATATTGGATTGTAAAAGAAATCCTACATGCAATAATGTATTTAAAAATTTTCATTAGCTTGATGTTGTAAAATTTGACAAAAAAATGATTCTATAAAAAAATTCCTTTCATTGTCTATTATCTTTAGTTACATATTATAGACAACAAATATTAAGAAGTTTTAGGAATTCATTTATCTGATGCATTTAGTAATATTTCATAACACCTTTCGTCAGTTGATTCTCCTAAAATTTGTATAAAGTCGGATTAAATTTATTGCTAACAGTGTAGAATTTTTGTTTATTAATCTAATAAAATAATGAATGGATACTTTAAAATCTTTTTTCTAATTAGAGGATACAAATATAGCTTGATCTTCTTTTCTCTTTTTTTTTTGTGGGGGGGGGGTAGTTTGATTATTTAAGTAGATAAAATAGAGATTCTTAACGCCAAGAATATGGCTTATGTCTAAATTCGGGAGATAATATAAGAAAAAAAAATCCTCTAACTAAATTTCCTTAGATCTAAAAAAAATATTTTTTAATACAGTACACTCCCGATTATCCGCGGAATTGGGTGGCGCGGCCGCCGCGGATAACCAAAATCGCGGATAATCCGAAAAACGCTAAAAACGGGTATAGCAAAAAAGAAAACGGTCATTCCAACTTTGAAAAATCGTTTTATGTACAATAAAACGTAAAATAAATAGCAGGAAATGTTTAACTAACGCTTAATATTTTAGTATATCACTCAAAACTGACCTAAAATGCATTTTGTTAATGAAAACAGAAAAGTGCTTTGTATTTATGAGAGGCGTCAAGGATACACAGAAAAATTAATACATATGTACTGTTTTAATACTGTAATGTATAATGTAATTACAAAAGCATAACTGCAAAACTGCACCTTTTTGAAAATATCAGTAAAAAAAAAAAAAAAAAAAAAAAAAAAAAACTTTGTTCGACCGGCGCGGATAATCCGCACCGCGGATAATCCGCTCGCGGATAATCGGGAGTCTACTGTATACATTTCTGATTTAATTCAATTTAATGTTATAAAACATGCCGTTAATTACATACTCTTTTTTATTTTTAAAGTACAACGTATATTATGAATTGACGAAATCTAAAAGAGATAATTCTCCTTGTGGAATGATATAAAATGCTGTTCTTAACTATAACCTTTAAACCCTTTTCAAACAAAACTGCTGAAAGAGGCATAATTATTTCGGATTCATGCTGAAATCAATCCGTATTTCAACAACACTTAGTTTTGATTACCTGGATTGACGAAAAATCTGTGTGTTTTATATATATATATATATATATACTTTTGGAAATAATCATAACAATTTCCTTTCTAAAAATATCATGGACTTTGTACATTCTTCGTTTTCATAATATTGTATCATTAGAAAAAAAATTTCCACACTTCAGGATATATATAAAGTAATTTATCTTATTAAAAACTCATAAAAAACGTATATATTTATGTAAAAGCTATACTGTTGAGGGAATTGTTTAAACAAGTATAAAACTTTATATTAACAAGTTTTAAGTGATGTTCCTAGTCTTCACTAATTGTGCTATAAAAAAAATTGCCAAAATATTGCAGGTATTGCTTTGAAATCTAACAGTGCATTTGTCCGCGTAGTACAAAAAAGAATCAGATCTTGTGTTTTTATTATCAAATCTTTTTGAAAGGATAATTGAATCTTAGGAAGAATAATAAAAGTCTTATTTCTCTGAATGCCGATATCAATTTGTTTGCTAAAAATTTAATATATTATACTTATTTTCGGGCTTTAGTAAGTTTTAAAATAAAAGATGATTTTAAAAAACATTTAAAGCTTTCAAGAATATTGTAAAATAACTTATCACAATACAAGTAAAATATTTGTGCCTGCCCAGTGAAATTTTAGATTTAAATTGGAAGCAACGTAATTTATGAAAAGAGATATCTTGGTACTTGTGTATTAATCGCTTACTAAAAATTATTCGTTAAAAAAAATTAGCAAGGATCGAACCTTAATGTTTGCTACTGGTATACAATTAATATTTAAGTTCGCCAATGGCATGTTGTTAATACTGAATGATCGAAATATGCGATAACGGCAAGAAGGGCAAAGTAGGATTTTCAAAAAAACAATCGGTACTTTCCAATTTCGCCAGTGCAAGCGATGAAGTCGCCAAATATGATACAACCGACGCCAAATGGAATAAATTCGCTGGTAATCTTTTACTGCCACATTTTCAAAATAACTAGCTATTTCTTATCGTTCACGTTTTTTTTTTTTTTTTTTCTAGTAAGTCAAAAATGGATGAAAAACTGATGAAAATTTGAGATTTGCCCAGAACAGAAGAAGAATAGGACATATTATTCCTTTGTTGAAATTAGCAGCTTTATGAACATTTTTTTATGAGTAAACTAGTATGTGTTGTCACTAATAGAGTGCTTGGTGGGATTTGCGCCGGCGAAATAGTAAAATACCAAATAACCGAAAAGAAATTCATTAATAAATGTTAAATTTTTCAGTTTTGTAGCAAAAAAAAAAAAAAAAAAAATGCTGCAATTTGCAACGAACTATTTTGGTGTGTCTCTAGAATTAGTCGCCAATATGACTATATTGGCGATCAAATCAAATACTTCCCTAGCAAGCCTTCGAATAATGTTTTTCGTTGTTGAGATGCATATCTGCTACAAGAATTTTAAAGCAGCTGAAAAATGAAAATAATTAACAATTTATTATTGATTTATAAATTACAATCTTATTTTACTCTCTATTAAATAAAATTATTTTGAATGTTATTAAATATATTTTAGCAATATTTTTGAAGTGAATTTCGGAAAAGAATAATTTATCTTTTTCGTATATTTATGAATGAATTTTTGATTTTATTGTTTTTATAAAAATCGTCTGCTTGACTTTCGTTTGCCTTTATTTTACGATTCGTCATTTTAATATAAAATCTTTTTATTCCAATGAAATGGTTCAACCTTTTCATTCCGTTTTGCCTGATGTTTACGATTCCCTTTTGGTATGTCATCATTTGCTGAGAAACGAAAGAAAGGTAAGTTGATTTTTTTTTTAGTTGATGATATCAGTAAAAAGTGTCATTAGTAGTGACTCTACTTGTAAGTGATATTGCTTTAGAATTCTTCCTTTTCGTACTTGTTCTCTACCAGTTTTATCAGAATTTTTATTTTCAATGTTTGTGAAGTTACTGAGTTTCCACTCACAAGGATTTTCTTTAAGTTTAAAAATAGTTCTGCTTGATACTCTCAACTGATACCGAACACATCCCGAGTTATAAGTTCCTATTATAAAGATCTCCAGATACTTTATATCAAAACACAAAGGAGATATAGGAATCATGGCCCATACATATACAAAAAGCAGACATAGAAAATTAGAGCAATTCCTGAAAATACAGATTCAAAATTTAAAACAAAAATCTATTACATTTAATAAAATTTTTTCATAAAACTGAAAATTGACTTGGACTATAAACATTTAATATTGTAGGCTTTTAATATTAAATCATAATTGTAAATGTTAGACTATTTCGTTAGCTTTAAAAATCATCTTGCTTTTTAGCATTAGCGACTTTCATCGTTTTTATAATATGAAGGGACACACTAAAGTATATTTCATCAGCAAAAACCACCAAATTGATATTTTATTAATGCAATTAAGATTTAGCAATTGACAAAAATTTAAGAAACTTGGGATGGAAGTGCAATGAGTTATTAAATCCGACTGTTATGTGTGAATATATACATTTAGTATTCGAGAGAAAACTAAAAACGATTTTTGCCCGCACTTGTGGCTGTAATGTACTTATGTCTTGATTTCCATTCTTCGTTATTAGATTTAATAACCCTGAAGACCCTCATGCATCATGTCTTTGGAAATAAGTAATCGATATGAATTTGGCAATATCTTTTGACATTTAGATCCTGCCCGGGAACCTTAAAACGCTTCAATACTAAGGCCATACATAATAGATTAATGCACAGTCTCCAAAGTTAAATATTTTGGGTAGATTTCTGGTCATGTGTAATCGTGATAATTTTTATTGCAATTTAAAAGTCTTTTATTTCCATTTCTAGTTACCTTCCAAGATGGCAAACGTTTGGCTAGTTTTTGGATGATTGGCACAATTTGACGAGTTTTGCGAATTTGGTACTATCTTTTGACATTTAGATCATGCCTTAAAACGCTTCAATACTAAGGCCATACATAATAGATTAATGTACAGTTAAATATTTTGGGTAGATTTCTGGTCATGTGTAATCGTGATAATTTTTATTGCAATTTAAAAGTCTTTTATTTCCATTTCTAGTTACCTTCCAAGATGGCAAACGTTTGGCTAGTTTTTGGATGATTGGCACAATTTGACGAGTTTTGCGAATTTGGTACTATCTTTTGACATTTAGATCATGCCTTAAAACGCTTCAATACTAAGGCCATACATAATAGATTAATGTACAGTTAAATATTTTGGGTAGATTTCTGGTCATGTGTAATCGTGATAATTTTTATTGCAATTTAAAAATCTTTTATTTCCATTTCTAGTTACCTTCCAAGATGGCAAACGTTTGGCTAGTTTTTGGATGATTGGCACAATTTGACGAGTTTTGCGAATTTGGTACTATCTTTTGACATTTAGATCATGCCTTAAAACGCTTCAATACTAAGGCCATACATAATAGATTAATGTACAGTTAAATATTTTGGGTAGATTTCTGGTCATGTGTAATCGTGATAATTTTTATTGCAATTTAAAAGTCTTTTATTTCCATTTCTAGTTACCTTTCAAGATGGCAAACGTTTGGCTAGTTTTTGGATGATTGGCACGATTTGACGAGTTTTGCGAATTCGGCACTATCTTTTGACATTTAGATCATGCCTTAAAACGCTTCAATACTAAGGCAGTAATAGATTAATAATAGATTCATAATTCAATAATAGATTAAAGTACAGTTAAATATTTTGGGTAGATTTCTGGTCATATGTAATCGTGATATTTTTTATTGCAATTTAAAAGCCTTTTGTTACCATTTCTAGTAACCTTCTAAGATGGCAAAGTTTTGGCTAGTTTTTGGATGATTGGCACGATTTGATGAGTTTTGTGATAAATTGTAAATTAATCTTAAGTCTGGCTTATTTTCTTTATTAAAAAGGTCAGGCATTGAAAGTTTTCATGATAAAATAAATTACCTAATATATAATATGACTAGATATTTAGTAAATCATTTAAATCTATTTTGGAGATATCTCATCCTCACGAAAATAGTTTTTAATATTCCTCTGAAATATTAGAAAATATTTCGGAATTTTTGCTATAGAACTTACGTTGCGTCGCCAGTAGAAAATTATTACTAACAATAAATATTAAATTTAAGGTAAAGAAGAGAAGTTATCTAAAATAAAGGCAATCGGTAAATAAAATGATTATTTCTTCACTTACCTTAACCTCTTGAAATATGTTTACTGTTAAATTTGATACTTTTTGCTCGCCTCAATTGCGTTTAGTTGTCTATTTCTGCGTGACTGAAATCTTAACAGAAATGAGTGTCTGCTCATAATTTAAATTTTTAAAAATTCCCATTGGTTTTTATAAAATTTCTTTTAACATCTTTATTATCGCATATTAAAGAGAGCCGAGGACAACTCTACTCTTACTAAGATAAAAATAAACTAAGTTTATTTTTATCTTTTAGTTGAAGTGAACTTTAATCTTTAAAAGTTTTCAAATTAAACTAAACCATATTTTGGCGTGCTAACGATATTTTTTAATATACAGTAGACTCCCGATTATCCGCTGTCCGCGCCTGCCGCACTAAGTTTTTTTTTTTTTTTTCTTCCAAGCAAACAGAAAATGCTTCCAAAGCAAGAAGCAAACACAAATGACTGATTTCTTCAAAAAGGTGTAGTTTTACAGTTATGCTTTTGTAATTACATGATACATTACAGTATTAAAACAGTACATATGTATTCATTTTTCTGTGGAGCCTTGACGCCTCTCGTAAGTACAAAGCACTTTTCTGTTTTCATTAACAAAATGCATTTTAGGTTCGTTTTGAGTGATATACTAAAATATTAAGCGTTAGTTAAACATTTCCTGCTGTTTATTTTACGTTTTATTGTACATGAAACGATTTTTCAAAGTTGGAATGACTGTTTTCTCTTTTGCTATACCCGTTTTTAGCTTATTTCGGATTATCCGTGATTTTTGTTATCCGCGGCGGCCGAGCTACCCAATTCCGCGGATAATCGGGAGTGTACTGTAGTAGAATTCTTGCAAAATATTAAATAAAATTTTTGCTATGCAGCTTTGAATAGTCACTTTCGTATAAGTATTTTGCCTGAACTTATAAGTAAAAAAATATGATGATTCAGAATTAAAATTATTTTGAATACAGCATTGTTTTTAGGTTACTGAAGGAATTCCGATGAAACATTCTATGTTGAGGATTTTCTGTAATACCAACACCTCTTAAGACTAATATTATTTTGATGTAATTCATTTGTTAAAGGCTTTTAGTAATTTTTATTGTTATAATAAACCCTTATAAGAAAGCCCTTATATGTTACCCTTATAAAAAAGCGTTGTCACCAAACTTGAATTTTTTTTCAAGATTGAAATTGCAGTATTTGAAATTAGATTTAATGAAATTAGGACTTAACAATAGCATAAAATATCAAGATTTTGCGAAAGGATCATACCGTTTCCTTAAGGGCGAATGAAATGTCTGATTAAAGATAATTATATTTCCGGATTTATCCAGAATTACTTAATCCAGAGAGAGAGAGAGAGAGAATCATGTTTTATTTTTATAGCAATATTCTTCTAAAATGTGTTTAGAACCTCAAAATGTAAATAAAGGTTGTAATAAATGATTTTATGAAAAGTAAATCAATTGGCAATACTAAAGAATACATTACAAATTTTTGCCAGTATGCGCTAATCATGGCAGAAAATTCTCCAAACATCAACTGATCACTATAGTTAAATAAGCACATTTGGCGAGTTAAGCCTTTTAAAAAAATTTACAGTGCGGTGTCTGCCCATATTCTTTAGTAAAGTCAATTAATTTTTAGTAAATTAGGAAAACTTTAATTTTATTTTGCTAATACAGTTGTTTGGAGAATCGTGGGCATGCACTTTTTTTATATTTCAAATTCATATTTTGAACTATTTGAAATTCAAACAAATGTTTATATCTCCGTAAAATACATGAGGTTTTGAATAGGTCCGTAATCTTTGATTGCTTTAATTAGTAAACTACGCATGAATTTTTTTATTATTTCCTCAAATATAATTACATTTTCACATGATCTGCAGACTGGACTGCGAAATACATTAAAATGATTGATGATTCAATAAAGAACTATTCTTAAAACTAATTTCCATATAAAAAGATTTGAACATATTAATATTATTTTAATTTTTCTGCCTTTTTGCAGTAATTTTTTAAATCTGTATCTTTATCTGTACTAATAAAAAGGGAGTGTGTGGTTTGAGCACTCTATAAGTCAGATTGCTTGATATATAGCACAAATGCAGTTTGAAAGTCGAAAATGTGTTATTCGAAGTGAAGGAAAAAAATTTGATTAATTAAAATTTAAATAAAATTTGGTCTCATTTCTAAGATAATTTCCAAAAATATTATTTTATTTAAAATATGTTTTTATCAAAAGCTCTAATTTTAAATTTAGTTGTTATTTCAGTTGTCATGCAATCTTTTCCTTGAATCTTGAAAAAAAAAATTCCTTTTATAATTTTCAACAATACATTTAATTGTTCCAAAAAAAAAAGAAAAAATCAGTCCTTTATCCATATTAATTTGCGTGATTTTTTTCCATTGTTAAAAATTGTAAAAAAAAAAAAAAAAAAAAAAAAAAAAAAAGAGTCTGTTTATCCGCTTACAGTAACCCCCAGGAGGGGCACCTCGAAATGAAAATGAGATGCTTCCGGCATGGTGGTTGGATCTCGCCACCCTGGAGGGTACACGAATAGGTGGGGGATATGACTCCTCCCATCGATGATGGGACGTACTTCCTTCGAGGAAGGTTGTACCGTGTCCGGTGATAACCCTTGGACACAACCACAGTTCCCGCCAGTGTTGCTGTTGCGGCTGTCCGGTCATTCAATTTTATGGTTTAAATCCGTGTGCCTTCGTGGCGGGTCGGAGAGTCAGATGGTTGACTTATCCGCTCACAGTTTATATATCTACAAATAATACTGATGGATTTGAGTGTTTTGCTTTCTACAGGTCGAAACCTTTGACCTAGAACGACTGACTTTGGCCGATATACAACATAGAGGCTGGAAATATACATTTCAGAACGATTTTTTTTTTTGAAATTTTAATTACCTAAAAAATAATCAAAATTTAACATTTGTTTATAATAACATCCGAAAATTTTATAGAACAAAATTATTATTAATTTTTAAGTCATCATCAAAAAAAATATACATATATTTTCAATGACATCAGTTTTTTTCCCCATATAATTTTTTTCATAGTGTTTTAAACACAATTTACAACGATATATTTCATTCTTAAAGGGAAATTCAGATTGTTTTTATTTAGATATTCCTATGTCTGAAAAAAAAATAACTATTTTTACTTTCTTATATACGATGTATAAAGAAGGTATTGTAATAGTCAAAAAAGGCGAACTGGAGATTTTAAAGTAGTATTATGTCTACAAGCTAACTAAAAAGCTTTTTGAGTTAGAATGGTTGAAATTTTGTATTTGTTCTTTAGATCAAATTTGTAAATTTCTATCAAATTTTGAAGGAAATCCTTTCTTTGGGAGTATGGCTAGCTGGCTGTTTGAGTGCAAGTGAACTCGATAATTACAATATGTAAAAAGCTGGATCGATAAACAACTTGGTGTACAGGTTTGATATCTTAAATGTAGATTCTTTTCAAATTTGTCAAAGAGTTAACAGCCTGTTGGTTTATACTTCCGCATGCATGTAAGCCCAATAATTCGCAAAATGCAATAATTTAAATCAGTAAAATTCTTGTAAGGTATGTTAATCTAATAAGGTATGAAATCTTCGGTATGTAAATCTCTTGAAATCCTGCAGTTCAGTGTGAAATTTTGGTTTCAATTGGCTGGGACAAAAAGGTTCCAAAATACATATTCGCACGATATTTTCAGCAAAAATGTTATATTCATACCAAATATCTATATTTCGTAACTATTGTTTTTATATGAAGATTCAGCTTATTTTCCCATGTTGAATAGGTCTCAGTTTAAGGTATGCTTGTATTCAAATATTTAAAAATTAAATTTAATGTACTCAAATATTAAACAATTAAAGTTCAACATCAGAATCAAGGAATAATAAAATATTTTAAAGGAGCTGCCCTTATTTCAAAACTGTATATTGAATAAAGTACCCATCCCCCCCCCCCAAATAAACATTTATCCTTAACTTTAACAAAAAATACCGGATTCTTTTTTTACATTCAAAATTAATTGAGAACTATTTTCTTTTCATCTTGTCTTCTCATGTTTATATCTTAAATAATTTACTTGAAATAAGTATAACTTATAATAGATACCAACATGGAATAAATGTAACTTATAATCGATATTAATTACTTATAAAGCTTTTTATTTTATTTAGAAATATCACAGTGTGTCCATTTTTTAAACGTCTGTTATGTGTTGAAACTAAATGCATAAAGATATAGATAGAAAATTAGAGAAATGCATAGCACAGGGAAAGGACAGCGTAAGACTTCTGCTATAGTATGACTTATGTGTCTCTTAAAATGTGCTAAAAAATATTTTTATTAATTAGCTATCAAAGATTTAAGTAACACAAAAAATTTCTTTAAAATTTTTAGCTAGTCATTAAATTTCATTCATTAAAATTTCATTGCCAAGATTTTAAAATAATTTCATTAAAATTTATAAAATCTTGGCAAACCTACAGGTTACTAAAGGCAGCAAGAAAGAAATAAGGAAATAGACTTATTGTACCCCGAAGATTAACTCAATTAGAAGGAATATTACTCGGACTGTAGCATTTTTAAATGTGCTAAGATGTCATATAAAATTAGAACAGATTCATTTACAAAAAGTAAGATTATTAAAATAGCATAGCTTTATTGTTACTTAATCATGGTCATCATGTCTCATATAAATTGAAACATAACGCAACTAATATTTTCGACTGGTCTGTTGATCGCCAAATGCGGCTAGTAGGCAATAAAGAAAAGAGCAGAAAAGATGTATCAGTTATTGTAAGCGTATTGATTACTCCTAGCATCAAACTAAAGTTGATGAAAACTAACCCGAAGTCTATACCGTAGCTAATCGAATGATGAACAATTTTCAGAAGATTTTTTTTTCTCTTCGGACAATAAATACATGTTCTAATATTAAACATTTTATTATACAAACACAAGAAGAAGTGACACAATGTATATGTAACATTTATGGAAATGTATCATGCTATCATTTGTTGGCATCATACTATCATTATGTTGAAAGTGGAATACGAAATGATTGCCTGAAGTAACATGAAACTTGCTAGGTGAGAAGATGAGAATGGAAATTGAAAATGAGAATTGCAAACTTTTGATACATTAGTGAAAAGTTTTGAGTATTTTGATAATCTTTTAACTAATTATCATTTTTATAGTCTACACGATTGATTTTTGTTATCCGAAAAATGTTTATCTGACTTTTTATTTAAAAGATAAAAGCTGACAAAATTTAAAAATATCCCATATATCGTGTCCTAGACTTAAATGATAACCCACAATTTCATTGCTTCGAAATTACCTAAAAATTCAAACATTTCTCAAAATATAATATTTGTGATATTCGTTGTTAGTTGAATACTTTTACATAAAAAATAATGCACAAATTCTCCGTTTCATTTTTCAAAACAATAGTTAAAGTAAAAAACTATTTATTATGTCAAAAACGTACAGTATTAATTCAATACAAGTTATTGAAAGCTATTGCATATCAAAATATTATTTTGAATTACTATGGAAGCAATAATTGTGCTACTGTACAATGATTAATATAAGAAGAAAAAGTCTAATATACAATTTACATTGTACAATTATTTTTGTGTGTATATGTTATACAAAGCTCCTGTCTTCTTATCTGGAAGAAAATCTTCCTTTACAGTTTAAAGACTAAAATCGATGATAGCTCTAAGCCTATAAAACCAAACAGAAAAATCAGTTAGCATGAATTATTTCAGAAACAGCAATAAAATTTATGATTGCATTATTTAATTTCAATTAAATAAAAAGTATATGCACAATATTTTGTACAATATAGATTTTAAATTGTGGATTTTAAATTGTTGAAGCATTATAAAAACTTTATTTCTACTATATTTATTTTTAAAAAAAAATCTTTTACGGAAAACAGTTTTGATCGCTTCTTGAAAATATATCCACACTAGTATTATGATTGTTAAGAAATGTTAAAATAAATAATTTTATTTTTATAAATAAACACATTATTTATTTTTTTTAAATTCTCTCTGGATATCATTGTTTAACTAGAAAGTTTTGACTCAAGAACTCTGTTCTCCCCTAAAGAAGTTATAGTATAGAAAACTTTAAAATACCCTTGTTCTATAAGACATACGGTTGCTCACCATGGGAAAAGTCATATATAAAATTTCTTTTAGTTGAAATCTACTAGTTAGTAGCCCTTCATGTCGACAATTTACGCTAATTGCCAGTGTCATCCTACTTCTTGACACTGGCGATTTTGTAGCTGTTAGTGATATGAAGGATTAGTCCCCTCAAAGGTGCAAAGGACAATCAAAGGTACTTTTAGATAAACAGCATTTTAACCTGTGAGAAACTATAGGTTGTTAGTTATCGAATTCATCGGTAAATTCAGATTGCAATAGCAATAATTCTGTGTTACAAAATGAATTCGGTAACTCAGAATTCTATCATCAATGTCAGTGACAAAAATTATCAAATGACTTTGTTGTTGCTGTTTATCTATAACTTCCTATTTTTAAACACAAGAAATTTGGGAAAAAAAAAAAAAAGCTGTTACAAATGTCATTATATAGACTTCTATTTACTTTTCATATTATACATATTTTATATCATTTTTGATTATTATTAAAAATATTAATCAAAAACTTTGTTGTGATTAATATTTAACTCCGTTTTTAAAAATTCTTATAAGAAAACTATAATCCATGAGTTAAATGTTTAAGCTAAACTAACGAAAAACAAAACAGATTGTGTGATTTCTAAATATGTATTTTTTTATGCGAATTAATAATATTAAGCTAACAAAACATTATTAAATACAAGGTATAAAATTAAAAACGATGTATTTTTTTAAAAAAAACAGTTTAAATTGTCGCAAGTGGTTTTATAGCAAACCAATATTTTTCTTAAAAATCATATGCCTCATGATATCATAAAAGAATAATACTTATTGAAAATTTATAAAGAAAAATAACAGAATGTAAAAAAGGCTTAAAAGATGAAAAAAAGTGGGTAAATCGAACAAACTACTTACGATTCTCCAGTTTTGAGCATGTTGAATCCTTCGCTGATTTTTTCTAGAGGTAAACGGTGGGAAATCAATTTCTCCAATTGGATTTGACCGCTCACTACCTTGTCTACAAGTTGAGGGATACCCAGTCTGGCCTTGTAAGCTGGAATCAAAACAAATATATATAGTGTAGAATATATATAATCAAAACGAATATATATATATATATAGCCTAATTGAATAATAGCTATATTGGAGTCCAAGTATTTCTTAGTACCCATATGTAGAATTCTGCCTGTGTTTCGTAACGTGTACGGTCCGCGCTACTGGTAACCATGTTTTTATATGAAATGTGGATAGTCAGAAAGGGAAAAAGATGAGAAATGTCTCCACTTAGAGCATGAAAGTCTAGGAACTCAGTAAAAGAGATCAGACGCCTCTAATCATATAAAGACTGTTCTCGTAATGATTAATTTTCATTAAATGATTCTGTATTAATTAATAATTTTAATTTAATCTGTGAAATGAGACTTCTGGTATTCATCTGTATTTTAATCGAAATGCAAGTACAGTTATTTATCTTAATTGCAATACACTTATTTATCTCAGCATTAAAAATTAAACAAGACTTGAGCGTTTAACTAAAAAGAAGTCTCAAAATCAGTGCCTAAAATTTATGTTTACACCATTTCGAATTTTAAAAATTGTTTTTTTTTTCGTGATATCTGCTTAATTGTCTTAATTTTTTATATATATATAAATTTTAAGAATTAAGAAAAATATTTTTTTGCATAAATTTCAACAATGAATTTAATTATTGCAATGAAATTTAAACTGTTCTCACCGTTTCAGAAAATATTTAATCGCGTCGTTTTTTTAACTGTTAAAAACAAAAAGTTTCAGCTAATTTAGCTGCGCAGTTTTACATCGAAAAGTGTAACTGTATTACCGCAAAAGACAATTTGTAGTTTGATTACCCAGACACTAAAGATTTTAATGCCACAAGGAATTTGACCCTATTAAAAATGTTCATGCACTTACAAAACAAGTATGAGGCGAATAAAATAAGACAGTTGTAACATAAGTTACAATTTAACGCTTAAGAATATTTTGTTGGCGAAATCATGAACAGCATGTTTAAGAAATTTGTTTTAAATAAAGTGCAACCAATATTCCCAGAGAATCAACTGATTCCCAAATGCGGCAATTTACATACATTTCAGACGTCCATTCTCTGTTGCAATTGAAATCCATATTTAAGAAGAATTTAAGACGATTTTACATTGGGATAGTTCTGAGCCAATTGAAAGACTATGTGATTTCATAAAATTCATGTCACTGTCAATTCTCAATAAGGGCACGGAAAGAGCTTATGTGGAATCGACACCATGTCATTTCGATGGGATCACTTGGCATCGAGTTGCGTCTCAATGTAATTTTGCACTGTTAAAAAAAAAAAATCAATAGCCAGAATTTTGGAAAAAATCCCAAAAGGAAAAATAAGCGATTTTTTTTTACTTCTAGTCTAAAACATTGTAGCATGTTTCAATCTTCATTCGTCTAGGCTGATTCCATTAACTGTTACATTCTGTGCAGAACGACTTTTATATCACGCAATTTACAAAAAGAATATTTATTTGTCTATCCGATAGCGACTCTTTTTAGCACTAGTTTCATTATTTTTTCTTTCAATGCATGCATTACGTAATTTACTGATCGTATCCAGCCTATAAACATTATCATTCTTTTAAAAAAAACTTACAAAAAGCGACTATCTTTCTTTCTTTCTTTTTTTTTTTTTTTTTTTTTTTTTGCAGATCTTGACAGAATTTTGTTAATTATGGGAAATCTTACACTTTTTTTTTTCTTTCGGTAGTGCATTATGCATCGTTAGAAAGCGAAATAGGAAATCACGCTTGGTTACTTACATCCGTAGAAAGTTCCGACGAGCTGCCTTCCGTAAATTAATTCCCAGATTCCGGCTTTCATTGTTTCGCCGATGTCCGCAAGACCGATTATCACTGTCTTGCCCCATTGAGGGTGACTGGACATGAAAGCTTGCTCCTATTAGAGAGAGAGGGGAGTTAGTAAAATTGAACAGTTCTGTTTGAATTCATAGCCATGAACTCTTAAATGGGAGATTCATTTTAACTAAAGAAATAGATGTTATGTGTTATTAAATAAATTTGAGTATTTTAACATGTTTATTATATTGTGTTAAATTCTGAAAAGTATTTTAAATGCGAGCATGCATTGGATCACAATACTCAATTATAAACAAACAGTTAAATGTCAATGAATTTTTTATCATAGATTAAATGCCGATTTTCTAGAATGCCATTTTTTTTTATCATAGATTAAATTAAATTGTGACAAATTTATTTTAAAATCAATTTAAAATTTACATGCAACTATTGAGAACATATTTAGAGATCATGGATTTTTGTATAAAATAAAAATTGGACTGGTGATTTGATTAGGCGAAGGAACTAGTTCATTAGTTTTTCCAGTTTCATTAAATTTATAAACATCCAAAAGATTTTAAACTGCTTATAACTGGAGAATTTGGATTATCTTAATTGAAAAGATTTTCACTTTATAAATTGAATACGAATGGAAAAAAAAACTATTCGACTTGGCGCCATAATTTGCTAAACTCATTTTCGAATGTGATATCGTGAAATGCATATATGTCTAATATCAATTATGTGAAAAGTACCCAAACAGGCGGATACACTCGTAACAGAATAATAAAGAATCAAAAATTACAACTGTAGAGGGGGAAAAATGAATTCTCCCTTCTAGAAATCGCTCTATGATTTAAATTATTGTAAATACGTACCGCTTACAAATGAAGTTATACTAAAGGAAGAACGAACTGAAAAGATTTCGGATCTAAATGATATATAATACCATAATTCAATGAGGCAATAGCTAGAAATTTTAAGTTTATAGATATCTGCATTTGAAAGTTTACTGTTGCGCTGAAAGTTTAGTTTACATCGTTTTGATTTGAAATTTGTAATTTCTTTAAGTTAATTAAATAAATAAATGTAATAATTGTTTTTTTGAATTCTGCTTCGATAGGAAGGAAAATTGGCGTCAGAATTCGCGAAGAAGCTTATGCGATAAGCATAAATATGATAAAAACAATTCTATTAGAATTTTATTAGTGTACTAAAAAAGTAGAACTTTAAAAAAAACACAAAATTAAATAAAATTGAAATCAATTTTTTTTTCATCTTCGCTGCCAAGTAACACCACAAATATGGAATCAAACTTAATTAATAAATCAATTTGTTTAATTGTTACAAATATATTAAAATAATCTATTAATATCGAAGTCGAATAAATGTACGAAATTTCAAACTTCTAAAAACGGATCTTAGATTTTTTAAAGATCTATACAACATATAATAAGAATAAAAAACTCATGTATTATCAAAAAAAAGTATTTATAACAAAAAGGTAAAATATTTTGAATTTATATTTCTCTGTTATTTTCGCAAATGAAATTTTTACTTTGTAATAAAGTATTGATTATATATTGTAATTAATAGAAAGGGATA
Organism: Argiope bruennichi; assembly: GCF_947563725.1. Lineage (NCBI taxonomy): Eukaryota > Metazoa > Arthropoda > Arachnida > Araneae > Araneidae > Argiope > Argiope bruennichi. The sequence goes on from NC_079156.1 coordinate 78,650,083, forward strand.
AAACATAAATTGCAAATATTAAAATTTGATATTGATGAAAATAATGCGCGGAATGAGCATGCTTAATCGTAATCAATTTCGACAAGTTGGGATTCGTCTTCATTAGTTTAAAGTATCTGAATAATAACAATCAAAGCAGAAAGTTAATAGAAGTATCATTTTGCATCTTTTGACTTAACATTTAAGTATCAGCAAAATAAAATAATGTGTACCATTTGTGATACATATTTCATAGTTTGAGAAGCGAGTTCGCAAATTGTACAGACTAAGTCTATGGCAAAGGATACCGACGTGCTCTCATTGGTTTAAGCCTTGGCATCTTTTTGGCAATGTTTTGCAAATAGTGTAGTTTTCGCTTATTTGGCTCAAACCTTGTACCTTTCATTAGTTTTATGGAAGATATGAGTGAATATCAGCAAGATCTAATTTTTATTAATATAATTGTTTTCTCTAAATATTACTAGTAATACTACTAATACTAATTATTAATAATAATAATAAATATTACCAATAATACTAGTAATACAAATAACTAATGTTGTTTATGCACACAAGTATAAAAACTATATGAAAGTAATTACTCAATATATGGTGCAGCAATTAAATAATTCTTATTTTTCTATGACTTTCGTGCCTTTATTAGATAATTTATGCAGTCATTGAAACTTGTTGCTGAACGTTTTTTACTTTCCCATCAAATACATATGGGGAGATGATTATTTCATGCCCAAAACGGTTAAATATGTAAGCTTTAACGGAATATGTGATTTCGTAGCTAATTCTTTTAGTTATATCAAAATAATATTAAGAAGAAACACATACAAAAATTATTTTTAATAAATTGTAATTTTTATATTTCCTGCATTTAGGTTTCAGGATTTGATCTTTTCCGCTGTATATGTGTTCCAGATTAATATTACATGTAAACCGTAAAAAATGGGGGGGGGATAAATTCACAAATTTTATTTATTTTTATAAAAATATATTTCGGTATGTTTTGTTCGGTATATTTTTCGGTATGCTTGGCATCTTTTTGTCAAAACATTGCCAAAAAGATGCCAAGGCTTAAACCAATGAGAGCACGTCGGTATCCTTTGCCATAGACTTAGTCTGTACAATTTGCGAACTCGCGTTTGAGAAATCCTACTCTAGCACATCAGAGAATGAGTGAAAAATCCATGACAAAATACCATCTTTATTAAAATTGAAACAAGATAAATAAAAGTATATAACGAAAGATAAATAGAAGTTTGTAATGCATGCATTCTACAGTACTCATTATCGTTAATCCAGTCTATTAAATTTATTCACCCTAGTTAATCAATTTGCTCAAACTCGCGACAAAAAAAGTCATGGGCTGGATGAAATATGTTAAAATGATGCTCTCACACAGCGAAGGAAAACTGGCGATCAGCCATGTCCTTTTGAACATACAAAATAACCCTTTATCTCCCATTGGTTAATATTCATAACTCCGACTGTTCATCGATTTGTGTAACTCTTCGCCATTACTAAAATAAGCAGAGAAAACGTTGTAATACAGCAGGCAACAAGGTAAAAGATAATATTTCAAAATAGGCGAGCCTCATCGATTAATGAGATACAAGCACGTGAACGCCTTTCCGCGTGCTACTAGTAAATGAATAGGTACTTTAGAATGTTTAAACTGCAGCTAATGTTTAGATTACTTTTTCAACTTCCGGTGAGAGCTAATATTTGCACGAGCTGTTGAAAAAGTTGTATGCATTGTGAAAGCGTTTGGTTGGTTTAACCATTTAATAATTGCTTTCTGTAAACAGTTTCTTATTAACTAAAGTAATTTCTAAATGAATAGTCTTTGTAAGTGATCGTCTTAACTGCTTTGAATTGTTTGATATTTATTTTATGTTGATAATTTAACCTATTAAAGGAAGGTCCGTTAACTTTATGGGTCAATTAATATTAAAATTCGTTTAATATTATTTCCGTTCATCCTTGATTTATCTTTTTGACCTCCTAATTAGATGACCCGTCCTATTTGCAGAATTTGTTATTTCAGTCCATATAAGAAAATGAAAGCCATTGAGATAAGTTTTCGAATGAACTTTGTCTTTCAAGTTAATTGCTAATTTGGTTTAGTTACAAAAATAATCCTGCGCACGTGGCAAACAAGTCATTGTATTCGAAGACTTAACGTATTGTAAGGATGATTCTGGTTGTTAATTAGCTTTAGATGATCTGTTGAGAAAAAGACCATTCTTGAGCTACATTCACCTATCTTAAGATAAAGAAAAGACTCTCTTCTCTAAATAAAAAAAAGACTCATAAATTAGTTATGCTATACGATTTAAAAAGTATTATAAATGACCGTCTGAACTGATTTCTTTATTAGAAGACTAGATTTAAAATTATATGATTGATAATTGTTTTTTCTCTAAATATCTTAGAGTTAATTGTAAATAAATTAATACCATTTACAATTTTTTAAAATTTTTGTTATCTTAAACGAAAAATACAGTCTGACTCCGATAAATCTTAATCTCTATAAGAATTACATATCTTGTTATTACTAATAAAAAAAACGAATTTGCTCAATATTTTGCTGAGATTTCCAAATTTAACGGTGAGTATCAACTCTGCACTTAACGAACTTAATTAGGATTACTCCATATTTTAACTGAATGTGTTGATTTTATTAAAAAAATGTTTAATATATCAAAGAAATGTTCACCACTTTTAAGCTTTATTTTTGATATTAAAAACAAAAACATTCACAAATCAAAATAAGAAAAAGCTTTACACTAGGAAACAAAATATTTTCCGAATAAAATTCCGTTTATTTCGCAGCGAATTTTACCATCATTAAGAAAGACGATTAGTATCACACAAAGAGACAATTTGTTAACACTATCTAAAATTATTTTGTATCATCTGAGGCGTTTATAGTCTGCGCTAATGAATTTCCTAAATAGCCTTCATATAGCACAGAGAAATTGCTTTTTTGGGAGAGGTCTTTAACCCCGATTCTGTCTAAAAACAACTCAGCAAAGGTATCTCTCAATGAACGCGGGAAAAAGGAGGAACCCATGTGCAACTCCAGAGGGACCAGAACGCTATTCGATTCAGCGACCGCAGAAAATATCTTGATAGAGAAATGAAAGTGCACATGGGAAACTTACTAAATTGATATTAAGAGATTATTCGAGGGGAAGGGGAATCTGACAGAAGCAATATCCTTTTATCTTACATTTTAGCTAAAAGAAATTGTAATTTTAAAAATAACAGAATTAAAAATAAGCTTATAAAAATGCATTTTAATTAGTGTACTAAAACGCAGAAAATATCTTTAACCAAAACTCTAGAAACCAAAGCAAAAATCAGAAAAGTATGAAGCACTGCTATAATTAATATCATAATATTTTCCTTAAGATATTCATAATATGTCTTAATTTTTAATGAAAGGAATTTTTTTTTCATTAACTAATATTCATTGTATCTTAATTCTTTTATAATATTGTTTTCAGCAAGAATTATTGTTTATTTTTCTTACCCTTAAAGTTTTAATTAAAAAAAATAGTTAGATTTTTGTTTGTTTGTTTTAGTATAGTAACCAAAACATACTTTTAGGCAGAAGTTTCTGCTTTTATTATTTCTTATAGTTTTAAAATTGAATGAAATTAAATAATTAATTGATAATTAAATAATGAAAATATTGAGATAGTAAAAAGTCATCAAGGAAAATTAATTGACCCTTCATAAATTGAATAAAAGAATTTGACATTATTTTTTCACTTATGTTATAAGTAAAAAAGCTGTTTTTTTTTTTTTTTTTTTCTTTTTTTCAATCAGAACAAACGAAAATACACATCAAGTTACATAAAAAAGTATAATATATCTATATTACTTTTAAGAATTTTTTTATTAAAATGTAATTTAATCTAGGAATGAATTATTTTCCATGGCAAATATTGTCTGAAATTCTATTGATTTTGTATGAAAAGTTCCGAAGATGATGAAAATCGGGATATTAAGCAAATTAATGATGAGTTACATTACGCATGATAGAAAGGGCAAACCTACTTAAAGTGAGAACTTAGAAAAATTAAGCTTATGTTAACTAATCGAATATAAACAAACCAAGTTATATTAAGTGGCCATTTAGAATTACAATAGAAATTGATTACTTTTCTGGAATGTAGTAACAAATTTCGAACATGGGGATAAAAAAGGAAGAAAGAAATGTAATATTATAATGAGCAGATCTTAATTGAATCTCATATACAATGTAAAAATGGATTTATTTTGAAGTTATTCAAAATTATTAATGACTTCAAAATTATCTTACGCATTAAATAGATATACAACAGCAGTTGAATGCAAATATTTTTGGATAAGAATATATTAAAATAATAATGATTAAAATGCAAAATAAAATTATTTTTCAAATAAAAATATATGAATCAGTACACATAAAACTGAAACATTAATTATTATTTTCCTTGTTAACTCTAAAGTATTAAATAGATTTTTTTTTTTTTTCAAATTTTGTTCATAAATAATGGGAATAAGGAAGATTTTAATGGTGGTTTCATGATAATTTATTGAGCAGTTAATTTCTTATTGATAAAAATTCTTTCCATTCTTAATGTATAATATTGTGTGAGCAAACAACATAGTGACACCTAAGATTTGTTTTGTAAACTGAATATAGCATAATTAGAATATGGAAACAAATTATTTATATAGATATTTGTCATAATGCAATAATTTTCAGAATTTAATAATAAATTAGTCAATTAATTTTAGTTAAATTTTGATTTCATACGAGTAGCATCATCTGGCTGAGAGTTTGAACTAAAAATTTATTTTAAAATTGCATAGTATTTATATTGATGAATCATGAAATATACTAATCCTAAGAAGAAGAAAATATTTTTTTTATTAAAACTACTGAGATCAAAGCACAATCGTATAAGTGACACGCTACAAATAATACTGTTAAGAAAATTAAATGAAATTTCTAAACATTTGCTAAAAATTAAAATATATCATAAATGCGATTAAATTTCTCATTTTTATTTAGAGAATTTCTATCACTTCTTGTTTTTACGCTTTTGTTTTGGCGTCATATTTTTGATAAAAGATATTTTCGAAATGTTAGTTCACTAATAAAAGCATATTTTTATAAACGTTGTCGGTAAAGTCTAGGTGAGTATTTATATGCGAATATTGTAATTATTAATTTCAACAAATTAGAAATGAATCTACAACTTACAATATCTTAACATCTACTGAGATTATTTACTACTATGTGGGTTAATGAATTTCTTCTGAGACACGTGCCATCCTAGTGCGTGGAACCAAAATCGCCATAGCGAGATAATTCGAGAAAATTTGTACCTTATTGATTTTTATTTCGGTATTCCGTTCTACCCGCAAATGAAACGCGACAGATACCTGAAAAACATCTCTCTGCCTTTTCTTTCATTGATTTTCTGTCCATCTCGTTTCTTGGTAGCTTTTTTGTTTTTTATATGTCTCGTGGCAAGTAAGTAAAACGTTACAGACGTCTTCTAGGACGTTCGCCCCCCCCCCTTCCTCCCCGCATTCTTTTTCTTTAGGTCTTGAGGCCAGAGAGATTGAGTGGTAAAACGTGTAACGGCGCTTAAATTGCTTCTGCAGCAGTTCTGCAAATGTATCACTCGGATAAACTGATTTAAATCGTTTCTAATGGGCAGTAATGGAGAAAATATGTAATCAAGACATCTTCCAGTTTTGTCATTTAAGAATGAATTGGAAATGAATAATAACAGATGAAGCTAGAATAAATTTAAGTGCAATTCTTTGTAATCATATTTCAACATTTCCTTTTTGAAAATTAATATAGATTAGCTTGCAGTATATATACATACATATTTTTGTGTTTTACGTATATACGTATACATTTTTATTTTTTATACGTGTATACTTTTAGATTTTAAGTGAATGATTGGATATGGCATTTGTAAGGAGCATTATGGGAAACATGATAAATTAGCTGCATAAAATTGATGAAAGTATATATTTATGACATTTTCTCAAATGGTCGTTCAGTTTTAATCTACAGCAAAGATTTTCAAATTTTTAATATGTAAGATACAAACTTCCAAGTCAATATCATACAAGTTTGCCCTCTAATGATTTTTGTTAAGCTTTCCCCTTTTATCGAAAGAATATTGAAATTTTAATTCTTTGAATTCACTTTAACTTTATCTCTGAAATGAATTCTCTGAATTCACTTCATTTATAGGTATTCTATTGTATTTTTAAAATTTTATTCTTATTATAACATAGTAACGTGCACTTAAAAAAATTTATTTAATATTATCGCAACATGTGTTCGTATACATACAGATATTAAAACAAAAAAAAAGTATTGTCCTAAAATATATTAAAAAATGTATTAAAGTTTGAAAAATATAATTGGTATCACTGGATTACTGAGGAAAAATAGGAACATTATGATTAATTTCTAACTATAATTCAATAAATGTTTGGAAAAGCTTTTTTTCGTGAATGCCTACTATATATGATAGTAATACAGGTGATTCATACAGAAATATGCATTTCAATGCCCTATAAATAAAAAAACAATGTAAGATATTATATGCTACCTATAACAAAATTGTATGAGATTATTTTGAATTTCGTTAGAGAATGTTACATATGTTCTATAAGTGGCCCCTTCGTCACACGACATATATCGAACCGCTATATGTCGGTAACTCATTTCCACCCAAACGCGTATTATCTTAATCAAGTCCATCGATAGTAGCTGTTTCAGTTCCGCTATAATAATAGGAAGGGGAGGGTTCTTTGTGTACCCCAACACAGAAATCACCAGGAGTAAGGTCAGGACTTTTGGTGGTCATTGGGTAAGTGACATGTTGTAGTCCGCGACTTGTCCAATCCATCGGTGAGGGAGATGTTCATCGTGGTAATCTCGCACTTTACCTGACCAGTGTGGTAGTGTACAATCCAATTGGAGAATGAAATTGTTAAGTCATCCGGCAACTGTGGCATCAAGCAAAGAATTAACATATCCAAAAAAAAAAAGTGGCTCCCGTGACAGTTTGCTCATGAAGAACACAAAAAGCCTTCTCCACTGTAGAACGCAGACATTTCAACTGATTAGTCACATGACACGCACGCTATTGCCTATGTCACTTCCGTCAGGGGCAAAAGACAAACTTTAGGAATACATCTATCTTACAGTTCACTGAGGTAGTGCATGTCTTTGACTGTTACTGTTTTACAGCATCTGGAAAGTGTATACTTCTTTATGAATTACCTTGTACTACTAGACGATCTAGTAACTTTAAATCCAGCAATTTCCTCTGCGGAGCGTTTTGAAAGATTTTTGCATCGTGCTAGTAGCATGGAGTGATTTACATATAGTATCCAACATATATAAACATTGTTACATTAAAGAAACTAAAATTCCCTAGTACCTGAATTGGTTGAAAAAAATTGCGCCTTTTATTTAATGACATTTGCAATTTCTTTGCTAGATTTGTCCGATAATTTCGCTGAACATTATTGCTGATCCTTGACACTCAGTGAAAATATGGTTTAATGCAACTCCTATAATACTATCTTTTGTTTGTAAGAAAATGCAGTAAATTAAACTGCGGTAAAAGGAGGAAAAATAATAGACTTATAATTAGTGATATTAAGCAGATTCTGTAGTTTTGTATACATTAGAATTTCTTAGTATCTGGAGGGGCTTGTTAATATCTGCATTCAGTAGATTAGAATATTCATGTTATTTCAGGAATACAGCAGTTAATTTTGTTGATGGTGGATAAGTGGAGCATGATTCACACCCGCGGTTTTCGTAATCGATGCGAATCGGAGTAGACTGGGATGGGGGTTTCCCAGCAACCTAAATGGCAGGTAACCTCTAATACCGAAAGAAATTGATTCAGTCTACGTAAAATGGTACAAATTAAGCTGACCTAACATAGTAGATATGACGCATATAAAGCAAGTGTGGCACTATTTTATAACTATTAAGTTTGTTAAGAACGACGTGAAGTTTAAACACTTAAAAAAAAAAAAAAGATTTTTCTTCAAAGTTGGAAACAAATTATATATTTGAAAAAGGCATAATTAATTTATAGAGACCAGATAATGTATGTTTGTAATGAAGATCTCAAAATATTTAGAGTAGATCAAAAACGAAGAGGAATTAATAAGAATTCATAATCGCAAAGATTTAGAAGCACAAAAAAGCAAAAATGTAAAAGAGAGGGAGAAAGAGAAGATTGGTAGAAAACTCGATTTAACAGAACGACTTTAAATATCTATAAATAACAATGCTACACGAAATTCGACTTCCCAAGTAAGAAAAAAAAACCAATCTTTTCTGTGAACAAAATAAGGTTTTGAAGATTCATGTCTTCAACAAATTTCTTTGAAAATCACAACGTAAAAGGTAAATGTCGAAAACTGTCAGAATGCGGAATCTAAACCCTATAAAGGAATGCAAGGAATGAGACTCTTAAAATATTGGCGTTATGTGTCCTATACAAAGATTATTGTCATCCTCATCCGATACCGTTTCTTTCTTGATGGGAATTCTCGTTGATCATTATCTACCCTCAGTAAACTAGCTACCCTTGAATGCCCATAATGATAGAAATTTTGATACACATATACAAGCAAGTGGAGTCCGCCATATTTCTGTCCAGGAATTTCGTCCACACATGGGATGAGCGATTCTTCCTTTTTTGCCATCTTTCGCCAACTGATACTTTGCACGACAGCTTGAATGATCGACACTACTTATCATCTTCCGATGGCATTTCCGGTCTTTAGTTTCTGTTTCGAACCTTTAGATGTTATTTATCTCTTTTAAAGGTTTATTATTATAATTTTAAGATATTTTGTATAACATTTTTCAAACATTACTGCGATAATTAAGAAAAAAATTTCTTTTAAATGAACTGATGACCAGAAACGAAAAACTATTGCAAGGAATCTAATCAGATTTAATACAGTTATAATACATTAAAATTGTTATAAAGAAAAAAAATCTATACACAGCAACATATTGTTAATAATGTAAAAATAATTTGTAATAGATAATCCTTCCCAAATCCATCTAAAAACAATAAAACCAACTTTAAAAGATCACTGAACTAAATGCCAATAAAAGCTCATACCATGACAGGCGTAATACCGACAGATACGAAACAGAAATCTACTCCTCCGTTGGTCATTTCAGCCAGCTTTTCGGGAACATTATCTACGTCCTTCGGATTCAAGAAGTCTGTCGCCCCGAATTCCTTTGCTGAAAAAAAGAAGTGTCATCTTATCACAAAATGACGGCTAAATATTTATTAAAAACATAAAAGAGTGAGCAATAGTAAGTAAAGAAATTATTTCTTGTATTTAAAAGACATTTCATTCAAAAACATTGATTTAAATAACTTATCTTAATTGCTTACATCTATTCGTACATTTCAAAAATAATTGCTTATATAATCTCAATTTCATCTTTGTCTCTTCATGCTCTCAAACAAATTATATTCCTTTTATTATGGTATTGTATGTTACCTTTTAACTGCTACGGATGTATATATTTTATATTAACATTTTATCTTGCGGTGGTATGATCAAATATTTCTTATGTCATGATTGCTGTGGGCGCGTTAATAAAATCAGGCCAAACCGTCCAAACAAACATTGTTTGATACATTTTTAAAAAGAGGAAATACTAATTTATATTATCGATAACGGAAATTTCTTAAAACCTTCTCTTTGTATAAAAATTTTTATACTTTAATAATAATTATCTAATTATGTTAGCGTAAATATTGAACTTGAAGAAAAGTGCATGAGTTTTTCATTTTTCTTGAAAATGAATACAGTTTTTGTTCAAATTATATAAAAACCAAATTTAATTGCGACAAACAGTTACCATATCATTACGATAATCTCTACAGGAAAGTGAGGAATAATAATCAGATGAATACCTAAAGGAAATTTGTTTGGATTTGTGTCTATTCCAATAATCTTGGAAGCACCACTATCCCTGCACCCCATAAGGACACACATGCCCACTCCTCCAAGACCCCAGACGGCACAAGTGGAGCCAGGAGGGACTTTTCCCGCATTCATGACCGCACCGTAGCCAGTGGGAATGCAACAGCCGGCTAAACCGAGGGTCTTTGGATTGGCCTTTGGATTTACCTGGAAAAAAAAATCGAATTTCTTATACTTCATTTTGAATTTCATAGAATTATTAATAAATAATCTGGAAGTAACTGGTTTAAATTAAACGAGTTTTGCTAACCGGTTCGTTGTTATTTATTTTTTTAAAATTATCGTTAGTTATAAGGGAATGGAATCTTAAATGTATTTCCAATATCGTTCAGTGGGAGATTTAAACAATTTGTGGTTATAGGCTGCTGTGGGCTTGCACATTTTTAACTTAATCAATATGTTAATTATTTATTTTTAGTTAATATTTTATACTGATAACTTTGTAAAAATGTATGCCGTTATTTATTTATTATGATTTACGATAACTCGACATTACATATGTACAAATGATTATTTAACATGAGGCTTGATATTTATAAACATTGAAAGAGACCAATGAACCTGACCAATTATACTTGACGAAGTGTTAATATTATCTTAATAACTTATAATTCACTGATTCCTTTTTAAACAAAATTCATGTGAGTCCCATTAGCCTAACTTGTTTGCATAGTCAGAAATCTGCCACTGTATCACTTATTTCATTGCCTTCATTTAAACTTAATCATACAGCTTTTCCTTATAAATATGAAATTAAAATCATTACAATAGCAAAAAATAATTCTAAAAGATGATTCATGATTTGTCCATTAAAAATTTTAAAAAAAATGTTAAGCATAATTTCATTTGAATTCGAAGTATATGAAGGTCTTAATAAAATTTACTCACATTTGTTTTTATACGAAATGGAACAAATTAGTTTAAATTTTGTAAAATGCATTTAAATTTAGTTTGAATTCATTTGAAGTTTGTAACAAATTTAAAGTTATGTGAAGTTATGATTAAAGACTATAATTTATTCTTATTGAAGTTTATTTTTAAGTTTTAAATCGAGATCCTGTTTGACACATATTTTCAAAATTAAAATATTGACTATTGCCCTTTTTATTGAAAAGTAATGTGTCAAAAGCCACAAACAGTAAAACGCACAAAAATTTGATATAACATCCAGAACAGCTAGCGACATATGGAATATTGTGATAGCATTCAACAAACGTATAGAATTTTGCGAGTAGGTAGAGCTAACTTATACATGTGTTTTGCTGCAATAAAATCTTTCGACACACTTAAAATACGACTTTTTAATGCAGCTCTTATACACGCAATATTTCGAATGTTATTCGTCGTATGAATAATTTTTTATGGTGGCTATTTTTTATGAATGAAACATAATTTTTTTTTGCAAACTTATGTCATTGCAAGCAAAGTATTGTTGCTATTTTTTTTTTAATCGCTGACCTTTTTTTTTTTTTTTTTTTTTTTTTTGTAAAACGTATGTCTTTACAAGAAAAGTATCGTAGCTCTTTTTTATAGTAGACTTTTTTTTTTTTTTTTTTTGTAAACTGCGGATAGCCAACAGCTTTTTGTTAACTATTAGAATATATACAGGGTGATCAAGAAATAACAAGAGGTATTCGGAGCCCTGTAGCGTGTTATGTACCGGACGAAATATAACAAATTTTGGCCACCACACAAATTAAAGCATGCGGTTTCGATTTATATATATATATATATATATATATATATATATATATATATATATATATATATATATATAAACGCCGATAGGGGAAATCCTGGCGCTGCGATTAAAAACTTTTTTATGTAATTTGCTTATACGGGTACTTTGTGGCATGACATCGAAAATAAAAGGAAGGGTTGTGGGAATTTAAGTCATTTTACAAGAATTCGTCCGTAGATTGTGTTGTCACTACGTGAACGCGCCTTATTAGTCAAGCTGTTTTATCAGCGTGATGAAATTTTCAGTGCTGCTCTTCCTGAATATCGGCGGTTAAAACAGTTACGTAGAGGACCGATGGCCATAACTAACTTACGAAGAATGGTTGAAAGATTTAAAATAAAAGGAATCCTTAGTGGGCAACCAGGCCGAGGACGTTAAGGTGCCAAGCTGGAACAAGTTGAAAAAGTTGCAACTGCCGTTATGGATCAGGCTAGAGCTAATAAGCAGAGTACCAGCAGTGCACGTTCAATATCACGAAAAACAGATATACCATTCTAGACGGTGCAGAAGATATTACGTAAGATCCTGAAATTTTATCCATATAAGATAACACCCATTAACTGATGACACTGCTCTGAATCTTGGCAATTTGTGGTAGTGGGGCTACTTGAAAACTTGAAAGGCGTTGTGTATCAAGGACATGTTCCTGACATTCCTGCTGTAAAAGATCAAATAAAGTTACTTGTCAGACGAATAAATGGCGATATGCTGCGAGCCGCCTTCGAAAACCTCGTGTACCGCATGTAATTATTGGAACATCAAGTTGGCGGTTAACTTGAACTAAATTTTTAAGTTGCTATAATAAACGTTTTTCATTGGTACTTGGTGTGTTGCTATTTACTGTTTCCATTGGCAGTTATGTATTCTTTTTCCGCCAGGATTTCCCGTATGGGCGTTTTTTGGTACTATTTTTTCCCCTTTTAATAAATCGAAGCCGCATACTTTATTGTATACGGTGGCCAAATTTTGTTATATTTCTTCCAGTACATAACATGCTACAGGGCTCCAAACACCACCTGTTATTTCTTGATCACCCTGTATATTAATTTTTAATTCAGGATAGAATTGAAATAGATTTTTTTTTTTTTTTTTTGTAAATATAATTTAGCGCTTTCATAACTCTGAGTTGTGTATTCGTTCAAAAAAAATGTTGAAATATATTGCGTTATTATTTGCTATTGAGAAAAAAATGCAATTAATTTTTTAAATATATTTAAGACATTGTTGCAATTAAATGAAAGTCGGAATTTTTTAATCAATTCGAACTTCAAAACATAATACAAACTTTCTTTCCATAAATAACCAAACAAAACAGAATCCCCATAATATTAATATATTAAATGATGAATTAATTAGATAGATATTTTTAACTCAATTCTTGGAGAATTTTCTTTGTTATTAATATTCTCTATTAAATATGTTAAAATTGTTATATTGCGGTTAATTGTGCCCCCAGAAATCTTTTTTTCTTTTATTATTTTAAATAACTGGTTATAGAAATTCGTAGTTGCACGGCATCGACATAAAAGATGTATGATTCAAATGAGTTCATATATCAATAAAATTTTCTTCTCCTTTAATTTTCAGTTGACGTCTCCGTAGCACACAATTAAATTTACTGTTTCAAATGAAATAAATAAGGAAAATAAAAACACTGTGGTCAAATTATGGCATTTTAAGCCGTAGTTAGCGATTCTATGAATAGATCAACACATTCTTACATTCTTTATTTGAAATATGGTTGTTTCACTTACTTTTGCGACGTTGATTTCATTTGTGACTGTGTACTGTGAGAAAGTGCTGATGGTTGACATTTGAGCAATTGGTTGTCCCTTGCAAGTGATTCGAGATGTGCCGTCGAGTTGCAAGTGATTTCTCTGCAAACAATCAATTTAAAAAATGAAAAAAGTAAAACACACAATTCAAAGAATACATTTTCGAATATTTAAAAATGATCGCGAAATAGTAATTATTGTTTTCACTCTTTTATTCAAGTATTTAGGGAGCCTAATCATATATTTGTCAGTTACATGCAAAGTTACCTCAGCATGCAGGATAGGTAGGCCACTTTACAGGCGTGGCATATTATTGTTTCCCTAAAAAATATAGCAAATACAGTCGTGTGTTGTATCGCTAAGAATACATTTTTTTTTTCCTTGCCATGATGCAACCTTTGCCAAAGTATATTAGATTAAGAACACTCCGAAACTCAGCTGAATGACAAAAATGCATTATTTATCAAAAATGTTATCTTGCAAGATTAATTATAAAATAGGAATTGAGATTATTGCTTATGGAAATGCATATCTTCATGACTTAGAAATATAAGTATATACAAATAATATAATAATACAGCTTATAAGTATATACAAATAATATAATAATACAGCTTATAAGTATATACAAATAATATTGTTTTTTGAATAGACTGCCACACAAGCATTCTTACAAACATTTAACAACAAAATTAGGCTTGGTTGAATGAAGATGGATATTATTATACTATTCAGATATGGAATGGATGGAAAACATTTTGAATAAGCTTTATAAACTCCTAGTAAAAATACCGCTTCTATCGAATTGCACATTCAAAGTTTTAGTTCTTTACACACTTGTATTTCCCCTTTGTAACTGGCATAGGAGCCTTAAAAGGCAAGTCACTGAAATTAATTTAATCTTATAAAGATATCGATAAATGGCCTAAATCAGTATTTTTGTTAAGCCATTTTACTGGGCTATTTTTAATTAAAATGTTTTATATACTTAATTAGTGTACTGTGTACATTTTACTGATTCAAAATTTGTGAGTAAATGGCAAAACAAAATTTTGTATTCTTTAAAATACAAGTCTTTACAGCCTTTGATACTTTTCTGAAATTCTGTTCCTATTTCATGCAATTTTTTCCATGTAATATAATATATAGATATTTAGGAAATTAACGCGAAACAGCGCACTTTGTTTAACATTGATGAAAAAATCTTAATGCTGTCTATTCTGAATAGCAATATTCTTTCAAAGCATTACTAGTTTCCAGTGATAGTCACTTATGTACAAGACTAATACTAATATTAGAGAAATATTAGTTGAATTTTGATAGTTATAGTTGACAGCTATTAAGTATGATAATCTACTAAGTACCAGAATATATATTTCATGTTTAGATATCATTTAATTGTGGTACAGAGAGCAGTTAAAATGACCTTGAAGTTTATTATTTGTAATTTTGAATATTCAAACTGAATTAAATAAATAACACTGAATTGGCTGTTTTCTGAATTGCAGTGTGAAACAAAATAATGATATAAATGCATAAAGGAAATTCAGTGTAACAAAGAAATGCTTACTGTTTGCGTTTTGCACATACAAGTACGTGGATCTTTGCAGAAATCGCATGTGCCACAATATGCTTCAAAAACTAGTACAACAGTATCTCCTATAAAATAAAATGAAGAGCAGTTTTAAAAACAGAGGGGAGAAAATAGAACAATTTTTAATGCTATAAATTAAAATATTTACGTCAAAATTATATTCATGTTGAATTTTATCTGAGTGCAGTGATGTCTTTTTAGATTACACATGAATTCAATTTTTAGTTGAGCATATTGTGATGCAATAAATTAAAAATTCGCAGAATATCTATAAATTCTATAAAACTTTTAACTTATCAAGAAAAAGAGTTTTAAAGATATTGTATAAATTATATGGCATCCATAAATGAATCAGAGTAAAGAATTGTTTAAAAACTGTTAGAATAAGCGGGAAAAAAATCTTTTGTGAATTTACTAAGTCGAGTGAAGATTTTCTTATGAAATGGTTAATGAAATGCGAAGTCGTTTGTTCTATTCACTATGAAAATCATTATTCGTTTCGGACATTATTTCAAAATTATTTTTTTTTTCTCATTTTTCTTCGAAAAATAAAAATAAAAGAACGAATACCAAAATTAATCATTATTTTTAAAATATCTTTTTTTTAAGTATATGGTTTATTTCACTATGTAAAAGAGTTTTATCATCTTGCATTTCAAAAAGAAATTTATTATTTTATTCAAAAATTAAAAGAGCGATGGTGAGATATTCTTTGAATCAGATAACGCCGTTCATACTGATGTTAACTGAATAATTTTTATACATAAATTATTTCGCAAAAGATTTTTTTTTTTTTTTTTTTTTTTGCAAATTAATGAAATTTAGTAATTTTTTAAATTATTATTTGCTCCGAATTTCTTTGTAACAATTCTTTATCCAATGTGTATTCATAAACAGTTTTCAAAATTACACAACTATCTGTTAGAGCAGCAAGAATCACAAAATCAAGATACAGTAAGATATCAATATAGCAAACGAATAAGAGCGGAAACAGCATCCAAATCAGACAAAGGATACATGAAGATGCAGAAACAGCAAGACAATAACAGATGGGAATTCTTTATTAGATGATATTTTTACATTTTGTAAATATGCGCACATGTTCACTTACAGAAAAATTGCCTCACATTCTTACCCTACAAATAATGCGCTTAATAATGATAACACATGAATTTGTCGAGCACTTTCGAAAATGCACAGAATTTCGAAGATATTTAAAGTGGTGGTGGTTCTTTTATTCATTTCTTAACTACTGAAGATTCTTTATAGGCTGTCACAAATTCAAATAATTAATAGTGACATTCCAACTCCGATGATAACGAGCAAACGCCCTCTAGCTTCTTAAGTTAGCGTTTCCGATTATACTTTTTTTTTTTTTTTTGCATAATTTCGTCTTATTTTCATCTTTCCTACCTGCCTTGATAATTTCAATAATGAATGTTGGATTGTACTGGGAAATGTAGCACGGGAGAAATGTAAAACATTGTTAAAAATAATAAAATACTTTTAAATATCTCAGATTAAGGAAAGAGACTAAAAAATTTGATACTCCGGTTAGAGTTATGGCACACAAGATTATATTACAATGAAAAACGGACATTACCAACCATCATTTTTGCAATTCAGTTTTAGATGTCAAATATCAACGAATTTGATTGTTCTTACAAATCCTTCCAACTCACCGGGTACAACGCTAGTGACTCCTTCGCCGACGCTTTCAACGATCCCAGCCCCTTCGTGTCCCAGGACGCCGGGGAAAGGCCAATCCTTGTCGATCCCCTCCATGACGTGCAAGTCCGAGTGACAGACCCCAGTGGACGTCATCTGATGTGAAAACAAATACCATTAAAAAGTATTAATTTCCGGTAAAAGAAATGAATTATTAGTGTAATTTCTTGATAAAGACAATTTTATGAATCAAATCGTCCTAACAGCTTAAATGATATTCCTCGTCGTTAAATAAAAAGTAACAGATTTAGCTGAAACCGCCCAACCCGTTATTATAAGGTTATTGGACAAAATTTCTCTTATCTGACATTCAGTTTTCTGCCAACACCAATACTGCGATAATTTTATAGAAACATGTGATAATGGCTTGTATCGTGCATAGTGTATATGTCGAATATACAATATAAGGCGCATAACACATGAACATAACCAGATTCACAGATTGATAATGACAGGATTATAAAAAATTATTTATGAATTTAAATATGTATCTACGTCGCGTATTCACGAGGGAAAAAACGTTGAGCAATTGCTGCTGGAAATAGAAATGTTTGATATGTGATAATAATCACATTCTACCAATTCGTAACTGTGTCAGGTTTACTTAGATGTATAACATTCAATTAATCGTGAATTACATCTACCTTTCATGTTCTTGTAGGAAAAGTTACTAACCATTTTTGATAAAAATGGAACAACAAAGAGCCACTGAAAATATCGAGCTAATGTGACTGCAATTACCAAGTGTAGGAACAAATTAAAAAAAGTTTTTAAAAAAATCCTTGATTATTTGATATTTTGTTGGTTTAATTTTTTTTATCATTTCATTGCATTTTTTGCGGGATTTCATTAGCTTTTTAACACATTAAATAATTCAAAACATTATGTTCTTGGATGAAATCACAAGTGATTTCATAGGATAATTTATAGAAGAATAATTATAAAGGAATTGGAGGAATAATAATTATTATTATAATAAATATAGAGGAATAATAATAATCTCTAATGAATGTGTTACCTGCATGCTGTTATTCCTTAAAAATCCAAGAAGTTTATTTTTTTAATTTTTATTT
Source organism: Argiope bruennichi (assembly GCF_947563725.1). Taxonomy (NCBI): domain Eukaryota; kingdom Metazoa; phylum Arthropoda; class Arachnida; order Araneae; family Araneidae; genus Argiope; species Argiope bruennichi. The sequence continues at coordinate 78,668,062 of NC_079156.1, forward strand.
TTTATCTCATAAGGAGGTTTTTTTGCGATGAATTTAAGCTTTTTGATATTCTGAACTTTTAATAATATTTTGAAAAGTTTTTGAATTATTAAAACTCATTTTTTACTTTCAAATTATTTCAAATAAAAATAAGTAAATTCTGTTTGTAAAGTAATAAAAATGTACCTTTTTATCATTGTTTTTTTTTTTTTTTTTTTGCTTATATAAGAAAGCTTTAAATAAGATCTTTTTTACTAAATTCATTTCGATTCAATTTTCTTATCAGAAGTTAAATCGAAATAAATTTAATAGTAATTGCATTTCCATTATACTCACTATTTTTTTAAAAACCGTTCTTTGAAATTTTAATTTTGAAAAATCAGAACAAAAATTCTTTTAAAAAAATTGAAGCGTAACAGTGATAATTAGATGTTTTTCATTTGCTTAACATTATCTCAATCAAAATTTTATTTCTAAATAAGAATGGCAGTATTACATTTAGATCCCTTAATTGACGTTCAACCGTCTTAAAACATTTTTTTTTTTTTTTTTTTTTTTTTTTTTGTAATCAGATAAACAGATCAATATTTATGCATGTACTTGCTTCTTAATACAAAAGACGACATCAAAGCACAAAATAGTGATTAAATCTTTACTTGTAAAGTTATTTCACATATTGACTGAAAATCTTATATGGATTAAATCCATATGGAAAAATATGGATTTCTCTCTCTCTCTTTCTCTCTATATATCTGTGTGTGTGTGTGTGTGTGTGTGTGTGTGTGTGTGTGTGTGTGTGTGTGTGTGTGTGTGTGTGTGTGTGTGTGTGTGTGTGTGTGTGTGTGTTTAAATGCAAGCAAGACGAGGTTGAAATGATAGAGAATACTTTCAAATATAAGAAATTGAGTTGACGGAAGCTCAGTTGTTTTAACAACGAGAACTGAATTATAAATTAAGGGGGAGGGACCTTTTTGCAAATAAGTCTTATATGTGACGTAAATATAAAAACCTTTGATGCTGTTTTATTCATCATACAATAGCATAAAAATATGTGTTTCCTAATAGAAAATTGGATATGTATTATGGTGCAATTATCTTTAAATTTATAACTTATAATCAGTACGGTCAAAAAATAGAATTCTGCATAAAATCACTCCAGAATTAGTATAATATGTGACTATAGGTTGAATAATTGAGGTGAACTCTTTTCATTTTAATGTATCCAAAATAAAACATTTTTAAATATTAAATGTCATGAGAATTAAAAATTTTTTAAAAAAAAAGAGGGGGAGGAGAACGATATTTTTGGTTGTAAATAGCTTTTTTTTTAAATACTGCTTGTAAAAATGGATAAAAAAAAGTATATTTATTAGATGCATAATTGTTGTAAATACTGCAGTATAAAATATCCTATTATATTAAAAAATTATATATGCTCACTAAAATTGAAAAAAAAAAAAAAAAAAGGTGTTTGAAGAAAAAATATATCTTGAATCGTAGGAGTTCCTATTATATGCGTTTTAAAAATCAATTCAAAAATTTTCAACTTTTCAAGCTTATACATATTATATATTTCTAAAATAAACGAAATTTCTTCTATTTTATGAGATTGAAATTGAAAAAATCATTTTTTTTCTTTTAAACGTGCAAGTCGTCTGAGTTCTCTGAAATGAGATCAAAGCTTTATTCATGTTTTTTCATATGTTTGCTTCTACTTTGATTTACATGAAAACATAATGGTATATTAATTCTGTACTGACAGTGAAATTTTAATATATGTTTCAGAATCTTAAAATCAATAAGATGTAATTTCATTTTTATTTCATTAAATTCGGCAAAAGGGGGGAAAAAAGCCGGCAAAAAAAATCAACATATTAAAGTGGTTGCTCTATATGTAATATGGTGCTATATTATGCCTATTTCATTAAAGATGAAAATCAAAATGGCGTATAGTCTGAGTATTTATTGACCATAAATGGTTTCTGTATTTAAAAACTAAGATATTTATTTACAAATATCATAACATCTCCTCCAATAGCAACCGAGAACGAACATAGTAGTAAAAAGGCAACAACGGCAGATACAAAATATCAAATATTGTGAAGCGGTGAGTGACTCGAAAAATGAAAACAATCGATAAACATGCAGTGAATACAAAATCAATATTTTACAGACTTGACTATTATTATGAAAAAGCAACCATTCTGTATATTTTCATTTTTCATCCTATTAAAATTTTTATTATAAATTCTAATGAGAATGCAGTATTTGAAACATGAATGCGCTACGAATTCTCATTCGAGTAACCAAAAAGATCATGTCAGATTTCTGAAATAAATATTGTGGTTGATTTACTTTTATAAAACATTATTTATCCGAATATTGCTCGAATGTATGTTTATTCCACGATTTACTGATATCTTTTATTGAAGTACTAAGATCCATTTTAATGTAATCATATATATATAGGTTAGCATACTATCTGTATGCTGTGAGATGCGTGATGCACTTAAAGTTGAAAATATTATGTAGGGCAAATATTGTGCCAGGATTGCAACTACTTACTGAGGAAAGATTTTTTGAAATTTTAAGTATAGTTTTTAAATTTAAATTAATCGATGTTGTGGCATTTTCTCAATAATTCCGGCATATAGCATATTTATTGCATAAAATATTATTTTTACAACATTATAAAATTCAAAATAATAAAAGTAAATAAATAAATTATACGAACTCCATATTCATACACTTTTGGTTGCTCTAAAAATATATTTAATATACCTTTACAACCTATATATATATATATATATATATATATATATATATATATATATATATATATATATATATATATATATATATATATATATATATATATATATATATATATATATATATATATATATATATATATATTAAAAATCAAAGCTAAAATATTATCATGTTGTCATATTTCGGACAAGAAATTTGAATCTTATTAAACATTTTTCTTAAATATAACAAAGACACGAAGCAAATGTTTTGGAAAATTCGTTTTTTTTTATGGCAACTTTTGAAAGATTTCATAATAGTATAATTATAAATTAATAAAAACTGCAAAATTATTTGTAACTGCTTTATAAAGTCGTAGTTCATAACTTTTATTTTCAATTATTACATTTAGCGGCGAAAAATACACTTAAAAGATCAGTTAAGCTTTTGAAAAAGTGTGTTTCAGTATGACGTTGTCTTTATGGCATTTAAAGATTTGCTAAATCTTACCCTAACCCCTCTCTCCAAAATAAAAAAAATAATAAGAAAAAAAAATGAAGGAAGATTTCTTGGTTTTTTTTTATTGCTAATATGACATTCGTTTCACTTGTAAGCATAATATATTTTGTTGAATATAGCAAGAGCAATTGAGAAATAATATATCAGATTAAATTGCTTATTTTTTCTTTCTCGTAGACGAAATATACAAAGAGAAAATATTGAAGTCATCAAAAATTGTATCCTCTAGATTTTGATAAATGTCCACGTTTCAGATCTTTCCGAATCCGGGGGGGGGATGAATGATTTTGTCTATCTTTGAACACAATAGCTCAAATAAGTTATAAGCTCAACAAGCTGTATGGGTGAATATCAGAATGACATTTCTATATCGAAATTATAAATATACATTAAATAGTTGATTAAATCCATTAATGAGCAATTTGTGCACATTTTGGCAAAGACACTTACAGATACAGCATGCAAATGAAATTTGGTGTATAGTCTTGACATCATGAATGAAGCTCCGTATCAAAATTTGGATCCATTCGGTTGATAGAAAGGGGTTCAAAACGCATAGCCGATGTAATGCATTATAATTCCAAGCTAAACACAAATGATGCCGCATCTTTCAAAGGGTCGACAGGTAAAAAGTTCTTTCTAATTTTTATTTATAGCTAGATGATATAAGTGTCGCCGCTCGGAATATAAATAGTTTCATGTATAATATTTTAAAAGCAAAAAACTAATTATTCATAAATTATTATAATACAAATAATTCTTTTATTATATCACACCATTTGACTGACCGCCCTTGAGTTTTGATCACTTGTCCTCGCTTGAAATGAAGAGTATATCAGATCTTTTAGGCATCATTAAATAATTGCTTTAAATAAACAATACTTTTAAAAAAAATACCAAATTTCAAAAATTAGTGGTGGAGTTGATTGGAGTCGTGGTTTTTGTTACTGGATTTCAAAATCGGATGCGTTTTTTAAAATCTTTTTAAATATTTTTTTATTAAGAAAAAATAGCACAGAATTTTTTTTATTTATTGAAAAGGTAAAATTTCAGATTTTTAAAACTGTATTAAAATATTTTATGCAAAATAAATTGTACCGAGTTTACAGCAGAAAAACAGCACAATCTTAGTTTTCTAATAAATTATATATTTAATTAACTTCCTCACTTTGAAAAGTGATGATTCGAGTTCAAGATTTGATTCTTTCTCTTGTCCTATAGAATAAATGGGCAAGGTTTGATTGAAATCGTTCAAGACGTTTAGAAAATGTGGAACATGTGTGGAACATACGTTGCCACAATGACTTTTATTTATATTAAGATAATAAATGTGTTTTAGATCAATTAATTTGTGAATTATTTATTAATGCCCAAAAATCATATTCAAAACTATTTAATTAAGCAAAATAATTCAAAGAGTAAGAGTCTTCTCTTGTTATCTCAACGAAAGTTGGCCTTGTTCATATGTTTCTTATGATAGTCAAACTTTATACTCACCCTGATTCTGACCTCTCCTTTCTTGGGCGGTGCCACTTCTACCGTCTCAATAGAGAAGCCTCCTCCGATCTTCCATGTGACTGCAGCCTTGCATGTGATTGGCTGAAAAAGAACGATCTAGATTCATTTCAGTTCAGAGAAAAGGTGAAAAAATTACCAAAACATGGATATTTACAAAAGTTAATTACTTATAAACATTAAGCGAATTTTTCAGATTGTATATCTGAACGATGGCAAGCACTAAAGAAGGAGGCTTGTTGTAAAGAAGGAAACTGGTATAAACGATACATTGCTATAATACATGGAAATAAATTTTGCTCGGTGGAAATATAGTTTAAAGTCGTTTCTGCAAAAATAACAGTGAGAGCAAACTTATTGGTGAAAATGATTCTTTATTCAAATCAATCTGTTAAGTTTTTTCTTCTAATTGCAGCTTCATTTAAGCTACAAAAATATTCTGTGACCCATCTATGATTGAAGAATATGATATAATCCTTTTATAGTACAGAAGAAATAAGAAGATGTAGCAATTTTTTTTTTATGATACACAGAAAAGATTAGTTGAATATGTTTATTTGTAAAATTTCATCACAGTGCTCCGAATCAAGGTTCAAGATTAGAAAATAAGCAAAGTTGGCAACTCTCTAATTGCTCCACAACTTTGAGAGGGTCTAGAGAATTTTAATTTGAATCATTTTCAAGGGAAATTTAATTTTGGTTTTCAATTTATTTGAATGATTTTATTCAAATTAAAGTCTTTAAATTTCAGAATATTAATCTATAATTCGTTCCAAATTTAAATGAAATGCCAAATTTCTTCCAGTATAGTCCGATTTTCTTTGCATTCGGCTGATTAGTTGTTAATTTCGTCGTAAAATTGAAGACTGCGCCAAGAGAGTTATTTCATTTTTATAATTTTGTGTAAAATTCTTTTAAGTTTAAATTTTTTTCGGATGCGAGATATGAAAAACAGCGTATTGGAAGATAAAGCATAAATAAATGTTTGGCTATTTCAATTTGCCATATTATATGTCACAAAAAATGCTTTACAGTGATTAAATTAAATAAAAACATAATTTAAAATAAAAAAATCTTACTTTGAAAGTCGGAGAATGGAAAGACAAGTCTGCTTATAGGCCCCATGAGGCTTAATTTAGTTATAGTTGAAGGATGTTTTATAGAGGATTGCCTGATACTCATTTTTCTAAAATTTGGTTTAAGATAACTGAACAAAAATTCGATTAAATGTTTTGTCTAATCTTTTAAGAGTTTCAAATATGGATGGAGTATTTTGATCGAGATGAGTTGGGATTTATTTTTGATCAAGAATTGTTAGAATCTGTTAGATGCTTATATTGTTATTTTTGGGTTAGAACTAGTTTAGAACTTTTCATGAGTCGCTGTATAAAATATTATGGTGAAATCGAGACTTTTTACACTGCGGGGCACGAAATAGTATAAAAACCTGTGGATAAAAATTGTTTGAGATATCTTACTATATCTTTAACATTTAATTTCAAATTTTATTTAGAATCCATTATTAACTTTGCGGAAATAAACATCCCCTCACAATGTTCATTATCTAGAGAAAGATCTTGTGTGTTATTCTAGTTATTCGATTCCACAGAATCGACAACACGAGCCACATTATCGTGCTGCAAACACTGCGAGAAAGTGTGTCAGTGGTGTTCTGTAACCTAACTCCTCAGAGGATTGTGAAATCACGCGAGTCATTGGTTGAAAGGGCGGGAATCTGGTTCATCACCGTCTTCAAGAAAAAGGGGGAGGAGCTTCGTTCGAAGGAAGAAGGTGTTGAGGATATAGGATATGAAATCTAACACGCCAACCTATTGCTTTCTTGAGTTGGAGAGAGTCTAATCTTTTAGTTCTTAATTTATAATTCGTTAGTTTAAATATTATGGATTCTCAAAATCAATCTTACTTCTCGAATTCACTACTAAATGGCCTTTCAACTATTGAATAAAAATTTAATTAAATAAATTTATTAACTGTATAATTAAGTTCTGAAAGTACCAAAATAGCATACTCTCATCGAGAACATATAACAGAACAAATTTCAAAACTGCAGATCACGAGGAATTTAGAGTAAATTCGATTAATTAAATTTTAGTTTTACTGGTTTATTTTTTCATTAAATAAATTTACTTAGATATTTTTTTAATTCTTTTGTATAATTTTATTAAAAAGTAATCGTTTAAATTTTAATTATTTTTTTTACTTTTTAGTCCTAATTTATAATTCAACATTTTAAATATTATGGACTCTGGAAATCAATTTTACTTCTCGAATTCACTACCAAATGACTTTTCGACTACTAAATAAAAATGTAATTAAATAAATTAATTAATTGAATAATTGAGTTCTGAAAGTAACAAAATAATATGCTTTCACTGAGAACATATAACTGAACAAAATTTCAAAACTCTTACTCACAAGGCATTTAGAATAAAATTGATTACCTAATTCCATTTTCAAAAATGTAAAATATGTCTGGTTAAATTGTACGGTAAAAAATAATTTTAAAAGTATTTACAAATTATTTTTTATCATGTAATCACATTAGATTTACAAAACTTTAATATTTAATTTGTTAGAAAATACTTTATTTTTATTTTTAATTCTATAATTTTTGAATATTGATTCAATTTTAATATGTGAACTAATTATATAATTTATTTTGTAACATCGTTGACAAGTCATTAATTTTTAATCATATCTATTTTACTTTTTTTTTGCATTTAATTTCAATTGCAGTTGTGAGTATGATGCAGTACACCGTTTATAATCTTTTATCATTTAACTTTATTAAACAGTCAACAGCCCATTACCATTCTCCATAAAACTATTTTCAATATATAGATATTTTTTTAAAGAAAAGGAGGATATTTTTTCTTTTTTTAATGCGAAAAAATGCGACATTACTTTATTTTCATCCGTTGGAAGATAATGAACGACATACTGTACCTTGCCAGCTGTTGACATCTTGATTCAAGAATTCTGAAAAATAAAAATGAATATTTTTTAAAAAATTTTTAAAAAATAATTTTTTGCAAAATTTATAGAATAATTTGGAATTAATATGAAAAAAGTAGAAAAAATCGGGTGAATAGTGGGAAAGAACAATTAATTTTCTAGAAAATCTTATATGTTTTTTCCTTTTTTCTTTTTTAATGGATTTTTTTGGAATATTATAAAAAGGTAGAATTGTGTATTTATTGATTTTTCCAAGTGAATTTCTGCACACCATAGTATATCTGATATCTGCATTTCAATGGGCTAAATTTCTGTCTGCATTAAGTGACGCGCATCATATGAATTTTAGAATCCATGGATGATCGAAGAATCCATGGAGAGAGAAAAACGAGGTAACATTGGTAATACAACAAGACTTTGAATATTCGACCACTTATGCAGTTAATTTTACTTTTTTTGTGTATCTGTGACTCGATAAAAATCATTCTTATTCCCCTTTGAACACTTGACAGATGATAAGCAAATTCCGATAAATTAAATTTTAGTCTTTATTTCATCTTTTCTCACAATTGTTAGTGCAGTTTATGTATAATTTAATGAAGTATTTAAAAGTTTTAAATCTTTTAAAGGTCTCTTTTTATCCGATGATAATAACAATCGGGTTAAATTAAGCAGCAAACATATTGTGTCCTTTTCAGAAGATATGTCGATATATTTGTCATTTTAAAATGTAAAAATAACAAGATTCCAATTTAGACATTTACTAAATAACTATGATTAACAATTATGAACTCTTATTGGAATTTATAAGAATATTGATAATTCTCTTATCAAAGGATGCAAAACCGTGTGCTTTTTCAGAGTAAACAATCATTAAATTAAATTTAACAAAATTGTGGGGAATTAGTTTCTTGTTTCTAACATCATTATAAAGATTTTTTCGTATCGGATGCTAGGATAAATGAATATAGTGTTAAAATACTCATATATGGCAAACATCAATGCTCTAAAAAGTATCAGAAGAATGAAAATTCAAAACAGCTATGAATATACTATATCCATCTTCTTAACCCTGATACAAATATAAGTGATAGTTGAATTTTTTAATTATGAGTTTTGATTTATTCTATACTGAAATGTAAAATGGTAGCACATTGAAATGAAAATATGATCGTTGTTTAAGCTTGATTCAACTTCTAGAAATATATTGTATTCTTGAAAAATTAAATTAAAAAATTAGAATGAATTAATTTGCAATTTATGAAATGAACCTTCTTTATAATAAAATAAAAGCAATATCATCATTTTCATTACGAGTACTTTGATAATTTTCATGAATTGCTTTCTGCTGCTTAATTCATGCTGTCTTTAACTTTTCTGTAATTCTTCATGTTGAATCGTGGATCTTTTTTTGACTGGTAAAAGGGAGGGGGAGGAACTTTCACGATATATCTCAGAAGTTGGAAAATATGAAAAGAAAATGACATTTAAATTGATAATATATCCAATGAAAAAAAAATAGTGAAATCTTCTTTATCAGGGTCTGGAGATCTGGAAAAAAAAAAAAAAAACAAGAAAGGGAAGGAGGAACCCTGTGAAAAATGTCAGCATTCTAATATTTTTCTGCGCTTTGCAATCCAGGGTTTAAGAAGATCCGTTCCAAATATTGATTTTTTTTTAGCTTAATAATCAGCTTCTCATTTTGCATATCATTTAACATAAATAAATTACTGTAAATATGTATAAACCTAAAGTTTCTCGTAAGCATCTGATATATCTATATATAGGATTAAGCAAATGCTTTATTATCCATTCATTTATCGCCATGTTACAGATCATTTACCGTAAATTGTATCATATTTTCAAAATTATGAAAACTACGTCATATTGAGATGAGTAATGCATTTGTGGGCGAGTAGCTTAATTCAGTCTTTTATATGACTAAAGAAATCTCGAAAATGCAAGAATTATTTAAAGTCTCTACTCCAGCCATTTTGGTGAAATTTCACATGAATACCTCCAAAGAAATGTATAATGCAAACTTATTAAAGTATTTCTGAAATAAATCATGACGAAATAACGTGGCAATTTTCAAAACTTTGAGATACTAATATTCTCAAAGACCTGAATAAGACTATACTATCTCCAAAGAGAGGTATTTTCGAACATTCAAAAATTTGATCAAATGTTTGTGAGCATTTAGAAATACTCAATGTGTAGAGTTCAGAATTTTACAAATATTCCAGAAATGTTTTGTGTGTAATTCCCGATTCTCCTCTTTTAAGATTAGTCGTATGATAAGTAATTCAGTACAGACGCGCTTGCTTATATGCTCCGATCAAAGATTTTACTTATTTGATTAGCTTTAGAAGCACAAATATAACAGCAATTTCAATGAAAATATTTTGATTTCCTAGATGTAAATAAATATACAAAAGAAAGAATAAATATACAAGAAATAATACAAAAATAATTTGCTGTTATGAAGATTCTAAAGCAAATTAAGGTAACATGGATTTTTTTATAGGCTAGTTTTATTTTATTCAGTGAATGCTACGTATATCACAGTAATAGATATTCGTTTTGATAGAAATATCCGTCGCACGTCTCACTATTATTTTCATATAAAGTTGGTACTTAGCATGAGATCTCCAACAAACAAATGATGGAATTCTTAATTTGTTAACCAGCTTTATCATATCATAAAACAATGCTGTAAGTTAGTATACTTGACATGACAGAAGAACATTATTTTTTTCTACCTTAAGACAAGATTATGTGATAGAAGTTTCGTATTAAAAAAATATTTTATGCTCCAAAAAAATTAAGCTTGATTTTGCGATTTTACTCATATGTTTTATGAATATAAAGAATATATTTTTTTCCCCCATAGTAATACTATTCATAAAATTTTGTACATTAAACACAAAATCCGAAGTGTTTTTAAGGGAAAATTTTAGATTGCTGAAAGAGTTAATTAATTCTGCATTCCAATGCAGACATTATCCATCATTTTAGAGAGATTTTAAATCAAAAGTGACAATTTTGAGTTTTTAACTCTAAATGTTAAATCAGTTTATACAATGAAATGTTCCGTGCAAGAACTATAATTGATTACATTTGGCTTGTCTAGATTGCGAAATTGAATATTATAAATGAACTTCAAATATGATCCAAGATAATTACAAAAAATAAGGCTGATTTAAACTGAAAATAGCTAAAACATAAAGTCTTTTTCTAAAAGGCTAGAGGGTTTTATAAATCGTTTATATTTCTAAATGTAAATGAATTTTAAATTTCAAATTAATAAATGAAGGTGTTTTTTTAAAATATAGTAAAGAATGGTTATGGTATAAGACATAAAAAAATAAATTGTCAGCATAATAAAAAAATATAAATCTAAATTGCTTTTACCAGTAGCAACAAAAATGTGAACTTCAGCCGACGGGAGCACTGGTGTCTGTTTGAGTTAAGAATTTGCGTCTCAGTCTCTTATTTTACTTCCTTCAAGGGTTATCTCCCCTACCCCTTTCCATCTTATCACGGGTTTTTAAGAGTGAGAAAAATAACATAAACCTTATCATTTACAGTATTCCCTTGAAATTTATCTTTTCTTTTGCAATAATCTAGCTAATAAATTGGAATGGCTATCGTTTCTTCCGATAGCGGCTTTTTTTAGCCATTTTTCAAAAAGCAAGTTTCGTGATATGACAGTGTGGACGGGAATGAAATCTTTAATTCAATAGTATAAAAAAATTTGAATTTTTTTTTCTTTTTGAATTCGAAACTCAGTTTGCTCAATCAAGTAGATGAACTTTATTCCCCATTATATACATATTTGTTCGGAATATTCCTTATATTCGGAATATTTTTCCTGTATTCACCATTTATAACAGGAGATAAAATAGAGAAAATATTGCAGCAGAGTGACTACTGGATATACATATTGTCATTATCTTATCCAGTATAAATAAGAGAAATCAACGTTCAGCAACTATTTAGAATCTGAAAAATAAGGAAAAATCCTAAAATTACCTCCCTCTCTTACTCTCCCTCTCTTAATCCTAAAATTACCTCCATACTCTTAGAGATGTCCCCAATCACTTTCTGTCATTTGACATTCAGTAAGAAATACATAGGCAGAAAGGCAATCTTTTCTTACTTAGGGATGGTCAGTTGAACGATGTGATACAAAGGATACAACTAAAAATGTAGGTTTGTTCTTTTTATTTAGCCATATCTGTTAAAAATAGTGGTTCACTTACTAAAAATTAGGATAATTTTTCTCGGGAATTTCTTGAACCCCCTTCTTTTAAATAAATACTTGAAAATTGTTATTAAACCGAAATTCAAACGTTCAACGTCGTTTTCTATATTATATATTTAAAGATATTTTAAAATCTAAATTTAATCCTAATTATTTTCCTAATTTTTATCTTAATTTAACCCAGATTAATTTAATTCTAAAATGTTCTCTTATTTCCTGATCCAGTTAAACTTTTTTTTATTTAATTAATGCTACGGAAGCTCTGTAAAAATGCTTAAATCAGCTGCTCTCACGCTCCGAGTGAAGGGATAAAAATCTGTCAAGCTAAGCCAATTCTCTTAAAAGATACCTATATTCCCCTTACTTAAAATGAAACGTGTAAAAGAATCCCTATCTGAATCTCATTATATACAATAAAATAATTGGGGATAAATATTTCTGTGTCATTTTCGTTCTTCTGCTCCTGTATCACTTCTGAACGGACGTCAGTTCGTCATCGCTTCTTGAACATAAAGTATGCCTCCCTGGATGGAATAAAAGCGAAGTTTAAAAATTATATGCCTAAAAAAAAGTGTCTTCTCTATCTTCGGCAACGAAATTGCTCAAAAATATATGTTTTATACACACACGCACGCACATACATATATATACAGGGTGTTCATTAATTATTGTCGGGGTTTCTGTACCTCATAACTTTCGAATAAAAATATTACGCAAAAACCGATTACGTATTCGTAAATTACAACTCAAAGAATTTTATTAATGATATTAAAAAGATTAATGAATTTGCACATGGCTGCCCTTCGTGACTCGTAACACATCGAGACGAAATTCGATTTCCCTCCACGTGTTCTCCAGCATTTGTGGGGTAACATTTTGAATCGCAGTAACAATTCTGCGCTTCAGTTCATTAAGGGAGGGCACAGGGGTCTTGTACACAATGTTCTTGACAAACCCCCATAGAAAGAAGTCCAGCGGTGATATATCTGGTGCTCTGTCTTCCCGCTCCCTTTCGGTGTAGAACGCTACCAGTTTCCTGAAATTGTGTTAACCAGCGTCTGATAGAATTATCCGAAGGAGGATCTTTCTTGTACATGGTCCTGAAGCGACGTTGAGAAGTTATGACTGATTTAGTTTCGAAAAACCACAATACGCACATTGCTTTTTCTTGCACGATCGCTTTTATTTATGACGTCATAATTACCCAGACTGCAAATGCGCTAAGATCGCATTGTTGCCACGTAAAACTCTTTGAGTTGTAATTTACGAATACGTAATCGGTTTTTGCGTAATATTTTTTATTCGGAAGTTATGAGGTACGGAAACCCCGACAATAATTAATGAACACCCTCTCTCTATATATATCTTTTGCAGTTTAGCAGCAATTATTATTGTTACAACTTGGTTTTTTTAATTTGCATCATTTTTATGTAACATTGATGAACTGGCGTGAAAATGTAACTTATTACCCTTCAATACTGCAAACTATTTTGAGAAATATTGAGCAATGTTATTGATATCGGATTTCTTATTAGCAATCCTGTTGATGTAGAAAATTTAGGTAATGAAGAGAAATTGAAACTTTTGAAAATAATATAAATATAATAAAAATATAATAATAATAATATATAATATAAAAATTATTTTAGTAATCCATTTTATTTCTGATTCTTTTTTAATAAATTCGATGAAATAATTTTTCAATTAAATGCCGAATCTTATATAATATTGCGTGGTCCCATGTGGGCAATATAGAAAATTCTACTAGTTAGAGCAGTCCCTTAAAAGTCCCTGATTCGAATCTCAAGGCAACTTATAAATGGAATAGCCAGAGAAATGATACGATAAATAATAATAACAACAATTTTTATTAAAGTATATTATATACAAAAGTAATTTTAGGTTAATTTTGTATTATTGGAATAAATAAGTTGGGAATTACGTTATACAATACCGATGAAACTATATTTGTACAATATTGGGGCATAATTTTAAACGAAATAACAGAAGTCTTATATTTTGCACTGTTACAATATTTTAAAATAATATTTCATGATATTATGTTTTTAAATATCACAATATTATGCAAAGTGTATTACTTGAGATATGCAAAATCGTTTTTATTTTTTTCTGTGAGCACACCCTTTGCATTTGGGTCTTGAGTGGCTAACTGAAGGAATGATTGCTTCTTGAGTAAAAATTCATTTGTATTAAAGTTAACTCATTAGGGACTCCATGAAATAAATCTTTTTTTCTTTTTTTGTCATTTCTTCTTATATTTACAAATGTTTGGTATAATTTAAGTAAATATTGAAAAGACTTGCTGTCCTGAGTGATACAAGCTTCGCATGTTGATAATCATGCTTAAAATTCAGTAAACTGCGTTACTGAATTTTATTCCACTAAACAGGTTTTGTATATGTTACCGTTAAAGTATGAAATCCGTTATTTTATAGAATACCTAGTTATTCCATGAAATAACTGATCGTGTCCGTTAAAGTGTAAAACTCTCTTGTATTTCACGGTTTAACTAGTTTTTTCATAGAATAACGATCTGCAGCCCGTTAAAGTGTAAAATAATCTATATCATATATCTCGCACGACAAATACATTTACCTTCCACCCCTACTGCATTTATGTTTTTGTTTGTTTGTTTTAGAAATAAAAAATGTTTTTGTTTTAGAAATAATGTTCTTTGTAATTCCAAGTGTCATTTTAGTAATCCTTGTTGTAACAAATGATTTTATGGTACGTTTCCATAAATACCATTTATACGCTGCATAAATTAGATAAATTGCTTCTTTTTCATTTTAATTGTCTATCATTAGTTTAATTTCATTATAGATAAATTGTTTATTTTACACTTTAACTGTCTCTCATTAGTTAATTTATAGAATACCTAGTTATTTCATAGAATAACTAGTTAAAGTGTCAAATTAATAACATATTACACACTTTAACGGACATGATCAGTTATTTCATGGAATAACTAGGTATTCTATGAAATGCATTATATACTTTAACGGTAACATATACATTAAGCAACACAAAGGGTTTTCATACTCGTAGCAATCCCCTTTTGATTTTGTTAATCCATATTCTATTGGAAAAAAAAATGCATGCCAAACTAAAGTCTTAAAATTTGTCTTTCATGCATAATATCCAGGTATAATCGAAATCCTTCAAATAAAATACTCTCAAATGTTACAAAAGAAAAAAGCATAATTTATCAAGATTGGTTGTTTTTTTAAATACAATAATCGTAATTAAAATCAAATAAAACTCGTTTCACTTTCATTCCAATCTTCACCTTATATAGACTGGCTTTCTTCAAAAGTGGCGTTTCTAGTTAATTTGTTCCAAAAAGAAATTATTGCTGAATCTCTAATTGCTCTTGAGCATAAATTATTGATCAAATCATAGTACTTTCTACTCTCATATCAATTTTGCTGCAGTAAGCATGGGTTAAAGTCATTTTTATCTTCTACTTAAAATAAGAAATAACATTTTAAAAAAGTCATTTCTCAAGCACGAGATAGCTTCATTGTCAAGAACAGGTCATCTTTGTCGATCAAGGTGAACGTTCTAATCTCAACATAAGGAGAAACAAATAAAAATGAGATAAAGGACTCTTATTTTCCTTTTTATGCGGCTAAGAGGTTTATCAACAAGAATTCTGGATGTGATTTTTTAAAAAAATGGTTGATTTTAGTATGAACATATCGAAAACTGAAAACTTAATTGATCCATTTATAGCTAAAAAAGTCTGTTGTTATGTTTGTTGAAAGGACATTATATAACAACAAAAAAAAACATAAAAGCAAATAATTTAAATTATTTTGTTTGACATGGAGAAGAAATTTTTCATTTTTCTTTCTATCACGCAGACGTATTTAGTAATTTTAAAGAAATTGTTGTTTGGAAGTTAATGGCAAAATTTGTAATGACTGACAAATACTACTATAATATTCTTTTTTAAAAAAAAAAGATAACTTAATGCATAAGTACTTTAAGCCTTATTTTAATTCCCTTTCTGAATTTAAGGCAGAATTTTATCACATCTAACTTATCAGTCAATGTTGAAATGGAACAGCAGTTATTTAGTATGTATTTCTTTTGTGACTTAGCGGGATTTTGAAATCACAAAGAAAATTTAATAAACTTATTTATAACCAAAAATTTTAATGGTTTTTATATTTTTTTGCAATCACAACTTGCAGCAGATATTAATAACATATAATATGTTGATAGTATTATATATTATATATACTATCATATATAATTTCATATATTGATAGCATTATATATAGCAAATAATATGTTGAAATTTATTCACACAGGAAATACTAACTATCCACTTTTCTTTTAGAATATATTCTGTGTCAATTGAGAAGGACGGAATTATATTTAAAAAATTAATTAAAATAGATTAAAAAACTATACAAAATGCATATTTAAACATCATTTCTGAAATTAAATGTATATATTTTTAATAAGTCTTAATATCCCGTATATACAGGATAGGATGTTCATTCGAATTGTTTCCCAAAAGCTAAATAAACTTTTAGAAGCAGACATATATTTCCAACTTTAAATAACGTAAAAAATTATATTTTATGTTGTTTGGGTCAATAAAGGTACTGTTGAAAGAAATATAAAGATTTAATTTTTATACATTCCTCAGATCATATTAAGCATATTTAGTAAAATATTCTTACACATTAATGTCTTGAACAAATAAGTTTCGCATCTCTGCGACTAAAATATAAATTTTGAATATCCCTGTTTCAGACGTTCTTAGACTGGTTTAAAAGCGACCAAGAGGAAGATCTCACAATTAAAGCACAGAGCTACCTCCTAATAGCTTAAAACAATAAAATTAAAATCTTCTAAATCGTTCCGTTTTAGTCACAAAAGAATGTCATTTTTATGCGTAGAATTTTAGTATACTGAAAATATTTTACCATATTCGGTTTAACTAGGGCTAAAGAAGAATAACATTTTTTTTTTTTTTTTAATTTTAGAATTTTAGTATCTCAAGTATATTTCTCTATGCGCGGCTGGGACAGGACTTGAAGTTGAAGAATGCATTTTTTTTTTTTTTTTTTTTTTGTTCAAAATTTTTATTTGCCAAGAATATTTTACTATATGCGGTTGGGATATGGCTTTAAACAGAATAATGATTTTTTTTGTTTAAAATTTTAGTGTATCAAGAACATTTTATTGCGTACAGCTGGGATATGAACCTGCTGTCTAAAAAAATTTATATTTCAGCAGCTTATGTATTGACTGAAATAGTATGAAATATATTACTTTATCGTCTGGGTCATTTTTCCAATGGAAGTAAATGCTTGTTTTAAATTGTTCAAAAATTAGCTATTTGGCCACGATTAGGTGAACTCCCTGTATATGCATAAAGGCCAAATACGGCGTATTACCTATCGTGCTTATTTACAATGCATTTATTAGAGGCAGGACGGTAATGAAACCATTGCTGTAAGATTACTGTGAAGAAGAGTAGGACAAACCTCTCTCCTTGTCTAGGATAAACCTCTGTTCTTAAGAGACCTGTCTGGTTATTTGGACATACTTTATATATCTCCACGAAATAAGTTTTAAAAAACCTCTCTTCATTTAATCTTCACGGATTTTTGAGAAGATTAAAGAAACTTCAGGTTCGACAACTAACGTTAAAAGTTTTCGGAAATCACAACTTTTAATTTTAAGATCGCAAAACCTCAATTTTTCGTCTCTGTATTTTATTTATTTGCTGTAATTTGCATATTGTTGTAATCATTTAAATGCAAAAAAAAAAAAAAAAAATGATTTTACGTTGAATAAGTTCCCTTTTGTAATTATAAATATTTGTTAAAAATCCGGTCAATTAGGGTCATTTTTTTTTCTGGCTTCACGATGGTTTCAGAATATTCAGTTTTATCAAAAAATCCAGGGACTTCGTTATTATATTATGCGTATAAAATAATAAATAAAAATTTATTTAATTTGAATATTTAAGTATTATTAATAATAATCCATCAAGAAGGCATGGTCTGATAAGGTCTAAGGTTAAGTCGTAATATCCCGTCATAAAAAAAAAAAAAAAAAAAAAAAAAAAAAAAGACCCTTCATCACAAATAGAAGAGGATGAAATAAAAACGTAAATCGCACAAAGTGAAAAAATAATGTATTGAAATAATGTTTTAAAGGCTTATAAACGCGATGAAAGTCACCCTTAATCAGTAATGATATCATGTTTTGATTTATTTTGCGAACATTATAAACTTATTTTGAGCAATATTTTCTAACTAGGCGCAATAACGATGAAGTTCCGATACTGGTTTTGATAAAATGAAAATTTTCGGTCATAAGGCATTTTATTACGAAATAGATTGGATCACCTTCGCCTCCGTAAATGCAATGTTTGTGTGAATATAGTCCAAACCTGAGTGAGGAGATCACAAAGAATTCTTTCCTGTGATGAACAAACTAGTTTTTTCAATTAAAGACTAAGAAATTATAGATAAAAATGTACTAAGAGTAATGTAAAATGTAATGTATTAATGTAATGTAATGTAAAAAAGGTACAAGAGAGAGCTACTAACTTGATGCATATAATAATTCGCGCATAATGAAAATTTAAGTACCTATCACTCTTTAGATTAAGAGAATTAAAAAAATTCAGATGAATTGTTTATATGTTACTAAAGTTAATTAATATCTTTATCCTGAAAAGAATAGATTTCGTTTCCTTTCATAGTCTTTCAATTTTTATGCCTTGTTTTTTAAAGAGATAATAATAATGGAAACAAGTGCTCGTATTCTTTGCCTGAAATCTCTTGAATGTCCAAAACACGACCTTGATGTATCTAACTCATTAAACTAGACCCAAGTACCCTAATCAGAGAGAACTCAGACTTCAAATCTGGCAACAAAAAGCGAAAAAACTCATTTTCTGCTGATTTTGAATAATACATAACATGTCGTGCCGACCACACGATTCCAATAAAACCATGCTTTTTTTTTAATTATTTACTTCTCTTTTGAAATCTTTTTTGCAACCACACCCAGCATTGGAATGAATGCAGTTACAGTTAAACACAAACTCCAGTGAATTTTCAAGGTGGGGTACATTTTATCACCTGGAATAGTTAACGTCAACATAAAATGAGAATGGGGAAAAAAATGAGAAAAAAAGAGAAAAATAGAAGAAACGGTTGTGTTTAATTCGAACAGTCACGCGACACTCGTGTGAGCCAGTTTAACCGTGACCGCAGTTGTTGGAGTCATGCTTGGTTAAAGATGGCGTCAGTTTCCGGGGTCAGAAACACTCTATATAACTGTCTGAAATTACGCCTGTTCGAATTGATGGAAAGGATTTTTGCGATGAAGTGTAGCATAAACATTTGATTTATAGAAGCAGTATTTCGGAACTGTCTGTGATCGGTTTATGTGCTATTTAGCTTGCCAATATATTTGTGAAAAAATACGAGCGGATGTGTATGATTTCAGCTAGCAAAGATTGAGCTTGGGTCAAATTTTCTCAAAATTTTAAATATCATTAGTTGATAAATGAAAATTTGAAAAGAAAACCAATGCGAATGATCTTTCCATCTTTCGTTATATTAACATCCCGTTTAAAAGCAACACTATGGCTATTTTGGGACGGACCTAGTAATTTTGAACCGTGGTCAGATGACGAGTATGGCATCTGAATTGGCAACCCCATCACCATACACCACACCAGTGGGAGAACGTTTGGCCCGAACGAATTTAGCTTGCACTAGACCCACTTAAACGACGTTTGTTCGGTGGAATCGGGTCACTAACTTGAAACCCTCTGGTTCCGAAGCCGAGATTTTACCACCAGGCCTCTGTAGCGCTACGACTTTTTCATATACTTGAACAATACAATACAACACATTTTGTATTTTGCTTGGTAGCATAATGAGAAAAATCAAGTACATAATTTGAGTTTACACTCTTTGATAGTTTGAATCTAAAATTTGATGCAGCTCTATAATTTGGTCTTTGAGACCGTATACCAAGTTTAATTGATCGTGCTTGCTGAATTGTAAATTCTAGCTTGCATATACACACAAATAAGTAAACAAATATACAAACAATAAGTTTATTCATTTATGGATTTAATTCAAAATGAAACACAAATTTAGAATTCTAGTAATAAAATCAAGTGCAGAATTTAAATTTGTTCTCTTTGATAATTTGAATCTAAAATTTGATGCAGCTCTATAATTTGGGTCTTTGAGACCGTATGCCAAGTTTCATTGATCGTGCTTGCTGAGTTTTAAATTCTAGCTTGCATATACATACAGATAAGTAAACAAATACACAAACAGAAAGTTTATTCATTTATGGATTTAGTTTAAAATAAAAATCAAATTTAGAATTCCAGTAATAAAAGTAAAGAGGGTTATCAAAATAATTTTCTCATTTGAGGAGCATTTCGAGCTAAAATTAAAGAACAGAATGAATTGAAATTTTATATGCAAATTGTGTAAGGCATAAAAACACACACATTTTTTTGCTGTTAATGCAATATTTTATACACAGATCAGCAGCTGCTAATGCACTCTCATATATGTACATTTCTTATTACTCGAACATGAATAAAATATTGCATAATTATTTTCCCTGCATGTGTTGGAAACAAAAGCAAGGTAATTAATAATTCTACTGTGTCCGTTTTGACAGCGCCGAATTCCCTTTTGTCGGTGATATCTGTTGCTTTGTGTATGCTTGTATTGGGGGCTTCGAAATTTATCATTTGTGTCTTGGATAAACTTTATAAAAAATTTGGCTCATTCCTTTTTATTCATTTAGTCTGCAAATATGAAAGTTATTTTATTGCCATTCTATATGTGTCAGATTTCACACCGAGCAACTTACTTGTTTTCTTGTTTTATCGTATTCATACATAAATAGATTTGGAAGAAATGTTCAATTTCTTGTTAAGGCTCATTTTAAATTTTATCCTGAGTCATTCATAATCATAAGTAGATAGATCGACATGATTTCAAATATTTTTTTCCTCTCTGTTGGAGGTCAAACTATGGAGATTCATCAAAATATTATGTTAAAATTTTGAGGACTGTAATTTTTTTTGTCATATTTTTTATAAGATGTGAAATAAGAAAGATGAAAAAGTGTGATACCTGAAATCTCCATATCATAAAAAGTTTTTCATTATTGGCTAGGACTTTCTAAAAATTGGACTTGAACCCTAAATGGGGTTACATACATGTATTCTGCATTAAATAAAACTATAACAAAAAGCGACCCTGTTTTGAATTTCCACTAAGTTTTGCAAAGAAACTAAATTTGCAAGAAACTTTGCTACATTTTGCATTTAACTAGCATTTTTTATTTATAATTGATTATTAGCCCTAACTGTTCGCCCACAATATTAATAATATTAGTTTAATTATATCTATAAATAATAATAAATTAAATCTTATTACGACTGAAAAAATTATCTGAAATAGCACTAGTTTATTAAAGATAGAGCATTCCATTTGTTTAGCTATTTCCTGTGAAGTGGCGAAATTGGTCCACTTGTTGGGACTGGGGAGGTTTTTTTCCATATCTTTTGTATTTGGAAAGTGGAAATATGCGACCATGTATGATATATTAATGAACAATGAGTTTTCATATGAAATTCAAAGCGGCAAAATCGGCAAACTTATGGTTGAAGGATTATGTCATGGCTTCTTTTTCCTTATAGAGATTGAAGAGATTATTTTGAGATACTCCCGAAATTGGGGAGTGGGATTAAAACATATGATGACTTATCTAGAGTTTATGAGCTTTCATATGAAAAATAAAAAATGGCGTAGTCAGTACAATGGGTGGGACACAGACTAGTCTTTTGCTTTTCCTAATTATTTTAAATATAATAATTCCTATTTCGAACTATTTTATTTCAACTCTAATATGTACCCTTTATGTCCCTAGAAAATGTTTTCAAGCATGTATGGCGTTGTGGGAATGTTGAAAAGAGATTGTGAACGCAAAAAATTTAAGATGCTATATTTTAAGCTGTTCAATTTTAGTAAATGTTTTTTTTTTTTTTTTTTTTTTTCCCTTGGCAATGCTGGTA
Organism: Argiope bruennichi; assembly: GCF_947563725.1. Lineage (NCBI taxonomy): Eukaryota > Metazoa > Arthropoda > Arachnida > Araneae > Araneidae > Argiope > Argiope bruennichi. The sequence goes on from NC_079156.1 coordinate 78,690,186, forward strand.
GCAAGAAGTATAGAAATATAGTTCTACTGATTTTTATGTTAAAAAATCTTATTTCTATATAAATAATTTATTGTGTAAGCATAATTTATATACGCATAACTATTATTTATGAATACATGGAATTATCTTAAGAAACAGAGCTCCTTGAACTATATGTATTGTAAGACAAATTTGAGGCCTTAAAAATTTTACTATTGCTTAAATGTTCTGTTAGCGAAAATTATTGTTATGATAATCTTGATTTAAAACATTTCTATAACATTGGATATATATCGATTTCAAAAGAGTTTTATTTTTCTTCCTCTTTGCTTTTGTTTTCTTTTTTAAGATTTTTGTTTTCAAAGTCGAAAGTTTTTGTTTTCTTCTTAGAATTAAATATAGAATTTTGTATTTTGGAAGTGGAAAGGAAGTTTGAGTGGAGAAAGCTTAAGGCTCTTCACTGAAGAAATTCAATTTTTGCTATTTTGAGTTGATAATATCTTGCTGCTATTTTTGTGATGTAGGGGTTGAAACGCAAAAAATAAAGAAAGGGAGAAAGAAATTAAAAAAAAAAAAAAGAAAGAAAGAAAAGAAAAGAAATAGAGATATTTTTTAGCAAGAAAATCAGTATTGCTGGCTTCTTTTACCTCAAGGTGAAATATGAAATAATGTGGCTAAAATATTAAGAAACGGAATAGTTATAGTTAAATAATGTTATTGTTTTCATTTGCAATGAAATTTTAGGAAAAGGGGAAAAAATTAAGAGATTTAAATTCAGACAGAGAAGATTTATTTTAAAGTGATAATACCATGCTGATAATTTTGATTAAGCTGTTACGAAAAAAACAATTGTTGATATATATTTTTAGGCAGAACCAATTGATGACTCATGTTAGCGGACAATAATATCATTCAATTTTATACTGTAGGATAAATCATACGAAAAAGCAATTATAAAAGTTTGGTGCATTTTCATGTTCAAGAAGTTTTTATTGAATCAAATTTTAATATTTAGCACTCGCCATTTGTGGAAATATTCTGTTAATCGATTGTAACTAAATGTTTCCATTCTGTTTTGATTAGAATTCGAATCTATCGAGATTTGCTTAATGTTGCTTAATATCCATTTGTGAAAGAAAAATCCATAAAATAATTCAAAAGAACTGCTGGCTGCCAATTAGTTTCCATTCCAACTATTTATCAAAACCAGACGACAAGACCCATTTTGTAAAATTACACAGTTTTTATAATCAACTAACTGCTCGTAACTCCAACTAACCTTGAATTCAGTTCTAGCTTCCTTCCAATCAGAGTTAAAACTGCTTCCACTTTCCCCCATTTCCTATCGTTTCTATATAACAGGTATGCAAATTATGTTCAAACAAGAAAATGAAATATGATATGCAACGCCGCTACCATCTTCCAGTCCCTGGGGAACCGCCCATCCGAGCTCTAAATGGAAAACGAGCACGCCCCTACGATTCTGGCTCCATACAAATTAATATAATTGCTCTCTTCCAGACTTTTAAGGTAGAGAGCACAGTTGCTAGCCCCTGATTCAGTATTTAAAAAACTTTGACTTCTGTTGTTGCGCTATTTTACGTAAACAATTGAGCAACTGCATGCATATTCCAATGAAACTAATGTTAGATTGGAATGGAATGGTATACTCTTAATAGTTTTTTGAGTCAAATGCCTGCACTTTTTGCTTGCCATTTTTTTCATGGTGACAATAATTACTATAATGATATTGTTTGCATCTTTTTGTTTTCTACAATACCCTAACTTTTCCATAACTTTCTTTCACACCATGGACTGATCGGTTTCTTCTTTACAAATAATAACTGAAAGATATTCCAATCAATGCATGAATCCTAAACCGATAATCTCAAGCACGAAGATAATACACAAGTGTCCGGAAATCGAATTTGTATTTTGACGTCCTTTTTACGATCGCTTGGAACCAAAATTTGATATAAAACTATAACTGTAGTCACAACATCACACGGCATATTTCGTTTATTTAAGTCATTACGTTTTTGAGTTATTGCATTCATGCAAAAGCATGAACCGACAGACGGTCAGTAATTGGATAGATTTGCTACCACATCTGATATGGACCTACCTATATTATATCTGTCTATCTCTTTACATTTGTAGTTATTATGTTCGTTTGTTCTCGGGTAGCCGTGCAGAGAGACTTTTTCTTAATGGATTTTGTTCAAAATTTAACAGAAATCTGCAAAGTCTGCGTAAATCCCATATACAAAATTTCATTCGAATAGCTCTTTTGAGCTATCGTGTTAATACAGATAGGCAAGAAGAGCGACCGAAATACATAATCCACTTAATAAGTGAGTTCTGAAATATGGGGATTTGTAAAAATCTCGAGGTTAAATTTTTTGACGATTACAATATTTTCTTTGTATAGTTCGTGTACGAAAAGGTTAAAATAAACTCTCCAATAATTTTATTTTTGTGCAGCTATTATTTCCAATTTTAATAAATTTTTAAAAAATATTTTTGAACATATTTTATGATAATATTTTTTTACTGTTTTATTTGCTAAATTTATATTTAGATGCGCTACGACGATATTAAATACAATTTTATTGTGTATGAGTTATGGTCAATGTGAATAATCGGTTATTATTAATACTATCCGGTCATTATTAAAAATAACCAAACCGGTTATTCACATTGACCGTAACATGCTCACATTTTCGCTTCTATAAATTTAAGAACAAATTTTAAAAATAAAATAAAGATAAACAAAGCAATCCCAAAACATTATCATATAATGACATTTCGAATTAAGCGTTCCTTTACTTTTTTATTTCCATCATCAATCTCTAATAGACAATACATTATCCGTACAAACTACTGGTTAAAAGTTTATATTTCTCCATAAGTTTATATTTATACATAAAAGTTTATATTTATACATAATCAATATTTTTAAATTTTCAAAAATGGATATGCTACTTATTGTTATATTATAACAAGGAGTTATGATCTATCAAGAAAAACATACAATCCCTCTAAACTCCAGCAGCATACTTAATCATTCATTTCCGTACAAATTTTTTATTCATATACTTTTAGGAAGTTAAGAAGAAAGAAAAAAAAAATTAATTCTCTTATCTAAGTATGGAAAGATGAAATTTGCTTTGAGAGTTATAATATGATATCAGAGTGGAACTTTTCTACTTCTTATCTGATCTTATTATGCACGCATATCTTTTTGCACAGTCACCGCACGATTAGAAAGACTGTGTACGTGTTTGGTCGAGAGCCATAGGAGAGATATAGTTACACTAACAAAACATGTAAATTGCGGGACAAAACATGTCAAAGTTTGCTAGAATTTTTTTTTTTTTTTTAATGCTGCTTAGTTTTCAAGAGAGTAACTTGTTTGGAAAATTGTGTTCTTCCTTTATTAAGATCGTAAAGTTTATCATTTTTTTTAAGAAAAAATCTCAGATAAGTTTAGGCAAAATAATCAAACATTATTTTAAATCAATAACGGCTTTAATAAGCATTAATTAAAATGTGTCACCTTTAATTATTTCTGAAGCAAATCTTGCCAATATAAGTTAAGATGTTATATTTGGTTTTGTATAGAAAAGTGCAACACTAAATAGATGGCGAAAGATATTTATTCAAAATAATGAGTTCAAACAACATCTACGGTAAAACTGAGATAATAAATTTGATTATAATACAAATACCTAATGAAAAGTATTCATGTTCTTTTCCAAATTTACATGAATAAAATGGAATTCAACAATGCCTACGATCAGACAGGCTAAGTTAAACTGAATGAAAGAAAAACCGGAGTCATTCGATCAAAAATCGCTAAAGTGTGCGATAAGGCCTACCATGACCAAAAATAGTAGTTGTCTATTCCGATTATTGAAAATTATTATATTTTAAACACAACAACAAATTAATTTTTTGAATGTCAATTATCAAAAGTAGTAATTAAAAATGTTCATTGAGAGAAAAAAAGTCTAGGAAATATTATTATCTGTAATCTCACGACTGTAGATATTATCCACATTACCGCAACCTCTTCCAAAACTTGTCATTATTAGCCATGTGGCTAATTCGATGTCAAATGATAACTGATTAGAAAAATGCCGCACGGGGATGTGTCATAAGATTGGATTCTTCCAATGTCATCAAAAATCTTTTTTTTTTTTTGTTGTTGTTGTTGTTGTTGTTGAAGAAGAAGAAGAAGAAGAAATCAAGATAACTTGTTTGCTGTTCGTTTCAGTACTCTGTGACGACCACTCTTCGACGGTTCTATCTCACTAAGGAGTACACGCGGAAGGATGCGCGCTATTTCCGGAATTTACTTTATCGTTAAATGTAAACATCTCCACCTTTTCTCTTTTCACTCACCCCTATTTTGTGAACTAAACCCACCCTAACGCATACGCAAAAGCGCGGAAAGTTTTAGAATCCGTTGGCAAAAAATACAAACAATTTTGTTTGCTAGTTAGCGGAATTGAATTTGTCCCACTGCTCTAACATCATGACTCATTCGCTTTATTAGGCAAACTGCGCATCAAAAATAAGCAGTTACGATTTTTCGGGGGGGGGAGTTCTGCCTAGGCTATGAATATTATGTAGCTCCCCCCTTCTTTTAATAAATTGATAAATTCGTTTAGTATTTTAAAGCATTTTTAATGTATTAATGATTTATTTTATCTTTTATTATCACTACTTTTGTAAAAAGGTATTTATTTAACTATGATAACTCTAAAATCCTTCCACATATGTGCATAAAATTATTGAAATATACTCGTGGTATTATTAAATGTAATTACCTGAACGTAATGAAACATATAGAAATCTGATCAATTATACTTCATAAAATGTTAATATTATTATAATATTTTATAATTCATAGAAGTTGTATTCTCATTTGGTAATCAGAGAAATGAAATTTTATAATTGATCTACTTGCTGCCCCCCCCTGTAAACTTAATGGACCTAGGCAGCTGGACCTATTCTGCCTAAGCAAGAATTCGTTCCTAAAAATAAGTATACGCTTGCAATGTTAGATAAACGGATGCTGTGCTGTAGAGTAATGAAGAACAGGTTCATAAAAAGTGAAAGATTAATTTATTGTTAAACTTGCAATATTAAAGAGGAAATTTTAAAAAATGCAGTTTTTGATTATACTTTTAATATGGCCAAGAAATGATTATTGGAGAGAAATACTGCGCAGCCTTCAGAGGGCGATAGAGGAAGTTCTTTAAGTTGGAACTGAGATTAAAGAATTCTTTGGGTATCGTTTAAGACAGTCAAAGTTACAGCTCTTACATTCCAAGATGTGTGAGAAATCCTTACAATTTAGAAACTAAAATATTTTTTAAGGTTGAATTTAAATAGGTAGAAGATGATTAATTCAATGAATGTGGTTAAACTGAAATTATTGTATGCATATGTGTAGACGCAATAATAAAAGTATATATGGAAAAATCTTCTACTATTTTCATGCATGTAATTTTTTTCATTAAATTTTATAATACGTATTTTAATTTTATTTGTACAAAGTTAACTCCTCCCAATATAAAATTATGAATTTACTATCCTGTATTTATAAATTTTTATAGATTTCATAGAAATATCTAGTATTTATTAGGTTAAAAATATTACGTTGAGCTGTCTATTTTATAATGGAGCTACCAAAATGTTGTCACATTATAAATCGACTTGTGGTTATTTAATGTTTATATCAGCATAGTAGTTTCTTTTACAAAAATATGCGCTATCTTATCATTTAACAAAATTCATCATAATTTTTCCTGTAATGGAAAGATAGTACAATGACCAGATATTTCGAATAATAGATTTAAAAAAAAAAAAAAAATTTCCATCGATTCAACATATTTTCTTTGATGCGCCGGTTTCCGTCATTATTATAAATGTCCAGAAAAATAATAATTAGCCAAAAATGATAGTTACACTAAATGAGGGTTTTGAAATCTGAATCTATTTTTAAAATCCATTTCAATTTCCATCCCAGTGCCAAGGAAAGCGACGAAAATTGAGCCAAACACAAAAAGGCCTCTCAATAATAACGGATCATTCTCATTTCCATAACCATCAAAAAGCGATGACATTCATGTCAAATAATTCATTTTCTCTATTCTCTCCACCAAACGAATCCATTTGGCGAGGTTCTGCATCGCCACACTCACGCCCATCCGCCCGCCAAGAATAGAAACAATAGGTTGATGACCTTGAACTTTGGCTGTGGTCAATAACACCAGGCCGCTTTCTAGACAAAATTCTCTAAAACCAGCTTTTTATTTCCGCGAAAAACCTCTTTAAGGAGGGAAAAATACCCGGGTAAACGCTTTATACCCAGAATTAACTGATTAGCTTTTTCTGGGTATGTTTCAGTCGCTTATAAAGCCAGTTTTAACGCAGCTGGTTACGATGCGGCATTACTTGAATGTTAATGCAGTGTACAGGTGTTCATTGGTCTGTTATGTTTGAGGTGGGTTGGGTAGAAATAATGAAGTTCATGTTTTCTGCCTCCTTGGTAGCACCGTTGCTATTTAAAAGGTCGAAAAACTCTTATAAACACAGCTTTTATTTCTGTGCAGCCGTTTCATCATCGTAACTATTCTCTTTATCGTAATGAGAAATGGGTGCAATTAAAGTTACGACCAAAAATTGTAAAGGTTAAGACCAAAGGCGTGGTTACGATTTTTTTCCCTTGAGGTATATAATAAAGTAATGTTACTTTGCCATATATAAAAAAGAAATAACTTTTTCTGCAAACTTTAATATCTTTAATCTTCATTTTATAAAGACACTCTTTAAGATTTAATGTTTCACTATTAAATTTATTAAATTCCAAAGTCTGTTTACTATATTTGAGACAAACGTTGTAGTGAAAGAAAGTTTTTCTGATATTTCTGTTGTAAGGATTACGTATATTCAACGCATTCATTGTAAGAAAAAGTGAATAATAAAAGATCAGGAATACAGATTTAGATGCCACTTGTAATATGAGGATCAAAAATGATCCTGTATTGTATACACAAGAGGTGTTCAAATCAAAAAGTACGAAACATCGTAATAACGTAACCGTTCTTAACCGTTAACATATTTGCCTATGTCGCTATGGGAGAACGTAGCGAGACATCTAGGGATGCGATAGGAGTCTTCGGCGTAGATCGGAACATGCGCAGGCGCCCGCATACGCAGGAGAGAGCAGAGGCTCTTATAAAGAGCGCCGTTCAATTGACAGATTTTTCAATTGATTGATTGAAGGCATTATGGCTTCACATTAACTCCGATGTGTACTGTGAGACACTCTGAAGACTACGCAGATCCATAACGAACAAAAGACCGGGGCTACTCACAGAGGATGTGGTTATGCTTCATGATACCGCGCGTCCACACGTCTCCAGGATCACACACGCGGAACTGACCAAGTTCAAGTGGGAGCCGCTCGATCATCCACTCTACAGCCCAGACATGTCGCGCTGCGATTTTCATGTGTTTGGTCCCCTAAAAAAACATCTGAAAGGGAAGAACTTCAACTCGGTCGATGAACTCATGGACGCTGTGAAGGACTGGGTCTCGTCACAGCCACAGAATTCAGGGAACAACGGATCCTTCGGCTCGTTAATCAGTGGGATCGTTGTGCTCAGACCTATTTAGTATACTTTGAATAAAGTCTTCATTTATACCCACAATGTCGTTTCGTACCTTTTCATTTGAACACCCCTTGTACATTCGGTACTTCGACAGCATTTACTACTATTTTTTCCTCAAATTAATAGATTTTTTTCTTCTCTTCCGGACAATTCATAAATTAAAGCTTTGTATAGTGAATACACATATCCTTTTTTATTGCGCATATTTCATTCAAAGGCTTACTTTAAAAGCATGGTAATTTATTGAGTGGTTGGCAGTTTTTGATAAACTTTCTTTTGACATGCACCTAACAACAGAATCGGAAAGAAATTATAGGGACTCCACATTTAAAAGAAAGAAGAGGTAAATAAAGATTTAAAAAAAATCATATTTAAACGTCTAGTCCATAACATCGTAGTATAA